>NW_027362773.1:81227111-82710861 GCF_046119375.1 Phyllobates terribilis | reverse complement strand
ATAGATGATAGATAGATAATAGATAGATAGATGATAGATAGATAGATAGATAGATAGATAGATGATAGATAGATAGATAATAGATAGATAGATGATAGATAGATAATAGATAGATAGATGATAGATAGATGATAGATAGATAATAGATAGATAGATAGATAGATAGATAGATAGATAGATAGATAATAGATCTATAGATATTCTGGGGTATACACACTACACAGTACCTGTATATAGAAGTCTGTGCTCTCAGTAGCCCCGGGTAATCGCTCCTTGCTGCATGATTCACCCGCAGAATTTCTATATTCTTACAGAAATAACCTTGTATGATATGATCTTCACTTCCCACCTTCACATTTGAGTGGAGATAAAACAGCGACATCCTGGCTGATACTTCTGCGGTGTCACTGTTTCCATAGCAATCGCAGATCCACCAACTTGTTGTGTGAGATGTGAAGTCGCTTTTCCAGCTTAAAATTTCATATGAATTCAAAGATAAAAAGAAGAAAAATAATGACCAAAATATAGAAAATATCAGCACTAAGTAGCGATCCCACATATATCATCTATTATCTATTAATATCTATCGATCAATTATTTATCTATCATCTATTATCTAATATCTATCTATACATCTCATTATCTATTCATCCACCACAATCTCTTCTTTCCTTTGTTCATCTTTCTCATCTATCTATCTATCTATCTATCTATCTATCTATCTATCTATCTATCTTCTATCTTCTATCTATCTATCTATTTATCTATCTATCTATCTATTATCTATCTATCTATTATCTATTATCTATCATCTATCTATCTATCTATCTATTATCTATCTATCTATTATCTATTATCTATCATCTATCTATTACCTATCTATCTATCGTATCTATCGTATCTGTCGTCTATCTGTCTGTCTGTCTATCCATATCTATCATCTATCTGTACATCTCATTATTTATTCAGCCACCTTTAATCTCTTCCTTCCTTCCTTCGTTCCTTCCTTCTTTCATCTTTCTCATCTATCCATCCCTCCATCTCTCTATCTTCTATGTATCTATTGCACTATACAAAACAGATACAGTAAACAGATGTAATTCTCAGAACACAAACCCAGTATTCTCTATATACATAAAGCAAAGATGGCAGCCCTGCAGGCGTGGGAGAGTAAAATAGATACAGTTATTATAGTACATCTATCTAATGTTGATTACTATATCTATCCTTTCTTTCCTCCCTTCCTTTCTTCCATCCATCCTTTTTTTCAGTCTTTCCATCTCTATCAATGTTCATGTATGTTCTATCCTTAAGAAGTGTCAGATCAGTGAAGTTGTTACTTGCAGCTGATCACCAGGAACAATAAACCGCAGCGATCACCATGTCCCCTGCATCCTTCACCAGACACAGCGCCATGCTGTTATTGGTGGCTGTGCCTGGTATTACAGCTTATTTACTAATAAGTGACTGAAACGCGTTAGCGGCGCTCTGACTCCTAATAAATGAAGCGAACCCCCCTGTAATCAGCTGAGCAGAGTCAGCGCCGCACCGATCTGAAATTGTTGGCCTATGTTTCTCTCGTTATATTAATTCTTATAATTGTGCATGATCCAATGTGAGCAGAATGTAGAAGATGCGGCCTGGCGGCCATATATTTAGTGTGTTATTTATATACAGGAGGTATACAGATTAAGCCCTACTTCTTCAGACAATCTCAGCTCTGCTGCATCAGATAAACTCAGCTCTGCTGCATCAGACAATCTCAGCTCTGCTGCATCAGATAATCTCAGCTCTGCCGCGTCAGACAATATCAGCTCTGCTGCATGAGACAATCTCAGCTCTGCTGCATCAGATAATCTCAGCTCTGCCGCGTCAGACAATATCAGCTCTGCTGCATGAGACAATCTCAGCTCTGCTGCATCAGATAATCTCAGCTCTGCCGCGTCAGACAATATCAGCTCTGCTGCATGAGACAATCTCAGCTCTGCTGCATCAGATAATCTCAGCTCTGCCGCGTCAGACAATCTCAGCTCTGCCACGTCAGACAATCTCAGCTCTGCTGCATCAGACAATCTCAGCTCTGCTGCATCAGATAATCTCAGCTCTGCCGCGTCAGACAATCTCAGCTCTGCTGCATCAGACAATCTCAGCCCTGCTGCATCAGATAATCTCAGCTCTGCTGCATCAGATAATCTCAGCTCTGCTGCATGAGATAATCTCAGCTCTGCTGCATCAGATAATCTCAGCTCTGCTGCGTCAATCTCAGCTCTGCTGCATCAGACAATCTCAGCTCTGCTGCATCAGATAATCTCAGCTCTGCTGCATCAGATAATCTCCGCTCTGCTGCATCAGATAATCTCAGCTCTGCTGCATCAGATAATCTCAGCTCTGCTGCATCAGATAATCTCAGCTCTGCCGCATCAGACAATATCAGCTCTGCTGCATGAGACAATCTCAGCTCTGCTACTTGAGACAATCTCAGCTCTGCTGCATCAGACAATCTCAGCTCTGCTGCATCAGACAATCTCAGCTCTGCTGCATCAGATAATCTCAGCTCTGCCGCGTCAGACAATATCAGCTCTGCTGCATGAGACAATCTCAGCTCTGCTGCTTGAGACAATCTCAGCTCTGCTGCATCAGACAATCTCAGCTTTGCTGCATCAGACAATCTCAGCTCTGCTGCATGAGACAATCTCCGCTCTGCTGCATCAGACAATCTCTGCTCTGCTGCATCAGACAATCTCAGCTCTGCTGCATCAGATAATCTCAGCTCTGCTGCATCAGATAATCTCAGCTCTGCTATATGTGAAAAAAAATAAATAAATAAAACCATTGTGCTGTGCAGTGTATGTTACAATGTCTTGTGCATGGCTGCAGGGATGTGGGCTGTAGCCGCCTGTGACAATCACAGGGAACAATGGAGTCAGTGTGTGCAGCCCTACAATCGCTGGGAGCAGCAGGATGATTAGAATGCATTGCAAGTACCAGAGGGAAGAAAGCTGCAGCGGGGTTAAAGAGGCTTCACTATCAGTCACTTTTCTGGGCCGCACAGAAACGCAGTCATGGCGGAGAAAAGAAGGATATCATTACTAGTTGTCACCCTCCGATCTGTCGGAGACATATATTGCAGAGTGCCTTTAGATTTTATTTGCTCGCTCTTTGTTTGCTGTTATTTATCCATTCACAGATTGAAAACCTACTGTATACACCAAACAGAAGAGGACCCCTATGCATGAACAATATATGGGCCAATAGGTCATCATAATGCACAATCCCACCGGCTTTGGAGCTGTAGTGGCCCCCTTACCACTGGAGCACCCCCCTGCGTCTGCACAGGTGGCACCATTGGTATGTCCACCCCTGGCATATACACCCAATACTTCTCATTGTAATCCTTTAAGTAAAACAGTAGAACTCTCCTTGTTTATTTATATTTTGCAACAATGTATCAATATTTTTGGTAAACAGTAATCAGTCCAGGGTGACTGGATACAATTGTGGTAAAATGTAATTTGGAAAAAGTATTAGGTCTTTAGGTTTATATTGGCCTGTATCGGTTTCAATTCACTGATTGATAGCAAGCAGAGGAATCGGAAACGGTAAGAAAGAAAATGGAATAGGAAATAGAAAGTTGCTGAAATGAAACAATGAGAATAGTGAGAAAAGAGCTGGAACTTCAAGCAGGAGAGTTTATTGGTTTTCCATTCTTATGGTTGATCTTTAATGAAAGTAATAAATTCCCTAAATTAAACGTTTTACCTTATCTATAGCATAGGGGATAATTTGCTAATCCCTGAGAATTTGACCTCTGGGACCCCCAGAAATTTTGAGAAAGGGGCTCTGGAACCCCAAGAATGAATGGATTGGAGTTGCACATGTTCTATTCATTGTCCTTGGGACTGATGGATAATGCGGAGCGCTGTACACGGCTTACAATCCCATAGGCAATGAATGGTATGTGCACCTGGACTCCATCTACGATGAGGCTGCTGAGCACTATTCTTGGGATTCCAGTACCCCGATTTTAGGATTTTTGTGGGTACCAGTGATAGGACCGCCAGCGATCGCAAAATAACTTACTTATTAATCTTACTAACCCTAGTTAGAATAGCATGACCATTTATTGCTTAATCTATAAAACAGTGCCACCTTTTTCCACAGGTTGTTTGTGGTACTGCACCTCAGTTTTGTTGATTTTCAATGGAGAAAATGACCTTTTTTTTTTTTTTTCTTTGATGAGCCAGTGTCTTTGGCATCCTGATGGCTCCTCACTATGGCCCCATCACACTGTGCCAAATCTCCAGTCATTGCACTGCTGGACTGAACTCTCCTTGAATAATGAGACTTCTGCACGGCAGCCTTGAAATGAAACATCAAAAATGTTCCATCACCTTGAAACCCATTTGAAAGCTCCTTTGTCAGTCAATCGCTCCAGATTATACGTCTGAAATGCTTTCCAGAGTTATGTGTCCGCACTTGAAAGCATTGTTGTGCTCAGACGTGATGAGCGCAGAATGCAGAATATCCCGGCTGTAATAACCCTGAAAGTACCAGCACCGAGAGTCTGTTAGTCGCTTCGCTCTCTGAAAGTGCCTGTTCCTGATCTGTAATTTTATAAACTTGAATGTACAGTCATCCAGACGTTTCCTGGATGGGGTTTATGCATAGATATAGCGGCTGAGACAAGGACTAAAGGTGACCGGGGACTGAATCTGTGCTGGTACTCTATGTAACGTCATCTGCTCCTAGGGTAAAAAGTGGCATCATGGAGACCCTTAACCTTTCATCATTGATAGATCTTCAAAATATGACAGTGGGTGGACTCCTCATTTTAAAAAAAAAGCTCCTCTTTATGACAACCAGTACAGATACTGGTTCTTCTGTATCCTCCCATCCATTCTCCATGACCCATTTGCAACGTCTCTACAGAGTCTAAAATGTGGAGTGCCCGGAACAATCAATGCAAATCAGCTCTCCTCGAAGAGAAAGTGACATCTATGGGAGGATTGGAGGTTTGCCACCCTGTAGGTCAATATTGACCCTTTATGTGGAGTCGTGCCACATGATGGAATATTACCCCAAAGCGGAGTTTACTCCAAAAAGGAAACAACCTCCATCTGTAGACCGCTGCTTCAGGGCTTCTGCACCTCATCAGTGCAAAAAAAGCTGCTGGTTGGCTGGGGTGGGGGGGTGGGAAACCTTTCATAGAGGACTAGGGAAAGAATTTGGCTTGGCTCAAAGTTAGTTAAAAGTTTATTCCAAAAATATGAAGTTTTCCCCTATCACAAATTTGCAGTGCTATCTTGAATGGTGCGGAAGTGCGCATGGTCGACCTCCACACTTTTCATCGTCTATTGGACTGATGGAAACAGCAGAGCACTGTATCTGACTTGCAATGCATGGAGCAGAGTCTGAGCATGTACACCTTCAATCCATTTAAGTTGGAGCTCCAGATGAGGTTCTAGAGCTGCTGCAGACCTCCAGCAAGTTATCCCCCATCCCAAACTTCCAGCCCTATGTTGAATGCAGCACAGGTGTGCATGGTCGAGCTCCACACTTTTCATTTTCTATAGGACTGATGGAAACAGCTGAGCAATGTACCAGACCTGCAATGCATAGAGCAAAGGTTGAGCATGCACATTTCCGCTCCAGATGAGGTTCTAAAGCAGCTTCAGACCCCCCAGCAAGCTATCCCCCTTCCCCAGGATAAGAGAAAACTTGCTATTTTGTAAATAAACCTTTAAATAGTCTACATTAACTTATGGTTTGGCTACCTCCAGCAGGTGGCACCAGATAGCCACCTTTCTGCTAATTTGCATATCCTTTTCCCAGGGAGCATTGCTTAGCCTCTAAGTCTTCCTAAATCAGCTAGAGGTCTCCAAAAAGAAAAACAGTACTCCCCGAGAACAACCTACATTGGCCGTCATTTACTGTGGCCCACCAGAAAAAGGGTCAGCAGAAAGCAGAGTGGCATCCCTCCTGGGCTCAGTAACGTCGGCCATCATTAGTAATAGTAATTAGATTTTTCATTGTTATTAATTCTGCCTGGCGAGAGCTGAGATTGCAGGTATTAACGTTTCTTTAGGACACGAGTCCTTGATACTTTGCTTTTAGGAAGCTCTGGAGGGACCCGAGCTGTCACCACGCAGTTTCAATAAGTCGGGCAGTGATTGACAGCGTTGCTTCCCAGCAGTCCGGCAGACATCTGAGGTCTTTCAATTACATAAGCTGCCGAGGCCAAGGGTTTTTTTTTTCTTCCCTTATTTTTCAGCCTGTGCGCAGAATGCAGGGGAAGTGTTAGACATGTTGAAGGCCCCTGTAGTTTTAAGATTTGCACGGTTCCTGGCCATAACAATTCTGTTCTGCTCGTCAGTCCAGAACTCACAATTATTATAGAGTAACCGTCGTTTTAGTTTTTATTTACTAAAACAATAGTACTCATCAAAATAACCAATATTGTAATGTATCTTATCAGAGAAAGTTGCTTCTTTCTCCACCTGGATTTGATTGTTCATTCTCAATTCATGGAAAAAAAAAAAAAAATCTGTATTCAATGAAGACTTTGAAATTACTGAAACAGGAGATGACAGTTGGTGCTTTTAAAATTCTATGGAGAAGGAAAATGGGGAGGAGCTAGTTCTCCTGAAATGAGTTACAGTTTTCCATAGAACTTTGCGAGCACCAACTGTCTTAGTAATGGGAAAATATGACCTATGAATAGAATTTTGAAATTAAAGATCAGTCCAAGAGGAGAAAAAAGCTGATTTTTCTGATAAAGTATATTACAAAGTTTCTTATTTTCACATGTACCATTGATTTATAGAATAAAAATTAAAATGACAGTTCCCCTTTAAATTTGTCTTTTTTTTCCCCACTTTTTTTTATATTTTATGCTTTGGTGGTTATATCGGAGCATTGCTTGAAATACAAAATATAATTATAGGAATACATCCCATAAGTTGTAAGAATAATAATGTCGGGTAGAAGTTACGCTCACGGAAAATCAAGGTCATGGAGAGGATTGTACAGGCATTTGTCCAAATTATTGTGTGGAGGACTCCTCTTTAAGAAAAAAAAAAAACTATAGTGCTGCATATGGGGCTAAATAATACTCCTATGCACTGCTCAAATAAAAAGTGTCATACAGTCACAAACAAAAAAAAGTAGCCCCAGATAACCAGCACTGTATCCAACTATCAGACCAGCAGAAAGAACCCAAAAAATAATATTGCCATACAGTGCCTATATACCGCCATATAATTCTTAAATAAAAGTGGATTTGTGTCCATTTATTCTTTATTTCACCAGGCAAAGCTAAGACAAAAAAAGTTGTGCAGTATTAAATAATAAATAATATTTCCATATAGAAAGGATTCAGATAATAAGTTATGGAGTATTATATGATAAATAACACTGCCATATAGTGCTCATATATAAGCATACAATGTTGAAATGGCAATAGAATTGTGTCCTTTTATACAGAATACATAATGAAGACAAGAAAAGGTTTTGCAGTATTAACTAGTAATTAATAGTGCTATACAGAATCTATATAGTAAAGATAGGTAGTAAATGTAGTACTCGATAAATAATAGTGTCATACAGTGCTCATATACAGCCACGTAATGAGCAATTAATAGTGGAATAGCATCTAATCATCATACTGAACCCAGACAAAGAAAGGGTTGTGTAAAATTAAATAATAATGTCATACACAAATAACCCAAAAATTAATGTCTTGAAGTATTTGACAAATAATAGCGCCATATAGTGCCCATATATACAATTCCTAAATAGAAGTGTCCAATCATTGTTCATTTCACTTTACAGAATACAGACAAAAAATGGTTGTGTAGTAATAAGTAATAAATAATAGTGCAATACAGTGTCACACAGAAATAACCCATACAATAAATATTTGCAGTATATTTAGTATACATAAATAATGCTGCCATACAATGCCCAAACATAAGTTGAATTGTATACAGTCATCATAGTAGCATACAGAACCCAGAAAAAAAGGTTGTGTAGTATTAAATAATAAGTATTAGTGCCATATAAAGCCACCCAAAAAGAACCCATACAATAAAAGTCTCAATGCATATGACAAATAATAGTCCCATAAAGAAAGAACCCAGACAATAAAAGGTCTTGTAGCATTCTATGATAAATAATAGTGGCATGTAGAAAGAACCAATACAATAAATATTTGTAGTATATCAAGTATATGATAAATAATTCTGCTATACAGTGCTCGTTTATAGCTATGCAATGCCCAAATATAAGTCGAATTGTATACAATCTTCTTACTAGCATACAGAACCCAGACAAAAAAAGGTTGTATAGTATTAAATAATAAATATTAGTGACATATAGTGCCACACAGAAAGAACATATACAATAAAGGTATTGAAGTATATGACAAATAATAGTGTGATACAGAAAGAACCCAGACAGTAAAGGTCTTATATTATTAGATCATAAATTATAGTGCTGTATAGAAGGAACCCAAATAATAAAGGTCTATAATAGTGTCATATAGAAAGAGACTAGATAATAAAGGTCTTGAAGATTATGACAATAAATAGTGCCATACAGGAAGAATCCAGACAGTAAAGGTCTATAATAGTGCCATTTACAGAAAGTCCAGATAATAAACGTCGTATATTATTAGATCATAAATAATAGTGCCATACAGAAGGATCCCATATAATAAAGGTCTATAATAGTGTCATATAGAGAGAGTCCAGACAATAAAGGTCTTGTAGTGTCACATCTAATATATATAATCATCTTATCCCGTCTGTCTGTCCTTCTGTCCAGGAAATCTCGCGTCGCTGATTGGTCCGGCTGCGGCCAATCAGCGACGCGGGATTTCAGAAAAAGATGGCGGCCGTTAGCCGCACGGAGGTCAGCGGCGATGCAGCCGGGAGATGAGCGGCTGCTCGCAGCAGAAGGACCCCGACCGGCCGCGACCAATCACCGATATTGCCGCCAAATTTAAACACCGCTTTGCTGATTGGTTGCGGTTGCTGGCCGCGACCAATCAGCGATTTTGGTGCTAAATTTAAACACCGCTCTGCTGATTGCGCCCGGTCGGCCGCATACATATTCTAGAATACCCGATGCGTTAGAATCGGGCCACCATCTAGTGATAAATAATAGTGCCATATAGTGCTTATATACCACCGTAAAATGTCCCAAAAAAATGTGTCTGTCCAATGATACCATCGATGCTGAGATTTCCACCCCCCCCAGTCCCACACTGTGCTATTTTGGGTCTGCAGCCTGAATATGTTTGTGCCCCCCTCTCGCTGATAGGGGGGGGCTGACATGTGGATTGAGTGTTACAATGTTGCATAGTTTGCTGTGGATGTGTCTGATGCAGCAGATGTTTCTCCAGGGCAGGGGGGCAGGGGGGGGGGGTCTCCTTTCTGATACATTTAATGCAGCAGGTCCTTGGTGCCCTGCAGGCTTCTTGGCGCTGGCGGACATTATGCAGGTGCACTTGCTCCATGTACTCTGCGTCCTTCATTGTGCGGCCCCCCTGCAGCTTTTGTGTAAAATTCAGAATTATCCGGCTGGTTTTATGGGTTTGCAGAACACCAGGGACCGGTATTCACTTAGTGTTTTAACATGGGAGCATTTAACCCCTGTATGGCACCGTGTCAAGTACAGAATGCTTGGCACAGTACCACCGAGTGCTGTTTAATGAAAATTTCATTAAAATAATATGTCAGCTCTGCAGACAGAGGACTGTTCATGGTTATGGGGAATTGCTTATGTGCCGAGGAGAAGAGATACAGAGACCTGAAATTTTCCTTTAGTTGTTCAAAGGCCATTTTACTAGAATGGAGACCCCCTCCCCGGCCATCATCAATAATCTGTAGGGGAACCCAACAGCAAGTGTTTCATTTCTCTGCAGACTAAATGGAATAAAAGGAACTGGAAAGACAAAGGGAGCAAGTGCAGGGATATATTTTTCATTTTCTATCTCATCATCTATATATATTCCAGGTTATGTTTGGTGACAATCAATAGGGATGAAGTTACAAGTCCTGTTAAGAACTTTGCCGTTAACCTAAATGTTAAACCAGTAAAATATCCACTAATGTTTCCCCCGTCAAAATCACAGCAGAATTGGGAAATGTAATTTTTTTTGTAGACTGTTGAAGGTATTTTTGTTGATTGTTGTATTATTTGTTGAAGGTATTTTTGTTGATTGTTGTATTATTTGTTGAAGGTATTTTTCCTGACATAGGTTTTATTCCCGGCCAGATTTGTCACTCAACTTGGCCAGACATAGATTTAACTAAAAATTCTAATATTATTTCATTTTTTTTTTTAAATTGAATAAACTTTATTTATTTAATTTTTTTTTTTGCAATTTTGTTCAAAAATTGTTTACAAACAAAGTGTATCAAGAATTGCTTCTCACCACTGATGGTGAGGGAGGATTTGTGCTGCACTGGTTCAAGGTCAAATCTGGTTCTCCGGTCTTCACTTGTCTACCCGGCATCCTTATCATCCCAACATCATTTGCACCTTTGATGCTTACAAGGTCCCTTAATGTCAAGACATAGCATAGACCTCACAAACGTTATGGTGACGTAGTAAGCAGGGCACGAGACATCCTCCTTTTGGTAACTTTATTGGTGCAGAAAAATCGCAACTTTTTCAGCCACGCAGGGCCTTTATCAAGCCATAAGTAAAGAGAGATATGCATAAGTTACCAAAAGGAGGACGTCTGGAGGACGCCCTGGATTTCTTTGTATTGCTACAACCTTGTGGAGGGTTTCACCAAGTGTGCATGGACAACAATGGCAGAGTAAATGGCAGAGGAAAGCCAAGGTGCCGGACCAATGATGCAAAGTGCAGAAGTGAAGAGCAACCGCCTCTCAGGACCGGATTGGATATTGGATTAGGGCAACACAAATCAAATTTAATGTTTCTAGAGTTTATCACTCTCTAGCGCCACCTATTGGAAGCAGCAATCCTACCAGTCATGGAAATACAAATTTAAAGGGAATCTGTAAGCAGGATTTCACACCCCAAACTTTTTATATGCACATGCTGCTTTTTCAAAGAACAGTCCAGCAATACCCGTACATGGCCAATTAATTCCTTCATTACTGAGAAATCAGCATTTGAATTTATATGCAAATGAAGCTGAAGAGCTATGGTAGATCTGAAGCCTCTGTCACTCCAGCTCTATTCCCCTCCTAGTGCCCCCTCTTCCTGCCGGGGTGACGATGTCATGCCTAAAGGCTGTCAATCAAGCATGAGGAGGCAGAGCTGGGTGAGGAATAGAGCTGGAGTGGCAGAGGCTTCAAATCTACCATAGCTCTTCAGCTTCATTTCTGTTAGAACCTTGCTCTTAGGTTTTTTCCTTTGCTGGTCACATGACCTTGTTGGCCTATTTAATCCTGCTCCGCCCTTCTGGCTTTGCTGGACTTCATTGTATAACTACTTTCTAGCTAGCCTGTGCTCTGTATCTAACTCTGTTAGTTTGCTTGGTCTACGGACCTCTATGTTCTATATATTTTGTTTGTTCGTCTGTCTGCTACTATTTCTGTTAGGAGGTGTCCATTTTCCTCCCAGTCCTTAGTACTTGTAGGGATTCCTCCCCACATCTATAGGTCTCCGTACAGACTAGCTTAGGACTTTAGCAGGTCTGATCGCAGGATCAGGTCCCCTGTTACATCGTAGGGATTAAGCTGAGTTCTATCGTAGGGACAGATCTCCTCTCTTTCCTTAGCTCTGGTAGCAGAACATAACAGTAAGTCCAGCCTGCAAATTCTCTAAGGAAAGATTTTTCTGTTCCATCATGGTGTCGGTTCATGATTTGGCTCATCGCCTGCAGGGACTCTCTCTGGAGGTAGCCGAGCTCCGTCAGCACGTGAGTAACTGTCCTGGAGCACATTTCTTGGAGCCTAAGGTATGTTTGCCGGATTTATTTTTTGGTGAACACCGAGAATTTTTTTCATTTAAAAATGCTTCCTCTGTGGGGGTTGGCGCAGTATTGTCTCAGGATAACGGGGATGGATTACATCCCTGTGCCTTTTTTTCAAAAAAATTTTCGGAGACTGAACTGAATTGCGATATTGGTAATCGGGAATTATTGGCTATTAAACTCGCATTTGAACACTGGCGCCACTTCTTGGAAGGTGCGGAATTTCCCGTTCAGGTTCTTACGGATCATAAAAATCTGATATATCTTGATGCTGCCAAGCGCCTGAATGCCCGTCAGGCTAGGTGGGCACTGTTTTTCTCGCGGTTTAATTTCTCCGTTACTTACATCCCTGGTACTAAGAATGTTAAGGCGGATGCCTTGTCTCGCAGTTTTTCTCCCATAGTCGGTGCTGAGAAAGAGGAGAACATTTTACAAGAAGGTGTTGTGATAGCTGCTTTGGACTCCGTTTTGGAAGATGAGATTCTTAAAGCACAGGAGAATGCCCCATCTAACACTCCTCATGGGAGGTTGTTTGTGCCTGGGACCTTTAGGAGAGATTTGTTTGTTGAGTGTCACGAATCTCGGTTGGCAGGTCATCCCGGAATCTCTGAGACCAAGAGACTGGTGGGTCGCAGTTTTTGGTGGCCTGGATGGCAGAAGGAAGTCATTAAGTGGGTGCGTCAATGTACTATATGTGCTAGATCTAAGTCCTCACATACTCCTGCTGCGGGGTTGCTTTGTCCTTTGGAGGTTCCCAGTGCTCCTTGGACACATTTGGCTATGGACTTTATAACTGACCTTCCCCCCTCTGAGGGTTTTACTGTCATCTGGGTGGTCGTGGACCGTTTTAGCAAGATGTGTCACTTGGTTCCCTTCGTCAAACTGCCCTGCGCTAAAACTCTCGCTAAGGCCTTTGTCAAGGAAATTGTCAGACTTCATGGCGTTCCTACTGACATTGTTTCTGATAGGGGTCCTCAGTTCGTGGCTCGTTTTTGGCGTGCCTTTTGTGACAGGTTGGGAGTTCATTTATCGTTCTCGTCCGGATATCATCCTGAATCTAATGGCCAGACAGAAAGGAAAAACCAGGATGTTGAGCAGTTCTTGCGTTGTTTTGTGGTAGACAATCAAGAGGGGTGGTCTGAGTTTCTGCCACTTGCTGAATTTGCTCTGAACAATCATACATCTTCTTCTGCTGGTTGTTCGCCTTTTTTTTGTTGTTCTGGGAGACATCCGTCGTTTGGGTCGTTCTCCAAGTTGGGATCTGCCGTGCCTGAGGAGGAGAATTTTTCCTGTGATTTGGAGAGAGTTTGGACGGATGTGCGTGGTAATCTTCAGGAGGCCAACAGAAAATCTAAAGACTACTTTGATAGGAAACGACAGGAGGTTTTGTTCGCTGTTGGTGACATGGTTTGGTTGTCCTCTAGGAATCTGCGGTTGAGGATTCCTTCTAAGAAATTGGGTCCCAAGTTTGTAGGGCCCTTTAAGGTGCTTCAGGTTGTCAACCAATCTGCTGTTAGGTTGGAGGTTCCTACCTCCTGGAGAATTAATCCGGTGTTTCATGTTTCTCTGTTGAAAAGAGCTGTTGTGTCGGATGGTGACGCCTCTGCCTCTGTTCCTCCGGTGGTGGAGGACGGGGAATATGAAATTTCTCGCATCCTTAACGCTAGACGGTATAGAGGTAGTTTGCAGTATCTTGTGGCCTGGAAAGGTTTCGGACCCGAGGATAACTCTTGGGTGAGGTCAGATGATGTTTCCGCGTCCAGACTTATCAGAGCGTTTCACAGGAGATTTCCTGATAAGCCTGGTCCTAGGGGATCCGGAGGATCCTCTTAGAAGGGGGGGTACTGTTAGAACCTTGCTCTTAGGCTTTTTCCTTTGCTGGTCACATGACCTTGTTGGCCTATTTAATCCTGCTCCGCCCTTCTGGCTTTGCTGGACTTCATTGTATAACTACTTTCTAGCTAACCTGTGCTCTGTATCTAACTCTGTTAGTTTGCTTGGTCTACGCACCTCTATGTTCTATATATTTTGTTTGTTCGTCTGTCTGCTACTATTTCTGTTAGGAGGTGTCCCATTTTACTCCCAGTCCTTAGTACTTGTAGGGATTCCTTCCCCACATCTATAGGTCTCCGTACAGACTAGCTTAGGACTTTAGCAGATCTGATCGCAGGATCAGGTCCCCTGTTACATCGTAGGGATTCAGCTGAGTTCTATCGTAGGGACAGATCTCCTCTCTTTCCTTAGCTCTGGTAGCAGAACATAACAATTTCCATTTCAATTCAAACACAGATTTCTCAGTAATGGATGAACGGACCGGCCATGTAAAGGTATCGCTGGACTTGTCTTTGAAAGAGCTGCATGCACAAAAAAAAGTGAAATTCCTGCTGACAGTTTCCCTTTAAGCCAACAAAGGTATATTATATTTAGAGGTGAAATTTAGAAATATACATAAATAACATATATGGGGGTTTAGGACTCTCACCTACGCTTAAAAAGTGTTACCAATCTCCTTATAGTCCAGGGCAATGGCTGGCTGCCTATAACCTGAAGATCCCTTTAATAATATAACGTCTGGATGTTCATCGCCAATAAAGGAGGTGAAGGAGCGACGATCAGTAATATATTCATACCTGACACTGTAAAAGGCAAGTGCCTATAAATGCACAGATAAAATACAGACTCGCAGATTAGCTCAATGTTAAAGACGTGCCATATATTTTAAAAACCATCCCTTAAAAAAAAAAAAAAAAAATAGAGGTCTGCTAAAACGAGACCTGGAAAAACTCACCGCGCGCTGGATCCAGGCCAAAGAGATAGAGCACAAGAAAGACACAGATGTCACTTAAGACATATTTTCCGGAATGGAGTTGAAAGACAGTCTTCTCCGATGTGTGATCTTAATTTACATAGACATTAGAAGCAAACACTTTACCTTAATTTGATGTTGTGTTTGTGTAAGTTACAATTCTGTGAAGCTGTTAAAACCCTCTTACTAAAGTGCTAGGGGCTGCCTGTCACATTTACATACACTTGTCTTTAGCTGCCGCCTCCGTTTAATTTCAAAAGTGTGACCTTCTAGAGAAAGTAAGAAAAGAAGATTAATTTCCTTGCTGCTACAGATCAATCCCGGTAGATGTGACACGGTGGTTAGCACTACTTACCTCTACTGCTAAATGATCAATGCTAAGGAGAGTCCTAGCTGCCCATGTTTGCTAACGACGATCTCTCACATGTTCCAAAAATATGTCAATAATGTCAAATTGCTTTATGTTATTGGTTGATTTCTGTAACAATTTCTATATATTCAATATAGCTTGTGGTGCTGCAGGTTTAGAGCTTAGTGGGTTTTCCCCATGAAGTTACTCTTTGCTTTCTATTCCCAATCCTAAAGTCTGCGTTCCTGTTTCCTTCATCACTCATATTTACATGATTGCTCAAAAAGCGGCTGATTACTGGCTAATCACCCTAGCTGCACTTTTTGCCCTTGTTTGCTAAGGATCTCTGACATGTTCCAAGAACATGTTAACAGAGTCAAATAGCTTTATGTTATTGGTTGATTTATGTAACAATTCCTATATATACATTAGTGCTTGTGGAGCTGCAGGTTCACAGCTCAGTGGGTTTTCCCCATGAAGTTACTCTTTGTTTCCTATTCCCAATCCTAAAGTCTGTGTTCCTGTTTCCTTCATCTCTCATATTTACATGATTGCTCAAAAAGCGGCTGATGAGCTAATCACCCTAGCTGCACTTTCTGCCCAAATTTGCTAAGGATCTCTCACATGTTCCAATAATATTCCAATAACGTGACATTTCTTTATGTTATTGGTTGATTTCTGTAACAATTCCTATATATTCCTTACTGCTTATGGAGCTGCAGGTTCAGAGCTTAGTGGGTTTTCCCCATGAAGTTACTTTTGGTTCCTATTTTTAATCCTAAAGCCTATGTTTCTTTTTACTTCATCTCTCACATTGACATGATTGCTCAAAAAGCGGCCGATTAGCTAATCACCCTAGCTGCACTTTCTGCCCATGTTTGCTAAGGATCTCTCACATGTTCCAAAAATATGTTAACAGGGTCAAACTGCTGAATGTTATTGGTTGATTTCTGTAATAATAGCTATATATTCATTAGTGCTTGTGAAGCTGCAGGTTCAGAGCTCAGTGGGTTTTCCTCAAGAATCTATTCCTTGCTTCTCATTCTCAATCCTAAAACCTGTGTTCCTGTTTCCTCTATGGATATTTTTGCTCAAAAAGTGGCTGATTAGCTAATCATCATCAGTTTGCTTTGGAAGCCCAAGATCACCCAGGCCACTGCAGGGAAAGTGTTGTATTACATGACAGCAATATAAATAATACACGGATGGTTTGAGTCCTCTAGAACGTACAGAGCAGCTTTCCATTTTGGTTTATACAGGTGGGTCCCGAATGAAGGACTCACCTTGCAGAGGTTAAAACTAGTAATGGACTAATGCTTAATTCTGACATCAGACTACACAGGGTTTATTTGTAGTCTGTAACCATGCCGACACAAAAGTCTGCACAGATGCTCTGTTTAATCATTTTTCATGTTAGTTACAGAAAAAAGTTCTATGAGCAACTTTTGCTAAAACAAAGTCTTCTGGAAGTTGTGCTGTGACTTTGGTCCTCAGTCATTCTATTGTCTCATCCTTTAAAGGGAGAGTCAAATCAGAAACACATTTTAATGGGAATCTGCACCAGATTTTTTCTTCACCAATTGCTTGCTGCAGTTTTGATAAAATCCTGCTGCAGATCTACCAGTTCTAGGAGATCTGAGCAGTGCATAGGCAGAAAGCTGCCAATTAGTGGTGAGGGCTGTGTTAAACAGAGCTCACGAATACAGAGGACTACATGGCAGCAGGTTTACTAATCCTCTTATGATAATCACCTGCTTATAAAACTGTGGTTTTATCAAAACTACAGCAAGCAGCTCAATAGGTGACAAATCACTCAACTCTGTCTTTAGTTGCTCTGAGATTATGTGGCAAAAACCTGATGTCAAATTCCCTTTAAAAAACACCTGCCGCGATGATTAGTTTATTGTCCCTGGTCCTGCTTTCGGCACAATCGGAAAACAGTGATTGGGGATGTCACGGCCATATATGCAACTACCCTACAGAGGCCACTATAGGCAGAATCTGGTATTACATGGTGACTATTTAGATGACTGACTGCCTTTGTTACATATATGAATCTGCCCTACAGTGACCACTATAGGCGGAATCTGGAATTACATGGTGACTATTTAGATGACTGACTGCCTTTGTTACATATATGTATCTGCTCTACAGTGGCCACTATAGGCGGAATCTGGTATTACATGGTGACTATTTAGATGACTGACTGCCTTTGTAACATATATGCATCTGCTCTACAGTGACCACTATAGGCGGAATCTGGTATTACATGGTGACTATTTAGATGACTGACTGCCTTTGTTACATATATGCATCTGCCCTACAGTGACCACTATAGGCGGAATCTGGTATTACATGGTGACTATTTAGATGACTGACTGCCTTTGTTACATATATGCATCTGCCCTACAGTGACCACTATAATCGGAATCTGGTATTACATGGTGACTATTTAGATGACTGACTGCCTTTGTTACATATATGTATCTGCTCTACAGTGGCCACTATAGGCGGAGTCTGGTATTACATGGTGACTATTTAAATGACTGACTGCCTTTGTTACATATATGCATCTGCCCTACAGTGGCCACTATAGGTGGAATCTGGTATTACATGGTGACTATTTAGATAACTGACTGCCTTTGTTACATATATGCATCTGCCCTACAGTGACCACTATAGGCGGAATCTGGTATTACATGGTGACTATTTAGATGACTGAATGCCTTTGTTACATATATGTATCTGCCCTAAAATGACCACTATAGGTGGAGTCTGGTATTACATGGTGACTATTTAGATGACTTACTGCCTTTGTAACATATATGCATCTGCTCTACAGTGACCACTATAGGCGGAATCTGGTATTACATGGTGACTATTTAGATAACTGACTGCCTTTGTAACATATATGCATCTGCCCTACAGTGGCCACTATAGGCGGAATCTGGTATTACATGCTGAAATAGAAATAGAACTGTAGCCATTTATTACAGAGTTGTTTCTTGAAGGAAGACTCCTCTCTTTGATGTCCATCTGATCTATCGAAACATATGTAACTAGGGCTGCATTCATAAAACATCTCCTTTAAGACACAATATTTTTATTAGGAGGCTAGAAAGCCTCCGAACGCCCATTTGCATTTGATGATATTGATAAGACACATTGAGGACTTTGGTGCCCCCGATGATCCTGACTTTGTGATGAAATTTTAAAAAGAGCATCCATTAGTCCCGAAGAAAACACCATGGTATCAGTCCCACCAGTGTCAGGATGGCAGTATATGGTGACAGGACGTACACGGCGTATAATCAGATTATATACGTCTCATCCCTGACTCTTAATGTTACCGTCTATTGTACGGTGTCGTGTTATATTACGGTAATCACAGCTAAGGAACATATTGCACATCTAGGTCACCAGTGAATAAAAGGCACGGCACAGTTTTAATCGAGGGAATTCATGCAGAAAACATTGTGAATAGATTACCTGGGTTATGATCTGCCCTTGAGGATGCAATGAGAAAATCGCGTGCATCGTAGACTGTATTAATAAGAGGCAGCAAACACCATGCCTGGGAGAATATCTACATTTTTACATAATTTTGGGTCCCTCTTGCTCGTTGGGTCAAAATTACCATTGCAACATATAAAGACGTGCAACTTATGGCCATGTCGATGGCGGTAGCTGTGCATTCTCCAACCTCTGACTTTTCAATTGTTGCAGTTCCAACTTTTGCAAATCAAAGGTGCATGCTGAGAGTTGTAGTTTTGAAACAGCTGGGAAGCCAAAGCACTGCTGTTACATGGCCGTAGATGAACTTACCTTCTGCAATGCTTCTGTATGTAGTCATACATGAATGTTAAAGATGAACCAATCGATTAGCCAGATTCCCTCGAATCGCTGATAAGTCCTTTTTTTTTTTTTTATCTCTCAAGACTCCGGAAATGGAAGGGTTAACTAAAGCAAAAAAAAATGCAGTAAAATCAAAGAAATGAGACTGAGCATAATTTAGTCTATAGTCATCGCCGAAAGTGTTGGCGCGCCTTGAAATTGTTCAAGAAAATGAAATATTTCTCCCAGAAAATGATTGCAATGACACATGATTTGTTATACGCAGGTTTATTTCCTTTGTGTGTATTGAAACAACACAAAAAAAAAAAAAAACAGAGATGAAAAAGGCAAATTGGACATAATTTCGCTTAAAAACCCCAAAACGGACTGGACAAAATTGTTGGCACCTTTCAAAAATTGTGGCTAAACAACTTTGTTTCAAGAATGTGATGCTCGTTCACACTCACCTGTGGCAAGTAACAGGTTTGGTCAATATGAAAATCACACCTGAAACTAGATAAAAAGGGAAGAAGTTGACTCAATCTTTGTATTGTGTGTCTCTAAGCATGGAGAACAGAAAGAGGAGAAGAGAACTGTCTAAGGACTTGAGAACAAAAATTGTTGAACAACATGGGGTACACCTCGTTGCGGTGAGATGGCTTTGACACTTTTTAGATCAAAACCAGTGTTTTCTAAAGACAAAAAATTAGTATAGTTATCTCATCCATCACCTGTTTTGACGGAGCAAGATCTATACCTGGTCCTCCTCTGGGTCGCTTCCTCCCTCCGGCTCCACTCTTTTTTTTGTCTTCAGTCCCTTATTTTGCTATTGGTGCCTTTGGCCTCTCTTGACGCCATGACTAGCATCGCCCCCTAATGTCATGATGTCACTTAAGGCCTTGTCAGTGCCAGAAGCGCTGAAAAATTAAAAGAAAACCGCTGCTGATGGAAGGAAGCGAGTCAGCGGAGACTCGGACGGGGAGCTGCAGCTCTAGGACAGATGAAGGGCATGTAAAGTATATCTATATTTTTTTAACCCCTTATCAGCCCTAAACAAAATAAAGTAAAATGGTATATTGCAGGTTATCACTTTTGCTTGATTCAAGCTAATTGAATTGCAAAAAAAAATAGAGTCCTGGCCAATCCGAAATTTTTGTAAAATTTGCCTCGAATCGGTTCACTGAGCCCTAATGGGTATAACTGGGCACACTCTGACCCCATTCCCATTCCCACACTTGTACTGTACAAATTGGTAAAATAAATGTCAGAAAATATGATACCCAAAGATCCCCAAGCTCCACACTGAATCTCATTGTATAATAAAGCGGTAGTGTGCATGCGTAATTAATGGAACTTATATCTTGGCTTTAACTACTTTATTAGTTATTAAATGTTACTTTTCATGGGATTTGTGATAAATGTATGGGGTCAAAGTGTTGGATGCTTCATTCATATTGAGACCAGTGGTTTCAAAGTTCCCAGTGTGAATGGATCAATAGTGCGCATGTGGAAAACGACTACATTCAGGCTCGGACTGGACCACGGTTGAATCGGGCAATCCGTCGGTAGGCCGCCCCTGTTACACTTGATTCACAATTTGCAGAAAAAGGTATAATCTAACCATTCATTAAACAAGCTAGCCAAGTTAATATTAAATAGAAGAAAGAGTACATTTTTGTATTAGGGTCAGGTTATTTTTGCATGTAACTGAACAGTGGGCCCCAAAAATCAATGGTACTGGTGGGCCTTTGCCAACCCAGTCTGACACTGATTCTTCATTAACCCCTAAAGGAAGAAAAATAACATACAGTATTAGCAACATGTTAATTTTGACAGAGACCACATTGTTCTAAAAGAATGGCCGTGACATGCGTAATTGGTAATGGTAATGATCTTTAACATGTTGCAACCTACTGTAGCTATTGCAAAAGTACAACTCTCATCAAGCCCTATGCAGGACCTCATAATGATTCATCTCATTCTTACTGCTATCAGGACATGCTGGGAGTTGTAGTTTTGCAATAACAATAGAGTCAAATGTTGCCAAACTGTGCAACGTGGTTGCAAGCGAGAACACATTCCCACCCCCCCCACCCCCCAAACCTATTTTCCACCCTTTTACTTGTGCAATTGGGCAAAACACTGCCGGAAAAGGTGAATTTAAAGGGCTTTTCGATGTTGTTATCATTCCACTCATGGAAAAGGTCAGATAACTTGTGATGGTTCTGATGAAAAACCACAGTCAGGGAAATGTTGCCAAGTGCACAAAATAACAAATTATTTATACATTTTGTAGGGGAAAAAAAGAAACATCTGGCTGGGGAAGTTGCAGAAAGATTTTCATCTCCCTTTCATTCATGTCTGGGGTTTTTGATACATAAAGGTAAACATTGTGATACATCGTTCTATTTATAAAACATATTAACCCCGCGTTCTCTGCAGGGGCTGGAGATATGGATTTCACTTGGTTTCCAGCCATAGATACACAAAGTATCCAAATCCTTGAATAATATTTCCATCGCTCGACCTAAAATTTAGGGTTTCGCGCACAATTCTTGAAAAGTTCTATTGGGGATGGACAACCCATGCGTAGAAATTATGAATTTCACAGATAATTTACAATGTCTCCATTGGTGAGTAATATTTCCAGCTTGGGTTTTTATTCTCAGACTATGAATCATTGCATTTATTAATAAAGAAGATGATTTTTTTTTACTATTTTTTACTTTTTTTTTTCTGTCTGTAAGACTTTACAATAACACTAACTAATGGCAAATGACACTGGTTGCATCCATCAATCCAGTAGATTTTAATGCATCCTACGGGTTGGCGCTTCCTTACCGTTCTTTTTTTTGTTTGATATTTTCCGATATGTCTAGCATAAGGTGTCCAGATAAAAAAAATAAATAGTTTGCATTACTCTGTATAGTTTATGCTATACTGGCTATGACTTTCTCTTGGCTCAACATGGGTAGCGCCAAATACTCAGCATTGAAAAAAAAAAACAAATGTGATTTTGTGATACTTTGTCAAGAGTTGTTTATGCTGTATGTGTCTACTTGTGGCCACCCAGTGGTTGTAATGTGAATTGCAACCTGTCAAGGATTTTGTTTGCATATGGTCATAATGTATTAAATTAGAGTCCTTACCTGAATTTTTTTGGAAAGTATTGGTGGATACATTTCTTGGTAAGCAATAATATTTTGTCTCTTGAGAGGTTGGAGGTAGGTTGATGTTATAGAGTTAAATATGCTGACACTAAAAATCTTTGCTAAAAAAAGATCTGATTAAAATAAGCAATTACATTTCGACAAATTAATTAGTTTTTCACAAATCAATGGATTTCAGTATATTTCCTAGTAAAGAAAGTGACTCCGTTGGATCAAGTGTAAGATAAGTGAAGTAACAGCCTTAAAGTAAATGTCCACTTTTATCTATTTGGTTCTATGTTTGTGTTTAATATATTTTATATAGTTCGGTTTCCCCAATAAAACGTTATAAAGAGCCTCCACTAGAGGGAGCCGAGGAGTTTGCACAACCATATTAATGAATTAAACTCTTTAAAGGGAATCTGTGACTAGGTTTTTGCTACCCCACCTGAGAGCAGCATGTAGGGGCAGAGACCCTGATTTCAGTGATGTGTCATTTACTGGGCTGCTTGCTGCAGTTTTGATAAAATTCCTATTTTCTCTGCAGCAGATCTCTGAATATTGAGCCTTGCATAACCCCGCCCACACCACTGATCGGTAGTTTCCTTTGAACACTGTGCATAGGCAGAAAGCTGCTAGTTAGTGGTAGGGGCAGGGTTATATAGAGCTTAGGAATATGCAGGACTACATGGCAACAGGTTTACTGGTTCTTAAACTCCTGCTGATAAAACACTAATTTTATCCAAACTACAGCAAGCAGCCTAGTATGTAACACATTGCTGGAATAAGGGTTTCTGACTGTACATTATGCTGCTCTCAGATTAAGTGGCAAAAAACAGGTGACAGATACCCTTTAATAAAACAGTATGCACTTCGCTCTTGAACTCCCTCTGGTGGTGACATTAAGCATTGGCATTATTTTAGAATTTGTTACTTTGCAGGGGATTTGGAGTTATAGACCAGAAACTCAGAACAATAAAGGCATAGTAAAAAAAAATAAATAAAAGTGGCATATGATATGATTGTGTACAAAATTCTCATCTGTCACTTGCGTTGTATATTGACAGCTATGGTTTTTTTTTGCATTGAGTGACACATCACCGGCAGTCACCTCTGATACATTGTATGTACGTGGATTCCTCTACTTGTTTCTCGCAGCCATGATCATCACGACGCGCGTTTCATTTCGTACACTGACAAAGTGGAAACTGTTATGAGTTTTTCATCTTGCTAATCAATGAAATGTTAAATTACCCTGATTCCATGGTGTCTGAGTTTCCCTCCAGCATATTTAGTCTGTCGTGGTGTTTAAACCCCCAGAAGGCTATGGCATTAGCTCCGTTTTTCAGTCAAGTTGGCAGAGATGAAGAGATGTTAACTAGATACTGTGTGTGTGTGTTTACTTGACTTAATTATGCAGCTGCAGAGACGTAAAAAGTCATCCATGATTCATAGGCGAAAAAAAAATGGCAAAGCCCGATCTGAGATCTCACAGTTCAAGGCTCTTAGTCCATTTACTTCCATCACAATCTGGATTGATAGTTTTGTTTTTGAAGAATATAATTATTTTTTTTTATATTTTTCGCAAAGGGCCAGGCTCAGAGGCTAGTATTGGAAACATGTAGAACTGTGGTGCAGTACTTGGGATCTGCACTTGGATGTGGTCTTTATGGCTGAGTGGCTTATTTTGCACACTTGTGGCACTGATTTTCTAGGTTTGGGATATGCATATGGATGTGGTCTCCGTAGGTAAGTGGTTAATGTTTGGGACCTGTTATTGGATGTGGTCTCCATAGGAGAATAATTAGCGTTATTAATTTGTGGCACAGAGGTCCTTGGTTTTGGAACTGTACTTGGATGTGGTCTCCATAGGTGAATGGATAGTACTGTTGACTTCTGGCACCTAGGTCTTGGTTTTGAACCTGTACTTGGAGGTGGTCTTCATAGGTGAGTGGATAGTATTATTGATTTGTAGATAGGAGGTCCTGGGTGTGAAACTTGCCCATGGATATGATCTCCTTAGGTGAATGGTTAGTATCATTAACTTGTGGCACAGAGGTCCTAGGTTTGGGACCTGTACTTGGATGTGGTATTTATAGATGAATGGTTAATTTTGCAGACTCACTTGTGGCACTGAGGTTCTGGGCTGGGACTTGCACATGGATGAGGTTTCCCTAGGTGAGTGGTTAGAATTATTGATTTATTGAACAAAGGTCCTTGTTTTGAGACTTGTACATGGATGTGGTCTCCATTAGTGAATGGGTAGTATTATTAATTTGTGGTACAAAGGTCCTGAATTTGAGACTTTTACATGGATGTGGTCTCCTAGGTGAGTATTTAGTATGATTGACTTGTAGCACAGAGCTCCTGGGTTTGGATGTGGTCTCTTTAGGTGAGTGGTTAATATTATTGACTTCAGGCAGCGAGGTCCTGGGTTTGGGACATGTATGTAGGTGAGTGGTTAGTATTATTGACTTATGGCACAGAGGTCCTGTGTTTGAGACTTGTACTTGGATGTGGTCTGCTTAGGTGAGTGGTTAATATTATTGACTTCTGGCAGCGAGGTCCTGGGTTTGGGACATGTATGTAGGGGAGTGGTTAGTATTATTGATGGCACAGAGGTCTTGTGTTTGAGACTTGTACTTGGATGTGGTCTGCTTAGGTGAGTGGTTAGTATTATTGACTTATGGTACAGAGGTCTTGTGTTTGAGACTTGTACTTGGATGTGGTCTGCTTAGGTGAGTGGTTAGTATTATTGACTTATGGCACAGAGGTCTTGTGTTTGAGACTTGTACTTGGATATGGTCTCATTAGGTGAGAGGTTAGTATTATTGACATGTGGCACAGAGGTCCTGGGTTTGGAAACATGCACATTGATGTGGTCTCCATAGCTGTTAAAATGTTGGCAAAGAAGCTGTGAAAACTATACTAGAAAATGAGATGAAGCAGCAGGAGCCTAGTTTACGGGTGACAAGAAATGTGACTGTATCAAGTCGCTCTATGGAGATATTCCTGTAAAATTGTTATATTAGTTGGTTATCATAGCTAGAACCCCCATGATCCCTAAAATAAGGGACTTGTATCTCCCCATTCTTCATTGAAAGACCTGTGAAGACCACAGCAAAGAGTAATTGAATGATGCCGCAGGTACCGAAGTCTCCTATGTGAGTGGTGGGGAAATGCACAGAATTTTCTTTTATGACACAGTTGGTTGGGCGTTAAGTCCTATATTAGTTCTTTAGTGTTCCTTTACTGTCCACAGGATGGGTGATAAATATACGATTGCTGGAGGTCTGACTGTTATGATGTAACTTTATCTTGTAGGATCTGATAAAAGAATACTTAGTTGCACTGCCTGGAGCATCCTTAATGGAGTCCTGCCTCTACTTCATCCCCATTGATCACAATCTTACAGGTTTGTACCTTGTGCCAATTGTGCCGATTGTGCCGATAGGCTCCTGAGATGTGAGCCGGATGGTTAACATGATGCTTTCATATAGGCACATTATTCACTGTGGTCTCCGGCTTTATATTCTGTATTCCAGGACAGCAATTGTCTTCAGCCATTCTTCCCCCATTTGGTCAAAGTATCGGCACAGTTGTGCTCAGTGAAGATTTCACGCGTCTCCTATCGCTTTCATCAAAGTTCCCACAGTATCTGTGATGTGTCTGTCACTCTCCCAGATACATTATTAAAGATACATAAGAAAGCTGAAGTTTTTTCTTCTTTTAGACCAGATGAAGCCTGAGGTCAGAAAGCTCCAAAGTCTTATTAAGTGATAGCAATTCTACCAGCTACGATGCTGGCCGCCGTATCAAGGGCTAGTTAGGATCAATAGGTTCCCATCCTTACAGGACTGCAATCATCAGCAAGAAAAAAACTGCTAAAAATAATACCTCTGAGTATGTCTGGTGTAAAAATCCCCTACTGGGAAAGTAACGCCGACATCTACAGAAGCTGTTAACACGGCACGCTGCTATAGAATATATACATGGGTTAGACCAGGCATGAACCGCGAAGAACACTTCCAGCTAACCAGACACATTGAATGACTGCTGGCAAAGAGCTTTGTTGTATTTTAAAGTTCTTATTCTTTTGCTAAATAATCGGCAACAAGTTTGTCTTAATAGCCATTTATCTTACGCCATCTTTGCTCTAGTTTCCTCCCTTATATCAGGTCTATAACTAATGAGATTTAAAGGGGTTGTTTCGTCTTGTTAAATAGAAAACATCGCAAAGTGCTTGATAAAAACAAACAACTTTTCAATTAGCCTCTTCTTAAAAATCCTTTCCGGTCTCATTTACTGCTCATCACCTAAGTTACCGGCCACTTCTGTAATCTATTAGAGTGGCCAGTTTCCTAGGTCAGGAGTACGTGCTTGCAAGCTGTTTGCTTAGAGCTTGTAAGCACTTCTCTGAATGCTGCCAGATTGCTGGATCCGGTCATCCTCAGTGCTCCTGCAAAGTAGCAGCACAGGAGAGCACGCTGTTAGGAACAGCGCTGCAACTATGCCGCTTGTCTGAACCGTCAATCTTCAGTAGCATACCGGCTCCCTGGTAAGCAGGAAAATGCAAGGCAGGGTAGTGGTTCTGAAGCTGCCCAGATCACTGGAACCGGTCATCCTCAGTGCTCCTGCTCTCTTCTGCTGTTTGAGAGGAGAGCATGTAGTTTGGAACAGTGCTGCAACTATGCCTCTGCTCCGAACCATCAATCTTCAGGAAAATACCAGTACCCCAGGAAGCAGGACACCGCAAGGCCGGGTAGTGGTTCCGAAGTAGCTCACATCACCGGATCCAGTTATCCTCAGTGCTCCTGCTTTCTTCCGTTGCTGCAAAGGCTATCAGCACGGCAGAGCACGCAGTTTGGAACAGTGCTGCAACTATGCCGCTGGTCTGGATCGTCAATCTTCAGGAGCATACCAGTCACCCGGGAAGCATGAGATAGCAAGGCAAGGTAGTGGTTCTGAAGTAGCTCAGATCACCGGATCCAGTCATCCTCAGTGCTCCTGCTCTCTTCTGTTGCTGCAAAGGTGATCAGCACGGCAGAGCACGCAGTTTGGAACAGTGCTGCAACTATGCTGCTGGTCTGAACCGTCAATCTTCAGGAAAATACCAGTCCCCTGGGAAGCAGGAAGTTGCAAGGCAGGGTAATGGTTCTGAAGCAGCTCACATCACCGGATCCAGTCATCCTCAGTACTCCTGCTTTCTTCTGTTGCTGCAAAGACTATCAGCACGGCAGAGCACGCAGTTTGGAACAGTGCTGCAACTATGCCGCTGGTCTGGACCGTCAATCTTCAGGAGCATACCAGTCATCCGGGAAGCATGAGACAGCAAGGCAGGGTAGTGGTTCTGAAGTAGCTCAGATCACCGGATCCAGTCATCCTCAGTGCTCCTGCTCTCTTCTGTTGCTGCAAAGGCTATCAGCATGGCAGAGCACACAGTTTGGAACAGTGCTGCAACTATGCTGCTGGTCTGAACCGAATAATGTTCAGACCAGCACGTACAGAACAATCTAGAGATGGTTTTCTCAAAGTTGTGGTTTTGTTTCTGGTAATAAAAATATAAAAAATTATGTTCAATTTAAAAAGAAAAAACGAATAGAAAAGTGTTAGGCCACACCCCCAACAATGTAAGCTCCTCCCCTGCGGAGCTACACGTTAAGCTAAACAGTAAATCATAGTCTAGTTAATTTGTCAACGGGGCAAGAAAATAAATATATCAAGGAATGAGACTAAATTTCTTTTGAGATGGGTTGAAGCCCGTCTCCCACCAGTCTGGAGACAAAAGAGTCCAATAGTTTCTATTTGCATTGATTTAGTAGACTAAGGTAATCATGTTCTAGATTGTTGGCTCTTAACTTAATGATCAATGACCCCCTCTTTTTTTATTATTATGGCTGTGGTTGGACCCTGATATACAGGTTTGAACTTAAAAATTGTAGAAAAGTCATCCTGGAGGTCATTCCTTATGTTCCTTAGATATCCTTGTGAGATTTAAAGGGATTGTCTACTTTATCTTTATTTTAACAAATGTGTTCAGGACATGACTTTGTGGAACTTACTAACATATAAGCATTACAGTTTCTCCTCTCACTTTTTAATGATGCCTTCCCCACATGGCTGCTGATGGAGGATTAAAATACTTTGCAACTTTACCATAAAGCAGGTGAGACAAAGCGCAGTTTGCGGAGATGAGCGAATCGATATGATGGAAAATTTGGAGGAATTTGCAGAATTTTGTAAATTTGACTGTAATGCAGTTTTCTTTGTGTGAATTGTCCAAAATGGCTAATATCATTTTATACATTGCAGAAGGTTGCAGGAAAATTCCACATGACTTTGGATGTGGCTGGGCAGGCTTCCCCCATAGTGTCTTGCGGCTATCACATCATGTGATATTGCACAGCCAGGCAGGAGAGACTATCAGAGCCAGTATAAAAGCTGAGGTTGGTAATGCAGCAGCCACTTTGGGGTGCATCTGGATAATGAAAGGATGTTAAGGCTCAAAGCTTAGCAATAAAGATAGAGAAAAAAGCCATAAAACACTGAAGAAACTGTACAGACAGTGTGTGACAGCACACAGTCAAAAACCATCCGTTTACCCATAGGCATATATGGTGAGGTCACTTGGACATTACTAAGTGTTTCTGTGCTAAAAAACTGGAAAGGTGTTAGGTTTAGTCCTAGAAAACCTTAGAGTGTTACACACATCTTTTGTCATAGGTGTGTCAGATGTGACAGACAGTCATCCTGCAGTTGGTTATAGAAGATCTCTTTGTTTGGCATTACAGACACCTTCTTAGATCTGTCTCACTCTAGGACCCAGCGGCTACCTCCCTCCTGCTAATTGACACCCAGGCATGGGTGTTTAAATACTTTGTTTGCTACAGGAAGATACCGGTGATATTCACATGTTCCCTTGTGAAGGCTTAGAGCTATTGCAGTCTGCTTGCTTCCTTTCTGGTGCTAGGAAGACATTTGTTGTAATCTCTCTGAAGTCGGCTCAAGCTAAGTTACTTTTCCCCGTGTTTGTCTCCCCTGTTGTCCTTATTTGTTTGTAGGGACTGTCTAGTGCTCATCCCCCCTTCCCTATCCAGGGCCAAGCTCTAGGGAAATACAGGGTTTAGGTTCCTGTGTGGCGATTGGTGAGGAACCAATATAGGGACGATAGGGGAGACAGGGTGATATCACATCAGCCTAGGAGGTCTCCACTCCCCCTTTCCCTAGAGTCTGGGCCCCCTTTCCCTCTTCCCTTCATGTTGCACTCAGTCTTTCCCACACCTTACGTAACATTGTTTCAGGGAAATTGGAGGTTTTGAAGTATTTTAATTTGTTGCAAATCAAATTCCTTGGCAAAATTTGACAAAGCTGTTGCATCTCCAAGGCTTCCACAAGGTTCTCTGTTGGATCAGTACATCATATATTTATGTATTTCGCTAATTAAATATTCTCCTTCTCCTGCCCATGTTGCATTTTTGCAATGTAAGTTTGTCCTGATCCTGATTGTAAATTTCTTTATCGATAGAAACATTTTTTTTTTCTTAGTTGAGTTAAAGCATTTTTCTTTTTCCCGAAGACAAACGCATTTGTACTGAATATAAATTCTATACGTTTCAGGCTAATTATTCTGAATGGAATAGATTTGGAACGAGAACTTGAAAAATCAATGTAATTGAAAATGCAATGCCGGGTTCTAATGGCACTCGAGCCGAGAGAGAAAAAAAGGAGAGATAGTGTGTGTATGTAGAGGTTTACTTTTCACTCCCTCTTCGTTACCCATCAATGAGATTTTTTTTATGTTGAACCTCATAATAATGCAATTCCACCTTGAGAACGGTTCAAAAGTTCATGTATAATAGAATCTCCCCCCCGCACCATGAACCAACATGTTCCTGCTTCTCCCGTATTAATGAAGTTAATTCTATTTGAGTTGATACACAACAGGCGGCCACTGAGCCAAAGCCAATCTAAGGTTGGCCATCGGAAAACACACAGCTCTTCTCCTGATTGAATAATTGCCATCTTTGAACTAATGTTTGTTGCCTTCCAGTTTGGCAAGTGAAGCACATCCATGCATTAGTGGCGACCATATGCAATGCTTTTATTATAGGGAAGGAATAGACAATGCAGAACTTTACATGGAATATTCTGAAATATTTTGGAATATTTTCCTCCAAAGTTCGAGATCAAAGGTTTTTTTGGCAGATTCATTGAAGAAGTGTTCCAACCTTCTGTCTTCAGGAGCACACCGCTCCTCTGCCTCCTGTCTTAATACCTTCCGGGAACGGTGTGCTCTTGAATAGAGGTGAGCGAACCTGAGTTCTAAAGTTTGGGGTTAGTACCAGACACCCAGTATCCAGTGCTGAATTCCGAACATGGACTTCTTCCCGAAGTCCATTTTAGTGTTCGGATTTTGGATGCAGAGAGAGAGATTCTGTGGGGTACTCTGCTTCCTTTGGCAGCCCCCTAGCCCTTCCTACGACCCTTTATTTCAGCATCAAATTTTGGGTAGCCATTGACTTATATGGGGTCCAGGTTCAGGTTCAAATTCGGGTAGAGTCCTGGTACCCAAACCGAACTTTGGACCCGACGAACCCGAACATCCACGGGTCCGCTCATCTCTACTCCTGAAGAATGACCAACAGATTGATCGCAACACTGTTTGGATCTAAGCCTTCTCCCATGCTGCTAACAGAGGCAGCTTTGTCTTTTTGGCATCGGAGAAGCCCAAGGGCACTGAAGCTTGCTGGATCCAGCGACACAGCCAGCTTCGAAGTGGCACTTGCAAGCTGTAAAGCATAGAGCACACAAGCGGTCTGTACTTATTGCTCCGAAAATCCGCCATCTCTGAGACGGCAGGGTGGCCGGTAACCTTGGAAGTGAGCCGAATGCCATAGGATTAAAAATCCCTCTTCAATTTTAACCACAGAATACTCTTTTAATATTTTGCCTCAAAAAAGAAGAGTTGTGTGCAACAAGGTAGATAAAATATTAATTTGCGAAAAAAATTAAAAAGTAAGTATTGATGTATCAGGTGCCAGTGATAACTCCTTGCTTCCTGGTATTGTGGCCGTCCAACTCATGCTGCATAGAGCATTGACTGGTTCAATTTCTACCAAGACGACTGCACAACTTGGCAATTTGCGTACTGGTACCTGGTGTTTGCATTCGTTGCAGCATTTATTTATTGGACTTTTCGACTCTTTTGTGTTAGTCGTGGAGGTATGTTTGATTATGTTGCTGCTTTCAAAGAGGTTGCGTTTGAAGCCCCCCTTTAATTAAACTGATTCCTCCGGATTAGAGATGAGCGGACCCATGGAAGTTCGGGTTCTGGTACCCTACCCGAACTTTATTCCAAAGTTCAATTCTGGTACCAGAACTGTACCCGAACTTCAACCAGAACCCGAACTCCATTGAAAACAATGAGGGTCCAAACTTTTGAGTAAGAAAATGTTGTCTTTTTCTCCTCCCAGACTTCCCCCAGAACTCCGAACATTGCTACAAACTTCCAGGAAAAGTCTGTGATCTGCGTTAAGCACCGGACACTAACTGTCCAGTATGTACCCCAAATTCTTAAGTTCGGGTTCGTTCATCTCTACTGAGGACAACTGATCGGTTAAGAAAGATTTTTGGTCTTTTCCTTTCCCTATTAGCCCTCCAACTTAAAACCAGAACCCCAACTTAAAAGTTTTAAAAAATAATAAAAACATTTGAACAAGAAAGCTTTTTGCCATCTGATTGGGAAGGAATGTCTGGTCTGTATTTATGTTTCAGACACAGCGCCACCCCTCTTGTTTGGCTGAGTCTGGTATTGCAGATCTCTTGCTAAAACTAGTAATTTGAGTTTGAATTTTTTTTTTTGCAATACATAAAATATGTTATTAAAATTTTGACCAAAAAGAAAATGTTGAACATATTAGAGAAGGAGACACTGGAAGTATTGGAAGGTTGCATATTGTCTATAGTGAAATATTAAGGAGGACCAGTCGCCTCCTCTGACCTTGTTTTCTGGATTTACAATAATTGTATTCCCTGTGAATATACAATCCTGGATTATATATATTTTTTATAATTCTGCATTGGGTCGTTCCTCTGTTTTCCCCCCAGGAAATTAATTTACAACTGGGTGTTACCAGCTGAGGGTGTGTCCCTACATAGCCTGACACTGTCCAATCATTGCTAACTTTGCTGAATTATATAATGACACTTCCCCTTTGTTAACAGGAAAGCCAAAACCGAATTGTCAATTTTTAATAATGAAAACACCATAGGTTTCTCCATAGGACTTTGAAAAATTCTCAAAAAAAAAAAAAAGTTTGGAAAAAAAGTTTAAAACATGGATTTTTTTTTTTTTTTCACTCTCCAAAAAGCTGTATTCATTAAAAGAAAAAAACAAAAACAAAAAAAAACAGCGCCACTCCTGTCCACAGGCCAAGTCTGGTATTGCAGCTCAGCTACATTAGTAATTATTATCCATAAAGGATCCTGTTCCTAAAATTAAAATTCTTTTATTTGGCTGCTTGTCCAATGCTAATTGCTACATCCCAGAAGACAATCCCCTTTTTATTCTTCACTTAATAAACAGAAATTCAATGTTCAGATAGGAAGTTAATTCTCAGTTAGCAGGAAAAGTGCATTTCCCAGTTCTTATCTATCGGGATTTGTAAGCAGACAGAGTAAAATGAGTTCATACTCCTCGGCTCAGCGGCGTTCCAGGTTTTCGTGCGCACAGATAAATGTATCCAGGAATCCAGGAAGAACATCATTTTATTTTATGATGATTAAATTTAGGGAAGTTTATTTCATTGTTGAGTTGTTTACAGTTTTATTAATCCGCTAAGTGGCGGCGCCCTTTTAACCATGATCGAGGGAACATGCTACATTGCTCCCAGCCAAAAAACCAGTGCCGCGCTCCACACATCCACCCGATAGGATACACCATAAATCTCATTTGCCCAGGTCAGGAACAAATGAATTGGCTCCAAATCATACTGCCTGCTCAAAGTAATGGCGTGACAGAGCCAATGCTATAGCAGCATCTTTCCATGGAGAGCAAACGAAATTTATAGCTCAATGATTTCTGGTCTTTAATTAAAAGTTTTCAATGTGTATTCTGGCCATTGACTAAAAATAGCTGCGCTGTGCAAAATAGGCCGCGTGCAATCATCCAAATCTGCAGTTTACTCCTCGCCCCATCATTTGGGAATAGCCTACGAGCTGATTTATTGCCTCGTTAACTGATGTGCTATCATACTGGACAGATAACAATTAAGACGGAGGAAGACTCTGGTGGGCGCAGGTTGGGTGTCCTCGAAGAAGAGGGGGGATAGGAGAACGACCACAGATGAGATGGGATACCCTAAAGAAAAGGCAAGCAGAACAGAACTGGACACATTGGAGATGATATAATAGGTTGAATTTTTTTGCAATTTTTCAACGTTTTTTAATCTTTTTGAATTACAGTGAACAACGGCGCATGTGCAACTCGAGTGGCTGCAGTTTGGATTTATTGGCTCTAGAACTTTTACAGGTTAAACAAATAAAGAAAATTAATTTTTGTTACATTCAGTTAAACAGTAGGATATCCATGATGGAGAATTAAAATCATGTTGTCACGGGTGTGTCAGGCTTGACAGACAGTCATTCTGGATCCGGCTGTAGAGGGTCGCTGTGCTTGGCCTTGCAGACACCTTCTTGATCCATTTCATCATCCCTCCCTCTTTAGGACCCAGCAGATATCTCCACTTTCTGCTGCTAATTAACACACCCTTGCTGGACCTTTAAATAACACCCAGTCTCTCCAGAGAATCGCTGGTGATAGAAGTATGTTTCTCTGTTCAGGCCTGGAGTTTCTAGCAATCGGCTAGTTTCTTCTTGGAGTTCCTTTGTGATCGTTGTCGTGATCGCTCTGGTGTCTTCTCAAAGCTAAGTGTATCCCCTTTTCTGTTTTCCTTGCTTGTCTTTAGTTTGCAGTGGGGTTGACTTGTGCTCACCCCTTCCCCTCCCTATCTAGGTCTAGCTCTAGAGTCAGTCAGGGATTAGGTATCTTGCTCGGCGATAGGTGAGGAACCTATTTAGGGATGATAGGGGAGTCAGCGTGTTGTAAGATCTACTTAGGGGTCTCCACTCTCCCTTTCCCTGCTTTTCCCATCATTGTACGCTGGGTCCTTCACATACATAGCATGACACATGTTCCCTCTGACGCGTTTCGGGCCAAAGCCCTTTGCCATAGACTCTATGACTAAGGGCTTTGTCCAGAAACGTGTCAGAGGGAACATGAATTTAATTCCACCTCATGTATATCCTATTTTTTAATTGGATGCTATTTAAACTGGATCTTTACATTTTCTATGCCAATCCATACTCTCCTTCTTTTCCATTTATTACCGGCGGTCAGCGGATGATGGATCCATGTAGTTGTATATAGGAGCAACCAGACCATTGGCTTTTCCAATTACTTTTTATCTAAATTAATTTCATCTGTTAAATATTGTTTTTTAAAATGCATTTTTTCCCCATCGGATAGGGAATAACTTTCTGATTGCTAAGTATTCGACCTTTGGGACCCCTAGCGATACTAATAATGGAGATCTGGAACCTGGGCAATGATCTCTACAGAGCTTTGTCTTGAATTGAGCCACTCGAGCTCTGCTTCGTCCATTGTTTGGGGGGATTAAGATCTTTTTGTGATTTTAAAACGTAACCAAAAAAGCATAAAAGAATAAAAAAATAATGTGGAAAACCTTAAATATGTGAACCCGGACGAAGAGAAAATGCAACCAGATTGTTTTGGTCAAATTTAAAAATAAATAGCCTTATTGTTTAGGGTAGGAGTACAGAGAACCCATCCACAACCAATTCCTCAATTGCTTCTGAGAAATTACTGCAGCTGTCACCTCTGTCGTAGCTCATGAAGGATTGTCCTTCCATTGTATATGACATCCACTGTACAGATAATAAAAAATGAAGAATATTTAACAACTTACCTGCGTTTAAAAATGATCTAGTGAAGAGTTGTCATATACTTCCATAGTGTGGCGCCACCTGCTGGTAAAAGTGTATAGCAAAATGCAGATCCATCTATCGAGCTGAGTGCTGGTGGTCACGCATGCTCCGTCACTTTCTCCACAGACAGGTTTCTGCATAGTGGTCAACTGATTGGCTGCTCTGCACTGACGTCACGAGTTACTGAGCATGTGCGACCATCAACTCTCAGCTCTTTAGGTGGATGTGCATGTTACTACACGCTTTTACCACCAGGTGGAGATATATCATGTAAGAAAATATCTTGTTTCTTCAATGGATCACTCTCCTATCAGCATGAAAATGTCAATTCTTTTTCATTGTTAATGATTTATACAGCGAATATGTTTTGCAATGTCGGGAAAACACTTTAACCTCAGTGTCAATCTAATGCGGTAACAAATGTACTCAATGACATAAATTAAAAAGAAAAAAATCTTTTAGGTTGATCCTTAGGGAATTGTATAAGTAATGTTTTCATTTTGGGTTCGGTCCTTTACGGGCTGGAGTGTTTTTTGCAGGACAGCTGGGAATTATTAATTCTCCGTGACCGGCCAGCGTTTACCATAATCTATACTCAGTCAATGGGGAGCAAGATTAAAATGTGTAAACCGGTCTGTGTCTGATAATTGATTCTCGAGGCAACAACAGAAGAATCCTAAAGTTCAGCATAAGTAAGAGGAGCACAATGCATTCATGGAGAAATGTAAGGACTTATAGTGATAGTTCACTATCCTTGCAGTGATGAAACTCAGCTCTTCGTACACTTTTTGCAGAGCTTGTGCTTAAAAGTATCAACCATTTTAAATGAGCAAGTCTGCAGTGTAAAGCATGGAGGACAGATCTTCTGTGTCCTCGGCTGCACATTCAGCTGAAATATATTGTGGCACAGAGACCCTCCGGCTTCCTGCACTGCGATACACACTGCAATCACACAATCAGAGGCCGGTAGCAGATGTCAGCTTACCCATGATGGACAGCAAATGGCAGTGATGTCATAAATTGTCCATGCTGAACTCAGGACATTATTGATGGAAGGGGACCAGGATGGGGGACATTATACCAGGATGGGGGACATTGTACCAGGATGGGGGACATTATACCAGGATGGGGGGACATTATTCCAGGATGGGGGGGGCATTGTTACAGGAAGGAGACCAAGATGGGGGACATTGCTACAGGACGGAGACCAGGATGGCAGACATTGCTACAGGACTGAGATCAGGATGGCAGACATTGCTACAGGACGGAGACCGGGATGGCAGACATTATACCAAGAAGGAGACCAGGATGACGAACATTATACCACGATGGGGGACATTATTACAGGCAGGAGACTAGGATGGGGGGCATTATACCTGGAAGAAAACCAGGATGGCGGACATTATACCAGGATGGGGGATGTTGTTACAGGAAGGAGACCAGGATGGGGGACATTATACCAGGATGGAGGACATTGTTACAGGAAGGAGACCAGCATGGCGGACATTATACCAGGATGGGGCTCAGAATGGGGGATATTATACCAGGATAGGGACATTGTTATAGGATGGGGCCCAGGACAGGGGGCATTATTAAATGAAAGGCCCTGAAAGAGGGGCATAATAACATGATTAGGAACATTATACCTGGAAGGGGCCCAAGATGAGGACATTATTTCAGGAAGGGGCCCAGTATGGGGGAGATTATTACAAGAAGGGGCCAGGACGCGTTACATTATTACATGGTGGGCTGACATGCAAGTCTATATAGGATCTAGAATGCTACAAGGGCCCAAACATCTGACCAACATGATGGTGGGGGCCCAGGTCTAAATTTTGCACCAGGGCCCATCAGACTGTAGTTACGCCACTGGACCTAAGAGCTCAGTTGTAGTACTCGAGAACGGCGGTGATGTTCATGCATTGGGGACATCGGGAGGCAGAGGAACCTGGTAAAAGCTGATGGGATGGGGCGGGTGTTGGATTTCCACCGATGTGAAATGAGTTCCTTATTCCGAGGATGGACCATCAAGGTCTTTGCTCCGACCACTCCGTTATATACATAGCTATGATGCAGAATAGATATGTTACATGCTACTTTACACCTCTGACTCCCACAGTTTTCGCAGCTTGTTAGCAGGTCAGCTGAGGAGATGCAGATCAAAACAGATTTACTTTTGCTCTTTTGTTTCCTTTGTTTGATGCCCATAAAGAATTATCAGGAACTACCTAGCCTTTTTTTTTATTCTCCTTGTGTTATCTTCTGCTAATTGGCATTTTTAATTAGAATCAGTCAGAGATAGCAGCGCTGCAATTCACAAATTGCCTTCACGCTCCGCTGATCCGTGAGCTGGAAGGCATTGGACTTATTGCATGGCGATATATTCAGCTAAGGACAAATATAGAGTCGCCAAATGCCGGAAATTACAGGGATGAGACTAACTTTTCATAATTTATGCCAAGAACTTTGATATTCCAACAGATATGTCAACCCTTGGCCCAGCAGGGCTAAGATCTGCACTTACCTACTGTTGGCCAACCTATCCTCCATTGTGTTGCCAAAGTCTTTGCGGGTCTTTTTTCATCCTCTTCCTCCAGATGATGAGGACATCTTGTCTGATTGGCTGTAGTGGAGACCAACACATGCCACCTGGTGGTCTGGGGTGTATTAGAAGAAAATATATTTAGGAGATAAAGTTTCTCCTTTTGAACAGAATCAAGTAGACACAGGGTGATTTATGGGTTAGGCAATGATCCATGGCAAAATAAACATATTCCTGGTGGTCTTGGGCATATTAGAATTAAAGGAACATACTCCTGGTGGTCTAGGGTGTTTTAGAAGTAAATAAACACATTCCCGGTGATTTAAGGTGTTTTGAAACAAATTGCTCCATAATCCTGCTGATCTAGAGTGTTTTGGAGGAAAATGGTCAAAGACCTGGTGGTCTATGGTGTCATAGAAGTAAATGAGCATGCTCCTGGTTTTATAGGGTGTGGTAAATTAACATACTCCTGGTGGTCTAGAGTATTTAAAAAGTAAATGAACATATTCCTGGCTTTCAAAGGTATTCTAAAAGTAATCCTGGTCATCTAGAATGTTTTAGATGTAAATAAATACACTTCCGGTGATTTAGGGTGTTTTGGAATTAATTGATCATACTCCTGGTGCTCTAGAGTGTTTTGAAGGAGAATAGTCAAACACTTGGTAATTTATGGTATTGTAGAAGTAAATGAGCATGCTCCTGGTTTTATGGGGTGTGGTAAATGAGCATACTCATGGTGGTCTAGGGTGTTTTAGATATAAATACACTTCCGGTGATTTAGGGTGTTTTGGAATTAATTGAACATACTACTGGTGCTCTAGAGTGTTTAAGAAATAAATGAACATATTATTGATAATCTATGGAATTTTGGAAATAAATGGACGTGCTACTGATGATATCATGTATTTTAGATGTAAACTGACATATTCATGCTAGACTGAGGTGTTTTAGAGGCAAAAAAATTCTCCTGGTGGTCTGTGGGGGGATAGAAGTAAATAAACATACTCCAGGTTGTCTAAAGTGTTTCATGAGTAAATGAACATATTCTAGGTGGTCTAGACTGTGTTAGAATAAATAAACACCTGGTGGTCTAGGGTGTTTAATGGTAAGTGAACAAACTATTAGTCTATGGTGTTTTCAAAGAAAGTAAACTCATGGTGGTCTGGGATGTTTTAACAGTAAATAAACATAATTACGGTGGTCTATGGTGTTTTGCAAGCAAGTAAACATTAGTGTTGAGCCACCCCCGTAGTGTTCGAGTTCGGTTCGGTTCGTCGAACACCCGTGTGTTCGCCGAACTGTTCGTCGAACTGTTCGTCGAACACCTTCGAACACCGTTAAAACCAATGGCAGGCAAACAAAAACACATAGAAACACATAGAAAACACCTTCAAAGGTGTCCAAAAGCTGACAAACTGCTCAGAAGACACAACTAACACATGGAAAAGTGACAAGTACATATAGTCATGCGAAAAGAAAAGAGGTGGAGGAGTAAAAGGAGGGGGAGACACAAATATAGGCATGTCATGCCCTTCTAAAATCCAAACAGTGAGAAGCCGAGACGGCCAGTCCGCTCCTGCCCGTGCCACCTCCGTGTCGCCGGGTTTGTGCCAGAGCCGCGGTGAACCCTGATGGCCAGCCCCCCTCTCCCAATACTGGTGCCTGTCCGCTGGTGGGTCGAGAGAGCCCCCCTGTGGTGGAGGCAGCTCTAAGCTTTTTAATTTAAATTGTCCCTCTAATTTGAATGAATACACTTTAAATCCATTTACAAGGATCTATTGGAGGGCAAGTCTCATGCCAGCAGCCGCGTAATTCCAGCTCCAGTAGCGTCCACTAAAGCTGCTGCAGTTAAAAAGCTTTTATAAGGATCGAGCTCGGCTGTCCACCGCAAGGCATCCTAGTGCCAGTCCCAGCCCCTATGCCTTGGGGTGCCTACTGATGCTCTTCACTAAGTATCCCGTGGTCCCGAAGCATTTCCTTTGAAAAAATTAAGTGTCCAAACTACAGGTGGTGTAGCTTGCTTAACAGCCGGGATAATCCGCTGACTAGCAGACACTGCTACTAGGCACAAAGTATTTCCTGGGCTAGATGCAGTTAAAAATTTGTAAGTAGATACTCTCGTTGGATGCTGAGAAAGCATTCCATAGAGTCTCCTGGCACGCCATATATGATTCTCTTAAAAAGCTTGGGGTAGGGGTCTAGGGGACCCTTTTATAGCCAAAATCACGGCCCTGTATCACAATACGTCACCTAGGCTGAAGATAAATGGAACTGTAGCACCGAGGGCTCGGTTGCTACAGACGTATTGCACCTCACCCAGAGGTGTGATATCTCACTCTCAGATAAGGATGGAGTGTGGATCAGGACCCGACACCTGCATGCATTACACCACATTGCCGTGGGGCAGGGCGACCAATATGCCCCTGAGATGGGCACGACAGTCCCTGTCCCTGGCTGGAGTGGGGGGAGGGAACACTGAGGAAGGGGAACCCTGCAGTGCAGGAGCAGGGAGGAAGCAGTTCCTGGGTGCATTGAGAAGGGAGTATAAAAGGTGGGCACCATCTTAGTTCAGTGCAGAGAAGTCTGAGCAGAAGTGGCAGGGAGCAGGGGCTCTGCATGAGCTCTGCTCCGGAGGCGGGCCTAGTAACAGAGGCCCAGGCCTGCAAGAGGGAGAAGGAAGGAAGAGGAGCGGAGAAGGCTCCAGGAACGAGGAATGAAGGGATCCCAGGGGTGCGGACGGGCGAGTCGCCACCGCACGCCCGAATCCACCTGCGTGGAGGGGTCAGGCCAAAGGGGGAGACCGGTCCCCGAACTAGTGGAGGCAGGAAACGACCCTCAGCTAGAAACCGGAGGCTCTGACATTTTATGTGGCGCAGCCCCTTGCTCCACCCGCTAGGAAGGCACCACATAGGGTCAGGGAAACTGGCGCCAAGTTTACCAAGAGGAGGCCCGAGGCAGCCGGACAGAAGTGTTGGTAAGAAAGGCCAGACAAAGGACACACAAAGGGGGTCCTGTGAAGCGCTCCAAAGTTATCTGGGAGTTGTCTGAGCCCCTCACCTGGTGAGCACAGTACGACGTGGGCAGCCGTTACCTGCAGACGTGGTCTGGATAATAAGAACTGTGAGTAAAGGCCCTGAACTGCATCACTGACTCCGTGTCGTTACTGCTGCTGCCCTGCACCATCACCCCCATCCTCCGCATACACTGCCCTGAGGCTATACTCCTCCCGTGGGGAGTTATGCTACGCTCTGCTGCACCCACAACACCAGCCTTAGCGGTCTGCCCTGTAGCGGCGGTTCACTCTGACCGCAATCCACGGGTGGCGTAGTTGGACATTTAAACATCAAAACCACATAAATAGTTCCGCCACTGGTTTGACCGCCCTGAGCCACGGAACCGGATCGCCGCCACGAAGACTACAACCACCAGCATCCACCAAAAAGGGTCCGTCTCCGGGTGTCCCAAGGCCCAGGGGGTGCGTCAGAACATTTTCATCACCTTTCACAATCACCAATGGGACAAGGCAGGGATGTCCTCTGTCCCCTCTCTTATACATCCTAGTGACGGAGCACCTGCTCTCATCAATTCGCCATAACCCCAATATTAGGTTGATTGAGGTGGGAGGCACCGAGTACAAGTGCTCTCTATTTGCTGATGATGTCCTAGTATATATCACTCAATCACATATATCCATCCCTGCTGTTATGGCTGAAATAGATCACTTTGTTACATGGTAAAATTTTAAAATCAATGCAGCGAAGTCTGAGGCCCTCGATGTCTCCCTCCCTAAATCCATATAGGATTCCATCCAGTCCAACTTTCCCTTTGCCTGGCCCTCACAGGGTATCAAATACTTAGGAATTCCTATTCATAGAGACCTCTCCCATCTATGTTATCTTAATTTTGGGCCCTTTATTGAACAATTCCATACAGACCACGGTTGGCAAGTTGGAACTGTGAGATTCACTACGTGCACCACTGGTATTTTGTGGAAAAGCACATGTAAGATTCTGCAACAGTCTCTGCTGATACTCCTGCATGCGTGCATCCCTTTCTATGGCAGGAATAATTTCTGCAAATTTACTTTTGTACCGGGGATCTAACAGTGTGGCAACCCAGTAGTCAGGATTATTTCTAATTCTCACAATTCGAGGGTCATGTTGCAGGTAGTGCAGCAAGAAGGCACTCATGTGTGTTGCGCATCCAGGAGCACCAAGTCCCTGTTGTGTTGGTGGCGAGGTAACAATCATGCTTCCTTCCTCTGTCCTCTCCCCCCAACCTCGCACAACAGAAATGTGATCAAGGTCTCCCTCATCTGATGAGTCTTCCATCAGTTCGTCCTCCACTTCTTCCTGGGCTCCTGCACCTTCCTCACTAGTTTGGCTGCTACCATGCGCCCTGGTAAAATCATCTCCCCCACCCTCACATGCCTGCCGCCCTGGTGCTGCCGACCGTCTGGACCTTGCAGATGTTAGCCCTTCCGCATACAACTCCTCCTCCTCTACTTCCTCCACCTCCTCTTGTGCCACCACCTGACTCCGAATTCTGTTTAACATGTGCTCCAGCATGTAAATCACCGGAATAGTCATGCTGATAATGGCATCGTCAGCACTAAACATCTTCGTCGCCATTTCAAAACTGTGCAGAAGGGTGCATAGGTCCCTGATCTGAGACCACTCCTCCAGCGTGATTTGCCCCACCTCTGAATCTCGTTGGCCCAGGCTATACGTCAGAACGTATTGCACCAGGGCTTGTCGGTGCTGCCACAGTCGCTGCAACATGTGCAGAGTTGAATTCCACCGGGTAGGCACATCGCATTTTAGCCGGTGAAGTGGCAGGCCCAACGACTTCTGTAGAGATGTAAGTCGCTGAGCTGCGGGATGCGAACGGCGGAAGTGAGCACACAGCGACCGTGCCCTCTGCAGAAGGCCATCTAGTCTGGGATAGTGGGCTAAAAATTGCTGGACAACCAGGTTCAACACGTGAGCCATACAAGGCACATGTGTGACATTGCCCCGGCGAAGGGCCGCACCCAGGTTTGCAGCATTGTCGCACACGGCCTTCCCTGGTTTCAGGTCCAGTGGAGACAACCATTCATGAAATTGGTTCTCCAGAGCTGACCACAACTCCTCAGCTGTGTGACTCACATTTCCCAGACATTTCAATGTAAAAACCGCCTGATGACGTTGAGCCCTACTGCCAGCATAGTAAGGAGGTGTGCAGGATCCCTTCTGCGCAGTTAGAAAGCTTGTGGCATGACCAGACAGGCTTTGGGTGCAGGTGGAAGACCGAGAGGAGGTTGAGGAGGCAGAAGCAGTGGAGGAAAAATGACATAAAGAGGATTGACGCACAACTCGTGGGGACGGCAAGACTTGGACAGCAGCCCCTTGTCCTGCTGTCACCATAGTTACCCAGTGCCCAGTCAGCGACATGTAACGCCCCTGTCCATGCCTACTCGTCCAAGTGTCTGTGGTGAAATGCACCCTGTCACACACAGAGTTTCTCAAAGAAGCGGTGATGTTGTGTGCGACATGCTGGTGGAGCGCAGGCACACCTTTCTTTGAGAAGTAGTGCCGACTGGGCATCTGGTACTGGGGCACTGCGACGGACATAAGGTCTCGAAAATCCTCTGTGTCCACCAGGCGGAAAGGCAGCATTTCTGTAGCCAAGAGCTTGCAGATGGTGAAATTCAACCTCTTAGCTTTCTCATGGCTAGGAGGAAATGGTCTTTTACTTGTCCACATCTGAGGGACCGAGGGCTGGCTATTGTGCTTAGACGGGGTTGATAAGGGTGTCCCCGGCAAACTGCCGGTCTGTGAGGAAGATGCAGGCGGACCTGTTAGGTTGCCTTGATCCAAAGGTGGTGCTATCGATGTCGGACAGCGCTCAAGACCAGCTGGTGTTACCACCTCCAAAGAAAATGATGACCTGCCAATCACGCTGGCTGTTGCGGGTAAAGAGGTGGCAGGTCTGCGCCCCAAAACAGGTGTGACTGCTGTCCCCCCAGTCACAGAGGATGAAGAGGCCGCGGATGCACAAGATATGGCAGACGGTGGTTGGCCCGGCCGGCTAGACCGCATTGTAGCACACTGAGCTTCCCACTGCAACTTATGCTTCATGTCCATGTGCCGGTTCATGCATGAAGTACTCAAACTATGTATTTTTTGGCCTCTACTTAGCTTTTGCTGACAAATGTTACAGACAACATGAGTTGGGTCATCTTTATCGATCTGAAAAAATGCCCAGGCTATGCAAGGCTTAGCACCCATGCGACCTGAAGAGCCACCACGACTTGTGTTGAGAGGCAAAGTTGTGTTTGAGGATGCAGTTGTTGACGTGCTTCCAGTACTACGTCTCTGTCCAGGAAGGCGCAACCTGACCTCGTCGTCACTAGCATCTTCCTCCACCTCCTCTGCTGACCTCATCTCTTGGCTGACTGTGGGTTGACAGTAAGTGGGATCTCCGACCTCATCATCATCACCCTGTGCGTTATCACACCCATCGTCCTCAGAGCCAACCTGTTCCTGCCCTGACAAAAAACTAAAGTTGTCGCTCCAATCAGGTATTTGAGTCTTATCATCGTCTTCCTCATTGTCTCCACCAACAGGAGTTACAGTTTGGGAATGAGGGTCTACATTATGGTCAGAACCTTCTGCGTCTGGTCCTGGATCCGACTCATAAAGATTCTGGGCATCAGTGCAGATCATTTCCTCGTCTGGATTCACAGAAGCGCTGGAGTCGACCTCTGATTCCCAGGCTATAGTATGAGTAAACAGCTCTGCAGACTCAACCATCTGTTCTACCTCATACTCAGACGGGCAGCTGGAGATTTGGGAGCAGTGAGGAAGCAAGTGCGATTTGGGTGACACCTTTGAGGACTGGAGTATTTGTGATGTTGAAGTTGATGTGGAGGAGAGCCCACTTAAAGGAGCACTTGATATCCGTTGAAGCACCTGCTGTTTTTGTGCCTCATCTGGAATTTGTAGCGATTGGCGTGGCCGTAAGAAAGGGATCTTATCACATTGTCCGCTAAAAGAAGTAGACATTTTAGTTTGGCTGGAAGATGGTCTTTCTTCTGCACCTACCCCACGGACACAACCTTTTTTCCCCTTCCCACCACGCCTATTCCCCTTTCCACCAGCAGCAGGCCTTTTTCCACTCATTTTGGTGGTTAACTAATTCACAACTCTGGAGTTGTTTGCACAAAAAAACAATGGATGGTAACCGAGCAGAGCTGAGTGGCCAAACTGTGGTATTAGGCCAAAACTATTGGCTGGGTTAGATGCAGAAAAAAATTATTTTTAATTTGCAACCTGATGGAGGTCAGTATAGATGGACTAATAGACCAAGTCCCACACACCGCTAGAAGCCCAAATATTTTTTCAGAGCTAGATGCAGAAATTTTTTTTATTCAATTTGCAACCTGATGGAGGTCAGTATAGATGGACTAATAGACCAAGTCCCACACACCACTAGAAGCCCAAATATTTTTTCAGAGCTAGATGCAGAAAAAAATTATTTTTAATTTGCAACCTGATGGAGGTCAGTATAGATGGACTAATAGACCAAGTCCCACACACCGCTAGAAGCCCAAATATTTTTTCAGAGCTAGATGCAGAAAAAAATTATATTCAATTTGCAACCTGCTGGAGGTCAGTATAGAAGGACTAATAGAACAAGTCCCACACACTGCTAGAAGCCCAAATATTTTTTCAGAGCTAAATGAAGAAAAAAATTATTTTTAATTTGCAACCTGATGGAGGTCAGTATAGATGGACTAATAGACCAAATCCCACACACTGCTAGAAGCCCAAATATTTTTTCAGAGCTAGATGCAGAAAAAAATTATTTTTAATTTGCAACCTGATGGAGGTCAGTATAGATGGACTAATAGACCAAGTCCCACACACTGCTAGAAGCCCAAATATTTTTTCAGAGCTAGATGCAGAAAAAAATTATTTTTAATTTGCAACCTGATGGAGGTCAGTATAGATGGACTAATAGACCAAGTCCCACACACCGCTAGAAGCCCAAATATTTTTTCAGAGCTAGATGCAGAAAAAAATTATATTCAATTTGCAACCTGCTGGATGTCAGTATAGAAGGACTAATAGAACAAGTCCCACACACTGCTAGAAGCCCAAATATTTTTTCAGAGCTAAATGAAGAAAAAAATTATTTTTAATTTGCAACCTGATGGAGGTCAGTATAGATGGACTAATAGACCAAGTCCCACACACTGCTAGAAGCCCAAATATTTTTTCAGAGCTAGATGCAGAAAAAAATTATTTTTAATTTGCAACCTGATGGAGGTCAGTATAGATGGACTAATAGACCAAGTCCCACACACCGCTAGAAGCCCAAATATTTTTTCAGAGCTAGATGCAGAAAATTTTTTTATTCAATTTGCAACCTGATGGAGGTCAGTATAGATGGACTAATAGACCAAGTCCCACACACAGATAGAAGGCCAAATATTTTTTCAGAGCTAGATGCAGAAAAAAATTATTTTTAATTTGCAACCTGATGGAGGTCAGTATAGATGGACTAATAGACCAAGTCCCACACACTGCTAGAAGCCCAAATATTTTTTCAGAGCTAGATGCAGAAAAAAATTATTTTTAATTTGCAACCTGATGGAGGTCAGTATAGATGGACTAATAGAACAAGTCCCACACGCTGCTAGAAGCCCAAATATTTTTTCAGAGATAAATGAAGAAAAAAAATATTTTTAATTTGCAACCTGATGGAGGTCAGTATAGATGGACTAATAGACCAAGTCCCACACACTGCTAGAAGCCCAAATATTTTTTCAGAGCTAGATGCAGAAAAAAATTATTTTTAATTTGCAACCTGATGGAGGTCAGTATAGATGGACTAATAGACCAAGTCCCACACACCGCTAGAAGCCCAAATATTTTTTCAGAGCTAGATGCAGAAAAAAATTATATTCAATTTGCAACCTGCTGGATGTCAGTATAGAAGGACTAATAGAACAAGTCCCACACACTGCTAGAAGCCCAAATATTTTTTCAGAGCTAAATGAAGAAAAAAATTATTTTTAATTTGCAACCTGATGGAGGTCAGTATAGATGGACTAATAGACCAAGTCCCACACACTGCTAGAAGCCCAAATATTTTTTCAGAGCTAGATGCAGAAAAAAATTATTTTTAATTTGCAACCTGATGGAGGTCAGTATAGATGGACTAATAGACCAAGTCCCACACACCGCTAGAAGCCCAAATATTTTTTCAGAGCTAGATGCAGAAAATTTTTTTATTCAATTTGCAACCTGATGGAGGTCAGTATAGATGGACTAATAGACCAAGTCCCACACACTGCTAGAAGCCCAAATATTTTTTCAGAGCTAGATGCAGAAAAAAATTATTTTTAATTTGCAACCTGATGGAGGTCAGTATAGATGGACTAATAGACCAAGTCCCACACACTGCTAGAAGCCCAAATATTTTTTCAGAGCTAGATGCAGAAAAAAATTATTTTTAATTTGCAACCTGCTGGAGGTCAGTATAGATGGACTAATAGAACAAGTCCCACACGCTGCTAGAAGCCCAAATATTTTTTCAGAGATAAATGAAGAAAAAAAATATTTTTAATTTGCAACCTGATGGAGGTCAGTATAGATGGACTAATAGACCAAGTCCCACACACTGCTAGAAGCCCAAATATTTTTTCAGAGATAGATGCAGAAAAAAATTATTTTTAATTTGCAACCTGATGGAGGTCAGTATAGATGGACTAATAGACCAAGTCCCACACACCGCTAGAAGCCCAAATATTTTTTCAGAGCTAGATGCAGAAAAAAATTATATTCAATTTGCAACCTGCTGGAGGTCAGTATAGAAGGACTAATAGACCAAGTCCCACACACTGCTAGAAGCCCAAATATTTTTTCAGAGCTAAATGAAGAAAAAAATTATTTTTAATTTGCAACCTGATGGAGGTCAGTATAGATGGACTAATAGACCAAGTCCCACACACTGCTAGAAGCCCAAATATTTTTTCAGAGCTAGATGCAGAAAAAAATTATATTCAGTTTGCAACCTGATGGAGGTCAGTATAGATGGACTAATAGAATGATGCTATGCCCAAAAGATTTTACTTCACTAGGTGCAGTAAAAAAATTGGTATTCTATACACAGGTGGTATATCTTGCAACACAGATAGGCTACTCCACTGACTAACACACTCTGCAATAGGCCAAAAAGGATTAGCTTTGCTAGATTCAGCCAAATGCTGTGAAAAAAACTTGCACAGCACTGGCACAGACCTGCCTGGCAAAAACTGATAGGAACTGATGTAACCTAGTCCTGAAAAGGACTCCAATTACAATTAGTCTTTACTCCCACAATCTATCTATTTAAGAGCACAGACCTGCCTGATAAAAGTCGTAGGAAATGCTGTAACCTAGTCCTTAAAAGGACTGCAATCACAACTATTCCCTACTCCCAAGCTATCTGTATATTTGTGCGAAAATTGGCTTGAAATTAACAAGGTATAGCGCACACAGCAACAGCGGTGCCGTCTAACACGCAGCTGCAGCAGTGAGAAAATGGTGGCGACGGGGAAAATGGCTTGGTCTTATAGGGCAAGGACATGTGACATACACTGCCAATGACACATGCCCTTGCTTGTGTGAAAAAAAGCACTTCGCTCCGTGTGTGCGCTGCTGATAGGCTGACAGATTGCACCTCCCCACTGTAAATGCGGGAAAGAGAAAAAAAAATGGAGATCTTCATTGTTCCTGCAGAGATCCATCCCCTGCCCCTCCCCCCGCCCCGCTGTACACTCAAACTGCGTATTAACATTAATTTTCATCATTACTGAGAAAAAATCCAGTTATGATTTTGGTGCACGAACAGTTATCGAACATAACCTCGAACAGCCGAATTTTTCTCAAATTGTTCGTGTTCGCCGACCGGCTCGAACACCGCCCAAAACAGCTCGAATTTGAGATTGGCGAACAGTTCGAGTAGAACAACGCTCATCTCTAGTAAACATATTCCTGGTGATTTATGGAGTTATAAAGCAAACATACATAATCCTGGCGATCAAAAGTGTTTTGGAAGTAAATGAACATACAGTGGTGGCCAAAAGTATTAGCACCCCTGCAATTCTGTCAGATAATACTCAGTTTCTTCCTGAAAATGATTGCAATCACAAATTCTTTGGTATTATTCTCTTCATTTAATTTGCTTGCAAAGATAAAACACAAAAGAGAATGAAGCAAAAATCAAATCATTGATCATTTCGCACAAAACTGCAAAAAAGGGCCAGACAAAAGTATTGGCACCCTCAGCCTAACACTTGGTTGCACAACCTTTAGCCAAAATAACTGCGAACAACCGCTTCCGGTAACCATCAATGAGTTTCTTACAATGCTCTGCTGGAATTGTAGACCATTCTTCTTTGGCAAACTGCTCAAGGTCCCTGATATTTGAAGGGTGCCTTCTCCAAACTGCCATTTTGAGATCTCTCCACAGGTGTTCTATGGGATTCAGGTCTGGACTCATTGCTGGCCACCTTAGAAGTCTCCAGTGCTTTCTCTCAACCATTTTATAATGCTTTTGGAAGTGTGTTTTGGGTCATTGTCCTGCTGGAAGACCCATGACCTCTGAGGGAGACCCAGCTTTCTCACACTGGGCCCTACATTATGCTGAAAAATTTGTTGGTAGTCTTCAGACTTCATAATGCCATGCACACGGTCAAGCAGTCCAGTGCCAGAGGCAGCAAAGCAACCCCAAAACATCAGGGAACCTCCGCCATGTTTGACTGTAGGGACCATGTTCTTTTCTTTGAATGCCTCTTTTTTTTCCTGTACACTCTATGTTGATGGTTTTTCCCAAAAAGCTCGACTTTTGTCTCATCTGACCAGAGAACATTCTTCCAAAACGTTTTAGGCTTTCTCAGGTAAGTTTTGGCAAAGTCCAGCCTGCCTTTTTTATGTCTCAGGGTAAGAAGTGGGGTCTTCCTGGGTATCCTACCATACAGTCCCTTTTCATTCAGACGCCGACGGATACTACGGGTTGACAATGTTGTACCCTAGGACTGCAGGGCAGCTTAAACTTGTTTGGATGTTAGTCGAGGTTCTTTATCCACCGTCCGCACAATCTTGCATTGAAATCTCTCGTCAATTTTTCTTTTCCGTCCACATCTAGGGAGGTTAGCCACAGTGCCATGGGCTTTAAACTTCTTGATGACACTGCACACGGAAGACACAGGAACATTCAGGTCTTTGGAGATGGACTTGTAGCCTTGAGATTGCTCATGCTTCCTCACAATTTGGTTTCTCAAGTCCTCAGACAATTCTTTGGTCTTCTTTCTTTTCTCCATGCTCAATGTGGTACACACAAGGACACAGGACAGAGGTTGAGTCAACTTTAATCCATGTTAACTGGCTGCAAGTGTGATTTAGTTATTGCCAACACCTGTTAGGTGCCACAGGTAAGTTACAGGTGCTGTTAATTATACGAATTAGAGAAGCATCACATGATTTTTCAAAGGGTGCCAATACTTTTGTCCACCCCCTTTTTTAGGTTTGGTGTGGAATTATATCCAATTTGGCTTTAGGACAATTCTTTTTGTGTTTATTCATTGAAGACAAATTAAATGAAGATAATAAGACCAAAGAATTTGTGATTGCAATCATTTTCAGGAAGAAACTGAGTATTATCTGACAGAATTGCAGGGGTGCCAATACTTTTGGCCACCACTGTAGGTCTGGTGGTCTATGGTATTTTTAATTAAATGAACAGGCTCCTGGTGGTTTTTGGTGTTTTAGAAGTAAATAAACACACTTCTGGCAATTTAAGGAGTTTTGGAAGTAAATGAACATACTCCTGGTGGTCTAGGGTATGTTAGACCACTAGGAGCATGCTCATTTACTTCGAACACATCCTAGACCACCAGGAGTTTGTTCATTCACCTCCAAAGCACTCTAGACAACCAGGAGTATGTTCATTCACTGTAAGGTAGCCTACCAGGAGCATGCTCACTTACTTCTAAAACACCGCAGACCATCAAAAGTATATTGATTACATAGCATTTTTGATGCATTTCTGCGTGGAAAAAAATGCCGCAAAAACGCTTCAAAGATGCTACGTGTGCACTTAACCTAAGGCTATTCTCACATGCTGCATTTTTTTCACAGTTGCAGCAACAGTCTGCTTTCTTTGTAGAAAAAACGTTGCGCTCAAAACACCTGTTTATTGGCGCCTTCTGCTGCATTTTTGTATGCCTTTTTTGCAGTGTTTTTTGGGTGCAGATTACACGTGCGCTTTGTCTACAGTACACGTTTACTAAAATTAGGTTTATTCACCCAAAACACTTAAAAAAAACCTTGAAGGTGCAGCGAAAAATGCTGTTGCGTTTTTTTTTTTGCAGCATTTTTTTCCCTTACTCGTTTATCTCTATGGGTGAAAAAATACTGAAAAAATGCTGAAAGAATTGACCTGCTGCAGATTTAAATAAATGCAGCAGTTTTCCAATTTAGTCAGGAAATAAAACAAGCGAGTGCATGAGATTTCTTACATCTCACGGCTTTTTTGCTGATACTAAAAAAAATGCAGCAAAAGCGTAATGTGTAAACACAGAGGAGGACATACAAACTCCTTGCAGATATTGTCCTTGGTGAGATTTGAATCAAGGACTCCAGTGCTGCTAAGCTACAGTGCTAACCACTGAGCCACCTTGTGCTAAAAAACTGAACTACCATGTGCTAACCACTGAGTCACTATGCTGATTTTTGGCAGCACCATAAATAATAGCACAAATATGATGCTTTTCCATAAAAAACACAGAGTGTAAACTCATCATAAATTAATCTGGGCCGCAATGCAACATTTTTTTTAGGACTAGTCCCAACTACTTTGAGCCATTTTCATGTGGCACATTGCATTTTGACCTGCCACATATGCATGGACTGTGACCTTCTATAGCTGCGCCATAATTGCCAACAGTCTAGAATTTTTTGGAATAGTCCTGAATTTGAAGAACCAATCTTGGCAAATCGTAGCCTTGAAGAGATGCAGCTTAGGTAAACTTTTCCCAAAAGTGGCATTACTTCCCACTCCGGGGTATTCTTGGAGTGGTCCCCAGGACTTAAACATCCCTATTTTACTGTCAAGGGAAAGTAAATCCGCTACCTCATGGGCAGCACAGTGGCTCAGTGGTTAGCACTGTACAGTGGCTCAGTGGTTATCACAGCAACCTTGTGGCGTTGGGGTCCTGGGTTCAAATCCCACCAAGGACAACATCTGCAAGGAGTTTGTATGTTCTCCCCGTGTTTGCGTGGGTTTCCTCCAGGTTCCCCGGTTTCCACCCACATTCCTGATAGGGAATATACATTGTGAGCCCCAATGGGGACAGTGATGATGACAAAGCACTGTGGAATTAATGATGCTATATAAGTGAGTAAAATAAATACATAAAATAAATACCTCTCATCATCAGGACAATGATGCAATTGAGTGATGGAGGAGACCACAACTTTTTCCACTATTAGTCCAGTTATTGGGGAACTCACAGTGAGCTTATGGTATATACACCTCTGATTCCAACGCATGTAATAAATATATATATATACAGTATATTTATATATATCCCGATACGATCGCTTCCAACTCCACAATAACAAAAGGAACCACTAGCTGCCGCCACTAATCATTTATACAGACCAATTGGACACCCGTTACAAGTAGCATACGGCTGCAGGGGTGCGGTTTACAGAGCAAGAGGATGGGGATAAAGCATGGCATGGATAACATCATCCAATGGACACATATTAAGTTGGAGGGGTTAGAATGGCCTTATGGTGATGTGAGTGAATGCGTTATGCTCATTGCTTCACTACAAAACCCAAAAGTATATCTCCCATAAATATCAGATTGAAACGAACCCCAATATTCATTACTGATAACCGGCTCCTGAAAGTCTGCGATCGTTGCTTTGAACAGAGGAAGCTCCTGCCTTGGAACTGTACTTCTCCTCCTCTGTGTAAACGAATCAGAGTCTTTGTGGCTGTTTCTCAGAGCAGATCTTCTGCTTTCATTATCTGTTCATGGCAGGAGGTCCCTACTTCAATGGAGGTTGAAGTGTCAGATCTTTCTCACTTCCCCAGTTATAATTTAATAATTAATTAATATGGAGATGCCTTTATGGGTTTTCATTTTTCTCTACGACTTTTACCGTCTGAGATGTTGGTATTTGTGATGGACCCCACATTACACTACATTTTGTGATATCAGATGATGACGAGCAAGTTACTATAATGTCACTTTTTTGTATCTCCAGAGCAGCACTCAATGATGATCTGCAATATGATTTTACATAGATGGGCGGACAGGAATAAGGGGTGCTTGTTGGGTTTATATCAATATTTTTTTGATTATTTTTTGTCCTAATACCAAAATCATCATTTCCTTGCACAGCAGGACATCGGATACATTAAATGAAGCTGACAATTACAATGTATCATTATTACAATGCTGTGACTATTCTGTAACCATTCAGCACTGATGATGGGTCTCCGCGTTGGACAGTAGACATTATATCTATTGCATTTCCTTCCATGAAGGCTGCGGAAACACCTGGCACGGTGGATTTTCATTTCGGGCCAATTGCTGCGATATAATGAAGAGGGATGAATGAATTATCTCCATTTCTACAGATAATGGCCTAAAACCTAATGCAATGGTCTGATGTGGAGTGATGAGTTTTATGGCCACCAATCAGCCCTAGATTTACACACATTATTAAGCATTGTGATGTTCATTATGATGAACTTTAGGCAGCGATATGATAATGATGAGGTCGGCCCGGCTCGTTAATGGAGATCATCAGATGTTTGTTTAACAATGAAAGGGTTATTTGGGCGCCGATGTGTCCTCCTTCTGTCAGGCTGTTCCAGATTTGCAGCCATTGTAAAGTACTGATGGCAAAGAGGTGCTCCTCGAGAAAATCAAAAGGGTCCGTTGCTGTGGCATTTCATTAGCTAATAATATCTAAAATATTCAAGATTGATGGTTATACTCACTACTTGCCTCTCCCTACAAAATCTAGAATACTGGAGGCAAATTGTCCCAGAAATAGAATATTGGTAAACTCTACGGTCAAGGCTAAAGTGCCCAAAACTGTGGGTCTCATCACTCATTGTGGCCTAGGGACGCTGTGAGTGACAGTTCAGCCACTATATAGGATCTGGAGTGTGCTGGACTATCAGCATTGTGAGTGACAGCCTAGTCTTCCAATCTGAGGCTGGGGCGTGCTGGGCTTTCTGCATTTTGATTGACAGCCCTGCAGCTCAATCTAGCCGTTCCTCCAGGTGCCTTTCGTTCTTGATTATTTACTAGCTATTTAGCTGGCTAGCTATGAGCAAACCATTGTCAGCTGTAGATTTGCTCTGTGTTTGATTTCCTGTTCTTGTTGCTGGACCTTGAATTTACCGTGAATATTCATGTGTGTTATCCCTTTTGCTCTTGATGCTCTCTGACCTCAGGTACCTGACCCCGGACTTGGCCTCTTACTATCCATTTCTCTTATCCACTTATCTAGACATACACTCCTTTACTCAATCATGCCTTGGTCTTGCGCCTCTGTCCTACTGAGCCATCCTGGCTTCTGACGTCGGACCTCCTGACTACCCTGTCTCATGGCTTGTCCATAAGTAGTAATTCAACTTCACAGGAGCCTGTTGGAGGCATCTGTCTGGGGCATACTTGGAGAAACCCTCAAGACATAGACTATAGATGTGTATTACATACAGTATCTGTTTAAAGGAGTTGTCCATGTCTTGAGACTTTTTTTTTACTTAAATGTATCAATTTAGGGAGTAAAAAATAATTTTTGCACTTTGTTTTCCTGCATATTCAACTTTGCTGTGGTCATACATCAGCTGAGTAAAAGACAGATAAGAGTTACAAATAGGGATGAGCGGACCCGTGGATGTTAGGACTCATTGGATTTGACCGAACTTTAGTCCAAAGTTCAGTTTGGGTACCAGGACGGTACGCGAATTTGGACTTGAACCACATAAAAGTCAAGGGGGACCCAAATTTTGGTGCTGTAAAATGGTCTTTCTCTGTCCTTTCCCGGAACTCTGAACACTAAAACGAACTTTAGGGAGAAGTCCGTGTTCAAAATTCAGCATCGGACAGGTACGAACCCCAAACTTTACAGTTCGGGTTCGCACATGTCTAGTTACAAACTTTCCCATTTGGACCGTCAGAATAAGCTCACTGATGGATTCTCAGTTATACTATTTTGCAACCAAGAATAGACAGTACAACACTGAGGATGGAGAAGGTTAATGGTGCAAAATTTTTTTAGTGACCTAAATAAAAAATATATTTTTAGATAAAAATACTTGTATTGAAGTTAGAAAAAAAATTATACCCAAAGGTGAACAACCCCTTTAAGGGTGAACACTGCTCACTCATCGGACCTCCACCTTTCAGGAAAAATGGGATATATTGATAGCTATTTGCTGATCTTATCAAGCCAATAAATGTTGGAAAATGTTGGAAACCCATGTATGTGGTCAATGGAGCTACCATGCAAGTGAACAAACGTACACGAGCAGCCACTTCTATAAATGTCTGGTATAAGGAGTCAGGCAGACCCCGTTACAGAGGTGGAATGGGGGTCTCCAATGCCTTCTTTGCAGAGCTGTTACTGAAACTAATACATAAATGCTGCGGTATGACCAGAATCTTATATCCATTGTAGAAAGTGGTCAACCAATGGCAATTACAAAAAGGTCACATGACCTCTGTGCCAGCCGGGGTTCACATATTTTTATTTAATCCAACTTCCAAAAGAAGTCAAGGTAAATACATTATCATGTCACATCCATTAATCTTGATTGTATGGAAGTGCTAGATTGTAGCTGACTTTGTCATTAAACATCCATTGAGTTGTAACCTTTGGACACAGCTCTCACACATCAGATATTTATTAGTTGATTTTGTTTATTTTTTGCTCTTTTTAATTTATTATTGCATTTCTTTCTACTTATTTTATTATAATTATTATTATTATTATTATTACTATTATTATTTTTTGTTTTATTATTGTATTTCTTTTTACTTCTTTTATTATTATTATTATTATTGCTGTTATTCTTAATATTATTACTATTATTATTTTTTGTTCTTTTTGTTTTATTATTGTATTTCTTTTTACTTCTTTTATTATTATTTTTTTATTATTGCTGTTATTCTTACAATTATTACTATTATTATTTTTCTTCTTTCTGTTTCATTCTATTTGTTTTTATTTCTTCTATTATTACTATTACTATTATTATTAGAAGTAGCAGTAGTTATTCTGATTATTATTACTATTATTATTATTTGTTTTATTATTCTATTTCTTTTTACTTCAGTTATTATTACTATTATTATTATAATTACTGTTATTCTTAATATTATTACTATTATTATTTTTTGTTCTTTTTGTTTTATTATTGTATTTCTTTTTACTTCTATTATTATTATTATTATTACTACAGTTATTCTTAATATTATTACTATTATTATTTTTTGTTCTTTTTGTTTTATTATTGTATTTCTTTTTACTTCTATTATTATTATTATTATTATTATTATTATTATTACTGTTATTCTTAATATTATTACTATTATTATTTTTTGTTCTTTTTGTTTTATTATTGTATTTCTTTTTACTTCTATTATTACTATTATTATTATTATTATTACTACAGTTATTCTTAATATTATTACTATTATTATTTTTTGTTCTTTTTGTTTTATTATTGTATTTCTTTTTACTTCTATTATTATTATTATTATTATTATTATTACTGTTATTCTTAATATTACTACTATTATTCTTTTTTGTTCTTTTTGTTTTATTATTGTATTTCTTTTTACTTCTATTATTATTATTATTATTATTATTATTATTACTACAGTTATTCTTAATATTATTACTATTATTATTATGTTTTGTTCTTTCCTCTGACTATTGCTTCTATTCGATGTGTTTTCCATGACGTCAGGGTTATTGACGTTTTATATCTGTTGTTCTGCAACCTATTGATATCTGCCGCTCTGGTACATATTGTACAGATATATATTACCGCTGCTCAGACATAAGTCTGCCTGTCCCGGCAGCAAAGTGTTATTTATTACAGGACAGATAAGTCTGGAGGATTGATACCGTACCTACAAATCATCCCACCAGAGGCTTTCACGCCTGGAACAGTTAAGGTCATATAAGCCGGTTGTAAGATGTGACTATCATTAAATGAACAACTTCCAGGGCCCCCAACCCCAAAATTGCCCCTAATAACATGTGTCTCTGAGCGAGTTGTCACCTCATGTCAAGTTTTTTACTATTCTATTCAGTATCTAACACAACTAATAATAACATTACATTACCCACAGTGGTTGTCCGGTAGCTTTCCAAAGACCAATAATGACAGATCCCTTTATTAACTGTTCTAACGGGAATTCCACTCAGATTGGTAAAACAAATTGTAAAATTGCTCGTAATAGAGACACAGGCTTCTATCTCTAATTTTCAGTTGTCTCTGAGCTGGTGGGTGGATAATGGCTGATATGATGATCAGTGAGCTGTGATGTCATCTATTGTGAATGGTCGATCCTGTGTTATCTACTGTATATAGAGGTGTTATCAGTCATTGTACAGGAGGAGGAGGAGAGCTGTGATATCACCTATTGTGAATGGTGGATCCTGTGTTATCTACTGTAAATAGAGATGTTATCAGTCATTGTACAGGAGGAGGAGGAGGTGAGCTGTGATGTCATCTATTGTGAATGGTGGATCCTGTGTTATCTACTGTATATAGAGGTGTTATCAGTCATTGTACAGGAGGAGGAGGCGAGCTGTGACATCACATATTGTGAATGGTGGATCCTGTGATATCTGCTGTATATAGAGGTGTTATCAGTCATTGTACAGGAGGAGGAGGAGAGCTGTGATATCACCTATTGTGAATGGTGGATCCTGTGTTATCTACTGTATATAGAGATGTTATCAGTCATTGTACAGGAGGAGGAGGAGGTGAGCTGTGATGTCATCTATTGTGAATGGTGGATCCTGTGTTATCTACTATATATAGAGGTGTTATCAGTCATTGTACAGGAGGAGGAGGCGAGCTGTGACATCACATATTGTGAATGGTGGATCCTGTGATATCTACTGTATATAGAGGTGTTATCAGTCATTGTACAGGAGAGGTGAGCTGTGACATCACCTATTGTGAATGGTGGATATTGTGTTATATACTGTATATAGAGGTGTTATTAGTCATTGTACAGGAGGAGGAGGAGGTTAGCTGTGATATTACCTATTTTGATGGGTGAAACCTGTGTTATCTACTTAAGAAAAGTTTTGAGTAAAGAACAGGAAGTTTGAGTCCAAACTATCCCCAGGTACCAGCGTGAAAATGATAATTGTAAAGCGAATAAAAAAAATACCAAAAATGTTTTAAGAATACATTTACCACAATAACCTGATTTTTCTGTTGTTACATTCCCTTTAACTCAAAACATTTTAACGTTTTATTTGATATATAGTTATCAAAAACCCGACAACCCCCTTGAAAACACAAGAGGAATCCATAATGAAATCATAGCGTGAATCGCAGCCCGCCCGTCCTCCTCGTCGCCCCTTCCCTCTGATAACATTATGAATATTGTCCAGACAGAAACTGAATAATTTGACCGGTTTCTCCAGGAATAATGAGTCTTTGAAAATGATCAGTCTTTCATTCGGTAAATAACGACACAGGATTGCTCAACCAAGTATCAAAACGCAGCTTAAGGATTCATTAGCTCTTCCTATCTCCAGGTCCCTTAAATTGAAACAAGGTCTTTTGAAAATTGTAATTAGTTTACCTCCAGCCTTCCGTACCATGTGTTGTCTGGTGCAGACCATGAATACTAATGGCGTATCATGCAGATCACAAGCCACGTTTTGATGCTTTATGGTAATGGAGAAAACTTTTGCTGTGGGTGTTCAAAGGTGCAAACTTTACTGCGATCCGAATAGGTCACCTGCAAAAAAAAATTAATTACTGGGCTATAACTTACTTTTTTTCCACAATATTGTGATTGCAATAGGTAACCAGCTTATATAGTGTTGTACTAATTATAATATTTTACACTGTCTTTTAATTCAATGATGTAATGAAATCTTAAAGAGCATTTCCCTATGGAAAAAAAAAAAAGCGAACGGAATACAAGGTCTATTGAGTCGTCATGAGGTATAGGAGTAGAGACTATCATAATATTCTACTGAGACCTAGAAGTCCAGCAGAAGACTATCCCATCTGAATAAATCACTTGCTATTAGGGTCTTTTTGTTACGTATTGACCTAAAAAAGAAAAACCTTTCAAAATGGAGAGAAATGCCGATCAATAGGCTCATCATGTTCCATGGCATAAAGATGCTACATTGTTTCCTTAGAAATATTTTTGGGTAAAATAACTCTAACATGCCATTGGATGGAACATACCATACTTATTTTTCATATGGAACCTCCATATTGCTCAAATTGGAGGTACAAATCTTTTATTGCCATTTCTGTGCTCCCAGGGAATGGAGCAGGTCCGGTGCTACGCTACTCCGGTCGCAGGTGCCGCCATCATCCTGACCCTAGAGGCGGAGCTACTACGTGTACACAGAGATGCTCCATAAGATTGGGACAATGGCATTCTGGTGTTGTGGGATGTGTCGAAGATAAAAGATGCCGTGTCGCTCACTGATTTCTCTTCCTCGGCAATGCTGGACACTGCTGTGTCTGGCAATAGGCAGTGGTGGGATTGTGTTTATTCTGCTGTGCAAAGTAGCAGGGAGTGGTTGTCTGGGGATGATTAGGAGGTAAACACCACCTGATCATTAGGCAGGCTATTTAATCCTGCTCCCTGCTCAGTCCTTTGCTGTTTATTGCAGTTCCTATGTGCTGTGGTGGTGAGTGGTGCTAGCAGTTCCGTTGCTATCTTTTCAATGGTTTTCTCATTTTCTCTTTTGGTTACACTTATTGGGGTTCATGCAGAGGTACTCACCTGGTTCTTGACAAGGCACCAGCTGCGTCACTAGATGCCAGCTGTCCGCCGCCGACAGTAGGCCTGGGAAGGGCTCTGCCAACATCCCCCTTACATTTACTGGGAGCTGGGTGATGTCACGGGTGTGTCAGGTATAATAGACTGTTCCTCTGGATCTGGCTGTAGAAGGTTACTGCGCTTGGCATTACAGACACCTTCTTAATCCTTCTTCCTTTATGACCCAGCGGTGACCTCCCTCCTGCTGCTGATTGACACACCCTTGCATGGGAGTTAAAAACTCTAAGTTTGCTCCAGGAAATCGCCGGTGAGACTTCTATGTTCTTTTGTGCATGCACGGAGCATTAGCTGTTGGCTGTCTTCTTCTCTCATGTCCTTGGAGGACAGTTGGCATTACTCCTCTGGTGTCTGCTATAGCTAAGTTAATCCCCTTTGTTTGTCTACCTTGTTGTCTTTAGTTCATAGTGAGGCCTGACCATTGCTCACCCCTCCCCCTCCCTATCTATGGCCAAGCTCTAGGGACATACAGGGTTTAGGGTCCTTCTCGGCAATTGATGTGAACGGTAGGGTAGGTAGAGTGTTGTTAAATCTGCCTAGGGGTCTCCACTCCCCCTTTCCCTAGTGTTTGGGCCTCCTCCCCCTCTTCCCTTCATGTTCCACTTAGTCTTTCCCACACCTTGCATGACAGGTGAAGAGTATTCCTGGCCCTCGAGGGATCGCCTAGCTGGGCAGCTTGTGCCAAGTGCGTCTGTGGCTGTGCCTTTGCTGGTTTGGGGTCAGTCTTTCTGGGTCCCTCTGCAAAGTGCATAACTTTGCCATATATTATTTACCACAGAACATAGAACAGTTCAGAAGGTGAAAGTCAGACACAGTTTTCACAGATCGGTGACCTCTGACCATCTTTACTTTGGAGAGACTCTGCCTCTCTAACACTCCCTTTATATACAATTATCAATTTGTAAACAAGTTAATTTTTTTTCAAATAAAATGGAAAAATGTCCAACATTCTACTTCTGATCATGTGCGGCATAATGATGCTACATTGTTTCCTTAGTAAGAAAATGGATAAAATGGCTGCAATATATGCCATTTGATGGAGCATACTATGCATTTACATATTTCATATTTCTAAAATTGGCGGTATAGAATGAGCGCATATACTCTACAGGTGCCATATGATGCATCCATGCAATATATAACGTGGTCATATGCATGAGGTCTTATACTTGGGCTATTCTTATTCTAATGTCAGGTTTCCTAGAATATGAAGAAAATTCCTTGCCTTTGGGATTCTATCCATTGCCCATTTTTTTCCCATTTTAACATCCGTATGGTTCTGTTTTGAAATCATTGCAATTTTTTTTTTTTTTTACATTTTAGACAGCATCCCAACTTTTGGAATTGGGGTTGTAGGTTGCCCCCAAGAAATCTGAGCAAATTTTGTCACAAAAATAAAAAATAAAAGGGTTACTTCTAAGCCATCATTCTCATTCAAAAGTTTCATTGTATTGTTTTCTATTCTGGATCAGACATCTGCCCTTGTCGTCCTGACCTCGATGGCAACCTAACGTTTTTTAGAAGAAGTAAATGGCAGACTAGAGGCATAACGTTCATTTGATTTGTGTCCTCAGGCTCCATTTGTCTACAGTGAAACACAGTAATAAAATAGTAGAAGTCGATTACTCATGGCTTGGTATTGCTACAGTCATGTGATCATCTGGCACAGCCAATCACATATATCATGAGTGCTATATATTCTGTTATAACTGGGATAAAGCAAAAAAAAAAGAAAGAAGGGGGGATATATTGATACATCGCTTTTATAATTCTTGCACATTAAATAATGGGCATATACACTGAAAAAATGTAGAAACCAGCAGCAATACACATATGGAGTATAGCAGAACAATACATTATTAAATGATCATTAGGCATTGTATTGTGCTGATGCAGCTTCCAATAATAAGCAAGTGACAAAGGGATAATAAGCAAGTGACAAATTTAAAATATGCATGTGTTATTACTAGTATTATAATCAAGTTGTACAGGAATAAATATTAAGTGACACAGGGATGATAAGCAAGTGATAGTGGGGTAATGATCAAGTGACACCGGGCTGATAAGCGAGTGAAACAGATGATAAGCAAACAAATCTGGGTAAATATGTACATATTAACCCGAGATAATAAACAAGTGCCACAGGGATAAGTGGCAAGTGGTGCAAGGATAATAAGCAAGTGACACAGTGACAAAGTATACAGGAATACGTATACAGTATAACTGAGATAATATTAACACTGACACAATAGCCAAGTGACTTAGGGAAATTACTGTGTCAGCAAGATACTAATCAAGTACCTTGTGAACAAAAAGCAAGTGAAAAGAAATAATAGGAAAATGCAATGCAAATTTATAAACAATGAGCAGAAGAAGGATAAGGAAGTGTAAAAAAAATAATAAGAAAGTGACAGAAATAATAAGACAATGGCCGAGAAATTAGGAAAATGACACAGATAATTTGGAGTGTCATCGGTATAGTAAGCAAGTGACAGATAAAATATAAGTGACATGGTCCTCCTTAGAATATCATGTGAATTTTCTATTCTGTGCAATGTTACAGTAAACTTACAATTAAATGATTGGGAATGAAATTGTGAATAAGGTTTATGTGCCTGAGAGGCCATCCATGGTTACACCCTTCACTATCTATCTATCTATCTATCTATCTATCTATCTATCTATCTATCTATCTATCTATCTATCTATCTATCTAAGTATCTATCTATTATCTATCTATTACCTATCTATCTATTATCTATCTATCTATTATCTATCTATCTAAGTATCTATCTATCTATCTATCTATTATCTATCTATCTATCTATTATCTATCTATCTATTATCTATCTATCATCTATCTATTATCTATCTATCTATCTATTATCTATCTATCTATCTATCTATTATCTATCTATCTATTATCTATCTATCATCTATCTATCTAAGTATCTATCTGTCTATCTATCTATCTATTATCTATCTATCTATCTATTATCTATCTATCTATCTATTATCTATCTATCTATTATCTATCTATCCATCTATTATCTATCTATCTATCTATTATCTATCTATCTATCTATCTATTATCTATCTATCTATTATCTATCTATCTATCTATCTATCTATCTATCCATTCATCTATCTTTCTATAGTATCTATCCTGACACCTCTGTTTTTTATCATTTCATTTATATTTTAGCAATACCACTCTCTCCTTCGTTATCCTGATATAATAAGCAAGTGACTTAGGGTTATTACCGTCTCAACAAGTTCACCATCTCCTTCGTTGACTTGCTCTACATTTTGTGGTTTTCTTAGCTTGCTGTCATCTCTATTTATACTACATCTACAGTAGATAAATCGCCTATATCCAGACAGTCTGATAGGATCGTGTCCATTATGGATAATTCTTCATTGATGATGATGAGTATCATTAGTCTTATGTTTTTGCCGCGCTCTTCCTCTTGCTTCTGCCATATCTTCAGCTGTATCCATTCGCTGTAGCAAGGCAGATAGCTATGAGGTAATTAAGAATCGTCTACCAGCTTTGCAATCAGATCTCAGAGTGATAGGATGGTTCCCTGTGGCTGATATTTGTTCTCTAAGATTCCCAATAGGAGAGTAAAGGGGAAAATCACTTACGACGGCACAGCTGGTGTTGCCTATTGCACGCGGGAGCTGGTTATAGATATTCCTTAAGCATCGCTGATGTAGACTAAACAGCTGCACCCGCTACTCAATACTCATTCACTCTCAGCCCTTATTGCATTGAGCAGAGCTGATCCCATCATCTAATTGGTTCTTTTTACAGTCCAAGTAACAATCCGGACAACTCGGATTACAAATAAACAATTGTCTTTGTTTAACAATTCCATCAATTCATCATCTATCCATTATATACATCTGTGCATCTATATCACTATCTTTGTAGCATCCTATCTATTATCTATCTATTATCTATCTATTATCTATTATCTATCTATTATCTATCTATTATCTATCTATCTATTATCTATTATCTATCTATCTATTATCTATCTATCTATTATCTATCTATCTATCTATCTATCTATCTATTATCTATCTATCTATCTATTATCTATCATCTATCTATTATCTATTATCTATCTATCTATCTATCTATTATCTATCTATCTATTATCTATCTATCATCTATCTATCATCTATCTATCTATTATCTATCTATCTATCTATTATCTATCTATCATCTATTATCTATCTATTATCTATCTATCTATTATCTATCTATCATCTATCTATCATCTATCTATCATCTATCTATCTATTATCTATCTATCTATCTATTATCTATCTATCATCTATTATCTATCTATCTATCTATCATCTATCTATTATCTATCATCTATCTATCTATTATCTATCTATCTATTATCTATCTATCTATCTATTATCTATCTATTATCTATCTATCTATTATCTATCTATCATCTATTATCTATCTATTATCTATCTATTATCTATCTATCATCTATCTATCATCTATCTATCTATCATCTATCTATTATCTATCATCTATCTATCTATTATCTATCTATCTATTATCTATCTATCTATCTATTATCTATCTATCTATCTATCATCTATCTATTATCTATCTATCTATTATCTATTATCTATCTATCATCTATCTATCTATTATCTATCTATCTATTATCTATCTATCTATCTATCTATCTATTATTTATCTATCTATTATCTATCTATCTATCTATCTATTATTTATCTATCTATTATCTATCTATCTATCTATCTATTATCTATCTATCTATTATATATCTATCTATCATCTATCATCTATCTATCATCTATCTATCTATCTATCTATTATCTATATATTATCTATCTATCTATTATTTATCTATCATCTATCTATTATCTATCTGTTATCCATCTATCCATCTATCTATCTATCATCTATCTATCTATCTATTATCTCTCTATTATCTATCTATCTATTATATATTATCTATCTGTTATCTATCTATCATCTATTATCTATCTATTATCTATCTATCTATTATCTATCTATCATCTATCTATCATCTATCTATCATCTATCTATCTATTATCTATCTATCTATCTATTATCTATCTATCATCTATTATCTATCTATTATCTATCTATCTATTATCTATCTATCATCTATCTATCATCTATCTATCATCTATCTATCTATTATCTATCTATCTATCTATTATCTATCTATCATCTATTATCTATCTATTATCTATCTATCTATCATCTATCTATTATCTATCATCTATCTATCTATTATCTATCTATCTATTATCTATCTATCTATTATCTATCTATTATCTATCTATCTATTATCTATCTATCATCTATTATCTATCTATTATCTATCTATCTATTATCTATCTATCATCTATCTATCATCTATCTATCTATCATCTATCTATTATCTATCATCTATCTATCTATTATCTATCTATCTATTATCTATCTATCTATCTATTATCTATCTATCTATCTATCATCTATCTATTATCTATCTATCTATTATCTATTATCTATCTATCATCTATCTATCTATTATCTATCTATCTATTATCTATCTATCTATTTATCTATTATTTATCTATCTATTATCTATCTATCTATCTATCTATTATTTATCTATCTATTATCTATCTATCTATCTATTATCTATCTATCTATTATATATCTATCTATCATCTATCATCTATCTATTATCTATCTATTATCTATCTATCTATCTATCTATCTATTATCTATCTATCTATCTATTATCTATCATCTATCTATTATCTATTATCTATCTATCTATCTATTATCTATCTATCTATTATCTATCTATCATCTATCTATCATCTATCTATCTATTATCTATCTATCTATCTATTATCTATCTATCATCTATTATCTATCTATTATCTATCTATCTATTATCTATCTATCATCTATCTATCATCTATCTATCTATCATCTATCTATTATCTATCATCTATCTATCTATTATCTATCTATCTATTATCTATCTATCTATCTATCTATTATCTATCTATTATCTATCTATCTATTATCTATCTATCATCTATTATCTATCTATTATCTATCTATCTATTATCTATCTATCATCTATTTATCATCTATCTATCTATCATCTATCTATTATCTATCATCTATCTATCTATTATCTATCTATCTATTATCTATCTATCTATCTATTATCTATCTATCTATCTATCATCTATCTATTATCTATCTATCTATTATCTATTATCTATCTATCATCTATCTATCTATTATCTATCTATCTATTATCTATCTATCTATCTATCTATCTATTATTTATCTATCTATTATCTATCTATCTATCTATCTATTATTTATCTATCTATTATCTATCTATCTATCTATTATCTATGTATCTATTATATATCTATCTATCATCTATCATCTGTCTATTATCTATCTGTTATCTATCTATCTATCTATTATCTATATATTATCTATCTATCTATTATTTATCTATCATCTATCTATTATCTATCTGTTATCCATCTATCCATCTATCTATCTATCATCTATCTATCTATTATCTCTCTATTATCTATCTATCTATTATATATTATCTAAATATTATCTATCTATCGATCTATCTATTATCTATATATTATCTATATATCTATCTATTATCTATCTATATATTATCTATTATCTATCTATCTATATATTATCTATCTATATATTATCTATATATCTATCTATAATCTATCTATTATCTATCTATCTATCTATCTATTATCTATCTATCTATTATCTATCTATTATCTATCATCTATCTATTATCTATCTATCATCTATCTATTATCTATCTATCTATTATCTATCTATCTATCTATTATCTATCTATTATCATCTATCTATTATCTATCTATCATCTATCTATTATCTATCTATTAAATTTCATGATTTCAAAGCCTTAAAGAAGTGATCAAATACCAGCTGGTTCAAGTCCCCTTTAAAGTATGTTTAGCAAGCAATAAAAAATGTGCCCCCCCCTTAAAAAAAGTTCATTTTTTTAAATGTATTGTGAGTACAACTCCACCTTTGTGACATGCCACACAATTACATAAATTTTTAATTTTTACTGCACGGTAGATAGAGGTAACAAAAAAAATTATTTGTCATTTTACCTAGAAAAAAAATTAATCAATTAAAAAAACTTCTGAAATCAAAACATTGATACAATTTGTTTTATTTTTTTTGCGCAAAAATGCTTAAATGTAAAATAAAAATTGTGTTTTTTAGTAGAGCATGTTCCTACCCATCCAAAGCATAAAAAGTACAGAAAATTAGTGGTGGAGTTTGTTTTTATTGATTAATAGGGTATATTTCAGGGGCAGCACGGTGGCTCAGTGGTTAGCACTGTATGGTGGCTCAGTGCTTAGCACTGTATGGTGGCTCAGTGGTTAGCACTGCAGCCTTGCAGCGCTGGGGTCCTGGGTTCAAATCCCACCAAGGACAACATCTGCAAGGAGTTTGTATGTTCTACCTGTGTTTGCATGAGTTTCCTCCGGGTTCTCTGGTTTCCTCCCATACTCCAAAGACTGATAGAGAATATAGATTGTGAGCCTCAATGGGGACAGTGATGAGAATGTGTGTAAAGCGCTGTGGAATTAATGTCACTATGTAAGTGAGTGAAATAAATAAAAAATATATATTTACCGCAGTGTGAAAAAAACTTCCCTGCAAAAAAAGCCCCTCATACATCAATGAAAAAATAAAAAAAGGCATATCTTTCGAAATGCGACCTTAAAGTGTATTTGTCACAATATTTCACAATACAAACTCCATACATTATTAGAGCAATATTTTGTACCTAATGAGGTTTTATGTACGTACCGTGAAAATTCATGTCCGAATTGTTTCATAACCCCTAGCTTGAGTGTCCCTCCTCCATGCTGCTGATGAATCTCCACCTACATAGTCTCTTTGGTAGCTCCTCAGTGTCCCTCCTCCTTGCTGCTGAATCTCTTCCTACATAGCCTGATTGGTAGCTCCTCACTGTCCCACCCTCCTGTTTCTGAATCTCCACCTATAAAGCTTGATTAGTAGCTCCTCATTGTCCCTCCTCCATGCTTCTGAATCTCCACCTACATAGTCTGATTGTAGCTCCTCACAGTCCCACTTTAATGTTTTTGAATCTCTACTTACATAGCCTGATTAGTAGCTCCCCACTGTCCCTCCTCCCTGCTTCTGAATCTCCACCTTCATAGTCTGATTGGTAGCTCCTCACTTTCCCACCCTCCTTTTCCTGAATCTCCACCTAATGTAGCCTGATTCATAGCTCATCAGTGTCCCTACTCTCTGCTGCTGACTACCCATCTACATAGTGTGATTGATAGCTCCTCAGTGTCCCTCCTTCCTGCATCTAAATCTCCATCTACATAGCCTGCTTCACAGCTCCTCAGTGTCCCTCCTCCCTGCATCTAAATCTCCACTTACATAGCCTGCTTCATAGCTCCTCAGTGTCCCTCCTCCCTGCATCTAAATCTCCACCTACATAGCCTGCTTCACAGCTCCTCAGTGTCCCTCCTCCCTGCATCTAAATCCCCACTCACATAGCCTGCTTCATAGCTCCTCAGTGTCCCTCCTCCCTGCATCTAAATCTCCACTTACATAACCTGCTTCATTGCTCCTCAGTGTCCCTCCTCTCTGCATCTAAATCTCCACTTACATAGCCTGCTTCATAGCTCCTCAGTGTCCCTCCTCCCTGCATCTAAATCTCCACCTACATAGCCTGCTTCACAGCTCCTCAGTGTCCCTCCTCCCTGCATCTAAATCTCCATATACATAGCCTGCTTCACAGCTCCTCAGAGTCCCTCCTCCCTGCATCTAAATCTCCACTTACATAGCCTGCTTCATAGCTCCTGAGTGTCCCTCCTCCCTGAAAATAAATCTCCACCTACATAGCCTGCTTCACAGCTCCTCAGTGTCCCTCCTTCCTGAATCTAAATCTCTACTTACATAGCCTGCTTAATAGCTCCTCAGTGTCCCTCCTCCCTGCATCTAAATCTCCACCTACATAGCCTGCTTCATAGCTCCTCAGTGTCCCTCCTCCCTGCATCTAAATCTCCACTTACATAGCCTGCTTAATAGCTCCTCAGTGTCCCTCCTCCCTGAATCTAAATCTCCACTTTCATAGCCTGCTTCATAGCTCCTCAGTGTCCCTCCTTCCTGAATCTAAATCTCTACTTACATAGCCTGCTTAATAGCTCCTCAGTGTCCCTCCTCCCTGCATCTAAATCTCCACCTACATAGCATGCTTCATAGCTCCTCAGTGTCCCTCCTCCCTGCATCTAAATCTCCACTTACATAGCCTGCTTCACAGCTCCTCAGTGTCCCTCCTCCCTGCATCTAAATCTCCACTTACATAGCCTGCTTCATAGCTCTTCAGTGTCCCTCCTCCCTGCATCTAAATCTCCACCTGCATAGCCTGCTTCATAGCTCCTCAGTGTCCCTCCTCCCTGCATCTAAATCTCCACTTACATATCCTGCTTTATAGCTCCTCAGTGTCCCTCCTCCCTGCATCTAAATCTCCACCTACATAGCCTGCTTCACAGCTCCTCAGTGTCCCTCCTCCCTGCATCTAAATCTCCACTTACATAGCCTGCTTCACAGCTCCTCAGTGTCCCTCCTCCCTGCATCTAAATCTCCACTTACATAGCCTGCTTCACAGCTCCTCAGTGTCCCTCCTCCCTGCATCTAAATCTCCACTTACATAGCTCGCTTCATAGCTCCTCAGTGTCCCTCCTGCCTGCATTTAAATCTCCACTTACATAGCCTGCTTCATAGCTCCTCAGTGTCCCTCCTTCCTGCATTTAAATGTCCACTTACATAGCCTGCTTCATAGCTCCTCAGTGTCCCTCCTCCCTGCATCTAAATCTCCACCTACATAGCCTGCTTCACAGCTCCTCAGTGTCCCTCCTCCCTGCATCTAAATCTCCATATATATAGCCTGCTTCATAGCTCCTCAGTGTCCCTCCTCTCTGCATCTAAATCTCCACCTACATAGCCTGCTTCACAGCTCCTCAGTGTCCCTCCTCTCTTCTTCTGACTATCCATCTGCATAGTGTGATTGGTAGCTGCTCAGTGTCCCGCCTCCTTGCATCTAAATCTCCACCTTCATAGCCTTCTTCATAGCTCCTCAGTGCCCCTCCTCCCTGCTGCTGACTTTTTACCTAAGTATCTTGACTGGTATCTCCTCACTGTCCCCTGCTGCTGAATCTTCACTTTCATAGCCTGAAGGACAACTCCTCAGTGACCTTCCTACCTGCATCTTCCAAAACCTCTCACTGCTCAGTATTAGATGCAACTGTCATTTCAGCTTTGACTGAATACCCTTGACCTCATGATCTCTCATATTCCTTAGCTAGACTCATAAATTTACTCATTGCGACATTAGGATTATGAAGCCATTCTACCGGAATTTTAATAGTAAGTACACCAGAGTCATTAAGTCGAAGAGATCTATTTAATAATATATGTAGTTTGTGTGGCGAACAATGTTGACAGATCCCCTTTAACATCTAAAACATTCAGGGGTCAGAGAGAAAAAAATGTATCTGTAGCTTATACAACAGTTCTAGAAGACGCCGAAATATATGTGGCCGATCCTCTATGGCCGCCAAAACTAATAACGTTAGATTGAACTTTTTTTTTTCCTGACATTTCCCAGTACATAATAAACATTAATAAACTTAAAAAAAAAAAAAAAAGCAGCCGTCTGTTTCTTCTTTTTCTTTATTTTACAGTCAGCATCTGTTTTGCTTAAATGCCCCTTTATGTCAGCAGTAAAAAAAAAACAACCAAAAAAAAGAATATATAACCGGTTTTATTATCAATTTACGCAGCCGTTAGCCCGATCCCCGCGCCGCATCCAGTCGACGTCGTTCGCATCCCGTTCTCCGTCAGCTTCCTATGCATGCCTCATTATTTCATATGATTGAACCGACTAAATTTAGACCGCTGATTAAAGTCAAAGCCGACGAGCACATCCAAACTGGGTTTACAATCGAAATGATGAATTTCACATATAAAACTTCACATCGTCCTCTGACACTAAACTGAAATTACATTTTTTTTTTTTCCGCTCGCATTTTAGGGTTGCAAAGTACAAAACTGTTTCCTGGGAAACTGTAACCAGCTAATGAGACGCATTACTGCATGTTGGGTCTGATTAAGCAAAGTTAATGTAGGAAGCTGTATATAGTATAATGAGCAGAGCCGTGCCTGCTGCCCTTTTTTCTTTAATAAGCCAGTGGATTACAATTATAACAACTTACTTAAAGGGTTTGTCCATTTTATTGTCCAAAACAGCTTATCATAAATTATTCCACAATTAGGATTCCTAGTGATCAACTGTAACCTGTTATTGAACCAGATCCTCAGTGTCCCTCCTCCCTGCTGCAACTGCTGAAATCTCACTTTGCTCAGTATAAGCTGCAGCTGTTAGTCTGACTGATTGAGCAGAGACTGAATACACTTGGACTCGCTTTCTCACTCCTTAGCTGAAATCAGAAGATGTTCCTTTTCATAAAAGACATCTATAGCCATTCCAACCTGAATTTTCATAGTAAGCACACCAGTCTTATTTTGTTTAAGTGTATCTACAGTGTCAATACAAGGGAAAGTTTGTATTTTTATATGTTAACTTTAAATATTAAAGAAGACCACTGGTTGTGATGTGAGTAGCAGCCTGTTGCGAATTTGTTGCAAAAATGTATCAATTATGTGAGTAAGTTCTTAAAGAAATTTCCAGAAAGGTAATGAAGGACATGGCTGTATATAGCGAGAGTGTTCACTTTTTTATTGACTCTTTTTTAGCCCTTGTAATGTCAGGGTAATGTAATAGAAGAATTGTATTTAAGTCACTGCATATTGCAATTTGACGTAGTCGGCTAATCAGCAGGATTGCTGAGAGTCAGTGAGTCAGACCCCTCTGACCTGTTATTAATGGTCTATCCTTAGGTCATTTTGTGACTAGGTCAGAAGTGCTTGACCTGATGAAGGTGGCTGTGTCCACCGAAATGCATTGTGTGTATTAATAAACCAGTCCTTTTAATATTTTTGCCCTGTTATTGGCGCTCTGGTACCGCTATTCATTTTCACTGATTGTCCTTTTCCCCCTGTTGGGGTGCGGTAGAGCTGCCTTTAATCTATTGTTCTTTCACCTGTGGGAGGAAATTAATTAGAATTACTACCCTGGTTTTCCAAGCTGCGCTGCCCTAACCCCTCCGGAACGCTGCCGTGGGTGTTGGTGAAGCTGAGCGTCCATCTCGGCGTTACATGCTACTAACCTGACCACGTGATCCACCACCGAGAGATCAGGATCTGTGAACGCCGCTGGAAATAGACGACAGCCACCAACAGAGCGGAGCTTGTGGAGCTTTACACTGGGGTTGTGCAGAGATGCACAACTCCATAAAGTTAGTAGCCATCCCCACACCCCTCTAACAATTGCAATACTGAGTCACCCATTGCGCCTTGTTCTCTCCTCTCTTTACAGGTAGGGTGGTAGACAGAGATGAGGAAGGAAATGTACCATGGTGTATCATTTAGAAACGCCCATGGCGAGAGATTGGAGAGAAGCAGGCACTGTGGAGACCTTTTGGGGTCAATGTCATAAGTTTGTATTGTTTTCTGTATCAGATAGGCAACCAGAGCAATGTCTGGCACAGGGTGGAGCCATCAGCGCAGCAGTTGGACAGAAATAAAAGACTGGCTGCTGCATTCAGGATGGATTGGAGAGTTTAGTAGGAGGAAGACCAACTAATAAGTTGCAAGAAGAATAGTTAGTAGTGAAAAAGTCACAAACTATTTAATAGATGTAAGAGAGCAGATGTTATGGCCTTTTAAATCATTTAAATAATCCCATAGGCCGAATTCAGACGTCTGTGTATCACAGTCTGAGTCCAAATCGCTTTGCGCGGACTGGCCGTGGGTCTCCTTACCCAAACTTTACAACCTTATATATGCTTCTGAAACGTTCAAGTTCATGTCAGGAGGGTAACCGCAGCCAGTCCGTGCATTACTGTCAGTACTCAGACTATGAAAAATGGTCATCTGAATTTGGCCTATTAATAAGCGTAAAGTGTATTAATAAAAAACACAAACACCTATAATAGCCAAATAAATTGTGGATTCACTAGGGTGAATTTAAATAGACAAGACATATCTGTTTATGGATTTAGAGTATGTGCACTCTCATTTGTGACCAGCAGGTGGTGCTGCAGAGACTTTGTCTATAATTCTGTATTTACTAATATTGTAATTATGTGACAATTTGCAGAAAAATGTAACCAACTAGCGAATAATAATAAAAAGAAGCATTTGTTCAGTGCATGCACAGATGTAGCAGAGCTGAATCATTTACCTTTTCCTTTTTTTGCATTGACTTATTTCTGTAATGTTCTTAAATTATTATTTTATCTTTAGAGCACCATTGATTGACAGGAGAAGGGTTTACATCCAAAATACAAATATAAATCACAGTGAACAAGCTAAACAGACTGGTACAGGGCTTATTCAGTGAAGGAAATAAGTATTTGATCCCTTGCTGTTTTTGTAAGTTTGCCCACAGACAAAGACATGAACAGTCTATAATTTTAAGGGTAGGTTAATTTTAACATTGAGAGATAGAATATCCCCCAAAAAATTAAGAAAATCACATTGTATAAATTAGATATATTTTTTTGCATTTTGCAGTGAGAAATAAGTATTTGATCCCTCTGGCAAACAACACTTAATACTTGGTGGCAAAACCCTTGTTGGCAAGCACAGCAGTCAGAGGTTGTTTGTAGTTGATGATCAGGGTTGGGCACATGTCAGGAGGAGTTTTGGTCCACTCCTCTTTGCAGATCATCTCTAAATCATTCCGATTTTGAGGCTGTCGCTTAACAACTCGGAGCTTCAACTCCCTCCATAAGTTTTCTATGGGATTAAGGTCTGGAGACTGGCTAGGCCACTCCATGACCTTACTGTGCTTCTTTTTGAGCCACTCCTTTCTTGCTTTGGCTGTATGTTTTGGGTCATTGTCCTGCTGGAAGACCCAGCCACGACCCATTTTTAATGTCCTGGAAGAGGGAAGGAGGTTGTCAGGATTTTATGGTACATGGCTCCATCCATTCTTCCATTGATGCGGTGAAGTAGTCCTGTGCCCTTAGCAGAGAAACACCCCCAAAACATAATGTTTCCACCTCCATGCTTGACAGTGGGGATGGTGTTCTTTGGGTCATAGGCAGCATTTCTCTTCCTCCAAACACGGCGAGTTGAGTTAATGCCAAAGAGCTTAATTTTTGTCTCCTCTGACAAGAGCACCTTCTCCCAATAGCTCACAGAATCATCCAAGTGTCCATTGGCAAACTTCAGACGGGCCTGCACATGTGCTTTCTTGAGCAGGGGGACCTTGCAGCCACTGCAAGATTTTAAACCTTTAAGGCGTGATGTGTTACCAATGGTTTTCTTGGTGACTATGGTCCTAGCTGCTTTGAGATCATTAACAATTTGCCCCCGTGTAGTTTTAGGCTGACCTCTCACCTTCCTCATGATCAAGGATACCCTACGAGGTGAGATTTTTCATCGTGCCCCAGATCAATGTTGATTGACAGTCATTTTGTATTTCTTCCATTTTCTTACTATTGTACCAACAGTTGTCTCCTTCCCACCCAGCATCTTACTTATGGTTTTGTAGCCCATTCCAGCTTTGTGCAGGTCTATGATTTTGTCCCTGACATTCTTAGAAAGCTCTTTGGTCTTGCCCATGTTGTAGAGGTTAGAGTCTGACTGATTAATTGAGTCTGTGGTCAGGAGTCTTTTATACAGGTGACCATGTAAGACAGCTGTCTTTAATGCAGGTAACGAGTTGATTAGAAGCGTCTACCTGGTCTGTAGGAGCCAGAACTCATAATGGTTTGTAGGGGATCAAATACTTATTTCTCACTGAAAAATTAAAAAAGTATCTAATTTATACAATGTGATTTTCTTGATTTTTTGGGGGGATATTCTATCTCTCAATATTAAAATTAACCTACCCTAAAATTATAGACTGTTCATGTCTTTGTCAGTGTGCAAACTTACAAAAACAGCAAGGGATCAAATACTTATTTCCTTCTCTGTATTCAATTGGATAATGGGGAAGGAGATAGTAAGTTGGGTGTTGCGGCAGCTTTGGTGGTGGTAAGGTGGCAGGTCTGGTGGTGGTCAGGTGGCAGCTCTGGTGGTGGTTTAGAGGCAATTCCAGTTGTCATTTGGAGGCAGTTCCGGTGGTGGTTCGGAGGGAGTTCCGGTAGTGGTGAGGTGTCATCTCCATTGATAGTGAGGAGGCATTTATGGTGGTAGTGAGGTGGCAGCTCCAGTGGTGGTTCGGAAACAGCTCTGGTGATGGTGAGGTGGCTGCTTTGGTGGTGATGAGGTGACAGCTCTGATAGTGAGGTGGAAGCTCCGGTGGTAGTTCGGAGGCTGCTTCGGTGGTGGTGGTGAGCAGTCAACTCTGGTGGTGTTGAGGAGGCAGCTCCGTTGGTGGTGAGGAGGCAGCTTTGGTGGTGGTGGTGAGGAGGCAGCTCTGGTGTTGGTGAGGTGGTAGCGTGGTCATTGCAGGTTGTAAGCTTTGTTGAAGAGATGGGTTTTCAAGTTCCATCTGAAAGTTCCAAAACTGGCGGATAATTAGACGAGTTGAGGCACAGAATTCCCGAGGATGGGGGATGCGCGGGAGCAGTGGCATAATTTGAAGCTTGTGGGCCCCAAAGCAAAATCATCAAATGGGCCCCCAATTATAACAGGTTTTTAAAAGTATTAGTTTTTTCGTGTGGGCCAAAGGGAGCTTTTGGGCCCCTCTAAGCTCCAGGATCTGGGTGCGATTGTAACCCCTGCATCTATGGTAGTTACGCCCCTGCTCAGGAAAAGTCTTGAAGGCTATTTAGTGAGGAACATATAAGTGTGGAGGAGAGAAGGAGGTCTTGGGAGGACCGGAGTTTGTGTGTTGGAAGGTAATGAAAAATTGTTCGGAGTTCAGAGATATACGGAGGAGACAGATTATGGACGGCTTTTTTAGGTCAATGTTAGGTTGAACTAGATACTTTGTGGAATTGGGAGCCAACAAAGATGTTTGCAGAGGGGAGAAGCAGAGGAATAGTGAGGAGAAAGGTGGATTAGTCGGGCAGCAGAGTTAAGGATGAACTGGAGATGTACCAGAGTGTTAACAGGGAAGTCACAGAGGAGAATATTGCAGTAGTCAAGATGGGAGATGATGAGGGCACTAATACAGTATTTTAGTAGATTCAGGGTTGAGGAAAGGACGGATTCTGGAAGTATTTTTGAGTTGGAGGCTGCAAGAGGTAGAAAAAACACATGCAACATAATTCAGCTTTGCTGCATTGTCAGACTCAGCTCTGCTATCTCAGTGCATAGTAATACTTAAATAAAGTCTTTCATTTTTTTCAATTAAACTTGTGCATGCTGGGATATATGGTTCAGAATAACTACGAAAGCAATTGTTGAATCCTTCACCTGTAAAGGCAATTACGGTTTTCATAATGTATGTGTGTAGGAGGGAAGTCTGGATTATTAACTCCGTTGGGAGATTCTCTGCGATAAATCTGGTGCTGCATACTGCTGAGACGTGCACAATGTATACTTTGATCTATATATGCCCACGATGCACATTAGTAAAACATTTCAATCAGAGGGAATTTATAACTACTTTTTCATATTTCATTTCGCCCATACACATGGAGACTGATGCCAGACTTTAGCCTACGTCGTTATATGTAATTATTAGTGATGGGCGAGCACTAAAATGCTCAGGTACTCGTTGTTCGGGTCGAGAAAATTGGAATGCTCGGGTGCTCGATGCTCAGGTCGAGCACATTGGAATACTCGGCTGCTCGACCCGAGCAACGAGCCCAATGTAAGTCTATGGGAAACTCAAGCATTTTTCAGGCGGTTTCCCCTGGCGGTCTGCAGAGGGTCTAAAAATTGCCCAAATCGATGGGAACAGTGCTCAAATGACATGGGAACAGCATGGGGAAGACCCCTGGAAGCATTTCTGACTCCCAGATCACTGCTGTCAACTACGTGGTCAGAGTATTACGCCACTTTTACGGACTCACAATAAAACATGCAAAAACAAAACCAAAATGGATTTTCCTGGCAAATATGTTAAGGAACATCCTTTCCAGGGTAATGACTTGTATATAAGGCAAAATAAATAACCAAAAACAAAAATACTCCTCCACACCTTGGGCTATGTTTACACATAGCGTTTTTGATGCGTTTTTGGACTTTTGCATTGCTTTCAACCAAGACAAATGCATTCACTGGAAAATGTAATTTAAACATTTTCCAACCTTATCTGGCCATGTGGTGTGTGAGATATCATCAGACACATCCTGTTTTATTTATGATGGAGGTACTCTTAATGTCACAAAGCCTATTTTTGTAGGGCCATCACGCGGCCCTTGCTATTCTTAAAGGGCCAGCAGTTGGCCCTCACTATTGTTAGAGAGCCATCAGCCGGCTATACTTTGTTGTTCCCATTATTATCAAGTGGGTCTCCTATACTGTTATTGCGTATGCAGTGACTGCAAGGGCTGCCAAAAATTTGGAGGCACTCTAATGCCCCTTGCAAGAGACATAGAGGTCAGAGAGCCTCCAAAAACAATGTTCCCATTATTAGGAAGTGGGTCTCCTATAGTTTTTGCCTATGCAGTGAAGCAAGGGCTGGCAAAAATTTGGAGGCACTCTAATGCCTCTTGGAAATAGATGTAGAGGTCTGAAAGCCTCCTTAAAAAAATGTTCCCATTATTAGGAAGTGGGTCTCTCATAGCGTTTGCCTATGCAGTGAAGCAACGGCTGCCAAAAATTTGGAGGAACTCCAATGCCCCTTGGAAGAGACATAGAGGGCCTCATGAAAAAATGTTCCCATTATTAGGAAGTGGGTCTTCCATAGTGTTTGCCTATGCATTGAATGCAAGGGGTGCCAAAAATTTGGAGGAACTCCAATGCCCCTTGCAAGACAGGTAGAGGAGGTGATAAGGTAGATATGGTGGTGAATGAAATGGTGATGGAGGATGAGGAGAAGGAGGACAAGAGCAAATAGACAAAATCAGGAATCGTATATCAATGTATAGGTGTGTAGAGGTGCATGGGAATAGACCTCCCAAAAAAAGACACTGGGTTTGAGTTTATGTTACGGTGCTATCATTCGGTGGCGTTGAGAAGTCTGGCCAAATCCAGCCCTTGTTCATTATTTATAAGAGTCAGCCTGTCAGCATTTTCAGTTGACTGGCGGATGCGCTTATCAGTTATAATTCCACCAGCTTCACTAAAAACCCGCTCTGATAAAACGGTACCGGCAGGGCAGGCCAGGACCTCCAAGGCGTAGAGAGCCAGTTCATGCCAAGTGTCCAGCTTGGATACCCAATAATTATAAGGCATAGAGGAATCACAGAGGATGTTGGTACGGTTGGCAAGGTACACCCTCACCATCTTCCCAAACTTTACACTCCTTGTGAGAGTACCCCGCGCCTCAGGGCCTTTAAGATGGGAGGGGCTGAGAAAACTGTCCCAGAACTTTGAAAGTGGTACCCTGCCTCTGCTGGATTGGAGTTGTGTCTCTCTCGCCTGTACTCCTTGGTTGTTCAACAAACTGTGACCTCTGCCTCAAGCGTTTTCAAATGGGAATTTTTTTAATAATTCCACAACAAGGGCCTTCTGGTACTGCCCCATTTTAGTAGACCTGTCTGCCTCGGGAATAAGAGATAGAAAGTTCTCCTTGTAGCGTAGGTCTAGAAGTGGTTGGTTTTGAGAAACCACTGGTTAAGTGCATGGGCCAGGCATGGTACGTGTGTGAGCTCGTCTCGCCTCAGAGACGCCACCAGGTTCCGGCCATTGTCACACACGACCATACCTGGCTGTAGGTTCAGCGGTGTCAGACACAGATCTGCCTGCTCTTTCAGAGCTGTCCACAACTCTTCAGCGTTGTGTGGTTTGTCACCTAAGCATATTAGCTTCACCACAGCCAGTTGCCGCTTGGCCGAGGCAGTGCTTCCAACTTGCTACTGATGTGGTCATTTCGGATATGGATGCTGAAGAGGAGGAGGAGGAGGTGCAGGGGCTGTATAATGTGGGGGCAACCCTGATTGACCCTGGGCCAGCAATACTCGGCGTCGGGAGGACGTGTTCCGTCCCAAGGTCCGACTGGGTCCCGACTTCCACTATGTTAACCCAGTGTGCCGTCAGCGAGATGTACCGTCCCTACCCACATGCACTTGTCCACGTGTCCGTGGTTAAGTGGACTTTCCCAGTAACTGCGTTGTTGAGGGCACGGCTAATGTTGTGGGACACGTGCTCGTGTAAGGCTGGGACGGCACACCGGGAGAAATAGTGGTGGCTGGGGACTAAGTACCGAGGGACGGCAGCCGCCATCAGGTTGTGGAAAGCTTCACGAGCTTAAAAGGCAACATTTCAAGCGCAAGCATTCGAGAAATGTGTGAATTTAGTAGTGTGGCCTGTGGGGCGTTGGCTTTGTATTTGTGCTTGCGGTCCAAGGACTGGGGTAGGGACAACCGAACGCTGCGCTGGGACAAAGACGTGGACGTGCTTGCTGATGGTTCTAGTTGAGAGTATGCAACAACAGGTGCAGGGCAGGATGCATCTTTACATGCGCCATGGACAGAGGATTGGCTTGCACGCACAACAGCGGAAGAAGCAGTGGTGCCACCTGCAGACACTGTTCCTGGACCCTTGGGTTCAGCCCACAAAGCCGGGTGCTTTGCTGCCATGTGCCTGAACATGCTGGTGGTAGTCAGGCTGCTAGTTTTGCTACCCCCGCTGATGCTGGCCTGGCAAGTGGTGCAAATGGCCTTTTTGGGGTTATCTGCACAGTTTTTAAAAATAACCAGACTCGGGAAGACCTAACAATTGTACTGGCAACTTCCATCGTGTTGGCGTTACAAGGAACGCTTTCCCGCCTTGTGTCTGCGGCCACCACGCTGCTTCTTCCTGCCTGTTGCAGTGTTCTGCCTCCCTTCCCCTGTGTGCTGCTGTCCTCACTCTGCATGTCTCCCTGCCAGCTTGGGTCAGTTACTATATCATCCACCACCTCGTCTTGCACTTCCGCACCCTGGTCCTTCTCCTGACTTTCTGGCAATTGTGTCTCATCATCGTCCACCTCTTGTGACCATTTCCCATCGTCGCCTTCGTGTGACCGTGGCTGCTCAAATATTTGGGCATCATAACATGCGATCTCTTGACCATGGGATATTTCAGTTTTTCTTTTTTAATAAATTTGCAAAAATTTCTACTTTTCTGTTTTTTTTCAGTCAAGATGGGGTGCAGAGTGTACTTTAATGAGAATACAAATTTACTTTTTAGAATTTAACAAATGGCTGCAGTGAAACAAAGAGTGAAAAATTTAAAGGGGTCTGAATACTTTCCGTACCCACTGTATATGTCATCTGTGTGAAAGACATACCACAGTTTTAAATACCTGGATTTTTAGTACTGTAATATGGAAAGAATCTGGCTGTATTCTGCAGTGGCAACAAGCAAATGCCGCCGAAAAACAGTGTTCTCCGGATTGCTTTTTAAGCAAATAATGAGGATTAAGGTCCAAAAAAAAATTATTCCTGGCCCCTGAGACCTGGGCCTATTTCCTGAAATGTCTAACAGCAGCAGCCGACAGAACTGGAATGGAGCCTCTTGTGCTATATGCACTGCAGTCTGCTATATACACTGCCTGCCTATATACACTGCCTGCCTGATAGCTCTGCAGATGGATTAGTCCACAGAAGGACTGTTTGTTAAGATGGATATGTGTAATATACGGTTTTTCTCCCTATACTACCTAATACGCAAGCAAATCTCTCTCTAGCTCAGCAGCACCTCTCCCTACACTGTCTGATTCCGGAGTGACTGTGACGAGCATGGCGGCGCCAGGTCTGATATAGACCTGATGACGCTGTGCGGCCAGCCAATCAATGTAATGCCACAACCAACATGGCTACGGAATTACAGTGAGTGGCAGGCAATCCCTGCATGTTCATTGGCTCTCTAAAGAGTGCCAAACATGCAGGGAGGGGACCCGAGCTCCCTCCCGAGCAAACCCGGAAATGCTCGGCGAGCACCGAGTAGTAGCGAGCATGCTTGCTCATCACTGGTAATTATGTGTTATATGTGATGGTTACACTGTATCTACCAGTCACTGTGCAAGATGCACAGATAGGTCACGGAGGCGCAAACCACCACACAATGGCACAATGAGACACATTAAAGGAATTGTCCACCTAGGGGAATTTTTTTTTTTTGCTTAAATGCATGATTATAATGGCCACAGGCCACATCAATGTTGACCGTGCAGGGAAACAAAGAGTCTGTAAAAGCAAAACGGTGCAAAATTTTTAATGAAACTAAGTTGTAAAAATATTTTTTATCCCTAAATACATACATTTAAGTAAAAAGGAAAAAAAAATGTCTTCAAAGATGGAAAATCCCTTCAAGGGTTTATCAAAGAAGATGCACTAATAATTATTGGATGGGGTTGTATCGGATGGGGGTTGTTCACAGCTTTATTAGCCACTTAAGCATCATTTTGCAAGGCACATTATGAGGATAAGACTCCCAAACAGGTAGCGGTATCGGTTTGCCATCCAAAGGACTCCCCTCGGGCCTGTCAGCCTTCCAGCCGTCTTATCACTATCTTTTTGTGTAACCAACCGCCTGCTGTGACTTGAAACATGAAGAATAATCAGAGGAGAACACAATCAGCAAAACTAGTACAGTGCAAAATCAGTTTGTGACTACAGTGAGGGCGGGTGGGACAAAAGATGTCCTCCAGGGGGCTTCAAAAGAGGAAACTCAGCGGCTCTTCTATATATAATATAAACAGGCGGGAGGTAAAGTGGGCAGGGGTCACTGTGCCATTATACCACCGCCGCCACAGGGAGGGGGATAAAAATGGCATTAACTGTTTCCAGACCAATGGATATTATGGAGCCTAACACAATAATAAAGAAGAAAATAACTTTCCACATCAGTCAGATTGACACTCGCCTTATAGCGGTTTAAAAATCTATATGTAGTTGCAGACATTTATTGTTTTCATTATTATTAATATTATTATGATCACATTTTCTTCTATTTTTTTTTCCAAAATCTGGACTTTTCATGCATTTATTTGGCAATTTTCGAAAGTCTAGTAATTCTGGATGCTTTTTTTCTGTGGCTTGCTGCTGCATTCTAGTGCATTAAGAGTCAAGGAAAAAATGTGTAATTGTAATTTAAATGCTGCAGGACAGATGCAGCTCCATCATATCACTGATCAATCACCCTGAATCTGGCGCTGCTGCTTGCACTTCTCCAATCTCTCTCTCCTTATCAATTGAATTTTTGTATTATTCACAGATTATTACTTTCATCTTCTTCACTCCTGCAGCTGTACAACACATTACTGTTTGGAGCATTCATCCAATATTTAAGGGCCTTGTCTCCATATCTTTATCGCTGAGCTGTGAGCTCTGATGTCCTCTCCCTATCCTAAATCACTTTCCAGTGGCTGCTGCATTCCCTATTTCGACTTTTCTAATGGCTGTGATAGACCCTGGTGATTGGTTGCTCTATTCCATGTGATGTGATAGTTGCAAGGCATTATGGGGAAGCCCATGCAGTTGCAATTGAGGTTGTATCAGCCTTCTTTTGCTGATACAATCTTTTGCCATCTTTTTTGGCAATTTGCTTAAATCGAATCACAGTTTTGAAATTCATAAATTTCGACACAAATTATAGTTAATGTTTTTATTAGTACCTGTTGTATTGTTCTACATGTTCTGATGCTACTATTGAGAATCACTGGCATCACCTATGGGCTACATGACTGCTATTAGGCAACTATATACATTATTTTTAGAAAAGTCAGGCAAGAAAGAATAAAAGAGATATTCTAACACTGATGCACCAGAATTCTAGAAAAAGCTCAAAAAATAATGCAAATATTATGCCAACATTTATTATTTTAGATACTTTTTGTGCAGAGTTGTAAAATGTGCAAGATATATTAATGTCATGTTCCAGTCCCTACAGAGCAGCCAGTTGCTGATATAGCTGAGAAAACTCTTTCTGCAAGGGAAGAAAGAAGGGATTATATTGCCTGCTGCCAGAGGGGGAAGCGAACTGATTCTGTTTAAATCTCACCACCAGCAGCAGAAACTATTACTGCAGGTATATATTCTAGTACCTCCTATTGAGGGGCGGACATAGACCGTCACTGCCGAGCAGCCAATGGAAATAGCTTTTTGCCTGCTTGTCAGGGAAGGAAGAGAGACTCTGCAGGAGGTTGCCAATATAGCTGAGAAAACTCCTTCTGCAAGGGAAGAAAGAAGGGATGATATTGCCAGCTGCCAGAGGGGGAAGCGAACTGATGCTGTCTAAAGCTCACCACCAGCAGCAGAAACTATTACTGCAGGTAATGCGGACATAGACTGAAGAGGGTCCCTGTACAAGAATGTGCACAATTTTGTTTGCTATGGAGGTGAAAGTGTGCCCCCTTAACTTTTTGGCTCCTTTGCAGCTGCACACATTTCACCAATGGTATATACATCCCTGCTCCTGTCCAAAAAGGTGTCACAGGTCTGCAGGGTCTCGTATACCGACCGTAGAACTCGTTATTACTTTCGAACTTTAATGTCAAATTGAAAGCTCATTTATGGAGCCTGATTACAGTGTGGGTGCCAATAACCTGGTGGGTGGGATGCAGGAAACACCCGCTCTTACAGCCCATTACGGGAGAATACATATTGTGTTATGTTCAGCTCTATTGTGTTCTTTTCTCTACGAGGCTCTCATTAAGTAGTTTATACATATTATTAGAACATTTTCTTCTGTTTGACATGTACAGGGATGAAGTAATGGTTTACCTCTGCTGAACCTTCCCTACGAAATGCATTCAGAGGCGAAACTTGTACTGTATGTCCTCAGCCTCACCTGTCCACCACATACCATATAATAACTGGGTACTGGCAGAGAGCCTAGGTCATTAAGGGTTAATATGAGAAACTGTAATGGGTCTTATTTTAGATTTATGCTTCTTTCTCCCCATCTGAGCCCCCTCTTATCCTGCCTCCTGGACTCATTCACTCTCACATACAGCTAAAATTCATCTTGGTATAAACAAGAGGGACAGTTCACTCACTTATTTTTCAGATTTCAGCTGCCCAAGAATGTTTATAAAGGGGGTACGAGTATAGTGAGAGAATAAAAAGAAGGAAGCACAGCCACACTGCTCAGTACAGCTTTAAAATGTTCTTCTTGTTCCACTGCTTCTGATCATGAGCTACGGAGAGACAGGAGAGCAAGAATTCCTTATGTCTCTGTACGGGAGACATGATAACAACTACTATCCACCCAGTAGCTCAGAGACAACTGAAAATGAAAGATAAAGTTTGCAAAAGAGAAAACTGGTGAAAAATGCAGGATACCAGTCAATTAATGGGAAGTTTAGTACACGAAAAGTTTATGTAGATGAGAAGTTTTACTTCTCGTGGACATATTCTGAACAGTCATTTTAAAATTATGAGCAGCCCATACCCATCACCCATCCATGATGGATTATCAGAAGATTACTTGATAGTCTGTCACTGGACATTGGTAGTAGTAGTGATGGGAAAGTGGCTGTATAACACTTAGATCTTAGTACAAGCGACCTATCCAAACATGGGGGTGAATCAATCTTCAGTAGGGATGAGCGGACCCATGGATGTTCGGGTTCCGGTACCCAACTTGAACTTTAGTCCAAAGTTCAGTTCGGGTACCAGAATTGTACTCGAACTTGAACCTCAAGCTCATTGAAAACAATGGGGACCCAAACTGGAATTGGAAATCTCTCTCTCCAAATTTTTCCCGGAACTTCAAACATTAAAACGGACTTCCAGGAGATGTCCATGTTCGGAGTTTAGCACCAGGTACGAACTCCGAACTTTTAACTTCGGGTTCACTCATCCTAATTTTCAGCCTTTCACATTGTTAGAAGGTTTCTAAACTTTTTTTTTTTACAGGAAAAATATATATTTTTGTACCTATATATATATTCTTTTGTTTATAATTTTGAATACATTTTATAAACTTTCTTTCCATGGGATTACTTGGGGTGACAGCGGAAAACCCAATTCATTACAATTCCGACTTTCCTAAAGAAGTAGAAAACAATAAAAAAGTTTTGTTACAAAGTTACTTATTTTTAGAATTCCTCCAATTTGTCCATTTCTAGCAAACGGGCAATTAGAGGTTATTTGTAAAGGGGGGCAAATTATTTCACGGTCTACTCTAGCCCCAGTTATGTTTTAAATCTCTGCTTGGACCGTAGAGAAGATCCATTGATCGGTCGGACAAATTCTACAAACTTGTTAGAAAAAACAAAGAGGAATGATTACGCAGAATATAAAGAACGAGAAGTGCGTCCAAATGGCTTCTCTCTGTTAAGAAGGCTTATTCTTCTCGGCAATAATTGACTTGTTCACAGAAATTCTGCAGGAAGGCGCTGTCTCTCGGAGGAACAAATCACTGATAGTGGTTAGAATCTCGCTCTCCTGCGATTCCTATATAGTATCAGGAGTAACAGCGAGGAATTTACATAAAGAGCGAGCGGGTGACTGTGGTTTGGCACTAGGCAAGAGCAAATGTGGACGTAGATAGTTCTTCTGCTATGGAGACCCTGAAGATAGGTTGTCCTGACCCCAACAGGTGGTAAGAACAATATAAATGGATGAGAGTCATGGTAATGGGATGAAGTAGTTAAAAAGATATTCTCAAGACTTTTTTTTGGACATTTTCCTTGCTCGCTTCTATATCTAACTGGAAGACTTTGTCTACCCTGTTCCATTATTCTGTTATCTAAAATAAATATAACACAAATAGGCTTGGCTAGAAATCTTCCGTTTTGTGTCATCAGCTCCTCTACATAGCTATGTGTCTCTATGGTTACAGACTACAAAAACAAACCCTTGTAGTCTGATCAACCATTACTTCCTTTTCTTCTGCTGTCTGTAAGTTAGCATGAAAACGAGACCGATAGAGTAGGGTAACGCGTGTCTGCAGAATCATACCACGCCTGGATTGTTTGCAGTCTGGAATAACATAAGTCTGCAGAGTAGCTGCATACAGACAACGGTGGAAACATTTTTTTTTGTAGTCACTTTATTTGTAAAGTTATTTTCTATTGGAGTAATAAAAAATTGGAGCAAATAATGAAAGGTAAAAGGCTCAGTTCACCTGAGGACAAGATCCAAGATGCACAGAACCTCGTAGTACAGCAAGTCCAAAATGAAAGATAGTAAAGAATCGAGCAAGATGGAGTGATTTTATTTTGGGTTTTGGTATATTCATTAATTCTTTTTAGAATCCAACAACATTAAAAAAGCAGACGTGTTTTAGACATAGTCCTTCCTCATTGCAGTAAGTGCTAAGTCTGAAACTCGTCTGCGTTCAATAAATGCTTTTTAGTATCCATCTTGTTGGATTTTTTTCTGTGTTTAATAAAAAAATTGGTTGAAAAAGAAAACAGATGTTTGTCTTCCAATGACATAAGCCAATATCTGTAAATATGAATGTGTCTGAGCTGCAATACCAGATACCACCTGTGGACAGAAGTGGCGCTGTTTCTGGAAGAAAGCATCCATGTATTTCTGTTGTCATGCGATGCCTTTAAGAAAGTTTCAGAGTTCTCCAAAATCTGCCTTTTCACTGAAAAACACCTTAAAAAGTAGTTTTACATACTGACCTTTTTTGCAAAAAAACCCCAGATTTTGCCCCATTCCTTTTCTTGTGTTTTTACTCATTCTTATGGAAAAATTGCTGAACAGTCAATAGAATAGTACGAACCACACTATAAACAATGCATTTTTGTAGCATTTTCACCCTTTTTTTTTCCTTTCCTGTAGTTTTTTCCCTAAAAATTCAGTACTCTTTAGATGTAGTGTTTTTTATGCATTTTTCCATGGGCTTCTCTGTAGAAAAAAATGAATGTGATTTTAATTTTTTTTAACAAGAGAAAAAAAAAAGCTGCATAGAAAAAAAAATATATATAATTTAGCATTCTTTAAATTCCAGTTTTCTGACACCTAAAGATGCAAATTTTGGCACAAGAGGTATTTATACCAAAATTTTGTGACTTTTTATTCCGACCCCTTCACTTTTCTTACAAGTAATTGTGGTCATGTTAGTGGCAATCTAGTTTTCCCAGAAACCGAAAAAAGGAAATAGCTAAAATTGTGATGTGGATTCAGGTGGAGAAAAAATTTGAATAATTTTCATTGTACGAGGATCAGGTTATTTGTGCTGCTCCGTCATCTGGGTCTACGGCTGTAGGGTTTACGGCACTTTAATTAGTAAGAAGAATCCCTCCTAGATACAGTGACTAATATGGAGACAGTGAATTTAAATTACTCAGCGCTGCTCTGCCCTGGGGCGTAACGGCCTTGTGTAGGTTCCAAGCACCCCTGAAAGCTTCAGGTTCCATCATACCATATAGATGACCGTCATACACATACCATATATGTGCATTCATACCCAGATAACCCTACATGTCACATGCAGTGCAATGTAAGATGGCATTGTTCTGTTCAGCCTGAGCCCCCTGGTTCAGGAACTAGAATCAAGGACAGGTTAGATTAATAGTTGGCTTTTTTTTGTTGCCGAGGTATGAGGCAAAAGAAAAGTCTTACAATGAAAGTACCTATTTATGTGTGTACAGTGCGTATGCGTGTGTGTCCATGCTATGTGCATTTGTGTATACATGGGAAAATGCATATAAAGTATCTTCACATTTAAATAGTGGTGTAGCTAGAGTCCTATGGACCACAGTGCAAAATTTGGACGAGGGCCCCCCACCAGCATGTTGGTCAGGTGGACTGGCCCCCATCGTGTAATATTGTCCCCCATTGTGTAACAATGTCCCTCGTCCTGGTCCCCATCCTCCAGGAAAGTCCCCTATCTTGGCCACCATCCTGTAATAATGTCCCCCATCCTGGCCTTCATCTTGTCATAATGTCCCTCATCCTGGCCGTCATCCTGTATCAATGTCCCCCGTTCTGGTCCCACCCTTTAATTATATCCATTATCCTGGCCCCACCCTGTAAGAATGTCCCTCGTCCTGGGCGCCATCCTTTTACAATGTCCCCCGTCCTTGCCACCATCCTGTAATAATGTCCCCTGTCCTGACCCAATCTTGTAGTAATAGCCCCCATTTTGTAGTAATGTCCCTCATCCCGGCCTCCATCCTGTCATAATGTCACCCATCCTTGCCATCATTCTGTAACAATGTACCCCTTTCTAGCCCCACCCTGTAATTATATCCCCTATCCTCTCCCCACCCTGTAATAATGTCCCCCATCCTGGCCCCATCCTGTAATCATGTCTCCCGTCTTGGTCCCCTTCTTGTAATCATGTCCTCTGTCCTGGCCCCATCCTGTAGTAATGTCCCCCATCCTGGCCTTCATGCTGTCATAATGCCCCCCATCCTGGCCATTATCCTGTAACAATGTCCCCCATTTTGGCCCCACCCTGTAATTATATCCCTTAACCTTGCCCCTCCCTATAATAATGTCTCTCGTCCTGGCCGCCATCCTATAATAATGTCCACCGTTCTTGCCCCTTCTTGTAATTATATCCCCTATCCTGGCCCCACCCTGTAATAATATCCTCCGTCCTGGCCCCCATCCTGTAGTAATGTACCTCGTCCTGGCCACCATCCTATAACAATGTCCCCCGTTCTGGCCCCTTCTCTTAATTATATCCCCTGTCCTGACACCACTCTGTCCCCCTTAATGGCCTTCCCACCCTGTAATAATGTCCCCCATCCTATAATCATGTCCACCGTCCTGGTCCCCTTCCTGTAATCATGTCCACCGTCCTGGTCCTCTTCCTGTCATAATGCCCCCCCATCCTGGCCGTTATCCTGTAACAATGTCCCCCATTTTGGCCCCACTCTGTAATTATATCCCTTAACCTAGCCCCTCCCTGTAATAATGTCCCTCGTCCTGGCCCCACCCTGTAATTATATCCTCTCTCCTGGCCCCCATCCTGTAGTAATGTACCTTGTCCTGGCTGCCATCCTATAACAATGTCCCCCATTCTGGCCCCTTCTTGTAATTATATCCCCTGTCCTGATACTATTCTGTCCCCCTTAATGGCCTCCCCACCCTGTAATAATGTCCCCCGTCCTGGCACTCTCCTCCAACCTATACAGTTGAAACCAGAAGTTTCCATACACTATATAATAAGACACATCTGCATGTTTTTCTCAATATCTGACATGAAGAGAGGCACCGAGCATATCGACAGGGAGGAGGTGGTTTGCAGGGCTCTTGCCTGAAATCAACCGGCGACCGACATGGCCGCCGAACCAGGGTCCAGCGAATCAATTGGCTCATCTTTATTGGGAAGTGCAAACAATGTAAATGCTACCGGTGCCATTTCTTGGTGCAATGCCCGCCCCTGGTTACAAAACTTGAGTGCTTTCCCTTTATGGTGGGATATCAACAAGTCACTAACAAGATGCTAAGCAGCGGCCCTTTGTTCCTGTGCAGCAGACTGTGCTGTTTATATGAGGAGGGTAAGAGGCTTAAAAGATTGAACCGTTACAAGTATTAGACGGAGTGATATCTGTGTAAATGAAAAGCTTCACAAAATATTCCTAATTCTGTCGGCATAATCTGCCGGCTTCTAGGGTGCGCGGTGCGGCAGGGCTCCATTACACGCCGTGATCCTCACATCTTGTGCTCCCGCTAGTTCACAGCGACATAGTGACCATAAAGTTGCCTAATTAGAGACGAGCGAAACTCCTGAAATTGCGTTTTTGAAGTCAGATTTGATTTGGTCTAAATATAATTTGTTCTGAATCGAAGCTGCCCTGAAAAGACATTTTTAGTGCTCTGGTGTCTTTCCAGACCCCAATGCTTAGAAAAAAGAGAGGAAGCAAGGGGTTAAAATAATTAAATATTTGATTCACCTGTCCTGCTTAATGTATTATAGTTTTTTTTTATTTATACCCCCTAAAATGTACAAAACTGCACATGGACATTTAGCATAAGTGCCCAGAAAGCCTCCCCCACATACACCAAACACATCCACGAGACCCTTGCATCCTTTTTTTCAAAAGTATTGGAAAACACAGTCAGCAGTGCTTCCCTATATAGAGGGTCCAAGGAGTGAAGTTCCTTCTTGTGGAGAGAGCCTAGTGCCACATATAAGAAGTAACAATCCCAAAAGTCAATATTGACCCTTTAAAGGGGTTGTCCACTACTAAGACAACCCCTTCTCTTACCCCACACTTGGCCCCAATAAAATAAAAAAGCTTCCTGTTCCAGCGGTGTCGGCACTCGCGGCCCGGGGCTCTCGTTCGGTTGTTGTAACACATGAACCTGGTGCCCAATCAGCACTGGTGTCACTGTCTTCGCCCTCGTTACGAATTGAGGATGAAGACAAAAGTGAGAGATCAGCTGCAGCCCAAACTTCCTCTTCATCTTTAATTCGACAGGAAGTGGGGACAGTGAAGCAAGCGCTGATTGGGTGCTGGCGTCACATGTCACAATCCCACACGGTAGCCCCAGGACCGCTTGTGCCGACACCGCACTAGAACCCCGAGGAGAGTGAGTGCCAACAATTCAGGAATGGCGCCAGCACAGGAGGTGAGTATAAACTTTTTTATTTGATCGGGACCAAGCGTAGGGTATGAGAAGCGTTATCCTAGTTTTGGACAACCCTTTAAGGAGCCTTGACACATGATCTAGGATGAGAAAACAAGCCATAAACTCCATTTTCAGACACATTTCGGGTTGTTTGCAAGTCAATATTGACTTTTAAGATTGTTACCTCCAACAGGTGGCACTAGTGCGCCTATAATTTTCCTCTCTTAAGAGGATATTTGCATATTTAATTTCTCAGGGGAGCATTGAATGTGCTATAAATCTTCCTATGCCAGCAAGGAGGAACTTTATCACTTAGAACCTCTGTCAGAGGCCTCTCAACCAGCCAAATCAGATCTCTTGCTTTGCACTGACGAAGGGCAAACACCTCGAAACATGTCTGAAAATGGAGATTCTGTTTAACTTCTTATCTTATGTCACATAACATGGCCCTTTATAGGGTTAATAATGATTTTTATGACTCGCATGCTCGCTTATCCCTAATCAGTATATCAGGTGAAAAGTACTTACTAATATAAAAAATATATGTTTTGCTAATTAAAAATTGTACTAGTAATAAAACTAAAAAAAAAATGTATAAAAAGGAATGTAATGAAATATCCTAATAGGGAACTTGGAGTTAACAAAAGGAAGTGTTCAGCTTATAGGGAACCTGTCACATCTGATACAATCTGTAGGCAGCATATATCAGGCATTGGCTATATTATATCAGCCATGTATGTTTGACTATGAAACGTTACGGTGTTTCAGAGCAAAAAAAAAATTTATTAGCAGCTAGGGACCCAGGACGTACTGGACATCCTTAAAATCTCTTGAGATTCCTACTGATCGCTCCAACAATGGGGCAGATGATGCAAGAGCATGCACACAGCAGTGTATGGCCCCATAGACATTGCATTGACTCAGTACACACCTATGAGTCTGATCGTGCTGGAGCTGAGCGTTTCTGCCTGGAAGTTTGAGCAATCGGTGATGGGTCTCAGGTCCTGAACCCCTACACGGCTTTTATGGATTTATAATAAATGAAAAAATGTAACTGTTTTTAGAAAAATAGAATATTATTCGTTACAATTTCTGAACACTTCTTCTAGTGGGCTTATATTGATTCGCCATATACAGAAACAAGGAGAAATGAAGACTGCACTTGCCTCGTCCAGGCAATATGTATTCATTGCATACAAAAGAGATTTTAATAATCACTTGAAAAGTCGATTTAGATACATTTTGTTATTATTGTAACATAATAATGACATTTTTGTAACTGTTTCCACTTTGACACATTCTTTGCCTGCGTTCAGAGTGAAGAACATGAGTGGATCTCATTTTGGAGAACTGATGTTTCATCTGTTTTCAATTATTCATTGTCCCTGTCCTGTTCACCTTTTGCTGCGCTTCTTCTCAGTTGAACAATTGGAGGCAAAATCATTAACATTTTGCATTTTGGTTTGTCCAAAAATATTCTGAAAACTAAGAGAATGTGTGAAACGTGGTCTTGTGTCCACACCTGTGTGTTATACTGTGTGTCATACTACCACAGCTATAGAAATATATGGAACCCAGCAGTAAATCTCTATGTCTCCAAATAATGGTGCCATGACCTATGGTGGCCCATGATGCCACGCTGTTTGGCCCCAAACTAACTGGTTACAGCAGGGGCAGACAATTCTTTATTAATATATTCTTATACATTGTCACGCCAGGTGTGAGAGCAACAAAGAGGGGAAAGGGAAAGGGAGCCCAGACACTAGGGAAAGGGGGAAGAGGTGACCTCCTAATCTGGACTAGGATCACCCTGTCTCCCCCTAACGTCCCTATACAGCCTCCGCAGCTGTCGCCGATCACGTGCCTCGCCCTACTATCCCTAGCGTAAGGCTATAGCTGGGGGTGGAAGGAGATGAGCACTAGTCAACCTCCGCTAGCACTCTAAAGACAAACGGAAAGACAACACAAGGGAATAACAACTTAGCTTAGAAGAAACTCCAACAGGGCACACGGCCTCAAGACTCCAGAGAGGACGTGATGCTGCTTCAGCCAAGTTCCAAGTAGAAATGAGTATAACCGGCGACGCCCACCTAGACACACCAGGTATATATACACCCAGACTAAAGGGAGGTAGTCGCTGGGTCCTAAACACAGCCTCCTGTCTAGGCAGCTGTCTGCATTTCCAAACGCGGAGATCTCCTGCAAACCATTGCAGTGCGACTGTCTGTCACCTCTGACACACCCGTGACATACATACTGTGGTAGATCGCTCACTCAGCTGCACATGTAGGTAGACACAGGTATTCTGTCTCTTTAAATCTCTTGGTTTATTAGAATGTGGCATAAATCAACTTTGAGTCCATGAAAATAAACACAGCCCTTTGGGCAAAACAGGAAAACAAATAAAACAATCTGGTCACGCACAACACAGTCCTTGTGTTAGCAGGGATCCACCTGCTCAGAGTTTAGTAATTCCCCAAGGGGTTCAGGCCAGCAAAGAACACGCAAGCCCCTTTCTGGAGCTAGCCTCTCCAGATACCCTGAATGCCTCAGCAGGCCTTGAGTTTAACCCCCAGATCATACCCTGAGGTGGAGATATGGTGAATGGCTTCCCGCCCGCTCTATGTTTGTTCTCATAAAAACACAACCTTTTACAAAATGGTGAATTAACCTCCCCAGCAAATAACATGCTGGAGGAAAGGTAACGGTTTTAATTCACTGAAGCTAATAGCCTCAGGGAAACATATCTCCCTTCCAGCACTTTACCAGTGACTTTGTCACATATCCCCCTCCCTTGCCCAAAGCCGGGGGTTTTAGCACCTTTACTTGCTAAACAGGGAGGTCTGCACAGGGCATCTGCATTACCAAGTCATTTCCCGGGCCTGTGCTCTACATGAAAATTAATATCCTGAAGGGCTAGAAACCACCTAGTTACCCGGGGATTCTTCCCCTTCCTTTCCCTCATCCATCTTAGGGGCACATGATCTGATACTAGCCTCAACTTTTGGCCTACCAGAAAATATCTTAGAGTCTCAATTGCACATTTGATGGCCAAGCACTCCTTCTCTGCAATGGCATAGATTTTTTCACAGAAGGAGAGTTTCCTACTCAGGAATACGACTCGATGTTCATACCCATCTATTTCCTGGGACAACAACTCCCAAATCGACTTCGGAGGCGCCTTCAGTCTTGTATGAAAAACCCATGATAGTTGGGGGCTCTGATGGAGATTTTGCATCAGGCTTCATATTATGCTACTGACCAGATGACCACAAATAATATTATTCTCACTTTGTGCCCCAACGTTGATACGTGTCCATTTTTTTCCTCTCTGTTCTTGATCATTTTTTATATTATGTAATTTGTAAAATCCTTTGAAAAACTTCCTTATGACGAACGAGCCTTAGGATCCTACAAAATATCCTAAATGTTGGTCAATGGACCAACCGTCTCCGAAGAACCCTCCGAGATAGCACGACGGGCTTCCAATGTTTTTAATTGCCTTCGTCCTATATGATCGTCCTTTGTTGATAATATCCCACAGTTATTTGCAAAGAGAAAAAAAAGGGGAATAAAATAAATCCATATTATCTTTGCCGCATTGAAACTTCACAACACTTAACCAAAGCGATCCCCTGGCTCAAGTCTGTGCATGGATGGAAAATGAAGAAAAACATGAAAGGTTGATGGTAGATGGGCTGAACACAACAATGATTCTTTGAAACAATTCTCAGTTGTTTGAAGTCTAGTCAAAATGTATTAGGATCAAACCTGTGGAATAATAGAACGCTATGATCTTCAGCGGCTCGGCTTGTAATCTCCCGCTAAAGGTGAATTCCAACTTTTATCAAGTGCAAATGCTCTGTGCATCTGTGATGATACAATGGTCATGTTGCGGCGTGCCCGCTGTATAATAACAGGAAATTGTCTTTGTACTTGGATATTTATTGCTGCTGGAGATGTACTATGCATGAAGAAGCATAATGGACAAGTGATTCATCGAGGCATTAAAGGGCTCTTTGATAACCACTACAGCTATAGGACTCTTAAAGGGTTAAGCTACTACTTTTTTGGTGCATCCTTATTGGCTTTTTTTTGTCCTCCCGACACCAAAGAATTCTCTTTTTTGCACCCTCTGTCCTTCATTTTCTGCCCTTGGATGCAGTTTTCTGTGCCCTTTTGCATAATTGTTGCGGGTATTTCCCTTGGTTGCTAGCACTAGCATCTAGGCAAATGCAAACAACTCCCAGGACACATGTCCTAAGCCCAACCACACCACCTAGGAGGCAGACTGATACACAGGCAAAGTCCAATGAAAGGGTTTGACTTCTAGTTTATGGCTGAGTGCTTATTGGCTTTCTTATGGCCTCTTAACAATACCGAGTTGCAGTTTTGCAGCATCTTTTCTGCATTTGGAAGCTGTTTTTTGTGTTCCTTTTACATTATTGTTGTGATCTCACACTTAGGGCAGGTGCACACGAACGATTTCTCTCCATCCAAGAAAAGCGCAACTCAAGTAAGAGGCTGGGGAATCACAGACTGGAGGCAGGTGGTGGGGCCAGGGAATCACAGACTGGAGGCAGGTGGTGGGGCCAGGGAATCACAGACTGGAGGCAGGTGGAAGGGCCAGGGAATCATAGTCTGGAGGCAGCTGGAGGGGCCAGGGAATCACAGACTGGAGGCAGGTGGAGGGGCCAGGGAATCACAGACTGGAGGCAGGTGGAGGGGCAAGGGAATCACAGACTGGACGCAGGTGGAGGGGCCAGGGAATCACAGACTGGAGGCAGGTGGAGGGGCCAGGGAATCACAGACTGGACGCAGGTGGAGGGGCCAGGGAATCACAGACTGGAGGCAGGTTGAGGGGCCAGGGAATCACAGACTGGAGGCAGGTGGAGGGGCCAGGGAATCACAGACTGGACGCAGGTGGAGGGACCAGGGAATCACAGACTGGAGGCAGGTGGAGGGGCCAGGGAATCACAGACTGGAGGCAGGTGGGGGGGGGGTGGGGGCAGGGAATCACAGACTGGAAGCAGGTGGAGGGGCCGGGGAATGATAGATTGGAGGCTCCAGGGAATCACAGACTGGAAGCAGATGGAGTGGCCGGGGAATGATAGATTGGAGGCTCCAGGGAATCACAGACTGGAAGCAGATGGAGTGGCCAGGGAATGATAGATTGGAGGCTCCAGGGAATCACAGACTGGAGGCAGGTGGAGGGGCCGGGGAATGATAGACTGGAGGCAGGTGGAGGGGCTGGGGAATCACAGACTGGAGGCAGGTGGAGGGGCCGGGGAATGATAGACTGGAGGCAGGTGGAGGGGCTGGGGAATCACAGACTGGAGGCAGGTGGAGGGGCTGGGGAATCACAGAAGAGAGGCAGGTGGAGGGGCTGGGGAATCACAGGCTGGACGCAGGTGCAGGGACTGGGGAATCATAGACTGGAGGCAGGTGGAGGGGCTGGGGAATCACAGACTGGAGGCAGGTGGAGGGGCTGGGGAATCACAGACTGGACGCAGGTGGAGGGGCCGGGGAATCATAGACTGGAGGCAGGTGGAGGGGCCAGGGAATGATAAACTGGAGGCAGGTGGAGGGGCCAGGGAATCACAGACTGGAGGCAGGTGGAGGCCGGGGAATCATAGACTGGATGCAGGTGGAGGGGCCGGGGAATCACAGACTGGACGCAGGTGGAGGGGCCGGGGAATCAAACTGGACGCAGGTGGAGGGGCTGGGGAATCACAGACTGGAGGCAGGTGGAGGGGCCAGGGAATCACAGACTGGAGGCAGGTGGAGGGGCCGGAGAATGATAAACTGGAGGCAGGTGGAGGGGCCGGGGAATGATAAACTGGAGGCAGGTGGAGGGGCCGGGGAATCACAAACTAGAGGCAGGTGGAGGGGCCGGGTAATTATAGACTGGAGGCAGGTGGAGGGGCTGGGGAATCACAGACTGGATGCAGGTCGAGGGTCGGGGAATCATAGACTGGAGGCAGGTGGAGGGGCTGGAGAATCACAGACTGGAGGCAGGTGGAGGGGCCGGGGAATCATAGACTGGAAGCAGGTGGAGGGACCGGGGAATCACAGACTGGAAGCAGGTGGAGGGGCTGGGGAATGATAGACTGGAGGCATGCGGGGGATCTTGAAAATCCATGCATATAAGTAAAAACAAAGCTCCCAAAAGTTGTCTACTTTATTTAAACTATGGCAACTAAAATCTCACACCTTTTTGCCCTGCACAAAGCTCCAGCACTTTTTCCAAGTATTGCAATTCCTGTACATTTTCTGACAGTACCAGTAAACTTCAAAGGGATTTAGATGCCGTAAATCTGTTCCCTCCACAGATTTATGTGTCCCGAAATCTCTGCAGAAAGTAATGCAGTTTCTATATTACCCATAAATTTCTATCAAGTTCATAATTCTCTATCAAGTTTACAGAGACCGACTCAAGGCAGAGGGAAAAATAAACAATGCATTTTAATGTCACACATCTTGATATGAGCGATGGGGAGAATAAGGCTCTTAGGAAATAAGTGAGATGTGTTATTAGCACAGTGTCCGTACTGTCACACTTGGCAGCCTCTTCAGTGTCCTGTTGTGAGACTTAATGTACTATGTTCCCAAATAAGAGCAGCGCAGAACGTCCTAGGAGTTAGTGTTATGTAGAAAGGTGCCGAAACCCAAGCATCGCTATAAACAGAACTCATAGAAAGACTCATGTTCTGTGTCCTATCTAGTGCCAGATGAAAATATTTATTTTTTAAATATTATGTTTATTATGATTTAGGGTCTGCAGAAACTCCAAAGCATAATAAGGGACATTCAATTTGTGGAGAATAACGTCTCCGCAAATCAAATTTACTGCGAAAAACCACACAAACAGGTGAATTCAAATTTTGATTAATCTGCTCATATCTAGTTATATTTTCTTATTTTTGCTTTTTATAATTTATATTTACTTCCATTTTACATATTGTTTCTATTATGATTTATTACCTTTTATTATCAATTTGCTGTTTTAAGTTCTATATATATATATACTGTATATATATGTGTGTTTGTGTGTGTATATATATATAAATATATATATATCTATATATATATATGTGTGTGTATGTGTATATACATATATATATATATATACAATACATTATTCAATAATAAAAGAAGTTATAATAAAAATAGAATACAAATAAATAAATAAATAAAAAACATAAAACTAAATAAAAAAAAGTAAAAAGTAAATAAATACAAGTTGAAAAATAAAAAAAGCTAAAAACTAAAAAAAAATTGAAAATAATAAAATCAAATAATAAATAAAATGATAAAAAAAACAAACAACATATATATATACAAATGACATAAAAGCAGCGCTAGTATAAAATCTAAGTGCAGGCCTCAAGACAAGTTTCCATTTATACATAAATTTATAGTTCAGGAATAAAAAAAAGCAAAAACAAAACTAAAAATCTCCTGTATTTTTTTCAGGTCAGGTTTTAGTTTAGAATAATAATACTTACACATTCTTTAAATTTATTTTCTTTTTTGGTTGGAGCAGTCACAGTTATTCTTGAATCTAGCCACATGCATATAGTTATATTAGGAATCGGCGCCATATGGATTTTCAATATGGCGGCTTAAAAAAAATAAAAATCCATGTGCTCTTAATGCGCCCCTGACTTTATATTGGGATACACAAGGAATTTCTATGACTATCACACGGCTCCACATTAGGAGGGATTAGTCCGTGTGCCGCCATTCCAATCCTTGCACAAACAATTCATTTGTACCTAAAGTTTCAAAGGCAAATTTACATCTAGAATTTCTTACATTATATGATACATTTCATACAATATATGTAAAAGACTCATCTTGGAAACATTCCCAAATGTCTGGAGTGTAATAACGAACGTACAAGTTATCCTAAAATACCAATCCTTTTTTTTTTTTTTTAAATGTTTTGGATAATTGAGGTTTCATTCTTCTTTGTCGTTTAGGTCAATTTATCTTTTTCACAAAATGTCTTCTTCTATTTATCATGATTTTTTTCTTTTCTTTTCAGTGTCTAATTATTGCTTTTATGTAACAAGCCAGTGCATTAGATAAATGGAAGCGTTTAGGAAGAACCACATATAAAATCCTAGTTACTCATTTCAGCTGCTTTGTTACTTTGTTTGCTCTTTTAAGTTCCTTAAACTTCCTGGATGTTTTTTTTTTTATTTTTTAATTCAATTTCTATTTTGGTTGAAAGCACATTTCTAAGCTTCTGATAATTACAGCAGGCTCGTCACTATGGAGCAGTGTACGGGTCAGAGTTGGGGTCGGTTGGATTGGTGCCCTAGGAGAACGGTTTTGGAATGTGCCCTTCCCTTTTGTTCTCGGACTTGTATTTAGTTGCGCTTTAATCTGCAGCACACAAGTCACTAAGATGCAGCCTGTGAAGCAAAATGCAATTTTTACTTTTACTTTTTAAATCCATTTAGGGGATGGGTTATTCAAGTGGGAGTCATGAGTGGAGATGAGTGGACCCTTGGAAGTTTGAGCTCTGGTTCCCGACCCAAACTTTTTTTCCAAAGTTCGGTTCAAGTACCAGAACAGTTCCTGATCTTGAACCAGAACCCAAACCCCATTGAAAACAACGGCGACCCTAACTTTTGACCTCGAAGTCTCTCCTCCCTAACTTCCCACGGAACTCAGAACATTGCAATGGACTTCTGGGAGAAGGCCGTGTTCAGCATTTAGCACCATGTACTAACTGTTCAGTAGAAACCTCAAAGTTTCAAGTCCGGGTCCGATCATCTTTAGTTATAAGCAGAGGGATCAATATTTATTGTTTGTTTTTCTACTGTCCCAATGAATGGGAAATAAGAAATGAAACAACTTTGCTATTGGTGTTGATGAAAACCTTCCAACCAATTTAAGCTACAACTTTAATACAGAGTTATGTGTCTCCATGGTAACAGACAACAAACAAACTATGTGTAGTCTGATCCAGCAAATATCTTCCGTATTTCTTTCTTTCTTTTGTGAACTAAGTAGAGAACATAAAAATGAATATATGACCCGTAGAGATTCTTAGAGGTTCAAACTGAACACATTATTTACCATGCTAGCAACACTCTTGACATGCGGCAGTTCACATTCCAACCACTAGTTGGCCACATACCGACATGTATAGCATAAAACCTCCTTACAGAGTATCACAAAATCATGTTTTCTGTTTATTTGTTTTTTAAAGATGGTGCTACAGTATATATGATGGGGTTTGTCCATTCTTTATCTGTTCAGTATTTGGGAGCAAAGCATTTTATTTCCTGTGGACTCATACAGTATACATAGGACGTAGCAGGGCTGAACGTTTCATGTCTTTTTAGCTTTAAGGGATTGAATCCTGTTAGTGCCCTTAGTTCAGAAAATGCAATAGAAACAATTTATCTGAAATTTTAAGTAAAGTTACAGATATAGTGATGCATTATGAAATATGCAAAAGACGAACTCAGCTCTACGTTCTTAAGAGATCGCGATTTTCGCTATATATAGCATTGCTGATGCTATGTATAGTACAAGCGATCAGATGACCGCAGCTTCAAGTCCCCTAAGGGGACTAACAAAGTAAAAAGTGTAAAAATAAAAGTTTTTAAAATTATGAAAAATATAAAAAATTTCAAAAGTTCAATTCCCCCTCCTTTTGACCCATTAAAAATAAAGCAATTAATAAAAATAAAAAAATACACCTATTTGGCATCGCTGCTTTCAGAAATGTCCGATCTATCAAAATATAAAATAAATTAATCCGATCGGTAAACGGCGTAAAGAGAAGAAAAATCGAACCCTCAGAATTATGTTTTTTTGGCTGTCGCAACATTGGAATAAAATACAATAACAGGTGATTATAACATTATATCTACCCCAAAATGGTATCAGTAAAAACGTCAGCTCACGACGCAAAAAATAAGCCCTCACCCAGATGCATATCCTGAAAATTGAAAATGTTCAGAGTCTCGAAAAATAGTGACACAAGCAAATTTTTGGTCTTTCTTTAAAAAATAAATTCCCAAATTTTTTCATTACTTAAATAAAACTAAACTTTAAGTTTGGAGTTTGCGTAATTTTATTACCAGGTCTGTTTTACCGCATAGTGAACATAGTAAATAGAAAAAAGAAAAACAGTTATGAAATTGCACTTTTTATTGCAATTTTAATGCACTTGGAATTTTTTTCTGTTTTCCAATGCATCACATGATAAAGTAAATATTGTTATTCAAAAGTAAAAATAAAAATAAGCCCTCAAATGGCTACAAGGACTGAAAAATAAAAAAGTTATGGCTCTTGGAAGAAGGAGAGGAAAAAACAGAAAATGACCATGAAGGGGTCAAAGGGAACCTGTTTACACAGGTTTACATATGGAATTATTGGTACAGCTGTTTGTTTCTGTCCCCTAATAAAATGCTACCGTTTTTTTTGTAGAGGACCAATGTGCCAGTTATGGGAAATCTTGCATAGAAGCCATATGCAAATCAGGCTGGACAAGGGGCGTGTCGATGCATGTGATCCTCTAGTTTCACGCCCCCAATGCACTGCCAACCTCATTTGCATATGGCTTTCAAATTAGATTTCTTATAACTGGCACACCAGATCTATATAAAAAAGGAATAATTTTTATTGGGGGACAAGCACCCATACAGCAACAGCACTACATCCATTTGCAAAAATGTGTCAGGTTCCCTTTAAACTAACAAAGTAGCACTCTGAAATGCTAAGTACTTAGAATTGCAGAGTGCTACTTTGTATGTTAGTTGTATATGGAGGTAGCTGCTCCTAGTAAGCACCTGTTCACACCTATTTCTTGTTTTGGATGTGCTGGTCAGTTTTTTCTGTTTATAGTTTCCCCTTAAACACTTTACAGATATAAATTTGTTGAATAGACAGAACAGTTCCAGGTAAATTTGTGGAAACTGACCCCGTGCCAGTAATCATTTTTAATTTGTCGAAATGAAAATCTAATAATGTAATAAACGTAACGTTCTGTATCTGAAGACGTGTAACATGACTATATTTAGTGCTCCGACTCTGACAATTCCCATTGCGCGAACATTTTTGGCATCATTGACTTGTATCACAGCTGCGTTTCCTTAAAATCTCTGGCATCTATGTTACTGCTCTCTCAAAAAGCAAAGGATTGAAGATAAAGCACGGGGGGATCAAATGCAACCCCCGGGCGACTCTACACGCTGGAAACATGAGTTTCATAAATAGATAGAGAATAAAGGAGGGAATTACAGACGTAGCAGAGCGGAATTGGTCATTTCACTGTTACTTTGGTGAAGTTAAGCGTTTCTTAGCTGCCATCGCTGTTTTGATATCTCAATGAGGATCTGAGCTTTTATTTATTTATTTATTTTTTGCTACAAAGTTTCAATAAATTGAAAAATGTCACCAGGCGCCGCTGTATTCTTTCTGGTGCTGGTGATAGAAGTGAGGTTGCAACCAGAAGCTCTGGATGGCGCAGGTTCTATCCAGTGTAAGTGGCTGCCGGACACATTGTAGTTGGGAGATATGTATCACAGAGGTCGTTGTCCTCTGTGATATAAACCTGGAGTAATGCTCTAGTACACATAGTACTAACAGGGGTTAATCGGCCGTGACAGGGCCGGGTTTATTGTGAGCAGCTGAAGAGTTAGGGTGGGACAGCTGCTCACCATATCTCCACCCCTGGGTGTGGTTCACATGGCAAAATGAGGCCTATTTGTCTAACACATGGTTCTGTGTGTGTGGAGGTGTGCAGACCTCCAGGATTGTGTGTCTTTACTAAAAGACTAAACAGCTGGACTGTAACCCAAGCAGGCTAACACCTACTATTGTATGGACGTTTTACTCTATGTTTAACTTTGTGCCGGACTAGGGCTGTATTCAGGTGTTCCTGTGGTATGATTTATGAGGAGTGAAATAAACAAGCCGGACTTTTAAATAGGAAACTGCTCCTGTGATACCTCAATCCGCTCCCAGTGAGTAGGATTGTTACACCAGCCACTAAGATTTGAGTGACGGGGACTTACTGTGCTATCCAATCTGGCAGTATGGGTGTGTGTGCTGTCCAGCTGAAGTTATCACCTTCCTGCTCCAGCAAATTGGAGAGCACCACACCCTACTTAAGCTTCCAGGTTACTGCTGGAAGCTGCCAGATATATCCTTTTGCTCCTCAGTTTAAGGTTTAGGGCTCTGTTCCTGTCTACTATACTGTATGTATTTCCATTTTTTGACCTTGGCTTGTTTATTGACCTTTCTCCTGCCTTATGATTTTGTACCTTCTTTGCCCTCTTGGTTTTGACTCAGCTACCAGACCATTCTCTTGCCTCTGGTTCGCTCCTCTGGTCAGCAGCTCATTCGTGGAAGCAATCCAGTGGATCTCACTGTAAGACATGATCCCTGTACAGAGGTTAAAGTATGAAGGCCGGGGTTCCTCGCGTATATGCCAAATGGAGTGGCTTGTCTCAAGTCTTTTTGACTTAGCTTTTTTGGGCCTTAGGTCTCTGACAGACATTACAATGAGTATATGCTAAGGTCATTGTGAAGGGAAGTGGAGCAGGGGAAGCTGTGAGAGTGACAATTGTAACGGACACATAGTTGATGGGAGGTATGTGTCACAGAGATGGCTGGTCTCTGTGATGTAACCCGGTGTGTCTCTCTAGTACACGTAAGCACTAAGAGAATAATTTGGTGCACCTGAGAGCCGAGTTACGGGTAGTTGGAGAGATGGGCGGGTATAGCTACCCACATGTTTCACCTCTGGGTGTGGTTAAGGTATAAAATGGAGGCCGTTGTTTGGCACATGGTCTGTGTGTTTGGAGGGAGAAGGCCTCCTGTGTGTTGTGGTCTCCTGACTGAGCCAGATTACTGGACGCTATCCAGCCTGTCTGCCCACAGGACTGGCTAACCAGAAACTTTGCCTTAAGGACTCTTTACTTTGTTTTTTTGCCTGAACCAAAGGCTGTTTATATTCCTTTTTGCTTTTGCCTGGTTTATGATGTAATAAACCGACATGGACATTTAAAGGAACATGTTTCCTGTTTGCCTCCCGACGCACCTGAGTGAGTAGAACCGCCATAATACCTATATATCTTCTGCTACTCATTCTTGTTCTTGAGAGTAAATTCTAAAAAAAAACCACACAATTGGTTAATGAATTTAGCGCAAAATCAAGAATTTTCTTTGTTTTTTTTCTGTATCCTCCTTTTTGCCTTTTTAGAGAAAAAATTGACATGTTCCTCTAAAATGTTGCACGCGACCTTAACATTTGCATCAAAATTACAATTCCAGGGGTGAAGGAGTCTGGAGTTACATTTGGGCAAAAAAAAAAATTGCAACTTTTTAAAAAGTTGCAATTCATGAATCAGTCATAAGTATTTTGGAAACAAAAAGCATGCCCACAATGGTGAAAAGAAAAAAAAAAAGATATAAAGAAGACTTAAAGAGGCACACATTAAAAGAAGAATTTGGCACAAATGAAAAACAGGCAAAAAAAAACAACAAAAAACATGAAAAAAACAGGAACAAATTCAATAATGAGTCGAGCCCTGAATAATTTTGCATTTGCATCTGGAGTTTTCCTTTAAGTTCTTCTTGTACAAAGCCTGAAATGCAGCTGGGATCAGCAGGCAACAAATTGCAATCATTTAATCAGTCAAATCTGAGACTGTTTACATTAATGCATCGTAGCACAATACATGTTCTGGAATCCCAGGGAGCGGAACAATATCCGCTCGCTCATATGAGTAAACACATAGACGTGCACTGAAATGAGAGGTTACAAGGCGACACACTAATGACCCACATCATGAGAATAACATACAGGAGCAAATGAGCCTCGCGGTTATAGAAACCATGAGTCAGTCCATAGAAAGATCCGGCATTTTCCTTCCCTCCATCTCCATTTAAAAGATTTCATCCACGATTACAGCTTGCATTTTGGAGTTTACAGCGTACATCATTTCTTTTTCTTTCTATTTTTTTTTCATTTATTTTTTACATTTTTTTCAATGATTTGTTCATTAAATTATTTTTTTTGTTCCACCAAATTTCATCTAAAATGAACATTTCAAAAAACTGTTACCTTCTTTTCAATTCAAGGTTTTATGTTCAACTTTCTATGTATGTAAAGAAAATCTTGGACTCTTGCAGTTTTCTTTTAGAGCCTCATAATAGGCTGACACTCAGGGTTCGATTGAACATTTGCATTTTTTTTTTTAAGTCCCTTTTTCTTTCTTTTGACTCTGCTGATTTTTTTTTTTTGCCAAATTCATCAAAATGAATCATTTGGTTCTTGAATTTGGCTCCAAAGCAAACATTTTCTTTATTTTTGATCTGTTTTTGCAAATTGTAGAGCTAAAAAGTCACGTGATCCTTTGAAATGATGCACAATAGTCTTCAACTGCATCTGAATAAAGAAAAAAAAATCCATCAGAAACAATCCTACAGAAGGGGACAACAATAAAATAATAAAGTACAATTTTATGAATCTGGACTTTTTTCGTATTTGTGCTTTGTTGAAGGTTAAAAAAATGGCCTTCAACATGGGCTCGACATGTGTTACTTGGCCAAAGTTTGCTTTGTGTCGCTGCTACATCATGGCTCAATTCAAATAAATGGAGTCGCATAGCGGGTACTGATACCGCAAAAGTTTTGAAAAGTTTTTCACCAAGTTTAATAAATGATTTACTCTTTTACGAATCTTTTCTTGGACAAAGACATTCAGAACGTATGTGAAATTGAAAAAAAAATTCAAAAAGTTAATTCGCTAAAGAAAAAAATAATAAAAATAATACATTTTTGTCCTAATATAAAAGTACATTAAAAAAATACCATCAGAATTAAAAAAAAATCTGGAATAATGACGATTTGTATTTAAAATCAATGTGGTAAAAATAAAAGTAGCTAAAGAGAAATTGAACATGACAATAAAGAAGAAACGGGTATCAAAACTACTCTGCCGCATAATGAGAAGTCGAATTCCTACTTCTCCGCTCAGATATTCCACAGAATCGCTGTCATTGTCTGCTGCAGAGTTTAAGGGGGCGGCGCAGGACAAAAGATTTCCCCTTTGTTAGGCTACATTCACACATCCATTTCTATATGTTATTAATACAAGATCCATTTTTGATCGCGCGCTCATAGACTTGAATAGAAGAGAGTCATCTGTGAAAATGGACGAGACCACTGCATGCTGCAATATTTTTCAGACTCTTCACATGAAAATTGGTCATCTGAACAGTTCTATTGAGTAACATTCTAAGCCCCAAAATGCATTGGTTTTCCGTTCATCCATTTTGCCTTAGTTTTGCATCAGTTGTTTTTTTTCTCATCCATTTTTAAAAACTACAAGAGGTGCATTGTCTGAATTTTTTCATCCATTGACTCGTTAAAAAACAGATGAAACTTAATAGAACAAGTTCAAATTCTGTCCTCCGTGATTCTTCTACCCTACCCGGACCACCATAGACCAGGGCTGTGGAGTCGGAGTCTAAGTCGTGGAGATGGTGTAAATTTTGGTGCAGTCGGTATAAAATGGACCGACTCAGACTCCTAAAATATATAATAAATTTGGTACAGTAGTACAATGCAGGATGTGCTGTAAATGTTTTCATAAGAATTTGGGAAAGTTATGAAATGTGATATAAATGTCTGTTCTGTTTTTGATCTAAGGATCTCAGCTTTTAGTTAGGATGAATCTGTGCTGCACTTAATGTACATGCTCAGTAGTGAGGCAGTGCTGCACTTTATGTACACGCTCAGTAGTGACCAGTGCTGCACTTTATGTACATGCTCAGTAGTGAGGCAGTGCTGCACTTTATGTACACGCTCAGTAGTGACCAGTGCTGCACTTTATGTACATGCTCAGTAGTGAGGCAGTGCTGCACTTTATGTACACGCTCAGTAGTGAGGCAGTGCTGCACTTTATGTACACGCTCAGTAGTGAGGCAGTGCTGCTCTTTATGTACATGCTCAGTAGTGAGGCAGTGCTGCACTTTATGTACACGCTCAGTAGTGAGGCAGTGCTGCTCTTTATGTACATGCTCAGTAGTGAGGCAGTGCTGCACTTAATGTACATGCTCAGTAGTGAGGCAGTGCTGCACTTTATGTACACGCTCAGTAGTGAGGCAGTGCTGCACTTTATGTACACGCTCAGTAGGGAGGCAGTGCTGCACTTTATGTACACGCTCAGTAGTGAGGCAGTGCTGCACTTTATGTACACGCTCAGTAGTGAGGCAGTGCTGCTCTTTATGTACATGCTCAGTAGTGAGGCAGTGCTGCACTTAATGTACATGCTCAGTAGTGAGGCAGTGCTGCACTTAATGTACACGCTCAGTAGTGAGGCAGTGCTGCACTTTATGTACACGCTCAGTAGTGAGGCAGTGCTGCACTTTATGTACACGCTCAGTAGTGAGGCAGTGCTGCTCTTTATGTACATGCTCAGTAGTGAGGCAGTGCTGCACTTAATGTACATGCTCAGTAGTGAGGCAGTGCTGCACTTTATGTACACGCTCAGTAGTGAGGCAGTGCTGCACTTTATGTACACGCTCAGTAGTGAGGCAGTGCTGCACTTTATGTACACGCTCAGTAGTGAGGCAGTGCTGCACTTTATGTACACGCTCAGTAGTGAGGCAGTGCTGCTCTTTATGTACATGCTCAGTAGTGAGGCAGTGCTGCACTTAATGTACATGCTCAGTAGTGAGGCAGTGCTGCACTTTATGTACACGCTCAGTAGTGAGGCAGTGCTGCACTTTATGTACACGCTCAGTAGTGAGGCAGTGCTGCTCTTTATGTACATGCTCAGTAGTGAGGCAGTGCTGCACTTAATGTACATGCTCAGTAGTGAGGCAGTGCTGCACTTTATGTACACGCTCAGTAGTGAGGCAGTGCTGCACTTAATGTACACGCTCAGTAGTGAGGCAGTGCTGCACTTTATGTACACGCTCAGTAGTGAGGCAGTGCTGCTCTTTATGTACACGCTCAGTAGTGAGGCAGTGCTGCACTTAATGTAAACGCTCAGTAGTGAGGCAGTGCTGCACTTTATGTACATACTCAGTAGTGAGGCAGTGCTGCACTTAATGTACATGCTCAGTAGTGAGGCAGTGCTGCACTTTATGTACACGCTCAGTAGTGAGGCAGTGCTGCACTTTATGTACACGCTCAGTAGTGAGGCAGTGCTGCTCTTTATGTACATGCTCAGTAGTGAGGCAGTGCTGCACTTAATGTACATGCTCAGTAGTGAGGCAGTGCTGCACTTTATGTACACGCTCAGTAGTGAGGCAGTGCTGCACTTTATGTACACGCTCAGTAGTGAGGCAGGGCTGCACTTAATGTACACGCTCAGCAGTGAGGCAGTGCTGCACTTTATGTACACGCTCAGTAGTGAGGCAGGGCTGCACTTAATGTACATGCTCAGTAGTGAGGCAGTGCTGCACTTAATGTACATGCTCAGTAGTGAGGCAGTGCTGCACTTTATGTACATGCTCAGTAATGAGGCAGTGCTGTACTTTATGTACACGCTCAGTAGTGAAGCAGTGCTGCACTTTATGTACACGCTCAGTAGTGAGGCAGTGCTGCACTTTATGTACACGCTCAGTAGTGAGGCAGGGCTGCACTTAATGTACATGCTCAGTAGTGAGGCAGTGCTGCACTTTATGTACACGCTCAGTAGTGACCAGTGCTGCACTTTATGTACACGCTCAGTAGTGAAGCAGGGCTGCACTTAATGGACATGCTCAGTAGTGAGGCAGTGCTGCACTGTATGTACATGCTCAGTAGTGAGGCAGTGCTGCTCTTTATGTACACGCTCAGTAGTGACCAGTGCTGCACTTTATGTACACGCTCAGTAGTGAGGCAGTGCTGCACTGTATGTACATGCTCAGTAGTGACCAGTGCTGCACTTTATGTACACGCTCAGTAGTGAGGCAGTGCTGCACTGTATGTACATGCTCAGTAGTGACCAGTGCTGCACTTTATGTACACGCTCAGTAGTGAGGCAGTGCTGCACTTTATGTACACGCTCAGTAGTGACCAGTGCTGCACTTTATGTACACGCTCAGTAGTGAGGCAGTGCTGCACTGTATGTACATGCTCAGTAGTGACCAGTGCTGCACTTTATGTACACGCTCAGTAGTGAGGCAGTGCTGCACTGTATGTACATGCTCAGTAGTGACCAGTGCTGCACTTTATGTACACGCTCAGTAGTGAGGCAGTGCTGCACTTTATGTACACGCTCAGTAGTGAGGCAGTGCTGCTCTTTATGTACATGCTCAGAAGTGAGGCAGTGCTGCACTTTATGTACATGCTCAGTAGTGAGGCAGTGCTGCACTTTATGTACATGCTCAGTAGTGACCAGTGCTGCACTTTATGTAAACACTCAGTAGTCAGGCAGTGCTGCACTTTATGTACACGCTCAGTAGTGACCAGTGCTGCACTTTATGTTAACACTCAGTAGTCAGGCAGTGCTGCACTTTATGTACACGCTCAGTAGTGACCAGTGCTGCATTTCATGTAAACGCTCAGTAGTGAGGCAGTGCTGCACTTTATGTACATGCTCAGTAGTGACCAGTGCTGCACTTTATGTACATGCTCAGTAGTGAGGCAGTTCGGCACTTTATGTACATGCTCAGTAGTGAGGCAGTTCGGCACTTTATGTACATGCTCAGTAGTGAGGCAGTTCGGCACTTTATGTACATGCTCAGTAGTGAGGCAGTGCTGCACTTTATGTACATTCTCAGTAGTGAGGCAGGGCTGCACTTTATGTACACGCTCAGTAGTGAGGCAGTTTGGCACTTTATGTACACGCTCAGTAGTGAGGCAGTTTGGCACTTTATGTACACGCCCAGTAGTGAGGCAGTGCTGCACTTTATGTACATGCTCAGTAGTGAGGCATTGCTGCACTTTATGTACAAGCTCAGTAGTGAGGCAGTTCGGCACTTTATGTACATGCTCAGTAGTGAGGCAGTTTGGCACTTTATGTACATGCTCAGCAGAGAGGCAGTTCAGCACTTTATGTACATGCTCAGTAGTGAGGCAGTTCGGCACTTTATGTACATGCTCAGTAGTGAGGCAGTTCGGCACTTTATGTACATGCTCAGTAGTGACCAGTGCTGCACTTTATGTACACGCTCAGTAGTGAGGCAGTGCTGCACTTTATGTACACGCTCAGTAGTGAGGCAGTGCTGCACTTTATGTACATGCTCAGTAGTGAGGCAGTTCGGCACTTTATGTACATGCTCAGTAGTGAGGCAGTGCTGCACTTTATGTACACGCTCAGTAGTGACCAGTGCTGCACTTTATGTACACGCTCAGTAGTGAAGCAGGGCTGCACTTAATGGACATGCTCAGTAGTGAGGCAGTGCTGCACTGTATGTACATGCTCAGTAGTGAGGCAGTGCTGCTCTTTATGTACACGCTCAGTAGTGACCAGTGCTGCACTTTATGTACACGCTCAGTAGTGAGGCAGTGCTGCACTGTATGTACATGCTCAGTAGTGACCAGTGCTGCACTTTATGTACACGCTCAGTAGTGAGGCAGTGCTGCACTGTATGTACATGCTCAGTAGTGACCAGTGCTGCACTTTATGTACACGCTCAGTAGTGAGGCAGTGCTGCACTTTATGTACACGCTCAGTAGTGACCAGTGCTGCACTTTATGTACACGCTCAGTAGTGAGGCAGTGCTGCACTGTATGTACATGCTCAGTAGTGACCAGTGCTGCACTTTATGTACACGCTCAGTAGTGAGGCAGTGCTGCACTGTATGTACATGCTCAGTAGTGACCAGTGCTGCACTTTATGTACACGCTCAGTAGTGAGGCAGTGCTGCACTTTATGTACACGCTCAGTAGTGAGGCAGTGCTGCTCTTTATGTACATGCTCAGAAGTGAGGCAGTGCTGCACTTTATGTACATGCTCAGTAGTGAGGCAGTGCTGCACTTTATGTACATGCTCAGTAGTGACCAGTGCTGCACTTTATGTAAACACTCAGTAGTCAGGCAGTGCTGCACTTTATGTACACGCTCAGTAGTGACCAGTGCTGCACTTTATGTTAACACTCAGTAGTCAGGCAGTGCTGCACTTTATGTACACGCTCAGTAGTGACCAGTGCTGCATTTCATGTAAACGCTCAGTAGTGAGGCAGTGCTGCACTTTATGTACATGCTCAGTAGTGACCAGTGCTGCACTTTATGTACATGCTCAGTAGTGAGGCAGTTCGGCACTTTATGTACATGCTCAGTAGTGAGGCAGTTCGGCACTTTATGTACATGCTCAGTAGTGAGGCAGTTCGGCACTTTATGTACATGCTCAGTAGTGAGGCAGTGCTGCACTTTATGTACATTCTCAGTAGTGAGGCAGGGCTGCACTTTATGTACACGCTCAGTAGTGAGGCAGTTTGGCACTTTATGTACACGCTCAGTAGTGAGGCAGTTTGGCACTTTATGTACACGCCCAGTAGTGAGGCAGTGCTGCACTTTATGTACATGCTCAGTAGTGAGGCATTGCTGCACTTTATGTACAAGCTCAGTAGTGAGGCAGTTCGGCACTTTATGTACATGCTCAGTAGTGAGGCAGTTTGGCACTTTATGTACATGCTCAGCAGAGAGGCAGTTCAGCACTTTATGTACATGCTCAGTAGTGAGGCAGTTCGGCACTTTATGTACATGCTCAGTAGTGAGGCAGTTCGGCACTTTATGTACATGCTCAGTAGTGACCAGTGCTGCACTTTATGTACACGCTCAGTAGTGAGGCAGTGCTGCACTTTATGTACACGCTCAGTAGTGAGGCAGTGCTGCACTTTATGTACATGCTCAGTAGTGAGGCAGTTCGGCACTTTATGTACATGCTCAGTAGTGAGGCAGTGCTGCACTTTATGTACATGCTCAGTAGTGAGGCAGTTCGGCACTTTATGTACATGCTCAGTAGTGAGGCAGTGCTGCATTTTATGTACACGCTCAGTAGAGAGGCAGTTCGGCACTTTATGTACATGCTCAGTAGTGAGGCAGTTCGGCACTTTATGTACATGCTCAGTAGTGAGGCAGTTCGGCACTTTATGTACATGCTCAATAGTGACCAGTGCTGCACTTTATGTACATGCTCAGTAGTGAGGCAGTGCTGCACTTTATGTACACGCTCAGTAGTGAGGCAGTGCTGCACTTTATGTAGATGCTCAGTAGTGAGGCAGTTTGGCACTTTATGTACATGCTCAGTATTGAGGCAGTGCTGCACTTTATGTAAACGCTCAGTTGTGAGGCAGTGCTGCACTTTATGTACACGCTCAGTAGTGAGGCAGTGCTGTACTTTATGTAAACGCTCAGTAGTGAGGCAGTGCTGCACTTTATGTACATGCTCAGTAGTGACCAGTGCTGCACTTTATGTACATGCTCAGTAGTGAGGCAGTTCGGCACTTTATGTACATGCTCAGTAGTGAGGCAGTTCGGCATTTTATGTACACGCTCAGTAGTGAGGCAGTGCTGCACTTTATGTACACGCTCAGTAGTGAGGCAGTGCTGCACTTTATGTTACCGCTCAGTTGTGAGGCAGTGCTGCACTTTATGTACATGCTCAGTAGTGACCAGTGCTGTACTTTATGTACACGCTCAGTAGTGAGGCAGTGCTGTACTTTATGTAAACGCTCAGTAGTGAGGCAGTGCTGCACTTTATGTACACGCTCAGTAGTGAGGCAGTGCTGCACTGTATGTACATGCTCAGTAGTGACCAGTGCTGCACTTTATGTACACACTCAGTAGTGAGGCAGTGCTGCACTGTATGTACATGCTCAGTAGTGACCAGTGCTGCACTTTAAGTACACGCTCAGTAGTGAGGCAGTGCTGCACTTTATGTACACGCTCAGTAGTGAGGCAGTGCTGCTCTTTATGTACATGCTCAGTAGTGAGGCAGTGCTGCACTTTATGTACATGCTCAGTAGTGAGGCAGTGCTGCACTTTATGTACATGCTCAGTAGTGACCAGTGCTGCACTTTATGTAAACACTCAGTAGTCAGGCAGTGCTGCACTTTATGTACACGCTCAGTAGTGACCAGTGCTGCACTTTATGTAAACACTCAGTAGTCAGGCAGTGCTGCACTTTATGTACACGCTCAGTAGTGACCAGTGCTGCACTTCATGTAAACCCTCAGTAGTGAGTCAGTGCTGCACTTTATGTACATGCTCAGTAGTGACCAGTGCTGCACTTTATGTAAATGCTCAGTAGTGAGGCAGTTCGGCACTTTATGTACATGCTCAGTAGTGAGGCAGTTCGGCACTTTATGTACATGCTCAGTAGTGAGGCAGTTCGGCACTTTATGTACATGCTCAGTAGTGAGGCAGTGCTGCACTTTATGTACATGCTCAGTAGTGAGGCAGGGCTGCACTTTATGTACACGCTCAGTAGTGAGGCAGTTCGGCACTTTATGTACACGCTCAGTAGTGAGGCAGTTTGGCACTTTTTATACACGCCCAGTAGTGAGGCAGTGCTGTACTTTATGTACATGCTCAGTAGTGAGGCAGTGCTGCACTTTATGTACATGCTCAGTAGAGAGGCAGTTTGGCACTTTATGTACATGCTCAGTAGTGAGGCAGTTCGGCACTTTATGTACATGCTCAGTAGTGAGGCAGTTCGGCACTTTATGTACATGCTCAGTAGTGACCAGTGCTGCACTTTTTGTACACGCTCAGTAGTGAGGCAGTGCTGCACTTTATGTACACGCTCAGTAGTGAGGCAGTGCTGCACTTTATGTACATGCTCAGTATTGAGGCAGTTCGGCTCTTTATGTACATGCTCAGTAGTGAGGCAGTTTGGCACTTTATGTACACGCCCAGTAGTGAGGCAGTGCTGCACTTTATGTACATGCTCAGTAGTGAGGCAGTGCTGCACTTTATGTACATGCTCAGTAATGAGGCAGTTCGGCACTTTATGTACATGCTCAGTAGTGAGGCAGTGCTGCACTTTATGTACACGCTCAGTAGAGAGGCAGTTCGGCACTTTATGTACATGCTCAGTAGTGAGGCAGTTCGGCACTTTATGTACATGCTCAGTAGTGAGGCAGTTCGGCACTTTATGTACATGCTCAGTAGTGAGGCAGTTCGGCACTTTATGTACATGCTCCGTAGTGAGGCAGTTCTGCACTTTATGTACACGCTCAGTAGTGAGGCAGTGCTGCACTTTATGTACATGCTCAGTAGTGAGGCAGTGCTGTACTTTATGTAAACGCTCAGTAGTGAGGCAGTGCTGCACTTTATGTACATGCTCAGTAGTGACCAGTGCTGCACTTTATGTACATGCTCAGTAGTGAGGCAGTTCGGCACTTTATGTACATGCTCAGTAGTGAGGCAGTTCGGCACTTTATGTACACGCTCAGTAGTGAGGCAGTGCTGCACTTTATATACACGCTCAGTAGTGAGGCAGTGCTGCACTTTATGTAAACGCTCAGTTGTGAGGCAGTGCTGCACTATATGTACATGCTCAGTAGTGACCAGTGCTGTACTTTATGTACACGCTCAGTAGTGAGGCAGTGCTGTTCTTTATGTAAACGCTCAGTAGTGAGGCAGTGCTGCACTTTATGTACATGCTCAGTAGTGAGGCAGTGCTGCACTTTATGTACATGCTCAGTAGTGAGGTAGTGCTGCACTTTATGTACACGCTCAGTATTGACCAGTGCTGCACTTTATGTACATGCTCAGTAGTGACCAGTGCTGCACTTTATGTACATGCTCAGTAGTGAGGCAGTGCTGCACTGTATGTACATGCTCAGTAGTGAGGCAGTGCTGAACTTTATGTAAACGCTCAGTAGTGAGGCAGTGCTGTACTTTATGTAAACGCTCAGTAGTGAGGCAGTGCTGCACTTTATGTAAACCCTCAGTAGTGAGGCAGTGCTGCACTTTATGTACATGCTCAGTAGTGAGGCAGTGCTGCACTTTATGTACACGCTCAGTAGTGAGGCAGTTCGGCACTTTATGTACACGCTCAGTAGTGAGACAGTGCTGCACTTCATGTACATGCTCAGTAGTGAGGCAGTGCTGCACTTTATGTAAACGCTCAGTAGTGAGGCAGTGCTGCACTTTATGTACACGCTCAGTAGTGACCACTGCTGCACTTTATGTACATGCTCAGTAGTGAGGCAGTGCTGCACTGTATGTGACGCGCCCCCTGGGCCAGTGTTGTTGGGGATACCCGGAGCCGGATCAGATGGGGGTTGTAGTCTCCGAGTGGCTGTGACCCGGTCCGTGCCCAGGGTGTCAAGCTCAGTGTGTGGCAGTCCTTATGATGTTACTAGATGTTCTTTTGTGTCGACTACGCCACCCGTTGAATTGCGGTCAGTACGTCCGCCGCTGCAGCAGGGTCCACTGAGGCTGGTGATGTGTGTGCAGCTTAGGTAGTATAACCCCAAACGGGAGGGGTATAGCCTCAGGGGGTCAGTTGCAGAGGATGGGGGTTGTGGTGGTGCAGCGGGGATGGAAATGAGACTCAGAGTCGGGCTGTGCAGTTCAGGGTTTGTTTACTTACTGCAGTTGTTCTGGTCACTCCGGCCTTAAGTGACCACCCGAGCCGTGCTGCGTCCACCAGGTCCTGGACTCGACCAACCCCCAGGTGATTCTGGAGCGTGGTCCTGAGCTCCCTTTCTGTCCTGTCCTCTTCTCTGGCCTTCCCCACCAGGGATCCACCTATGTCCGGCTCCCTCGGGCCTCTTGGTGGTAAACCCTTGTCTCTGGGTTCCCTGACCCTATTCCTGGTCTGCCTTCCGGGTGGATTTAGTGGGTGATCGTGGCAGATCCTGCCCACGACCTCCGATTCCTGGCTAAGGTGTGCTGTAGCCTCTGCCAGCTTGGGATCCGGTACCCTGTTGCCAACTCTTCACCCTCTGATCTAATTTGGGCTCTTGGAGTTCCTTCTTTCTCCCCCTCTGGGTCTTTCCTTCTCCTCTCTCTCTCTCTCTTGGCCTTGGAGCTGCTCTTCTCCTCTGCTCTCTTCCTCTACAAAGACTGACAGACTGACCCTGATCTAAGATGGTGCCCACCTTATATACTCCCTCTATGTGTGAGCTCAGGTGACCAGCACCCAATGAGCTCCTAACTTTACCCAGGCTGCTCCCCCTATCTGCCCCTACACTACTTGGATGTTCCACCCCCCTCCCACTCCAGCCAGGAACAGACTCTGTTGTACCTGCACATTTCTCTAGTGGGAGTACCATCGGTCTGTTCCCCGGAAATGGGATGTGTGTAGTGCATGCAGCTAACTGAGCTCAGTTCCACACTCCATCCTTACCCGGGAGTGGAATATCACACCTCTGGGTTGAGGTGCAATACCCCTGTAGCAGCCGAATCCTCAGGGTGCTACATTCCCCCCTGGTAAATCACAGCATGTCCTCGGGCTGTAAGATATAAACATCCACAAACATACAATTTTTTTTTCATAAACATAAACATATAAAACATATAAAACATCATCAGCAGCAATAAACTTTTCATATAAACATTCTTGTCTTCTGGTACCTCCGGTCACGGTGCAACTTGTGACCGGGTAAAGTGCGACAGTCTCTCTTAGAATAAACACGGTTTCCTATAAAACCGGTAGGGGGCGCTTTAGGAAGCGCAACTATATACAAGGGATATGGCCGCTCTCAGTCCTCGGCCAGGTATTAGGGAGGATTGACCGCTCTCAGTCCTCGGTCAGTGGGAATAGGGACACACGGGGTTAACAGTTCAATTTGCTGGTCCCAACGGGGACTATATTTTAACTAGAACAGTTCTTATACCCCGACGGGTAACTTTATACAGTCTCTTCACTACCGTACTCAACGACGGCGTCCTCCTGCTCTTTCTTTGTGGACAGTTTCAGTTTCAGACCCGTCCGGGTCCTCTTGCTCCTCCTCACACCGCAGCTCCTCCTCCGTCAGGCGATGCACATGGAGGGCGTAGGGTCCTTTGGCACACTTGTGCCGGGTGAAGGTGACCTCGTCCCCTACATACAGGTCACGACCTCTGTGTCCCTCCGGTAGGTGGGACTCAACGTCTCTCCTGGTCACGAAGACGTCGCCTGGGGTGCGGTGATCCCTGATGAAACCCCACCCATGCTGCAGATTGAACTTTATCACAGTCCCGATGGTACGGGGACCATGCGCTGCACGGGGGTTTCTCCTGGTCCGGCTCTTCTGCTCCGCGCTCCTTATTTGGGCTTGTTGTTCCCGGACCCGCCTCTCTCTCCGCTCCCTCTCAAAGACCTCGAGCTGCTGGCGGCAGCACTCTGCACGCTCCGCTGCGGCTGCCCGAGTCTCCTGAGTGAACCCCATGAGGTCTTCTCCGGTGGGATCCCACTCAAACTGGGTCTCTTCTAGCGGGGGCGAGATCCTCTTTATGGGCTTTGGAGCCGGGATCAGGGGTTCGCACATGGCCCTTGCTTTTTGCAGCTCCAGCTGGATGTATTCCTGGGGCCATACGAAGGGCTGCCCATCCGGGAACGTATGCTGGGCGAACAGGTCCTCACCCAGGTGCGGTACTTTAGGTGTTATGGGCGCCGTGGTGGTAGCGGCGCCCGGGTTAACCAGGCCTTGCGACCAGGCCTGGGGCACCTTGAAAGTAAAGGGCACCGTAAGAACGGCGGCGCCCTGTGTTACTTGGCCCTGCGACCAGGCCGGGGGCTCCGTGGAGGTAGGGGGCGCTGTTGGTATTGCGTCGCCCGGGGGTACTAGGCCTTGCGACCAGGCCGATGGTACTTCCTGCTTGGCCACGCTCGGGGTCGAGGCGTGTGACGTCACAGGGGTCGCGGCTTCCGTTTGAGGCCTAGTCTGCGGCGGTGACGTTGCAGCGACGGGCACGGCAGGGGGTACTTCGGGCTCTGCGACGGGGAGCTGGGGCAGGCACGCGGTTTCCCGGCTCGGGGTAGTGACGTCCCCTTTACCTGCCTCCATTCGTTCGGCTCCCTTCTCGGCGCCGTCTCCGGCCTTCAGTCCTCCTGCGCCATCCTCAGAGGCGGTCTGTCTCCTCGTCTCGGGTGGCGTGCTCCGCTGACGAGTCTCGGTCTGCTGGGCCATCTCTCGGCTCCACTCCGCCAACGTCTCTCGTTGCACCCGGGCCATCCTCCGTGCGAGGCCTTCCAGCGCGGTCTGTGCACACTCCCGGTCTCTGGGGAGCTGTGCTAGGATCTCCAGCAGGCCTTCTGGAGTGGCGACCTGCAACAGGCTCCTGACCACTGGGTCGGTGCTGCCTGGAGTGGCGGCCCGCATCAGGCTCCTGACCGCTGGGTCGGTGCTGCCTGGCTCTCCCTCCATCTCCGGGTGTGCTTTCTCTGGACTCTCTTCCAGACGTCTTGTCTCCGGGTGCGCTCTCTCCAGACTGCTCCAAGCGACACCCATCTTTGTTCTCTTCTTCTGTCTCCGCCCACATCGAGGGTGGTCCCGGGGCAACTTCAGTTCCAGGGGCAGTTCTCTCACGCTGATGGACACTTCCAGCATCACAGTCTCTGTTGATGGGCGCGGTTTCCGCTTTTGGCGCCATTCTTCGACCTGGCCCACGATGGGAGGTGGCCTTTTGCCACCCTCTGGCACGCCCATAATGGCGTCCGCTCTTCCAAGGCGGGAAATCTTCGGAAATGGCGGGAATCGCTTCCCAGTGGCGGGAAACACTGCAGATGGCGGGAAAAAGCTGCAAATGGCGGACAACCGGCGGGAAACGACCTGTGATGGGGCCCGATGGCGGGGACCCTCCGGAACCGGCAGGAGACTTCTTTTTAAGGTAACGGTGAACTTTTCTTCAGGCACGCAGTACCCGGTTGTTGCGGGCACGTTATCCTGCCGACTACGCCAAAGTTGACGCGCCCCCTGGGCCAGTGTTGTTGGGGATACCCGGAGCCGGATCAGATGGGGGTTGTAGTCTCCGAGTGGCTGTGACCCGGTCCGTGCCCAGGGTGTCAAGCTCAGTGTGTGGCAGTCCTTATGATGTTACTAGATGTTCTTTTGTGTCGACTACGCCACCCGTTGAATTGCGGTCAGTACGGCCGCCGCTGCAGCAGGGTCCACTGAGGCTGGTGATGTGTGTGCAGCTTAGGTAGTATAACCCCCAACGGGAGGGGTATAGCCTCAGGGGGTCAGTTGCAGAGGATGGGGGTTGTGGTGGTGCAGCGGGGATGGAAATGAGACTCAGAGTCGGGCTGTGCAGTTCAGGGTTTGTTTACTTACTGCAGTTGTTCTGGTCACTCCGGCCTTAAGTGACCACCCGAGCCGTGCTGCGTCCACCAGGTCCTGGACTCGACCAACCCCCAGGTGATTCTGGAGCGTGGTCCTGAGCTCCCTTTCTGTCCTGTCCTCTTCTCTGGCCTTCCCCACCAGGGATCCACCTATGTCCGGCTCCCTCGGGCCTCTTGGTGGTAAACCCTTGTCTCTGGGTTCCCTGACCCTATTCCTGGTCTGCCTTCCGGGTGGATTTAGTGGGTGATCGTGGCAGATCCTGCCCACGACCTCCGGTTCCTGGCTAAGGTGTGCTGTAGCCTCTGCCAGCTTGGGATCCGGTACCCTGTTGCCAACTCTTCACCCTCTGATCTAATTTGGGCTCTTGGAGTTCCTTCTTTCTCCCCCTCTGGGTCTTTCTTTCTCCTCTCTCTCTCTCTCTTGGCCTTGGAGCTGCTCTTCTCCTCTGCTCTCTTCCTCTACAAAGACTGACAGACTGACCCTGATCTAAGATGGTGTCCACCTTATATACTCCCTCTATGTGTGAGCTCAGGTGACCAGCACCCAATGAGCTCCTAACTTTACCCAGGCTGCTCCCCCTATCTGCCCCTACACTACTGGGATGTTCCACCCCCCTCCCACTCCAGCCAGGAACAGACTCTGTTGTACCTGCACATTTCTCTAGTGGGAGTACCATCGGTCTGTTCCCCGGAAATGGGATGTGTGTAGTGCATGCAGCTAACTGAGCTCAGTTCCACACTCCATCCTTACCCGGGAGTGGAATATCACACCTCTGGGTTGAGGTGCAATACCCCTGTAGCAGCCGAATCCTCAGGGTGCTACATATGTACTTGCTCAGTAGTGAGGCAGTTCGGCACTTTATGTACATGCTCAGTAGTGAGGCAGTTCGGCACTTTATGTACACGCTCAGTAGTGAGGCAGTGCTGCACTTTATGTACATGCTCAGTAGTGAGGCAGTGCTGCACTTTATGTACACGCTCAGTAGTGAGGCAGTTCGGCACTTTATGTACACGCTCAGTAGTGAGGCAGTGCTGCACTTAATGTACACGCTCAGTAGTGAGGCAGTGCTGCACTTTATGTAAACGCTCAGTAGTGAGGCAGTGCTGCACTTTATGTACACGCTCAGTAGTGACCAGTGCTGCACTTTATGTACATGCTCAGTAGTGAGGCAGTGCTGCACTGTATGTACATGCTCAGTAGTGAGGCAGTTCGGCACTTTATGTACATGCTCAGTAGTGAGGCAGTTCGGCACTTTATGTACACGCTCAGTAGTGAGGCAGTGCTGCACTTTATGTACATGCTCAGTAGTGAGGCAGTTCGGCACTTTATGTACATGCTCAGTAGTGAGGCAGATCTGTGAAGTCAAGGAGTCAGGGAAATTGAGGAGTCGGAGGTTTAGCTCACTGACTGCATAGACTCTAATGGCCGATCTACAAAATGTATGAAACTAGGACATTCTCTTATTCTCAAGAATTGAAGGAACAGATCTGTTTTTAAAACTTAAAATAACAGCACACAGACGTTTCACATGTATCTGTGAATGCAGTTTAATTCTGTAAATCCCTTATTATTAACGGCCTTCAGCTCGATCTTGAGCCTTGGCGACTTGATGGATGAACGCTCTGTAGGAAGATCGATCTTGTGCGAGCCTAGATAGGTCCACCAGGGTCTTCTCCGCCGTTATGTTGGTTGTGAATTACAATATTTTATTTCAAGATGTTTTTTTAAAAAAATAAATAAATAAATCCACGAATACTCACCAGACCAGCACCGTTTCTCCACACCATGTGCCATGCCCTTTTGCTCTCTTCACTTCCAGCTCTCATGTGACCAGTGGTCGGCCTCTCCTGAGCCAGAAAAGTGTCTCCTGTCTCCTCAGGCTCAGACAGAGCATTACAGCTGCTGCCACACAGTGGCGTGACATGCGTTGCAAGAAGAGGAAGAATGGTGACCGGCAAGGTACATGGCTTGTTGTGAAGAGAAGCCGCGAGGGCCCATTTGTACAATAAAATATACTTTTGGAAGAACCCATAAATTCTGCACTTGATAAAACCCAATGGAATTTTTTTGTTTTGAATTCTTTTCAATGTAGCAATGTTCCTTCTTTCATTTGGATATCGAAAATCCCTTCCAGTGATCCCTTACTCTGAATTTTTGAGATATCGGAAAGGAACCCCCCAACAACCAGTAATGAGCTTACAATGGTCTAAACCTTTTAAGGGCAAGTGCACACGACCGTTGATATTGGACTGGTGCTTTCCCTGGTTTTGACGGATGGATGGCACTTGTACCCATGTTAATCTTTGGGACTGTGCACATGTCCAATTTTTTGCTTGGACTGAGTAGCCCGAGGAAAAAATCAGTGTGGTCTGAGTTTCCGATCAATACCAGCAATTCAAGTCTATGTGTTCATGGAAAACATCGGACTGCACTTGGATGACATTGGAGTGTGGTCCGATTTTCATGGATTTAACGAATGGAGAAAGTGGAGAAACTTTTTTCTCCTCTACACCTCTGAGAAAAACTGTTGCCGCTCTGATCCGCCTAATTGGACCATTTTTCTCGGATGGAGAGAAAAATGGTCATGTTCACATACCCTAAAAAAGACAACGGAAAACTGAAAATGGAGAAGCCCTTTAACAAGCCTGTTTGCAATGGTTCTATGGTTGTTACTTTGAGGCATGTTTAGGAGGACGGCAGCACGTACACAGTACATTACCGACAGCTTGGATGGGATAACTTTCTTCTTGCCTTTGTAATCTATGTCTGAATGATAAGAACATACCGTAAGTCTCTTGTCAACACATTGGAATTGATTTTTCTTTTGTTTGAAGAATATGGATTAATAATGATTTTCTTTTATATTTGCACTTGGCTTCTGGCAATGTTCTCTGTAAGTCGGGAATTTCAGAAGTAGAGTTGAAAAATACATATATACATGGCCGCCATTCAGATGAACAGCCTTTCATGTAATACCGGCACAGCCTGAGTCCTCCAGAAAATGACTCTTCACTGTAGCTCCAAGTGGGGGCGCCCCTCTGTGCCATTCATATGCCATAGTAAGGGGATAGGATGGCGGAACGATCAATGTAACAATGTGAGAATCCCCAAGAGTCGTTAGAAAATGCTAAATCTATAACTTCAAGCCAAGCGTAAAGCTCACTGGCCTCATTGGCAAAACTGTAATAGGATCCATTAACCATCAATCCCAGAGAAATGTTAGGACCACCCCCAAGGAACTTGGACCTGGATACATTCGTTACATTTTTTCAGTTAGACTATATGTATACTGAGTCTTTTTGTTGAGTGTTTTTTTAGAGGAAACTGAGCAGAAACTCCAAGTTTTTGTCACGCAAGGTGTGGGAGAGACTAAGTGCAACACGAAAGGAAGAGGGTGAGGAAGCCCAAACACTAGGGAAAGAGGGAGTGGAGACCCCTAGGCAAATCTAACATCAACCTGCCTACCCTACCATCCCTATATAGGTTTCACACCTATCGCCGAGCAGGACCCTAAGCCCTGGATATCCCTAGAGCTTGACCCTAAATAGGGAGGGGACAGCGTGAGCACTAGTCAAGCCCCACTGCAAACTAAAGATAACAAGGTAAACAAACAAAGGGAATTAACTTAGCTTGATCAGACACCAGAGGAGTAAAGCCAAATGTCCTCCAAGGGCACCAGAGCAGAAACTAGCCGACTGCTATTGCTCCAAGCCTGCACAGAGGTACATAGAAGTAGCAGCAGCAATTCCATGGAGAACAAGGAGTGTTTTTAGCTCCCAGGCAAGGGTTTGTCAGTCAGCAGCAGGAGGGAGGTTACCGCTGGGTCCTAAAGGAAGAAGGATTAAGAAGGTGTCTGTAATGCCAAGCGCAGAGACCTTCTACAGCCAGATCCAGAGTGACTGTCTATTACACTGGACACACCCGTGACAGTTTTTGAGGGGTTTTGCATTTTTGAGAAGAATATGGAGAACTTACGCTCAGTTTCTGCTTCAAAACAACCTAAAAGTATTCTGTTTGCCCATAGCCACTTTGAGGCAACTCTAGATCGTTAAGGAAGATTTGGAGAGTTTCAGTTTCTGCTTCAAAAACTCCTCTATGTTTAGTCTTTTAAGAGTTTGTTTTCCACTTCAAGTTTTGAAAAATTCATGGTGTGAAAAAAATAAGTTGCATGTCAGTTTTCCTTACGGAATCTTCCCTAAAATAGTCATGAACAATCAGATGGCTGCAAAAAAACTGTTCCAAAAATTCTCCTAGAAGCAAAAAAAAAACTTTTCCAAAAACTGTGCACATGGTCTGTTCAGAGTCTCTATGCAGAGTTTTTGGATTAGAGACTAAGCAGACTCTCCAAGTTTTTGAAGATTTATGAACTTCTGAGGAGGATTTGGGGAGTTTCTTCTCAATTTCCACAGAGTTTCTGCTCCTTAAAGTCCATGTGCACACAATGTATTTTAAACTCAGGTCAAACCCATGAGTTTTTCTATCAGAAGATGCTTCAGGGAACTCTGGAGTCTATTTTTTCCACAAGTGTTTTTTTTAATGTTGTTTTTTTTTCATTGTTTCCTGCGCATTTTTTGGACAGTTTTTTAAAGGAATTTCCGATTTTTTGTGAAGCCTTTTTTTACTGTCACTTTCCAGTCTCTTTTTCGCTCTATTCAATAAGAAAGAAACAAAATGATGACAAAATAATGAAAAAGATGTCCGGTCGTTTAACTGTACTGCGTCTTCTAAGCGGAAAACACCAGAAGAATTGCCCGGTTCTCATCGCCCCACGGCCTCGTTTCTTTTGTCGTGATCATTCTCTCCTATGTTTCTTGGAAGGGGCCTCTGATTATACAGCACTGAGATCACAGGTTCCTGTAATGGTTAAACCAATTATGACTGTTCAGCGAGACTTGCAAACAAGGTTCATTAATTCAGAGAACCAATGGAAGACAAAATAAGATGCTCTGCTTTAATGTCCGCGCCTTTGGTGTCTCTCTAGTTTTATTGTCTACAAGCAAAACATGAGACATACTCTAATTATTCACAGACGCTGCTGAACAGCAATCATCTTCTCTTTCAAGGGGGCCTGTCTCATTGCAAATGCAATCCTATAGGTGGAGGGCATGCTATAGATCAGGACAGGCGCAGCAGACTGATATATATACAGTACAGACCAAAAGTTTGGACACACCTTCTCATTTAAAGATTTTTCTGTATTTTCATGACTATGAAAATTGTACATTCACACTGAAGGCATCAAAACTATGAATTAACACATGTGGAATTATATACTTAACAAAAAAGTGTGAAACAACTGAAAATATGTCTTATATTCTAGGTTCTTCAAAGTAGCCACCTTTTGCTTTGATGACTGCTTTGCACACTCTTGGCATTCTCTTGATGAGCTTCAAGAGGTAGTCACCAGAAATGGTCTTCCAACAATCTTGAAGGAGCTCCCAGAGATGCTTAGCACTTGTTGGCCCTTTTGCCTTCACTCTGCGGTCCAGCTCACCCCAAACCATCTCGATTGGGTTCAGGTCTGGTGACTGTGGAGGCCAGGTCATCTGGGGTAGCACCCCATCACTCTCCTTCTTGGTCAAATAGCCCTTACACAGCCTGGAGGTGTGTTTGGGGTCATTGTCCTGTTGAAAAATAAATGATGGTCCAACTAAACGCAAACCAGAAGGAATAGCATGCCGCTGCAAGATGCTGTGGTAGCCATGCTGGTTCAGGATGTCTTCAATTTTGAATAAATCCCCAACAGTGTCACCAGCAAAGCACCCCCACACCATCACACCTCCTCCTCCATGCTTCACGGTGGGAACCAGGCATGTAGAGTCCATCCGTTCACCTTTTCTGCATCGCACAAAGACACGGTGGTTGGAACCAAAGATCTCAAATTTGGACTCATCAGACCAAAGCACAGATTTCCACTGGTCTAATGTCCATTCCTTGTTTTCTTTAGCCCAAACAAGTCTCTTCTGCTTGTTGCCTGTCCTTAGCAGTCGTTTCCTAGCAGCTATTTTACCATGAAAGTCTGCTGCACAAAGTCTCCTCTTAACAGTTGTTGTAGAGATGTGTCTGCTGCTAGAACTCTGTGGGGCATTGACCTGGTCTCTAATCTGAGCTGCTGTTAACCTGCGATTTCTGAGGCTGGTGACTCGGATAAACTTATCCTCAGAAGCAGAGGTGACTCTTGGTCTTCCTTTCCTGGGGCGGTCCTCATGTGAGCCAGTTTCTTTGTAGCGCTTGATGGTTTTTGCAACTGCACTTGTGGACACTTTCAAAGTTTTCCCAATTTTTCAGACTGACCGACCTTCATTTCTTAAAGTAATGATGGCCACTCGTTTTTCTTTACTTAGCTGCTTTTTTCTTGCCATAATACTAATTCTAACAGTCTATTCAGTAGGACTATCAGCTGTGTATCCACCAGACTTCTGCACAACACAACTGATGGTCCCAACCCCATTTATAAGGCGAGAAATCCCACTTATTAAACCTGACAGGGCACACCTGTGAAGTGAAAACCATTTCCGGTGACTACCTCTTGAAGCTCATCAAGAGAATGCCAAGAGTGTGCAAAGCAGTCATCAAAGCAAAAGGTGGCTACTTTGAAGAACCTAGAATATAAGACATATTTTCAGTTGTTTCACACTTTTTTGTTAAGTATATAATTCCACATGTGATAATTCATAGTTTTGATGCCTTCAGTGTGAATGTACAATTTTCATAGTCATGAAAATACAGAAAAATCTTTAAATGAGAAGGTGCGTCCAAACTTTTGGTCTGCACTGTATATGTATTGTAAAAAAAATATATATATATGCATATATGGGAGACTATTTAATATAGCTTGTATTTTATGTACTTAAATCCCTAATTATTCTATGCAAGCGGGCGCTCCTAATCAGTGGTTGGCTTTTGCATTGTCAATCCCTGAGTAGGAACATAACTGTTAAGAATATAATAGGGAGGGATTTAAATGAATAAAATACAGGTTATGCTAAATCTTTCTCCACAAATCTATTTATTAATTTGTATAACTCTAACACTAAGTTACATCCTGTATTATACTCCAGAGCTGCACTCACTATTCTGCTGGTGCAGTCACTGTGTACATACATTACTGATCCGGAGTTACATCCTCTATTATACTCCAGAGCTGCACTCACTATTCTGCTGGTGCAGTCACTGTGTACATACATTACATTACTGATCCTGTACTGATCCTGAGTTACATCCTGTATTATACTCCAGAGCTGCACTCACTATTCTGCTGGTGCAGTCACTGTGTACATACATTACATTACTGATCCTGAGTTACATCCTGTATTATACTCCAGAGCTGCACTCACTATTCTGTTGGTGCAGTCACTGTGTACATACATTACATTACTGATCCTGTACTGATCCTGAGTTACATCCTGTATTATACTCCAGAGCTGCACTCACTATTCTGCTGGTGCAGTCACTGTGTACATACATTACATTACTGATCCTGAGTTACATCCTGTATTATACTCCAGAGCTGCACTCACTATTCCGCTGGTGCAGTCACTGTGTACATACATTACATTACTGATCCTGTACTGATCCTGAGTTACATCCTGTATTATACTCCAGAGCTGCACTCACTATTCTGCTGGTGCAGTCACTGTGTACATACATTACATTACTGATCCTGAGTTACATCCTGTATTATACTCCAGGGCTGCACTCACTATTCTGCTGCTGCAGTCACTGTGTACATACATTACATTACTGATCCTGAGTTACATCCTGTATTATACTCCAGAGCTGCACTCACTATTCTGCTGGTGCAGTCACTGTTTACATACATTACATTACTGATCATGTTCTGATCCTGAGTTACATCCTGTATTATACTCCAGAGCTGCACTCACTATTCTGCTGGTGCAGTCACTGTGTACATACATTACATTACTGATCCTGTACTGATCCTGGGTTACATCCTGTATTATACTCCAGAGCTGCACTCACTATTCTGCTGGTGCAGTCACTGTGTACATACATTACATTACTGATCCTGTACTGATCCTGAGTTACATCCTGTATTATACTCCAGAGCTGCACTCACTATTCTGCTGGTGCAGTCACTGTGTACATACATTACATCACTGATCCTGAGTTACATCCTGTATTATACTACAGAGCTGCACTCACTATTCTGCTGGTGCAGTCACTGTGTACATACATTACATTACTGATCATGTACTGATCCTGAGTTACATCCTGTATTATACTCCAGAGCTGCACTCACTATTCTGCTGGTGCAGTCACTGTGTACATACATTACCTTACTGATACTGTACTGATCTTGAGTTACATCCTGTATTATACCCCAGAGCTGCACTCACTATTCTGCTGGTGCAGTCACTGTGTACATATGTGGCACCCCAGGGGTCTGGTTTCCACAGTAACGGCAATGTTATGTCTGAGAGCAGGTGGGAGGTCTCTTGGTCAGGGATCCTGTGCATGCCACACCTCCTGCCCAGTCCTGGGAGGGGAAGAACTTCCCCTATATAAACCTAGGGCTGAGGCAGGGCTAGTGAGTAGAGAAGGAGTAGAGACAGAGAAGAGAAGCAGATATAGGAAAGAACATCAGGAGCTCTGTGGGAGCAGTGCTACAAGGAGTCAGGGGCTGGCAGCTGCAGAGCTCGCCCTGACTGAGAAGTTATCACCGGACCCGGAGTCCGAGGCTGTGGGGACTAACTCCTATCCAGCAGCAGAAACCGACCGGAAGGGGATTGCAGGTCCTCTGGCCCAGAAACCCGAAGGCACAGTCACACGCGTGGGACCAGCACCGCCGTCGTGGAGCGGAAGCTACTAGAAGGCCCCGAGTCACCGGCCATACGGGTGAGCACCACACGGTACACTCAGGGACGTGGGCTACTTATACCCGCTTCTAGCAAGGTAGCCAGAAGAGTATCGTTAGTTTGGGAGGCCTACAACTCCGCCTGGCCAGGGGAGATCCCATCTGCTCGAGGACTGACCAGGCCCCAATCGCTAGCCAGTACTCCGGGAGGGTCTATCGTTGTCACCAGTAAAGACCCTGAACTACACCGTACCGTCTCTGAGTGGTTCCTGCTACCCCCATCATCCACGTCGGCTGCCCTGAGGTCATACCCCTCCCGTTGGGGGTTATACTATCACGCTGCACAATCCTACCACCGGCCTCAGCGGTCTGCCCTGCAGCAGCAGCTCCTTAGCTGTACTCAACGGGTGGCGTAGTCGTCCAACATCTACCGCTAATACAGCGCCACTTAGTCTGACTCCCTGGGCACGGACCGGATCACCGCCACGAGACTACAACCCTCAAGAGATCCGGCTCCGGGTAAGCTCCCGCATGCGCAACGCAGCGCGACACAGGCCCAGGGGCGCGTCAATTTTTGGCGTAGTCGGCAGGATTTCGTGCCCGCAACCACCGGGTACTGCGTGCCTGAAAAAGACTGTTCAAACTTACCTGTGGTGAAGATTCCCGCCATCCGGCGCCATCTTCCGCTTCCTTCCCGCCATCGGTGGAGTTTTCCCGCCATCCGGCGCCATCTTCGGCCTTCTTCCCGCCATACGTGGAGTTTTCCCGCCATTGGACGCCATCTTGAGGACGCCGCGCGGGAAGAAGAGGGGCGTGGACTCCGAAAGCGCGCGAGAACTGAAGCCCCGCCTCACGTCCGGACGTTGCGTAAGGTCCTGGAAGGAGCCCAGCAGACGCCGACGTCACAGGAGCGCGACGGAAGGTCCTCAACCCTGACGATCCACTGCGGAGCCGCGGCCTACGGAAGAGGATCATCACAAGGTAGGCCACGGTCCACTAGGGGGGAGAAGGATGTCGGATACGGAGGAGAGCTTCACCGCTTCAACCCCCGCCAGCGCCACCGCTGTTGCGGTCATGCCTTTCACCATGCCCTATATCCCGGGGGCAGCCTGGCTACCCCAGTACTCAGGGGAGTCACATACCCTGCATGACTTTAGAGAAAAGCTGGATAGCCTCTTCCAGGTGTACCCCCTCACAGAGGAGCAAAAAGTGAGCATCCTGGTGGCCCAATTAACCGGAGCAGCCCAAAGGGAGGTAAAGTCCTAGCCACCTGGGGGGAGGACTGTCGCAGGGATACTAACCCGGCTGAGGGACACCTTTGATACCCGCACCTCAGCCGAGATCAAGCTTAGATTCTACGGGTGCAAACAGCGGGCACATGAGAGTATAAGGGACTATGCCCTGAACCTACAAGAGGCCCTGAGAGCCATTAAGCAGACCGACCCTGATGGCGTGGGAGACGAGGACAGGCTGTTGACTGAACAATTTATAGAGGGTTTATATTGCAATGCCCACCGAACCCAGTTGCGGGCAATGGCCTTACAGGACCCTCATCTGGGATTTGCACAGTTCAAGGACAGAGCCATCCGGGTGCTTCGAGAACCGGCACCAGGTGGCGTTGTGACCCCCAGACGCCCCACTACCACTTACCACCAGGAGGCGGCGCCCTTGTCGGCAGGGCCTGTGGGAGCTGATGCGCAGGCTTTGAACAATGACCCGGCTCCAGACCTGCACCATCAGGTCCAAGAGCTAGCTAAAAGCATTGCTGCGCTAACCCGAACTGTGCAGTCTTTACAGGTTTCCACTCCAGGGAAGATCCAGCTGGCATCCGGACTGGAGGACATCCCGTGGCGTCGACCAAGGAGGACCCCACCGGCCAGAGGAAGACCCAGCGACCGATACAACGAGGACGGACGACCCATCTGCCGCCGCTGCAATCAACCCGGACATATGGCAAGGTACTGTCCTTTAAACTGGCACAACCTGGGGTAGAGGGCCAACCCCCAGGAAAAAGATCACCAGGCCCATCGAACTGGCGCGACAAATATGTGGGAGGACGTCCAGTCTTACCCGTGGTACTGGATGGCATTCCTATGAGTGCCCTACTGGACCCCGGGTCACAGGTCACCACCATCCCGTACGTGCTCTTCAAGCAGTACTGGAATGACTCGGATATCACCCGCTACCCTGACGACGACTTGAGTATCATCGCCAGCAATGGTCAGCCCGTGCCACAGATTGGATTTAAAGAGGTGACCATTAAAATCGGTAGAGTCGAACTGGCAGCACAGGGACTGATCATTGTAGACATTGACAAACACGAGAGTCACCCAAAGATAACTCTAGGAACTAATGTATTTGAAAATTTTCTTGCAGAGGTGATTTTCCTTTTACAGCAGGTTGCCAAGAACGCCAGCTCCGGCCAGCAGCGAGTGCTCCAGAAAGAGATCCGGGCACTGATGCGACGGCAACAGCTAGAACTCTCCGGTGGTGAGATTGGTAGCGTGCGAATGTGTGACCCTTTCCCTATTGCCATGCCCCTGAAAAGTGAAATGATGATTTGGTGCCGGGCAGCTATTGGTCTGAGAGGTAGAGATTACCAGGCAATGGTAGAACCAGTTTACTCAGACAGTAGGCCCACCATTTTGACAGCACGGGGGGTGGTCAATGTACGCCATGGGAGGGTGCCCGTTCGCATAATAAATATCGGGAAGAGGGAAGTGTACCTGCCCCGGTATGCCACGCTAGCCAAATTGTATACCATCATTCAAGATTCCATACAGTCCGTAGAACCCTTGCCTCCATCTTCCCCGGAGGAAGGTAACGGCTCCCAGAAAACAATGGAGGACTGGTGTCAGCAACTACATTTGGGTACTGACTCCACTCCCTCACACCAGAAACAGGGAGTCTATCGGGTGGTGCAAGAGTACGAGAGAGTGTTTAGTAAACACCCGTAAGACTTCGGGCGAGTCAAGGGGGTAGAACACCACATCCCCACGGGAGACCATCCTCCCATAAAAGAGAGGTATCGACCCGTACCCCCTGCACACTACCAACACGCCAAGGGGATGCTTAGAGACATGAAGGAGGCTGGGGTGATCAGGGATAGCTGTAGCCCCTGGGCAGCTCCACTAGTCTTAGTCAAAAAGAAAGACAACACCATGAGGATGTGTGTAGATTACCGGAAAATCAACCGTATCACACACAAGGATGCGTACCCCTTACCAAGGATAGAGGAGTCTTTGGCTGCTTTAAGATCTGCTAACTTCTTCTCTACCTTGGATCTCACTAGTGGGTACTGGCAGGTTCCTGTAGCAGAGGCGGACCGGGAGAAGACCGCATTCACCACCCCGATGGGACTTAGCGAGTTTACCTGCATGCCGTTCGGACTCTGCAATGCACCAGGAACCTTCCAACGATTAATGGAGTGTTGTCTGGGCCACAGAAACTTTGAGACGGTCCTGTTGTACCTGGACGATGTCATCGTATATTCCAAGACGTATGAGGACCACCTGAAACACCTGGCGGAAGTGTTCGAAGCTCTGGCAAGCTACGGCCTAAAGGTGAAACCCTCCAAGTGTCACCTCCTGAAACCAAAGGTGCAGTACCTGGGACACGTGGTGAGCGCTGATGGAGTGGCTCCCGACCCTGATAAGATCACCGCAATTAAGGAATGGCCAAGTCCCTCCAGTGTAAAGGAAGTGCGGCAGTTCCTCGGGTTGGTAGGCTATTACCGCAGATTCATCCCCGGTTTCACCAAAAAGGCAGCTCCTATGCAGGACCTCCTGATAGGCCAGTCCCGGAAGGCCAAGAACCAGAAGCCACCCTTCAGATGGGAGAAGTTAGAAGAAGAGTCCTTCCGCCAGCTGAAGATGGCCCTCACGGGGGATGAAATCCTGGCGTACCCTGATTACAGCCAGCCCTTTATCCTCTACACCGACGCAAGTAACATCGGGCTAGGAGCCGTGCTGTCCCAGATCCAGCAGGGGAAAGAACGAGTAATCGCTTACGCCAGCCGAAAACTGCGACCCACCGAAAGAAACCCTGAGAATTATAGCTCATTTAAGCTAGAGTTCCTGGCAGTGGTGTGGGCAGTCACCGAACGCTTTAAGCACTACCTCGCTTCTTTCCGGTTCACCGTGTACACGGATAACAACCCGTTGACACACCTGGACACTGCAAGACTCGGTGCCCTAGAGCAGAGATGGATGGCCCGTCTGTCCAACTACGAGTTCACAATCAAATACCGGGCAGGACGCTCCAATACCAACGCGGACGCCCTGTCCAGGATGCCAAACCTACCGGACGTAGGAGAAGATCCAGAGGGACTGGAAGAAGTCGAACTCCCCGCGTTCCACCGTCATGGGACTATCCAGTATTCCCATCGGGTAAGGAGTAAGCAAGCCGCTACGTTTAACCCCTTGCCTCACTACAACTGGGAGGAAACGCAAGACAGTGACCCTGCCGTCCGGCTGGTGAAGGAGATGCTGACTCGGCCAGAGGCTCGCCTTGACCCAGACGCTCCGGAGGAAGCCAAGCAACTGTGGGCTGAGAAGAGTCGACTGTTCCTTTACAAGGGGAAGTTGTGCCGCAGAATGGTTAACTCCCGGACGCATGAACTAATCTGGCAAGTAGTGGTGCCACGGAGAGACGCAGCCATGGTGATGGAAGCATACCACGACGGGGCTGGACACTTCGGATGGAAGAAGCTGGAGTTCCTGCTGCGTGGGCGGTTCCACTGGGTAGGCATGAGGGGAACCATCGAGAGGTGGTGCAGAGACTGTGGCCCGTGCAACCTAAGAAGGAAGGACCGTGCCAGCCAGAAGACTCCCCTGCAGTCCATCGTCACCCGGCAGCCGTTGGAACTGGTAGCCTTGGATCATGTAAAACTGACCCCAAGCAGAAGTGGCTACGTCTACGCGTTAACCATTGTGGATCATTACTCCCGGTTCTTGGTTGTCGTCCCCGTTAAGGACTTAACGGCTCAAACAGCAGCTAGAGCCTTCCAGCAGCACTTCTGCCGTCCACACGGGTACCCGGACCAAGTGCTGACGGACCAGGAACCTGCCTTTGAAGCGGAGGTCTTCCGGGAATTCTGCAATCTGTATGGCTGCCGGAAGATAAGGACGACACCCTATCATCCGCAAACTAATGGACTTTGTGAGAAAATGAACCAGGTGGTAATGGATCTCCTGAAAACGTTGCCCCTGGAAGAACGCAGTCTGTGGCCTGAGAAGCTGCCCGATCTAGTGGACCTATACAACCACATACGGTAGGTTCCACCAACTGTACCCCGGCTTACCTAATGAGGGCGAGACCTGGTAAGTTACCTGTTGACCTGGAAATGGGAGTCCTGACACCCGAGGACACTTCACCAGAAGCAGACTGGGACACAGAGAGGCAGCAGCAGTACCGGAAAGTACAGGAGAGCGTGGAGCGAAGTCTCTGTCAGGCTAGGGAAAGACAAGAGAAAACTTACAACCAGTATGCTCCCGCTGTTCCCCTGGTACCCGGAGAGCAGGTCTTGAAGAGGAAAAGACGGCTCCACAAGTTGGACGACCAGTGGGAGAAGGACCCGTACACCGTACTGCCCTCAAGCCACGAGAACCCGAAAGTCTGTACCATCAGTAAAGACGGAGGGGAGACCATAGCCATTGTATCCCGGGATCACCTGAAGAAGTGTCCTGAACAGCTACGGAACCCTGAAGAGGAACAAGAAGACCATCGACCCGTAGAGGAAAGGGAAGATATGGTTAGTACTGTGCTCGGAGACTTCCCTCGGTCCTGGACTCAAGTCAATGGTGCAGTTGTGGTACCCGTCCTCACGTTCCTCCAACCAGCATCCCAAGTGCCTACGGAGCAACAGGAAGAGCTGGAAGAGCAGCCGGTCCAGGAGGCAGAAGACTCCACACAAGCAGAACAGGAGGATCAACCCTCTGCTTATAGTGAGCCTGCCGTACCCCTAGTGAGTCAAAGAGCCGGTAGACAGCTGCCCAGTTTACCCTTGACAGCTCCTACACCCTGTAGTTCAGGGCTAGACAGTCAGCTCCGTAGGTCCACTAGGGCCACTAGAGGCCAGTTACCCGCACGTTGGAGGATTTGAAGTGTATAAATTGTTTTATTTGTGGTTACCTGTTTTTCTTGTTGCTTGTGTATAATTATGTGTTTCTAGTTATTTATAGGAGTCCTTGGTGGATTTACCGGGAATCCTTTGTGTATAGTTGGAGCGTAACCCAGGACGGACTAAAGACTGTTAAGGACACGGGGCAGGACAGACCCCTACCTGGTTACGTCTCCCTGTTTTGGTGAAATGGACACTTTGCTTTTCTTCAAAGACTGCACCCGGTTGCGGACACGCCGTAACCATCTTTATGTGTTTTTCTTATTGTATTATTATTGTTTATACCTTGTTATGTTTTTCTAAAAATATGTTTAGTCCCGGAGTACTAAATTTCACTAGGGGGGAATGTGGCACCCCAGGGGTCTGGTTTCCACAGTAACGGCAATGTTATGTCTGAGAGCAGGTGGGAGGTCTCTTGGTCAGGGATCCTGTGCATGCCACACCTCCTGCCCAGTCCTGGGAGGGGAAGAACTTCCCCTATATAAACCTAGGGCTGAGGCAGGGTTAGTGAGTAGAGAAGAAGTAGAGACAGAGAAGAGAAGCAGATATAGGAAAGAACATCAGGAGCTCTGTGGGAGCAGTGCTACAAGGAGTCAGGGGCTGGCAGCTGCAGAGCTCGCCCTGACTGAGAAGTTATCACCGGACCCGGAGTCCGAGGCTGTGGGGACTAACTCCTATCCAGCAGCAGAAACCGACCGGCAGGGGATTGCAGGTCCTCTGGCCCAGAAACCCGAAGGCACGGTCACACGCGTGGGACCAGCACCACCGTCGTGGAGCGGAAGCTACTAGAAGGCCCCGAGTCACCGGCCATACGGGTGAGCACCACACGGTACACTCAGGGACGTGGGCTACTTATACCGCTTCTAGCAAGGTAGCCAGAAGAGTATCGGTAGTTTGGGAGGCCTACAACTCCGCCTGGCCAGGGGAGATCCCATCTGCTCAACGACTGACCAGGCCCCAATCGCTAGCCAGTACTCCGGGAGGGTCTATCGTTGTCACCAGTAAAGACCCTGAACTACACCGTACCGTCTCTGAGTGGTTCCTGCTACCCCCATCATCCACGTTGGGTGCCCTGAGGCCATACCCCTCCCGTTGGGGGTTATACTATCACGCTGCACAATCCTACCACCGGCCTCAGCGGTCTGCCCTGCAGCAGCAGCTCCTTAGCTGTACTCAACGGGTGGCGTAGTCGTCCAACATCTACCGCTAATACAGCGCCACTTAGTCTGAATCCCTGGGCACGGACCGGATCACCGCCACGAGACTACAACCCTCAAGAGATCCGGCTCCGGGTGAGCTCCCGCATGCGCAACGCAGCGCGACACAGGCCCAGGGGCGCGTCACATACATTACATTACTGATCCTGAGTTACATCCTGTATTATACTCCAGAGCTGCACTCACTATTCTGCTGGTGCAGTCACTGTGTACATACATTACATTACTGATCCTGAGTTATATCCTGTATTGTACTCCAGAGCTGCGCTCACTGTTCTGCTGGTGGAGTCACTGTGTACATACATTATATTACTTATCTTGTACTGATCCTGAGTTACATCCTGTATTATACTCCAGAGCTGCACTCACTATTCTACTGGTGCAGTCACTGTATACATACATTACATTACTGATCCTGAGTTATATCCTGTATTATACTCCAGAGCTGCACTCACTATTCTGCTGGTGCAGTCACTGTGTACATACATTACATTACTGATCCTGAGTTATATCCTGTATTATACTCCAGAGCTGCACTCACTATTCTGCTGGTGCAGTCACTGTGTACATACATTACATTACTGATCCTGTACTGATCCTGACTTACATCCTGTATTATACTCCAGAGCTGCACTCACTATTCTGCTGGTGCAGTCACTGTGTACATACATTACATTACTGAACCTGAGTTACATCCTGTATTATACCCCAGAGCTGCACTCACTATTCTGCTGGTGCAGTCACTGTGTACATACATTACATTACTGATCCTGAGTTACATCCTGTATTATACCCCAGAGCTGCACTCACTTTTCTGCTGGTGCAGTCACTGTGTACATACATTACATTACTGATCCTGAGTTACATCCTGTATTATAATCCAGAGCTGCACTCACTATTCTTCTGGTGCAGTCACTGTGTACATACATTACATTACTGATCCTAAGTTACCTGCTGTATTATACCCCAGAGCTGCACTCACTATTCTGCTGGTGCAGTCACTGTGTACATGAATTACATTACTGATCCTGTACTGATCCTGAGTTACATCCTGTATTATACCCCAGAGCTGCACTCACTATTCTGCTGGTGCAGTCACTGTGTACATACATTACATTACTGATCCTAAGTTACATCCTGTATTATACCCCAGAGCTGCACTCACTATTCTGCTGGTGCAGTCACTGTGTACATACATTACATTACTGATCCTGAGTTACATCCTGTATTATAATCCAGAGCTGCACTCACTATTCTGCTGGTGCAGTCACTGTGTACATACATTACATTACTGATCCTAAGTTACCTCCTGTATTATACCCCAGAGCTGCACTCACTATTCTGCTGGTGCAGTCACTGTGTACATACATTACATTACTGATCCTGAGTTACATCCTGTATTATACCCCAGAGCTGCACTCACTATTCTGCTGGTGCAGTCACTGTGTACATACATTACATTACTGATCCTGAGTTACATCCTGTATTATACTCCAGAGCTGCACTCACTATTCTGCTGGTGCAGTCACTGAGTACATACATTACATTACTGATCCTGAGTTACATCCTGTATTATACTCCAGAGCTGCACTCACTATTCTGCTGGTGCAGTCACTGTGTACATACATTACATTACTGATCCTGTACTGATCCTGACTTACATCCTGTATTATACTCCAGAGCTGCACTCACTATTCTGCTGGTGCAGTCACTGTGTACATACATTACATTACTGAACCTGAGTTACATCCTGTATTATACCCCAGAGCTGCACTCACTATTCTGCTGGTGCAGTCACTGTGTACATACATTACATTACTGATCCTGAGTTACATCCTGTATTATACCCCAGAGCTGCACTCACTTTTCTGCTGGTGCAGTCACTGTGTACATACATTACATTACTGATCCTGAGTTACATCCTGTATTATACCCCAGAGCTGCAATCACTATTCTGCTGGTGCAGTCACTGTGTACATACATTACATTACTGATCCTGAGTTACATCCTGTATTATAATCCAGAGCTGCACTCACTATTCTTCTGGTGCAGTCACTGTGTACATACATTACATTACTGATCCTAAGTTACCTGCTGTATTATACCCCAGAGCTGCACTCACTATTCTGCTGGTGCAGTCACTGTGTACATGCATTACATTACTGATCCTGTACTGATCCTGAGTTACATCCTGTATTATACCCCAGAGCTGCACTCACTATTCTGCTGGTGCAGTCACTGTGTACATACATTACATTACTGATCCTGAGTTACATCCTGTATTATAATCCAGAGCTGCACTCACTATTCTGCTGGTGCAGTCACTGTGTACATACATTACATTACTGATCCTAAGTTACCTCCTGTATTATACCCCAGAGCTGCACTCACTATTCTGCTGGTGCAGTCACTGTGTACATACATTACATTACTGATCCTGAGTTACATCCTGTATTATACCCCAGAGCTGCACTCACTATTCTGCTGGTGCAGTCACTGTGTACATACATTACATTACTGATCCTGAGTTACATCCTGTATTATACTCCAGAGCTGCACTCACTATTCTGCTGGTGCAGTCACTGAGTACATACATTACATTACTGATCCTGAGTTACATCCTGTATTATACTCCAGAGCTGCACTCACTATTCTGCTGGTGCAGTCACTGTGTACATACATTACATTACTGATCCTGAGTTACATCCTGTATTATACTCCAGAGCTGCACTCACTATTCTGCTGGTGCAGTCACTGTGTACATACATTACATTACTGATCCTGAGTTACATCCTGTATTATACCCCAGAGCTGCACTCACTATTCTGCTGGTGCAGTCACTGTGTACATACATTACATTACTGATCCTGAGTTACATCCTGTATTATAATCCAGAGCTGCACTCACTATTCTTCTGGTGCAGTCACTGTGTATATACATTACATTACTGATCCTAAGTTACCTGCTGTATTATACCCCAGAGCTGCACTCACTATTCTGCTGGTGCAGTCACTGTGTACATGCATTACATTACTGATCCTGTACTGATCCTGAGTTACATCCTGTATTATACCCCAGAGCTGCACTCACTATTCTGCTGGTGCAGTCACTGTGTACATACATTACATTACTGATCCTGAGTTACATCCTGTATTATACCCCAGAGCTGCACTCACTATTCTGCTGGTGCAGTCACTGTGTACATACATTACATTACTGATCCTGAGTTACATCCTGTATTATAATCCAGAGCTGCACTCACTATTCTGCTGGTGCAGTCACTGTGTACATACATTACATTACTGATCCTAAGTTACCTCCTGTATTATACCCCAGAGCTGCACTCACTATTCTGCTGGTGCAGTCACTGTGTACATACATTACATTACTGATCGTGCGTTACATCCTGTATTATACCCCAGAGCTGCACTCACTATTCTGCTGGTGCAGTCACTGTGTACATACATTACATTACTGATCCTGAGTTACATCCTGTATTATACTCCAGAGCTGCACTCACTATTCTGCTGGTGCAGTCACTGAGTACATACATTACATTACTGATCCTGAGTTACATCCTGTATTATACTCCAGAGCTGCACTCACTATTCTGCTGGTGCAGTCACTGTGTACATACATTACATTACTGATCCTGAGTTACATCCTGTATTATACTCCAGAGCTGCACTCACTATTCTGCTGGTGCAGTCACTGTGTACATACATTACATTACTGATCCTGAGTTACATCCTGTATTATACCCCAGAGCTGCACTCACTATTCTGCTGGTGCAGTCACTGTGTACATACATTACATTACTGATCCTGAGTTACATCCTGTATTATACTCCAGAGCTGCACTCACTATTCTGCTGGTGCAGTCACTGTGCACATACATTGCATTACTGATCCTGAGTTACATCCTGTATTATACTCCAGAGCTGCACTCACTATTCTGCTGGTGCAGTCACTGTGCACATACATTACATTACTGATCCTGAGTTACGTCCTGTATTATACTCCAGAGCTGCACTCACTATTCTGCTCGTGCAGTCACTAAGTACATACATTACATTACTGATCATGTTCTGATCCTGAGATACATCCTGTATTATACTCCAGAGCTGCACTCACTTTTCTGCTGGTGCAGTCACTGTGTACATACATTACATTACTGATCCTGAGTTACATCCTGTATTATACCCCAGAGCTGCAATCACTATTCTGCTGGTGCAGTCACTGTGTACATACATTACATTACTGATCCTGAGTTACATCCTGTATTATAATCCAGAGCTGCACTCACTATTCTTCTGGTGCAGTCACTGTGTACATACATTACATTACTGATCCTAAGTTACCTGCTGTATTATACCCCAGAGCTGCACTCACTATTCTGCTGGTGCAGTCACTGTGTACATGCATTACATTACTGATCCTGTACTGATCCTGAGTTACATCCTGTATTATACCCCAGAGCTGCACTCACTATTCTGCTGGTGCAGTCACTGTGTACATACATTACATTACTGATCCTGAGTTACATCCTGTATTATAATCCAGAGCTGCACTCACTATTCTGCTGGTGCAGTCACTGTGTACATATATTACATTACTGATCCTAAGTTACCTCCTGTATTATACCCCAGAGCTGCACTCACTATTCTGCTGGTGCAGTCACTGTGTACATACATTACATTACTGATCCTGAGTTACATCCTGTATTATACCCCAGAGCTGCACTCACTATTCTGCTGGTGCAGTCACTGTGTACATACATTACATTACTGATCCTGAGTTACATCCTGTATTATACTCCAGAGCTGCACTCACTATTCTGCTGGTGCAGTCACTGAGTACATACATTACATTACTGATCCTGAGTTACATCCTGTATTATACTCCAGAGCTGCACTCACTATTCTGCTGGTGCAGTCACTGTGTACATACATTACATTACTGATCCTGAGTTACATCCTGTATTATACTCCAGAGCTGCACTCACTATTCTGCTGGTGCAGTCACTGTGTACATACATTACATTACTGAACCTGAGTTACATCCTGTATTATACCCCAGAGCTGCACTCACTATTCTGCTGGTGCAGTCACTGTGTACATACATTACATTACTGATCCTGAGTTACATCCTGTATTATACCCCAGAGCTGCACTCACTTTTCTGCTGGTGCAGTCACTGTGTACATACATTACATTACTGATCCTGAGTTACATCCTGTATTATACCCCAGAGCTGCAATCACTATTCTGCTGGTGCAGTCACTGTGTACATACATTACATTACTGATCCTGAGTTACATCCTGTATTATAATCCAGAGCTGCACTCACTATTCTTCTGGTGCAGTCACTGTGTACATACATTACATTACTGATCCTAAGTTACCTGCTGTATTATACCCCAGAGCTGCACTCACTATTCTGCTGGTGCAGTCACTGTGTACATGCATTACATTACTGATCCTGTACTGATCCTGAGTTACATCCTGTATTATACCCCAGAGCTGCACTCACTATTCTGCTGGTGCAGTCACTGTGTACATACATTACATTACTGATCCTGAGTTACATCCTGTATTATACCCCAGAGCTGCACTCACTATTCTGCTGGTGCAGTCACTGTGTACATACATTACATTACTGATCCTGAGTTACATCCTGTATTATAATCCAGAGCTGCACTCACTATTCTGCTGGTGCAGTCACTGTGTACATACATTACATTACTGATCCTAAGTTACCTCCTGTATTATACCCCAGAGCTGCACTCACTATTCTGCTGGTGCAGTCACTGTGTACATACATTACATTACTGATCCTGCGTTACATCCTGTATTATACCCCAGAGCTGCACTCACTATTCTGCTGGTGCAGTCACTGTGTACATACATTACATTACTGATCCTGAGTTACATCCTGTATTATACTCCAGAGCTGCACTCACTATTCTGCTGGTGCAGTCACTGAGTACATACATTACATTACTGATCCTGAGTTACATCCTGTATTATACTCCAGAGCTGCACTCACTATTCTGCTGGTGCAGTCACTGTGTACATACATTACATTACTGATCCTGAGTTACATCCTGTATTATACTCCAGAGCTGCACTCACTATTCTGCTGGTGCAGTCACTGTGTACATACATTACATTACTGATCCTGAGTTACATCCTGTATTATACCCCAGAGCTGCACTCACTATTCTGCTGGTGCAGTCACTGTGTACATACATTACATTACTGATCCTGAGTTACATCCTGTATTATACTCCAGAGCTGCACTCACTATTCTGCTGGTGCAGTCACTGTGCACAGACATTGCATTACTGATCCTGAGTTACATCCTGTATTATACTCCAGAGCTGCACTCACTATTCTGCTGGTGCAGTCACTGTGCACATACATTACATTACTGATCCTGAGTTACGTCCTGTATTATACTCCAGAGCTGCACTCACTATTCTGCTCGTGCAGTCACTAAGTACATACATTACATTACTGATCATGTTCTGATCCTGAGATACATCCTGTATTATACTCCAGAGCTGCACTCACTATTCTGCTGGTGCAGTCACTGTGTACATACATTACATTACTGATTCTGTACTGATCCTGAGTTACATCCTGTATTATACTCCAGAGCTGCACTCACTATTCTGCTGGTGCAGTCACTGTGTACATACATTACATTACTGATCCTGAGTTACATCCTGTATTATACTCCAGAGCTGCACTCACTATTCTGCTGGTGCAGTCACTGTTTACATACATTACATTACTGATCATGTTCTGATCCTGAGTTACATCCTGTATTATACTCCAGAGCTGCACTCACTATTCTGCTGGTGCAGTCAATGTGTACATATATTACATTACTGATTCTGTACTGATCCTGAGTTACATCCTGTATTATACTCCAGAGCTGCACTCACTATTCTGCTGGTGCAGTCACTGTGTACATACATTACATTACTGATCCTGAGTTACATCCTGTATTATACTCCAGGGCTGCACTCACTATTCTGCTGGTGCAGTCACTGTGTACATACATTACATTACTGATCCTGAGTTACATCCTGTATTATACTCCAGAGCTGCACTCACTATTCTGCTGGTGCAGTCACTGTTTACATACATTACATTACTGATCATGTTCTGATCCTGAGTTACATCCTGTATTATACTCCAGAGCTGCACTCACTATTCTGCTGGTGCAGTCACTGTGTACATACATTACATTACTGATCCTGTACTGATCCTGAGTTACATCCTGTATTATACTCCAGAGCTGCACTCACTATTCTGCTGGTGCAGTCCCTGTTTACATACATTACATTACTGATCATGTACTGATCCTGAGTTACATCCTGTATTATACTCCAGAGCTGCACTCAGTATTCTGCTGGTGCAGTCACTGTGTACATACATTACATTACTGATCCTGTACTGATCCTGAGTTACATCCTGTATTATACTCCAGAGCTGCACTCACTATTCTGCTGGTGCAGTCACTGTGTACATACATTACATTACTGATCCTGTACTGATCCTGAGTTACATCCTGTATTATACCCCAGAGCTGCACTCACTATTCTGCTGGTGCAGTCACTGTGTACATACATTACATTACTGATCCTGAGTTACATCCTGTATTATACTCCAGAGCTGCACTCACTATTCTGCTGGTGCAGTCACTGTGCACATACATTGCATTACTGATCCTGAGTTACATCCTGTATTATACTCCAGAGCTGCACTCACTATTCTGCTGGTGCAGTCACTGTGCACATACATTACATTACTGATCCTGAGTTACGTCCTGTATTATACTCCAGAGCTGCACTCACTATTCTGCTTGTGCAGTCACTGTGTACATACATTACATTACTGATCATGTTCTGATCCTGAGTTACATCCTGTATTATACTCCAGAGCTGCACTCACTATTCTGCTGGTGCAGTCACTGTGTACATACATTACATTACTGATTCTGTACTGATCCTGAGTTACATCCTGTATTATACTCCAGAGCTGCACTCACTATTCTGCTGGTGCAGTCACTGTGTACATACATTACATTACTGATCATGAGTTACATCCTGTATTATACTCCAGAGCTGCACTCACTATTCTGCTGGTGCAGTCACTGTTTACACACATTACATTACTGATCATGTTCTGATCCTGAGTTACATCCTGTATTATACTCCAGAGCTGCACTCACTATTCTGCTGGTGCAGTCACTGTGTACATACATTACATTACCGATTCTGTACTGATCCTGAGTTACATCCTGTATTATACTCCAGAGCTGCACTCACTATTCCGCTGGTGCAGTCACTGTGTACATACATTACATTACTGATCCTGAGTTACATCCTGTATTATACTCCAGGGCTGCACTCACTATTCTGCTGGTGCAGTCACTGTGTACATACATTACATTACTGATCCTGAGTTACATCCTGTATTATACTCCAGAGCTGCACTCACTATTCTGCTGGTGCAGTCACTGTGTACATACATTACATTACTGATTCTGTACTGATCCTGAGTTACATCCTGTATTATACTCCAGAGCTGCACTCACTATTCTGCTGGTGCAGTCACTGTGTACATACATTACATTACTGATCCTGAGTTACATCCTGTATTATACTCCAGAGCTGCACTCACTATTCTGCTGGTGCAGTCACTGTTTACATACATTACATTACTGATCATGTTCTGATCCTGAGTTACATCCTGTATTATACTCCAGAGCTGCACTCACTATTCTGCTGGTGCAGTCACTGTGTACATACATTACATTACTGATCCTGTACTGATCCTGAGTTACATCCTGTATTATACTCCAGAGCTGCACTCACTATTCTGCTGGTGCAGTCACTGTTTACATACATTACATTACTGATCATGTACTGATCCTGAGTTACATCCTGTATTATACTCCAGAGCTGCACTCACTATTCTGCTGGTGCAGTCACTGTGTACATACATTACATTACTGATCCTGTACTGATCCTGAGTTACATCCTGTATTATACTCCAGAGCTGCACTCACTATTCTGCTGGTGCAGTCACTGTGTACATACATTACATTACTGATCCTGTACTGATCCTGAGTTACATCCTGTATTATACCCCAGAGCTGCACTCACTATTCTGCTGGTGCAGTCACTGTGTACATACATTACATTACTGATCCTGAGTTACATCCTGTATTATACTCCAGAGCTGCACTCACTATTCTGCTGGTGCAGTCACTGTGCACATACATTGCATTACTGATCCTGAGTTACATCCTGTATTATACTCCAGAGCTGCACTTACTATTCTGCTGGTGCAGTCACTGTGCACATACATTACATTACTGATCCTGAGTTACGTCCTGTATTATACTCCAGAGCTGCACTCACTATTCTGCTGGTGCAGTCACTGTGTACATACATTACATTACTGATTCTGTACTGATCCTGAGTTACATCCTGTATTATACTCCAGAGCTGCACTCACTATTCTGCTTGTGCAGTCACTGTGTACATACATTACATTACTGATCATGAGTTACATCCTGTATTATACTCCAGAGCTGCACTCACTATTCTGCTGGTGCAGTCACTGTTTACATACATTACATTACTGATCATGTTCTGATCCTGAGTTACATCCTGTATTATACTCCAGAGCTGCACTCACTATTCTGCTGGTGCAGTCACAGTGTACATACATTACATTACTGATTCTGTACTGATCCTGAGTTATATCCTGTATTATACTCCAGAGCTGCACTCACTATTCTGCTGGTGCAGTCACTGTGTACATACATTACATTACTGATCCTGAGTTACATCCTGTATTATACTCCAGGGCTGCACTCACTATTCTGCTGGTGCAGTCACTGTGTACATACATTACATTACTGATCCTGACTTACATCCTGTATTATACTCCAGAGCTGCACTCACTATTCTGCTGGTGCAGTCACTGTTTACATACATTACATTACTGATCATGTTCTGATCCTGAGTTACATCCTGTATTATACTCCAGAGCTGCACTCACTATTCTGCTGGTGCAGTCACTGTGTACATACATTACATTACTGATCCTGTACTGATCCTGAGTTACATCCTGTATTATACTCCAGAGCTGCACTCACTCTTCTGCTGGTGCAGTCACTGTGTACATACATTACATTACTGATCCTGAGTTACATCCTGTATTATACTCCAGAGCTGCACTCACTATTCTGCTGGTGCAGTCACTGTGTACATACATTACATTACTGATCCTGAGTTACATCCTGTATTATACCCCAGAGCTGCACTCACTATTCTGCTGGTGCAGTCACTGTGTACATACATTACATTACTGATCCTGTACTGATCCTGAGTTACATCCTGTATTATACTACAGAGCTGCACTCACTATTCTGCTGGTGCAGTCACTGTGTACATACATTACATTACTGATCATGTACTGATCCTGAGTTACATCCTGTATTATACTCCAGAGCTGCACTCACTATTCTGCTGGTGCAGTCACTTTGTACATACATTACATTACTGATCCTGAGTTACATCCTGTATTATACTCCAGAGCTGCACTCACTATTCTGCTGGTGCAGTCACTGTGTACATACATTACATTACTGATCCTGAGTTACATCCTGTATTATACCCCAGAGCTGCACTCACTATTTTGCTGGTGCAGTCACTGTGTACATACATTACATTACTGATCCTGAGTTACATCCTGTATTATACTCCAGAGCTGCACTCACTATTCTGCTGGTGCAGTCACTGTGCACATACATTGCATTACTGATCCTGAGTTACATCCTGTATTATACTCCAGAGCTGCACTCACTATTCTGCTGGTGCAGTCACTGTGCACATACATTACATTACTGATCCTGAGTTACGTCCTGTATTATACTCCAGAGCTGCACTCACTATTCTGCTGGTGCAGTCACTGTGTACATACATTACATTACTGATCATGTTCTGATCCTGAGTTACATCCTGTATTATACTCCAGAGCTGCACTCACTATTCTGCTGGTGCAGTCACTGTGTACATACATTACATTACTGATTCTGTACTGATCCTGAGTTACATCCTGTATTATACTCCAGAGCTGCACTCACTATTCTGCTGGTGCAGTCACTGTGTACATACATTACATTACTGATCCTGAGTTACATCCTGTATTATACTCCAGAGCTGCACTCACTATTCTGCTGGTGCTGTCACTGTTTACATACATTACATTACTGATCATGTTCTGATCCTGAGTTACATCCTGTATTATACTCCAGAGCTGCACTCACTATTCTGCTGGTGCAGTCACTGTGTACATACATTACATTACTGATTCTGTACTGATCCTGAGTTACATCCTGTATTATACTCCAGAGCTGCACTCACTATTCTGCTGGTGCAGTCACTGTGTACATACATTACATTACTGATCCTGAGTTACATCCTGTATTATACCCCAGGGCTGCACTCACTATTCTGCTGGTGCAGTCACTGTGTACATACATTACATTACTGATCCTGAGTTACATCCTGTATTATACTCCAGAGCTGCACTCACTATTCTGCTGGTGCAGTCACTGTTTACATACATTACATTACTGATCATGTTCTGATCCTGAGTTACATCCTGTATTATACTCCAGAGCTGCACTCACTATTCTGCTGGTGCAGTCACTGTGTACATACATTACATTACTGATCCTGTACTGATCCTGAGTTACATCCTGTATTATACTCCAGAGCTGCACTCACTATTCTGCTGGTGCAGTCACTGTTTACATACATTACATTACTGATCATGTACTGATCCTGAGTTACATCCTGTATTATACTCCAGAGCTGCACTCACTATTCTGCTGGTGCAGTCACTGTGTACATACATTACATTACTGATCCTGTACTGATCCTGAGTTACATCCTGTATTATACTCCAGAGCTGCACTCACTATTCTGCTGGTGCAGTCACTGTGTACATACATTACATTACTGATCCTGTACTGATCCTGAGTTACATCCTGTATTATACCCCAGAGCTGCACTCACTATTCTGCTGGTGCAGTCACTGTGTACATACATTACATTACTGATCCTGAGTTACATCCTGTATTATACTCCAGAGCTGCACTCACTATTCTGCTGGTGCAGTCACTGTGCACATACATTGCATTACTGATCCTGAGTTACATCCTGTATTATACTCAAGAGCTGCACTCACTATTCTGCTGGTGCAGTCACTGTGCACATACATTACATTACTGATCCTAAGTTACGTCCTGTATTATACTCCAGAGCTGCACTCACTATTCTGCTGGTGCAGTCACTGTGTACATACATTACATTACTGATCATGTTCTGATCCTGAGTTACATCCTGTATTATACTCCAGAGCTGCACTCACTATTCTGCTGGTGCAGTCACTGTGTACATACATTACATTACTGATCCTGAGTTACATCCTGTATTATACTCCAGAGCTGCACTCACTATTCTGCTGGTGCAGTCACTGTGCACATACATTGCATTACTGATCCTGAGTTACATCCTGTATTATACTCCAGAGCTGCACTCACTATTCTGCTGGTGCAGTCACTGTGCACATACATTACATTACTGATCCTGAGTTACGTCCTGTATTATACTCCAGAGCTGCACTCACTATTCTGCTGGTGCAGTCACTGTGTACATACATTACATTACTGATCATGTTCTGATCCTGAGTTACATCCTGTATTATACTCCAGAGCTGCACTCACTATTCTGCTGGTGCAGTCACTGTGTACATACATTACATTACTGATTCTGTACTGATCCTGAGTTACATCCTGTATTATACTCCAGAGCTGCACTCACTATTCTGCTGGTGCAGTCACTGTGTACATACATTACATTACTGATCATGAGTTACATCCTGTATTATACTCCAGAGCTGCACTCACTATTCTGCTGGTGCAGTCACTGTTTACATACATTACATTACTGATCATGTTCTGATCCTGAGTTACATCCTGTATTATACTCCAGAGCTGCACTCACTATTCTGCTGGTGCAGTCACTGTGTACATACATTACATTACTGATTCTGTACTGATCCTGAGTTACATCCTGTATTATACTCCAGAGCTGCACTCACTATTCTGCTGGTGCAGTCACTGTGTACATACATTACATTACTGATCCTGAGTTACATCCTGTATTATACTCCAGGGCTGCACTCACTATTCTGCTGGTGCAGTCACTGTGTACATACATTACATTACTGATCCTGAGTTACATACTGTATTATACTCCAGAGCTGCACTCACTATTCTGCTGGTGCAGTCACTGTTTACATACATTACATTACTGATCATGTTCTGATCCTGAGTTACATCCTGTGTTATACTCCAGAGCTGCACTCACTATTCTGCTGGTGCAGTCACTGTGTACATACATTACATTACTGATCCTGTACTGATCCTGAGTTACATCCTGTATTATACTGCAGAGCTGCACTCACTATTCTGCTGGTGCAGTCACTGTTTACATACATTACATTACTGATCATGTACTGATCCTGAGTTACATCCTGTATTATACTCCAGAGCTGCACTCACTATTCTGCTGGTGCAGTCACTGTGTACATACATTACATTACTGATCCTGTACTGATCCTGAGTTACATCCTGTATTATACTCCAGAGCTGCACTCACTATTCTGCTGGTGCAGTCACTGTGTACATACATTACATTACTGATCCTGTACTGATCCTGAGTTACATCCTGTATTATACTCCAGAGCTGCACTCACTATTCTGCTGGTGCAGTCACTGTGTACATACATTACATCACTGATCCTGAGTTACATCCTGTATTATACTACAGAGCTGCACTCACTATTCTGCTGGTGCAGTCACTGTGTACATACATTACATTACTGATCATGTACTGATCCTGAGTTACATCCTGTATTATACTCCAGAGCTGCACTCACTATTCTGCTGGTGCAGTCACTGTGTACATACATTACCTTAATGATACTGTACTGTTCTTGAGTTTCATCCTGTATTATACCCCAGAGCTGCACTCACTATTCTGCTGGTGCAGTCACTGTGTACATACATTACATTACTGATCCTGAGTTACATCCTGTATTATACTCCAGAGCTGCACTCACTATTCTGCTGGTGCAGTCACTGTGTACATACATTACATTACTGATCCTGAGTTATATCCTGTATTGTACTCCAGAGCTGCGCTCACTATTCTGCTGGTGGAGTCACTGTGTACATACATTATATTACTTATCTTGTACTGATCCTGAGTTACATCCTGTATTATACTCCAGAGCTGCACTCACTATTCTACTGGTGCAGTCACTGTGTACATACATTACATTACTGATCCTGAGTTATATCCTGTATTATACTCCAGAGCTGCACTCACTATTCTGCTGGTGCAGTCACTGTGTACATACATTACATTACTGATCCTGAGTTATATCCTGTATTATACTCCAGAGCTGCACTCACTATTCTGCTGGTGCAGTCACTGTGTACATCCATTACATTACTGATCCCGAGTTACATCCTGTATTATACCCCAGAGCTGCACTCACTTTTCTGCTGGTGCAGTCACTGTGTACATACATTACATTACTGATCCTGTACTGATCCTGAGTTACATCCTGTATTATACTCCAGAGCTGCACTCACTATTCTGCTGGTGCAGTCACTGTGTACATACATTACATTACTGAACCTGAGTTACATCCTGTATTATACCCCAGAGCTGCACTCACTATTCTGCTGGTGCAGTCACTGTGTACATACATTACATTACTGATCCTGAGTTACATCCTGTATTATACCCCAGAGCTGCACTCACTTTTCTGCTGGTGCAGTCACTGTGTACATACATTACATTACTGATCCTGAGTTACATCCTGTATTATACCCCAGAGCTGCAATCACTATTCTGCTGGTGCAGTCACTGTGTACATACATTACATTACTGATCCTGAGTTACCTCCTGTGTTATACCCCAGAGCTGCACTCACTATTCTGCTGGTGCAGTCACTGTGTACATGCATTACATTACTGATCCTGTACTGATCCTGAGTTACATCCTGTATTATACCCCAGAGCTGCACTCACTATTCTGCTGGTGCAGTCACTGTGTACATACATTACATTACTGATCCTGAGTTACATCCTGTATTATACCCCAGAGCTGCACTCACTATTCTGCTGGTGCAGTCACTGTGTACATACATTACATTACTGATCCTGAGTTACATCCTGTATTATAATCCAGAGCTGCACTCACTATTCTGCTGGTGCAGTCACTGTGTACATACATTACATTACTGATCCTGAGTTACATCCTGTATTATACCCCAGAGCTGCACTCACTATTCTGCTGGTGCAGTCACTGTGTACATACATTACATTACTGATCCTGAGTTACATCCTGTATTATACTCCAGAGCTGCACTCACTATTCTGCTGGTGCAGTCACTGAGTACATACATTACATTACTGATCCTGAGTTACATCCTGTATTATACTCCAGAGCTGCACTCACTATTCTGCTGGTGCAGTCACTGTGTACATACATTACATTACTGATCCTGAGTTACATCCTGTATTATATTCCAGAGCTGCACTCACTATTCTGCTGGTGCAGTCACTGTGTACATACATTACATTACTGATCCTGAGTTACATCCTGTATTATACCCCAGAGCTGCACTCACTATTCTGCTGGTGCAGTCACTGTGTACATACATTACATTACTGATCCTGAGTTACATCCTGTATTATACTCCAGAGCTGCACTCACTATTCTGCTGGTGCAGTCACTGAGTACATACATTACATTACTGATCCTGAGTTACATCCTGTATTATACTCCAGAGCTGCACTCACTATTCTGCTGGTGCAGTCACTGTGTACATACATTACATTACTGATCCTGAGTTACATCCTGTATTATATTCCAGAGCTGCACTCACTATTCTGCTGGTGCAGTCACTGTGTACATACATTACATTACTGATCCTGAGTTACATCCTGTATTATACCCCAGAGCTGCACTCACTATTCTGCTGGTGCAGTCACTGTGTACATACATTACATTACTGATCCTGAGTTACATCCTGTATTATACTCCAGAGCTGCACTCACTATTCTGCTGGTGCAGTCACTGTGCACATACATTACATTACTGATCCTGAGTTACATCCTGTATTATACTCCAGAGCTGCACTCACTATTCTGCTGGTGCAGTCACTGTGTACATGCATTACATTACTGATCCTGAGTTACATCCTGTATTATACTCCAGAGCTGCACTCACTATTCTGTTGTTGCAGTCACTGTGTACATACATTACATTACTGATCCTGTACTGATCCTGAGTTACATCCTGTATTATACTCCAGAGCTGCACTCACTATTCTGCTGGTGCAGTCACTGTGTACATGCATTACATTACTGATCCTGAGTTACATACTGTATTATACTCCAGAGCTGCACTCACTATTCTGCTGGTGCAGTCACTGTGTACATGCATTACATTACTGATCCTGAGTTACATCCTGTATTATACTCCAGAGCTGCACTCACTATTCTGCTGGTGCAGTCACTGTGTACATACATTACATTACTGATCCTGAGTTACATCCTGTATTATACTCCTGAGCTGCACTCACTATTCTGCTGGTGCAGTCACTGTGTACATACATTACATTACTGATCCTGAGTTACATCCTGTATTATACTCCAGAGCTGCACTCACTATTCTGCTGGTGCAGTCACTGTGTGCATACATTACATTACTGATCCTGAGTTACATCCTGTATTATACTCCAGAGCTGCACTCACTATTCTGCTGGACTGTACAGTTGTAGAATGTAAATCTACATTATTGCCTCTCGCTCTATATACAGAATCCTTGGAGCTTGGACCATGTCAGACCCGCGCTGCTATTAAGCACATATCAGTCTTCTAGATGGATGGAGGTCCATGGGAGAGATCCCTTCTCTGACTTCCATCGGCTTTATTGGGGCATATGAAAAAAGAATGGTTGTAAAGATGAGATATTCTATTTAAGAATCAGACAGTTCACAACCTGAAGGGAAGGTTAAAAAAATAATGGAACCTTCGGAATTGTTTTAATGTAGCAAAATAGATATTACTGTCTGCAGATCGGGTGATTTTTCCCAGTCCTGTAGAGGTTATATCATCATAGCCATCAATTCTGTGACTTCTGCAGTCAACGACTGGTCCAAGAGGTCAAGTGCCGTCCATGAAAGCATCTGCGCTCGGCCCATTCATGTAACAACCCCAGACAATCCCTTTGATGCAATCTTTGCCCTCTCACCCCAATAGACTTACATCACAATGAGTTAACCACTTTTTCATGGCTACTATCAAAAACCAAACCACGTCAGGATTGTACCGTCAGGATAATTCTCTCGTCATTCCCGACCTCCTTGTAAAATCCAGAGCGAAACACATCAGAACAGTTATAAAAAAAAAAAAAAAAGTCTGCGCTGAGTCTTTTGCTCGGCTTTGACCTCGGCTTCACAGCCCAGAGGCTTCAGTAAATAACCAAGTAGGTATTAAAATAAAAAAAAGTCATTAAATTGAAGTTGCTTTGCAAAGGAAAATGCAGAGAGCTCCGTCTGGGAATCCGTCTCCCAGTCCGAGGGATCTGGCACAAAATTAATCTTGGTTTCTGCTCAAGGCTCCTGCCTCATTTGTGTGTCCCAGTCTGTCATGTCTGTAAACTTTGTCACACTCACTGACCCCATCTCCTCGGCTTCATTTCACCACTGGAAATGCCATTTCATTCATTTTTCATCCTAAAATCAGAACGCTTAGCGAACGACCTGGACCTTGTGTTTTGGTTTTCATTTTTTCCTCTTTTTTTTTTTTTTAAGCAAGGACAGAAAATATATTACCAATTTGTCAATTCTGGATTTATCATGGCGTTACCCAATGTGAGTGCATTGAATAAATGCAATTATACCCCATAAACCTATCACTAGTTTTTTGCCACCTAGCAGCAAATCCGGATTCCAGCATTGTGTCACTTACTGGGCTGCTTCCTGTAGTTTTGATACAATCACTTTCTTATCAGCAGGAGATTATTGCTGCACCTGCTACCCTGTAGTCCTCCATAGTCATGAGCTTTGTATAACCCCTCCTCCCTCACCACTGATTGGCAGATTTCTCAGTGAAGACAGGAAGCTGCCAATCAGTGGTGTGGGCGGGGTTATACAGAGCTCAGCATTCAGAGCACTGCTAGACCTGCAGCAGAGAAAACTTTTATCAAAACTACAGCAAACAGCCCTGTAAGTAACATATCACTGGAATCAGGATCTCTGCCCCTTTATCATGCTACGCCTAGATGGGAAACCAGAAACCAGGTAACAAATTCCCTTTAAATGGCTAAAATTGCAAAGAGCCTCTAAAAACAAGTAGCTTTCCAATAATCTGTTGTTTCCTCTCTATTTCTAAAACAGTAGCATTTTATTAATGCATTAAAAGAAAAGCTAAAATTCCACAAAATTAGGGCACAGTCAGACGGCCGTATAAATAGGACCGAGATTGGACCGCAGTGCTCGGATTGGCCGGCGGCTCTTGAAACCCAAGCGTTACAGTTGTATAGAAACGCTGACACGCTGGGGTTGGGAGAGCCACCAGTCAGTCGGTGCACTGCATTACAACCTTAATCTAATTTATAAGCCCGTCTGACTGCGCCCTTTGCCATCTGCAGTCATTCAACGATGGCCAGTCTCTTAGGCAAGGCGCACAGCACTTTTAAGCTCTTTACAATAGAGCTCGTTAGTGCTCCTGTAAATCTGGCTTAATTTCTGGATCTGGCTAACTTCACTGCCCCTTCACTCCTCCTGACTCATAAACCATCATTGGACAATGCACAGTTCGGGCCAGCAGCGAAACAATGTCACTGGTTTGAACTGTCAATCAAGTATGGCCAGCAGCAGTGCTCTACAGAAGCAAGAAGCTGGGAGGTAGGGGAGTAGTGTGCTCCTGAAAATAAATCATGAAAATAACCCTTTAATGGCCAAGGATTAATAATTCTCACAAAAAGAACAAAAGCAATTGAGCTGTACGTGTGTGCACACAATCTCTTTTTCAGGAGGATACTCTTCATAGCCCACCTGAAAAAGCACTCAATCATTAAAAAGAATGAACATATGCACTGCAATGTAAAAATGACATGCTGTGCATATGTTATGTTTCATTTAAAAAGATGTGAAATGGTTAAAAGTGACCAGTCCATTTTTCAGGCGGTTTCTACTCGGAAGCCACTCACAAGTTGATACACACAGGCAGAAAAAAATATGCTGGCATTGAAGCAAAAACACGATGGGTAAACGCTTCAGAAAAAACACCACTGTATTAAATATCGCAGTACTTGGTGGGTACTGCGATATTTAACAGATGTCGTGTGCACATACCCTAATAAGTGGTGCATGATGCTAAGTGTCTATTATTGGAGGTTTTGGCTCGACATATCTCAACACAAGTGATAATCAAAGAAAAAAAAACATGATTTTGCCGCACTCTTGTAAAAGTGCAGAAGATGGCGTAACACCCCCTCTGAAGACCTCTGTTGTTTAATGTGTGAAAATGTACTTTATTACATGTTTTTATCCTCCTGGAGGCTGCAGTTCCTGTTAGGGGTGACAGGGTTAACTGTAGGGCTGGCCCATAGTTGGGGAGGAGTGATAGGGACCTGTGTTAGTTTCTGGTTGATAGTGATTTGGTAGTGAATTAGAGAAGATGTATGACTTTTAGAGCTGTATCCGGGTATGTGCTGAAGATAGCCCATATTGCAAGAAGTAGCTAGATTTACAACAGACATCCAACAGGGACAGCAGAAACATTTCTGAGCAAGGCAAGTTGGGGAAACTAATAGAAGAGTCTTATAATGCAAGTGAAGTGTTAGCCATACCTGAAGATCTGCAGTGAAGGAATACGGGGTCAGCCAGGCTGGAGCACGTCAGTAAGGTGCTCGATATATGAGTTTAGCCCACAATATAACCTTAAAGATGGGTCAGTATACCAACTCTTACTTGGGTTTAACAAAATCTTTTGGTCCACCAAACACTTATCAGTCGTACAAGGTTGCTGATGTGTTGTAGATTCCTTGATACTTTGGGAACCAAAGGTATGAAATGCAGGTATCACTAATGTGACTGTGACATCTGTATTGGTGCTTGCCCTTCCTGCCTTTGTTTCTGTAACCAGGCAGTGCCGCGCTCTTGTTGCGTGTGACGCAAGGCAACAGTTCTAGTTTTGTGTTCTCTGTGACCTGTTGTTCCATCCAGCCAAGGAGATATTGAGTTAATTGCTGTGCAGTTTGGATTGAGCCGCAAGCTATTTAAGCTCCTGAAATCCTGCTGTCCACTGCCAGTTATAATCTGACTTGCTCTTGTGTAACTTGTGCCTTGCTATTTCCCCACTGGACATGCCTGACTTTTGACCTCGGCTTGGTTTTTGACTATTCTCCTAATTTCAAATTTTCTTCCAACACCAACCTCCTGGTTCTGACTCGACTATTCTCTTGCATTTAGTTTGCTTCTACGGACAGCAGCCCTACCTTAAAAACAGTCCAGTGGTCCCATCTTTAAGTTCAGATTCCTATACAGGGGTTAAAGGGTGAAGGCTAGGGTTCCTCCTCTCCTCCTCTGGAATCTGCCAGATGAAGTGGCTTGTGCCAAGTCTGTCTGAGGTGACCTTTTTGAGCCTGTGGATTCTGACAGACGTAACAGTGGTAATTTTTGTCACATGAGATCTAAAACACTGGGCAAAAGTGTCATGAGTGTGTCAGGTGTGACAGACAATCAATCTGGAGGCTGCTGCAGAAAGTCACTGCAGATGCCTTCTTGATCCTCTCATCTCTTTAGTTTTGTTATATCTATCTTCCTTTAGGACTCAGTGGCTACCTCCACCTTCTGCTGCTGATTGACACACCCTTGGTTGGTATTTAAAAACTCTCAGTTTCTCCACAGTGGTGCCAGTGATAGTTCTATGTACCTTTCTGTTGACTTGGATCACTAGCAGTTGGCTAGTTTCTTCTCTGGTGCCCTTGGAGGACAGTTGGCATTATCTCTCTGGTGTCTGCTCAAGCTAAGTGTATCTCCTTTGTTTATCTACCTTGTTGTCTTTAGTTTGTAGTGAGGCTTGACTAGTGCTTACCCTGCCTGTCCTATCTAGGGCCAAGCTCTAGGTACATTCAGGGCTTAGGTTCCTGCTCGGCAATAGGTGTGGAACCTATATAGGGACAGTAGTGCAGCCAGAATGATATTAGTGCTGCCTAGGGGTCTCTACTCACCATTTCCCTAGTGTTTGGGCTTCCTTCCCCTTTTCCCTTTGTGTTGCACTTAGTCTTTCCCTCACCTTGTGTGACAAAAAGACCACAGTTACCAAGGCTGATTGAAATCTATCTAATCCTCCGCTTAGATTTAGTACATGTAAGTTTGGGGAGATTTGTGCTCCCCTAGGTACAAGGGCTCAGGTGCAACTGCTACTTTTGCAACCCATTCTCACCTATATGGTAGCTATACACGTGTCTGTTCCCGCTTTTAGCTTAGTACAGAAATTGGAGCAATGTAGGTGGCATTTTGGGCATAGTGATCTTCTATGAAGTAAAAAGCCCTCAGAGCTGCACGAAGGTTTCTGCTTTTGTTACATATTCTGCTTGACTGTGAAGAAAGCTTTGCATTCACCTTGTCAGTAGTGTTATTTTTTGCTACAGAGCAAACATGCACGAGTTTAGAGAAAAAAATATCATCAAGCAGAAAAGTGAAGAACAAGAGTAGATCTGCTGTAAAGTTCACTGGAACAAGGTAGGGTAAGCCTTCCCGCATGCCAGGCGTAATCCTCCCGCTGTGCACTCCAGTAAAGTGCCTGCTGGAACTGAAAACTATTTCTGAAGAGGAGAAAAAAACGCAGTTTATTATGAACATGGCAGAATAAGGTATTTGAACCTCTACAAGGTTATCTTCTGTTACCACATTGATTCATTTTTCACTGAATATGCTCTTAGGTAGATGAGCAGATCTGGCAAAATTTGATTTTGCCTGTTTGCTTGGAGAAATTTCATTTGAAATAAAGTTATTCTCTATGAACTGAATGTCTCTTATGTCTCTGCAGACCCCATGGCATAATGAATTTAAAATAAAAAAAATTTTTATACTCCCATCACTGATCACCTTTCCGGACTCTCCCGCTGCTCCCTGCCCATGTCATGGGTGTATCAGAGGTGACAAACAGTCGCCCTGCAGTTGGTTGCAGAAGATCTCTACATTTGGCATTACAGACTTCTTCTTAGAGGTTGGCTGTCTCTAGGACCCAGCAGCTACCTCCCTCTGGCTAATTAGCTCCCTGGCCTGGGTGTATAAATACCTGGTGTGTCTGAGAGGGAGGTGCCGGCAATATTCATTACTACTTGTGAAGCTTTAGCAAGAGCAGTGCTTCGTCCTCTCTGGAGCTTGAGGCCGTGTGCGCATTTGTCTGGAGTCGTCTAAAGCTAAGCAATCCCCCCCCCCTGTTTGTCTACCCTTGTTGTCCATAGAGTCTAATGGAGATCGACTAGTGCTCATCTCCTCCCATCCCTAGCCTTTATCATGCGCCAGGGAAAGTCAGGGCGAGGCACACGTGCGGCGATTGGTGCAGAGCCAATATTGGGATGGTAGTTGAGACAGGGTGAGACTATACCAGACTAGGAGGTCTCCACTCCCTCCCTTTCCCTAGTGTCTGGGCTCCCTTTCCCTCTTCCCTCTGTGTTGCCCTAAGTATTTCCCACAACTGGCGTGACAGCCCACTGTCCAGTCCGCCGCACCTCTGTTGAGTCTCCTGTTCAGTGTCCACTAGAGATGAGCGTTGTTCTACTCGAACTGTTCGCCAATCTCAAATTCGAGCTGTTTTGGGCGGTGTTCGAGCCGTTCGGCGAACACGAACGATTTGAGAAAAATTCGGCTGTTCGAGGTTATGTTCGATAACTGTTCGTGCACCAAAATCATAACTGGATTTTTTCTCAGTAATGATGAAAATTAATGTTAATACGCAGTTTGAGTGTACAGCGGGGTGGGGGGAGGGGCAGGGGATGGATCTCTGCAGGAATAATGAAGATCTTCATTTTTTTTTCTCTTTCCCGCATTTGCAGTGGGGAGGTGCAGTCTGTCAGCCTATCAGCAGCGCACACACGGAGCGAACTGCTGTTTTTCACACAAGCAAGGGCATGTGTCATTGGCAGTGTATGTCACATGTCCTTGCCCTATAAGACCAAGCCATTTTCCCCGTCGCCACCATTTTCTCACTGCTGCAGCTTCGCGTTAGACGGCACCGCTGTTGCTGTGTGCGCTATACCTTGTTAATTTCAAGCCAATTTTCACACAAATCTACAGATAGCTTGGGAGTAGGGAATAGTTGTGATTGCAGTCCTTTTAAGGACTAGGTTACAGCATTTCCTACGACTTTTATCAGGCAGGTCTGTGCTCTTAAATAGATAGATTGTGGGAGTAAAGACTAATTGTAATTGCAGTCCTTTTCAGGACTAGGTTACATCAGTTCCTATCAGTTTTTGCCAGGCAGGTCTGTGCCAGTGCTGTGCAAGTTTTTTTCACAGCATTTGGCTGAATCTAGCAAAGCTAATCCTTTTTGGCCTATTGCAGAGTGTGTTAGTCAGTGGAGTAGCCTATCTGTGTTGCAAGATATACCACCTGTGTATAGAATACCAATTTTTTTACTGCACCTAGTGAAGTAAAATCTTTTGGGCATAGCATCATTCTATTAGTCCATCTATACTGACCTCCATCAGGTTGCAAACTGAATATAATTTTTTTCTGCATCTAGCTCTTAAAAAATATTTGGCCTTCTAGCAGTGTGTGGGACTTTCTCTATTAATCCATCTATACTGACCTCCATCAGGTTGCAAATTAAAAATAATTTTTATCTGCATCTAGCTCTGAAAAAATATTTGGCCTTCTAGCAGTGTGTGGGACTTTCTCTATTAGTCCATCTATACTGACCTCCATCAGGTTGCAAACTGAATATATTTTTTTTCTGCATCTACCTCTGAAAAAATATTTGGACTTCTAGCAGTGTGTGGGACTTGTTCTTTTAGTCCATCTATACTGACCTCCATCAGGTTGCAAATTAAAAATAATTTTTATCTGCATCTACCTCTGAAAAAATATTTGGGCTTCTAGCTGTGTGTGGGACTTGTTCTATTAGTCCATCTATACTGACCTCCATCAGGTTGCAAACTGAATATAATTTTTTTCTGCATCTAGCTCTGAAAAAATATTTGGCCTTCTAGCAGTGTGTGGGACTTTCTGTATTAGTCCATCTATACTGACCTCCATCAGGTTGCAAATTAAAAATAATTTTTTTTCTGCATCTACCTCTGAAAAAATATTGGGCTTCTAGCTGTGTGTGGGACTTGTTCTATTAATCCATCTATACAGACCTCCATCAGGTTGCAAACTGAATATAATTTTTTTCTGCATCTACCTCTGAAAAAATATTTGGGCTTCTAGCTGTGTGTGGGACTTGTTCTATTAGTCCATCTATACTGACCTCCATCAGGTTGCAAACTGAATATAATTTTTTTCTGCATCTAGCTCTGAAAAAATATTTGGCCTTCTGGCAGTGTGTGGGACTTTCTCTATTAGTCCATCTATACTGACCTCCATCAGGTTGCAAATTAAAAATAATTTTTATCTGCATCTACCTCTGAAAAAATATTTGGGCTTCTAGCTGTGTGTGGGACTTGTTCTATTAGTCCATCTATACTGACCTCCATCAGGTTGCAAACTGAATATAATTTTTTTCTGCATCTAGCTCTGAAAAAATATTTGGCCTTCTAGCAGTGTGTGGGACTTTCTCTATTAATCCATCTATACTGACCTCCATCAGGTTGCAAATTAAAAATCATTTTTATCTGCATCTAGCTCTGAAAAAATATTTGGCCTTCTAGCAGTGTGTGGGACTTTCTCTATTAGTCCATCTATACTGACCTCCATCAGGTTGCAAACTGAATATATTTTTTTTCTGCATCTACCTCTGAAAACATATTTGGACTTCTAGCAGTGTGTGGGACTTGTTCTTTTAGTCCATCTATACTGACCTCCATCAGGTTGCAAATTAAAAATAATTTTTATCTGCATCTACCTCTGAAAAAATATTTGGGCTTCTAGCTGTGTGTGGGACTTGTTCTATTAGTCCATCTATACTGACCTCCATCAGGTTGCAAACTGAATATAATTTTTTTCTGCATCTAGCTCTGAAAAAATATTTGGCCTTTTAGCAGTGTGTGGGACTTTCTGTATTAGTCCATCTATACTGACCTCCATCAGGTTGCAAATTAAAAATAATTTTTTTTCTGCATCTACCTCTGAAAAAATATTGGGCTTCTAGCTGTGTGTGGGACTTGTTCTATTAATCCATCTATACAGACCTCCATCAGGTTGCAAACTGAATATAATTTTTTTCTGCATCTACCTCTGAAAAAATATTTGGGCTTCTAGCTGTGTGTGGGACTTGTTCTATTAGTCCATCTATACTGACCTCCATCAGGTTGCAAACTGAATATAATTTTTTTCTGCATCTAGCTCTGAAAAAATATTTGGCCTTCTAGCAGTGTGTGGGACTTGTTCTATTAGTCCACCTATACTGACCTCCATCAGGTTGCAAATTCAAAATAATTTTTTGTCTGCATCTAGCTCTGAAAAAATATTTGGCCTTCTAGCAGTGTGTGGGACTTTCTCTATTAGTCCATCTATACTGACCTCCATCAGGTTGCAAACTGAATATATTTTTTTTCTGCATCTACCTCTGAAAAAATATTTGGGCTTCTAGCTGTGTGTGGGACTTGTTCTATTAGTCCATCTATACTGACCTCCATCAGGTTGCAAATTGAATATAATTTTTTTCTGCATCTAACCCAGCCAATAGTTTTGGCCTAATACCACAGTTTGGCCACTCAGCTCTGCTCGGTTCCCATCCATTGTTTTTTTGTGCAAACAACTCCAGAGTTGTGAATTAGTTAACCACCAAAATGAGTGGAAAAAGGCCTGCTGCTGGTGGAAAGGGGAATAGGCGTGTTGGGAAGGGGAAAAAAGGTTTTGTCCGTGGGGTAGGTGTTAAAGCAACAGTAACATCTGCAGAAGAAAGACCATCTTCCAGCCAAACTAAAATGTCTACTTCTTTTAGCGGACAATGTGATAAGATCCCTTTCTTACGGCCACGCCAATCGCTACAAATTCCAGATGAGGCAAAAAAACAGCAGGTGCTTCAACGGATATCAAGTGCTCCTTTAAGTGGGCTCTCCTCCACATCAACTTCAACATCACAAATACTCCAGTCCTCAAAGGTGTCACCCCAATCGCACTTGCTTCCTCACAGCTCCCAAATCTCCAGCTGCCCATCTGAGTATGAGGTAGAACAGATGGTTGAGTCTGCAGAGCTGTTTACTCATACTATAGCCTGGGAATCAGAGGTCGACTCCAGCGCTTCTGTGAATCCAGACGAGGAAATGATCTGCACTGATGCCCAGAATCTTTATGAGTCGGATCCAGGACCAGACGCAGAAGGTTCTGACCATAATGTAGACCCTCATTCCCAAACTGTAACTCCTGTTGGTGGAGACAATGAGGAAGACGATGATGAGACTCAAATACCTGATTGGAGCGACAACTTTAGTTTTTTGTCAGGGCAGGAACAGGTTGGCTCTGAGGACGACGGGTGTGATAACGCACAGGGTGATGATGATGAGGTTGGAGATCCCACTTACTGTCAACCCACAGTCAGCCAAGAGATGAGGTCAGCAGAGGAGGTGGAGGAAGATGCTAGTGACGACGATTCAGGTTGCGCCTTCCTGGACAGAGACGTAGTACTGGAAGCACGTCAACAACTGCATCCTCAAACACAACTCTGCCTCTCACCACAAGTCGTGGTGGCTCTTCAGGTCGCATGGGTGCTAAGCCTTGCATAGCCTGGGCATTTTTTCAGATCGATAAAGATGACCCAACTCGTGTTATCTGTAACATTTGTCAGCAAAAGCTAAGTAGAGGCCAAAAAATACATAGTTTGAGTACTTCATGCATGAACCGGCACATGGACATGAAGCATAAGTTGCAGTGGGAAGCTCAGTGTGCTACAATGCTCCCTAGCCGGCCGGGCCCACCACCGTCTGCCATATCTTGTGCATCCGCGGCCTCTTCATCCTCTGTGACTGGGGGGACAGCAGTCACACCTGTTTTGGGGCGCAGACCTGCCACCTCTTTACCCGCAACAGCCAGCGTGATTGGCAGGTCATCATTTTCTTTGGAGGTGGTAACACCAGCTGGTGTTGAGCGCTGTCCGACATCGATAGCACCACCTTTGGATCAAGGCAACCTAACATGTCCGCCTGCATCTTCCTCACAGACCGGCAGTTTGCCGGGGACACCCTTATCAACCCCGTCTAAGCACAATAGCCAGCCCTCGGTCCCTCAGATGTGGACAAGTAAAAGACCATTTCCTCCTAGCCATGAGAAAGCTAAGAGGTTGAATTTCACCATCTGCAAGCTCTTGGCTACAGAAATGTTGCCTTTCCGCCTGGTGGACACAGAGGATTTTCGAGACCTTATGTCCGTCGCAGTGCCCCAGTACCAGATGCCCAGTCGGCACTACTTCTCAAAGAAAGGTGTGCCTGCGCTCCACCAGCATGTCGCACACAACATCACCGCTTCTTTGAGAAACTCTGTGTGTGACAGGGTGCATTTCACCACAGACACTTGGACGAGTAGGCATGGACAGGGCGTTACATGTCGCTGACTGGGCACTGGGTAACTATGGTGACAGCAGGACAAGGGGCTGCTGTCCAAGTCTTGCCGTCCCCACGAGTTGTGCGTCAATCCTCTTTATGTCAAAGTTCCTCCACTGCTTCTGCCTCCTCAACCTCCTCTCGGTCTTCCACCTGCACCCAAAGCCTGTCTGGTCATGCCACAAGCTTTCTAACTGCGCAGAAGGGATCCTGCACACCTCCTTACTATGCTGGCAGTAGGGCTCAACGTCATCAGGCGGTTTTTACTTTGAAATGTCTGGGAAATGTGAGTCACACAGCTGAGGAGTTGTGGTCAGCTCTGGAGAACCAATTTCATGAATGGTTGTCTCCACTGGACCTGAAACCAGGGAAGGCCGTGTGCGACAATGCTGCAAACCTGGGTGCGGCCCTTCGCCGGGGCAATGTCACACACGTGCCTTGTATGGCTCACGTGTTGAACCTGGTTGTCCAGCAATTTTTAGCCCACTATCCCAGACTAGATGGCATTCTGCAGAGGGCACGGTCGCTGTGTGCTCACTTCCGCCGTTCGCATCCCGCAGCTCAGCGACTTACATCTCTACAGAAGTCGTTGGGCCTGCCACTTCACCGGCTAAAATGCGATGTGCCTACCCGGTGGAATTCAACTCTGCACATGTTGCAGCGACTGTGGCAGCACCGACAAGCCCTGGTGCAATACGTTCTGACGTATAGCCTGGGCACACGAGATCCAGAGGTGGGGCAAATCACGCTGGAGGAGTGGTCTCAGATCAGGGACCTATGCACCCTTCTGCACAGTTTTGAAATGGCGACGAAGATGTTTAGTGCTGACGATGCCATTATCAGCATGACTATTCCGGTGATTTACATGCTGGAGCACATGTTAAACAGAATTCGGAGTCAGGTGGTGGCACAAGAGGAGGTGGAGGAAGTAGAGGAGGAGGAGTTGTATGCGGAAGGGCTAACATCTGCAAGGTCCAGACGGTCGGCAGCACCAAGGCGGCAGGCATGTGAGGGTGGAGGAGATGGTTTTACCAGGGCGCATGGTAGCAGCCAAACTAGTGAGGAAGGTGCAGGAGCCCAGGAAGAAGTGGAGGACGAACTGATGGAAGACTCATCAGATGAGGGAGACCTTGATCACATTTCTGTTGTGCAAGGTTGGGGGGAGAGGACAGAGGAAGGAAGCATGATTGTTACCTCGCCACCAACACAACAGGGACTTGGTGCTCCTGGATGCGCAACACACATGAGTGCCTTCTTGCTGCACTACCTGCAACATGACCCTCGAATTGTGAGAATTAGAAATAATCCTGACTACTGGGTTGCCACACTGTTAGATCCCCGGTACAAAAGTAAATTTGCAGAAATTATTCCTGCCATAGAAAGGGATGCATGCATGCAGGAGTATCAGCAGAGACTGTTGCAGAATCTTACATGTGCTTTTCCACAAAATACCAGTGGTGCACGTAGTGAATCTCACAGTTCCAACTTGCCAACCGTGGGACCGTCAAGTGTTCAGCACTCAAACCGTAACAGAACCACAGTATCTGCTGGTAACATCAATTTTGCGGAATCATTTCACCACTTTTTTAGCCCATCCTTTGCAAGGCTAAGGTGTCATTTGTCCCCTGCTAATACATGTGGGGACAAATGACACCGCAAGAAAGGACCTGAAAACCATCTGCAGTGACTTTGAAGACTTAGGCAAGAAAGTGAAAGAATTGGGAGCGCAGGTGGTCTTCTCATCCATCCTCCCAGTGGATGGCCATGGAACAATGAGGTGGAATAAGATTCTACAGGTGAACAACTGGCTACGTCGATGGTGCCGTCAACAAGGATTTGGATTTCTGGATCACGGAATGAATTACCTATACGATGGACTACTTGCTAGAGATGGGGTGCACCTTACGAAGACTGGAAAACATGTATTCGGAAGTCGCCTTGCTACACTCATCAGAAGAGCTTTAAACTAGAACAATGTGGGAAGGGAAGCAAAAGGCCAGAAAAAGCCATACAGCTGACAAATACTATTGAGATCTCTGCTACTGGAAGTGGAAAAGAAGAACAAAGACAAAAAAATCTAAATAATAAAAATATGGGAGGAAGAGAAACCAATCACAAACTAAAATGTTTTTATACAAATGCACAAAGCATGGGCAACAAACAAGGAGAATTGGAACTACTAATGCAGGAAAAGGAATATGATGTCATTGGAATCACTGAAACTTGGTGGGACGATACACATGATTGGAATAAAAGGCTAAAAGGATACAACTTATTTGCAAGAAACAGACTTGATAAACGAGGAGGAGGTGTTGCATTGTATGTTAGAAAAGCGTATATCTGCACAGAGATTGAAGCTTCAGAGACTGGGAGTTCTGTGGAAACTGTTTGGGTAAGAATACAAGGAGAGAACAACGGAAAGGACACCATTGTAGGCATTTACTACAGGCCACCTGGGCAAGCTGAAGATATGGATGAACTCTTTATGTATCAAATGACCAAGTTCTCCAAAAAATATGACGTAGTGGTCATGGGAGATTTCAACTATCCAGACATTTGTTGGGAATCTCAAGTAAAACTAACAGGTCAAGCAAATTCTTATCCTCTCTTGCTGACAACTTTATCTTCCAAAAGGTAGGGGAGAAAACAAGGGGATCTGCTACTTTGGATCTAATCCTTATAAACAGGGAGGAAATGGTTGAGGAGGTAAAGGTGGCTGGGACCCTAGGAGGCAGCGATCATGCTATTATAGAATTTTGGATAACTAGAGGAGGAAGACATGTGAAGACTCAAACTTCAAGGTTAGAGTTTAGAAAGGCAGATTTTAAGAGACTCAGAAAGAGAATAGGAGGGATCCAATGGCTGGATGTCCTTAAGGACAAAAATGTCCAGGAAGGATGGGAAATTTTTAAAAATGAGATTCTCAAAGCACAATCGTTAACAATCCCGAAAAGTAGGAAGAATGGGAAGCATTTAAGGAAACCAGGATGGATGAACACAGAACTTAAACACATGCTAAAAAGAAAGAAAGAAATGTTTATTAAATGGAAAGAGGGAGGCATATCTAAAGAAGATTATAATGCAGTCTGCAGATCCTGTAGGGCACGTATCAGGTTAGCTAAAGCTGACAATGAATTAAGGCTTGCAAGAGATGTCAAAAGCAATAAAAAAGGATTTTGGGGGTATGTCAAAAGTAAAAGAAAAGTCAAAGACGCTATAGGATTTTTACAGGATGAAAATGGAGAAATGGTAAGAGAGGATGTTGAGAAGGCCGAACTTTTTAATTCCTATTTTGCATCTGTTTTCTCTCAGAAAGAAAATGTAACATCAACTGATCTTCACTGTCCTTTTAAAGGAATAGAGGAATCCAAGTTATCAGTAAACAGAAAGATTGTGAGGGAATATTTAGCTAACATAAATGAGTTCAAGTCTCCAGGTCCAGATGAATTACACCCCAGAGTACTGAAGGAGATTGTAGAAGAAATTTTAGAACCACTCTCCATAATCTTTGAAAATTCTTGGAGAACAGGAGAAGTCCCAGAAGACTGGAGAAGAGCAAATGTTGTTCCTATCTTCAAAAAGGGGAAGAAGGTGGACCCAGGGAACTATAGGCCGGTGAGTCTGACTTCTATACCAGGAAAGATCTTTGAACAAATTATTAAACAACATCTATGTAAGTACATGGATAAGAATGAAGTGATTAACCAGAGTCAGCATGGGTTTGTAACTAACAAGTCATGTCAGACTAACTTAATTTCCTTCTATGACAGAATCACTGACTGGGTGGATCAGGGAAATGCTGTAGATATAGTATATCTTGACTTCAGCAAAGCATTTGACAAAGTATCTCACATCATCCTTATTGAAAAAATGACCAAGTATGCAATGGACCAGGCAACTGTTAGGTGGATTCATAACTGGCTTAGTGATCGGACTCAAAGGGTGGTTGTAAATGGCTTCACATCCAGCTGGATGAATGTCTCAAGTGGGGTACCACAGGGCTCCGTCCTGGGACCTGTATTGTTCAACATCTTTATCAATGATTTAGATGAAGGAATTGAGGGTAAACTGATTAAATTTGCTGATGACACAAAGCTAGGAGGGATAGCTAATACTAGAGAAGAGAGAGAGAGGATTCAAAAAGACCTAAATAAACTGGAGCAGTGGGCAGCAACCAACAGAATGGTTTTTAACAGGGAAAAATGCAAAGTACTACATCTGGGCAATAAAAATGAAAAAAGCATATACAGAATGGGAGGAATAGAGCTAAGCAACAGTACATGTGAAAAAGACTTAGGTATACTAATAGATCATAGACTGAACATGAGTCAACAGTGTGATGCAGCAGCAAAAAAGGCAAATACAATTCTGGGATGTATTAACAGAAGCATACAGTCTAGATCACGTGAAGTCATTATCGGTCTTTACTCCTCTTTGGTCAGACCTCATCTGGAATACTGTGTACAGTTTTGGGCACCACATTTTAAAAAAGACATAGACAAACTGGAGCAAGTTCAGAGAAGAGCGACCAGAATGGTGACTGGTCTGCAAACCATGTCCTATGAGGAACGGTTGCAGGATTTGGGAATGTTTAGCTTGCAAAAAAGAAGACTGAGAGGAGACTTAATAGCTGTCTACAAATATGTCAAGGGCTGTCACATTGTAGAAGGATCATCTTTATTCTCATTTGCACAAGGAAAGACTAGAAGCAATGGGATGAAACTAAATGGGAGGAGACACAGATTAGATATTAGAAAAAACTTTTTGACAGTTAGGGTGATTAATGAGTGGAACAGGCTGCCACGAGAGGTGGTGAGTTCCCCTTCAATGGACGTCTTCAAACAGAGGCTGGACAGACATCTGTCTGAGATGATCTAGTGAATCCTGCTTTGAGCAGGGGGTTGGACCAGATGACCCAGGAGGTCCCTTCCAACTCTACCATTCTATGATTCTATGATTCTATGATAAGGCCACAGGAGACAAGAAGTCTGACACATAGTCAACGCCTAGAGACGATGGTACAGGAGTATCTCCAAGTAAACATTGAAGCCATGACTGTGTCACTGGACCCTTGCTCTTTTTGGGCTTCCAATCTGGATAAATGGCCGGAGCTAGCCACTTACGCCTTGGAGATCTTGTCATGCCCCGCAGCCAGCGTTCTGTCTGAACGTGTGTTCAGCGCGGCTGGTGGTGTGCTGACAGATAAGCGCACGCGGCTCTCCACTGATAATGTAGACAGACTCACGTTCATAAAGATGAACAAATCATGGATCCGAAACGACTTTTCTACCCCTGTGTCATCCTGGGGAGAGTAAAAGCTTGATGATTGGTTAAAATCACCCTACCAACCGTTTTAAGCTTTCAAATTACTAATCATGTTTATCTGTATCTTGGCTGGAAAATAATTTGGGCTTTGTAGCAGTGTGCAGCACTGATTCTATTAGGCCATCTATAATAAGCTCCACCAGATTTAAAATTACTAATCATGTTTATCTGTATCTTGGCTGGAAAACAATTTGGGCTTTGTAGCAGTGTGCAGCACTGATCCTATTAGGCCATCTATACTAAGCTCCACCAGATTTAAAATTAATAATAATTTTTAGCTGCATCTAGCCCGGAAAATAATTTTGGGGCTCCGAGATGCGCAAGACACATAAGTGCCTTTTTGCTGCACTACCTGCAACATGACCCTCATATTGTCAGAATTCGAAGTAATCATGACTACTGGGTTGCCACACTCTTAGATCCCCCAAACTTTTCGATCAACCTTTTCATTTTAATAAAGACCAAAAAAATGGTCATTTTTGAAATTATAAGCATTAGCAGGTTATTAGAAACTGAAATCAAACAGTTTTCAACTCAAAACTTTATTCTAGGTGATGTTACATTTTCACATAGGACCCCTTGTTCGAAAGGAGCTTCTGAACTCTCTCGTCCATTGAATTTGTCAGGTTTTGGATGGTTCCTGCTTTAATTGTTTTGCATGAGGACAGAATACCCTCCCAGAGGTGTTGCTTAGATGTGAACTGCCTCCCGCCATCATAGACACTCCTTTTGATGATGCTCCAGAGGTTCTGAATGGGGTAGAGGTCAGGGGAGCATGGGGGTCACACCATAAGTTTGTCACCTTTTATGCCCATATCAGCCAGAGATGCAGATGTTTTATGTGCAGCATGAGATGGTGCATTATCATGCAAAAAAATGATCTTGCTGTGAAATACACGGTTCTTCTTCTTGAACCATGGCAGGAAGTGCTGTTTGAGAAAATCCACATACATTATGGAGTTCATCTTTAGCGCCTTCAGGGATCCTAAAGGGGCCGACAATCTCTCTCCCCATGATTCCAGCCCAAAACATTACTCCACCTCCTCCTTGTTGGCGCTGTAGCCGTGTTTGCGTGGGGTGTCCATCAACCAGCCATCCTCCACTCCATCCATCTGGACCATCGAGCGCTGTACGGCACTCATCCGTGAACAAAACAGTTTTGAAATCAGTCTTCATGTAATGTTTAGCCCACTGGAGCCGTTTCTGCTTGTGTGAAGTGGATAGAGGAGGTCGACAGGATGGCGTATGCACAGCTGCAAACCTCTGAAGGACCCTGCATCTTGTTGTTCGGGGGACGTTGGAGGCACCAGCAGCTTCAAAAACTTGTCTGCTGCTATGACAAGGCTTTTTTGCCGCTGCTCTTTTAACCTGACGTAATTGCCTGTAGGAAAGAGTCCTCAATTTGCCCTTATCAGCACGCACACGTGTGTACTGTGAATCAGCTACATACTTCTTGATTGCCAAGACACTTCATCCTGATCATCGCACAATGTTGATTGTAGTCATGCCTTGACCTAAACACTCCACAATTTGTTGCTTCTCAGCAGCCGACACATCCTTTTTCTTTCCCATTTTGGCAGAAAATGTAGGCTGCTTAATAATGTGAGACAGCCTTCTTAAGTAGTCTTGCCTTTCATTGGACACACCTGCCAAACTAATTAGCACAGGTGTCTGCAATTGCTTACAGTGATATAAAGAGCCCTGACACACATCACCATCAATGAGTTTAACTGACAAACAAACAAATTCTTCCCTTATCACTCCTAAACACTTTTTGCATAATAATTTGGAACACAGTGTACATGTGCTTTTCCACAAAACACCAGTGGTTCACGTAGTGAATCTTACAGTTCTAACTTGCCAACCGTGGTCTGTATGGAGTTGTTCAATAAAGGGCCCAAAATTAAGATAACATAGATGGGAGAGGTCTCTATGAATAGGAATTCCTAAGTATTTGATACCCTGTGAGGGCCAGGCAAAGGGAAAGTTGGACTGGAAGGAATCCTATATGGATTTGGGGAGGGAGACATCGAGGGCCTCAGACTTCGCTGCATTGATTTTAAAATTTGACCATGTAACAAAGTGATCTATTTCAGCCATAACAGCATGGATGGATATATGTGATTGAGTGATATATACTAGGACATAATCAGCAAATAGAGAGCACTTGGACTCGGTGCCTCCCACCTCAATCCACCTAATATTGGGGTTATGGCGAATTGATGAGAGCAGGTGCTCCATCACTAGGATGTATAAGAGAGGGGACAGAGGACATCCCTGCCTTGTCCCATTGGTGATTGTGAAAGGTGATGAAAATGTTCTGATGCACCCCCTGGGCCTTGGGACACCCGGAGCCGGACCCTTTTTGGTGGATGCTGGTGGTTGTAGTCTTCGTGGCGGCGACCCGGTTCCGTGGCTCAGGGTGGTCAAACCAGTGGCGGAACTATTTATGTGGTTTTGATGTTTAAATCTCCGACTACGCCACCCGTGGATTGCGGTCAGAGTGAACCGCCGCTGCAGGGCAGACCGCTGAGGCTGGTGTTGTGGGTGCAGCAGAGCGTAGCATAACTCCCCACGGGAGGAGTATAGCCTCAGGGCAGTGTATGCGGAGGATGGGAGTGATGGTGCAGGGCAGCAGCAGTAACGACACGGAGTCAGTGATGCAGTCCAGGGCCTTTACTCACAGTTCTTATTATCCAGACCACGTCTGCAGGTAACGGCTGCCCACGTCGTACTGTGCTCACCAGGTGAGGGGCTCAGACAACTCCCAGATAACTTTGGAGCGCTTCACAGGACCCCCTTTGTGTGTCCTTTGTCTGGCCTTTCTTACCAACCCTTCTGTCCGGCTGCCTCGGGCCTCCTCTTGGTAAACTTGGCGCCAGTTTCCCTGACCCTATGTGGTGCCTTCCTAGCGGGTGTAGCGAGGGGCTGCGCCACATAAAATGTCAGAGCCTCCGGTTTCTAGCTGAGGGTCGTTTCCTGCCTCCACTAGTTTCGGGGACCGGTCTCCCCCTTTGGCCTGACCCCTCCACGCAGGTGGATTCGGGCGTGCGGTGGCGACTCGCCCGTCCGCACCCCTGGGATCCCTTCATTCCTCGTTCCTGGAACCTTCTCCGCTCCTCTTCCTTCCTTCTCCCTCTTCCAGGCCTGGGCCTCTGTTACTAGGCCCGCCTCCGGAGCAGAGCTCATGCAGAGCCCCTGCTCCCTGCCACTTCTGCTCAGACTTCTCTGCACTGAACTAAGATGGTGCCCACCTTTTATACTCCCTTCTCAATGCACCCAGGAACTGCTTCCTCCCTGCTCCTGCACTACAGGGTTCCCCTTCCTCAGTGTTCCCTCCCCCCACTCCAGCCAGGGACAGGGACTGTCGTGCCCATCTCAGAGGCATATTGGTCGCCCTGCCCCACGGCAATGTGGTGTAATGCATGCAGGTGTCGGGTCCTGATCCACACTCCATCCTTACCTGAGAGTGAGATATCACACCTCTGGGTGAGGTGCAATACCTCTGTAGCAACCGAGCCCTCAGGGTGCTACAGTTCCATTTATCTTCAGCCTAGGTGACGTATTGTGATACAGGGCCGTGATTTTGGCTATAAAAGTGTCCCCTAGACCCCTACCCCAAGCTTTTTAAGAGAATCATATATGGTGTGCCAGGAGACTCTATGGAATGCTTTCTCAGCATCCAACGAGAGTATCTAATTACAAATTTTTAACTGCATCTAGCCCAGGAAATACTTTGTGCCTAGTAGCAGGGTCTGCTAGTCAGCGGATTATCCCGGCTGTTAAGCAAGCTACACCACCTGTAGTTTGGACACTTAATTTTTTCAAAGGAAATGCTTCGGGACCTCGGGATACTCAGTGAAGAGCATCAGGAGGCACCCAAAGGCATAGGGGCTGGGACTGGCAGTAGGATGCCTTGCGGTGGACAGCCGAGCTCGATCCTTATAAAAGCTTTTTAACTGCAGCAGCTTTAGTGGACGCTACTGGAGCTGGAATTACGCGGCTGCTGGCATGAGACTTGCCCTCCAATAGATCCTTGTAAATGGATTTAAAGTGTATTCATTCAAATTAGAGAGACAATTTAAATTAAAAAGCTTAGAGCTGCCTCCACCACAGGGGGGCTCGCTCGACCCACCAGCGGACAGGCACCAGTATTGGGAGAGGGGGGCTGGCCGTCAGGGTTCACCGCGGCTCTGGCACAAACCCGGCGACACGGAGGTGGCACGGGCAGGAGCGGACTGGCCGTGTCGGCTTCTCACTTTTTGGATTTTAGAAGGGCATGACATGCCTATATCTGTGTCTCCCCCTCCTTTTACTCCTCCACCTCTTTTCTTTTCGCATGACTATATGTACTTGTCACTTTTCCATGTGTTAGTTGTGTCTTCTGAGCAGTTTGTCAGCTTTTGGACACCTTTGAAGGTGTTTTTTATGTGTTTCTATGTGTTTTTGTTTGCCTGCCATTGGTTTTAACGGTGTTCGAAGGTGTTCGACGAACAGTTCGACTAACAGTTCGGCGAACACACGGGTGTTCGACGAACCGAACCGAACTCGACCACTACGGGGGTGGCTCAACACTAGTGTCCACTCTAAGCCAAAGCTTCTCTCTGCGAGCAAGCCCCAGAAATAGCTATGCAGGTTCAGTGAACTCTTGGGCCTTCTTGCGTCCCGGAAACCATGGCTGAGAGTGAACATTGGTTTGGAGATGCAACAGAACAGAGGAGCAAAGGACCAGACAGCGGGCAGGGAGAAGCGAGAGTGGCTGAAGAGATGAGCAGTGAGGTGGGTATGTTTTTTTTTTAATATTGTTGCCGGCCCTCTACTGTTTAGCAAGATGGAGGCCAAAGTTGTTCACCATTTTGCTAAATTCACTCTGAACAAATTACAAATTTCTTTTGAAGAATTCAATTCCTCTCAAATAAATTCAACCATCTTTCATTTTAGGGAATTTGAGTAATTACCTAAGTTAATGTTAAAAGTTTGCACCAACTGGATGCCTCCCATCATGGATGAATTGTAGAGTGTTCCCCTATTACAGACAACCTTCCATTTATCCTCTATAAGCATAGATTTCCACCATGATAACTTAGTATTATCTATTCATCCACTCATTTCGAACAGCTTTCCATGGCAATATCAAGGAAGTAACTTGCACTTGAGAATGGTTTGTGGTGTTGTAGGGTTTTTCCCATCTCAAACATCTATCGAATAAACTCAGAGTCGGCTTCTATGCTTTGAGTCTGTTCTCGGACCTAAATGGAATAGCCACAAAATATGCCCATGATTAGATATGAGCGAATTCGAACTGTTAAGTTCAGGGTTCGTACCGGACTCCTAGTTTCCGGTGCTGAACTCCAAACATGAGCTTCTCCTGGAAGTCCATTTTTACAGTTGAGGAGTCCGGGGAGGAGAGAGAGGTTCCAGATCCAAAGTTCTGGTTCCCCCTGATTTCAGTAGGGTTTGGATAGAGTTCTGGTACCCAAGCCAAACTTTGGATTAAAGTTTGGTTGGGTACCAGAACCTGAACTTTCACGGATCCGCTCATCCCTACCCTTTACACCTACTAGATGAGTGTCCCATCATCTCCAGAATGGGCTGTATTATAATCTGCTTCCACTGAAGCAATGGCCGTCCATATGGAGTGCTCTTGATCGGCATTCTAATGGAAAAAATGGAGAAAGCTTCATATGCATGGTCAACGCTCCATAGTGGACAACACATGACGTAACTTACCAGTCTCTTATCTTATACTGTGATTATGCCATAAATGTTCAAGATAAGACAACCCTTTTAAGGAATTGTCTTTAAGGAATAAATTCATCCAACTAACCATGAATTTCTCATTTCATGTCCTGCCGGATCTCATCATTGGGTTCAAGTTAGAACTTTAAGCCAAGCCGATCTCTTTATCTCTTCAGTAAATTCTGTAGACTTGTTTTTGTGCAGAAGATCAGTGATTATCTTGGTCCATAAGCTAATTATACTTTTTCCAACTTAATACAAAAGATTGGAATGATCCTAAATCATTTTCTAGTAAAACTCCAAATTCATGATTCCTTCAATGAAGGCTTGTCGGTGAGATGGTCCTGAGCGAGTAAAGACTCTCCACCACTACACTACTTCCACCAGGAGATGTGTTGAATTTTTACACTATTACTTATTCTTTAACTAGAAAAAATTAGCTCAAAACTGCATTTTTTAGCCATATTTTAAATGATAAAATATAATATTCACACGAGCCGCCATTATCCTAGCATTCCAATATATAATGAATGTACTATGGTACCATGGAAACGAAAACTTTTTTTATACAACTACAGTTCTCGTAAAATGAGCCGAGGATGTGGATGATATGTATCCACATGCTAAATTTTATTTTTATACTTCGGCATGAAATTAGAAGGAGTAGTAGCTGCAAAACATAGTCTAAATTCGGCTTGTCCCCATAACAACAAACTGTGAATAAATCTTGAAGGGAATTGGTCAGCAGGTTTTTGCTATTTAATCTGAGAGCAAAATGATGTAGCAGCAGAGACGCTAATTCCAGGGATGTATCACTTATTAGGCTGTGTGTTGTCGTTTCAATACAATCAGTGTTTTATCAGCAGGAGATTATCACTGTAGGACTAGGTCTCATGTGCCAGGGAGTCCAGTGTAACCACACCCCCACCTTGCTGGCAATGTATTGTTATAAAGGGAAGCGGCCAATCAGTGATGTGGGCGGAGTCATACACAACTCAGCATTCTGAGCTTGCAACAGAAAAAACAGGGATTCTATCAAAACGGCACCAAGCAGTCCAGTACGTGACACATTGCTGGAATTAGGGTCTCTAATCCTATATAGTGCTGCTCTCGGATTACATAGCAAAAAAGCTATCCACAAAACTTTTTTATACCTTTTTTTAATATATATGTTAGCTGGAACATAATATATGAGAAAATTTGTCCTCAAAGGGATTGTTCATTTCTGGTGACTTTTTTTTCTTTTAAATGTATGTATTTAGAGCTAAAAATCATTTCTTTAGTTGAGTTTCTTTTTGCACCGTTTGCCTTCTTTAGCCTCTGTGTTGCAATATCTATTACTGGTTGCAGAATGAGCTAACTGAGAATCCGTCAGTGAGCACCCACTATGATGGTGTGATGAGGAGTTTGTAACTCTATTATTTGTCTTTATTCTGAGCTCCTCTCAGCTAATTTATGGCCACATCAAAGTTGAGTGCACAGGAAACAAAGAGCCTGTAAAGGCCAAATGCTGCAAAATTTTTAATGAAAATCAAGTTAGAAGAATGATTTTTAGCCTGAAATACATTCAAAGCAACTTATAGAACCCAGATACTATTTATGACTGCCAATGCTTAAATTCTGCCATACAATGCCAACTAATACTCCTGTGCCTTGCCTACGTGAAACAGCCATTCGGTTCTTAAATAATGCCGCCAAAGAGTGCACAAATTCTACTTCTATGCAGTACACATCCCCTTTTAATTGCATTGCAGTCTTCATTGCTGTTATCAAACATATCATCTCTAAGATCAAATAAGAAATGGAACCTAGAGCAAAATTATCAGCTTCATTGTCACCTGCAAAGTCGGTTGTCTTCGTCAGGAATATTGTGACTTACTATTATTAGGGATGAGCAGACCCGTTGAAGTTTGGACTCTGGTACCCAACCCGAACTTTAGACCAAAGTTCGAATCGGGTACCAAAACTATACTCGAACTTGAACAAGAACCTAAACCCCATTGTAAATAACGGGGACCCAAACTTTGGAACTGGAAAATGTTTTCTCTCTGGACCGGAAGTTCCCCAGAACTCCGAATATTAAAATGAACTTCCATGTCCATGTTCGGCGTTTTGCAATCAACACTCGGGGTACGAATGCTGAACATGGAAATTCGGGTTATCACAACCTTGGAAAAAACTGAAGCCATCCATTGTCTCCCTAAATACTATGACCCTAATTTATCAAGACTGGTATACTGTCGTAATTTTTGCCACTTTTATTGGAATAAATTATGATAATTTTTTTGCCTTTGCTCGGCCACACCCCATCTTAGCTAAACTCCCCTTACTTTTCTAAAAGTTGGTATTCCTGGCCAGAACTGGCGTGAAAGCGTCAAAAGTATCAACATTTTTGTGCAAAAATTGCACGTAATTTTTGCTCAATTAGGAGCAATTTTTAAATTTTGATTTTAAGCCCCCTAAATTTACAAGAAAAAAATTACATTTCAAGGAGGCAGTATTTACTAAAAACACAATTCCATGTGATGTGTGAAAAATCATAAATCTGATGTCCCAGTAACAAAGAACTGTAGCAGCAAAAATTTCTTGTCACATGAGGTCAGCGTGAGGGTCATGAATCTGCAAAGAGCTGCCATCGATTTATTCCAGATTCTGCCATTTGCATTCAAATTAACTTAATTGAAATTGATTGTGTGCGTTCGTCTGACTGACTACGGGGTAAATTAGACTGTAAGCTCCGGTGTATAACCCATACAACATCTCTCATTCTTTATAAATTTGCTTTGTTTTTTTTACATTTTTGTCATTTTTTTAATACATCATTCCATCTATGTTCTCACGACTGGAGATTATCTGCAACATTTAAGATCTTTTTATTTTAATTGTTAAAATGTATTTAAAGTAAAAACTATGAAGCAATTTTGTTAAAATGTCGGAATAAAATCCCTTATCTTTTTGTGTATGCAGTTCTTTTGCGGACCTATCTGCCGTCATGGTTACAGACTACAAACTAACTCTGTGTAGTCATGTGTTGCTTTACTCCATCTGTCCCAAAAATAAAAAGTTTTTGGAAAAAATGTGAACAAACTAACACATGATTTATGGATCCGAATACACAGTATCATGGACTCCCATAGGTCTGCATGGGAGCTGTAGACACAAAACAGTAGAGTATTTTAATGGAAAATATTTATTCTTTATTAAAATTTCTCTTTGGAGAATTAACATAGTATTAGGGCAAATTGCAATTTTCTTGGTGGTCAGTGATGAGTTCAGGGACCTTATGGGCCATTGGAGCCCACGGAGACCTGCTCAATTTGGCTCTTTCTAAAGATATAATTGTCTCCATGGAAGCTGTCAGTTTTTGCCCCAAAAATTTACTGACAAAAATGCATTTAGGGTCAACAACAAGGGAACACCCCCATCCATCAAGGTTGGGCCCAAGGACTTACTGGAGAAGAATGGACAAGTGATTTCTACACTGTCATCCTATGTAATTCCTCTAGAAAGATATTACAGTATAGGAAACTTCACAGAACACTGTTACATTCTTACATATTGTGTAATTCCTATTTGAGGTCTCAAACTCCAGGATTTTCTGTATGGGAGGCAGAAACACTAATAGTGAGCCATACACAGAACCACCATCTAAAGTTGTTTTTTTTTCATAAGAAACTACACAGGACACTGCTGCATTCTTCCGTATAGTCTAATTTCTATTTGTGGCGTCTCAAACTCTAAGATTTGATGTATGGGAGGCAGAAACACTAATAGTGAGCCACTATTTTATAACTTTTTAAAAACAAGTTATGGACGGTATGACAAAAAATGAAGAAAGGCAAGAAAGAAAAGTCCTACCTGCACGCATTATTTTCTGCAGTAAGAGTTACCGGTGCATTACAATTTTGGCAACATTCAGCTATTGATCTTCTTTAGACCTGCATCATGTTCTGGCTTTCTTTCTTTGCGGTGGATGAAACATCAGCAACATGTAATACAGATCCACACCCTTCCCATAGAAATCAATGGAGTCTAAACCGTGGGTCGGTCATGCAACACTATTGACAATTCTAAGAGCAAATGTAACATACGGACACAGACGTTTACTGATGAATGTGAATTACAGATCTGTGTTGTAGACCTCACTGACAATACAACTCTCCATGCTCGCTCCTACTGGCAGATAATTGGCTTCTGGGTTAATTTGACTTGTGTGTCTGTGACAAGGGAATTAGGTACGGGAAATCTACCGGGGACCGGACAGGTGTGAATGAATAAACATTTTTTCTGAAAAGCATTGCATAATACAAAGTATCTTCATACTTCTTAAAAAGAATGATAATATCAGCATCGCAGGTGATACTATTGTTACCGTATTTTTCGGACAATAAGACGCACCGGACCATAAGATGCAAATTTTTGTGTGTGTCTTTTTGAAAATAGAAAAAAAATATTTTTTATAAGATGGGGGTTCATCTTATAGTCTGAATAGGTATGGTATCTTACCTGGGGGGCAGTGGAGTGAGCGTCACAGGATACAGGGTCCCTCAGGAAGCCAGCAGCAGAAGAGGTGAGCTGCTGTGGAGCCTGTGCCGGGCCGGGGCCTGTGCCTGGCTGTGGCCCTTAGCCTGGCCGGTTCCTGTGCTGTGGCCTGTAGCTGAGGCCAGGGCCTGTGGCTGATGCCGGGGCCTGTGGCTGATACCGAGGCCTGAGGCTGAGGCCGTGGCCTGTGGCTGATGGCGATGCCAGGGCCTGTGGCTGGGGCTGAGGCAGTGGTTGATGCCGAGGCCTGCGGTTGATGCCGGGGCCTGTGGCTGATGCCGGGGCCTGTGGCGGAAGCCTCTGGCTGGGGCCTGTGGCGCAGGCCTCTGGCTGGGGCCTGTGGCGGAGGCCTCTGGCTGGGGCAGAGGCGGAGGCCTCTGGCTTGGGCTGAGGCAGAGGCCTCTGGCTGGGGCTGAGACCGGGGCCTCTGGCTGGGGCTGAGGCCTCTGGCTGGGGCTGAGAACGGGGCCTCTGGCTGGGGCTGAGGCCAGGCTCTCGGGGTGGGACTGAGGCCGGGGCCTCAGGCCAGGGCTGAGACGAGGGCCTCGATCTGGGGCTTGTACCGGGCTGGGGCTGTCTCAAGGAAAATGGCCGCCGGAGCTCCCGGTCTGCACATGCGCCCGCTCGGGCGGCCATTGTAGATCACAGCTCTAGGAACATGGCCACACACACTGGAAAGCTGAGCAGGCCACTCTGCTTCCCCCCTGATGCCGCTCACAGCCCAACATCGGCCCCAGCCCCAGTACCGGCCAGGCACAGGTCCCGGCCCCAGCCGCTCTGCCTCATCTCTGCTGCCGCTGCCGCCGCTACCACCACGGCGTTCCTAAAGGAGGGAGGGCCCTGCGATCCTGCTTCACAACCACCGCAGGTAACGTTTGGACCATAAGACGCACCCCCCATTTTTCTCCCAAATTTGGGGGAAAAAAGTGTGTCTTATGATCCGAAAAATACAGTACTTTACCACTATTGCTGTTACTATTACTGACCCTGGACCCTAAGTGAACTAAAATTCCTAAAATATCAAACATAGCGAGTCCTTCCTGGGTTCAGTGCCGGCTGCCTGGGTTTCGGTGTTTTGACTGCAAATCACCACTGTAGCCAATCACTGAGTTTAGCAGCTCCTGCCGTCTACCTCGGCACAGTCACCTATACAGTGTACAGCATAAATATCTCCCAACAGAACATCGCAAAATCAAATCTTTTATTTTTTTCCTTTTTTTTGAGAACTGATCTTCCAGCACCATTCATCTTGTGATATCTTGGAAAGATTAGGAAGATTACTTCTGAATTTTAAGGATGAAATAATTGTTAGATTTTTAAAAATATTCATTCCTATAAAAGTTACTTTGAGACGTCTGATGCTCTTACCTTTACCTAGGAAACCAAGCAAATCTGCATACACAAGAAACCGTTAAAGGTGTCAGGAACGTCAGAGACGACACCGGGGAGATCACACAATATCCCACCGCTGCCGTCACTTTGTCAGGATTTGTCAGGGATTCGCTCGCACATAATCCCGATTACTCACTACGTAGCTATCGGGAAGCGAGCAGAGACCATATGGCGTACACACCACCGGATTCCAATACATGGAATATGTGTATATGCCCCCGTACTGTCTCTGCCAGCTTCACGATAGCCCAATGATGATTATTTGCTGCCACCACAACCAGTTTTAAAGTATAATACAGGCCTGATAGGACGCCTTCTTTCTGGTAGCGTATATGGCTTCGGGGGAGGAACGATTACAGGACAAGAGAAACAGGACTATTAAATTTTGTATTTAATCCAAAAGGGAGGCAGTGTTTATGTGAAATATACAATCATTTTGCAAAGGGAGACATTAAAATACAGAGTATACAATTACACAAATAAAATGGGATTAAGGAGAACTTACTAAAAAGATCGCAGAGACAATTCTGTTTAGCTGGAGGGGAGGCGCTCCAATGCCCGTTCAGCGAACGTGACCCCTTGCTTATAGAATATATACCTACCGGCAACAAGTACTGACGCTCCTTCGGCTGGGTCTTTTATGTCAAAGGGAGGAACCTGCCCACACATCCCCTGTGATGACATCACAAGGGCTGGGTTCCAACTTTCATATTTTTATTAAAATATCTAACTTCCGTGATAACTTATCACTGGTTGATCGCAGAAGCTTGCACGTGATGCCATATTCTTTATTATGAATTTACCTTTCCTTAGAGACTACACATGGCATAGCTGTGGTCCGTTATTTTGGTACTTTTGCGCCACAGCTCACCAGAGGGGCATACAGCTATGGAAAAGTAAGAGTATTGTTCCTTAGCTCACCCGGCCGCTAAAAATATGTGTCCCATTATTATCGGAATTATAGACCTTCCAATATTAAATATTTCTTGTTGGTGCTGGCCAGACTGTAGATTTCTGTAGAGCAAAAGGGGGAATGCCCTGGGGGTGAGAGAGAATTATTTTGAAGCCAGGGACTTCATCCTTCTCACTTTGGTGTAAATTTATCGCAGGCCTGTGCCACTAGAAAATACACTCGTATGTTAATTGGGGTAGAAGCTCCCTTTGTACTAGCATTTTGCCTACTAGCCACTTCTGTGTGTGAAAATTGGCATACAGACAACTCCGTAGATTGCCAGCTCTAGGTCTGGTGACAAGTAGTATATAGGAGGGGGATAGAAAAATCCTTAATATTTTCTTAATATGTTTATGACAAAGGGGTTTACGAAGCATTTTTTTTTATGGATAAAGCTTTACTGTAGTAAAAAATAAATAAATACGTTTTATTTATTTATGCACCGCAGATCCAGTTCCGTCACTCGGCCGCTGCCACCAGTCTTTGTTGACCGGCAGAAGTGATGACATCACAATCACAACTAAAGCTCACATGACCAACTTTGGTCAATCACTAGGATTAGAGGGGATGACAAGGTAGTTGTAGACCTGAAGCTTGCCGAAATTGGAGCAGAGTTCAATGAAATGTCGGAATGACTTCTTACAAAAAAACTCTGTTGATCAAAGGACAGGAGGTAGAGGGATTAATAACCAGAAAACGATAATACAGTATAACATAGTGCCTACGTGATATAAATGTATCCTCCATTACCTTTTCACCAATTAGTCATGACGCTAATCCAATACATGATCCCAACTTGCCAGCAAAATCCTCAAATGGCTACAAATCACATCACGATCATTGGGTGGCATCATACAGGCATGTAGAGCATAAACATTCACAGACACATCAAAACATTTTAATTTTTTTCAAAATGGATCTTCCTGCACCACTTGTTTCGAGATTTGTCGAACCAAGAGTAAAAGTAAGGGCAGGTGCAGATGGTCGTAGATTCTTTCATCCGAGAGAATCGGGACGATCATGCAAGTCACACTCTGATCAAACTCTGATCAGAGCGTCAGCGGTCTAACTCTCTCGGATGAAAAGATGGAGAAAAAATGTCTCCATCTTCTCCATACTGTCTAAGAGCATAAATCAGACTGCACTCAGATGTCATCCGAGTGCAGCCCGATGTTTTCCACAGACTTATTGACTTGCATGACCAAGTGTGATCTGAATAACTGTCACAGGTGTGTCAGGTGTGACAGACAGTCTTTCTGGATCCAGCTGTAGAAGGTCATTGCGCTTGGTTCTGCAGGCACCTTCTTGATCTTTTCATCTCTGTAGTGTAGTGACATCTTCTTCCTCTAGAAACTAGCAGTGACCTCTACCTTCTGCTGCTAATTGACACACCCTTTCTGGATGTTTAAATACCTTCAGTCTCTCCAGAAAGTCGTCTGTGATAGTTCTATTTTCCTCTGTCCAGGCTTGAAGCACTATTGGTCGGCTAGTGTCTTCTTGGAGTTCCTTTGGAGAATAGTTGGTGTGATCTCTCTGGGGTCTTCTCAAGCTAAGTGTATTCCCTTGCCTGTTTACCTGTTCGTCTTTAGTTGCAGTGGGGGCTGACTAGTGCTCACCCTGTCCCCTCCCTATCCGGGGCCTATCACTAGGGGCAGTCAGGGATTAGGTTTCCTGCCCGGCGATAGGTGCGGAACCTATTTAGGGACGTTAGGGGAGCCAGGGTGTTGTCAGATCTGCCTAAGGGTCTCCACTCCCCCTTTCCCTAGTGTTTGGGCTTCCTCCCTCTTTTCCCATCATTGTGCACTTAGTCCTTCCCTCACCTAGTGTGCCAGTATCAGATCAAACCCAGACATACAGCAATTTTTTTCCGTAGACAGGCCATAACCAAGGAAAATATTGGATATCTGCATGGTCACATAGACTAACATTGGTCTTAGTGTGATCTGATGTTTTGTTGAGTTGTACTCGGACTGATAATACACTTGTCCGCCCCTGCTCTAAAAAACATGGTGGCGTACAGTACAGCAGCTTATGGAGGGAGGTCCTCATTGAAGTCCTTATGCTCTAATAGAGAATTTAGGTGGCGGTGTCCTAGTAGTCTAGAATTGTCTGGGAGGATAACCTTCATAACCCTAGGCCTTTGCCTTATGGAGTCCTTAGATAATGAGGGTCCTTACTGATAAGGGTCCGTGATTTGTTTTGCAGAAATCTCTTCATCACTCTTTTTTTTGGAACGAATTTTTAGCTGTAGAAATTTCTGCACCAAACCTGCCGCTTGTGAATTAACCTTAACAGTACATGGTTGTCCGGTGTGTCAGGTGTAATATACAGTTGCTCTGGATCAGGCTGTAGAGGGCACTGCGCTTGGCTTTGCAGACATCTTCTTAATCCTTCTTCCTTTAAAACCCAGCGACGACCTCCCTCCTGCTGCTGATTGACACACCCTTACATGGGAGTTAAAAACCCTCAGTTTTCTCCAGGCAATCACCGGTGATACTTCTATGTACCTTTGTGCATGCTTGGAGCACTAGCTGTTGGATAGCTTCTTTTCTGGTGCCCTTGGAGGACAGTTGGCGTTTCTCCTCTGGTGTCTGCTCAAGCTAAGTTAATCCCCTTTGTTTGTCTACCTTGTTGTCTTTAGTTTGTAGTGGGGCCTGACCAGTGCTCACCCCTCCCCCCCATCTCAGGCCAATCTCTAGGGACATTCAGGGATTAGGTTCCTGCTCGGCGATAGGTGTGGAACCTATATAGAGACGGTTGGGTAGGCGGGGTGGTATTAGATCTGCCTAGGGGTCTCCACTCCCCCTTTCCCTAGTGTTTGGGCTTCCTCCCCCTCTTCCCTTCATGTTGCACTTAATCTTTCCCATACCTTGCGTGACATTGGTGGTGTCCAGTAGCAGCAGGAGGGTACATTCTGGCTAATCACTAAGACTTTGACATATATCACCCTATACAATGTGTACAGTGCACAGCTCATCGCCGACACAGCTTTAGAGCTAATGCTACATTTTCTAAATTTCCAATCTACATGTAAAGCGAGAGCGTTGTGATAATATGTCTAAAGAACGTGAACTCTACAACTATTCCAAAACAATTCCCTTCCACCCCATTAGAGTGATGCCATTAGGCACCTGAATGGAGGAACATTTTAGTGTGATTGCTTTTGGAATGGATAGATTACTTCATCCTACAACAAAGAGCTGAGAAGTAACTGCTGTATTATAGCTTGGATTTCAGCCAGCGATGCTTAAACTTCCCGTCCTTGGTAACCATGGAAACTTCTGAAGGTAATTCTGGGAAAAGAAAAACGGATTTTTTCAAGGATATAACTTACAAGTAGTGTTGAGCCACCCCCGTAGTGTTCGAGTTCGGTTCGGTTCGTCGAACACCCGTGTGTTCGCCGAACTGTTCGTTGAACTGTTCGTCGAACACCTTCGAACACCGTTAAAACCAATGGCAGGCAAACAAAAACACATAGAAACACATAGCAAACACCTTCAAAGGTGTCCAAAGGCTGACAAACTGCTCAGAAGACACAACTAACACATGGAAAAGTGACAAGTACATATAGTCATGCGAAAAGAAAAGAGGTGGAGGAGTAAAAGGAGGGGGAGACACAGATATAGGCATGTCATGCCCTTCTAAAATCCAAAAAGTGAGAAGCCGACACGTTCAGTCCGCTCCTGCCCGTGCCACCTCCGTGTCGCCGGGTTTGTGCCAGAGCCGCGGTGAACCCTGACGGCCAGCCCCCCTCTCCCAATACTGGTGCCTGTCCGCTGGTGGGTCGAGCGAGCCCCCCTGTGGTGGAGGCAGCTCTAAGCTTTTTAATTTAAATTGTCTCTCTAATTTGAATAAATACACTTTAAATCCATTTACAAGGATCTATTGGAGGGCAAGTCTCATGCCAGCAGCCGCGTAATTCCAGCTCCAGTAGCGTCCACTAAAGCTGCTGCAGTTAAAAAGCTTTTATAAGGATCGAGCTCGGCTGTCCACCGCAAGGCATCCTACTGCCAGTCCGAGCCCCTATGCCTTGGGGTGCCTCCTGATGCTCTTCACTGAGTATCCCGTGGTCCCGAAGCATTTCCTTTGAAAAAATGAAGTGTCCAAACTACAGGTGGTGTAGCTTGCTTAACAGCCGGGATAATCCGCTGACTAGCAGACCCTGCTACTAGGCACAAAGTATTTCCTGGGCTAGATGCAGTTAAAAATTTGTAATTAGATACTCTCGTTGGATGCTGAGAAAGCATTCCATAGAGTCTCCTGGCACGCCATATATGATTCTCTTAAAAAGCTTGGGGTAGGGGTCTAGGGGACCCTTTTATAGCCAAAATCACGGCCCTGTATCGCAATACGTCACCTAGGCTGAAGATAAATGGAACTGTAGCACCCTGAAGGCTCGGTTGCTACAGAGGTATTGCACCTCACCCAGAGGTGTGATATATCACTCTCAGGTAAGGATGTAGTGTGGATCAGGACCCGACACCTGCATGCATTACACCACATTGCCGTGGGGCAGGGCGACCAATATGTCCCTGTCCCTGGCTGGAGTGGGGGGAGGGAACACTGAGGAAGGGGAACCCTGTAGTGCAGGAGCAGGGAGGAAGCAGTTCCTGGGTGCATTGAGAAGGGAGTATAAAAGGTGGGCACCATCTTAGTTCAGTGCAGAGAAGTCTGAGCAGAAGTGGCAGGGAGCAGGGGCTCTGCATGAGCTCTGCTCCGGAGGCGGGCCTAGTAACAGAGGCCCAGGCCTGGAAGAGGGAGAAGGAAGGAAGAGGAGCGGAGAAGGCTCCAGGAATGAGGAACGAAGGGATCTCAGGGGTGCGGACGGGCGAGTCGCCACCGCACTCCCGAATCCACCTGCATGGAGGGGTCAGGCCAAAGGGGGAGACCGGTCCCCGAAACTAGTGGAGGCAGGAAACGACCCTCAGCTAGAAACAGGAGGCTGTGACATTTTATGTGGCGCAGCCCCTCGCTACACCCGCTAGGAAGGCACCACATAGGGTCAGGGAAACTGGCGCCAAGTTTACCAAGTGGAGGCCCGAGGCAGCCGGACAGAAGGGTTGGTAAGAAAGGCCAGACAAAGGACACACAAAGAGGGTCCTGTGAAGCACTCCAAAGTTATCTGGGAGTTGTCTGAGCCCCTCACCTGGTGAGCACAGTACGATGTGGGCAGCCGTTACCTGCAGACGTGGTCTGGATAATAAGAACTGTGAGTAAAGGCCCTGGACTGCATCACTGACTCCGTGTCATTACTGCTGCTGCCCTGCACCATCACCCCCATCCTCCGCATACACTGCCCTGAGGCTATACTCCTCCCGTGGGGAGTTATGCTACGCTCTGCTGCACCCACAACACCAGCCTCAGCGGTCTGCCCTGGAGCGGCGGTTCACTCTGACCGCAATCCACGGGTGGCGTAGTCGGACATTTAAACATCAAAACCACATAAATAGTTCCGCCACTGGTTTGACCGCCCTGAGCCACGGAACCGGGTTGCCGCCACGGAGACTACAACCACCAGCATCCACAAAAAGGGTCCGGCTCCGGGTGTCCCAAGGCCCAGGGGGCGCGTCAGAACATTTTCATCACCTTTCACAATCACCAATGGGACAAGGCAGGGATGTTCTCTGTCCCCTCTCTTATACATCCTAGTGACGGAGCACCTGCTCTCATCAATTCGCCATAACCCCAATATTAGGTGGATTGAGGTGGGAGGCACCGAGTAGAAGTGCTCTCTATTTGCTGATGATGTCCTAGTATATATCACTCAGTCACATATATCCATCCATCCTGTTATGGCTGAAATAGATCACTTTGTTACATGGTCAAATTTTAAAATCAATGCAGCGAAGTCTGAGGCCCTCGATGTCTCCCTCCCCAAATCCATATAGGATTCCATCCAGTCCAACTTTCCCTTTGCCTGGCCCTCACAGGGTATCAAATACTTAGGAATTCCTATTCATAGAGACCTCTCCCATCTATGTTATCTTAATTTTGGGCCCTTTATTGAACAACTCCATACAGACCACGGTTGGCAAGTTAGAACTGTAAGATTCACTACGTGAACCACTGGTGTTTTGTGGAAAAGCACATGTACACTGTGTTCCAAATTATTATGCAAAAAGTGTTTAGGAGTGATAAGGGAAGAATTTGTTTGTTTGTCAGTTAAACTCATTGATGGTGATGTGTGTCAGGGCTCTTTATATCACTGTAAGCAATTGCAGACACCTGTGCTAATTAGTTTGGCAGGTGTGTCCAATGAAAGGCAAGACTACTTAAGAAGGCTGTCTCACATTATTAAGCAGCCTACATTTTCTGCCAAAATGGGAAAGAAAAAGGATGTGTCGGCTGCTGAGAAGCAACAAATTGTGGAGTGTTTAGGTCAAGGCATGACTACAATCAACATTGTGCGATGATCAGGATGAAGTGTCTTGGCAATCAAGAAGTATGTAGCTGATTCACAGTACACACGTGTGCGTGCTGATAAGCGCAAATTGAGGACTCTTTCCTACAGGCAATTACGTCAGGTTGAAAGAGCAGCGGCAAAAAAGCCTTGTCATAGCAGCAGACAAGTTTTTGAAGCTGCTTGTGCCTCCAATGTCCCCCGAACAACAAGATGCAGGGTCCTTCAGAGGTTTGCAGCTGTGCATACGCCATCCTGTCGACCTCCTCTATCCACTTCACACAAGCAGAAACGGCTCCAGTGGGCCAAACATTACATGAAGACTGATTTCAAAACTGTTTTGTTCACGGATGAGTGCCGTGCAGCGCTCGATGGTCCAGATGGATGGAGTGGAGGATGGCTGGTTGATGGACACCCCACGCAAACACGGCTACAGCGCCAACAAGGAGGAGGTGGAGTAATGTTTTGGGCTGGAATCATGGGGAGAGAGATTGTCGGCCCCTTTAGGATCCCTGAAGGCGCTAAAGATGAACTCCATAATGTATGTGGATTTTCTCAAACAGCACTTCCTGCCATGGTTCAAGAAGAAGAACCGTGTATTTCACAGCAAGATCATTTTTCTGCATGATAATGCACCATCTCATGCTGCACATAAAACATCTGCATCTCTGGCTGATATGGGCATAAAAGGGGACAAACTTATGGTGTGACCCCCATGCTCCCCTGACCTCTACCCCATTCAGAACCTTTGGAGCATCATTAAATGGAGTGTCTATGATGGCGGGAGGCAGTTCACATCTAAGCAACAGCTCTGGGAGGGTATTCTGTCCTCATGCAAAACAATTGAAGCAGAAACCATCCAAAACCTGACAAATTCATGGACGAGAGAGTTCAGAAGCTCCTTTCGAACAAGGGGTCCTATGTGAAAATGTAACATCACCTAGAATAAAGTTTTGAGTTGAAAACTGTTTGATTTCAGTTTCTAACAACGTGCTAATGCTTATAATTTCAAAAATGAGCATTTTTTTGGTCTTTATTAAAATGAAAAGGTTGATCGAAAAGTTTGGGGGATCTAAGAGTGTGGCAACCCAGTAGTCATGATTACTTCGAATTCTGACAATATGAGGGTCATGCTGCAGGTAGTGCAGCAAGAAGGCACTTATGTGTCTTGCGCATCTCGGAGCCCCAAAATTATTTTCCGGGCTAGATGCAGCTAAAAATTATTATTAATTTTAAATCTGGTGAAGCTTTAGTATAGATGTCCTAATAGGATCAGTGCTGCACACTGCTACAAAGCCTAAATTATTTTCCAGCCAAGATACAGATAAACATGATTAGTAATTTGAAAGCTTAAAACGGTTGGTAGGGTGATTTTAACCAATCATCAAGCTTTTACTCTCCCCAGGATGACACAGGGGTAGAAAAGTCGTTTCGGATCCATGATTTCTTCATCTTTATGAACGTGAGTCTGTCTACATTATCAGTGGAGAGCCGCGTGCGCTTATCTGTCAGCACACCACCAGTAGCGCTGAACACACGTTCAGACAGAACGCTGGCTGCGGGGCATGACAAGATCTCCAAGGCGTAAGTGGCTAGCTCCGGCCATTTATCCAGATTGGAAGCCCAAAAAGAGCAAGGGTCCAGTGACACAGTCGTGGCTTCAATGTTTACTTGGAGATACTCCTGTACCATCGTCTCTAGGCGTTGACTATGTGTCAGACTTCTTGTCTCCTGTGGCCTTGCAAAGGATGGGCTAAAAAAGTGGTGAAATGATTCCGCAAAATTGATGTTACCAGCAGATACTGTGGTTCTGTTACGGTTTGAGTGCTGAACACTTGACGGTCCCACGGTTGGCAAGTTGGAACTGTGAGATTCACTACGTGCACCACTGGTATTTTGTGGAAAAGCACATGTAAGATTCTGCAACAGTCTCTGCTGATTAGTGTTGAGCCACCCCCGTAGTGTTCGGGTTCGGTTCGGTTCGTCGAACACCGGGATGTTCGAAGAACTGTTCGTCGAACTGTTCGTCGAACACCTTAGAACACCGTCGAACACCGTTAAAACCAATGGCAGGCAAACAAAAACACATAGAAACACATAGAAAACACCTGCAAAGGTGTCCAAAAGCTGACAAACTGCTCAGAAGACACTCTCTTTAAAAAAGCCGGCCGGCAAATTCAGCAGCGGCATACACCGGTACCCGACAATTTAGACAAGAAGGAATAGAGCATCACACATAGATTAGATAGATAGAAACATGTCAGTCACACATATAAGAAGCACAGTGACAGTGTTGGTTACTGCACTTGTCATTTAGTGTAAAGGATTTATTAAAAAAAATATTAGTGTTTTCATGCACCGTCTCTTTAAAAAAGCCGGCGGCAATTCAGCATCTGTACCCGACAATTTAGAACAGAAAGAATAGAGCTTCACACATAGATTAGATAGATAGAAACATGTCAGTCACATATATAATAAGTACAGTGATAGTGTTGCTTACTGTACTTGTCATTTAGTGTAAAGGATTTATTTAAAAAAATAATAGTGTTTTCATGCACTGTCTCTTTAAAAAAGCCGGCCGGCAATTCAGCAGCGGTACCCGACAATTTAGAACAGAAAGATAGAGCATCACACATAGATTAGATAGATAGAAACATGTCAGTCACATATATATGAAGTACAGTGATAGTGTTGGTTACTGTACTTGTCATTTAGTATTAAAATAAAGGATTTATTATTAAAAAAATTGGCGCGGGGTTCCCCTTAATTTTAGGCTCTAGCGGAGGTTAAGCAGACGGCTGGGGCAGATGTTTGAAGCCTGGGAAGGGGGTAATACCCGCGGAGCTTCCCAGGCTACTAATATCAGCCCCCAGCTGAATACATAGCCTTTACTAGCTATTAAAATGGGGGACCCCCCAAAAAAAATGACGTGGGGTCCCCCCTAATTTAATAGCTAGCAAAGGCTAGGCAGACAGCTGGGGGCTGATATTAATAGCCCAGGAAGGGAGCCATGAATATTGGCCCCCTCCCAGGCTAGAAACACCAGCCGTCAGCCGCCCCAGAAATGGCGCATTCATAGGATGCACCAATTCTGGCACTTAGCCTCGCTCTTCCACGCTGCCCTGGTGCGGTGGCAGGGGGTAATAGGGTTGGGGTTGATGTCAGCTTATAATGCCAGCTGACATCAAGCCCAGGTTAGTAATGGAGAGGCGTCTATAAGACACCCCCATTACTAACCCCATAGTCAAAGTTAAAAAAAACACAAACACCCAGAATAAAGTCCTTTAATTGAAATAAAGACACAATCCTTTATTGTTCTAAATTAAACCATACTTACCATCACGCCCATTCCAGCTGAAGCCAACGATCTCCTGCAATAAAAGAAAAATAATAAAGCAACCTCATCCTTACCTTTCCATGGTTCCCACGACAGCTTCAGCTCTGCTACATCGAGATGACAGGCTGGACCGCAGCAGAACGCTGCCATCCAGCCTGTCATCCCGCAGACACTGAGAAGCGCAGGCATGCTTGCGCTGCTCAGCGTCTCTCTGTGACGACATCCAGATGAGCCGAGTTCATGTCCAATGAACTCGGCTCACCTCATGCACGTCACTGACAGCGTGGGAAAATTCTCACGCTGAAGCGCTGATTGCAGGAGAATTTTCCCACGCTGTCAGTGACGTGCAGGAGGTGAGCTGAGTTCATTGCACATGAGCTCACCTCATGCACATCACTGACAGCGTGGGAGAATTCTCCTGCACTCAGCACTTCAGCGTGAGAATTTTCCCACGCTGTCAGTGACGTGCATGAGGTGAGCCGAGTTCATTGGACATGACCTCGGCTCATCTGGATGCCGTCACAGCGAGACAGTGAGGAGCGCAAGCATGCCTGCGCTTCTCAGTGTCTGCGGGATGACAGACTGGATGGCAGCGTTCTGCTGCGGTCCAGCCAGTCATCTCGATGTAGCAGAGCTGAAGCTGTCGTGGGAACCATGGAAAGGTAAGGATGAGGTTGGTTTATTATTTTTCTTTTATTGCAGGAGATCGTTGGCTTCAGCTGGAATGGGTGTGATGGTAAGTATGGTTTAATTTAGAACAATAAAGAATTGTGTCTTTATTTCAATTAAAGGACTTTATTCTGGGTGTTGTGTTTTTTTTAAATACTTTACTAGAAATTCATGGCGGTCATGTCTAATACTGGCGTGACCCCATGAATTTTGGGCTTGGGGCCAGCTGATAATACCAAGCTGGCCCTAACCCCTTTATTACCCAGTGAGCCACTGCACCAGGGCCCTGGATGAGTTGGGTACAGCGCCAGAAGATGGCGCTTCTATGAACGCGCCATTTTCCGGGGTGGCTGCGGACTGCAATTTGTAGCGTGGGGGGCCCAGAAAGCTTGGGCCTCCCTGCGCTGCAGATTCCAGCCCCCAGCTGCCTAGTTGTACCTGGCTGGACACAAAAATAGGGCGAAGCCCCACGTACTTTTTTTTAAATTATTTCATGAAATAATTAAGAAAAAAAGGCTTCCCTATATTGTTGTGTCCGGCCAGGTACAAATAGGCAGCTGGTGGTTGGGGGCAGCCCGTTCCTGCCTGCTGTACCTGGCTGGACACAAATATAGTGCGAAGCCCCACTTCAATTTTTTTTAATTATTTCATGAAATTCATGAAATAATTAAGAAAAAAAGGGCTTCCCTATATTGTTGTGTCCGGCCAGGTACAAATAGGCAGCTGGTGGATGGGGGCAGCCCGTTCCTGCTTGCTGTACCTGGCTGGACACAAATATAGTGCGAAGCCCCACTTCAATTTTTTTAAATTATTTCAGGAAATTCATGAAATAATTTTAAAAAAATTGACGTGGGGCTTCGCACTATATTTGTGTCCAGCCAGGTACAGCAGGCAGGAACGGGCTGCCCCCAACCACCAGCTGCCTATTTGTACCTGGCCGGACACAACAATATAGGGAAGCCCTTTTTTTCTTAATTATTTCATGAAATAATTTAAAGAAAATTGACGTGGGGCTTCGCCCTGTTTTTGTGTCCAGCCAGGTACAACTATGCAGCTGGGGGCTGGAATCCGCAGCGCAGGGAGGCCCAAGCTTTCTGGGCCACCCCCGCTGCAAATTGCAGTCCGCAGCCACCCCGGAAAATGGCGCGTTCATAGAAGCGCCATCTTCTGGCGCTGTACCCAACTCATCCAGGGCCCTGATGCGGTGGCTCACTGGGTAATAAAGGGGTTAGGGCCAGCTTGGCATTATCAGCTGGCCCTAAGCCCGAAATTCATGGGGTCACGCCAATATTAGACATGACCACCATGAATTTCTAGTAAAGTATTTAAAAAAAACACAACACCCAGAAAAAAGTCCTTTAATTGAAATAAACACACAATTCTTTATTGTTCTAAATTAAACCATACTTACCATCACGCCCATTCCAGCTGAAGCCAACGATCTCCTGCAATAAAAGTAAAATAATAAACCAACCTCATCCTTACCTTTCCATGGTTCCCAGGACAGCTTCAGCTCTGCTACATCGAGATGACAGGCTGGACCGCAGCAGAACGCTGCCATCCAGTCTGTCATCCCGCAGACACTGAGAAGCGCAGGCATGCTTGCGCTCCACAGTGTCTCTCTGTGAGGGCATCCAGATGAGCCGAGTTAATGTCCAATGAACTCGGCTCACCTCATGCACGTCACTGACAGCGTGGGAAAATTCTCCTGCACTCAGCGCTTCAGCGGGAGAATTCTCACGCTGAAGCGCTGAGTGCAGGAGAATTCTCCCACGCTGTCAGTGACGTGCAGGAGGTGAGCTGAGTTCATTGGACATGAGCTCACCTTATGCACGTCACTGACAGCGTGGGAAAATTCTCCTGCACTCAGCGCTTCAGCGGGAGAATTCTCACGCTGAAGCGCTGAGTGCAGGAGAATTCTCCCACGCTGTCAGTGACGTGCAGGAGGTGAGCTGAGTTCATTGGACATGAGCTCACCTTATGCACGTCACTGACAGCGTGGGAGAATTCTCCTGCACTCACCGCTTCAGCGTGAGAATTTTCCCACGCTGTCAGTGACGTGCATGAGGTGAGCCGAGTTCATTGGACATGAACTCGGCTCATCTGGATGACGTCACAGAGAGACACTGAGGAGCGCAAGTAAGCCTGCTCTTATCAGTGTCTGCGGGATGAGAGGCTGGATGGCAGCGTTCTGCTGCGGTCCAGCCTGTCATCTCGATGTAGCAGAGCTGAAGCTGTCGTGGGAACCATGGAAAGGTAAGGATGAGGTTGCTTTATTATTTTTCTTTTATTGCAGGAGATCGTTGGCTTCAGCTGGAATGGGCGTGACGGTAAGTATGGTTTAATTTAGAACAATAAAGGATTGTGTCTTTATTTCAATTAAAGGACTTTATTCTGGGTGTTTGTGTTTTTTTTAACTTTGACTATGGGGTTAGTAATGGGGGTGTCTCATAGACGCCTCTCCATTACTAACCTGGGCTTGATGTCAGCTGGCATTATAAGCTGACATCAACCCCAACCCTATTACCCCCTGCCACCGCACCAGGGCAGCGTGGAAGAGCGAGGCTAAGTGCCAGAATTGGCGCATCCTATGAATGCGCCATTTCTGGGGCGGCTGACGGCTGGTGTTTCTAGCCTGGGAGGGGGCCAATATTCATGGCTCCCTTCCTGGGCTATTAATATCAGCCCCCAGCTGTCTGCCTAGCCTTTGCTAGCTATTAAATTAGGGGGGACCCCACGTCATTTTTTTTGGGGGGTCCCCCATTTTAATAGCTAGTAAAGGCTATGTATTCAGCTGGGGGCTGATATTAGTAGCCTGGGAAGCTCCGTGGGTATTACCCCCTTCCCAGGCTTCAAACATCTGCCCCAGCCGTCTGCTTAACCTCCGCTAGAGCCTAAAATTAAGGGGAACCCCACGCCAATTTTTTTAATAATAAATCCTTTATTTTAATACTAAATGACAAGTACAGTAACCAACACTGTCACTGTACTTCATATATATGTGACTGACATGTTTCTATCTATCTAATCTATGTGTGAAGCTCTATTCTGTCTGTTATAAATTGTCGGGTACCGCTGCAGAATTGCCGACCGGCTTTTTTAAAGAGACAGTGCATGAAAACACTATTATTTTTTTTGATAAATCCTTTACGCTAAATGACAAGTACAGTAAGCAACACTGTCACTGTACTTCATATATATGTGGCTGACATGTTTCTATCTATCTAATCTATGTGTGAAGCTCTATTCTTTCGGTTCTAAATTGTCGGGCACCGGTGTATGCCGCTGCTGAATTGCCGGCTTTTCATGTTTCACTGTTGGCACTGTTCCCATCGATTTGGGCAATCACTGTAATGCCACAACCACCATGGCTGTGGCATTACAGTGAGTGGCAGACAATCCCTGCATGATTGATGCTCTAAATGCCAGACATGCAGGACACGCTTTTGGTGCACGAACAGTTATCGAACATAACCTCGAACAGCCGAATTTTTTGCAAATCGTTCGGGTTCCTCGAACAACTCGAACACCGCCCAAAACAGCTCGAATTTGAGATTGGCGAACAGTTCTAGTCGAACACCGCTCATCTCTACTGCTGATACTCCTGCATGCGTGCATCCCTTTCTATGGCAGGAATAATTTCTGCAAATTTACTTTTGTACCGGGGATCTAACAGTGTGGCAACCCAGTAGTCAGGATTATTTCTAATTCTCACAATTCGAGGGTCATGTTGCAGGTAGTGCAGCAAGAAGGCACTCATGTGTGTTGCGCATCCAGGAGCACCAAGTCCCTATTGTGTTGGTGGCGAGGTAACAATCATGCTTCCTTCCTCTGTCCTCTCCCCCCAACCTCGCACAACAGAAATGTGATCAAGGTCTCCCTCATCTGATGAGTCTTCCATCAGTTCGTCCTCCACTTCTTCCTGGGCTCCTGCACCTTCCTCACTAGTTTGGCTGCTACCATGTGCCCTGGTAAAACCATCTCCCCCACCCTCACATGCCTGCTGCCTTGGTGCTGCCGACCGTCTGGACCTTGCAGATGTTAGCCCTTCCGCATACAACTCCTCCTCCTCTACTTCCTCCACCTCCTCTTGTGCCACCACCTGACTCCGAATTCTGTTTAACATGTGCTCCAGCATGTAAATCACCGGAATAGTCATGCTGATAATGGCATCGTCAGCACTAAACATCTTCGTCGCCATTTCAAAACTGTGCAGAAGGGTGCATAGGTCCCTGATCTGAGACCACTCCTCCAGCGTGATTTGCCCCACCTCTGAATCTCGTTGGCCCAGGCTATACGTCAGAACGTATTGCACCAGGGCTTGTCGATGCTGACACAGTCGCTGCAACATGTGCAGAGTTGAATTCCACCGGGTAGGCACATCGCATTTTAGCCGGTGAAGTGGCAGGCCCAACGACTTCTGTAGAGATGTAAGTCGCTGAGCTGCGGGATGCGAACGGCGAAAGTGAGCACACAGCGACCGTGCCCTCTGCAGAAGGCCATCTAGTCTGGGATAGTGGGCTAAAAATTGCTGGACAACCAGGTTCAACACGTGAGCCATACAAGGCACGTGTGTGACATTGCCCCGGCGAAGGGCCGCACCCAGGTTTGCAGCATTGTCGCACACGGCCTTCCCTGGTTTCAGGTCCAGTGGAGACAACCATTCATGAAATTGGTTCTCCAGAGATGACCACAACTCCTCAGCTGTGTGACTCACATTTCCCAGACATTTCAATGTAAAAACCGCTTGATGACGTTAAGCCCTACTGCCAGCATAGTAAGGAGGTGTGCAGGATCCCTTCTGCGCAGTTAGAAAGCTTGTGGCATGACCAGACAGGCTTTGGGTGCAGGTGGAAGACCGAGAGGAGGTTGAGGAGGCAGAAGCAGTGGAGGAACTTTGACATAAAGAGGATTGACGCACAACTCGTGGGGACGGCAAGACTTGGACAGCAGCCCCTTGTCCTGCTGTCACCATAGTTACCCAGTGCCCAGTCAGCGACATGTAACGCCCCTGTCCATGCCTACTCGTCCAAGTGTCTGTGGTGAAATGCACCCTGTCACACACAGAGTTTCTCAAAGAAGCGGTGATGTTGTGTGCGACATGCTGGTGGAGCGCAGGCACACCTTTCTTTGAGAAGTAGTGCCGACTGGGCATCTGGTACTGGGGCACTGCGACGGACATAAGGTCTCGAAAATCCTCTGTGTCCACCAGGCGGAAAGGCAGCATTTCTGTAGCCAAGAACTTGCAGATGGTGAAATTCAACCTCTTAGCTTTCTCATGGCTAGAAGGAAATGGTCTTTTACTTGTCCACATCTGAGGGACCGAGGGCTGGCTATTGTGCTTAGACGGGGTTGATAAGGGTGTCCCCGGCAAACTGCCGGTCTGTGAGGAAGATGCAGGCGGACATGTTAGGTTGCCTTGATCCAAAGGTGGTGCTATCGATGTCGGACAGCGCTCAACACCAGCTGGTGTTACCACCTCCAAAGAAAATGATGACCTGCCAATCACGCTGGCTGTTGCGGGTAAAGAGGTGACAGGTCTGCGCCCCAAAACAGGTGTGACTGCTGTCCCCCCAGTCACAGAGGATGAAGAGGCCGCGGATGCACAAGATATGGCAGACGGTGGTTGGCCCGGCCGGCTAGGCCGCATTGTAGCACACTGAGCTTCCCACTGCAACTTATGCTTCATGTCCATGTGCCGGTTCATGCATGAAGTACTCAAACTATGTATTTTTTGGCCTCTACTTAGCTTTTGCTGACAAATGTTACAGATAACACGAGTTGGGTCATCTTTATCGATCTGAAAACATGCCCAGGCTATGCATGGCTTAGCACCCATGCGACCTGAAGAGCCACCACGACTTGTGGTGAGAGGCAGAGTTGTGTTTGAGGATGCAGTTGTTGACGTGCTTCCAGTACTACGTCTCTGTCCAGGAAGGCACAACCTGACCTCGTCGTCACTAGCATCTTCCTCCACCTCCTCTGCTGACCTCATCTCTTGGCTGACTGTGGGTTGACAGTAAGTGGGATCTCCGACCTCATCATCATCACCCTGTGCGTTATCACACCCGTCGTCCTCAGAGCCAACCTGTTCCTGCCCTGACAAAAAACTAAAGTTGTCGCTCCAATCAGGTATTTGAGTCTTATCATCGTCTTCCTCATTGTCTCCACCAACAGGAGTTACAGTTTGGGAATGAGGGTCTACATTATGGTCAGAACCTTCTGCGTCTGGTCCTGGATCCGACTCATAAAGATTCTGGGCATCAGTGCAGATCATTTCCTCGTCTGGATTCACAGAAGCGCTGGAGTCGACCTCTGATTCCCAGGCTATAGTATGAGTAAACAGCTCTGCAGACTCAACCATCTGTTCTACCTCATACTCAGACGGGCAGCTGGAGATTTGGGAGCTGTGAGGAAGCAAGTGCGATTGGGGTGACACCTTTGAGGACTGGAGTATTTGTGATGTTGAAGTTGATGTGGAGGAGAGCCCACTTAAAGGAGCACTTGATATCCGTTGAAGCACCTGCTGTTTTTGTGCCTCATCTGGAATTTGTAGCGATTGGCGTGGCCGTAAGAAAGGGATCTTATCACATTGTCCGCTAAAAGAAGTAGACATTTTAGTTTGGCTGGAAGATGGTCTTTCTTCTGCAGATGTTACTGTTGCTTTAACACATACCCCACGGACACAATCTTTTTTCCCCTTCCCAACACGCCTATTCCCCTTTCCACCAGCAGCAGGCCTTTTTCCACTCATTTTGGTGGTTAACTAATTCACAACTCTGGAGTTGTTTGCACAAAAAAACAATGGATGGGAACCGAGCAGAGCTGAATGGCCAAACTGTGGTATTAGGCCAAAACTATTGGCTGGGTTAGATGCAGAAAAAAATTATATTCAATTTGCAACCTGATGGAGGTCAGTATAGATGGACTAATACAACAAGTCCCACACACAGCTAGAAGCCCAATATTTTTTCAGAGGTAGATGAAGAAAAAAATATATGCAGTTTGCAACCTGATGGAGGTCAGTATAGATGGACTAATAGAACAAGTCCCACACACAGCTAGAAGCCCAATATTTTTTCAGAGGTAGATGAAGAAAAAAATATATGCAGTTTGCAACCTGATGGAGGTCAGTATAGATGGACTAATACAACAAGTCCCACACACAGCTAGAAGCCCAATATTTTTTCAGAGCTAGATGCAGAAAAAATTATATTCAATTTGCAACCTGATGGAGGTCAGTATAGATGGACTAATAGAATGATGCTATGCCCAAAAGATTTTACTTCACTAGGTGCAGTAAAAAAATTGGTATTCTATACACAGGTGGTATATCTTGCAACACAGATAGGCTACTCCACTGACTAACACACTCTGCAATAGGCCAAAAAGGATTAGCTTTGCTAGATTCAGCCAAATGCTGTGAAAAAAACTTGCACAGCACTGGCACAGACCTGCCTGGCAAAAACTGATAGGAACTGATGTAACCTAGTCCTGAAAAGGACTGCAATTACAATTAGTCTTTACTCCCACAACCTATCTATTTAAGAGCACAGACCTCCCTGAAAAAAGTCGTAGGAAATGCTGTAACCTAGTCCTTAAAAGGACTGCAATCACAACTATTCCCTACTCCCAAGCTATCTGTAGATTTGTGCGAAAATTGGCTTGAAATTAACAAGGTATAGCGCACACAGCAACAGCGGTGCCGTCTAACACGCAGCTGCAGCAGTGAGAAAATGGTGGCGACGGGGAAAATGGCTTGGTCTTATAGGGCAAGGACATGTGACATACACTGCCAATGACACATGCCCTTGCTTGTGTGAAAAAAAGCACTTCGCTCCGTGTGTGCGCTGCTGATAGGCTGACAGATTGCACCTCCCCACTGTAAATGCGGGAAAGAGAAAAAAAAATGGAGATCTTCATTGTTCCTGCAGAGATCCATCCCCTGCCCCTCCCCCCGCCCCGCTGTACACTCAAACTGCATATTAACATTAATTTTCATCATTACTGAGAAAAAATCCAGTTATGATTTTGGTGCACGAACAGTTATCGAACATAACCTCGAACAGCCGAATTTTTCTCAAATTGTTCGTGTTCGCCGAACGGCTCGAACACCGCCCAAAACAGCTCGAATTTGAGATTGGCGAACAGTTCGAGTAGATCAACGCTCATCTTTACTTACAAGATGCTCAAAGTAAAGTAAAATCACTGGCTAGAAAAAGAACAAAAATTATAAATATATTTGCATTTATTTATCTATTTACAATAAATGATACTGAAATAAATAATAAAATGTAAACGTGGAAACAAAGGCAAACACAATGTATCCACCGAGTTCCCTTACAATGGAGTACCCTCCGAAGAGTCTAACTCTTCCACACTGGATGCGTTTGGGAGTTGAAGGTTAAAAGTTTGGGGTTCATACCGAACAGTTAGTGTCCGGTGTTAAAAGCTGAACTCTGACTTCTCCCGGAAGTCCATTGTAATGTTCAGAGGTCTGGGGGAAGTCTGTTGCAGAGAGAGAGTTTTCCAGAACAAAAGTTTGAGTCCCCATTGTTCTGGTCCAAGTTTGTGTACAGTTCTGGTACCCGAACCAAACTTTGGAATAAAGTTCAGGTCGGGAACCAAAAACGGAACTTCCACGGGTCCGCTCATCCCTATTAAAGAATAGATAAAAGTTCTGGTGTTCTCCTTTTTTGCTATTTTTGGCACGGTTCCCCCTATTCTGAGAACCCTATGCAGAAATGAACAATTTGATTTGAGGCAAATCAGATTCACCCCAATTAAAAAAAGAAAATCAAGTATTCGCCAGAATCCAAATCTGTTACCATTTGCTTTGTGGAAATGCAGCTAAATGGAGAAAAAAATAAAAAATAATTATACACACCCAACCCTTAACTCTCTGAAGATTCCAGTGAAGGGGAGGACAGATGAGGACTGGATGAGCATGTGTGTGTGTGCATACAGTGGGGGAAATAAGTATTTGATCCCTTGCTGTTTTTGTAAGTTTGCCCACTGACAAAGACATGAATAGTCTATAATTTTAAGGGTAGGTTAATTTTAACATTGAGAGATAGAATATCCCAAAAAAATTTAAGAAAATCACATTGTATAAATTAGATAACTTTATTTGGATTTTGCAGTGAGAAATAAGTATTTGATCCCCTACAAACCATTGAGTTCTGGCTCCTACAGACCAGTTAGACGCTCCTAATCAACTCGTTACCTGCATTAAAGACAGCTGTCTTACATGGTCACCTGTATAAAAGAATCCTGTCCACAAACTCAATTAATCAGTCAGACTCTAACCTCTACAACATGGGCAAGACCAAAGAACTTTCTAAGGATGTCAGGGACAAGATCATAGACCTACACAAAGCTGGAATGGGCTACAAAACCATAAGTAAGATGCTGGGTGAGAAGGAGACAACTGTTGGTGCAATAGTAAAAAAATGGAAGAAATACAAAATGACTGTCAATCGACATTGATCTGGGGCACCATGCAAAATCTCACCTCATGGGGTATCCTTGATCATGAGGAAGGTGAGAGATCAGCCTAAAACTACACGGGGGGAACTTGCTAATGATCTCTAGGCAGCTGGCATCACAGTCACCAAGAAAACCATTGGTAACACATTACGCCTTAAAGGTTTAAAATCCTACAGTGCCCTCAAGGTCCCCCTGCTCAAGAAGGCACATGTGCAGGCTCGTCTGAAGTTTGCCAATGAACACCTGGATGATTCTGTGAGTTATTGGGAGAAGGTGCTGTGGTCAGATGAGACAAATATGTAACTCTTTGGCATTAACTCAACTCGCCGTGTTTGGAGGAAGAAGAAGGATGAGTACAACTTTAAGAACATCGTCCCAACCGTGAAGCATGGTGGGGGAAACATTGTACCTTGGGGGTGCTTTTCTGCAAAGGGGACATGATGACTGCACCGTAATGAAGGGAAGATGGATGGAGTCATGTATCGCAAGATTTTTGCCAACAACCTCCTTCCCTCAGTAAGAGCATTGAAGATGGGTCATGGCTGGGTCTTCCAGCATGACAATGACCCAAAACATACAGCCAAGTCAACAAAGGAGTGGCTCAAAAAGAAGCACAGTAATGTCATGGAGTGGCCTAGCCAGTCTCCAGACCTTAATCCCATAGAAAACTTATGGAGGGAGTTGAAGCTCCGTGTTGCCAAGAGACAGCCTCAAAATCTGAACGATTTAGAGATGATCTGCAAAGAGGAGTGGACCAAAATTCCTCCTGACATGTGCGCAACCATGATCATCAACTACAAACAACGTCTGACTGCTGTGCTTGCCAACAAGGGATTTGTCACCAAGTATTAAGGGTGGTTTGCCAGAGGGATAAAATACTTATTTCTCACTGCAAAATGCAAATAAATGTATCTAATTTATACAATGTGATTTTCTTGATTTTTGGGGGGGATATTCTATCTCTCAATGTTAAAATTAACCTACCCTTAAAATTATAGACTGTTCTTGTCTTTGTCAGTGGGCAAACTTACAAAAACAGCAAGGGATCAAATACTTATTCCCCCCACTGTGTGTGTATATACACTGCTCAAAAAAATAAAGGGAACACTTAAACAACACAATATAACTCCAAGTAATTCAAACTTCTGTGAAATCAAACTGTCCACTTAGGAAGCAACACTGATTGACAATCAATTTCACATGCTGTTGTGCAAATGAAATAGACAATAGATGGAAATTATTGGCAATTATCAAGACACCCTCAATAAAGGAGTGGTTCTGAAGGTGGGGACCACAGACCACATCTCAGTACCAATGCTTTCTGGCTGATATTTTGATCACTTTTGATTGTTGGTTGTGCTTTCACACTCGTGGTAGCATGAGACTGACTCTACAACCCACAGAAGTTGCTCGGGTAGTGCAGCTCATCCTGGATGGCACATCAATGCGAGCTGGAGCAAGAAGGTTTGCTGTGACTGTCATCGTAGTGTCCACAGGCTGGAGGCGCTACCAGGAGACAGACCAGTACACCAGGAGACGTGGAGGGGGCCGTAGGAGGGCTACAACCCAGCAGCAGGACCGCTACCTCCGCCTTTGTGCAAGGAGGAACAGGAGGAGCACTGCCAGAGCCCTGCAAAATGACCTCCAGCAGGCCACAAATGTGCATGTGTCTGCACAAATGGTTAGAAACCGACTCCATGAGGGTGGTATGAGGGCCCGACGTCCACAGATGGGGGTTGTGCTCACAGCCCAACACCGTGCAGGACGCATGGCATTTGCCACAGAACACCAGGATTGGCAAAGTCGCCACTGGCGCCCTGTGCTCTTCACAGATGAAAGCCGGTTCACACTGAGCACATGTGACAGACGTGACAGAGTCTGGAGACGCTGTGGAGAGCGATCTGCTGCCTGCAACATCCTTCAGCATGACCGGTTTGGCAGCGGGTCAGTAATGGTGTGGGGTGTCATTTCTTTGGAGGGCCACACAGCCCTCCATGTGCTCGCCACAGGTAGCTTGACTGCCATTAGGTACCGAGATGAGATCCTAAGACCCCTTGTGAGACCATATGCTGGTGCGGTTGGCCCTGGGTTCCTCCTAATGCAGGACAATGCCAGACCTCATGTGGCTGGAGTGTGTCAGCAGTTCCTGCAAGATGAAGGCATTGAAGCTATGGACTGGCCCGCCCGTTCCCCAGACCTGAATCCGATTGAGCACATCTGGGACATCATGTTTCGCTCCATCCACCAACGTCACGTGGCACCACAGACTGTCCAGGAGTTGGCGGATGCTTTAGTCCAGGTCTGGGAGGAGATCCCACAGGAGACCATCCGCAACGTCATCAGGAGCATGCCCAGGCATTGTAGGGAGGTCATACAGGCACGTCGAGGCCACACACAATACTCAGCCTCATCAGGAGCATGCCCAGGCGTTGTAGGGAGGTCATACAGGCACGTGGAGACCACACACAATACTCAGCCTCATCAGGAGCATGCCCAGGCGTTGTAGGGAGGTCATACAGGCACGTGGAGGCCACACACAATACTCAGCCTCATCAGGAGCATGCCCAGGCATTGTAGGGAGGTCATACAGACACGTGGAGGCCACACACAATACTCAACCTCATCAGGAGCATGCCCAGGCGTTGTAGGGAGGTCATACAGGCACGTGGAGGCCACACACAATACTCAGCCTCATCAAGAGCATGCCCAGGCGTTGTAGGGAGGTCATACAGGCACGTGGAGACCACACACAATACTCAGCCTCATCAGGAGCATGCCCAGGCGTTGTAGGGAGGTCATACAGGCACGTGGAGGCCACACACAATACTCAGCCTCATCAGGAGCATGCCCAGGCATTGTAGGGAGGTCATACAGACACGTGGAGGCCACACACAATACTCAACCTCATCAGGAGCATGCCCAGGCGTTGTAGGGAGGTCATACAGGCACGTGGAGGCCACACACAATACTGAGCCTCATCAGGATCATGCCCAGGCATTGTAGGGAGGTCATACAGGCACGTGGAGGCCACACACAATACTCAGCCTCATCAAGAGCATGCCCAGGCGTTGTAGGGAGGATATACAGGCACGTGGAGGCCACACACAATACTGAGACTCATTTTGATATGTTTTAAGGACATTACATCAAAGTTGGATCAGCCTATAGTGTGTTTTTCCACTTTAATTTTGGGAGTGACTCCAAATCCAGGCCTCCATTGGTTATTAAATTTGATTTCCATTGATGATTTTTGTGTGATTTTGTTGTCAGCACATTCAACTTTGTACAGAACAAAGTATTCAATTAGAATATTTCATTCATTCAGATCTAGGATGTGTTATTTGAGTGTTCCCTTTATTTTTTTTGAGCAGTGTATATATATATACAGTATATATATATCTATCTATTGGGAGATACCAAAATGCATTTTGGTAGTCTGAGACACTCCCAACGCTCCCAATTAGCCCATCTAAGAGCAGGGAGGAAATGTTCTTAGAACATTAATACCTTGTGTATAATCTATCCTGAGATACACCACTCTATTCTTGGCTGGACCAGGTGAAAGCAGGGGCAAAAACTAAGATTTCCAAAGTGTACTGTGCATTGAAAAGTCTGAGAAGCTGGACGCCATTTTACAAAATTATGAAGGAGGAATTGTAAGCTGGATGAACTGTGCAAGAAAGATTTATCAGGTAGAACGGGTTAAATTAATTATACATTATGCAATTTTTGAGAAATTACTATTGGGAGCTGGAGGATTACTTTAATTTCTCACAAGCCAAAATTAAAACTCTCTGCAGGATGCAACTACTGGGTGGCCACATTCATACAGATATAGTCCTGGGATAAATGTTTTGACACCCCTGTTCATGCAATGGTTTTCTTTGTTCTTATTAAAATGTGCACATTGGAGACTCAGACTGAAGGCAGCAAAACCACAAAGGAAACCACACGGAAACAAGGAGTAAAGAAACACATGTGAATCAAACCAGAGTATGTGTTTAATCCTTAGATTCCTCTAAGTACCCTCCTTTAACTCTGACAGTTTAAACACCCCTTGTCATTATTCTACCAAGTGCCTTCATCAGGTCATCACTTAGAATGGCTTCCAACAGCCTTGAAGGAGTTCCCAGAATTGCCAAGCACTTGTTGCTTCTTTGCAGTACAATTCATCCCAAACCATCTCAGTTGGGTTGAGGATGGGTGATTATGGAGGTCATACCATCTGAAGGAGGCTCCATCTCTCTCTTTCTTGGTCACATGGCCCTGACATAGCCTGGACATTCTGGGTCATTGTCCTATTTTAAATCAAGTGATGGTTCCACTAAGTTGGGTTGGCAGTCAATAAGTAAGTATGCTTTCAATTTGATATAAATCTCTAACAGTATCACCAACAAAGCCCCTTCACAACTTCACACCTCACCGTCCATGCACCACATATGTAGATACCAGCCCCTCACCTTTTCTGTGTCTAACAAAGACATGATGAATAGTACCAAAAATCTTACAACTCAACTCATCAGACCAAAGAACATATTTTCAGTTCCCTAATTTTCAGCCCTTGTGTTGCTTGGCCTAAGGATACCATCACATTGAGTTCCAGCACCTGTTCAGTGGCGCCGTCAGGCTTATGTCTGAATCCCCCGCAAAATGGGATTCAGACATATGCACCAACTGGGCAATAGATTATTATTTTAAAGCGTGTATGCCTACTGGAGGTGGACACCCAGACGTAATAGACTGTGTGTCCGCATAGGTCCGAATCCAGTTGTGCAAGGGGTTCAGACATAGGCCCCGATGGGGCCACCGAACCGGTACCGAAGAGCAAAGTGAAATCACCCTATAAAAATCTCTTCATCTTGTTTGTGGTTCTCAGTAGAGGCTTTTTTGCAGCAATTCAACCCTAAAGACCTGCTTCTCACAGTCTCCTTTAGAGAGCCGATGTTCAGATGTATCTGCTGCCTGATTCCTGTGCATCATTTATGAGAACTGATATCTGAGGTATTGTCAAGTTGCATTTTTTGAGGCTGATAACTCTGATGAACTTATCCTCTGCAAGAGAGGTAATTTTTGGTCTTCCTTTCCTATGACGGTCCTCATGAGAGCTAGTTTCATTATAGAGATTGATGGGTTTTCATAACTGCACTTGAGGATACCATCAAGGTTCTAGCAATTGACTGACTTACATGTTTCAAGTAACAATAGATTATCTATTCTTTCACTAAGTTGATGGTTCTTGCCATATTATGGCTAGTACAGTTATGGAATAGGGCTCAGCATTGTATGGATCTGTGTACTAACACGGCTGCTTCGAAACATACCTGATGGTTGTAAACGTTTTCTGAAAACTGGTGATTCCACAAATGAACTCTGGACAAGACACATCTGTCATCAGAGTAAAAGCGGAGACTGTGAGGAATCTAAGGTGTAACATATATTCTGGTTTGATTTCACATGTGTTTCTTTAGTCCTGGTTTCCATATGTGTTTCCTTCGTGGTTTTGCTGCCTTTCATCTGAATCTACAATGCTCACATTCCAATAAGAACAAGAAAAATTATTGCATGAACAGATGTGTTCAAACTTTTAACCGATTCTATATAGCGTAACCATCTCCCAACAGAGTATCAAAAAATCATGTTTTTATTCAAAGCTCATCATCTTGCCTTCCAATCTACTAGAATATCTTGGGCCAAGAGAAAAAGACACATCTGTATACATGAACCTTGACTTATAGACATTTTGGTTTTTCCTTCTGCCTTCCAGTGCAGTTAGGGAGGGCATGGTTGAGGGACATTTGGATCAAGGTATGTTTGGAGACGCTGATTACTTGATGGTCACCAAACATTTTTTTCAGGTATTGGAGTAATGTTTCTTTTTCTGTATGGATCTTTCTTTGTAATATCTATTTTCGCCTTTTAGGATTTTTATAGATAGTTTCCATGGAGATAAGCTTTGCAGGCGTCCTGTGATCCTTACGTGAGCACAACTGACAAGTGATTATACTTAGTATTAAAAAGTGTCACTCCTTATTTAGTTAACATAAGATGTTAAATACGAGGTGAAGTTTGTGGATCACAATGTGTCTCATCAAAGTACCATGTTTACCCTGCAAGAGCCATCTAACCATACACGAAAAGTTTTCTTTCTACTTGGGTTTCACACATACTGTTGCAGAACGGATCTGTGCAGCACAAAGCCACAATGTGTTGCTAAAAGTTTGCAGTGCGACTGTACGGTACTTCGTTATAATGGACACAGAATTAGTTTTTTTTCACAGATTTACTTTAAATTTATGAGAAGAAATATTGAAATCTTTCCAAAATGTTGTGTTTGCACTGAAGCTGGATTCAGAGAACAACTGTCCTCCTAAAGCTTAAATGTAAGGGGTTAAATAGTCAAGTATGGGGTCAACAAGAAGGTGCTCCTAACCTCTATAGACCTCTTGTAGACTGCTATTCTTTGAGAAAGTATAGCAATTAACATTGGTCATATCTACATAGCTCAGTGTTACACGCACGCCGCTAGTGAGATAGAGGAGGGGGGGGGGGTTTGCTGAGGGAGATGATCCCCGTGACACCATTTCTTACAGTCCTTATCTTTCTTCTTGACAATACTCTGCACTTCTAGTTCAGGAGCTCTACCTGACCTGTGCTTAGCTTCACTTCTGACTTGAATCCTTTCACTTACAGAGGCGCTTCTGTGAGATACAGAACACACATACCACCTTTCTCTTCAGCTTCAGCCAGACAGTAAACAACTTCCCCACAATCCCCCTGGGGCTCTGCTAAAACACTCCCCTTCTCCTGTGACTGTGTTAACCTCTCCTGTCTCATGTTCTTGTGTTACTTCTAATAGTTGCTGAATGCTTTTAAAGCAACAGCACTACTCTTGCATGTCACATCAGTATGCACCATTTTAAAAGTATAGAATATTTTTCCGATATTTTTGAAATTCAGTTCTGGTATTGAGTTTGCAAAAATCACTACTGTGTGAATTAGAACTAAAGTACATCACTTAAAACCTCAAAAGATGTAGGATGGACATTTCCTGAAATGGAGCAAGATAACTAGATTTAAAGAAAAAAATGATCTTGTGATACTCTGTCTGAAGATGTTTATGCTATATGTGTCTATATGTGGCCACCCGGTGGCTGTGATGAGAGTTGCGGTCTGTGGTGGGTTGTAGCAATGTATAGAACTTTTATTGGGATGTTATTGGAGTCCTTAACAAGCTTCATGGTAGGACAGATGTATATGTCAAGATGGCGCATATGGAAAAAATATGGTATGTAGTTTTGTTTAAGAGAGGGACCTGTACGGGCCCGAAATGCGTAATAAAGTCTACCTGGAGTGCATCTCTATGCGTGGAACCACTGTTTCCATTCAGCAGCGTGGTCATTTAAACGTCAACTCCTCTCCTACTTCTCGAAATGGCACATGTGACATAATCTATCTAGGAGAGTACATTAGCATGCTAGGCACATTTCTCTTTTTCATGCCAGGCACATTTCTCTTTTTCAAATAGTTATTCCAAGAAAAAACAGAAAAAGGGGATAATATGTTCATCACTGGGGGTTCTACTGCCAAGAGCCGCATTGCATCACACACTATGTAGGAAAGACTAAGTGCAACACAAAGTCAAGAGGTGAAGGGAGCCCAGACTCTAGGGAAAGGGAAGAGTGGAGACCTCCTAGGCTGATCTGATATCACCCTGTCTCCCCTACCGTCCCTATATTGGTTCTTCACCAGTCGCCGCACAGGAACCTACCCCTGTATTTCCCTAGCGCTTGGCCCTGGATAGGGAAGGGGGATTAGCACTAGTTGATCCCCACTAACAACTAAAGACAACAAAGGAGACAAACATGGGGAAAAGTAGCTTAGCTTGAGCCGACTTCAGAGAGATAACTCCAAAGGTCCTCCTAGCACCAGAGAAGTAGAAATCAGTCTGAAATAGCTCCAAACGTTCACAAGGAAACATGTGAATATCACCAGCACCTTCCTGCTGAAAAGTGAAATTATTTAAACACCCAGGCCAGGGTGTCAATTAGAGCAGAAAGGAGGTAGCCATTGGGTTCTAGAGTGAAACAGATAAGAAGTCTGTTACGCCAAACGAAGAGATCTTCTGCCCCCAACTGCAGGGCGACTGTCTCACACACCCGTGACACATTGATCTCAAGATTATGGATTTGGAACCCCAAGAATAGAAGCCCTATCATGAATGGAGTGGAGGTGCACATGTTACAATTTCTGCTTCATTCATTGTCTATTGGACTGTCAAGTACATTGCTCTATTATTTTCGACAGTTCCTCCTATAATGATTGGAGCCGATGCCTAATCTCAGGATTGCTCAATGACTCCCAGTGATTAGTAAATTGTAGAATGCGGATAGCTTGATTTTTGGGGGATTAACCTTCTAAATCACTTATTTCATACTCAAAATCGCCAATATTTTAAGTAAGGTAATGTCATACATGTATGGTTAGACGTGGCACAGTTTACAGCTTTTTTGCTGGATTCAAATGACTCAAGTTGTTAAAATTAAAAATAAAATTTGGGCAAATCTAAAATGTTTGTGAATTTCGAAGCAAATATGATTCAACCTTAAATTATTTGCTTATCTTTAGTTGATTTGCTTCGGACCTTCTCTAGGTTTCTTCAAAGATGGCATCTAGCAGAGGATGCTGAATGGATAGCAACCTAGTTTCCATTTTGTTACAATTCACACATCTAGCCACATGAGTTAATTTTATGTAAATCATATGCAAATGTATGCTAATATATAAGCTTTATGGTGTTTTCCACTATTTGCTTCTGACTTTTCAAATTTTTTTTATAATATTTTATACCACTTTTGAATAATTAATATCTTCTCTTCTCTTCCTGCCTTAAGGTTTATTATAAAAGCTCCCACACATCCTCATGAAATCGAGCGTTGTCCCTAGATACAATTGACTTTCCGAAAGCAATAAATAAATTGTGCTCTCTTGTTTCACTCGATACCTATTTAGTGCTAAGCAATTACTCTTTCACATATCCCTTTAATACTCATTTTGCTTATTTTTGCTTAGAAAAAGTTCAATATAGAAAACAACATATTCTATGGAATGATTTTGGTAAGATTAATGATTAATGACTAAGGAAAGATCGAACATTTACAGAAGCCGATTTTCTTGGTCACCATAACCTTTAGGCTCAATGTCGTGTCTTATCTTCTTTAAAGGAGGACCTGTCACCAGGTCAAAAAAGGGCAATATTTGCTCTTATTTCATTTCCGCCGTTCCACTGAGTTTTCTGCTTTTTGTTTTTTTCAAATCTGCCGTACGGTTCCAGAGATATGAGCCTTTTTACATAGTACTAATTTTTATGATCTTTAAAAAAGGGGGGTGGCCAACAGGGTAGTCATGCAGAACAGCCTAAAGACACGCCCCCAGGGAGAACCACGCCCCTTTAGAAAAGACTATAAAAAGTAGCACTAAATAGAAAGTCCCATATCTCTGGAACCATATGGTGTATTTTAACGAAACAAAAAATGGAATACTCAGTGGAAGAGTGGCAATTAGATAAGGTCAAAAACTGGTCACTTTTGATATGCTCCCAGGTCCCCTTTAAAGCAAGTGTCCCATGTATTCCCAGATAAATACAAATTAAAAATTGCATCTTCATTTAGTAATACATGGATTAAGACCCAAGTAGGTGGCAAGAAACAACCATAGTTCGGACCAATTGACTAAAGATGGTGGGGGAGGCAACGATACATCGAAGCGTTGTTCTATTATTGTCTTAAAAGTTAGGGAAATGCAAAGAAATATACTGCATGCTAGGCCATATATATTATATGCATTGTGGTGTCACTGGAAACACCATCTGTCCGACATGACTGTGAAGTAAAGGATTTGGTACAATTTTTGTATTGGTTTATCGCATCTAAAAATTAAAAATGTCTTATTGTTTTGTGTACACAGCTACACTTTTGTATGTTTAAGATGAGTAATTTGGTTGTTAGGATATGCCATAAAGGGTTAAAGGTAGAGATTAGCAGACCCGTGGAAGTTTGGGTTCTGGTACCCAACCCGAACTTTAGTCCAAAGTTCGGTTCGGGTACCAAACTTTGGATCTGTAAAAAATTCTCTCTCTCTCTGTCACGGAATTCCCCCGGATCTCCGAACATAGCAACAGACTTTCCCCCAGATCTCCGAACATAGCAACAGACTTCCCCCGGAACTCCGAACATTGCAATAGACTTTCCCCGGAAATCCATACATGGCAACAGACTTTACCCCGGAGCTCCAAACATTGCAACAGACTTTACCCCGGAACTCCAAACATTGCAACAGACTTTACCCCGGAACTCCAAACATTGCAACAGACTTTACCTCGGAACTCCAAACATTGCAACAGACTTTACCCCAGAACTCCATATATTGTATCAGACTTTTCCCCGGAACTCCAAACATTGCAACAGACTTTCTCTGGAACTACTAACATTGCAATGGAATTCTGGGGAAAGTCAGTGTTTAGCGTTTAGCACCGAACACTAACTGTCCAGTATGAACGCTGAACTTTTTAGTTCGGATTCGCTTATTTCTAGTTAAAAAAGTTGGTCCCTCACACAGTCTCCAAAAATTTGAGTCCCTTTAACCTGATCTGCCATTGATGTATGTACTGGGAATTGAATGGTGTCCTGATCATGGATGATTCTCTCCATTCACATCTATGGGAGTGATGAAAAACAGCAGAGCAAATATACATGGCCATCATCCTTCCATTACCAGCTTGTGCGTTATTAGGCGATCCCGGGATCAGGGGATCTAACAGCTGATACCTAATCTATTCTATGGATTTGCCATAAATATTAAAAACGGGAACAAACACAATACCGTAATGTGTAGAATTTGGATCTTTTTGTGTTCACATAACATTCATAACATATGATACATACAATTAATATATCTGAAAGAGGGCAAAGACTTTTTTAGAAAATCACACTTTTAAACATTGCTGTAGCCCTTTGTAAGATGGTAGCAATTAACCCCAAGTTTTTCTTAAATAGTTCTGGCAGCACATAATACCGCCATTTATTGCTAAGGCAAAACTGCCAAATACCACCTACATAGTACCAGCATTGTTATATAGTGTCGAAACTAGAGTCCACATTATAATGTCATGTATTTTTCAGATAAAAATAGTTTTATGAAGAGCCCGCATAATACCGCCATATAATTTACATTTAATTATACTCTTATAAAAAGCCTACATAATACCAACATATTATTCACACATAATAGTACTCTTATAAAGAACCCGCATAATGCTGCCATACAATTTACACATAAAAATACGCCTAGAAACAGCGTACACAATAGCACCATATAACTCACACAAAATAACACGAGCCCGCGTTATACCGTCATACAATTTACACAAAATAATACTCTTACAAAAGCATATTTAATGTTTCCATATAATTTACACAAAATAATATTCTCTTACATTAATGTACATAATGTTGTCATATAATTCACACATACTCTCTGAAAGAGAGAACATAATACCATCATATAAATCACGCACAATATTCTTAAAATGAGTCTTCAAAATACTACCATATAATTCACAAGTAAAAGTACTATTACCATGAACCTATATAATACTGTCATATAGTCCTCGCATAAAAATACTCTTACAAGGAGCCCACATAATATTGACATATAATTTTTACATAATTATAAACAGCATACACAATACCGCCATATAATTCACACATAATAATACCGTTTCAAAGAGTGGATAAAATACCGTCATATGAATCACCAATAATACTTTTATAATACGCCTTCAAAATACCACCAGTTGATTGACACATAAAAATACTCTTACCATGAGCCTGCATAATACCGTCCTATAGTCCACACATAAAAATACTCTTATAATGTGCTTGCACAGTACCGCCATATAATTCACATATAATACTTGCATGAAGAGCCCGTATCTTACTGCCAGAAAATATAGATAAAATAATACTCTAACATACGTGCACATAATACCGCCATATAATTCACACATAATACTAGTCTTTGTAAGAGTGTACATAATACCGGTTATAGGAAGTTTCGCTACCAGCAATTTGCCCCCAGGTACATTTCGCCCCCAGGTACATTTCGCCCCCGCACATTTCGCCCCTATCATTTCGACCCCAGGAAGATTCGCCCCCGCACGTTTCACCCCCGGACGGGGGCGAACTGGGGGTGATATGTGCGGGGGTGAGATGTGCGGGGGCAAAACTATGTGCGAGGGTGAGATGTGCGGGGGCAAAACATCCTGGGGGCCAAATGCTGGGGACGAAATGTGCGGGGGCGAAATGTACCCGGGGACGAATTGCTGGGGGCGAACTGCTGGGGGCGAAACATCCAATTTCCCATAATACCATCATATAAATCACACATAATACTCTTATAACGATCCTGCAAAATACCGCCGTATAATTCACACATAAAAATACTCTTACCATGAGCCTAGATAAAACCATCATATACTCCACAAAAATACTGTTATAAACAGCCCGCATAATACTGACATATAATGCCCACATAAAGCAATAATTTAATTCCTGAATAATACCGCCATATACCATTAAATATAACTATATGGTTTACCACTTTTCAGGATCCCTGTCCTTGTGTGCCCCTTGAAGACCAGGGCCCAGGGCAATTGCCCAGTTTGCCACCTCCTAAAACCAGTCCTGTTTTCAGTGCAGCTCAGAATCTTTTTTCGCTGGAGTGAGCATCATAAATGATAAAACCTTTACATGGCGCCACAGTTCTGAACTACGAGCCTGCTCTAAATAATACATTTTCTTTTTGTAACGAGGCTTTTTCCTGTGAAAATGAAACGAGATTTCGCCTAATGTTGAACAACCTTTGCTGATACACATTTTGTTATACTGCACGCATGCATTATGCATTTCAGTGCTCCGGGTTATGAATGTGCTTTCAGCTGGTTTAAGTCTTCGCTTATGTCTGATTCATAGGAAATTTCATTAATCTCTACAGAAAAAGGGACCTTGCAGTGAGCTGCAGATTGGAAATGAACCCAGGGCTGTGGGTTAGAATGAGGCGCCGATGAATCAGCAGGAAAAGATTGTAGAAACCCATTTTGTATGATGTAAGCAGAAGGAATGATTTAGAAATCAACAAGAAACGTTCTCCGGAAACGAGTCTCCGCATTTAGCCGACCATTTCTAACTTCTATTAACATAGTGTTTTCTTAGATACTTCTTTTTATTAAAAAAATGAATAAAACTTCTCCTTTTCTGCATTCAAAGGGTCATCCTGACCCTTTCAATATGCAGCGACCCCAGTGATCAGCCGATCTCCATGATTAGTCGATCATCGTTGGTCTAGATCAGGGGGGGCACATGTGACTGTTGTGGAGGGCCGCACCATCTAATCTACCTTTATTCTGCTTATTATTATTGTTTTATATTCATTTTTATCACTTAATATTGGGCAGAATTAAGTATGGTGACTTGTTATGATAGAGCTTGTTGTAACCTGTATTCTTACCTATAGCAGCGAATCATCACCATATAAATCACTGATTTTTATAAAGTTTATATCAAGCAGTAAATCATACAGTTCTAGTGATGCAGTCTTAGTACCTTGATCAACAGCTCCCAACACAGTATGATGCCCCACACACAGTATGATGTCCCTACATAGTATGATGTTCCCACACAGCCCCTAAAACAGTAAGATGTCCCCTCAAACAGTATGATCTCCCCACAAAGCCCCCTACACAGTATTATGTCCCTACACAGCCCCTTTCCACAGCCCCCTTACACAGTATTATGTCTCCATACAGCCCCTTTACACATTATTATGTCCCCACACAGCCTCCTTACACAGTATTATGTTTCCACACAGCCCATTTACACAGCCCCTTACACAGTATTATGTCCCCACACAGCCACCTTACGCAGTATTATGTCCCACACAGTTCCCTTACACAGTATTTTATGCCCACACAGCCCCTTTACACAATATTATGTCCCGATACAGCCCCTTTACACTGTATTATGTCCCCACACAGACCCCTTACACAATATTATATCCCCACACAGCCCCCTTACACAGTATTATATCCCTAAACAGTCCCCTTACACAGTTTTAGGTCCCTACACAGCCCTCGTACACAGTATTATGCCTCCACATGCTGAATTATGTCCACATACAGTCTCCATGTGCAGTATGATGTCCAGCACACAGCCCCTTTACACAGTATTATGTCCCCACACAGCCCCTTTACATAGCCTCCTTACACAGTATTATGTCCCCACACAGCCCCTTTACACAGCAGCCTTACACAGTATTATGTCCCCACACAGCCCCTTTACACAGCCTCCTTACACAGTATTATGTCCCCACACAGCCCCCTTACATAGTATTATATCCCCACACAGCCCCGTTACACAGTATTGTATCCCTACACAGTCACCTTACACAGTTTTATGTCCCCTCACAGCCCTCTTACAAAGTATTATGTCTCCAAACAGCTCCATGCAGAATTATGTCCACACACAGTCTCCCTGTGCAGTATGATGTCCAGCACACAGCCCCTTTACATAGTATTATGTCCCCACACAGCCCCTTTACATAGCCTCCTTACACAGTATTATGTCCCCACACAACCCCTTTACACAGCAGCCTTACACAGTATCATGCCTCCACACAGCCCCATGCAGAATTATGTCCACACACAGTCTCCATGTGCAGTATGATGTCCAGCACACAGACCCTTTACACAGTATTATGTCCCCACACAGCCTCCTTACACAGTATTATATTCCCACACAGCCCCTTTACACAGTATTATGTTCCCACACAGTCTTCTTACACAGTATTATGTCTCCACACAGCCCCCTTACACAGTATTATATCCCCACACAGCTCCTTCACACAGTATTATGTCCCTGCACAGCACCCATGCAGAATTATGTCTACACCCCGGTCTCTTATATTGTATTGTCACCCCACAGCCCCCTTGTGCAGTATTATGTCACCACACAGCCCCCTTGAGCAGTAGGCTATCCCTCACACAGCCCTATGGTGCAGTATGATATCTCCCACCCAGCCTCCATGGGCAGTAAGATCTAAAATAAATAAAAATAAACTACTCACCGCACCCCATTCCCCCATAGTTTTGGTCTGCGCACTGTACTGAGGCACAATGTAGTGATGTCGTCGTATCTGCTGTGCTCTCAGATGCACAGGCTCAATGATGGAAGAAAGCCGTCTGCTACCTGTTCCATCATTGATTTCTCTGATATCCATATCCTGAGAATATAGATACCAGTTAAAGTAAGGTGCCGGGCGAAGGGCAGCCATGTTGTGCAGGACATCTCTGTATAAAGCTCTTTGGCTGTAACGCTTCGCGGGCGGCTCCAGAACAGCAAAGATCATCACGAGCTGCACTTTACCCATGTTCGGTCTAGATGATATAACCAAGAGAACAACCATTTTGTCTACAGCAGCTACATAATACATGGCCTACGGAGCATAAGCTGATTTTTGCTGTGCCCTTTAGACCATGGACCTCAGCAGGAAAAATTCTCCTCCCTAGGACAACTGGTTATCGCTGATAATGTACATAACGGTGTTGGGACAATGCATGCAGGAGGAGCTGGATCTACCAGGCGGACCATTGGACATTTACCTGTAGGGTCCAAAAGGAAGAGCTGTTGCTATATGCAAAATCTGCAGATAAATAAATTGAATGGTGTATATGTAAATGATGCTTGGTGGATGTTAATTAGGCACTCCCCATGTTGAAGCACCGAGGGTGCTCTGAAATGGCGCTTGAAGTTGTGAGAGATGCGTTACATTATGAGAGCAGACATTTTGACATTACTAAGAATTAAAAAAAAGGAATGTCCGATGTTAAAACATCATGAACTCTGATGTGAAAAGTTCAAATAAAGAAGCCTAATAGTTAGAGATGAGGAAACCGATTTGCAGGACCTTGGTCCATCCACCATGTCAGTTGTCTGTGGCTGCTGGGCGGGATCCCTTCGAATGATTTCTATCTACCCAAAACCCCAGCTTCACACACCCATCATATCTCGCCAGTCCAGCTAACCAAAAGAGGAGCTGGATAAGGAGAGGTTAGCCGGACTCCGGTCTGGCGGGCACACAATGATGACATGGCCATTGGAGCATTGTAGAATGACTCGATTCACTCATCTCTGCTAATAATATAATCTAATTTTGAATATTTTATGGATTTCACTTATTTCATGGTCTTAGAAGTTCTGAGCTTCTTCTGGCTGCTGTGACACTTTTGTGCAGCCTAAGATGGTACGGAGCTTCAAAGAAGAAGATACTCCAGTCGTATTTCCAGATAAAATGGTCAGCTTTATTCCAGCACTTTAAAAGAGTATGAGATCCTCAAGTGTTTCCAATAAATAATTTTTCCTCTGAGTTTCAGACCATACTTAGTCCTTATTCATGGATAATAAAACCATGAATAAGGACTAAGTATGGTCTGAAACGCTTGGAAAAATAATTATTTTGATATACTTAAAGATGTAAAACTCTTTAAAAATAAACTCTTTAGAAAAAGCTTACCATTTTATCTGGAAATATGTCTGGGAGTATCTTCTCCTTTGGATCTTCGTTGAGTCATATTGGGCAGGAATGACTTTTTCCATGCTGAGAACCATACATTAGCCTCCACAAGGATGAGCTATTTTTTTCTCATATCACTGGTATATGGAGCTTCGTTCTTTTCCTTTTGTGTAGTGTAGTATATCAAAATAGTTGGCTGTCTCAGTAAGGTCATTAGTTGAGCCAGCCTCCTTTTCTGTCTCCATATCATTGAGTGAAACTGGACGATCTATAAAATTTGTAAAAAATTAAAGTGCATGTGCGGGTGCAGGTTTCTTCATTTTAGCTTTTCACATTATAATGCATGACTTTTTTGGCGTTGGACCACCCCTTCAAATTGTAACCTAAATAATGGATGCAGTTTACGGTGCCTGACATCCAACTGAGATGGAGTCCAACTTGCAACTTCTAGTGCTGTTTCCATTAGGCTATTACGACTCATGTAAACCAAATTTTGTGTACATCTGCAAATTGTATTTTGTGCCAATAATAGTCATTAATGTTCGATATTTCTCTTTTTCTTGCAGAATACTGGAACTCCAGAAGGACCAAACACACACAAAGTATGAATGTTGAACAAGATGACATTACATCCACAGCAGATGATGATAGGTCCTAGGTTCAACAGGGCCTTATTTGACCCCCTTTTTATTGTGCTGTTGGCTCTTCAGCTTCTTGTGGTGGCCGGCTTGGTTAGGGCTCAGACCTGCCCTTCTGTATGTTCCTGCAGTAACCAGTTCAGCAAGGTGATTTGCACACGGAGGAACCTACGTGAAGTTCCAGATGGTATATCCACCAACACGAGGCAGCTGAACCTTCATGAAAACCAGATCCAAATAATCAAGGTGGACAGTTTTAAACACTTAAGACACTTAGAAGTTTTACAGTTGAGTAGGAATCACATTAGGACGATTGAAATCGGGGCCTTCAATGGCTTGGCGAACCTAAACACATTGGAACTGTTTGACAATCGTCTGACCACCATTCCAAATGGAGCTTTTGAATATTTGTCCAAACTGAAAGAACTTTGGCTGAGGAACAATCCTATAGAAAGCATTCCATCGTATGCTTTTAACCGCATCCCTTCACTACGTAGATTGGATTTGGGGGAAATGAAAAGATTATCCTATATCTCTGAAGGAGCATTTGAAGGGCTTTCCAACCTTAAGTATTTGAACCTTGGGATGTGCAACCTAAGAGAAATCCCCAATCTTACCCCTCTTGTAAAACTCGACGAGCTAGATCTTTCTGGGAATCACCTTTCAGTTCTTAGGCCAGGATCATTTCAAGGGTTGACCCATTTGCAAAAACTTTGGATTATGCATTCCCAAATTCAGGTGATTGAAAGGAATGCGTTTGATGACCTTCAATCTCTCGTGGAGCTTAATTTGGCACATAATAACCTAACTTTACTGCCTCATGACCTATTCACACCTCTCCATAATTTGCAAAGGATTCAGTTGCACCACAATCCTTGGAACTGCAACTGTGATATACTTTGGCTTAGTTGGTGGTTGAAAGAGATAGTGACGACCGGCAGTACGTGTTGTGCTCGTTGCGCGACTCCCCCCAGTTTAAAAGGTACTCACATTGCAGAGTTGGACCAGAATTATTTTACTTGTTACGCCCCTGTGATTCTGGAGCCGCCTGCTGATCTGAATGTTACCGAAGGAATGGCTGCTGAACTCAAATGTCGGGCGTCTACGTTATTGACTTATGTTAGTTGGATTACTCCAAATGGATCAATTATGACCCATGGAGCTTACAAAGTGCGTATTTCTGTGCTTAATGATGGCACTTTAAACTTTACTAATGTAACAGTGCGGGATACAGGATTGTATACATGCATAGTGAGTAACTCAGCAGGGAACACCACTGCCTCAGCGACGCTGAATGTGACTGCGACCGATCCCAGTTACACATACTTTTCCACCGTCACTGTAGAGACTATGGAACCATCTCAGGATGAGGCGAGGACCACAGAACATCATGTGGGTCCTACACCAGTCATTGACTGGGAAACCACAAATGCAACCACCTCGCTCATGCCACAGAGCACAAGATCCACAGAGAAGCCCTACACCATCCCAGTTACGGATGCAAACAGTGGAATGCCAGGGATTGACGAGGTTATGAAGACCACCAAAATTATTATTGGCTGTTTTGTAGCCATCACCCTTATGGCAGCTGTCATGTTGGTTATTTTCTACAAAATGAGGAAGCAGCACCATAGGAAGAACCATCACGCTCCAACGCGGACTGTTGAGATTATAAACGTGGATGATGAACTCACAGCAGATACGCCTATCGAGAGTCACTTGCCCATGCCCTCAATAGAACACGAGCATCTAAACCACTATAACTCTTATAAGTCTCCTTTTAATCACACGACAACGGTGAACACAATAAATTCAATACACAGTTCTGTGCATGAACCTTTATTGATTCGCGCAAGCTCTAAAGACAATGTACAGGAGACTCAGATCTAAAAAAAATCGACAGCGCAACAGACTAAGAGCAAAAACAGACAATTTATATTCAAAAAAAGGAACGAAAATGACTGGGCTAAATCTACTGTTTCCAATAAAAAAGTGTCTTTACATAAAAAAATAAGAAATAATAAAAAAAAAAAAACAAAGAAATTTATTTATTAAAAATTCTATTGTGATCTAAAACTATTGAAATCCCGTGTATTCCTCCAGATATTTTGGCTACGCTTGGTTGAACCCAAGTTTTCGTATTTTCCAACCTAAATTCCATCGGGACGACCTAATTGTAGAGAATTTTTTTTTGTATCAAATCTGTTTTGGGCTTTTTTTTATTTATTTTTTATTGTGCACTGAAGGCTTAAATTGGTTTATGGGTTTGTTTTCCTAAATCCTTCCAACAGAGGAATCATTCGCTAGAGTTTCTCTGCTTGATATTGGAAATGGTTTATAAGTGGCCTAATAGGGAATGACTTGACATCAACCGGTAGATTCACAAGAAGAAGCTAGAGAATAATTATTTTTTTTATTTTACTTGTAATAATAACCTATTCCATTATTTTGCGGAATTTTATATTCTTTTTTGAGAAAATATAAAGGTACACAAAAAAATGACATGTAAGAAAGAATCTATAATAATCATTTACGTGGCTCGGTAATAAGCCAAATTTGTAGCTCCGAAAACTTAAAGAAGGTTATGAATAAAACCAGAAATGTTTTTTTTATACTTGGGCTAACTTCTTTTTAAAGTCAATTATTTTTATAAAACAGCAAAGGGTTAATAGAAAGTTATATACATTTTTATTTCATTAATCAATAGTTCACATGAAAAATAAGCATCTTTGTAATATATTTGATCAGAGAAATCCACTTCTTGGTCTTTCACTCTCAATTCACAGCTAATGTCTGGAAAATCCGTATTCAGTGAAGACGGATTTTCCCATTGCAGAGATAGGAGATAACAGTTAGTGCTTTTAAAATTTTACGGACAGGGGAGTGGAAAGAGGTAGGAGGAGCTTAAGGCAACCACAGACGTTCTTCTGTAGGATCCATGGAACTTTATGAGCACCAACTGCCATTTCTCATCTCGGTAATGGGAAAATCTATATTCATTGAAGACACTGAATTGAGATTATTGAGAATGAATGATTAGTCCAAGAGGAGAAAAGAAGAAGATTTCTTTAAGATATAAAATTTATCATTTTAACATGTACTATTAATTTCTAAAAAAAAAAAATAGATTTACAACAATGATTAAGCATTAATGAATGAGATGGTGTCTTCAATTACACAATAATCCAATGTTTTGACCCGAACTTGTGCTCCGATTCCGTTAAGAATTCTCTCTGTCGCAAAACAAATTTCAAAACTATATTGTAACATGATAGAAAAACCCTAGACAGGCTGCAACTCACATCACAACCACAGGGGGGCCAGTTATAGGCACATTTAGCATAAGCATCTCGTGACAGAATAAGAAAATTTTTTTTTATAATTTTGCGCTTTTCATGTTGAGTCAAGAGCAAAGGTAAGGACCGATTCATCTATATGGGATATGACATCTAAATACAATGTGAATTAACTTGGTTGAGTCCATAAAACTTTCTAATTAATGTTATAAATGTTTTCCTACATATATATCTAGGTTTTAATGGCTCCTTACAGAGCCTCACACTGTTCTCATAGGAGGGATAGCATACATATCTATATATGGAAACGTTTCAACTATTTGCTATAGTTGTTGGTATATACTCTGAATTATGATTTTTTTTTATTCAATTTGCCCCTTACAAAAAAATATGGGTAAAGGTAAGAGCCAATTTACTGGTTCACATGGAGAACCGGTCTGGCCAGAAATGGGACATTTTACCAGTATTTGGAGGAACTTCCAACAAAGAAGACAAAGCAAACCCCCAGATAGATCCATGTATATTTACGATTATACCGTCCTCCATCAATCATCGTGTCCTTGATGCTTGAAATATAGCCTCAAATGAAAAATCGCAGTCCTTGCCAAAATAAATCCCTCATTGACGTGAACTTCTACAAATCTATTGATGCCTAGTCCTAGGTAATACATTATTTCGTAGGATTTTGATGCAAGGTGATGACAAGTTATTTGGGCAGCTCTTCAGATCTATCTGTTATTGAGGTTGTCCAAGATTAACATGTAGAAAAAGTTATAAATATCAGATCGATTTGACACCTGAAAGGCTTCTTTGGTACCTAGAGTCCTATTAGTCTACTGGGACATCAATATTTAGTTGTAGACAACCCCTTTGAAAGGGATAACCCTTAAACTAAACTCCAGGTCAAAATTCCATAGATCGCAAAATGGATCAATTAGAGTCTTGCAACTGCAAAAGTTGCCAAAATGACGTCTCCTTATCCAACAATATTTGTTAGGTGACGCTACGATTCACAAACTTATCTGAAATGAAGCAGAAAAACTCTTAGAATTAAACCATATAGTTGGCAATTTGCTTCCGGAGCTTGGGCAGAGAAGTTCAGCCTTAGCCAATAAATCAAAAGTTGGAAGTAATGCCAGAAAGGAAACTTTGTTTCGGCAGTATAGACACCAGCATGGCTTCTAGGTCCTTGTATTCAAAGCACTATTAGTCAAGATTATCAGAAATATAAAACTGAGGTAGAAAGACCAGGAACCTCCAAGACGGACACTATGGCCAAAAATCCCTCAAGTGGGAAAATAAATTCCTTGTACTCCGATAAAACCATTGAGTGGAACTTAGTTGAAATCAGAGAGGTGGAATATTTTGGTAAAGTAAATGTTTTTGAATCTACACTCCTCAACATTGAAATGGCACCACCAAGACGGAAAAGTTATGAAGTGAAGGAAATCACAGAATGGAGACGTTACTGAACTGAAAATGCTGAAAAAATAGCAACAAAATTCTCAATTATTTTCGGCCACGTGCAGAAATCCTCACATTTCCAGCCTCGCCTGCAATCATTGAGGTTATTAATGGTTATCTGAGGAAGATTCATTTGCTGAATGCACATAGACAAATCATCAAGATCCACTGCTGGCAGCTCCTGTGCAATTGCCGACCAATGATGTTCTAGATATTCCCAATGGAGACAAGTCCGGAGATGCTGCAGCCATGATAGCGCATTTAGGCCACACAGGCGGCTCACAGTAACACGAGCAATATTCGGACTGTCATTGTTATTTTGAAAAATGGCTTCTAGGACACTTTGTATTGATCCATTCTGCACTGTAAGTAAAATTAGATGTCACATACCAAGTGTAAGATGTCAAACATTTTCCACACAAACTATCAGAATTTGGCACAACATGGGGCTACGAATCAGATTTCCAGCTGCAGGTGTTCACTGATCTTATGCCACCATTCTCAAAAGCCATCATAGTGCAGAGCAAGACGGCAATGGAGGCTGGAATGGAGGTCCATCCACTTCAGTGATGAATATTGGTCGTAATGATAGCTGGAGTTTGATCTGGGGATCACGTGGTCAATGGCATGAAGAGGTGTTTCCTACTCCCGGAATTATGGTGTGGGGTGGCCTAATCTACACTAGCATGACTCCTTTAATCCTCATTCCAGTGCACTGACAGCTCAGCGTTACATTAATTTGGTGTTGCATCCAGTGGTGAGGACATTTCTCCAAAGCTTTTTTTCAACGCGACACCAACAGGCCACATGTTGTCATGAGCAGTCTGCATGGTCTAAATGTGCTACCATGGCCTGCAGCATCTCCAGACTTGTCTCCCATTGCGCACATCTTGGAAGTCATTGGTAGGCAATTGCAAAGGGAGCTGCCAGCAGCAGATCTTGATGATTTACATGTCCAAGTGCATTCAGCGTGTCAGAACCATCCTCAGAAAACCATTAATAACCTCACTAATACCAGCCGAGGCTGTAAGTGCTGGGCTTTTTGCGTATGGTGCTCATACTTGGTTTTGTCATAATTTACATATCAATAATATATCCATTGATCTTGTGATTTCTATAATTCCATGACGTTACTTTTTGGTGCTGCAATTTCAATATTGAAGCGTAAAGTTGCATTACTTTATACCTGTTTAGCATGGAGAATACAGTTCTCTGACTATTGATGACTTTGAGCTCGGTCATAATAGGACTATTCTTTATTCTGTGATATGATGGGTAGAGAACCAGTGGGTTTGTTTTCATCTGTTTTCTAGATCGTATCCAGTATGACGCTGGCATAAGTCCTTTGTCAAAGATCATCATGACCGAAACAAAATTGTTGCATCTATTTTGTCTTCTTTTATGACCCCAGTTCCAAGCTACAAAGGCTCTCAGAAGCCCGGCAAGAAAACCCCTTCCCCTCTGATCATTCTGGGATTTTTTTTCTTTTACCTTATAATCATATACTTGAGAGAACAGAGGCTCATTTCCACGAAACACATCAATAACTTCTCAAGGAAGCAAGAATACTTACTATCAGCCTAAGGTTACATATGAGAGCTCACAGCTTTTTTTTTTCTTTTTACTTATTGGGTTTTTCAGAAGAATTCTCAACACATATTAAAATGACTTCTGTATTTTCTATACATATAATAGGACAGTATTTTTGGTAAATTGGCAATGAATGTGGGAAAAATTTGATGGCAGTTGACAGTTAATGGCAAAATTATTATTATTAATAATTATTATTTTTAGAAAATGACATAATTAAAAGTGAGATTTCAGAATAAGCTATTGCGTGTATACGAGAAATGACATTATTTCTGGCCATTATACGACTTGTATCTTGCATTTTCCACAGATTTCCCATCATTTGTTTCTGAACTACTGGGTAGAGATGAGCTACTATGATATCTCTTATACACAGGACACCCAGACATGAGGGATTCCTGTACTCCTGTCTTTATGTAGCACATGCTCAGAATCAGCAACAGCGTGGAGAAAATCATACAGCAGTACTGAGCAGTGTAGCTGTAAATCCAGCTCTAAGTGAGCTAAAATACTTACTGCAAAGCAGAACTATTATACAGCTGTATTGAGCAGAGTAGCTGTAAAAACAGCTCTAAGTGAGCTAAAACACTTACTGCAAAGCAGAACTATTATACAGCAGTACTGAGCAGTGTAGCTGTGAATCCAGCTCTAAGTGAGCTAAAATACTTGCTGCAAAGCAGAACTATTATACAGCTGTATTGAGCAGTGTAGCTGTAAAAACAGCTCTAAGTGAGCTAAAACAATTACTGAAAAGCAGAACTATTATACAGCAGTACTGAGCAGTGAAGCTGTGACTCCAGCTCTAAGTGAGCTAAAAGACTTACTGCAAAGCAGAACTATTATACAGCAGTACAGAACAGTGTAGCTGTGAATCCAGCACTAACTGAGCTTAAATGCTTACTGCAAGGCAGAACTATTATACCGCAGTACTGAGCAGTGTAGCTGTGAATACAGCTCTAAGTGAGCTTAAATGCTTGCTGCAAAGCATAACTATTATACAGCAGTACTGAGCAGTGTTGCTGTGAATCCTGTGAAAAGTAATAATAATAATAAATATGTTATTAGTTTATTATGATATCACTTTCTTATAGGTATATAAGTACAAATTTATTAAGTTAGCACATTTTATTTAGGAGATATACAGTATATGTTGCTTATGAATTTTTATTATTACTATATTTAAAGAGGTTGTCCACTACTTAACATTGATGGCCTAACCTTTAGTATAGGTCATCAATGTGTCTGATCACTGCAGAGGCGACACTCGGCACCCGTGCCGATCAGCTGTTATTGTTGGCGGCGGCCGTAAGTGCTCAGATACAAAGCTGCTCCATCTACTGATAGTGGCTGCGATCAGGTACTGCACATCTGTCCCATATCGTCTACAGTACCTGGCTGTGGCCACTATCAGCTCTGTATCTGAGCACTTCCGGCAGCCGTTGGCACCTAGATTAGTTGATTGGCGGGGGTGCTGGGTGTTGCATCAGCACAATCAGACATTGATGACTTATCTTAAGGATGTGTCATCAGTGTTAAAGTAGTGGACGACATCTTTAAGTTAATTATTACATTTAGATTATACATGATTTTGATCCATTGCATTTTAATAGAATTTATTCCATTATTTATTATTTTCATTATTTAATTTCATTTTTTATCATTCATATTATGGTTTTAATTACAAAAAAAAAAAAAAAAAAAAAAAATATATATATATATATATATATATTTGATCAGCTATTTAGAATGTTATTTTTTCACTATATTTTCATATGTTATTTTTATAATTACATCTCTCATGACTTTTTGATTGTAATAATATTATGTTTTAATGTTATCCATATTATTTCATTCACATTTATATTTTTGCTATTATTTTGCATATTATTATTATCATCATTCATCTATTATAATATTTGTCAACATTATTAGAATTATTCATCTATTAGAATATTCTTCTTTATCCATATTATTATTATTAATCTTTTAGAATATTTTTCTTTATCCATATTATTATTATTATTATTATTCATCTATTAGAATATTCCTATTTATTATCATTATAATTATTACTATTATTATTCATCTATTAGAATATTCTTCTTTATCCATATTATTATTGTTGTTATTCATCTATTAGTAATAATAATGATAAATATTAAGAATATTAAAATAGATGAATAATAATATGGATAAAGAACACTAGAATAATAGATGATTAATCATAGTAATAATAATAATGATAATAAATAAGAATATTCTAATAGATGAATAATAACAATAATAAAATGGATAAAAAAGAATATTCTAATAGATTATTATTAATAATAATAATAATATGGATAAAGAAGAATATTCTAATAGATGTTTAATAATAGTAATAATAATAATGATAATAAATAAGAATATTCTAATACATGTATAATAACAATAATAATATGGATAAAAAAATAATATTCTAATAGATTAATACTAATAATAATAATAATAATAATATGGATAAAGAAGAATATTCTAATAGATGATTAATAATAGTAATAATAATAATTATAATAAATAAGAGTATTCTAATAGATGAATAATAACAATAATAATATGGATAAAAAAGAATATTCTAATAGATGAATAATAATTATAATAATAATATTATGAATAAAGAAGAATATTCTATTATTTTTCATCTATTATAATATTCTTTTTTATCATTAGTAGTAGTAGTGGTGTTTAGGCAATATATTTTTGTGATAGACTTATTCAGTTTTCCAAACATTTCCAATATATTTCCTAATATTGTTAGTTGTATTTTTAGTCTAATTAACAATATTTCCTCCTTGATGTGCAGATCTATAGGTAGCTGATCCTGATACTCCAACATTAATTTCATTACAGCAAGAACTGTGCTTAGCTAATTTAGCCAGAGTCTCTCTTTAACGCGACAGGATTGATACTACCAGGTTTAGTAATTGAGACATCATGAAAATTAATTATGGCCAGATATTGTGCGAGGATCTATCACCGTGCTTCATTCATCAGGTCATGTACCGTCTCCAAGGTTTTATAAAACATCTATGAATAATTTCTATGTTGACTCAGTGTGATCAATTATCTCAAGATAAATTAATGCAAGGTTGGAGAAGAAAAGTCGCTTGGAGAGATTTAATGTAAACCCCGAGGTGCAACGATGAGAAATCCGAAAGAAATAGAAAATTAATTTAATGTGATGTTTGACTTCAAGACAGCTTGCCGCAAGTGTGATTAAAATGCCTGTGTCCATAGTTGGTCTGCCAACATGAAATAGGCTAGATTGGGTTAGTGTGACCTCATCCAACCTCGGATACCTTCACCACCTGAATGCTTATTTATTAAGTCTAATGGAGTTAAATATGGAGACATCTAAGGAATTGACCTTCGTAGGCTTCAGAAAAGACAACAACATGCAAACGTCTCCACCACTTCCTTGGATAGGATGGAGAACGACTACTAAGTAATTATAGGAGGATCCCTATTTCCCTGAGGTATGGAGATCCCAAGTGAGAGAAGTATACACCTAGCTATATTATTTGTAGCTGCCAAGACAGGACAGATGGGGAAACTTTTCTGAGCAAGGTGTTTAGAAAGTGGAAACGTCTTAAGTCCTCCAAGTGGTGGAAGCCCGATGTTACATGCCGGGCAACCTTCTAATAATCCAGACCTGACCAAGACCATTCAAGTGTTCAACTCTGCTAATGGGTTACTGTTATGACATGTGTCAAACTACTTTTTGCTGTCCAAACCCCTTCTTATTTAATAATGGTTCTCCAGATACACCAAGAAGAGCCATTGGAATAGAACCAATAATGAAGCTTTTATAGCCCCCTAAAAATAGTTTTTGGGTTGATAAGTGGTGCATTATGGTTTCTTGTTGATTACCCTTCTCCATTAGCAAATGCAAAGAGCAACTATAAGGAACATCTCTTGCTCTTAGGGACCCAGACTGTCGGTACATTATACGAATTGCCCATTGAGGTCAATATGACTTGTGTAATGCTTAAAAGTTATGGACACCTTTTGACATGGAAAAAAGATCTTTCTCTATGTTAGACAATAGTATTAGTTAATAAAATGGCTAAAGTTTCAGTCTGCAAACTTCATTCTGTCAATCATTTTTGCACCCCCTCACCTTATATGCAGTTTACGGCATTGCCCAGGTTTCAGAATTTTTTCTTGTACGAGTGTCTCTCTCAGTAATGTAGGCTGGATGTGAGCTCTGTGTATATAATTATTATTATTATTTATTATTATAGCGCCATTTATTCCATGGAGCTTTACATATGAAAAGGGGTCACTGACTGGTACAGGAGGAGAGAGGTACCTGCCCGCGAGGGCTCACAGTCTACAAGGGATGGGTGAGGATACAGTAGGTGGGGGTAGAGCTGGTCGTGCAGCAATGTGGTGGAGTGAAGATTATTGCAGGTTGTAGACTTGTCGGAAGAGGTGGGTCTTCAGGTTCCTTTTGACGGTTTCCACGGTAGGCAAGAGTCTGATATGTTGGAGTAGAAAGTTCTAGAGTAGGGGGGCAGCACAGGAGAAATCTTGTATGCGACTGCATATCCCAAGGGGCTGCTGTCTTCATGACCTCATATATCAGCACAGCTTCTATCCTGAACTTATTTCCTCCCCATGTGCTTTCTTACTTTTCTTTGGCCTGTTTTCTCTGTTCTCCCTAAGATACTTTCTTCTCCAACCGATTCCTTGGAGAAGAGAGGACAGGAGAGAGAAAAAGAAAGAGACAGAGAGAGAGGGTTAGAGAGGTCAGAAGCTAGAGCAGGAGTTCTGATGAATTTTTCATAGTCAACTAGATGAAAGACAAAGTTATTGTGAAGTAGCAAAGTGGTAGAGAAAATTTAGAAGGGGTTGTCTGGTCATCTGATGAAAGTCTGGGTTCACCCTATGTGACTACTGACTTCTGAATTCTTACAGCATGCACAACACACGATATCAGGATTTTCCGATGTTGCCTGCAAAAGCGGCAGGTCACGTGACCACAGCTATGCAATTTGCATACATGTGGTCATGTGTCGGCAAGACATGCTCGGCCTCACTCAATAGAAGTGAATTAAGTGAGTCCATACACATCTAGCTAGAATATGGCCGGAAGTATACAAATCGTGGTCAAGTGACCTCCCGATCTCGTTGCGAAATCAGAGAATGCTGTGCACACCTTGTAAGATTCAGAAGTTTGCCATCACTTAGGATGACAGCAAACTTTCTTCAGAAGACCATACAACCCCTTTAATGATTGAAAACAATTATGTGCAAAGTGGGCTAGCCTTTAATTTTTGCCTTGATGGTGTTACAAGAGTGTTGAACACTTTCTCCCGCGGTGACGCAGTCCAATTGCCCACAGATCACAGCTGATCACACAACATCTTGATCATCGAGAGAAGCTTCTAGCAAAAATAGGCTGACAAAAGGTTGATAATCTCATTGAGTAGCCTTTAAATTCTTACAGTTTTCATGCTGAACACTAAGTCCTCAGAATCGGACGGAATTTTTCAGCTGATTATAAAGCTGGAGAACACAGGAACCATTCACAATGGGTAGCTCAGCTCCTCCGGCTTCTCCCGGCACAGTGGTCGATCTCTCTGGGATTCCTGCACATGTGATCTTACTTGTTACAAAGCAGAAATCAAAGAGTTATTGTTTTCTTAGTTTGACGATTTTTTTCTAATTCCAAAATACAAATATCTTATTTTTTATAGCGTATAAAGTCCTTACGCTAAGCGATGAGTGATGTTAGTGACACGCGGAATTATTGGTTGCTACATCTGTAGCCAACATCAATTTGCCTCTATTGTGTTTCTCTTCAACATGACTCATCGAAGAAAGACGTCACGGTACAATCTGTGCTTCACAAAGTGCTGCAGGTAAATCAAAAAAATGCATTAACCGTGATCTGAACAAAAACCATTGTGATTACGGATCGTAGGGTTCTCAATAAAATTGCTATAGTGTTTTTTTTCAGCCTTACTCTTACCAAGTTATAACGTAAATGGCTCCAAATCCATTGACTAGGAGAAGAATCTGAATGCCTTGTATTCATTAAATAAAATATCAGCAATAGTTGTTTATGGAATATATTACAGACGGAAAATGTGAGCGGTTTTCCGTTCATTTTACATTAGCGAGACCTTTCCAAAGTAGGGGCTGTATTATAGGTGCAGCGTAGGACTAGACCATCGTACTAGAGCATCCGTCCAGTTCGCTCCACTTCAGATATGTTTGTGAGTACCATAGCTTTTAATTGTTGGCTCCATTTTACAGAGCCATGAAGCTAAAGGGTTAATTCCAAGATAGCAAGTTATTCGCTATCCACAGCAGGAGAATCACCTACAGGACCAGTCCATAACCGCGATCTGCGCCAGGCAGAACAGGCAGGTAGTTAGCAGCTACCTGCCGGTAATTTCTCAGTCCCATAGGGAAAAATGTCCTTGATCAGTGGGGTACATAAATTTCACTGGGCCCCATAGCAAACGTTCTAATCCACCCCCTCCCCCCAAAAATAATAATAATAATAATAATATGTACCTATGAAAGCCTCTTATTGTTCTCATGTCAACAGCAATACCCCTTTTATGGTAATTTTAGGAAATGATGCTCCCAAAAATGCCTCCCCCACACACACACACTGAGTATGGGATCCCCAAAGTGAATCCCACCACAGTTTCACTGACAACAAGTAGTGTAGTACATGTCAGTTTGATGCCCCCCTTGCAGTTTAATGGCCTCCATCAGTCCCCATCTCAGTATTATGTCCCCCACCAACTCCTCACTGAGTATTATAGCCCCAGCCATTCCCCCACTCAGTATTATGCCCCCCCCCAGTCCCACACTCAGTATTATGGCTTCCACCAGAACTCATTCAGTGTTATGGCACCACCAGCCCTTCACTCAATATTATGGGCCCCACCAGCCCCCATTCACTGTTAAAGCCCCCAACCAAAACCCTACTAAGTAGTATAGCCCCCACCAGCCCCCTCACTCAGTATTATGGCCCCCACCAGCCCCTCACTCAGTATTATGGCCCCCATCAGCCCCTCATTCAGTATTATGGCCCTCTCCAGCCCCCACTCAGTATTATGACCCCACCAGTTCCAGCTCAGTGTTATGAGCTTCACCAGTCCTCCACTCAATATTTTGGCCCCCACCAGCCCCTCACTCAGCATTATGGTCTCCTTCAGCCCCCGCTCAGTATTATGGCTCCCATCAGCTTCCCCCTCAGTGTCATGGCCCCCACCAGTCCCCCATTCACTATTAAAGCCCCCACCAGCACCTCACTCAGTGTTATGACCCCCACCAGTTCCCCACTCAGTATTCTGGCTACCATCAGACCCCACCTCTATGTTATGGACCCCACCAGTCCCCCATTCAGTATTAAAGCCCCAACCAGCCCCTCACTCATTGTTATGGCCCCTACCAGTCCCCCACTCAGTATGATTGACCCGCACAGTTACTGACATTAAAAAAACACTACTCACGTCAACCCGTTCCCCCGGGGTGTGCAGTGTGAATACTGAGGCTCCACACTATAAGTGTCATATAGTGACGTCATCATGCCTGCAGAGCAATGAGTCTCAGACTCGCAAGCGCAGGCTGAATTGAGGATCACTGAGCCTTTGGTTCCCTGATCCACTTTTTTTTTCAACAGTATCTGTATCCGGAGGATGTGGATACTGCTGAACCTGTGATGACAGGAAGAGGGGGCCAATGCGGAGCGACGTGGAGCCACTACTGACACACGAGCCCCATAGTGTTCACATGGGCTTCCACTATGGACAGTACACCCCTGTCCTTGATGACCCCTTGAATAATTAAAACCATAACTATTGGGCTGCAGTGCTCCCCCTAGTGGTGACTGCAGGTTTATACCATTGTAAATTTTGCTTCTATGTTTCTGTACAGTATTGCATCAGAAAGTAAAGCAATGACCACAATTAAGGCATAGAAATTCATCAGCACAGAAATGTAAACCTGAGTATAAATATAATGGTGTTATAAGATGGAGATTTAACCGTGGCTTCCGGTCCACATTGGTCCTATCGCTCAGTACATTTGATGATTTCTCATTGACTGTTTCCAATGAGCTCCCCATTCCCTGTGGTTTTGTATCATCTAGTTTGTTAATGCAAAGACCCTTTAAGAGCAAATTTTAGCTAAATAATGGGAAACAATCAGCAATTAGATGCTCCCTTGTGCTATTTAAATAATTAAAGGTAATTGTCAATTGATTTCTAAGGCTTACTGCAAATTTGCATTTAAATACAGTATTAAAGAGTAGTCATCAATATATTTGCTATAATTGCAGTCAGTATCGTGCCTCATTTTACCCTATCCCTACACCCATAACACTAAAACATTTCAAGTTCATAGAAAAATATTTCCAGAATTAAAAAAAAATCTGCGTAGTGCTTAAACACAGAAAGAAGGGTCTTTGATATTAAAGCTAGAAGCCGAGGCCAATGGGGTTATTAGACCCCTGTGTTCTAGAGATCAGTGGTAGTATGAGATGACAGATTTCACCAGTGTCCTCTCCCACATGTATCTATGACCTATTAACAATGGCTTAATGGGAGTTTTACGACAGATTTTAATGGAGTGTGGACTGAAGGAATTTTGCAATTTTTCACATATAGCTAAATTATCTACAAGTACAGATGTGTCGTCCATCTTTACCAGCCAATACATTCCACTGAGAAATCTAATCTCTCATGATACAAATTCAAAAATTTGAAAAATTGCAGATCATATCGCAACCACTTGGAGGCCAACACATAGACACATATAGCATAAACATCTCCTGACATAGTATCACAAAATCATATTTATTTATTAATTATTTTTTTTTAAGTTTATCATCTCACACTTTTCATATGTTGAGTCAAATGGGATATAAGATTTATGTAATAAAGCATTTAAGCGACAAAACTTTGCAATCTTATTTTAAAATGCAAACAATTAGTTTTTGTCTGCAGCTCCCATGAAGACTAAAGTGTCTTTGCGGGCATAGACTACAAGCAAACCCATGTAGTCATGTATAAAATACATTGTGAAATACTGAATAAATGAAAATATAAGGTAAGGGACAGATGAATGATGCGGGATCATGCTACATTGGGTTGCATTGGAGGTTTATGTAACGATTCTTCATCCAAGTTGTTGACAAAGTTTTTTCTATTTTGCTTTTCTTTTGAACTATTTCAGCTTTCAGCGAAAACTTGAACATTCTTTTTCACATTAATTGGGTTGTCCAGGTTTGGTGTTCAAGTCTGCAGTCACTCTATGTGACTGGGACTTGTGAATCCTCACAGTGCACAGTGTGCCCGCTGTCCGGATTCTCTAGTGCCAGCGATGGAAGCGGGTAGTCTGGTGACTGCAAGTATGGTAATTGCATTCTTCTGGCCACATTCTGACTAGACATGTCCGGCATTACTCAATTCACTTGTATTTCGGTGAGGCTGCACATGTCTAGTCGGGATGTGATCACATGTATGCAAAATGCATACTTGGGGTTACGCACACATCCACTCCCAGCGCTGGCACCGGAGAATCCTGACAGTGGGCACATTGTGCACTGTGAGGATACACACATAGAGTGACTGCAGACTTGAATGCCAAACCTGGACAGCCCTTTTAAAGTCCATCATCTCATTAACGCAAGATAACGATTGCAATAACTGAGCGACCAATGAGTGTGTGTGATGCTTGTAGGAAGCCAGCAAGTGTCCCATTTCCCTGAAGCACCACCATGGGGGAAATGAAGTACAAAGAGGTGTATGCATATTACATATAAATGTGGGGTCTTCCAAACCAAGAGTTGCTCCTTTTATAGATGTGTCCAATTATAACTTTTCATGAATTATATTAAAGAAGCACTCCAACAATTTTTTATTACCTCCTTTGTAAGTGATCAGCAATGTCTGCATGGTGAGTACATTAAACTGCTTTCTGGTCGCTGTCTTCTGCCGTTTCCAGCGTCGCCCCGTTTCTCTACTGCATCATGTGATCACAATTGTGACCTGCCGGCTCACCCTCTACGTCTTCCCTGTGGACCAGAAGTCAGTTTCTTAACGTAAATCGGATATAATCAGAACCAGGCTCTAACAGTCTTACATTATAAAATTAACTAACACTTCTCTATGTGAGTCGGCAAGACAGCGCTGCCGTAACATGATGCAAAAGAGGTCTGGAGCTGTGCTAGAAACGGCAGAAGATGGCGATGGATTATAATGCATTCACTGAACATACATTATTGATAGTTAACAAACGGGGCAATAAAAAGAAAAAGACAACAATGCAAAATTGCTCTTTGTAAGGACATCAGTTTCTCATTATAAAATATCAATACATGAATGTGACCTGAAGCTAAAATCCCCCTCTACTCTTCCTTGGTCAGACCTCATCTGGAATCCTGTGTCCAGTTCTGGTCACCACATTTTAAAAATGACCGAAAAACTGGAGCAAGCTCAGAGAAGAGCGACCAGGATAGTGAGCGGACTGCAAACTATGTCCTATAAGGAACGGTTAAAAGATCTGGGAATGTTTAGCTGCAAAAGAGAAGACTGAGAGGAGACTTAATAGCTGTCTACAAATATCTGATGGGCTGTCACATTGTAGAGGGATCATCCTTATTCTCATTTGCACAAAGAAAGAGTAGAAGCAATGGAATGAAGCTGAAAGGGAGAAGATACAGATTAGATATTAGAAAAAAACTTTTTGACAGTGAGGGTGATCAATGAGTGGAACAGGCTGCCACGAGAGGTGGTGAGTTCTTCTTCAATGGAGAGGCTGGACAGACATCTGTCTGAGATGGTTTAGTGAATCCTGCATTGAGCAGGGGGTTGGACACGAGGACCCTGGAGGTCCCATCCAACTGTAACATTCTAAGATTCTAAGATTCTAAAACCTTTAACATTAATAAAACTTGATGCCCACATATAGCATAAACTCCTTCTGACAGATTGTTACAAGATCATATTTTATCCAAGCCAGTCATCTTGTGCAACTTATCTCCGAATAAGAGGAAAGGTAAGTAATAGGAATGAGAGGACCCGTGGAAGTTTGGCTTCTGCTACGTAACCCCAACATTAGTCCAAAGTTCGGTTCGGGTACCAGAACTGTACCCGATCTTGAACTTGAGCCTGAGCCCCAATGAAAATATTGGGGACCTGAACTTTGGAGCTGGAAAATTCTCACTCTCCCGGACTTCTCCCAGAACTCCGAACATTAAAATGGACTTCCGGGAGACGTCCGTGTTTGGAGTTTAGCACTGGACTCTAAGTGTCCGGTAGGAACACAGAACTTTTAAGTTCAGGTTCGCTCATCTCTAGTAAAAACACATCTGTAGCTGCTCCCTTCTTGGACTAATTTATGAGGATCCAGGCAGTAATCAGCTGCTTTCACAAGGGGAAGGCTTATTTGCAAGCAAATGACAGCCCATATGGCTACTATGTCGCCTTCAGAGAGCTGGAGTACCAGCGGTCTAACTTGGTATCAAGATCCCTTACTGGACTCTCTGTCTATAAAAGACCTATGTTGGTAGCACCAATGGAGGTGGAAAATTGGTGCAAGGGTCATAAAATGAACGGGGATGAGGAATCAATAGTCCTGGGGTATTTAGCTGGGTATCATCATGATGGGTTTCAGTTTGATCTTTGGGTGCTTCCATATTGGCTGTAAATCGCTGAGTAAGGTGCAGCAGTAGTAGAGAATACCGAGTCCTTTTTCCTGCTCTTGTTTCTATTTTTTACTTTATGCTTTTTTTTTTACTTTTTTTATGCTTTGTCAATTTATCACGGACAAGTCATATATCCCATAGCGGGTGCAAATTAGATTCCTGTCATACATTAATCACACAGGTGTTTTACACATTACTCTATGGCAGTATAGAAGTTAAACAAATGTGTGCCGCTCCTGCGAGATCCGCTGACTCAGCACATTGCTCTGCAGACCTGTCAGCTCCATGAGGCTCCCAGTAAAATATGTACATCCTGCTATGACTGTGTCTTAAAGTCATTCTTCACTTGGAATATGATGGTGTCTTTACACAGTCGAGTCATATCACAAGTTCCTCTGAAGAATTTTTGCAAAACTGCATCAAAATGACAGGTTATTTTTTTTAGGGAAAAATTTTTACAAAAATTGTGCAGAAATTTCCATGTATAAATTTATAGTGTTCAGGACTACATGCGGACTGGGAGAATAACTTTTTTGGAGGAAAAGTCTTTTTTTTTTTTTTGTAGCTCCAACAGAAGAGCAACTAAAATGGATTTATTCGTCTTGAAAAAAAATTGAACAAAGAAAGACAAACCAATGTGATATTTATTTGAAATTATAATAAATTATAATCCAAAATTTTATTTCCATAACCATTTTATACCTAGGTTTGAGATTTCGATCACACTTCGCTAGAGATGAGCAAATTTCTTGGAAGTGAATTAAATTTGCCTTCAAAAATTGCAAAACCCTGATATTTTTTGTAATTCCCTTTATGCAATTTCAGCAAACTGACAGTCAGCATTTTGCTGAATTTTAGAGGGTCGGAAAAGGGGTTAAAAAAATTGCAACGCTCGCCTTCCTCCCACCGTCATCATAGTCCACTTTCCAGTCTTACTCTCCATCCAACATATTCTTTAGTTCTATCTCTTTGGGCGTCTTCACTCTGTGCCAGGGACTTCCGGTGAAAAATTGGCCTCTGTGGCTCGTTGAGTTGGCTTTCAATGTCACAACATTCAGAGAGTGGATTCCCAAAGAGGAGTTCATGAGTTGAACATAAGAGGAAAGAAGGGACCATATAGAGCAGAGTCCCTGATGGTAGGCTGGGTCAGGTAAGTTGAGAGGTATTATTTTTCTGTTGATTCTGTTTTGCAGTTTGGAGACCCCCCAGAGCAGGATAAGGACCATTAGATTCATATCGAATAAATTTGATGCGAATCAATTTCCCTTGTCAAATTCGAGTGATCTTCTGAATTCAAATCTTTACCCTTTAACACTTTAGAATAAAACTTACGGTATCAAGGTCCAATCGGCAAAGCAAATGAGTGGTGAAGGATTGCAAGCTTTGAAAAATTCATAATTTTGTGATACTATGTTGGGAGTTACTTATTCTACATGTTTCTATATGTGGACACCCGGTGGTTGTGGTGTGCGTTACAACCCGATGAGTATTTTTGCTAGCTTGCCACGATGATGTATAAAATTTGCATTGTTAGAAATGGTCGTCTTAAAGTCTAAGAATGCCTTAACATATATATTTTTTCCTCTATTGTTAAATTGCTTACTAAATACAGGGTTGAAAAAAATTTTAAATGCTAAAAACTATTAAAAAAAAAGTTATACCTTTCTAGCAGAGTAATCTACAAAAAAACAGATACAAATCCATCAAAGCTCCTGCTCCTGGTTCTGACAGCTCTCTCTTTCTCTCCTCCCCACTCTCTTCTCTCAGTGTTAGGCCACGGCCCCACTATCAGTATTTTGTCAGTATTCGGTCAGTATTTTTTCTCAGGAGTGGGTGATAAATGCAGAATTGGTGACTTGTTTCTATTATACCTTTTCTCTGTTCCTCATCTGGTTTTAGCTCCCACTCCTGAGAAAAAATACTGACCGAATACTGACCAAATACTGATAATGGGGCTGTAGCCTTAAAGACTTAGTAGCAGGAGACAAGAGGTTGTACACTGATCAGCAGTTGACAGGGGAGAAAGTATCTAAAGTCTTAGGGAGAGCAAAGAAAACAAGCAACAGACAACAAGGAAAGAACATGGAAAGGAAAAACTGAAATTAGTGCAAGAAGGAAACTGTGGTGATACATAAAAGCAAGTGAAGATAGCAGTGGATACATTGGATACAAGCAGACTTCTTTTCCAGCCTGTATTACAGAAAGGGAAACTCCTACAAGAATTGGGGTCAAGCTGCAAAATGCCTATCATGAAGTTTCAAAACAAATGAATTCTGCAGACTGAAACTGAAACATTTTTTTTGCCATGTGTGAAGGTGTTATTGTCCTTTAATTAAACTGAAGAAAAAGCTGGATAAATCTCCGGCTCTAGTAATTATTATAATTATTATTATTACATTATTTAGAGACATGTCAAAAAATGTAACCATAAGTGGAAGTCTGGGTGCTGAGACCCTCTGCTGGAGAGGAAATCTAAGATAGAGACAAAATGAGCATATACCCCGCTGTATTTAGTTAAATATTAATACTATATTTATGTAACATTGGGTACTCAGTAAATATTGTTTTTGATCAAAAAAAGCATAAAAGTCATCTCACCACGACAAGCTGACCCAATCGGACGGTCCTATCCTCTAGTATTAAAACCTCACCTTTTGTCTGATGACCTCAATGTATATGAGGATAGAGACGAACCGGGGTCCGACTGTTCAGACACCTGGCCATGGGAAGCTATGTAAATAAAAATGCTTAGCTCAAAAAAAAAGGGGGCCACACTCCTGTTTTTAGAAAGTACAAGAAACTAAAGCAAAACCAAAGAAAGGAGCCGGAGCATAAGCTGGTATTCATGCAAGAGCATGTTCACACTGTGGCCATATAACAGACAAAACATAAGATAGAAACAAAATGAGAAAATAACCTGCTGTAAGTAATTAAATAGTAATAGTACATATAGCTAACATATACATCTACATCTTTTGCTTCTTTGCATCAGTGATGACTTCTACCCATCAAAGTTTCTCATAAGTCCCTTACACTGTACAGATATATGTCTGGATCCCAGTGGTCTCCATACATAATATTATCCCACTTTCTTTATGGTAAATAATAAATTCATCACCTAAAGCAAGAAAAAAAAAAAAGGCGCTCCATAGCATTACATTGGTGATAAGCAGACGCGCAGCGCTGGTGAGTCACGGGGAAGGTTCCTCATCAATAATGTAACGTAACTCATAGCAGTCACTATTCTGTTTGATATAGGCGCGGATGCCTGGCTAAAGCGAAGCCGTTTCCATGACAACATAAGTTTTCTCTGCAGTGATACTTTGTATAAAAGGACTTGATTATGGAAATTATTGGTTTCTGAATTCATGTATTTAAAGTAAATCTTTGGATTAAAACTTAATGCTATAAATTTTACTTAAGAGAAAGGTCAATTTCCAAGCAATCAAAATAGTCTTTTCCCCGGATAGTGAGCGGCCATGCTATTCTCGGTGACCTTACCTATCCGAAGGTATACAGTATATATGTTCTGATTGCAGGACCTCTCCGATGTACTGGGGCAAGCGATGACTGACTGATCCGGCTTTACCAAAAAAAAAAATAAATAATGCATTTTTTGTATTTTTTTCTGGCCATTTAAAGGGATTTTTTTTTGCCACCTAATCCGACAGCAGCATAACGTAGAGAAAGAGACCCTGATTCCAGCAATGTTTCACTTAATGGGCTACTTGCTGCAGTTTTGATACAATTACTGTTTTATTGGCAGGAGTTTATCACTAGAGGACCAGTAAACCTACTGCCTGTTAATCCTCCATATTCAAGAGCTCTGTATAACAACGCCCCATACCGTTGATTGGCAGCTTTCTGCCTATGCACAGTGTATACAGGAATCTGCCAATCAGTGATGTGGGCGGGGTTATACACAGCTCAGCATTCAGAGCACTTGGAAAGGAAATAGTGATTGTATCAAAACTGCAGCAAACAGCCCAGCAAGTGACATATCATTGGAATCAGTGTCTTTGCCCCTACATCATGCTGCTGTCAGATAGGGTGACAAAAAAACTGGTGTTAGATTCTCTGTAAATGGGTTTTCCATCCCTGAATTTTCTTACAAAAAAAAAAAAACATCCATGATTCTTCTTGTTCTTGCCAAGGATGTGACTGCTGGTGAAAAAACTTACCAATGCATCACTGATGTGACTAGTGATTGGCTGCAGCGCTCACAAGTCCGTAAGTCGGAAGTAGAATGTGCAAAGCTCATTTTTTATTGCATCTATAAGATTTTGAAGAAAAATAACAAAAGCAAGTCTTTGAGGGCTCACTATGGATTACAATAAATAGGGCTTTTGGCACATATATCTAATTAATAATTCAAAGAGAGAATTGTTTTTCTGACCGTTTTGATTCTCACATTCAGATTAGAAATGAACGAATAGATTCAATACAAGACTGGTGTGGGATGACCAATTTGGGGAAAAAATACATGATTTTGTGTTACTCAGTTGGGAGACATTTCTGCTTCACAAATCTGTCCATCGCCACCTAGTGGTAGTGGTGTGCATTGCAGCCTGTTGAGGGTTTTTGCAAGTATGATATGAAAATTTATTGAATTTGTATTGTTAAAAATTGGCATCCTTAGTAAAATTCATGGAAAAACAAGGGTGGATACAGCTGTACACACAGGCACAAGCAGATATTTTAAAAGCAACCACAAAAATAGCAAGGTAAAAATTTTTTGTTAAGAGCCACAAAGCAGCTAGTGCCTCTATTCTTCCAGCTACAGCTGCTTCTCACTAAATTAGAATATCATCAAAAAGTTAATTTATTTCAGTTCTTCAATACAAAAAGTGAAGCTCCTATATTATATAGAGTCATTACACACAGAGTGATCTATTTCAAGTGTTTATTTCTGTTAATGTTGATGATTATAGCTTACAGCCAATGAAAACACAAGTCATTATCTCAGTAAATTAGAATACTTTATAACAACAGCTTGAAAAATGTTTTTAAAACCTGAAATGTTGACCTACTGAAATGTATGTTCAGTAAATGCCCTCAATACTTGGTCGGCTCCTTTTGCATCAATGCGGCAATGTGGCAATGTGGCATGGAGGCGATCAGCCTGTGGCATGGAGGCGATCAGCCTGTGGCATGGAGGCGATCAGCCTGTGGCCCTGCTGAGGTGTTATGGAAGCCCAGGTTGCTTTGATAGCAGCCTTCAGCCCGTCTGCATTGTTGGGTCTGGTGTCCCTCATCTTCCTCTTGACAATATGGGGTTAAGGTCAGGCGAGTTTGCTGCCAATCAAGCACAGTGATACTGTTGTGTGTAAACCAGGTATTGGTACTTTTGGCCGTGTGGACAGGGGCCAAGTCCTGCTGGAGAATGACATTTCCATCTCCATAAAGCTTGTCGGCAGAGGGAAGCATGAAGTGCTGTACAATGTCCTGGTAGACGGCTGCGCTGACTTTGATCTTGATAAAACACAGTGGACCTACACCAGCAGATGACATGGCCCCCCAAACCATCACGGATTGTGGAAACTTCACACGAGACCTCAAGCAGTTTGGATTGTGCGCCTCTCCACTCTTCCTCCAGACTCTGGGACCTTGATTTCCAAATGAAAATTGGAACTCTGGGACTTTGTGGAGTGTGTCAATGACTGCCTTCTGGACATCTGTCAAGTCAGCAGTCTTCCCCATGATTGTGGAACCTACTGAAACAGACTAAGGGACCTTTTTAAATGCTTAGGAAGCCTTTCCAGGTGTTTTTTGTTAATTATTTTAATTTACTGAGATAATGGCTTTTGTGTTTTCATTGGCTGTAAGCCATAATCATCAACATTAACAGAAATAAACACTTGAAATCGATCACTCCGTGTGTAATGACTATATCTAATATATGAGTTTCACTTTTTGCATTGAAGAACTGAAATAAATGAACTTTTTGATGACATTCTAATTTTGTGAGAAGCACCTGTATATTGCCTCAACCAAATCAAATCCTTATAAGACATTCACTGCCCCTTTAAAGGGAAGCTATCAGTATTATTACTATTATTTAAATCATGTGTTTGTGTTGCATGCATCTTTTTTATTTTTTAAAGATTTTTTTTTATAATTTTCTAGATTAAAAAATAAAAATACTTGAAATTTTCACTCTGGCCACTGGGGAGTTTAAGACTCATACTTCATCTCTATTCATAAAAAGTTTTCACCAGTTTCCTTATCATGAGAGGCAGGATTACATTGACAGGTAACAGCTCTACATCCAACAAAGGATGCATCGTGCATAATAGATGATGCCACACCTTTCCCTTCTCCTCTTTTCTTCCCAATGACTTTTGCACATGCTCATTAGATGCTTCAATACAAAATATAGGGATATAATCTGTTCTTTGTGGCTAATGTACAAGTTTAAAGAAGCTATCCACTACTTTTTATTATCCCCCCAATGTATTCACCCAGTGCCCATAAGGGTTTTTGTAATTACCTTTAGTTGTCCTTCTTGCCTGTGAGCGGCGCTATCGCGTAATTACAAAAACACTTATGGGCACAGGGGGAATACATTGGGTAGATAATAAAAAGTACTGGACTACCCTTTTAATGCCTTAAACAACAGAAACTTAAAGTCTAAAATATCCCAATATACCAATGTGAAAATGGCAACATTCCTATGTTATATTTTAAGTACATTTTCATATCTGAAAAAAAATAACTTTAACAAAATGTAAAAAAAAGTATATTCTACACAAAAAAAATCAGATTTTAACAGCAGCTCATTTTCTGATGATTACTTCTAAATAAGTAATTGCTATAGTATCTTTACAATGCCCTTATAAATACAAGCCACGGTGCCCAGATATGTGACAAGCATTGGGCAGCTCTAAAATTCCCTTTTAAAAAAAATTTATTTCAGCAGGTTTTTGCTATATAATCTGAGAACAGCATTATGTAGGGGCAGAGACCATCATTCCAGGGATGTGTTACTTACTATGCTGTTTTAATGTTTCTAAAAAATCAGTGTTTTATCAGCAGGAGATTATCACTACAGGACTAAGTGTCTCGTGTCTCTTAGTCCAACCCCGCCCGCAGCACTGATTAGCAGCTGTTAATATACAGTGTACACACAAAGCTGCCAATCAGTGGTGTGGGAGGGGTTATACACAGAAATGTGCCGATCAGTGGTGCGGGCGGGGTTATACACAGAAAGCTGCCAATCAGTGGTGTGGAAGGGTTATACACAGAAACATGTCAATCAGTGGTATGGGTGGGGTTATACACTGAAAGCTGCCAATCAGTGGTGTGGGCGGGGTTATGCACAGAAAACTGCCAATCAGTGGTGTGGGCGGGGTTATGCACAGAAAGCAGCCAATCAGTGGTGTGGGCGGGGTTATACACAGGCAAATGCCAATCAGTGGTGTGGGTGGGGTTATACACAGAAAGCTGCCAATCAGTGGTGTGGGTGGGGTCATACACAGGCAAATGCCAATCAGTGGTGTGGGTAGAGTTATATATAGAAAGCTGCCAATCAGTGGCGTGGGCGGGGTTATACACTGAAAGCTGCCAATCAGTGGTGTGGGCGGGGTTATACAAAGAAAGCTGCCAAACAGTGGTGTGGGTGGGGTTATACACAGGCAAATGCCAATCAGTGGTGTGGGTGGAGTTATATATAGAAAGCTGCCAATCAGTGGTGTGGGTGGGGTTATACAAGGTTCAGCATTCTGAGCTCTGCTAGATCTGCAGCACAAAAAGCTGTTATTATATCACAACTGCTGCACCCAGTAAGCGATACCTCACTGGAATCAGGGTCTCTGTCCCTCCATCATGCTGCTGTCAGACTCTATAGCAACACACTGCAGACAGATTCCCTTTAATAAAGCAAGAATAACATTTACTATCTTTTTCTACACAATATTACTATGTATCACTCTGATTTTTACAATTTTTCACAAAACAAATTTATCATATTATCATAATATGGTGGTAAAACACTCAGTAGGCTGCAATTCACAACAAACGGCTGCATTGTCACATATAGAGAAATATAACATAAACGTTTCCTTACAGAGTATCGCTAAATCATTTTTTTTATTTTTTTATCAAAGCTTATAATTTCGTGTCACTACTTATGGGATATGTCGAATCCAGGAAAAGGGGCATATCTGTAGATACTTTACTTCTTAAATAATGCCAATTCAACCTCTGAGTCATTTGGGACTGATTTTTTTTTATTACTTGCTAAGAAAATGGCCTAAAAACTAGAACGTCTTCTATTATGTTGTCGGATAACAGACACCTTATTAGCATCTGGTATTATTCTGGTCCAAATTATCACAAATCTACTATGAAAGTGACGCGCCCCTGGGCCTGTGTCGCGCTGCGTTGCGCACGCGGGAGCTTACCCGGAGCCGGATCTGTTGAGGGTTGTAGTCTCGTGGAGGTGACCCGGTCCGTGCCCAGGGAGTCAAACTGAGCGGCGATGTATCAGCGGTAGATGTTGGACGACTACGCCACCCGTTGAGTACAGCTAAGGAGCTGCTGCTGCAGGGCAGACCGCTGAGGCCGGTGGTAGGATTGTGCAGCGTGATAGTATAACCCCCAACGGGAGGGGTATGGCCTCAGGGCAGCCGACGTGGATGATGGGGGTAGCAGGAACCACTCGGAGACGGTACGGTGTAGTTCAGGGTCTTTACTGGTGACAAAGATAGACCCTCCCGGAGTACTGGCTAGCGATTGGGGCCTGGTCAGTCCTTGAGCAGATGGGATCTCCCCTGGCCAGGCGGAGTTGTAGGCCTCCCAAACTAACTGTACTCTTCTGGCTACCTTGCTAGAGGCGGGTATAAGTAGCCCACGTCCCTGAGTGTACCATGTGGTGCTCACCCGTATGGCCGGTGACTCGGGGCCTTCTAGTAGCTTCCGCTCCACGACGGCGGTGCTGGTCCCATGCGTGTGACCGTGCCTTCGGGTTTCTTGGCCAGAGGACCTGGAATCCCCTGCCTGACGGATTCTGCTGCTGGGTAGGAGTTAGTCCCCACAGCCTCGGACTCCGGGTCCGGTAAGAAATCTTCTCAGTCAGGGCGAGCTCTGCAGCTGCCAGCCCCTGACTCCTTATAGCACTGCTCCCACAGAGCTCCTGATGTTCTGTTCCTATATTTGCTTCTTTTCTCTGTCTCTACTTCTTCTCTACTCACTAACCCTGCCTCAGCCCTAGGTTTATATAGGGGAAGTTCTTCCCCTCCCAGGACTGGGCAGGAGGTGTGGCATGCATAGGATCCCTGACCAAGAGACCTCCCACCTGCTCTCAGACATAACATTGCTGTTACTGTGGAAACCAGACCCCTGGGGTGCCACATTTCCCCCTAGTGAAATTTAGTACTCCGGGACTAAACATATTTTTAGAAAAACATAACAAGGTATAAACAATAATAATACAATAAGAAAAACACATAAAGATGGTTACGGCGTGTCCGCAACCGGGTGCAATTTTGAAGAAAAGCAAGGTGTCCATTTCACCAAAACAGGGAGACGTAACCAGGTAGGGGTCTGTCCTGCCCCGAGTCCTTAACAGTCTTTAGTCCATTCCTAGGTTACGCTCCAACCAATTGTACAAGGATTCCCGGTAAACCCACCAAGGACTCCTAAAAATAACTAGAAACACATAATTATTTACAAGTAACAGACAGGTGACCTCAATAAAACAATTTAAACACTTCAAATCCTCCAACGTGCGGGTAACTGGCCTCTAGTGGCCCTAGTGGACCTACGGAGCTGACTGTCTGGCCCCGAACTACAGGGTGTAGGAGCTGTCAAGGGTAAACTGGGCAGCTGTTTACGGGCTCTTTGGCTCACTAGGGGTACGGCAGGCTCACTATGAGCAGAGGGTTGATCCTCCTGTTCTGCTTGTGTGGAGTCTGCTGCCTCCTGGACCGGCTGCTCTTCCAGCTCTACCTGTTGCTCCGTAGGCACTTGGGATGCTGGTTGGAGGAACGTGAGGACGGGTACCACAACTGCACCATTGACTTGAGTCCAGGACCGAGGGAAGTCTCCGAGCACAGTACTAACCATATCTTCCCTTTTCTCTACGGGTCGAGGGTCTTCTTGCTCTCCTTCTGGGTTCCGTAGCTGTTCGGGACACTTCTTCAGGTGATCCCGGGATACAATGGCTGTGGTTTCCCCTCCGTCTTTACTGATGGTACAAACCTTTGGGTTGTCGTGGCTTGAGGGCAGTACGGTGTACGGGTCCTTCTCCCACTGGTCGTCCAACTTGTGGAGCCGTCTCTTCCTCTTCAAGACCTGCTCTCCGGGTACCAGGGGAACAGCGGGAGCATACTGGTTGTAAGTTTTCTCTTGTCTTTCCCTAGCGAGACAGAGACTTCGCTCCACGCTCTCCTGTACTTTCCGGTACTGCTGCTGCCTCTCTGTGTCCCAGTCTGCTTCCGGTGAAGTGTCCTCGGGTGTCAGGACTCCCATCTCCAGGTCAACAGGTAGCTTACCAGGCCTTGCCCTCATTAGGTAAGCCGGGGTACAGTTGGTGGAACCTACAGGGATGTAGTTGTATAGGTCCACCAGGTCGGGCAGCTTCTCGGGCCACAGACTGCGTTCTTCCAGGGGCAACGTTTTCAGAAGATCCATTACCACCTGGTTCATTTTCTCACAAAGTCCATTAGTTTGCGGATGATAGGGTGTCGTCCTTATCTTCCGGCAGCCAAACAGATTGCAGAATTCCTGGAAGACCTCCGCTTCAAAGGCAGGTCCCTGGTCCGTCAGCACTTGGTCCGGGTACCCGTGTGGACGGCAGAAGTGCTGCTGGAAGGCTCTAGCTGCTGTTTGAGCTGTTAAGTTCTTAACGGGGACGACAACCAAGAACCGGGAGTAATGATCCACAATGGTTAACGCGTAGACGTAGCCACTTCTGCTTGGGGTCAGTTTTACATGATCCAAGGCTACCAGTTCCAACGGCTGCTTGGTGACGATGGACTGAAGGGGGGTCTTCTGGCTGGCACGGTCCTTCCTTCTTATGTTGCACGGGCCACAGTCTCTGCACCACCTCTCGATGGTTCCCCTCATGCCTACCCAGTGGAACCGCCCGCGCAGCAGGAACTCCAGCTTCTTCCATCCGAAGTGTCCAGCCCCGTCGTGGTATGCCTCCATCACCATGGCTGCGTCTCTTCGTGGCACCACTACTTGCCAGATTAGTTCATGCGTCCGGGAGTTAACCATTCTGCGGCACAACTTCCCCTTGTAAAGGAACAGTCGACTCTTCTCAGCCCACAGTTGTTTGGCTTCCTCCGGAGCGTCTGGGTCAAGGCGAGCCTCTGGCCGAGTCAGCATCTCCTTCACCAGTCGGATGGCAGGGTCACTGTCTTGCGTTTCCTCCCAGTTGTAGTGAGGCAAGTGGTTAAACGTAGCGGCTTGCTTACTCCTTACCCGATGGGAATACTGGATAGTCCCATGACGGTGGAACGCGGGGAGTTCGACTTCTTCCAGTCCCTCTGGATCTTCTCCTACGTCCGGTAGGTTTGGCATCCTGGACAGGGCGTCCACGTTGGTATTGGAGCGTCCTGCCCGGTATTTGATTGTGAACTCGTAGTTGGACAGACGGGCCATCCATCTCTGCTCTAGGGCACCGAGTCTTGCCGTGTCCAGGTGTGTCAACGGGTTGTTATCCGTGTACACGGTGAACCGGGAAGCAGCGAGGTAGTGCTTAAAGCGTTCGGTGACTGCCCACACCACTGCCAGGAACTCTAGCTTAAATGAGCTGTAATTCTCAGGGTTTCTTTCGGTGGGTCGCAGTTTTCGACTGGCGTAAGCGATTACTCGTTCTTTCCCCTGCTGGATCTGGGACAGTACGGCTCCTAGCCCGATGTTACTTGCGTCGGTGTAGAGGATAAAGGGCTGGCTGTAATCAGGGTACGCCAGGATTTCATCCCCCGTGAGGGCCATCTTCAGCTGGCGGAAGGACTCTTCTTCCAGCTCCTCCCATTTGAAGGGCGGCTTCTGGTTCTTGGCCTTCCGGGACTGGCCTATCAGGAGGTCCTGCATAGGTGCTGCCTTTTTGGTGAAACCGGGAATAAACCTTCGGTAGTAGCCTACCAACCCGAGGAACTGCCGCACTTCTTTTACGCTGGAGGGGCTTGGCCATTCCTTAATTGCGGTGATCTTATCAGGGTCGGGAGCCACTCCGTCAGCGCTCACCACGTGTCCCAGGTACTGCACCTTTGGCTTCAGGAGGTGACACTTGGAGGGTTTCACCTTTAGGCCGTAACTCGCCAGAGCTTCGAACACTTCCGCCAGGTGTTTCAGGTGGTCCTCATACGTCTTGGAATATACGATGACATCGTCCAGGTACAACAGGACCGTCTCGAAGTTTCTGTGGCCCAGACAACACTCCATTAGTCGTTGGAAGGTTCCTGGTGCGTTGCAGAGTCCGAACGGCATGCAGGTGAACTCACTAAGTCCCATCGGGGTGGTGAATGCGGTCTTCTCCCGGTCCGCCTCTGCTACAGGAACCTGCCAGTACCCGCTAGTGAGATCCAAGGTAGAGAAGAAGTTAGCAGATCTTAAAGCAGCCAATGACTCCTCTATCCTTGGTAAGGGGTACGCATCCTTGTGTGTGATACGGTTGATTTTCCGGTAATCTACACACATCCTCATGGTGTTGTCTTTTTTTCTGACTAAGACTAGTGGAGCTGCCCAGGGGCTACAGCTATCCCTGATCACTAGTGTTGAGCATTCCGATACTGTAATATCGGGTATCGGCCGATATTCGCGGTATCGGAATCCCGATACTTAATTCCGATACTTTTACAATATCGAATACCGGAATCGGAAGTTCCCATAATGTCTGTGCTCTGCAGTGTCTGTGAAGGATGACAAGTTGGATGGCAGCGCTCCGCTGAGATCCAGCCTGTCATCAGAATGCCATCTCAGCGGGGGAGAATTCTCCTGATTGTTTAAAAGCCGGCGCGCGGTAAAAAGCCGCCGGCTTTTAAACAATCACACAGCCCCATACTGCTTCCCCGCAGCCTCCCACCCCGATCCTCCGCTCTCCCCATCCTGATCGTAAGTTAGGACTGGGCGGGGAGCGCAGCACCAAGGAGTGGGGAGCGAAGGACCCGGGCGGGGAAGCCGGCAGTGAAAAGACTTCACCGCCGGCTTTCCCGTTCTGTGCTGCGCTTTCCCGCCGGTTATTTCAAATGAACAGCTGAGGTATCAGGTGATGCCGATCAGCTGTTCATTTGAAGTTGCCGCGGTGCCCTCAGAGGGTTCATGTGAGTTCATGCTTCACTGCATGAACTCACATGAACTTTCCCACGGCCGCACAGGTCAGCCACACCTCCCAGACCCGTCATGATTAGTGTGTGTGCGGGGTGTGTGTGCGGGGTGTGTGTGCGGAGTGTGTGTGCGGAGTGTGTGTGCGGGGTGTGTGTGCGGGGTTTGTGTGCAATGTTTGTGTGCGGGGTGTGTGTACGGGGTGTGTGTGCGGGTGTGTGTGTGCGGGGTGTGTGTGCGGGGTGTCTGTGCGATGTTTGTGCGGGGTGTGTGTGCGATGTGTGTGTGCGGGGTGTGTGTGCGGGGTGTGTGTGCGGGGTGTGTGTGCGGGGTGTGTGTGCGGGTGTGTGTGTGCGGGGTGTGTGTGCGGGGTGTGTGTGTGCGGGGTGTGTGTGCGGGGTGTGTGTGCGGGGTGTGTGTGCGGGGTGTGTGTGCGGGGTGTGTGTGCGGGGTGTGTGTGCGGGTGTGTGTGTGCGGGTGTGTGTGCGGGTGTGTGTGTGCGGGTGTGTGTGTGCGGGGTGTGTGTGCGGGTGTGTGTGTGCGGGTGTGTGTGTGCGGGTGTGTGTGTGCGGGTGTGTGTGTGCGGGTGTGTGTGCGATGTTTGTGCGGGGTGCGGGGTGTGTGTGCGGGGTGTGTGTGCGATGTGTGCGGTGTCTGTGCGATGTCTGCGGGTGTGCGGGGTGTGTGTGCTATGTCTGGGGGGTGTGTGCGTGCAGGCAGACATAGGCCGATGTGACACTACTACTCCCATCGGCCTATGTCTGTCCCCCGTCCACTCCTGCCAGCAGGATCAGCTCGATGGGAGCAGTAGTTCCCATCAGCCTGATCCTGCTATTTAAATTGCCCTACTGTTTCCCCAATATATGTTAAATACATTTCATTGGTGGTCAGTGGTTGCCTACAATAAATTTGTTCATACATTACCTGTCCCCGCCGATCGCCACCTAAAATAAAGTAAAAAATAAAAAACTACACCTATACTCACCTACACACCTAATTCCCCGAAGCCATCGATCTCCTGTAATAAAATATAAAATAATAAACCACAACCTTATCCTTACCCCTTCGTAGTAGTCCACGAGTGTCGCACGAAGATCTCCAGTTCAGAGCAGCCACATAGAATGTGACCGCTCTGAACCGCTGCCGCCACTAGAATGACGGGGCCGTAAAGCAGCCCCGTCACTGCATAAGCGGGTTCACCGGAGTTCAGGCAGCGCTGCTCCGGTTAGCTGCTTTACGGCCCTGCTGTATCGTGAGAAATTCCCACGGTACAGCAGTGCGGTAAAGGAGGTCTCCGGAGCTGCGCTGCCTGAATGCACTCCGGTGACCTCAGTCAGTGGCTCCCGCTGCCGGGAGCGGACGTGTTCCCGGCAGTGTGAGCTTACAGCAGCCATGCACAGCTGTCACCATCTCCAGATGTGACAGCTGTGCATGGGAGATCAGCGCAGGAACGTGGACAGGTAACTATTATCTTTAGTAAACTAAGAATTAAATAAAATGGTGTGTTTTATTTCAAATAAATTATTTTTTTCTTGGTGTAGTGTGTTCTTTTTAACACTTTGTAGGTTAGTAATGGGGGTGTCTTATAGACGCCCATCATTACTAACCTGGGCTTCATGGCAGCTGGCGCTGACATGAACCCCACCACTATTACCCCCTGCCACCGCACCAGGGCAGCGTGGAAGAGCGAGGCTAAGTGCCAGAATTGGCGCCATTTCTGGGGCGGCTGACGGCTGGTGTTTCTAGCCTGGGAGGGGGCCATTATTCATGGCACCCTTCCTGGGCTATTAATATCAGCCCCCAGCTGTCTGCCTAGCCTTTGCTAGCTATTAAAATAGGGGGGACCCCACGTCATTTTTTTTGGGGGGATCCCCCATTTTAATAGCTAGTAAAGGCTAGGTATTCAGCTGGGGGCTGATATTAGTAGCCTGGGAAGCTACGTGGGTTTTACCCCCTTCCCAGGCTTCAAACATCTGCCCCAGCCGTCTGCTTAACCTCCGCTAGAGACTAAAATTATGGGGGATCCCACGCCATTTTTTTTTAAATAAATCCTTTATTTTAACACTAAATGACATTTGAGGAGTTAATAAAGATGCAGTCCCTAAATTATTATTTATTTTTTAATTAATTTTTCCCAAAACTTTTGACGTGGGCTTCGCCATATTTTTGTATGCCAGCCAGGTACAGCATCCAGCTTCTATGAACGCGCCATTTTCCGGGGCGGCTGCGGACTGCAATTTTCAGCGGGGGGGGGGGGGGGGCAGAAAGCTTGGGCCTCCCTGCGCTGCAGATTCCAGCCCCCAGCTGCCTATTTGTACCTGGCTGGACACAAAAATAGGGCGAAGCTCCACGTATTTTTTTTTTAAATTCATGAAATTCATGGAATAATTAAGAAAAAAAAGGCTTCCCTATATTGTTGTGTCCGGCTAGGTACAAATAGGCAGCTGGTGGTTGGGGGCAGCCCGTTCCTGCCTGCTGTACCTGACTGGGCACAAATATAGGGCGAAGCCCCGCATCAATTTTTTTTAATTATTTCATGAATTTCCTGAAATGATTTTAAAAAAATTGACGTGGGGCTTCGCACTATATTTGTGTCCAGCCAGGTACAGCAGGCAGGAACGGGCTGCCCCCAACCACCAGCTGCCTATTTGTACCTGGTTGGACACAACAATATAGGGAAGCCCTTTTTTTCTTAATTATTTCATGAATTTCATGAAATAATTAAAAAAAAAAAATACGTGAAGCTTCTCCCTATTTTTGTGTCCAGCCAGGTACAACTAGGCAGCTGGGGGATGGAATCTGCAGCGCAGGGAGGCCCAAGCTTTCTGCCCCCCCCCCCGCTGAAAATTGCAGTCCACAGCCACCCCGGAAAATGACGCGTTCATAGAAGCTGGATGCTGTACCTGTTAGAACCTTGCTCTTAGTTTTTTTTCCTTTGCTGGTCACATGACCTTGTTGGCCTATTTAATCCTGCTCCGCCCTTCTGGCTTTGCTGGACTTCATTGTATATCTACTTTCTAGCTAGCCTGTGCTCTGTGTCTTGCTCTGTTAGTTTGCTTGGTCTACTGACCTCTATGTTCTATATATTTTGTTTGTTCGTCTGTCTGCTACTATTTCTGTTAGGAGGTGTTCCATATTCCTCCCAGTCCTTAGTACTTGTAGGGATTCCTTCCCCACATCTATAGGTCTCCGTACAGACTAGCTTAGGACTTTAGCAGGTCTGATCGCAGGATCAGGTTCCCTGTTACATCGTAGGGATTAAGCTGAGTTCTATCGTTGGGACAGATCTCCTCTCTTTCCTTAGCTCTGGTAGCAGAACATAACAGTAAGTCCAGACAGCAAATTCTCTAAGGAAAGATTTTTCTGTTCCATCATGGTGTCGGTTCAGGATTTGGTTCATCGCCTGCAGGGACTCTCTCTGGAGGTGGCCGAGCTCCGTCAGCACGTGAGTAACTGTCCTGGAGCACATTTCTTGGAGCCTAAGGTATGTTTGCCGGATTTATTTTTTGGTGAACACCGAGAATTTTTTTCATTCAAAAATGCTTGCTTATTGTATTTTCGTTTGAGACCTAAGTCCTCTGGGGATGAATCCCAGCGCGTAGGGTTCATAATGTCACTTTTGCGCAAAGAGCCTCAGGAGTGGGCCTTTTCTTTGCAACCTAGTGATACATGCTTCAGATCAGTGGATAGTTTTTTTTTCTGCTTTGGGACTATTATATGATGATCCTGACCGTGTCACATCAGCTGAGACTGAGTTGAGACGTTTAAAACAAGGATCAGGTAATGTGGAAAAATATTGTACTCATTTCCGTCGTTGGTCTACTCAAACAGGGTGGAACGATTCTGCTCTGAAAAGTCTATTTCTTGCTGGGCTCAGTGAAAGGGTTAAAGACCTGCTAATTGCTTATCCTACACCTGAAGATTTGCAACAGGCTATGCAATTAGCTATACAGGTGGATAGAAGACTGCGTGCAAGGGTTAATGAGAGCAAATCCTCTGCTATGTCAGTTTCTGGTTATGAGAATGTGTGTACTAACAGTGGTGAACCGATGGAGATTGGATCGGTGGCACCTCGCTCTCAAGAAAAAGACCGTCGATTTTTTGAAGGCTTGTGTTTCTATTGCGGAAAATCTGGTCATTTGATTAAAGGCTGTGAGCTTCGTATGAAGAAAGAAAAAAAAATGGTCAGTCATGCCCATATTGCCTGTTTAAATGCCAAGGGTGTATTTTTAGCTGCTTCCACGATTGCTCAGGAAAAATTAATGGAATTTCGGGTGTTTGTCGATTGTGGGTCTACTCTGAATGTTATTGATGGGGGATTCGTGGAAAGACTCAATTTAAAACCTGAACCTTTATCATCCCCCATTGCTGTGGTTTCTGTGGATGGTTCCCGTTTGAAGAATATTACTCTCAAGGTCTGCGAATTTCCTCTCACTATTAATGGTGTTCACCATGAGAAATTGGATTTGGTAGTGTTGAATAACTTGCCTTCTCCAATAATATTGGGATTGCCCTGGTTAAAATTTCACAATCCTGTACTGGATTGGTCTACCAGTGAAATTAAATCCTGGAGCCATAAATGTTATGACAAGTGTTGTAATGGGCGTATTGCAGCTTTGGATAGGGGAGAATTGCCTGTTCCTATTCAGGATTTTTGGAGAGTTTTTTCTGAGAAGGAATCGCAGGTTTTGCCTCCCCATAGAGACTATGATTGTTCTATTGAATTTGTCCCTGGAGCGACTCTTCCTAAAAGTCGTTTATTTAACCTTACTATTCCTGAGAGGAAGGCTTTGGAGAAATACATACAGACAAGTTTGGCCGCCGGTCACATTAGGCCCTCTAAGTCTCCTGTGGCGGTTGGATTTTTTTTGTAAAAAAAAAGGACAGCGGTTTACGTCCTTGTCTGGATTTTCGTGAGATTAACAAAATTACTGTACGCAATCCTTACCCACTGCCATTGATTCCTGATCTGTTTAACCAGTTAATGGGGGCCAAGTGGTTCTCTAAAATTGACCTTAAGGGGGCATACAATCTGTTGCGCATGAAGGAGGGTGACGAATGGAAGACTGCTTTTAACACTCCTGTGGGTCATTTTGAGAATCTGGTTATGCCTTTTGGTCTTACTAATGCTCCTGCATTTTTTCAGAATCTGATTAATGACATCCTTAGACCTTTGATCGGTAAAAATGTGGTTGTGTATTTGGATGACATTTTGATTTATTCGCCGGATCTGGAGTCTCATTGGCGGAGCGTGCGTGAGGTATTACAGTTATTAATGGACAATTCGCTTTTTGCTAAGCTGGAGAAATGTGAGTTCGCTGTACAGAGAATTAGTTTTTTGGGCTACATTATCTCCAGCAAAGGTTTTGAGATGGATCCGGTTAAGGTTCAGGCTGCGCAGGAATGGCCTAGGCCTATTGGTTTGAAATCGATACAGAGGTTTTTGGGTTTCGCCAATTACTATAGAAAATTCATAAAAAAATTTTCTAGTATTGTCAAACCTCTGACTGATCTCACCAGGAAAGGTGCTGATGCGGTTCAGTGGTCTTCTGAGGCCATTGAAGCTTTTGTGTATCTCAAGGAGATGTTCACCTCTGCTCCCATCCTTATGCAGCCTGATGTTACTAGGCCGTTTTTGGTTGAGGTTGATGCTTCCTCTGTGGGGGTTGGCACAGTATTGTCTCAGGATAACGGGGATGGATTACATCCCTGTGCCTTTTTTTCAAAAAAATTTTCGGAGACTGAACTGAATTACGATATTGGTAATCGGGAATTATTGGCTATTAAACTCGCATTTGAACACTGGCGCCACTTCTTGGAAGGTGCGGAATTTCCCGTTCAGGTTCTTACGGATCATAAAAATCTGATATATCTTGATGCTGCCAAGCGCCTGAATGCCCGTCAGGCTAGGTGGGCACTGTTTTTCTCGCGGTTTAATTTCTCCGTTACTTACATCCCTGGTACTAAGAATGTTAAGGCGGATGCCTTGTCTCGCAGTTTTTCTCCCATAGTCGGTGCTGAGAAAGAGGAGAACATTTTACAAGAAGGTGTTGTGATAGCTGCTTTGGACTCCGTTTTGGAAAATGAGATTCTTAATGCACAGGAGAATGCCCCTTCTAACACTCCTCATGGGAGGTTGTTTGTGCCTGGGACCTTTAGGAGAGATTTGTTTGTTGAGTGTCACGAATCTCGGTTGGCAGGTCATCCCGGAATCTCTGAGACCAAGAGACTGGTGGGTCGCAGTTTTTGGTGGCCTGGATGGCAGAAGGAAGTCATTAAGTGGGTGCGTCAATGTACTATATGTGCTAGATCTAAGTCCTCACATACTCCTGCTGCGGGGTTGCTTTGTCCTTTGGAGGTTCCCAGTGCTCCTTGGACACATTTGGCTATGGACTTTATAACTGACCTTCCCCCCTCTGAGGGTTTTACTGTCATCTGGGTGGTCGTGGACCGTTTTAGCAAGATGTGTCACTTGGTTCCTTTCGTCAAACTGCCCTGCGCTAAAACTCTCGCTAGGGCCTTTGTCAAGGAAATTGTCAGACTTCATGGCGTTCCTACTGACATTGTTTCTGATAGGGGTCCTCAGTTCGTGGCTCGTTTTTGGCGTGCCTTTTGTGATAGGTTGGGAGTTCATTTGTCGTTCTCGTCCGGATATCATCCTGAATCTAATGGCCAGACAGAAAGGAAAAACCAGGATGTTGAGCAGTTCTTGCGTTGTTTTGTGGCAGACAATCAAGAGGGGTGGTCTGAGTTTCTGCCACTTGCTGAATTTGCTCTGAACAATCATACATCTTCTTCTGCTGGTTGTTCGCCTTTTTTTTGTTGTTCTGGGAGACATCCGTCGTTTGGGTCGTTCTCCAAGTTGGGATCTGCCGTGCCTGAGGAGGAGAATTTTTCCGGTGATTTGGAGAGAGTTTGGACGGATATGTGACACCCCAGGGGTCTGGTTGCCACAGTGATAGAGATATTATGTCTGAGAGCAGGTGGGAGGTCCTTTGGTCAGGGATCCTGTGCATGCCACACCTCCTGCCCAGTCTTGGGAGGGGAAGAACTTCCCCTATATAAACCCGGGGCTGAAGCAGGGTTAGCAGTCAAGGAGAGTAGAGACAAGAAACAGTCACAGGAAGAAACAGCAGAAGCTCAGTGGGAGCAATGCTACTACAAGTCAGGGGCTGGCAGCTGCAGAGCTCGCCCTGACTGAGAAGCTTTCTTACCGGACCCGGCGTCCGAGGCTGTGGGGACTAACTCTTACCCAGCAGCAGAAGCCGACCGGCAGGGGATTTCAGGTCCTCAGGCCCAGAAACCCGAAGGCACGGTCACACGCGTGGGACCAGCACCGCCATCGTGGAGCGGAAGCCATTAGAAGGCCCCGAGTCACCGGCCATACGGGTGAGCACCACACGGTACACTCAGGGACGTGGGCTGCTTTTATCCGCTTCTAGCAAGGTAGCCAGAAGAGTACAGTCAGTTTGGGAGGCCTACAACTCCGCCTGGCCAGGGGAGATCCCATCTGCTCAAGGACTGACCAGGCCCCGTTCACTAGCAAGTACTCCGGGAGGGTCTATCGTTGTTACCAGTAAAGACCCTGAATTACACCGCACCGTCTCTGAGTGGTTCCTGCTACCCCCATCATCCACATCTGCTGCCCTGAGGCCATACCCCTCCCGTTGGGGGTTATACCATCTACGCTGCACCATCCATCCACCGGCCTCAGCGGACTGTCCTGCAGCGGCAGCTCCATAGCTGCATTCAACGGGTGGCGTAGTCGTCCTGCATTTACCGCTGTTACATCGCCGCTCAGTTTGACTCCCTGGGCACGGACCGGGTCACCGCCACGAGACTACAACCCTCAAGAGATCCGGCTCCGGGTAAGCTCCCGCGTGCGCAACGCAGCGCGACACAGGCCCAGGGGCGCGTCAACTTTGGCGTAGTCGGCAGGATTTCGTGCCCGCAACCACCGGGTACTGCGTGCCTGAAAAAGAGACTTTTCAAACTTACCTGTGGTGAAGATTCCCGCCATCCGGCGCCATCTTCAGCCTTCTTCCCGCCATCGGTGAAGTTTCCCGCCATCCGGCGCCATCTTCTGCCTTCTTCCCGCCATCCGTGGAGTTTTCCCGCCATTGGACGCCATCTTGAGGACGCCGCGCGGGAAGAAGAGGGGCGTGGACTCCGAAAGCGCGCGAGAACTGAAGCCCCGCCTCACGTCCGGACGTTGCGTAAGGTCCTGGAAGGAGCCCAGCAGACGCCGACGTCACAGGAGCGCGACGGAAGGTCCTCAACCCTGACGATCCACTGCGGAGCCGCGGCCTACGGAGAGGATCATCGCAAGGTAGGCCACGGTCCACTAGGGGGGAGGAAGATGTCGGATACGGAGGAGAGCTTCACTGCCTCAACCCACGCCAGCGCTACCGCTGCTGCAGTTATGCCCTTCACCATGCCCTATATCCCGGGAGCAGCTTGGCTACCCCAGTACTCAGGGGAGTCACATACCCTGCATGACTTTAGAGAAAAGCTGGATAGCCTCTTCCAGGTGTACCCCCTCACAGAAGAGCAAAAAGTGAGCATCCTGGTGGCCCAACTAACCGGGGCAGCCAAAAGGGAAGTAAAATCCTGGCCACCTGGGAGGAAGACTGTCGCAGGGATACTAACCCGGCTGAAGGACACCTTTGATACCCGCACCTCAGCCGAGATTAAGCTTAGATTCTACGGGTGCAAGCAGCGAGCGCATGAGAGTATAAGGGACTATGCACTAAACCTACAAGAGGCCCTGAGGGCCATTAAGCAGACCGACCCTGATGGAGTGGGAAACGAGGACAGGCTGTTGACCGAACAGTTTATAGAGGGACTGTATTGTAATACCCACCGAACCCAGTTGCGGGCAATGGCCTTACAGGATCCCCATCTGGGCTTTGCACAGTTCAAGGACAGAGCCATCCGGGTGCTCCGAGAACCGGCACCGGATGGCGTTGTGACCCACAAGCGCCCTGCTATCACTTACCACCAGGAGGCGGCGCCCTTGTCGGCAGGGCCTGTGGGAGCTGATGCGCAGGCTTTGGACAACGACCCGGCTCCAGACGTACACCATCAGGTCCAAGAGCTAGCTAAGAGCGTTGCTGCGCTAACCCGAACTGTGCAGTCTTTACAGGCTTCCACCCCAGGGAAGATCCAGCTGGCATCCAGACCGGAGGACATCCCGTGGCGTCGACCAAGGAGGACCCCACCGGCCAGAGGAAGACCCAGTGACCGATACAGCGAGGACGGACGACCCATCTGCCGCCGCTGCAATCAACCTGGACATATGGCAAGGTACTGTTCTTTAAACGGGCACAACCTGGGGTAGAGGGCCAACCCCCAGGAAAAAGATCACCAGGCCCATCGAACTGGCGCGACAGATATGTGGGAGGACGTCCAGTCTTGCCTGTGGTACTGGATGGCATTCCCATGAGTGCCCTACTGGACACCGGGTCACAGGTCACCACCATCCCGTACGTGCTCTTTAAGCAGTACTGGAATGACTCGGATATTACCCGCTACCCTGACGACGACTTGAGTATCATCGCCAGCAATGGCCAGCCCGTGCCACAGATCGGATTTAAAGAGGTGACCATCAAAATCGGTAGAGTCGAACTGGCAGCACAGGGACTGATCATTGTAGATATTGACAAACATGAGAGTCACCCAAAAATAACTCTAGGAACTAATGTAATTGAAAATTGTCTTGCAGAGGTGATTTTCCTTTTACAGCAGGTTGCCAAGAACGCCAGCTCCGGCGAGCAGCGGGTGCTCCAGAAAGAGATCCGGGCACTGATGCGACGGCAACAGGTGGAACTCTCCGGCGGTGAGATTGGTAGCGTAAGAATGTGTGACCCTTTTCCTATTGCCATGCCCCCAAAAAGTGAAATGATGATTTGGTGCCGGGCAGCTATTGGTCTGAGAGGTAGAGATTACCAGGCAATGGTAGAACCAGTTTACTCAGACAGTAGGCCCACCATTTTGACAGCACGGGGGGTGGTCAATGTACGCCATGGGAGGGTGCCCGTTCGCATAATCAATATCGGGGAGAGGGAAGTGTACCTGCCCCGGTATGCCACGCTAGCCAAATTATATACCATTAACCAAAATGCTATACAATCTGTGGAACCCTTGCCTCCATCTCACCCGGAGGAAGGTAACGGCTCTAAGAAAACAAAGGAGGACTGGTGTCAGCAACTACATTTGGGTACTGACTCCACTCCCTCACATCAGAAACAGGGAGTCTATCGGGTGGTTCAAGAGTACGAGAGAGTGTTTAGTAAACACCCGTTAGACTTCGGGCGAGTCAAGGGGGTAGAACACCACATCCCCACGGGAGACCATCCTCCCATAAAAGAGAGGTATCGACCCGTACCCCCTGCACACTACCAACACGCCAAGGGGATGCTTAGAGACATGAAGGAGGCTGGGGTGATCAGGGATAGCTGTAGCCCCTGGGCAGCTCCACTAGTCTTAGTCCGAAAGAAAGACAACACCATGAGGATGTGTGTAGATTACCGGAAAATCAATCGTATCACACACAAGGATGCGTACCCCTTACCAAGGATAGAGGAGTCATTGGCTGCTTTAAGATCTGCTAACTTCTTCTCTACCTTGGATCTCACTAGCGGGTACTGGCAGGTTCCTGTAGCAGAGGCGGACCGGGAGAAGACCGCATTCACCACCCCGATGGGACTTAGCGAGTTCACCTGCATGCCGTTCGGACTCTGCAACGCACCGGGAACCTTCCAACGACTAATGGAGTGTTGTCTGGGCCACAGAAACTTCGAGACGGTACTGTTGTACCTGGACGATGTCATCGTATATTCCAAGACGTATGAGGACCACCTGAAACACCTGGCGGAAGTGTTCGAAGCTCTGGCAAGTTACGGCCTAAAGGTGAAACCCTCCAAGTGTCACCTCCTGAAACCAAAGGTGCAGTAACTGGGACACGTGGTGAGCGCTGACGGAGTGGCTCCCGACCCTGATAAGATCACTGCAATTAAGGAATGGCCAAGCCCCTCCAGCGTAAAAGAAGTGCGGCAGTTCCTCGGGTTGGTAGGCTACTACCGAAGGTTTATTCCCGGTTTCACCAAAAAGGCAGCACCTATGCAGGACCTCCTGATAGGCCAGTCCCGGAAGGCCAAGAACCAGAAGCCGCCCTTCAAATGGGAGGAGCTGGAAGAAGAGTCCTTCCGCCAGCTGAAGATGGCCCTCACGGGGGACGAAATCCTGGCGTACCCGGATTATAGCCAGCCCTTTATCCTCTACACCGACGCCAGTAACATCGGGCTAGGAGCCATACTGTCCCAGATCCAGCAGGGGAAGGAACGAGTAATCGCCTACGCCAGCCGAAAACTGCGACCCACCGAAAGGAACCCCGAGAATTACAGCTCATTTAAGCTAGAGTTCCTGGCCGTAGTATGGGCAGTCACCGAGCGCTTTAAGCATTACCTCGCTTCTTCCCGGTTCACCGTGTACACGGATAACAACCCGTTGACACACCTGGACACGGCAAGACTCGGTGCCCTGGAGCAGAGGTGGATGGCCCGTCTGTCCAACTACGAGTTCACAATCAAATACCGGGCAGGACGCTTCAATACCAACGCGGATGCCCTGTCCAGGATGCCCAACCTGCCGGACGGAGGAGAAGATCCGGAGGGACTGGAAGAAGTTGAACTCCCTGCGTTCCACCGTCATGGGACTATTCAGTATTCCCACCAGGTAAGGAGTAAGCAGACTGCTACGTTGAACCCCTTACCCCACTACAACTGGGCGGAAACGCAAGACAGCGACCCTGCCGTCCGACTGGTGAAGGAGATGCTGACTCGGCCGGAGGCTCGCCTTGAACCAGACGCTCCGGAGGAAGCCAAACAACTATGGGCAGAGAAGAGTCGACTGTTCCTTTACAAAGGGAAGTTGTGCCGCAGAATGGTTAACTCCCGGACGCATGAATTACTCTGGCAAGTAGTGGTGCCACGAAGGGACGCAGCCATGGTGATGGAGGCATACCACGACGGAGCTGGGCACTTCGGGTGGAAGAAGCTGGAGTTCCTGCTGCGCGAGCGGTTCCACTGGGTAGGCATGAGGGGAACCATTGAGAAGTGGTGCAGAGACTGTGGCCCGTGCAACCTGAGAAGGAAGGACCGTGCCAGCCAGAAGACTCCCCTGCAGTCCATCGTCACCCGGCAACCGTTGGAACTGGTAGCCTTGGATCATGTAAAACTGACCCCAAGCAGAAGTGGCTACGTCTACGCGTTAACCATCGTGGATCATTACTCCCGGTTTCTGGTTGTCGTCCCCGTCAAGGACTTAACGGCTCAAACAGCAGCTAGAGCCTTCCAGCAGCACTTTTGCCGTCCACACGGGTACCCGGACCAAGTGCTGACGGATCAGGGACCTGCCTTTGAAGCGGAGGTCTTCCAGGAATTCTGCAATCTGTATGGCTGCCGGAAGATAAGGACGACACCCTACCATCCGCAAACTAATGGACTTTGTGAGAAAATGAACCAGGTGGTAATGGATCTTCTAAAAACGTTGCCCCTGGAAGAACGCAGTCTGTGGCCTGAGAAGTTGCCCGATCTGGTGGACCTATACAACCACATCCCGGTAGGTTCCACCAACTGTACCCCGGCTTACCTAATGAGGGCAAGACCTGGTAAGTTACCTGTTGACCTGGAAATGGGAGTCCTGACACCCGAGGACACTTCACCAGAAACAGACTGGGACACAGAGAGGCAGCAGCAGTACCGGAGAGTACAGGAGAGCGTGGAGCGAAGTCTCTGTCAGGCTAGGGAAAGACAAGAGAAAACTTACAACCAGTATGCTCCCGCTGTTCCCCTGGTACCCGGAGAGCAGGTCTTGAAGAGGAAGAGACGGCTCCACAAGTTGGATGACCAGTGGGAGAAGGACCCGTACACCGTACTGCCCTCAAGCCACGAGAACCCGAAGGTTTGTACCATCAGTAAAGACGGAGGGGAAACCACCGCCATTGTATCCCGGGACCACCTGAAGAAGTGTCCCGAACAACTGAGGAACCCTGAAGAGGAACAAGAAGACCATCGACCCGTAGAGGAAAGGGAAGATATGGTTAGTACTGTGCTCGGGGACTTCCCTCGGTCTTGGACTCAAGTCAATGGTGCAGTTGTGGTACCCGTACTCACCTTCCTCCAACCAGCATCCCAAGCACCTACGGAGCAACAGGTAGAGCTGGAAGAACAGCCGGTCCAGGAGGCAGAAGACTCCACACAAGCAGAACAGGAGGATCAACCCTCTGCTTATAGTGAGCCTGCCGTACCCCTAGTGAGACAAAGAGCCGGTAGACAGCTGCCCAGTTTACCCTTGACAGCTCCTACACCCTGTAGTTCAGGGCCAGACAGTCAGCTCCGTAGGTCCAATAGGGCCACTAGAGGCCAGTTACCCGCACGCTGGAGGATTTGAAGCGTATAAATTGTTTTATTTATGTTTATCTGTGTATTGTTGCTTGTGTATAATTTTGTGTTTCCAGTTATTTTTAGGAATCCTTGGTGGATTTACCGGGAATCCTTGTACATAGTTGGAGCGAAACCCAGGATGGACTAGAGACTGTTAAGGACTCGGGGTAGGACAGACCCCTACCTGGTTACGTCTCCCTGTTTTGGTGAAATGGACACCTTGCTTTCTTCAAAGACTGCACCCGGTTACGGACATGCCGTGACCACCTTTATGTGTTTCTTATTGTATTGTTATTGTTATATCTTGTTATGTTTTTCTAAAATATGTTTAGTCCCGGAGTACTAAATTTCACTAGGGGGGAATGTGACACCCCAGGGGTCTGGTTGCCACAGTGATAGAGATATTATGTCTGAGAGCAGGTGGGAGGTCCTTTGGTCAGGGATCCTGTGCATGCCACACCTCCTGCCCAGTCTTGGGAGGGGAAGAACTTCCCCTATATAAACCCGGGGCTGAAGCAGGGTTAGCAGTCAAGGAGAGTAGGGACAAGAAACAGTCACAGGAAGAAACAGCAGAAGCTCAGTGGGAGCAATACTACTTCAAGTCAGGGGCTGGCAGCTGCAGAGCTCGCCCTGACTGAGAAGCTTTCTTACCGGACCCGGCGTCCGAGGCTGTGGGGACTAACTCTTACCCAGCAGCAGAAGCCGACCGGCAGGGGATTTCAGGTCCTCAGGCCCAGAAACCCGAAGGCACGGTCACACGCGTGGGACCAGCACCGCCATCGTGGAGCGGAAGCCATTAGAAGGCCCCGAGTCACCGGCCATACGGGTGAGCACCACACGGTACACTCAGGGACGTGGGCTACTTATATCCGCTTCTAGCAAGGTAGCCAGAAGAGTACAGTCAGTTTGGGAGGCCTACAACTCCGCCTGGCCAGGGGAGATCCCATCTGCTCAAGGACTGACCAGGCCCCGTTCACTAGCAAGTACTCCGGGAGGGTCTATCGTTGTTACCAGTAAAGACCCTGAATTACACCGCACCGTCTCTGAGTGGTTCCTGCTACCCCCATCATCCACATCTGCTGCCCTGAGGCCATACCCCTCCCGTTGGGGGTTATACCATCTACGCTGCACCATCCATCCACCGGCCTCAGCGGACTGTCCTGCAGCGGCAGCTCCATAGCTGCATTCAACGGGTGGCGTAGTCGTCCTGCATCTACCGCTGTTACATCGCCGCTCAGTTTGACTCCCTGGGCACGGACCGGGTCACCGCCCTCAAGAGATCCGGCTCCGGGTAAGCTCCCGCGTGCGCAACGCAGCGCGACACAGGCCCAGGGGCCCAGGGGCGCGTCAGATGTGCGTGGTAATCTTCAGGAGGCCAACAGAAAATCTAAAGACTACTTTGATAGGAAACGACAGGAGGTTTTGTTCGCTGTTGGTGACATGGTTTGGTTGTCCTCTAGGAATCTGCGGTTGAGGATTCCTTTAAAGAAATTGGGTCCCAAGTTTGTAGGGCCCTTTAAGGTGCTTCAGGTTGGCAGCGTTCTGCTGCGGTCCAGCCTGTCATCTCGATGTAGCAGAGCTGGAGCCGTCGTGGGAGCCATGGAAAGGTAACGATGATGTTGCTTTATTATTTTACTTTTATTGCAGGAGATCGTTGGCTTCAGCTGGAATGGGCGTGATGGTAAGTATGGTTTAATTTAGAACAATAAAGAATTGTGTGTTTATTTCAATTAAAGGACTTTATTCTGGGTGTTTGTGTTTTTCTTTAACTTTGACTATGGGGTTAGTAATGGGGGTGTCTTATAGACGCCTCTCCATTACTAACCTGGGCTTGATGTCAGCTGGCATTATAAGCTGACATCAACCCCAGCCCTATTACCCCACTGCCACCGCTACAGGGCAGCGTGGAAGAGCGAGGCTAAGTGCCAGAATTGGCGCATCCTATGGATGCGCCATTTCTGGGGCGGCTGACGGCTGGTGTTTCTAGCCTGGGAGGGGGCCAATATTCATGGCACCCTTCCTGGGCTATTAAAATCAGCCCCCAGCTGTCTGCCTAGCCTTTGCTAGCTATTAAATTAGGGGGGACCCCACGTTATTTTTTTGGGGGGGTTCCCCCATTTTAATAGCTAGTAAAGGCTAGGTATTCAGCTGGGGGCTGATATTAGTTGCCTGGGAAGCTCCGTGGGTATTACCCCCTTCCCAGGCTTCAAACATCTGCCCCAGCCGTCTGCTTAACCTCCGCTAGAGCCTAAAATTAAGGGGAACCCCACGCCAATTTTTTTTTAAATAAATCCTTTATTTTAACACTAAATGACAAGTACAGTAATCAACACTGTCACTGTACTTCATATATATGTGACTGACATGTTTCTATCTATCTAATCTATGTGTGATTCTCTATTCTTTCTATTCTAAATTGTCGGGTACAGATGCTGAATTGCCGGCCGGCTTTCTTAAAGAGACGGTGCACGAAAACACTAATATTTTTTTAAATAAATCCTTTACACTAAATGACAAGTACAGTAAGCAACACTGTCACAGTACTTCATATATATGTGACTGACATGTTTCTATCTATCTAATCTATGTGTGAAGCTCTATTCTGTCTGTTATAAATTGTCGGGTACCGCTGCTGAATTGCCGGCCGGCTTATTTAAAGAGACGGTGCATGAAAACACTATTATTTTTTAAAATAAATCCTTTACACTAAATGACAAGTACAGTAAGCAACACTGTCCCTGTACTTCATATATATGTGACTGACATGGTTCTATCTACCTAATCTATGTGTGAAGCTCTATTCTTTCTGTTGTAAATTGTCGGGTACCGGTGAATGCCGCTGATGAATTGCCGGCTTTTCATGTCATTCTACATTATTCTTAGTTGTTTTACTTCATGTAGAATTAACCTACAAGGAAAGAAAGGGTTTATTTTCATTCCGATATTTGTGTCCCATTGACTTGCATTGGTTTCCGGTATCGGAATCGGCGATATCCGATACTTTTTGGGTATCGGCCCGATCCAATCCGATACGATATTTCCTGATATCGGAAGGTATCGCTCAACACTACTGATCACCCCAGCCTCCTTCATGTCTCTAAGCATCCCCTTGGCGTGTTGGTAGTGTGCAGGGGGTACGGGTCGATACCTCTCTTTTATGGGAGAATGGTCTCCCGTGGGGATGTGGTGTTCTACCCCCTTGACTCGCCCGAAGTCTAATGGGTGTTTACTAAACACTCTCTCGTACTCTTGAACCACCCGATAGACTCCCTGTTTCTGGTGTGAGGGAGTGGAGTCAGTACCCAAATGTAGTTGCTGACACCAGTCCTCCATTGTTTTCTTAGAGCCGTTACCTTCCTCCGGGTGAGATGGAGGCAAGGGTTCCACAGATTGTATAGCATTTTGGTTAATGGTATATAATTTGGCTAGCGTGTCATACCGGGGCAGGTACACTTCCCTCTTCCCGATATTGATTATGCGAACGGGCACCCTCCCATGGCGTACATTAACCACCCCCCGTGCTGTCAAGATGGTGGGCCTACTGTCTGAGTAAACTGGTTCTACCATTGCCTGGTAATCTCTACCTCTCAGACCAATAGCTGCCCGGCACCAAATCATCATTTCACTTTTTGGGGGCATGGCAATAGGGAAAGGGTCACACATTCTCACGCTACCAATCTCACCGCCGGAGAGTTCCACCTGTTGCCGTCGCATCAGTGCCCGGATTTCTTTTTGGAGCACTCGCTGCTCACCGGAGCTGGCATTCTTGGCAACCTGCTGTAAAATGAAAATCACCTCTGCAAGACAATTTTCAATTACATTAGTTCCTAGAGTTATCTTTGGGTGACTCTCGTGTTTGTCAATGTCTACAATGATCAGTCCCTGTGCTGCCAGTTCGACTCTACCAATTTTAATGGTCACCTCTTTAAATCCAATCTGTGGCACGGGCTGACCATTGCTGGCGATGATACTCAAGTCGTCGTCAGGGTAGCGGGTGATATCCGAGTCATTCCAGTACTGGTTGAAGAGCACGTACGGGATGGTGGTGACCTGTGACCCGGTGTCCAGTAGGGCACTCATAGGAATGCCATCCAGTACCACGGGTAAGACTGGACGTCCTCCCACATATTTGTCGCGCCAGTTCGATGGGCCTGGTGATCTTTTTCCTGGGGGTTGGCCCTCTACCCCAGGTTGTGCCAGTTTAAAGGACAGTACCTTGCCATATGTCCGGGTTGATTGCAGCGGCGGCAGATGGGTCGTCCATCCTCGTTGTATCGGTCGCTGGGTCTCCCTCTGGCCGGTGGGGTCCTCCTTGGTCGACGCCACGGGATGTCCTCCGGTCCGGATGCCAGCTGGATCTTCCCTGGAGTGGAAACCTGTAAAGACTGCACAGTTCGGGTTAGCGCAGCAACGCTTTTAGCTAGCTCTTGGACCTGTTGGTGCAGGTCTGGAGCCGGGTCATTGTCCAAAGCCTGCGCATCAGCTCCCACAGGCCCTGCCGACAAGGGTGCCGCCTCCTGGTGGTAAGTGGTAGTGGGGCGTCTGTGGGTCACAACGCCACCTGGTGCCGGTTCTCGGAGCACCCGGATGGCTCTGTCCTTGCAAATCCCAGATGAGGGTCCTGTAAGGCCATTGCCCGCAACTGGGTTCGGTGGGCATTGCAATATAAACCCTCTATAAATTGTTCAGTCAACAGCCTGTCCTCGTCTCCCACGCCGTCAGGGTCGGTCTGCTTAATGGCTCTCAGGGCCTCTTGTAGGTTCAGGGCATAGTCCCTTATACTCTCGTATGCTCGCTGCTTGCACCCGTAGAATCTAAGCTTGATCTCGGCTGAGGTGCGGGTATCAAAGGTGTCCCTCAGCCGGGTTAGTATCCCTGCGACAGTCCTCCCCCCAGGTGGCCAGGACTTTACCTCCCTTCGGGCTGCCCCAGTTAATTGGGCCACCAGGATGCTCACTTTTTGCTCTTCTGTGAGGGGGTACACCTGGAAGAGGCTATCCAGCTTTTCTCTAAAGTCATGCAGGGTATGTGACTCCCCTGAGTACTGGGGTAGCCAGGCCGCTCCCGGGATATAGGGCATGGTGAAAGGCATGACTGCAGCAGCGGTGGCGCTGGCGGGGGTTGAGGCAGTGAAGCTCTCCTCCGTATCCGACATCCTCCTCCTCCCTAGTGGACCGTGGCCTACCTTGCGATGATCCTCTTCCGTAGGCCGCGGCTCCGCAGTAGATCGTCAGGGTTGAGGACCTTCCGTCGCGCTCCTGTGACATCGGCGTCTGCTGGGCTCCTTCCAGGACCTTACGCGACGTCCGGACGTGAGGCGGGGCTTCAGTTCTCGCGCGCTTTCGGAGTCCACGCCCCTCTTCTTCCCGCGCGACGTCTTCAAGATGGCGTCCAACGGCGGGAAAACTCCACGGAAGGCGGGAAGAAGGCTGAAAATGGCGCCGGATGGCGGGAATCTTCACCGATGGCGGGAAAAAGGCTGAAGATGGCGCCGGATGGCGGGAATCTTCACCACAGGTAAGTTTGAACAGTCTTTTTCAGGCACGCAGTACCCGGTGGTTGCGGGCACGAAATCCTGCCGACTACGCCAAAAGTTGACGCGCCCCTGGGCCTGTGTCGCGCTGCGTTGCACACGCGGGAGCTTACCCGGAGCCGGATCTGTTGAGGGTTGTAGTCTCGTGGAGGTGACCCGGTCCGTGCCCAGGGAGTCAAACTGAGCGGCGATGTATCAGCGGTAGATGTTGGACGACTACGCCACCCGTTGAGTACAGCTAAGGAGCTGCTGCTGCAGGGCAGACCGCTGAGGCCGGTGGTAGGATTGTGCAGCGTGATAGTATAACCCCCAACGGGAGGGGTATGGCCTCAGGGCAGCCGACGTGGATGATGGGGGTAGCAGGAACCACTCGGAGACGGTACGGTGTAGTTCAGGGTCTTTACTGGTGACAAAGATAGACCCTCCCGGAGTACTGGCTAGCGATTGGGGCCTGGTCAGTCCTTGAGCAGATGGGATCTCCCCTGGCCAGGCGGAGTTGTAGGCCTCCCAAACTAACTGTACTCTTCTGGCTACCTTGCTAGAGGCGGGTATAAGTAGCCCACGTCCCTGAGTGTACCGTGTGGTGCTCACCCGTATGGCCGGTGACTCGGGGCCTTCTAGTAGCTTCCGCTCCACGACGGCGGTGCTGGTCCCATGCGTGTGACCGTGCCTTCGGGTTTCTTGGCCAGAGGACCTGGAATCCCCTGCCTGACGGATTCTGCTGCTGGGTAGGAGTTAGTCCCCACAGCCTCGGACTCCGGGTCCGGTAAGAAATCTTCTCAGTCAGGGCGAGCTCTGCAGCTGCCAGCCCCTGACTCCTTATAGCACTGCTCCCACAGAGCTCCTGATGTTCTGTTCCTATATTTGCTTCTTTTCTCTGTCTCTACTTCTTCTCTACTCACTAACCCTGCCTCAGCCCTAGGTTTATATAGGGGAAGTTCTTCCCCTCCCAGGACTGGGCAGGAGGTGTGGCATGCATAGGATCCCTGACCAAGAGACCTCCCACCTGCTCTCAGACATAACATTGCTGTTACTGTGGAAACCAGACCCCTGGGGTGCCACAAAAGTAAGTACACTTCCTCTTGAGAAAGCTGTCTTGTGACAGCGAAACGTGCGTCGAGGTGCACCTACTACCCTGAGGCTCACCCCTTCCCTGCGTTCCCATTCACTTTGTGGTGAGTACATATTGTTTCCTACTTGTCAAGTGGGGTTTTCCCACATCCATTCGGGCCACCACTGCAGTGGTAAGTGTGGCTTGAAATTCTGATGGCCGCAACTTCCTCAACATTTGGGATGGGATGCAGTGAACTTTTGGGGACCTTGGTTTAGGCACTTTTCACTTTTTTTCCCCTTCTCCTACATTTTTGATATTTAAAATGAATTTTTGTACTGTATATTTATCTATTAATAAACAATCTTCTTTTGTAAGCCATTTATACTCCTAGTCTCTGTTTGGTTTTATATGAAAGTAAGTACGCCTAAACCCCAGGAGCCCACAGAAAGTCAAAATATTGGGTTCCTCCAGGTTCTTCCTAATCCTTTAGTTATATTAATGCAAAGATAAGAAAAAGCATATCTATACATAATGAAACTAAGGAAGAGAAATCAGAATTTTCTATTTTTCACGCAATCATTAATTTTACCTGCTTAGCGTAGTATCGGAGAGAGTTAAAGAACCCCATGAGCACGATGCAGCTTCTGCTCTCGCCAGAACATCTGATAGAACTGATGTCTCCTTATTAACAATCCTTCACAAATGAAGCTAATTCGCTAACTCATTATATATCTTCTTGGGAATATTGTAATTCATCTAAGTTTTGGCACTTACGTCTCAGAACTCATCAGGATTCCGCAGACCTGACTAGCCCATCAACTATGAAATGGCTTTTGCTCTGCTGAAACATTTATGATAAATTCAGATGGAAGGATGGCTTCAAGAATGGTTAGTTCACGAGGCGTGAGCCGGCTCTAATGGGAACCTGTCCAGCCAACTGGACCCAATCAGAGCAGCCAACTGGACAAGACTGTTTAACTGGGAACATTCACCTATAGACTCACCCTATCTTCTTCTTATGGGGGAAAAATGTATAAATATATAGAATTATGCTGGTGTATCGAAATAGAAGACTATATATTAAAAAATAAATAAAATAAAGACTAATAATAGTGACTTAGCTTGGAGAGTTAATGTAGTAAAATACCATGAAAGTATGAAATAATAATAATAATCATGGGCACACTTATGAGGAACTTCTCGGAACTCCACAAGGACCAGTCCTACGGGGTCTTTATATGTTTCTTTGTGCTAAGTCCCTATTTAGTGAAAATTGAAGCCGATAGGATAAATGTACACGGCTTACCCATACTCGTCAGGGATTTCAATGAAAATGAAACTCTAAATCAATATTGTTTGCTCCAATGACAACCTGAGCTCCGCAAGTATATATTTTTATTTTATTAAAAATATAAAATATACTTATCACATCCTCATCCTTTAAAGGGACGCTATAAGTTTAATATACAGTACAGACCAAAAGTTTGGACACACCTTCTCATTTAAAGATTTTTCTGTATTTTCATGACTATGAAAATTGTACATTCACACTGAAGGCATCAAAACTATGAATTAACACATGTGGAATTATATACTTAACAAAAAAGTGTGAAACAACTGAAAATATGTCTTATATTCTAGGTTCTTCAAAGTAGCCACCTTTTGCTTTGATGACTGCTTTGCACACTCTTGGCATTCTCTTGATGAGCTTCGAGAGGTAGTCACCGGAAATGGTTTTCACTTCACAGGTGTGCCCTGTCAGGTTTAATAAGTGGGATTTCTTGCCTTATAAATGGGGTTGGGACCAACAGTTGTGTTGTGCAGAAGTCTGGTGGATACACAGCTGATAGTCCTACTGAATAGACTGTTAGAATTAGTATTATGGCAAAAAAAGCAGCTAAGTAAAGAAAAACGAGTGGCCATCATTACTTTAAGAAATGAAGGTCAGTCAGTGCGAAAAATTGGGCAAACTTAGAAAGTGTCCCCAAGTGCAGTTGCGAAAAACATCAAGAGCTACAAAGAAATTGGCTCACATGAGGACGGCCCCAGGAAAGGAAGACCAAGAGTCACCTCTGCTTCTGAGGATAAGTTTATCCGAGTCACCAGCCTCAGAAATCGCAGGTTAACACCAGCTCAGATTAGAGACCAGATCAATGCCACACAGAGTTCTAGCAGAAGACACATCTCTTCAACAACAGTTAAGAGGAGACTTTGTGCAGCAGGCCTTCATGGTAAAATAGCTGCTAGGAAACCACTGCTAAGGACAGGAAACAAGAAGAAGAGACTTGCTTGGGGTAAAAAACACAAGTAATGGACATTAGACCAGTGGAAATCTGTGCTTTGGTCTGATGAGTCCAAATTTCAGATCTTTGGTTCCAACCACCGTGTCTTTGTGCGACGCAGAAAAGGTGAACGGATGGACTTTACATGCCTGGTTCCCACCGTGAAGCATGGAGGGGCAGGTGTGATGGTGTGGGGGTGCTTTTCTGGTGACACTGTTGGGGATTTATTCAAAATTGAAGGCATACTAAACCAGCATGGCTACCACAGCATCTTGCAGCGGCATGCTATTCCATCCGGTTTGCATTTAGTTGGACCATCATTTATTTTTCAACAGGACAATGACCCCAAACACACCTCCAGGCTGTGAAAGGGCTATTTGACCAAGAAGGAGAGTGATGGGGTGCTACGCCAGATGACCTGGCCTCCACAATCACCAGACCTGAACCCAATCGAGATGGTTTGGGGTGAGCTGGACTGCAGAGTGAAGGCAAAAGGGCCAACAAGTGCTAAGCATCTCTGGGAACTCCTTCAAGATTGTTGGAAGACCATTTCCGGTGACTACCTCTTGAACTCATCAAGAGAATGCCAAGAGTGTGCAAAGCAGTCATCAAAGCAAAAGGTGGCTACTTTGAAGAACGTAGAATATAAGACATATTTTCAGTTGTTTCACACTTTTTTGTTAAGTATATAATTCCACATGTGTTAATTCATAGTTTTGATGCCTTCAGTGTGAATGTACAATTTTCATAGTCATGAAAATACAGAAAAATCTTTAAATGAGAAGGTGTGTTCAAACTTTTGGTCTGTACTGTATATTGAAAAAAACATGTCTCATAAGATTAAGGTAGAGTCCTCTTTTTTTTTACAATCTGGAGTTTTGGTGACCTATATGTCATTAGAAAATTTCAAGTGCTCTCAGGCGTTCCTTTTTTGAGTTCAGATTAATAATGCCTGCGAGTGTTTGCTCTGATCGTGTCTTGATTCATTGTTTTTTATTGGCAAGGAATAAACTTTGGAATTTAAGAGCTGGATTTCTTCCCCCTTTTTCTCCCACATAGACTGTGACTGGTCATCCATCTCCAGTCGGAGTATACGCCCGAAAATGATGCAAGCCAGAGCACACGTTGACTCCGTCAGCAACTTTGCAATCTATGGTCCCGTCGGAGCATACGCCCAAATCGGGTGGTTCAACAGGACCACCGAACATGGGCAATAACGCAATGTGAAAGCACCCAAGGTCATTACATTACATTGTGTATAATGTGACATTTGCACCTATTTGCTACCCTCGGCAAGCCATTGTCTTTACTGCCTGCCCAATAATTAGAGATTGGCTAGGCACTCAACACTTTTACATAATGGCTCCTATATCTCTTATGTCTATGTCCCGCGAATACAATCAAAATGTTTAAGGACAGCGTTTCAATATCTTTTGACAATGGCTGTTCCTTAAAGAATTGGTTACAGAGCCAAAGACTTGGACAAAAGGTCAAGCTGTTATTGCTTAAGCTAAAGTGCTCTTTATTTTCCGTCCCTTTTGCTTTTTCCTTGATGTTACTTTGAAAGTGAACTCTTTGAACACGACTTCAGTATAAACATCTGCCGGAAATCAAAGTGAGAAAGAAGAAATCACAGAATTTCTTACTGGAACTTAACAACCCTCTTGACTTAAACTGGACATAGGGGGGAAATACCCTTTACTAAGTGCAAATGTGCGATGAATGATTTCAGCTTGAAATGGGCTTAGAAGTTTATAGAAGAATTGCAGGTCACGGTTTTATTATTTAGGTGATGGTGTCAAATGTAATTTGTGCTTTTCTGAACACTAAAGGAGGGTGTTGGAAACGTTCAAGGCTTCAATGTAAAGGCAAGATCCTATTGTACTTGAAAGGTTGGGTGATCCAAAGGTCTTCTTGGTAATGGATGGAAAAGTATCGCTCTTTAAGTCTCATTATTGGAACATCCATAGAACTAAAGGAGTCTTTATCTGTGCATGTGGTTTCTGAAATTTAGCTCCAATTCTATAAAAAAAAATTCCATTTGGATTATTAGCTATGCCATGAAAAAAAATCCAAAGTTGCTTGTTACTTTGCATGAAAATCTTGAGGATCGACTCCACTCAGTGGTGATGGGGCTAATGCTTGTATGGATCTGCAAAAGAAAGCAAAGTGTTAACTTTGGATTTCTGTTGTAGCTCTTGTAGTAAAATATTCGTTGGTTATCAAATGTACAAATATGTGTAATCATACCCTAAGTACTCCTCTTGTAATTGGAGCCATCGATACCTTTTTGAAGAGAAAGACATTAAGACCCTCCTTCGCTTTTATGCATACATTGTGCTAAAGGGTTTCTCCTATCTTTAGAAGTTATCAATTCTTTAAAGGTGGAGGTCTGAACATTGGATCCTCTACCAATCCCGAGAATAAGTATCCCAACAGTTTCTCATTGCCACTTGTTTTTTTTTCTATGTATTATCTATACTTTTGCCTAATTTTGCCCATGCAATAACGTATTTTGTTAATGTAGTTTCATAAAGGCAATTCTCTTGTTACAAGACACGCTTCTCATCTGGTTAAGGTCAAGCCATATTGAATTGCATAGATTAAAAAGAAAGAAAAGCAAAAATAATATTCAGAGAAACATCCAAGAGGCTTTAGAAACAGATGAGTAAATAATCCAGGGTCTCGCGAAGAACAAGGAATTCATACTTCATAACTGAGCTGAGGATGTGTGACTACGGATGTAACATTGGAAATGACTTGATAAAAATCAACTTTCTGCCAGTCGTTAAAGTCAAGAAGAAAAAAGAAAATCCACTTCAGTTATATACTGGATGGCAAAAACACCGGTGAACTTATGAAGGTCCGGGTCGATGGCAGGACACATCCATTTGTTGCCCGGTTTAACATCTTATAAAAGTGGAAAACCTTCCGTCTACATGTAACCACAGTCTCGAGCTCTGTCTTTAGAGGATTATCCGTTTTCGAGTATAGATGTGGAGATTGGCTTCCATTGGACATGTTTGGAGGTCAAGGTCTTCCTTCAGCTTCAAGAGACAGGTTGTATCAGATATTATGTGACGATACTCCAAAATTCTGTCTAATTCTGTTGTAAGTATGCCCAGTAGGGAAAAAGCAACAACTAGAACAACTAGGAGTCAATTACTTTTGGGTGTTAGGAGCTGGTGACCTACTTGCCCCCTAGTAAATGAGGCCTTGATTGGTGTTCTCACACCTTCAAGATTTCCAGATATGTTATTAATGCCTCCTCCATAATTTCAACTCCCAGATGGATCCTTTTGAAAAAGCCAAAGCAACACACAGGAGGTATATCTCAAGAAAAGTCCAAAACATGCCAAAGTTGCAACCATCTCAACCACCATTTCTCAGTCCATCCGGCTTCCCATTCACTGCCCAGAGTGTATTTCTCGCAGGCTGACACCCAGCTACAAGACATCCAGTTTCCATAATTTTCAAGGTTGGTTTTTCTTGGGAATAATAATGTAGATACAATTCGCTATAGTGCGGTCCTACAAAAGTTGTGCACCTCTGTCTGAGGCATAGGGAGTTAGACTATTTCATAAGTCACTAACTATGCAACCAAAAATGGGTGAGCGTGGCATTGCTACATCTCTGTAGTCCACTTCCTTCCCTCACTTTACTGTAGTCACCTGAAATTTGATCTTTTGTGAAGTGATAGACACTTTATTGTTCAATCTGGAGGTACAAGAGGCAAAAATGGATATGCCAAATATATGACTTGTCTGCAGTGGCCTTAGACACCCTTTAAAAGGATCATGGCTTATATAAAGTCTTCCCAAAACTGGAGCCTTAATATCCAACAGTCACGAGACAACACATAAGCTGCTCATTATAATAACATTTGAATTGGTCAGTTCACTCGAATTTCACCATGAAACTTGACTTGCATCTCAATAGATAATAATAGGTAATAATAAACATATGTATAAAAAAAATAATAAATAGTAAAACTCATCCTCACCTCTCCAACTGCACAGCCATGTATCGATCCTGTCATCTTCTTCGATCTGGTCTCCGGTGCAGAATTTATTGAGACATCTTTAGCATTTTCCAGCCCCCAACTTCTTCAGTGTCTACTGTGGAGAATAGTTGGACAAGTTATGGAGTCGAGCAGCATAATAATGTTGGGACCAAGTCAACACAGGCAAGAGAAGGTGAAGACACAGAAGATGGCCCAGTAAGGACCACTCCAGTGACTGGATTAAAGAAGACAGGTATGGGTGAGATAAAAATTAACTTTTTGTTTTTTATTTTTGCTTTCCCCTGACCGTTCCTTTTGAATCCAGCATGTTGTGACTGGTCACCACTTTGCCGGATTCACCCAAATTTAATTGCAAATATCTCAGACAATTTCTTTGTGAAATTGGAGACAAATTTGATAAGACTCAAAGCGGTATGACTTAGTTAAGTCTCAACTCTAGAGATACAACATAATTGTTGGCACCTGTGGGATATAATTTGTTTTGGGCAATGAATAGTTCTCCTGAGTCAATTAATTGGGTAAAGACTTATTTGGAGACTTTCTCTGAATACTTATATAACTGCATGGAAACTGACTTATTTGAGTAGCTGGATTTATCTTATTGGCAAACTATGGACTGTGCCGAATGACCAGTGTATCACATCTGCAACGATTATGGCTGCACACTACACATTATCTAAGCTCTACAAGTCTATGTTTCGTAGGAAGTTTTAGCCTCACTTACCAGAAGACAGATTTTTTTTCTTTGTCTAATATCTAATGCACCGGGATACAAATAGAAACAGTATCTATTCCCTTAAGTACCAACTATAGGGCCTCTGAGAGATACAGTAAAGAAAGCAGGATAATCCAGGTAAGTACTGAAAAAAATTGAGAATCTTGTCTATTATAGATAAGATTTCCGACCAGCATAATCATTCACATGAAAGCAGTTGAACAAGCACCTAATCAAAACATTGAAATGATCTTAGGTGATATAGAGGAACGCTACAATTTTTTAACTAATAGATGAAGTCAAAATGGATGCATCTCTTATGTGGAGTACAGAAACTGAGAGGAGGAACTACGTAAAGATAGAATGGCTCCACAAAATATCCTGTTGACCAATTTGAACAATGAATTGTTGACCAAATTGGACAATCAGAAAAATCACCAAAGTTGTTGAAATCCTGGATTTGAAGATTCTTGAGTTACACTGAGGGAAATAACCCTTAATGGGATTGTCCGGTCAAAAGAGATAAGTCTGCAGTCACTCTGCGTGAATGCAGACTTATGAATCCCCCCAGCGAACGCACTGTATGAGACCCGGTAATGGAGGGTATGTGTTATACATACCCCCGGTCAGTGAGCGTGGTGTCGCTCTCCATACACTTGTATTGAGCGAGGCCGCGCCTTCTAGTCGGACGTGCCCACTGGCCGTCCATGTCACTAGATGGGGCGAGGCCTCGCTCCATACAAGTGAATGGAGAGCGGCGGCGCTGAATGGCCGGGGGCATGTATATCATAGAATCATAGAATCATAGAATGGTAGAGTTGGAAGGGACCTCCTGGGTCATCTGGTCCAACCCCCTGCTCAAAGCAGGATTCACTAGATCATCTCAGACAGATGTCTGTCCAGCCTCTGTTTTAAGACGTCCATTGAAGGGGAACTCACCACCTCTCGTGGCAGCCTGTTCCACTCATTAATCACCCTAACTGTCAAAAAGTTTTTTCTAATATCTAATCTGTGTCTCCTCCCATTTAGTTTCATCCCATTGCTTCTAGTCTTTCCTTGTGCAAATGAGAATAAAGATGATCCTTCTACAATGTGACAGCCCTTGACATATTTGTAGACAGCTATTAAGTCTCCTCTCAGTCTTCTTTTTTGCAAGCTAAACATTCCCAAATCCTGCAACCGTTCCTCATAGGACATGGTTTGCAGACCAGTCACCATTCTGGTCGCTCTTCTCTGAACTTGCTCCAGTTTGTCTATGTCTTTTTTAAAATGTGGTGCCCAAAACTGTACACAGTATTCCAGATGAGGTCTGACCAAAGAGGAGTAAAGACCGATAATGACTTCACGTGATCTAGACTGTATGCTTCTGTTAATACATCCCAGAATTGTATTTGCCTTTTTTGCTGCTGCATCACACTGTTGACTCATGTTCAGTCTATGATCTATTAGTATACCTAAGTCTTTTTCACATGTACTGTTGCTTAGCTCTATTCCTCCCATTCTGTATATGCTTTTTTCATTTTTATTGCCCAGATGTAGTACTTTGCATTTTTCCCTGTTAAAAACCATTCTGTTGGTTGCTGCCCACTGCTCCAGTTTATTTAGGTCTTTTTGAATCCTCTCTCTCTCTTCTCTAGTATTAGCTATCCCTCCTAGCTTTGTGTCATCAGCAAATTTAATCAGTTTACCCTCAATTCCTTCATCTAAATCATTGATAAAGATGTTGAACAATACAGGTCCCAGGACGGAGCCCTGTGGTACCCCACTTGAGACATTCATCCAGCTGGATGTGAAGCCATTTACAACCACCCTTTGAGTCCGATCACTAAGCCAGTTATGAATCCACCTAACAGTTGCCTGGTCCATTGCATACTTGGTCATTTTTTCAATAAGGATGATGTGAGATACTTTGTCAAATGCTTTGCTGAAGTCAAGATATACTATATCTACAGCATTTCCCTGATCCACCCAGTCAGTGATTCTGTCATAGAAGGAAATTAAGTTAGTCTGACATGACTTGTTAGTTACAAACCCATGCTGACTCTGGTTAATCACTTCATTCTTATCCATGTACTTACATACATGTTGTTTAATAATTTGTTCAAAGATCTTTCCTGGTATAGAAGTCAGACTCACCGGCCTATAGTTCCCTGGGTCCACCTTCTTCCCCTTTTTGAAGATAGGAACAACATTTGCTCTTCTCCAGTCTTCTGGGACTTCTCCTGTTCTCCAAGAATTTTCAAAGATTATGGAGAGTGGTTCTAAAATTTCTTCTACAATCTCCTTCAGTACTCTGGGGTGTAATTCATCTGGACCTGGAGACTTGAACTCATTTATGTTAGCTAAATATTCCCTCACAATCTTTCTGTTTACTGATAACTTGGATTCCTCTATTCCTTTAAAAGGACAGTGAAGATCAGTTGATGTTACATTTTCTTTCTGAGAGAAAACAGATGCAAAATAGGAATTAAAAAGTTCAGCCTTCTCAACATCCTCTCTTACCATTTCTCCATTTTCATCCTGTAAAAATCCTATAGCATCTTTGACTTTTCTTTTACTTTTGACATACCCCCAAAATCCTTTTTTATTGCTTTTGACATCTCTTACAAGCCTTAATTCATTGTCAGCTTTAGCTAACCTGATACGTGCCCTACAGGATCTGCAGACTGCATTATAATCTTCTTTAGATATGCCTCCCTCTTTCCATTTAATAAACATTTCTTTCTTTCTTTTTAGCATGTGTTTAAGTTCTGTGTTCATCCATCCTGGTTTCCTTAAATGCTTCCCATTCTTCCTACTTTTCGGGATTGTTAACGATTGTGCTTTGAGAATCTCATTTTTAAAAATTTCCCATCCTTCCTGGACATTTTTGTCCTTAAGGACATCCAGCCATTGGATCCCTCCTATTCTCTTTCTGAGTCTCTTAAAATCTGCCTTTCTAAAATCTAACCTTGAAGTTTGAGTCTTCACATGTCTTCCTCCTCTAGTTATCCAAAATTCTATAATAGCATGATCGCTGCCTCCTAGGGTCCCAGCCACCTTTACCTCCTCAACCATTTCCTCCCTGTTTATAAGAATTAGATCCAAAGTAGCAGATCCCCTTGTTTTCTCCCCTACCTTTTGGAAGATAAAGTTGTCAGCAGGAGAGGATAAGAATTTGCTTGACCTGTTAGTTTTACTTGAGAGAGATTCCCAACAAATGTCTGGATAGTTGAAATCTCCCATGACCACTACGTCATATTTTTTGGAGAACTTGGTCATTTGATACATAAAGAGTTCATCCATATCTTCAGCTTGCCCAGGTGGCCTGTAGTAAATGCCTACAATGGTGTCCTTTCCGTTGTTCTCTCCTTGTATTCTTACCCAAACAGTTTCCACAGAACTCCCAGTCTCTGAAGCTTCAGTCTCTGTGCAGATATACGCTTTTCTAACATACAATGCAACACCTCCTCCTCGTTTATCAAGTCTGTTTCTTGCAAATAAGTTGTATCCTTTTAGCCTTTTATTCCAATCATGTGTATCGTCCCACCAAGTTTCAGTGATTCCAATGACATCATATTTCTTTTCCTGCGTTAGTAGTTCCAATTCTCCTTGTTTGTTGCCCATGCTTTGTGCATTTGTATAAAAACATTTTAGTTTGTGATTGGTTTCTCTTCCTCCCATATTTTTATTATTTAGATTTTTTTGTCTTTGTTCTTCCTTTCCACTTCCAGTAGCAGAGATCTCAATAGTATTTGTCAGCTGTATGGCTTTTTCTGGCCTTTTGCTTCCCTTCCCACATTGTTCTAGTTTAAAGCTCTTCTGATGAGTGTAGCAAGGCGACTTCCAAATACATGTTTTCCAGTCTTCGTAAGGTGCACCCCATCTCTAGCAAGTAGTCCATCGTATAGGTAATTCATTCCGTGATCCAGAAATCCAAATCCTTGTTGACGGCACCATCGACGTAGCCAGTTGTTCACCTGTAGAATCTTATTCCACCTCATTGTTCCATGGCCATCCACTGGCAGGATGGATGAGAAGACCACCTGCGCTCCCAATTCTTTCACTTTCTTGCCCAAGTCTTCAAAGTCACTGCAGATGGTTTCCAGGTCCTTTCTTGCGGTGTCATTTGTCCCCACATGTATTAGCAGGAATGGGTAGTGATCTGTAGGTCTGAAGAGTCTTGATATCCTGTCAGACACATCTTTAATTTTTGCTCCTGGAAGACAGCACATTTCTCTTGAGGTTATGTCTGGTCTGCAGATAGCGGCCTCTGTTCCTCTTAACAGGGAATCCCCCATGACCACCACTCTCCGTTTTTTCTTCACAACATTTTTCTTTCTCCATCCAGGAGGATTCTGAGGGCTTACAAGGTTATTCATTGCTGGCAAAGTCTTATTTTGCTGTATTTCTTCATGGTTCTCCTGCGTGAGAGCCTGGTACTGGTTCCTGAGCAGTATGGGTGCTGACTGCCTCTCGATCCTCCTGCTTCTGTGGGTCACATGCTTCCATTCCTCTGTTTCCTCAGGTGCAGAGAGAATTTCTTCTCTTTCTGAATCATGAAGAGATAATTCTGCTCTGTCTAAGAACTCTTCACCTTCCTTAATGATTTTCAAGGTAGTTAACCTCTCTTCTAGATTTCGCAACTTTTCCTCCAACAGGGACACAAGCTTGCATTTCTGGCATGTGAAGTCTGGCTTTTCCACTGGCAAGTCTGTGAACATGTAGCAGGATATGCAGCTCACCAAATGGCTCCTGGACTCTTCCATGTTCTTATTGTTAATGTTCTGAAAACAGTGAAAAAAGCTTAAAAAAAAGCTTCAAAATGCACGCGCCGGTAGGCGCGCGGTTTACCGATGTCCTCTTTTCAGCTCCAACAGCCAAAATCCAGTGTTCTTTGAGCTCGCGGAGACTCTTCACTTACCCCAAAATGCAGTGGGAATATGCAAATTATCTCCTCAGGACTCCTCCCCTGGTTTACCGATGTCCTCTTTTCAGCTCCAACAGCCAAAATCCAGTGTTCTTGGAGCTCGCGGAGACTCTTCACTTACCCCAAAATGCAGTGGGAATATGCAAATTATCTCCTCAGGACTCCTCCCCTGGTTTACCGATGTCCTCTTTTCAGCTCCAACAGCCAAAATCCAGTGTTCTTGGAGCTCGCGGAGACTCTTCACTTACCCCAAAATGCAGTGGGAATATGCAAATTATCTCCTCAGGACTCCTCCAGTCTTGGGTCTTGTACCGGATAATCCCTGCAGCGCGCAGCGATAAGGCGATTCTCGTTGCTCGGAACCTATCTAATGTGAATCTCCTCCGTGGCTTCCGGGTATACACAAATTGGCCAATTTTTGCGCTAAGTTTTCTCAATTTTTCCTATTTTCTAGAGCAGTAAAGCCTTTCATATTTGATATATTTTATGTTTTCATGTTATAGTGCTACTTTATTTGTTGATTATATATGGAAATGGCTACTCTTAGTTTGCACCTGTGCACACCTGTTTTCTGTTTGGAAGTGACGGTCAGTCTTTTGTTCTCTCTGGATATCTGTAATCACCTCATTGCATCGGCATCCTTCCCCTTTACCAGTAGCGCATGGTACCGAAAAGTTTCTTTGGAGTCTATCAGTACCCTGAAATCTAACATTTTAATCGTCCACATAGGAATTAATTATGAAAATTATGATATTTCCAGTCATTTCACATATTTTGAGCCTTAATAAATTACCACTTCTTACATGTAGATATATGTAATATTAGGTGGAACAGCATCATTAATAACCTGATCTAATATTAGATCCAGGAGAACGTGTCCTCTATATTAACCTCTCATTCTGCCAGAAAAGAAACTAATGAGAATAAAGTAAACTATTGACAGAGAAGTGACAGAAGGTCATCAGCCTGCCCGGTATAATTACGGCGTATGGTATCAACACTAATGAAGTAGAATAAATGTGATCCAATTAAGAGTAAAATAAAATGGTGTCTCATGCCTTTTTCTTAGTTTTATGACTAGAGGTTTTAGGTTAGTAATCTCCTGGGTTCCAATGCAAAATCTATTACTAGGAGCGGGGAGCAACAGTTGAAGATCCGCATGTCCAATATACAGTGCTGGCCAAAAGTATTGGCACCCCTGCAATTCTGTCAGATAATACTCAGCTTCTTCCTGAAAATGATTGCAATCACAAATTCTTTGGTATTATTATCTTCATTTAATTTGCTTGCAAGGAAAAAACACAAAAGAGAATGAAGCAAAAATCAAATCATTGATCATTTCACACAAAACTCCAAAAATGGGCCAGACAAAAGTATTGGCACCCTCAGCCTAATACTTGGTTGCACAACCTTTAGCCAAAATAACTGCGAACAACCGCTTCCGGTAACCATCAATGAGTTTCTTACAATGCTCTGCTGGAATTGTAGACCATTCTTCTTTGGCAAACGGCTCTAGGTCCCTGATATTTGAAGGGTGCCTTCTCCAAACTGCCATTTTGAGATCTCTCCACAGGTGTTCTATGGGATTCAGGTCTGGACTCATTGCTGGCCACCTTAGAAGTCTCCAGTGCTTTCTCTCAAACCATTTTATAGTGCTTTTGGAAGTGTGTTTTGGGTCATTGTCCTGCTGGAAGACCCATGACCTCTGAGGGAGACCCAGCTTTCTCACACTGGGCCCTACATTATGCTGCAAAATTTGTTGGTAGTCTTCAGACTTCATAATTCCATGCACACGGTCAAGCAGTCCAGTGCCAGAGGCAGCAAAGCAACCTCAAAACATCAGGGAACCTCCGCCATGTTTGACTGTAGGGACCGTGTTCTTTTCTTTGAATGCCTCTTTTTTTTTTCTGTACCCTCTATGTTGATGCTTTTTCCCAAAAAGCTCTACTTTTGTCTCATCTGACCAGAGAACATTCTTCCAAAACGTTTTAGGCTTTCTCAGGTAAGTTTTGTCAAACTCCAGCCTGGCTTTTTTATGTCTCGAGGTAAGAAGTGGGGTCTTCCTGGGTATCCTACCATACAGTCCCTTTTCATTCAGACGCCGACGGATAGTACGGGTTGACACTGTTGTACCCTCGGACTGCAGGGCAGCTTGAACTTGTTTGGATGTTAGTCGAGGGTCTTTATCCACCATTCGCACAATCTTGCGTTGAAATCTCTCGTCAATTTTTCTTTTCTGTCCACATCTAGGGAGGTTAGCCACAGTGCCATGGGCTTTAAACTTCTTGATGACACTGCGCACGGAAGACACAGGAACATTCAGGTCTTTGGAGATGGACTTGTAGCCTTGAGATTGCTCATGCTTCCTCACAATTTGGTTTCTCAAGTCCTCAGACAGTTCTTTGGTCTTCTTTCTTTTCTCCATGCTCAATGTGGTACACACAAGAACACAGGACAGAGGTTGAGTCAACTTTAATCCATGTTAACTGGCTGCAAGTGTGATTTAGTTATTGCCAACACCTGTTAGGTGCCACAGGTAAGTTACAGGTGCTGTTAATTACATGAATTAGAGAAGCATCACATGATTTTTCAAAGGGTGCCAATACTTTTGTCCACCCCCTTTTTTAGGTTTGGTGTGGAATTATATCCAGTTTGGCTTTAGGACAATTCTTTTTGTGTTCTTTACATTGAATACAAATTAAATGAAGAGAATAATACCAAAGAATTTGTGATTGCAATCATTTTCAGGAAGAAACTGAGTATTATCTGACAGAATTGCAGGGGTGCCAATACTTTTGGCCAGCACTGTATATATGTGACTGTGACGACACAGCTTAATTATCCAGACATCTAAATTAAGTAGGCAAGGAGAAACACACTATTATTTGTATGTCGACTTTTGAATTTGTGTTTCTTTCTTCGGTTGGTCAAGAAACATGGACTTTTGTCGTAAGTCTGAATGTTGACTTCTCTTGTAGGTTGAGTGGATATTTGTTAATTGATGAATAGCTGTTATTTACATCTTATATCAGCTCCTACAGTTTATTGTACTGTTATCTTTGCACAGGGTCTTTGAACAATGAGTGTTTGCTAAATATGTTGATTAACCATTACGTGGGCCCTGTGGCTTGTTGACTCGCAGAGCAGAGGAGTATAAGCTATGCAGATTATTGAGATTAAATGCTCAAACAATGAGCATTTAAACTCATCTCACCTCCCCCCTGACCTGTAGATAATGTCTTGAAGGACAGTTGTGAACTATATAAAGGGGTTATGCCTCTGTATCAGGAGTCTCTTTACAAAACCACAGACAGGAAAAATCTAAGTGACAGCTCTACAGGATAGCATGGCTCTTTCCAGAGGGATACAGATCTGCTCCATTGACTATCACAGGGACCAATGATTTTTGAAAGGTCAATTTGTGTTTCAGGATGTAAAGAGGCTGGGAGCCAAAACTATTCATCTTTGGAGAAAAGAACTTTACACAAGTCCACTAAGCAATGAAAAATTTCAGTGGCATGTGCTTAAAGGGAACCTGACAGCTGATACATGCTGCCTCATCTATTGGGATCTTGTATCTGACTCGGAAATGCTGCAACATTTTAGAGAAAATCTATTTTACATACTGCTGGGGACCGAGCAACACAGGAGACTAGTTGGACAAGTGGATCTCCAACCGTTTCTCCCCGCTCGCTGCCAGTGACTCATAGGTCTCTCTCTATAGTGTACATGAATGCAGGGAGAGACCTGTCACTCAAGGGGAGTGGGTGGGGAGAACCCACCTTTTCAACTAGTCCCCGGCGCCTTTTAAAGCATATTTTTCAGAAATGATACAGCCACTGTTTAATACATGCTGCCGATGGATCGGGATTCCCTTTTAGACCACATTCATACACTTGTCATTAGTCTAAAGAGCTTTGGAATAAATTTACTAAATCTTAATTTGGTGCATCTTGTGTTCCACAAATCACCTAAATGGAGTCAATTATATTAAACCTTTTTAAGCCATAGATGGCCCTGCCACTCTACGCTAAGCCCCATCTACTTTTATATTTTTCTGTAGAATAAGTGCAAAAAGTCGCACATACACTATGGCTTTTGCAAAAACTGGCAACTATTCAATGCTACAATTATGGCAAAAAAAATGTCCCCCATCATGGTACTAATGAACAGAAGACTCACAAATGAGCCAAAATCTGGTCAAAAAGTCAAAATCTACTTTGGAATATTATTTTTATAAGTTTTCATTTTTTGCTATACAGATTATACCCTTTTGCACTTTATCATTCACAGTTTTCATGTATTTTTTTTCGGTAGACTATTATATTACAAAAAGGCTTAATAATTATGATTGTTATAATAAACATTAATGATAGGCTATGCGTGGCGTATTCCGTGCATATTCTAGTTTGTTTACATACACGGTGCGCTTGTGACTCGCATTTACTGGATCATTTCATGAATATTACTGCGGTCATTATTGCGCATTGTTTGGTTAATTACACATTTCAGCCAAATGGCTACTATTGTGTCTGCAAGCAGAAAATGAAGCCTTAATAGTAAGTTAATAGGTTGAGTAATTATTGGACTGAATGAGGCAAATGGCCATGAAATGTGACTTTTCAGATATAAATGACTTGAAGGAAAAATTTACAAGTTCTATGTATCTAATCATTGCCTGGAAACAACGCTGAATGGTGATTTTAGGGCACAGCATTTAGAGTACTGCTTGATCTGCCGCAGAGAAACTTGTAATTTTATCACAACTTCTGCACCAGTTATCTAAGTGATACATCACTGGAATCAGGGGTTCTGCCCCCGTTTCTCGCCCAGGAGCTTATATGAATTATTGTCTTAATAGATGAGACTTCGCGCTTACTCAGACTTGAAACAATGTGATTTAATTGTCAAATACAGATTGGGAAGCATTACTTTGAGCAGAACATATGGCATGTTTCAGCTATTATATAGTTCACACTATTTTTTAGTACATAAGTCTAGAAGGTATATTGTACTTTCAAGTAACTTTTCCGAATGAGCTGTCTTTTTTGAGTAGATGATGAATCACACTACTTCAGCCATTATATGACTTGTATCCTGCATTTACACCAGTTGTTCCTTCTGCAGGATCCACTAGGTTAGTTGCCTCTGAACTAGTGGATGGAGACTAGCAGCTGTAATGTGTCTCATGCACTGTACACACAAAAGTATTTATACTTATAATTTTTTAGCATACAGGGAGAAGCAACAGCATCTTAGAGGAAATTATACAGAAGTACTGAGCTGTATTGACATAATTCAAGCTCTGGGTGAGGTAAAAGACTTGCTAGAAAGCTCAACACCATCTTCCTTTGTCTAAATCTGCCTGTTTTCTCACTCTGCTCATCTTTCCTCCTTCCTCCTACATAGAGTATCATAGGCTGTGTAACCTGACACCGCAGTCACCTGGCTCTGCATTTTATCTGAACAAGACAGAGTTGAACTGTTTTTGAGAGTGGACGACAAGTCTAGGAAGTAGGGGTGAGGAAGAAGTGTCTCATAAGTGGAAAAGGAGACAGATTTATCTGATAAGATATATTACAAATTGTCTTATATTAACTAGTATTATTGAGTTATTAAAAGTTTTTGGAAAGCACAGTTTCCTTTTAAAATGGCCAAAAACCTCAGAGAACAGTTTCTGAATGTTAGTTCAAACAACAGCTATCTGTCCTGATCCCCCTTATGCTTAGATACTCAGTTCCTTGGTTTTTAAAAGTGAAGAGTATTGAATAAGAAGCTACGAGACACTTCTGGCCGAGGTTTATTTCCCATGAGAACAACAGTATCTAACATATTGCTGCTGTCAAGGAAGAGTTTGGAAGTCTACACATATATTAGATGGTCGTGAAGTTCTGCCAAAATCATTTGTCTTGAGGAGAAGGCACTTCTAAGATAACCTGTACACTCTTCAATAATAACATGTTTATGTTGATCCTCAACCAAGAAACTTACATTTCCAATTCAGTTGACCAGTTAAAAAATGTTGAATTGATACATAATTACCAAAATGTAGCTGTACCTTTATATTATACTTAGCTATTGCGAGTCCAACCAGAGCAGGAGCTGATATTAAGGACAACAAACAGAAAAAGGAATATAGTGGCACTCAAACTTTGAAAATGGTACTTTATTTGAAATCAAATAACATATAGACTGCACCGGGGCTGATGGAGCTTGCATCTGTCAACATCGTTTCGCATGAACCGATGCTTTTTCAAGGCCCTTTGGTTTAGAGAGGAGGGTCCAAAGCATGGGACACTAAACTTCATAAAATTGATATCAGATGATATAGCATGTAGATATGGAATGTCCCCAACCCCTTTAATGAAATGGAATATGCAGGAATGGACAGAACTAACATTGCTAGCTCTCCTATTTTTAGTAAACCCTATCTGGAAGATTCAGCATTTCTATAGTCATCTTACTTGACTTCAGCATCAGAGGTAGACCTGCGTATCTGAAAACCCCGATTCAAATAATGTACACTTTTGTATATTTTTTAGATATTTTTTAATTAATTTATTTTAAACATTTAGAAAAAAAATATATAAATACATGAATTGTGTATTTGTCAATATGATTTTTATAAAAAATATTTGATACTTCTACAAAATAAAAAAAAACATCTTTTCGTAAATCCTATCATAATGAAGAAATTAAAATGAGTTTTCATTGGATCTCGGCTTTCATCTGTCTCCGTCTTTATTTGTTACTCAAAGTTCTGAAGTAATCAGGTTATGTTCACCAATCTCAATTAAAAATTAAACTTGGCATTAATTATATCCAAATGACAGATGTTAATAAATCTCCAATACGTCTACCTAGTAGCCGCCCTTGGGCTGTCTCACAAACAGATGTTGCTTTTTTAGAAGTACAAGAGTTACTTTGGTGTGAAGTGAACCAATTCTGTTGAGTAAAGGAACTTTTTCAGAAGCAATTTGTGGCAGCTTTGAAGAAAAAATATAATTGCGATCTTTATTCCTTTTTCTTTATATCAACCGGAAACCTATTCTACTCCCAACAGTCCATGTCCCGAGTGGGAAACCAAAAAGTCAAGATAGAACCTGGGAAGACCTCATGTCTCATGTAGAATTTCTTCTAGTCGGAGGCAATCCTTGTGTTATATAGAAAATAACCATTCCCCAGGTCTCGTCACAACCATACCCAACCAAGGATTGTCTATTCTGGAAGATCTCATCCCCTTGTCTATGGGTTGTCAAACAGTAGAGTTAGCCTGGCAACCTAACCAGACTTTTGTTTTCCATGAGAAGATTAGAAGGGAGACTGAAAAATAATGTAGCGCAATCTGCGTTCCGGAGTCTCTCACGGCCTGCAATGCCATTTTGTAGGACCCTCAACCATCAACCATGATTTCCATGTGTGGCTGCATCTTTCGCTATCGGAGAGAGAAGGAAAATTGCCCAAAGGAAGATTGACAGGTAAGTACTTATGTTGCACCATGTGGCCAATTCTGGGTTCCCCATATATTGGCATAATCCTCCTTATTAGTGTAGAACTCATGTAAGAGGAGTAAGCGAGGTTGAGAAATGGCCATGTGCTGCAATATTGAGTGTAGTTTATGGGAATAATAAAATACTTGCACGTTTCAGCAACTCAAATCAACTACAATGGAGAGAGTCATATAAATCCATAGTCTATTTCTTTCTTGAAGTGCCAACTGGGAAGGGGGACCACTATTGTAACCAGAGGTTGGAGTCTTGGAAGTAGAATATTCATTTCATTTATTACACATAGTGATGAAAAAGGTAGCAGGGACATAAAAAATATCTAACGCGTTTCGAGTCTAGCTGACTCTTAAGCTTACTTGGCTAGGCTCAAAATGCGTCATTATTTTTTTATGCTCGCGTTACCATTACACAATAAAGAATTTTTGCTTTCAATTCGCTTTTCTGGATTGAAAAACCTCTTTCACCTCTGCAAACAAAACTGCTTGATACCTCAGGCTTTATCTGTGCACAGTGGTGAGGATTGTTCATTGGTCCTCATACTTGTGAGCCCCTACAATAAAAACAAAAGTAAGCAAATATGAGGACCTGTGATGTGGGTTGAGAACTTGCACATTTTGGCCAAAATATCCACCAATACCTCTTGTATTTTATACATAATTTTTCATTTTTTATTGCACATTTTTGCATTATTATGTAGGATGCAGCCAGACTCTTTATTGTTGGCTGGGTGAATTGGGGTGTCTGTCCTTGTGGGGTGCACTTATATAGTGCTGGGCAGCCTACCTGATCTAATAGTATGGGTGTCATCAATAGATTGTAAGCCAGACACTGTGCACTACATCTGTGTGACTGGCGTCCTATGCAAGCCTCACCTGTGTGCATTTTTAATATTAGGCATAGCCACCGCCTCCATGAATTGATAGGCTGGTGAGTGGCTGCTCTATCAGTATTTTACACCTATGCTGCCCCCACCTTTATCATGGGGGTCTCCTGCATCCTGCTAATGGTTTGGTAATCCGATCTAGTGTTGGTAAGGCTATTTCTTTTTCTAGGATTTTTAAAATGTTGTCCTTTTGTGAGTCGACCACAAAGGAAGATCTTTTCAGCTTTTTAGAGATAATGTATATCAAAGATATGTGTCTTGGATGAATATAAAAGCGTAAAGGAAAAAGAAACCTCCATAAGGTTCACAAAATGCCAAGCACCATTTATTTTGTTTTGATGAATGTTGTCTACCATGTTTTAAGACACCCAACATTGATTTTATGTTGATAAGAATCCCCTTTAATGGATGACCTGCCGATACAGTTAACTGGATTAGTTCCCAGGAAAGGCAATAACAATTGTGTAACCTAATTTGATGATTCATTGATTAACACATTCAAAGCAATTTACACCATTCCGGCCTTAAGAAAATTATTCGGAAAAGAAATATAACTCTTTATTCCTGTTTTTTTCATATACTATTATTTAGGTAATAATGAAAAATAACAAATATTTAAAAGATCTATTCCAGAATATCAGATGCTGCGCTAGATTTTCTAGTGCTGTATCCAGAAAAGATGAACTTAAACAAATAAATGAAAAAAACAACAAACATGATTTTGCGATACTCTGTTGGGAGATTTTTCTGCTATATATATCTACTATGTATGTGGCTCCTTAGTGGTTCTGTTCTGAATTGCTGTCATTTAGAGTTTGGCTAGCTTGTGATAAAGTATTTACTTTATATTGTAAAAACATTGAGTTGTTAGCAAAAATTTAAGGGTTTACTCATCTGTAAGACCATCAGTTATACTATTTTGTAGACTTTTTTAGGGTAGAAAATTACTGGTTTGGTAATTAAAGAAGGTTTGATTGTAAAGATTTGCATAAAAAGAACATTTCTGGGCAGTGATACGAGGACAGGGCTTAAAAGGTCTAGTGATCTAGTGATCATTATTTAGTGGTCAGGATTTGTGGAAGCTGGATGACAATGCCAAGGAATGACAACCTTCAATTTTCTGGAAGATTTTGCATTAAGTAGTAAAATAACTATGGGTTCTATATTGAAATGGCAGTAAGAAGTCATGTAGATTGTGTCACTCTCCTTAACAATCGGGCTGGGCAGTCTCCCTCCTGGTCTGATTGATGTCCCACACCCTGGGTACACCATCACTGGCCACCTCAAGTGGTGGATAGAAGATCATCATTGAGTTGATACCCCCCATCTTGGTTGGTGGATATTTTTGTGTTTCAATCCAACTATCCCTAAAGTTGCTAATAAAATATATAAACTATATACAGGTATTGTTAGAACCCTCCTGTTTGTTTTTTCCATCTTGTGTTTGCGATCACGTGACTATCTGCCTTTATATTTCAGCTCCGCCTTTTTAACTGTGCTGGACTTCAGTGTTGTTTGACTGTTTTGCTAGCCAGGTGCTTCTGTGCCTATATCTCTCAGTTCGCTTGGTCCTTTTGGGACCTCTAGTACCTTTTTGTCAGTTATCTTTTGTGTTCTGCAACAACTTTCTCTGTTCAGGAGGTGTCCCATTTTTGTTCCAGTCCTTAGTTCTTTTAGGGACCCCTTCCCTTTATTCTATAGGTCTTCGTTCAGACTAGCCTAGGACTAAGGCGGGTCTGTTTGCTAGGAACAGGCTGCCCGCTACATAATAGGGATTCAGCTTAGTCTTACTGTAGGGAAAGCTTCCCCCTTCTTTCCTTAGTACTTGTTGCAGATCATAACAGTAAGTCCAGCCCAAAAAATAAGGAAATATTAATACGGGGATCAGTATGGCTTCCGTCCAGGATTTGGCTCAACTCTTGCAGGGGTTGACTCTGGAGCTCCAGCAACACGTGAATAGCTGTTCCGGAATACATTTTTTGGAACCCAAGGTAGGACTGCTGGAAGTTGTTTATGGTAAACAGCAAGAGTTTTTTTCCTTTAAAAATGCTTGTTTGTTATATTTTCATTTAAGACCAAGGTCCTGTGGGAATGAATCACAGCGCATTCGACTTATTATGTCACTTTTGCGCAATGAACCACAAGGGTGGGCCTTTTCTCTTCAACCTAATGATCCATGTTTGAGGTCGGTAGAAGAGTTTTTTCTCTGCAATGGGTCTATTATATCACGATCCTGACCGAATCTCATCTGCTGAGGCAGAACTCAGGCGTTTGATTCAGGGGTCAGGTGATGTTGAGAATTATTGCACACACTTTAGAAGGTGGGCTTCTGAAGTCAGATGGAATGATCCTGCTCTGAAATGTCTATTTCTTGCTGGTCTGAGTGAAAGGGTTAAGTACTTGCTAATTGCATTCCCTGCACCTGAGACTCTGCAGGATGCCATGCAATTAGCTGTTCGTGTGGATAGGAGGCAGAGATATAGGCACAGAAGCACCTGGCTAGCAAAACAGTCAAGCAACACTGAAGTCCTGCACAGCCAAAAGGCGGAGGTGGAATATAATGGCAGATGGTCACGTGACCGCAAAACACAAGATGGAAAAAACAAACAGGAGGGTTCTAACAGGTATATGTTTGGAGGAGTCTTTGCTTCAGATGAATAATACCAAAAAGCTGAATCGAGATCCAAGGCTGCTGTCACCTCCCTCTAGATCTTTTAATAGTTTCTTGGTTCCAGTCACGTTATGCAAAACTGATGACTGCGTCTCCTGGGCAATGTGTCCCAGTGGTCATGTCACTGGATACCAAACTCAGGACTTCCAGGACCTCAAGATTCCAGCGTGATTTAAATATTAGGGCCTAATTGGATGACAGTGGTATATAACAACCTTACCCCTATCCATTAAGTAAACCCCTTCTGATGAAGCATGATGCGAAACGCGCATCAAGGGGCTTATGGTGACACATGGCTGACGGTATAATCTCAACTTGATTTATATAGGTCTTAGATCTTCACAGATGGGACCTGAGAACGCTCTATGGTTCTTTGGGGTATAGAATTATATGCACAAGGCACTTTATTCTATGTAGTAATATATTTTTTTATAGGGGATCTACATTTATGAGTGATGTCTCTCAAACAATCTGGACATAAATCCCATAAACATAAATCATTTTATATTCCATAAATAAATGATATATTTCATATGTGATGAACGACTGATGGGTAAGGCGTATCTTAGTGTAACGAATTAATTAACTTATTTCTATATATTTCTTGTTATTTACATGGTAATTCCTTTAGCACTGACACTTTAATATTATTGTACATAATTAGTTAGTTTTACTATTATATCCTTTATGCATTCAATCACTGATGGGTAACAGTGTTATGAATTGTATTTCATAATCTTATATTTATTTATAGTAGCCAAATTTTATTAATTTTTTTTATTGGTCCTTACACAACAACCATTTAAGCGCTGGACATTTTAATACTGCGGCAGTACACAGTCCCCAATTGGTATATACCCAGTTTCCCGTTTTCTTCTAGAAAAAAAAATCTGTAAATTACACAGTAACTTATATGAAGTCCCCAAAGAAAGCCGAAAAAATAATAAAATTAATAATTAATAAAATAATATTTTAATTTGATTTGAATGTCATTTCCTTTATAAAAGAATACCATTAATAATTAATAAAATAATATTTTAATTTGATTTGAATGTCATTTCTTTAATAAAATAATACAACTAATAATTAATAAAATAATATTTTAATTTGATTTGAATGTCATTTTTTTAATAAAACAATACAATTAATAATTAATAAAATAATATTTTAATTTGATTTGAATGTCATTTCTTTAATAAAACAATACAATTAATAATTAATAAAATAATATTTTAATTTGATTTGAATGTAATTTCTTTAATAAAATAATACAATTAATGATTAATAAAATAGTATTTTAATTTGATTTGAATGTCATTTCCTTAAAAAAAACAATACAATTAATAATTAATAAAATAATATTTTAATTTGATTTGAATGTCATTTTATTAATAAAATAATACAATTAATAATTAATAAAATAATATTTTCATTAGATTTGAATGCCATTTCTTTAATAAAATAATACAATTAATAATTAATAAAATAATATTTTCATTTGATTTGAATGTCATTTCTTTAATAAAACAATACAATTAATAATTAATAAAATAGTATTTTAATTTGATTTGAATGTCATTTCTTTAATAAAACAATACAATTAATAATTAATAAAATAATATTTTAATTTGATTTGAATGTCCTTTCTTTAATAAAATAATGCAATTAATAATTAATAAAATAATATTTTAATTTGATTTGAATGTCATTTCCTTAATAAAACAATACAATTTATAATTAATAAAATAATATTTTAATTTGATTTGAATGTCATTTCTTTAATAAAATAATACAACTAATAATTAATAAAATAATATTTTAATTTGATTTTAATGCCATTTCTTTAATAAAACAATACAATTAATAATTAATAAAATAATAGTTTAATTTGATTTAAATGTCATTTTATTAATAAAATAATACAATTAATAATTAATAAAATAATATTTTCATTTGATTTGAATGTCCTTTCTTTAATAAAATAATACAATTAATAGTTAATAAAATAATATTTTAATTTGATTTGAATGTCATTTTATTAATAAAATAATACAATTAATAATTAATAAAATTATATTTTAATTTGATTTGAATGTCATTTTATTAATAAAATAATAAAATTGCTGTCACATAAAATAAGGCAAGGGTCTGTCCTTTTGTCCTACAGGGAGATATAACACCTTCCAACTCGATATGGAGCTACAACGCTTCTACCGCTCTCTTAGGCTCAAGACTCTTTTCATGCATACCGACCTCCCCTCCTTAACAAAAAACCCAACCACCACGGGAATTAACACTGATGTGGTTATCACATCTCAGAGTCTGGGTTTATTCAACAAAAGTATGTACAGGCCTCCCCATGGCTCACATGGCTCACATGCTCTGGAAACCTTTATTGGGCTCGTAGACTCAGCCTTCAGAGACCTAAGGACCAGTATAGACAGAGGGAAACTCCATTATGAGCCCAATCTGTCTGCACTGGATCAACAGGCTCTCAATAGCCTCAAAAATGACAAAGACCTGATCATTAAGCCCGCTGACAAAGGAGGGGCTATAGTGATCATGGATAGAGACAAATATATCCGGGAGGTAGAGCGTCAATTGCATGACACAACTACCTATCGACAACTCCCTCAGGACCCTACCACCTCCTTCACCAACCTCATTAAGACTACAGTTAATAGATACATAGAAACGGGTATTATCGACAGTAAGACAGGTGAATTTCTCAACAAAATTTACCCTATCACTCCAGTTTTCTATATACTACCCAAGATACATAAAGACTTGACTAACCCACCCGGACGACCCATAGTTGCCTCCACCGACTCCATCTTTTCTCCGTTGTCCAGATTTCTCGAGAAAATCATCACACCCCTGATTCAGAAAACCCCGGCCTTTTTGCTAGACACCGGTATGTTCCTGAAAACATTATCTGATCTACAACAAGTTCCCGCCGCTTCTCTTCTAGTGTCATTTGACGTCAAGAATCTATATACCTCTATACCTCATAATCAGGGCATCTACACGGTGGAGTCCCTGCTTAAGGAGTCCGACACTGACCCTAGACTTACTGACCTGATAATTGACCTACTCACCATACTACTTCACAAAAACTACTTCATGTTCCAAGATAAGTACTATCTCCAGGTCAAAGGGACGGCTATGGGCTCGAACGTAGCGCCACCGTATGCTAACTGCTACATGGCAGCCTTCGAGACCCAGGTAGTCTATACTAACCCTCTCTTCCAGACACATTCCGTACTCTGGAAGAGATACATTGATGACATCTTTTGCATCTGGAATGGCACCCCGGAAACCCTTAACACGTTCTTCAACCTCCTCAACACAGCCTGGCCTGATCTAGGTTTTACTGTCACCTATGACCAGCATAAAGTAAGCTTCTTGGACACTGTCGTCATCAAAGATGACGATGGCTTCCTCTCCACAGACCTGTATTCTAAACCGACAGACTGCAATGGACTACTCCACTATTCCAGCAATCATCCGGCACATATCAAAAGATCTATCCCTAGGTCCCAGCTCAAGAGAGTAGAGAGGATAGTATCAGATCCCAGTACACGCCATCAAAGGCTACAAGAAATGGGCTCTAAGTTCATCTCCAGAGGATACCCTCCATCTTTACTAACAATTCAACAAACAGAGCTTCGGCCTCGCAGCGATAATTCCGACCGGATTCCTTTTGTCCACACTTTTCACCCCTATGCATATGTTTTACATAAAACAATCCGAAAATACTGGAATATACTGCGCTCAGGCTATCCTACTATCCCTAGCTTCCAGAAGCCCTTTTTGCCCTGCTTCAAACGGGCCCGCAATCTCAGAGATTCTTTAGTTCGGGCAGATATAGGCGTCACCAAACAGGGACCCACACAACGATTCCTGCAGAACCCAAAAACCGGCACATTCCCATGCCTCCAATGCAGACAATGCAATAACGTCCTACGAGGAAATACCATTCACCACCCATATACGGGTAAGAAATTTCACATCAAAGGCTACTTCACCTGTGAAAGTTCCTTTGTGGTATACCTTATCAAATGCCCTTGTGGCAAGATATATATAGGTGAGACCACTCAATCCGTTAGGGACAGGATCTCTAAACACAAGTCCACAATCCGCTGCAAAAACCTATTACTACCCATTCCACACCACTTTATCAGTAAAGGACATAATATATCTCAACTGAAGTATCAAGTCCTAGAACAGGTTCCACAACCAAGACGTAGTGGCGATCGTATCCGCCTCCTTAAACAGAGAGAGGCCTTCTGGATACACACTCTAGAGTCTCTATCACCCAAAGGCCTCAACCGCGAATACGACTTACTATCCTTCACCTAATGGATACTCACCCATTGTCTAGACAGCCCAGACAGTCATCTAGCACCTATGTAACAATATGCTGGGATTTATGTCTATATTTTCTCTATACACTTTTCTCTGTACGCTTTTCTTGTACGTATATACATTAATGGGAATATGTAGGTGTATCCGTGTACATGAATATCCAACATCCACACGAGGAAAATTAGATCACCATTTGTATACATACAGGTGTCACACAATGAAATGCAGACACACAATGTAATGCAGACACAGGTACATAGACTTATTCATTAACGCAGTATTGTATACATACCGCTCATTGCAAAATGCCTTATGTATAAATTTACAGCTTTCTGGTTTTAGGCACTTATGTGAATAGACTGTATATAAATTATTCATCTACTATAGTTCAACTATTATCCTTTTCAAGCTGTGCGATTTTGTTCAGTATATCATGATATTAATTGCAATTATTTTTGTTTCAGATGTTCCCTACCCTTGGTCCTCTCCTCCTCCTCCTCTCTGAAAGCCCTACTCAGTTATACCCTAGTCCAGGAAAGCGCCCCTCTTCTCTACTAGCACGTACTAGCGCTTCCTGCTAGCTGGAACGCAAACACAGTGACTGTGGAATGCAATCATCACTAGGGAACGTCACTTCCGGCTACGTCATCGAGCTACTTCCGGTCCCGCGCGCTCAGCCTCCCAAGTGCACGCTAATTAACCCCAGCAGCACCTGCGCAGGGCTCTATTAGCTCCTGCATAAAGGAGAACCTTCTCACACACACTGGCTACCACAACAAGCGGTGGACTCCGCGTTCTGGCGCCATCCAGGTCATATGAAGCAACAAGGTAATGCCCTCTGTCACTAACACAGCACTCCCTGCGTAACATACTAGCTTCTGTATACATGCTCACTTATATTATTGATTCTAGGTGGTCCTTACCATTATCGTCCATACTGAGTGAATATCAGTATCCTTAGCCACATTCTAACATGCGGTATGTGTAGTCTGCCTTAATCTACTGAGCACTGCTTATAGATCCGCATCCCTGTCCCCTATCCCTCCTAATTACCATCCTCACGTTGTCTTTCCTTGTCAGTGGTCCTGTCCCTTACATGTATAAAATTTGAATGTCTATTGTATTTAATATATGTATTATATTTTCTGTACTCACAATATGTTACATCTTGCAGTTAACTGATGAAGGTCACTAAGACCGAAACGTTTTATAATATTTTGGACTGCAATAATAAAATTTTCACATTTGGAAACATTCCGAGTGCCAAGGCTTTTTTCATATATCTGCGGGTTCGGCCCCTACTTGAGCACCATTAGACCACAGTGCGGCGATTTTCTTTTGAAAATAAAATAAGGCAACACACAACTTCGCCAATAAAAAAAGAAAAGATACAGCCGCTGAATTAAGAATTGCCAAAAAACGCATACAAATTGGTCAGTCATTAAGGTGTTTTCAGGATTGATCATTAAGGGGTTAAAGATCCTCTAGGAAAATAAGAATATATTTGTATATAGGAAAATTATAAGCACTAAAGGGTCTTGTATGGGCACCCACCCTTCTTCATATGTCCGATTACAGTCACATGAAGGGGACACTAATGAAGGTTAGATTGTGAAAGCTTGTGATAAGAATCTGAGATCTGTAATCTCTGCAGAGATGGCGGCTTTGCATCACTGGTTCCCTCTATTCCCTGCGATAATATTAAAATAGAATCATGACTTTGTATGCTAAGTGGCCTTGAGGATCGGAGTCTGCGGGCAGGGGGCTTCCACTGTTCCCTAATACCATTAAGAGATTATGTAGCACAGAATAAACATGAATTTGTGCTTATGGACTGCGGAGAAGAAGAATTGTTTGTGCATGGACCATTGTGGATGTCAAATGCGCATTAATTCACAGGATTACAGGTGCTAAAATTGCTTTTATGAAGTTTCAGCTCTGAAACAACGGTGGATAAAGGAGCTGAGCTAAAGGTAGGTGCATAATAATAATAATAATAATAGTAATAGTAATAAAAATAATAATTGGTAACTTTTTACATAATAATACAAATTGGCATTATATTTTCTCTATATTTATTATATATTATATATTATCTATATCTATTGAAAATGATATACTAGATTATTATGATTATATTTTTATTAAATTTTCTCTACATTTATTATATATAATATTATATATTCTATATATTTATTATATATGATATATTATACTATTATTATATTTTCATTATATTTTCTCTATATTTATTATATATTATATACTATCTATATTTATTGAAAATGATATACTAGATTATTATAATTATATTTTTATCATATTTTCTCTATATTTATTATATATAATATTATATATTCTATATATTTATTATATATGATATATTATACTATTATTATATTTTCATTATATTTTCTCTATATTTATTATATATTATATATTATCTATATTTATTGAAAATGATATACTAGATTATTATTATATTTTTATTATATTTTCTCTATATTTATTATTTCCAATATTATATATTCTATATATTTATTATATATGATATATATTATTATTATTATTATATTTTCATTATATTTTCCCTACATTTATTATATATTATATTATGTATTATCTATATTTATTATATATGATATATTTTATTATTATTATTATTATTATTATTATTATTATAGATAATAAGAATATAATTTGCATGCAATATTATATAAATAAATGGAAAACCGTTTGAAAACAAAAAGTATCACATTTAATTTCTGTTTCAGCAATTAAAGAGGTCCTGTCGCTTTCTATAAACATGTTCTTTCTTTTCCTTACCTGGTGTAAATGCCACTGTTCTCCTGAATTTGGCTTCTTTTTATTTTGTTCCTGCTCCTCTCTATTCCAGAGATATGGCCTCCTCTTCTGTGTATGTAAAGCTACCATTTTTATCCAAGTGGGTGTTGTCCTCAACTGTTCTCTTTGGGGGCGCCCACTTGACTAAAAAGACTAGATTTATACAAAGGGAAGAGTAGGCCATATCTCAGGAATGGAGAGGCTCAGGAACAAAAAAAATCAACACCGGATTCAGGAGAACAGCAGCATTTACACCACCAGGTAAGAAATTACATATTTTTGAAAAATGACAGGTTCTTAATAAATAAAAAAAAATGTAAAATTATGTAACAACATCTAATAGTCTTACAAGATGGTGCAATGCAATATGTATTGTGACGTCATGTGGTGGAGCCAATAGTACAAGCATAAACCCCATTTAATATTAGACAGAGAATGACCATCCAGAATGGGGTCACTGTGCCATGGTGGGATGGCTTTTATACTATTTTTGATCAAAAACAGTGTTACTGAGTATCTAATGTTATTTAAATGTATTTTTGCTTTTTATCTTTTAACAACAGGGTTTATATTCATTTTTGCTTCTTGTGGGTTTTTTCTGATTTATGGCCTGTGTAAACATGTGTTTATGTGCTACATGTATACCATCTTAAACCAAGCTCAGTTTTTGTGTTTGTTCTTTTTGTATCTTTGCATTCTGTGCAAGCCAGGGTGTGACCTCCCATCCTTGAGCTAGAAATCACATTTATATAGCTTTCCTGGGCTGGTATCCATAGTTCAAGACCCGATCTGTTGTCTGTCCTTCTTCACACATTGAGTTCAACTAACATATGGTAAAGTTTTAAATATTAGACAGAGTAGGACTATCCTGAATGGGTTCACCTTCTCGTGGTGGGATAGCTTATATACTATTTTTGATCAAAAACAGTGTTACTAAGAACCCTATGCTATTTAAATTCACTTTTGCTTTTTTATTTTTTTACAGCAGGGTTTATGTTCATTTTTGCTTCTTGTAGTTTTTTTTCTGATTTATGGACAGTGTAAATGTGCGTTTATGTGCTGCATGTATACCAACTTAAACCAAACTCAGTTTTTGTGTTTTTTTTCATGGTATCCACTACACCCTAATAAAATTATGCCTTGTATCTCCATAAAACAATGTCATTTGGAGCATGCGAAGCATTTTTCTTATTATTAGTTCAAAATCTAACAATAAAAGCCGCTATGTGACACCACATGAATTTGGAGGCATACAGAGGTAAGAAGTTGCTAGGTTTATCTGGTACAGTAAATTCTCAAAACTTCAGGTCAGGGTAGACACGCGGTTGCAGGACGTCTGTGCAGATAAATGGTGGAATGCACATGGAGAATTTGGACATGCTGCAACCACATAGCCAGGGGGGGCAGACAAAAAGGGAAATGCTATGTGTGGAGCAACATAGGGAGACTGAAGAACCATATGCATATTTGCAAGGATGATTGTACAGTATAAACAGAGTCCTATAATCATAGGCGGATTATAATGAGGGCAATCCGGGCTACCGCCCGGGGCCCCGAGCCTGCAGGGGGCCCGCGGCTCCGGGCGGGGTGTCTAATGCTGGATTGCCCTCATTATATGTGCGGGCCGCCGCGGCACATACCGGTAGCAGTGGCGGGAGGGGGGGCCCCGGACCACTCCCCCAGCAGCGGCTGCCGCTACTTCTTCATTGGTCGGGCCAGCACTGCAGCAGTTAACTTCCCTGTGCTGGCCCGGCCGCGTCACTGCTAGGAGACACGGCCCTGTGCGTGGCCGTGTCTCCTAGCTGTGACGTCACGCAGTGCACGCCCGGCCTGCACTGCTGCACTGGAGAAGAAAGAGGAGGCAGGAAGAATGGAGCCGGGGGATGGTGAGTCTGTATGTGTATGCATGTCTATATATGTGTGTATGTGTACATGTGTGTGTGTGTGTATGTGTGTGTGTGTATGTGTGTGTGTGAATGTGTGTGTATGTGTGTGTATGTATGTATGTGTATGTATGTGTATGTATGTATGTGTGTGTATGTATGCATGTATGTATGTGTATATATGTGTGTGTGTGTGCAGACAGATATCATTGTGTGATGTCTTTTTATATGTATTTTTGTGTTTCAAATGTATATGTTTGTGTGTGTGCGTGACTGCATGCGTTACTGCGTGCGGCCTCCTGCTGTGTATAGATGGCGCCGTGCGGCCTCCCACTGTGTATAGAAGGCTACGTGCGGCCTCCCGTTGTGTATAGATGGCTACGTGCGGCCTCCCGCTGTGTATAGATGGCACCGTGCGGCCTCCTGCTGACTCTGGGTGGGGACGCCCTGCGGCCTCCCACTGTGTATAGATGGCGCCGTGTGGCCTCCTGCTGTGTATAGATGGCGCCGTGCGGCCTCCCGCTGTGTATAGATGGCTACGTGCGGCCTCCCGTTGTGTATAGATGGCACCGTGCGGCCTCCCGCTGTGTATAGATGGCACCGTGCGGCCTCCTGCTGACTCTGGGTGGGGGCGCCCTGCGGCCTCCCACTGTGTATAGATGGCGCCGTGTGGCCTCCTGCTGTGTATAGATGGCTCCGTGCGGCCTCCCGCTGTGTATAGATGGCTACGTGCGGCCTCCCGCTGTGTATAGATGGCACCGTGCGGCCTCCCGCTGTGTATAGATGGCTACGTGCGGCCTTCCGTTGTGTATAGATGGCACCGTGCGGCCTCCTGCTGTGTATAGATGGTGCCGTGCGGCCTCCCACTGTGTATAGAAGGCTACGTGCGGCCTCCCGTTGTGTATAGATGGCTACGTGCGGCCTACCGCTGTGTATAGATGGCACCGTGCGGCCTCCTGCTGACTCTGGGGGGGGGGCGCCCTGCGGCCTCCCACTGTGTATAGATGGCGCCGTGCGACCTCCTGCTGTGTATAGATGGCGCCATGCGGCCTCCCGCTGTGTATAGATGGCTACGTGCGGCCTCCCGTTGTGTATAGATGGCACCGTGCGGCCTCCCGCTGTGTATAGATGGCACCGTGCGGCCTCCCGCTGTGTATAGATGGCTACGTGCGGCCTCCCGCTGTGCATAGATGGCACCGTGCGGCCTCCCGCTGTGTATAGATGGCTACGTGCGGCCTCCCGCTGTGTATAGATGGCACCGTGCGGCCTCCCGCTGTGTATAGATGGCTACGTGCGGCCTCCTGCTGTGTATAGTGCCGCCGTGAGGCCTCCCGCTGTGTATAGATGGCTACATGCAGCCTCCCGCTGTGTATAGATGGTACCATGCAGCCTCCCGCTGTGTATAGATGGCTACGTGTGCTCAATATTTAGTCATACAATTAATACAATACAATTAATTGAGTCATACAATTAATGTAAGGCTATGTGCCCACGATACAGAAATGTTCCGGATTTTTTTTGAGAGTTTCTGCATCTCCCTGGCAGAAAAAACGCATGTGGATTTTACATGCGGATTGTTCATGCAGATTTTACATGCATTTTTCCTGCCAGGGACATACGAATGTGAAGCGTTCTTCACTTGCATTTCCGCATGAGGGTTGACAAGCGTTTTCCAAGCGATTTTAGCATCACTTGGAAAGTGCTTGACAACTTGGTTACACTATATAAATCCATGCAACCGGCATGGATTTATATAGTGTGACCGTAAAAGAATGGTAAAAAATAAATTATATATACTTACCTTCTGATGGCCTGCCGACGTCAGCGGTCGCGTGACCCATCACATGACTAAATGACGTCACGGCAGGTCCTTTTCAGACCATCGTGAGCTGCCGGCAAGCCAGGACGCATCGGATAAAGACACCGGGGGCCATCAGAAGGTAAGTATAATGTATATTTTTTATTTTATTCTATTTTTACAGGTTCTATGGTACCCGGGTCCAGAGGAGAGTCTCCTCTCCTCTAGACCTGGGTACCATCCGCACATTGAAACGCATGGATTCCGCATCTACAGATGCAGGGATGCGGATTCCATGCGTTCTAATGCAAGTCAATGGCGGCGAAAAATAATTGGTAATGCTGCGGATTTTTCCGCAGCGGAAATTTCCGCAGCATGTACACAGCACATGCGGATTATCATTGGGGAACATGGCAGACCTTCTACCAAGCGTTTTTAAGCGTTTCTGCAGCGGAATTGCTGCTGCGGAAACGCTTAAAAAACGCATAGTGGGCACACAGCCTAAAAAAAAAAATTATAATTAATATTGTGCCAAATTAATTTCACGTGAACTATCACATGATCTATCACAGGGGATCATGTGACATGTCACGTGATAAATCAGGTGTGTGGGGGTGGGGCCCACGCCTTCTAAACTACCCGGGGCCCTTGCTACTCTTAATCCACCCCTGCCTATAATAGTTCATTAGCTTACTGCCACTGATGGGTTAATCCAGGAGATGGCTAGCAGAAGATTAACTGGCAAATCTGAGGATATACAGGATCACAGAGGTGAGATTGCAAGATAAAAACACAATATGAGCCGATGATGGAGAACTCCAAACAGCAATTGGACTATAGAATCTCAATCCCAAGACATGTGTATGTCTCTATGGGTCTTACAAGGCCTAGGAGATGTGCACCAATGTGTCTTGATGACACTTGCAAAACCAATATGGAGCACAGCCAAGGGCGGTGGACAATGGTGAAGGGAGCAGAGCATGTTCCGGCCAGGACAGGGACATAACAGAGAAGTGATATATTGTTTTTACCTTTGGCCTTTTAAGAAATATTTCCATGTATGAGTCCTATTCTAATTAATAAACTCCTTACACAATTGTTGGCTGGAATTATATGGTGACATTGCCAACTGTACCTTGTAGAGCAAAGTTGCATCTCCCCATCCTAATATCAAATGAGATTCAAGTGTATAAATGGAGGTATTCTCTAGGTAAAGCTAAGAGTGACCACAAAAGAGAAAGACCAATAGGGATACAATGAATAGCAAATGAGCAATTGCCTTGCATTGCCCTTTTAGTGCTCTTGTGTTTAGTGGCCCCTTTGGTGCCTGTTTGTGATTCATTATATAGTGTTTTTATATCCAGTACCCTTTCATTGCCCACTTGCTATTCATTGCTTGTGTTACTGCCCATGACAGGGCAATGCATCACAAATGGGCACTGAATTGAGCAGTGAAAGGTCTTAAGAAGATTTGAAGGAGTGGTCCGGCACCTAAAATGTATTTTTTAAACATCTATCCTTATATACTAACCAATTTTGTAATTTTCTTTATTACACAATATACTAAACTTCTCAATATCCTGATAATCCCTAAATGTGTTTTTTTTTCACTATACTTCCTGTGATATTTTGTTTGAGAGGCAGCTGGAGCTGCACTCACTCTATGCAGTATCCATCATCCTTCCTGCAATAGGATGTCACTTGGGGCAGCGCTGCAGTTACTTACTAGAGGGGGCGGCTATGCAAGAAACTGAGTAACTGCTGCACTGACCCCTGTGATGTCCTGTTCCAAGAGGGGCGATGGATACTGAGGGGAGTGAGTGCAGCCCTAGCTTCCTGAGACGTCATGTTTGAGACTCGTTTCAAATTAAAAGTCACAGGAAGTACAGATAAAAAAGCACATTTAGGGATTAGTTAAATGGACAGAAGTGTAGGTTATGGTATAATAAAGCAAATTACAACAGTGATTAAGGTGCAAAGATAGATATTTAGAAAATACATTTTAGGTGCCAGACCACCCCTTGCTTATGTGCAATTCATAACCTTCTAATATGCAATTCAATCAAAATTTTAATTTTCTCATTTTAAACATAGCATATTTATAAGGTCTGCCATAAATGTCTCATGCGAGAAGTTCCTACTTCTGAGATCCACACCAAAATTGAAAATGGAGGCCCCCAAACCTCAATCCCACATGTGCTTGTCTCCCTGTTCTCACTTCTACAGAAGTTATGGAAACAGACAACCAAGCATGTGCCCAGGTGAAGCAAAAGAACAAAATGCCATTGTTACATATTGAAGAAAAGTGACTTTGGCAACAAAGGGCTCTGGACACAATAGAGCTTATGGTTATTTGAGGCCATGGGCATGAGCCCTAAAAAGTATCAATGACCATATATTTTTTTAGAAAATGTTCACCTTAATAATTGTGCTGCAATCCCACTTCTTACCACTGGAGGCTGCTGTTGTCTTCTACTGTTGCCTTTTACCAAGATGGCAGATTCTGATCCTGTGGGATCCATCTTGTTTCCTGTTTGGGCCTACTTAAAGCCGCATGGATCTCTCACTCATTGCTTGAGTATTGTGTCTAGCTGTTAGCCTAGTGCCAGTTCTCCAGATCCAGGACATTCTTACCCAGACTGTTCTCACCTATCTACAGATTGTTTCCTACAACTCCTTTTGCTAACTCCAAGAACTTCTACTACCGTTTGCTCTTCCTGCTCATGCTCCTTCGGCCACTGATTTCCAGCAGTGCTATGCCAGTATCGTAACACTATCACTGATGCGAGAGCACTTTGAAAAAGTTTTCAAAAGTTTCCAAAGGTCACAATTATCCATCACTCATAGCTTCTAATAAAATGTATCCAATAAGTACTGAAAATAGATGAAAATTCTTACCGGACACCAAGTGAACATATAGCTGTACACTTTACCTAAGATGTCTACTATTCATTGGTATCAGTAAGTCTATCACAAGAATCCATTATTTCGCACACTGTCTGACTGGTGATCTCCATTTACTTCTTTGAAGTCTGCTGAACTCCTTCCATCTTTCCTTGCGTGAAATTCATGGTTGACTGTCATAATACCTGTCCTTTCTTTGTTCCGTACTGGAGAGAAGACGAGCCTGTTGAGACGTCCTTATGCTTATCAGGCAGCTCGCAGCAGTGACAATACATGTGGCATATTCATTATATTAGCTCGTCAGAGTCAAAACAATTGGCAAGTGTAAGGCCCAAAGCGAGAAGTAAGCGAGTGAGCCCACCGGCTGCTGCCGTACCCAGGACTGGCATAATGATGATAAGGCGCCAAGTGAAACATTAAGGTTATTATTCATTTCTCCAACATGGTAAGTGGCTGAGCTTTCATTATGGCAATCACTCAAATGTTACATTTAGAATTATTTCAATGACTTAGAGTGAACTTGGTTCAATGGCCGGCTGGATCCAAATTCTAGGAAGCATTGAAGTTTTCTACATCTTTGCGTAGACAGATGAAGGGTTTTTTTTTTTTGCTTTTTTTCAGAAACAGAAATAATCTTTGCTGAAGAAAGCATTGAATATATGATTCCATATAGACATTCAGTGGTAACTTTTGTAAATTGCTTTGCGGGAGAATTGGGTTTGCAGTGCTTGGAGCACATCCTTGTTTTTTGTTTTTTTTTGCATTAAATACATCTTGAATTTCCCATTCTTAACACTTGATTGGGCATTCAGAAGTCTCGGCTAGTCATCATGGTAATTTCTACATTGTGGGAGCTTGGCAATCCTTCCAGAAGTTCGAGAGGTCTTTCCTTATTCCGGGAAACCTCCCCGACAATAATGGAGATTTGGCAAATATGGACACATTTCAGTCATCGACGCCCAAGTTTGGTGCATAAGAGGGTGTAGACATGTTCAGCATGTGCACATATGGTACACGTGGAATAAAAATCAGATGTGAACTGAGCTTATTAAAGAATCTCTTAGCTTATCAGTTTTATTTTATTCCATGGAGATAAGTGGTGTCTATTGGCTACTATGTTCAGAGCTCAGCAAATGAGAAGAACTTCCCCCCAAGCAGATCATGAATGCCATAGAGAGACCTTCTCTGAAGCTATCAGAAGACTAGATCTAGTTTTAGACAAAATGTGACCCAGGGGAAAAAAAAAATAAATTCAAGGGACCCCAAAAGCTTAGCTATTGTGTCAACAAGCCACTTTTTCAGAAAGAGTTGCAATGCTGATTTCTATCTTTTTCAGGGGCATTGCACGGGTCCTAAATGATCAGGGGCACTTACCTTAAGGAGTGGTTTCTCCCCAGTGCAAAAAAATATATATATTCATATTTAGTTATTAAATAATGTCTATACTCTAGGACTAAATTAATAAGCTGTGAAATGTATCCATTCTGGATAAAGAGCATTATCAATATATAGTTCTATCTCTAATGACTCACATGTGATGTCTTCTCCCATTACCTTCGTTCATCATCTTTTCCATGTGGCCCAGATCGCTATGAAGATTTCTTCCATCCATGTCAAATCTCTGTAGTTTGTTGCTCACATTTCTTTTGCACCCTCTGTAAATTTTGCCAACCCACACAAATTTCCATCCTATCCTCAGTGGCCCCTTTACATCTGGGTCCCTGTGTGGCTTCACAATTTGCACCAATGATATGGCTGCTCTTGGATATCCCCAATTTTATGCTCGTTGCGGTCCCATTTACCCCTGTTACTGCACCTACTGAGTTGCGTTACTCCCAAAATACTGTAATAGGTGTCCCGTTATTATAATTACCCCAACTTCTAAAAGAATGCTAGATATGCTTATAGATCGTACCCCCAAAATAATATTGCCATAATAGTATAATAGGGAACTTCTCATAGTATGCAAGCCATTCTAGTAATAAGGGTAGGTGCACATGACCATTTTCTCTCCACCTCCAAGAAAAACAGTCCGATTATTCTGATCAGAGTTTGATCAGAGTGTCATCAGTTTTTATCAGAAATGGAGAAAAAAAAAGTTTTGCCCCCTTCTCCATTTTATAAGTTTGAGAAAATTGTACCTTGGATGTCATCTGAGTGTGGTTCGTTGTTTCTCACGGATAGGGATGAGCGAACCCTTGGAAGTTCGGGTTCGTTGAATTCGACGGAACTTTAGTCCAAAGTTCAGTTCGGGTACCAGAACTGTACCCGAACTACAACCTAAACCTGAATCCCATAGAAAGCATTGGGGACCCGAATTTTGGAGCTGCAAAATATCTATCTATCTCTCCCTCTCACTCTCCTTCTCTGTCTCTCTCTCCTTCTTGGACTCCCGAACTAAAAAAACGAACTTCCAGAAGTCCATGTTCGGAGTTCAGCACCGGACACTGAGTGTCCGGTACGAACCCCGAACTTTACAGTTCGAGTTCCCTCATCTCTATTCACTGATGCATAGACTTGCATTGCAGATTTTTGGTCCAACACTCGGATGGTCCGACGAAAAAATCGAACTTGTGCACGGCCCCATAGAATTTCATGGGTACGAGTGCTATCCATGAAAATCATGGATAGCACTTGTCCGATAAATTGGTGGTGTGCAAGAGCCCTCAATGATCCATCAGTAATGGTGCCACCTTTTATATCTTGTGCACAGTAATAGTTCGCCAACATATAATAATGGTGATTTTCTCGATGCTCATAAATAGTAATCTTCCACACAATACTTGTGCTTCTTCCAGAAGTGGACATATCATTGGTGCAACCTTTGCGGACACACTGGGGCCCAAGAGATGAGGGGGCCAATTTCTACCTCTAAAGAAGGTGCAATTTTGCATTTTTAGGAACTATTGGACTGCAAAGGGCCCATATATTGTTCTTGCTCGGGGGCCCTTTGCTGTCTGTGTCCTTCTATTGACTTGCACAGTATTAAAGTCAACCTATGTGCCTCCTACAAATGATAATATTCTTTTTGATCCCACCAGCTTTTCTTCCTCAGTACATGAACCCTAATGCTAAGGTGCAACTTTATGCCCTCTTCATGGAATAATGCTGTCTTTGTGTCCGAACAAAGTAATAATGTCCCCTTTGTGCCTCTTACATATAATAATGCCCCCGTTGTGCCTCTCACATATAATAATGCCCCCTTTTTAAATCTCTAGAAAATAATTCTCCAAAAGAGCAATAATAACCCTCTTTCTGCCTCCACAATATAAAATGCCCTTTTTGTGTTCCTCTTAATGCATAATATTGCCCCATCCCAATGTTTTCCTTGTGTCTTCTCTTCCTTTGTGCCTGCAGGAAAGAAGAGGAAACACATCAATTGCCGATCTTTCCCCATCCTAAAATGGAAGCACTTTCTTATAATCACAATTATCTACGCTGAAGATAAGAAACAATTTTTACAGATCGATGACAGCAGTTGTTAGTTCATGTAGAATAAACCAAGCAGAGCATTAACCACCCATCGAAACACGAGTCTGTAAAGTTTTCTCTATCTTGCGAGATATTTTGGAAATGTGTCAAAAAATCACTGATTGCAATTCTTCCCACTGTTTGTCTAAGTATATTCTGGCATCATGTTGTGAACAAAACCTAAAAAAATTATGCAATTCATTTTTTTTTTATTATGTGAAGATTGACATGGTTAATTGCTGTTCATCTCGCTTGTGATTTGATTCCTGGCATTCCAGTGATTAAATTGGGTGCATGAAAGTGCTGTTAAATTACAACCATAGTTGAAGTATAGGTGGGTGTGAACAGATTACTAAGCCTAATTTGTGATAAAATATGCCTATTATTTTGTGCTACAAATGGACCTGGATAATTGTGAATTGTAGCAAAGAAGAAGTGATTAACCAAGCTGTGTTAAAAATTAATTCGGCATCTGCAGTTGGGTTGAATATTTAACTTTACAACCAGTTGTAAATGTTGAGTTATTTCTAGAATTAACAAAGTAAAAAAAGCGAATTCCACCTGATTTTTGCTTTATTTTATAGTTGTATCATGTTGCAACATATCATATGCAAAAATGGAGAAGGAACAGAAATTGCGCCCTTTATTGATCTTTTTTCCATCTCGTATCATTAGGTCTTTGATAGGTGCGTGCCACCAATAATGACCACTGTTTCTATAAAACCTTCTGTGTCCAGTTTAGGAGACATTTCAAACTGAGGTGTGGACCTACATGTATCATGATGTGGAGCCTAAGGAACTGTACATTCACATTCATTCCAGGAGGAACAATATGGACTTTTCCGGTTAGATGTTCAGTGTTTGTAGCTTTTGTGCCATATACAATACATAGCCTTTTGCTGACTAATCAATATTTTCATTGCAAAGAAAAGAGATAACCACTGCCAGATACATCTGTCTCCACATTTCTTATCTTTGTCACGGGTGTATCAAGTATAACAGACAGTTGCTCTGGATCCGGCTGTAGAAACTCACTGCGCTTGGCATTGCAGACACCTTCTTGATCCTCTCATCTCTGTAGTGTAGTGATATCCTTCTTCCTTTAGGACCCAGCAGCGACCTCCACCTTCTGCTGCTAATTGACACACCCTTGCTTGGTAGTTAAAAACTTTCAGTGTCTCCAGAGAGTCACCGGTGATAGTTCTATGTTACTCTGTCCATTCCTGGAGTACTAATAGTCTACTAATTTCTTCTTGGACTTCCCTTGGAGGACAGTTAGCATTATCTCTATTGTGTCTTCTCAAGACAAGTGTATCTCCTTTGTTTGTTTACCTTGTTGTCTTTAGTTACAGTGGGGCCTTACTAGTGTTCAGCCCGTCCCCTCCTTAACTAGGGCCTAGCTCTAGAGACATTCAGGGATTAGGTTTCCTGCTCAGCGATAGGTGTGGAACCTATATAGGGACGATAGGGTAGTCAGGGTGATATTAGATCTGCCTAGGTGTTTCTACTCCCCCTTTCCCTAGTTGTTAAGCTCCCTTCCCCCTCTTCCCATTGTTTTACACTTGTTCCTTCCCTCACCTTGCGTGACAATCTTCCCCAACATCCAGAGACCTCCTTATACACTAAATAGATGACTGATTCCAATGATATTATTTAGCTCTACCGACTTTTATCTGATAACGTTGAGAACCTTTTGTATAACTGACGCGTTTTAAGTCATTTAATTCAATAAGTGACGGATAAGTTAATTTTTTATTCTTCTAAGTTCATCACACCAAAAAGTATATACTTTCCCAATCACAAAAATAAGTTTTGGAACTTCTGGAGGCTTTGTGTCTGAGAAAATGTATCCTGAACTTTGAATCTAGAAGTTTAAATGTAGATGTCTCCTATGCCTGTATGAACCATCCCAGACAGATACCCAAGCGGTTGACCTAAGGTAGGACATTCAAAATGTGCCATAAATTTGTCTCTTGTTGCTTCTTTCACTATTTTTCCAAAGTGACAAGAAAATTGGGTAGGATCATATGAAGGGTGTATGGCCAATGATGCCCACTTTTTAATATATTTAGTGCAATATTTAGTGCAATTTACTCCAAGAATTTCAAGACTGGTATATGAAATGACTGTCTTTATAAATTTCCCTTTTTGTGTTTCAGAACTGTTGATAGTTCCTAAATCAGGAAGCAAAGTCCAAGGGAACTTCACATTTTCTCCATCCACCAGTATGAGTTTTCCCAATCACATGCCCAAGTATTGAGTCCATTGTATCTTTGAATGATTTGTATTTGCTAAACTAGTTATGGGTATTGAAAGTCCTCCCAATTTTTTCATCTTTTATTACAATGTGTCCCTGTTCTGTAGCCCCTGGGTGACAGAAGGAGTTTTAATACTTGCTAAGGTTAAATGTAACCTCCTATTCTTCACCATTCATGACTATCAGAAATGGGTTTTCACAGTCAAGTTGTTTGTTAGAACTCTCCTGTTAGTTTTTTTCTATTTTGTGGTCACGTGACCTGCAGCCTATTTATTCCAGCTCCGCCCTTCTGGCTTTGCTGGACTTCAGTGTTATTTGACTCTCTATCTAGCCAGGTGCTTTTGTACCTATCTCTCTAGTTCGTTTGGTCCTTTGGACCTCTAAGTACTTTTTGTCTGTTTGTCTTTTTGCTCCGCTACAACATCTGCTAGGAGGTGTCCAATTTTGTCCCAGTCCTTAGTTCTTTTAGGGACCCCTCCCTTTATTCTATAGGTCTGCGTTCAGACTAGCTGAGGACGAAGGCGGGTCTGTTCACAAGGAACAGGTCGCCCGCTGCAACGTAGGGTATCAGCTTAGTCTTATTGTAAGGACAGATTCCCTTTCTTTCCTTAGTTCTTGTAGCAGATCATAACAGTAAGTCCAGCCCAAACTAAAACTTAGGAAAGAAATCCGGGGATCAGTATGGTGTCTGTTCAAGAGTTGGCTCAACGCCTGCAGGGATTGTCTCTAGAGGTGGCCGATCTCCAGCAACACGTGAGTAGCTGTCCTGGAGTGCATTTTGTGGAACCAAAGGTAGGACTGCCTGATATTTTTGATGATAAACAACAAGATTTTTTTTCCTTTAAAAATGCTTGTTTATTATATTTTCGTTTGAGACCCAGGTCCTCTGGGAATGAATCACAGCACATTGGGTTTATCATGTCACTTTTGCGGAAGGAACCACAGGGGTGGGCCTTTTCTCTCCAGCCTAGTGATCCGTGTTTTGGATCAGTGGAGGATTTTTTTTCTGCTATGGGGTTATTGTATGACGATCCTGATCGAGTCTCATCTGCTGAGACAGAACTGAGACGTTTGAAGCAGGGGTCAGGTGATGTTGAAAATTATTGTACACACTTCAGAAGGTGGTCTTCAGAAGTGAAATGGAATGAATCAACGTTAAAATGTTCGTTTCTTGAGTGTCTAAGTGAAAGGGTTAAAGATCTGCTGATTGCATTCCCTGCACCTGTGACCATACAAGAGGCCATGCAATTAGCTATACGTGTGGACAGGAGACTGCGTGCCGGGGTTAATGATGAGAAATTTCCTGCAATGGCAGCTCCTAGTTCTCAGAGGGTCTGCTCGGACGGCGGAGAACCGATGGAGGTTGGGGCAATGTCACTCCGCTCTCAGGAAAGAGACCGCAGGTTTTCCAAGGGATTGTGTTTTTACTGTGGTAAATCTGACCTTTTAATTAAGAACTGTGAGCTTAGTTTAAGCAAAGAAAAAAAAAAGGTCATTTACGCCCGTATTGCTTGTTTGAATTCTAAAGAAGTATTTCTTTCAGGGAGTACCTTATTGTAGGAAGATTTGATTGAATTTCAGGTATTTGTGGATTGTGGTTCAACACTTAATGTGATTGATAAGGGGTTTTTGGAAAAACTTAAATTGGAATCCAAACCTTTGTCATCACCTATTTCTGTGATTGCTATTGACAACACTCCTTTGAAATGTATTACTCAAAAGGTTGCTGAATTTCCCCTCACTATCAATGGTATTCACCAGGAAAATTTGGATTTGGTGGTATTAAATAATTTACCTTCTCCAGTAGTTTTAGGTTTGCCTTGGTTAAAACTGCACAATCCTTTACTGGACTGGTCTACTAATGAGATAAAGTCATGGAGTCCTAAGTGCTATGATAAGTGTTGTAACGGTCGCATTGCGGCTGTGGAAAAAGGGGAATTACCTGTACCTATTCAGGATTTTTGGAAGGTTTTTTCAGAGGAGGAGTCGCAAGTTTTACCTCCTCATAGGGACTATGATTGCACCATTGAGTTTGTTCCTGGAGCTACTCTTCCCAAGAGTCGCTTATTTAATCTGACTATCCCTGAGAGAAAGGCCTTGGAGGAATACATACAGACGAGCTTGGCTGCTGGTCACATTAGACCTTCTAAGTCACTTGTGGCTGTTGGATTTTTTTTTGTAAAAAAAATGGACGGCGGTTTACGTCCATGTCTGGACTTTCGCGAAATAAATAAAATTACCGTACGCAATTCCTACCCATTGCCGTTAACTCCTGACTTGTTTAACCAGTTAGTGGGGGCCAAGTGGTTCTCTAAAATTGATCTCCGGGGGGCATACTATTTGTTACGAATAAAGGAGGGTGATGAATGGAAAACTGCTTTTAACACTCCGGTAGGTCATTTTGAGAATCTGGTGATGCCTTTTGGTCTTACCAATGCACCAGCATTTTTTCAGAACCTTATTAATGACATCCTGAGGCCTTTGATTGGTAAGAATGTGGTGGTGTATTTGGATGACATTTTGATTTATTCGCCAGATCTGGAGTCTCATTGGCAGAGCATACGTGAGGTATTGCAGTTATTAAGTGACAATTCACTTTTTGCTAAGCTGGAGAAATGTGAGTTCGCTGTGCAGAGAATTAGTTTTTTGGGCTACATTATCTCCAGCGAGGGCTTTGAGATGGACCCGGTGAATGTTCAGGCTGTGCCGGAATGGCCTAGGCCTATTGGTTTGAAATCGATACACAGATTTTTGGGTTTCGCCAATTATTACAGAAAATTCATTAAGAATTTTTCTATGATTGTTAAGCCGCTGAACGATCTCACCAGGAAAGGTGCGAATACGGTCCAGTGGACTACTGAGGCCATTGAAGCTTTTGGGTATCTCAAGGAGAGGTTCAGTTCTGCCCCTATCCTTATGCAGCCTGATGAGACAAAGCCTTTTTTGGTCGAGGTTGATGCTTCTTCGGTGGGGGTCGGTGCAGTTTTGTCTCATGAGAACAAGGATGGAGTACATCCCTGTGCTTTTTTTCCGAAAAATTTTCAGAAACCGAACTTAATTACGATGTTGGTAATCGGGAATTGCTGGCTATTAAACTTGCGCTTGAACATTGGCGGCATTTCTTGGAAGATGCTAAATTTCCGGTTCAGGTTTTCACTGATCATAAAAATTTGATTTATCTGGATGCTGCCAAGCGCTTGAATGCCCGTCAGGCTAGGTGGGCACTTTTTTTTTCTCGGTTTAATTTTTCTGTTACTTACATCCCTGGTACCAAGAATGTTAAAGCCGATGCTTTATCTCGCAGTTTTTCTCCCATGGTTGGTACCGAGGAGGAGGAGAGCATTTTACAGGAAGGAGTTGTGGTAGCAGCATTGGACTCAGTTTTGGAAGATGGGATTCTGAAAGCCCAGGAGGATGCCCCAACTAACACTCCCCATGGTAGTTTGTTTGTGCCTAGAACCTTTAGGAAAGATTTGTTTGTGGAATATCATGAGTCTCGGTTGGCAGGTCATCAAGGAATTTCTGAGACTAAGAGACTTGTAAGTCGCAGTTTTTGGTGGCCTGGGTGGCTGAAGGAAGTCATCAAGTGGGTGCGTCAATGTATGGTGTGTGCTAGGTCAAAGGCTTCGCATACCATTGCTGCGGGGTTGCTTTGCCCTCTGGAGGTTCCTAGTGCGCCTTGGACGCATATGGCAATGGATGGATTTTATTACTGACCTTCCTGTGTCCGAGGGTTTCACTGTCATCTGGGTGGTCGTGGACCGTTTTAGCAAGATGTGTCATTTGGTTCCTTTCATTAAACTACCCTGCGCTAAGACACTAGCTAAGGAGTTTGTTAAGGAAATTGTCAGACTCCATGGCGTTCCCACTGACATTTTTTCTGATAGGGGACCTCAGTTTGTGGCTCGCTTTTGGCGTGCTTTTTGTGACAGGTTGGGAGTCCATTTGTCATTTTCATCTGGGTATCATCCTGAGTCTAATGGACAGACTGAAAGAAAGAACCAGGATGTTGAACAGTTTTTGCGTTGTTTTGTGGCAGACAATCAAGAGGGGTGGTCTGAGTTTCTGCCACTCGCTCAATTTGTTCTTAACAACCATACATCCTTCTCTGCTGGGTGTTCTCCATTTTTTGTTGTACTGGGAGACATTCGTCGCTTGGTTCGTTCTCCAAATTGGTGTCGGCTGTGCCGGAGGAAGAGAATTTTTCCGGTGATTTGGAGAGAGTTTGGACTGACGTACGTGGTAATCTTCAAGAGGCTAACAAGAAGTCCAAGAAGTATTTTAACAGAAAACGTAAAGACGTTTTGTTTACGGTGGGTGACATGGTTTGGTTGTCCTCAAAGAATCTGTGGTTGAGGATTCCCTCTAAAAAATTGGGTCCGAAGTTTGTGGGGCCATTTAAGGTGCTTCAGGTGGTTAATCAGTCTGCTGTTAGGTTGGAGGTCCCCACATCCTGGAAGATTAATCCTGTGTTTCATGTTTCCTTGTTGAAAAAGGCTGATGTATCGGATAGGGATGCTACTGTCACAGTTCCTCCCGTGGTGGAAGACGGCGAATATGAAATCTCTCGTATCCTGAATTCCAAAAGACATAGAGGAAGATTGCAGTATCTCGTCGCTTGGAAAGGTTTCGGTCCCGAGGATAACTCCTGGGTAAGGGCGGATGATGTCTCTGCCCCTAGACTTGTCAGAGCGTTCCACAGGAGGTTTCCTGATAGGCCTGGGCCTGGAGGATCTGGAGGATCCTCATAGAAGAGGGGGTACTGTTAGAACTCTCCTGTTAGTTTTTTTCTATTGTGTGGTCATGTGACCTGCTGCCTATTAATTCCAGCTCCGCCTTTCTGGCTTTGCTGGACTTCAATGTTATTTGACTCTCCATTTAGCCAGGTGCTTTTGTACCTATCTCTCTAGTTCGTTTGGTCCTTTGGACCTCTAAGTACTTTTTGTCTGTTTGTCTTTTTGCTCCACTACAACATCTGCTAGGAGGGGTCCAATTTTGTCCCCGTCCTTAGTTCTTTTAGGGACCCCTCCCTTTATTCTATAGGTCTGCGTTCAGACTAGCTGAGGACGAAGGCGGGTCGGTTCACAAGGAGCAGGTCGCCCGCTGCAACGTAGGGTATCAGCTTAGTCTTATTGTAGGGACAGATGCCCTTTCTTTCCTTAGTTCTTGTAGCAGATAATAACATTGTTCACTTTGTGGACCTTTGTATCTTTGTAGAATTGACCTTAGCTAAGACTAGGAGTAGAGCATTGGGTAACCTCAAATGTTCACCATTCTCTAGAATAAGTATTTGACTTTCTGACTCAAATGTTTATAGTTGTAGTAGATGAGTCTCATGCACAACTCTTTTGTCAGTTCACACTTGGTGCAACCCTCCACAAGGTTGCAGCAGTACAGAGAAATTCAGGAACTATTGCATCAGACATCCTCCTTTTGGTAACTTTATTAGTACAGAAAAATCACAATGGTTCGGTCACGCAGGGCCTTTATCAAGCAATAACAAAAGCATATCTCTATTTTTATGGCTTGATAAAGGCCCTGCATGGCCGAAACATTGTGATTTTTATCAAATAATAAAGTTACCAAAAGGAGGACAACTGGTGCTCTAGTTCCTGGATTTCTCAGATGTTTGTAGGTTAGCATCCTATCATGGTAATGGATGAAGATTCAGGAGCTGGATACCAAGTCATGAGCCAAGTTGCAATTAATCATAGCAAGGATCAAGGCAGACACATCAATAATCATGCAGAAATGTCGAGACATTTATAGTATAGGTTGAGGACGTTCATAGGAAAGAGTGAGGTAGTAGATGAGTTCTCAAGACTTTCATTTGAACAGATGAAGATACTTATGTCTTTTCAATGGTACTTGTCTTAATCTGCTTTGGAGCATTCATGATTACGGATGAGCGAGCATGCTCGGATACTTGCATGTATCTGGCATTCTCCGCATGAGTAGCGTCTGTGTACCTGAACTTTTGACTCAAGCACGCCAGCTCCTCTATCCGAACCCAAGCATGCTCGGATAACTCCTTATCCGAGCATGCTCGCTCATCCCTCATCATGATGCCATCACTAACGCCTTTTAAAGTGCCAAATCGATGGCTCACGTTTGATGGATCAACAATGGAGGTATTATGCTCCAATCTCAAGTTATTTCACTTCATATTCGGAATCGACATACTGTATCTATAAGATAAACACAGTAATACATGTTGTTTATATCTCCCATACCATATAGGCATCTTATTATCCTATCATATACAGTAGGAATTGATTGTCGAAGGTCCATTGACTTAAAAATTGAAACGCTTCCAAAGTTGCAGATTGGATCATTGTTATCAGCTCTTTGACTAAGCACAATGGAAATTAATCAGAAGTTGGAACGCTTCCACTGAATCAATTTACTTTGTTGTAATTTAAAAAAATAGACTGAGTCCCGAAGCAAAGTATTTTTATCTCTATGGATAGTTCCATACTAAGAAGCCCAATATTTTTACATTCAAAGCATCAACTCTCATTTGGTATGGAAGATAATAGATTCCATGGAGAACAGAGTTGAGTTGGACAGAATATTTTTTTTCTAACACTTTTTGGACTGATGCAATCTTCCCTGGACCACTAAATCAATAAATCACAATCCTTTCCTCCATCCCCCCAAGCAATATATGACTTACAGAGTAACAGTTTTTACAGTTATGATAGCTATTAAGATGACTTGTCACTTAATGAAAGATATTTGGAGCAACACATTATCTAATGACATCTGTGTAAAGTTTACGTCTCAGCAGACAGAATCCTGAGCGTCGAGCATTAGGCGCTTATCAAAGTGAATTAGAGCTTATTAAAAAATACCTGAATTTCTGAGCACATGTAAATGTCTTTACTCCGAGTAAACAGCTGATTATTGCTCATGACCTGAGGAAGTTTGAATAATGAATTATGTTAACTATTTCTAATTTTGCTCCGGGCGATCTGTGATTTCTGGGAATTGAACTTGAATCCATGTTTTTGATCATTGTGGGCCTACGTTAGTATGAATTTTTTCAAAGGGACAATTTAAAGGGATCTTTTCATCTTCATATTGCTAGGATGTGCAATTAATTTATGATCCATAACTGTCCGACCTGTGGGATCCTCGGGGATTCTGCAAATAAAGGTTATGCAACACCTTTAATTAGAGTTGGGCATAAATATCTGTTGAACTCTGGTCCGTCATTCAGTTTATTCAGTTGGCATTGAAATTCTGGCATCCTAGGTCCCTATTGGGATTAGGAGGTCCCAGCGACCATGATGCTGTGTGATACACTTTGTGTAGATATAGTAATTAGTGATGATCGAGAATGCCTCATTAACCCTTTCGGCGAGCATGCTCGGGTGCTCCCCAAGTCTTTTGGCGTGCTCGGCATTTCATGCATTGTCGCCGCTCCTGCAAGTGTCACGGCTGTTAGACAGCTGTGACACTTGCAGAGATAGCCTGTTTGCCAGGTAATCTCTGCATGTGTCCTTTACTCTCTATATCCGATCACTCACTCGCTTTTGTCACCTGCATCTTAAAAACGTCTCCAGAATCCGATCTTTTCTCACGTTTGCAACTGCTAAAACTCTTACTGTCGCTCTTATTCACTCTCGTCTGGACTACTGCAACTCTCTTCTGATCGGTCTCCCTCTTACCAAAATTTCCCCTCTCCAATCTGTCCTGAATGCGGCAGCCAGGGTCGTATTTCTGTCCAACCGCTTCACCGATGCCTCCACCTTGTGCCAGTCATTACACTGGTTACCCATTTGCTACAGGGTCCAATATAAACTCATTTCTCTCACCCACAAAGCTCTCCACAGTTCTGCACCACCTTATATCTCCTCTCTCATCTCAGTCTATCGTCCTACACATGCCCTTTGCTCCACAAATGACCTAAGACTAACATCCCCCATAATCTGAACCTCGCACCTCCGTCTCCAAGACTTCTCTCGTGCTGCGCCAGTTCTCTAGAATGCTCTACCCCAGACGATCCGATTGATGCCTAGCTCCGATGTCTTCAAGCGCGCTTTAAAAACCATCTCTTTAAACAAGCCTACCACCTCAAATACCCAGTAAACTAACTTTACCCTGTTCCCTCATAAATACTATTCAGAATCTGCTCCCTACTGTTCATCTGTCTCTACACCCTCCATGCACACGATAACTGCACTCGGTAATTGAGTATTGCACTTGAACATACTGGCTGATGACCAGATCATACAGCTTTATATGATAATCCCGATTTATTATAATTGCCAGACCTGAAATAACAAGCACTTTCCACCTATTGTGTCCCCCCATTTCCTTGTAGAGTGTAAGCTTGTGAGCAGGGATCTCACTCCTGATGTAACTGTTAAACTGTCTCACCTTGTATTGAATTTATTGTTTGTACATGTCCCCGCTTAATTGTAAAGTGCTGCGGAATATGTTGGCGCTATATAAATAAAAATTATTATTATTATTATTATGTGTCACAGCTGTCTAACAGCAGTGACACTTGCAGGCGCGGCGCCAGTGAATGAAAGACAGAGCACGCCAAAATACTCGGCAAGCACCCGAGCGTGGTCGCCGAAAGGGTTAATGAGCCATGCTTGATCATCACGAGTAGTAATCACAAGAAGCACACAGGATGTCAGCCGAGGAAGTTAACCCTCCCTAGGTCCAGCTGCTACACAGCACCAATAAGAATGCCGGACCAAGTGTTCTGCAAATCTTTTTCCTCAACTCTACTTTTCACCTAAGATAAAATCAAAATGAATATATACCCTGTAGTACCCAAAGTTCAGTTCGGCTCCCTGAACTGTAACCAAACTTGAACCAGAACCCGAACCCCATTGAAAACAATGGGGACCCGAACTTTGGATTTGGAAAATTCTCTCTCTCTTGACCGGACTTCCCCCAGAATTCCAAACTTAAAACGGACTTCAAGAAGAAGTCAATGTTTGGAGTTTTGCACCAGAGACTGTCTGGTACGAACCCCAAACTTTTAAGTTCGGGTTCGCTCATCTCTACTAAGTACGCTATGCTTTTTATTGGTGTTATTACTATTTATTTATTTTCTTACTAAAGGGTATTTGCTCATTTTATTTTTATATTAGCTTTCGTCTGTTAAATGGCCACAGTGTGAACATGCTCCAACACATTGCACTTATACCAACTTATTTTCCTGCTCATTTCTTTAGATTTTCATTTAAAATGTAGTGCTCTGAACCATCTGGCTATTCAGGGAACTGAATCCAACCCATGAATGCATAGTTAACAACATTGCTGATAGCAGAAAAAGGACAATTACTGTTTGTCCTACCTCCTGTCCCTCCCAGGAATGCCCCAAATTCTGCCCAAAAACAGCCCCAAACTGAGCAGGGCATCTCCCTTTGGGTGGATTTTAATAAACCATAACTATTTTTGACTTGGGACAGACCCTAACTTTCTAGGATGAAGGAAGGGGGGATAGGAATCTTTCTCCCCCCTAGGAAGTAAGTGGAGCTTCAGTCCTTCAATTCCCCTACTCCCCGTGTGAACCTACTGTGCTCGTCGGCTGGCGCTCCTTTTTCTTCTTTTTTTTTTCTGCTGTTTAACATATCTATATTTGACTTGGGACAGGCCCTAACTTTCTAGGATTCTTGTATACCCAAAAATAATTGGGATAGATCTGAAAAATTCTGGACAGTAGGCAACATGCAATATATTCTATCTCAATCCTGGAAGATCAGAAAGTGAAGGCATTTCCTAGTGATATGCCATCTCTTTCTGTTATGGAACAAATCAGGTAAGCAGAAAAAGCCTGTATGAATAGAGTTCACATAACCCATTACTGAATGACTTAGGGCAGCGAGGTGGCTCAGTGGTTAACACTATATGGTGGCTCAGTGGTTAACAGTGTATAGATGGCTCAGTGATTAGCACTGCAGCTTTGCAGCACTGGAGTTCTGGTTCAAATCCCACCAAGAACAACACCTGCAAGGAGTTTGTATGTTCTCCCCGTGCTTACATGGGTTTTCTCCAGTTTCCTCACACACCCCAAAGACATACTGATTAGGACTGTAGATTGTGAGCACCGATGGGGACAGTGATGATGCCAATTATTGAGTAAAGTATAATAATGGCATCATTGGTCCAGAAGGAGCTGTGATGTCACTATGGGTTTCAACCAATATTGAAGCATGGACATTGAGTTTATTCTTTCTGCTAATCAGAGAAATGTTCCTATCAGAATACATAGTTTTCTTTTTTCCTGGTACCACAGGATTAGCTATGATTAATTCACAGTAGCAGGTACACCAAAATACCTCATTCTCTATAGTCAATTAACCAGATAGGATTCCCAGTCTTAATCTGCAATTTTCATTCAACCAGTCTTTGCCACTAAAATTTCAATTTGACATCTATGGATGTATCTGCATATCTGCATAAAAATTATGATCTAAATGTATTCCGAACGCGGTTTATTAAATGTTTACATATACAAGGAAATACATAATTGGAGAATCAATTTCCCTGGAGAAACCTCTATTTGCACTCTTTCACAGGAAAAATGGAACAATGAGTTGTTAATGAGTAGCACGTCTCTAATTATCATTTTCCGTGTTCTGTCATATCCATGTCATTTTGCTTCTTCATCAGTATCCTGTTATTTCATCATTCTTCAGCCTTCGACTTCATTGTCATTTTAAGGGAAAAATTAGGAATTACAGAATATTTTTTTTATTCTCTCCAGTCCTGGCTTCAGTTTTGCAGCATCAGATAAAATTTGACTCAACATGTTGAGATCAGTAGAAAATTTAGCAAAGGTGATAATTGAGTTTTTTTAGGTTAATCTTCAAGTGGTAAGATCTCCAAAGCTGTAGCATAGCGTCTAAGATCAATGGGATTTCTTAGAACTCTACCTTCTGAAGCTGCTTGGTTTACAAGTTCAGTAAAGTCTTTATTAACACCTGCTTCTTGTGTCCTTCAGTACTGAAGATGTGAACTAGTGAAAAATAAGAAATACTCTAATGTTAATCTAGTTGCACAAAGTCACGTTGGGCTTCCACTCCCATAATTACTGGAAGGAAAGAATGAAAAATCATCTTCAAGCTAAACCCAGAGATTAATTTTTCCAAAAGGGTTTATTAACCTGAACACTGTCATTCTGTAAATGTCACAATGCCCTTTTATAAGCCACATTTAATGCCATCCATAACAGATGAACTGTCTTGGCAGGGGCCACATGGCAAGAAACATTGGAAATACTACAAATGAACAAATTAAGGTGTTACGGATCCGGGTGGTGGAACCTCTGCGCCGTTGTGCAAGGAGGGACCCAGAGGGGCGTAACTAAGTATCAACTCAGACCGACCCTGGTCGTACAGCGGCTAACGACTCCGTGACCAGGGAGGGACCGAGCAGAGGGACCAGGTGCTACTCTGGGGACGACCTTGTAAGAGAGCAGGTTCCTCCCACGGGCCAGAATACTGGGACTGACCGGTATAGCGGGTGGGCACAGCAAGCAGGCAGAAGTCTCTGGGTTAGCAGACTGGTGGTCACGGCAAGTGACGGCAGGAGCCTCCAGGTAGGCTATCAGGTGGTCATGGCAAGTGACGGCAGGAGCCTCCAGGTAGGCTATCAGGTGGTCACGGCAAGTGACGGCCAAGCAGGCTGAAGTCTCTTGGTTAACAGGCAAGTGGTCACGGCAAGTGGTCACGGCAAGTGACGGCAGAGCCTCCAGATAGGCTAGCAGTTAACAGACAGGTAACAGGCGAGTGCTCCCAGGTGAGCAGGCTAGCAGGCACGGTAGGTAACAGGCAGGTAAGTGGCAGGTGCTTCCTGGTAAGCAGGCGCGCTTGCCCATAGACAGACTGGCGGGTTGGACCGAAGACAGACTGTCGGGCTGGAGAGTAGTCAGGCTGGCGGACTGGAACAGTAGTCAGGCTGGCAACTGGACCTGAGGGATGAAGCAGAGGTAAGAATACTTGTGCAACAACTATTGCTCGGGCACCTCCAATTTGGAGGAGGTGCCTTATATATGGGAGGTCCTCCGGCTATTGGCCGGGGACTCCTTAGGACTGCGCGCGCGGACCCATTAAGAGAGAGGGAGCGCGCGCGCGCCCTAAGCACAGTGCCCGGGAACCTGCGCGCTCCGGCAGCAGCAGGAAGAGGAGCGCGAGAGGACGCCACGCGGGGAGCGAGGAGGTGAGAGGGACGGCGTCTCTGCCTGGCAGGGGGCAGAGACGCCAATGCTACAGTACCCCCCCTTTACGCCCCCTCTTTTTTAGGCCAGACAAAAATTTTTCTAGGAGAAGCGGGGCATGGATGTTCTCCCTGGGTTCCCGAGTTCTCTCCTCTGGGCCAAACCCCTTCCAATCCACCAGAAAAAAGGTTTTCCCCCTTACCCTTCTGGTGGCCAGAATATTCTCTACCTCAAAAATGTCCTCAGCGGAAACCGGAGCAGGGGAGGAACCTGGATTGTAGGAAAAAGAATTAAAGACAACAGGTTTGAGGAGAGATACGTGGAAGGAGTTGGGAATCCGTAAGGTGGCTGGAAGTTTTAGCTTGTAGGCCACTGGATTGATCTGTTTAAGGACTTCAAAAGGACTAATGAACCGAGGGCCCAACTTGTAGGAAGGTGTTTTGAGCCGAACGTGTTTGGAGGAGAGCCAAACCTTGTCTCCCGGACGGAATTGTGGCGGATCCAGACGTCTCTTGTCAGCATGTCTCTTCATCCGCTCGGAGGACCAAAGAAATGCGGACCTAGCACTCTCCCCAATGGTGGAAAACTCGCTGACCAGAGACTCCGCGGCCGGGTTGTCCACAGAAGCGGAGACGGGAAACGAAATCCGGGGATGTTGACCATAGACTATAAAGAACGGAGACTTGGAAGATGATTCGCTCTCATGGTTATTGTAGGAGAACTCGGCCCATGGCAAGAGATCCACCCAATCAGTATGGTGAGCGTTAACAAAGTGCCGGAGGTAGCAGGTAAGGATCTGGTTTATCAGCTCCACTGTGGATGGTAAGCGGAGGAGAAATCCAGGGTGACATCCAGCAGCTTACACGTAGCTCTCCAGAAACGTGAGGTGAACTGAACCCCTTGATCCGACACAATGTGGAGGGGTAGGCCATGGAGACGGAAGATGTGAAAGAAGAAGTCCTTGGCTAGCTCTGATGCAGATGGGAGACCAGGCAAAGGGATGAAGTGGGCCATTTTAGAAAAGCGGTCAGCGACCACCCAAATGACTGTACAACCGGCAGAGACAGGGAGATCTGTAATAAAGTCCATAGCAATGTGTTGCCATGGGGCATCAGGTATGGCAAGAGATGACCAGCAGGTAGATGTCTGGGAACCTTGTTGCAGGCACAGGACGAACAGGCTGAGACGAAGTCTACCACATCCTTGCGCAGGGTAGGCCACCAGTAATGCCGGGTGATAAGCAGGAAGGTCTTCTTTTGGCCAGCTAGTTTAGATGAATGACCCCAGCGAAGATCCTTCTCACGATCTGGTACTGCTACAAATGTCTTACCGGGTGGAAGACGAGTTAGATCCAAGGGAGCCACCTTCATCACCTTGGAGGGGTCGATGATGTGCATAGGCTTCTCCTCTTGATCGGAGGACAGGAAGGATCGGGACAAGGCGTCGGCTTTGACATTCTTGTCCACCGGGCGGAAATGCAGGACAAAGTTGAAGCGGGCGAAGAACAAAGACCACCGGGCCTGACGCAGATTGAGTCTTTGGGCATTTTGGAGATATGCCAGATTTTTGTGATCTGTATAGATGATCACCGGGTATAGAGCCCCTTCCAGCAGGTAGCGCCATTCCTCCAGTGCCAATTTAACGGCTAACAATTCTCGGTCTCCCATGGAGTAGTTGCGCTCTGACACGGAGAAGAGTTTGGAGAAGAAGCCGCAGGTTACCATTCTCCCGGATGAAGACTTTTGGGTGAGCACCGCTCTGGCTCCGGAGGAGGAAGCATCAACCTCCAGGTAGAATTGTTTGTTGCAGTCCCGACGGTGCAGTACTGGGGCGGAGGAGAAGGCTTGCTTTAAGGAGAGGAAGGCCTCCTCAGCTTCGGGCGACCATACCTTAGGATTTGCTCCCTTATGTGTGAGCGCAGATATGGGAGCAGTCCGGGAAGAGAAGTGAAGTGCGGAATGAAGAGACGATAGTAGTTGGCGAAGCCCAGGAATTGCTGAATCGCCTTCAATCCGTCCAGACGGGGCCACTTTAGGACCGCAGAGAGCTTCTCAGGATCCATTCGTAAGCCTGCCTGGGAGATAACGTAGCCTAGGAATGGAAGAGAGGTCTGCTCGAAGAGGCACTTCTCGTATTTAGCGTAGAGGTGGTTCTGCCTGAGCCTAAGCAGGACCTGACGAACATCCCTCCGGTGTGTGGGAAGATCCGGAGAGAAGACCAAGATATTGTCCAGGTATACCACCACACAGGAGTAAAGAAGATCACGGAAGATGTTGTTGACCAATTCTTGTAAGACAGCGGGAGCATTGCAGAGACCGAAGGGCATCACACGGTATTCATAGTGACCGTCCCGGGTATTGAATGCCGTCTTCCACTCATCTCCTTGACGGATTCGGACCAGGTTATATGCTCCACGTAGATCCAGCTTGGAAAAGATCCTGGCGCCCTTAAGGTGATCAAACAACTCAGAGATGAGCGGTAGGGGATATTTGTTTTTTACCGTGATCAGATTGAGTCCTCTATAATCAATACAGGGGCGTAGGGAGCCATCCTTCTTCTTGACAAAGAAGAATCCGGCTCCCGCCGGGGAAGTAGACTTCCGGATGAATCCCCTAGCCAGATTCTCCTCAATGTACTCAGACATGGCCCGGGTTTCGGCCGCCGACAACGGGTAAATACGCCCACGGGGTGGAGTGGCGCCAGGTACCAGGTCGATCGGGCTATCATATGGCCTATTAGGTGGCAAAGTCTCTGCTTCCTTTTTACCAAAGACATCAACGTTGGACCAGTAAGGAGCCGGTAGACCGGGTAAATTAGCTGGGGTAGGTGGTGGACGAGTCGGGCAAACCGGAACCAGGCAGGTCCTGTGGCAGTCCTGACCCCACCGGAGTACTTCACCGGATTGCCAGTTCAGCACGGATTCATGTGTCTGAAGCCAGGGTAGACCTAGCAATAGAGAGTGGGAGAGTCCGGGTAGCCCATGGAAGAGATTTTCTCAGAGTGCAGCATTCCCACCTGCAGGGTTATGGGTTCAATGACGAGCAGGATGGTCACCGGAAGGAGTCTTCCATCCACGGAGGCGACGGACAATGGTTCAGCCAGAGGTTTGGTGGGAATCCAGTATCTCTCTACCAGGGACTGAGAAATGAGGTTTCCAGCAGCTCCAGAATCCAGGTGAGCAATTTCAAAGTGACGGTTTTCACCCCAGGAGATAGAGACGGACAAAGTCAGGGTTGGAGAGGGCTTACTTTTGCCTAGGACGACCTCTCCGAGCGGTCCTAGACACTGGTGTTTCCCGGCTTCTCCGGGCAGAAACGGATGAAGTGCTCCTTACTGCCACAATAGAAACAGCTTCCCTCGGCTCAGCGTGACTCTTGGCGAGATTTGACCATCTTGATCTGGTCGATCTGCATAGGTTCGGGCGAGTGCATCCGGGGAGTGACTGGTTGAGAGGCAGGTCTCTGGAAGGTAGGAGCAAGGCAGGAAAACTTTCTCTCCCGAGTAGTCTCTTTGGTACGTTCTTGGAACCGGATGTTGATCCGGGTAGCTAGTGACACCACGTCATCCAGGGTGGTAGGAATGTCCCGACCTGAAAGACCCTCCCAGAAGACAGACACCAGAGCCTCGTTCTCCCAGGCAAGCTCAGAAGCGAGGGTACGGAACCATATGGCATATTGGCCCACGGTGAGACTCTCTTGGCGGAGACGTAGCAGAGAGGAGGCAGAAGAGGTTTTCCGTCCCGGTTCATCGAAGACTTTCCGGAAAGCAGCGAGGAAAGACGACAGGTCGGACACCAGGGCATCCCCTCTCTCCCACAGGGGATTTAGCCATACCAGTGCCTCCCCAGTGAGATTGGACATGATGAAGGCCACCTTGGACCGGTCGGAGATGAACTGGTATGCCAAGAGTTCAAAGTGCAGGGTGGCTTATGAAACCCCGGGCTAAAGAGGGGGTCACCAGCAAAACGTGGAGGTGCCAGGAGCCGAGGTCCATAGCCGGGTGCCATAAGGGGACTGGATTGCGGTGCCGCAGGAACAGGCACCACTGGACCGGAGATAGACACAGACGAGTCAGACAATGCGGCTAGGCGAGAGTTAACAGACCGTAGATAGGACAGGACCGATTCCTGTTGAGCTCTCTGACGTAAGACTTCCTGGTGCAGATCGGAGATTTGGGGGCCACCGGGTTCCATGGCCCGAGCAAACTGTTAAGGATCCGGGTGGTGGAACCTCTGTGCCGTTGTGCAAGGAGGTGCCCAGAGGGGCGTAACTAAGTATCAACTCAGACCGACCCTGGTCGTACGGCGGCAAATAACTCCGTGACCAGGGAGGAACTGAGCTGAGGGACCAGGTGCTACTCTGGGGACGACCTTGTAAGAGAGCAGGTTGCTCCCACGGGCCAGAATACTGGGACTGACCGGTATAGCGGGTGGGCACAGCAAGCAGACAGAAGTCTCTGGGTTAGCAGACTGGTGGTCACGGCAAGTGACGGCAGGAGCCTCCAGGTAGGCTATCAGGTGGTCATGGCAAGTGACGGCAGGAGCCTCCAGGTAGGCTATCAGGTGGTCACGGCAAGTGACGTTCAAGCAGGCTGAAGTCTCTTGGTTAACAGGCAGGTCGTCATGGCAAGTGACGGCAGAGCCTCCAGATAGGCTAGCAGGTAACAGGCAGGTAACAGGCGAGTGCTCCCAGGTGAGCAGGCTAGCAGGCACAGCAGGTAGCAGGCAGGTAACTGGCAGGTGCTTCCTGGTAAGCAGGTGGGCTTGCCCATAGACAGACTGGCGGGTTGGACGGAAGACAGACTGTCGAGCTGGAGAGTAGTCAGGCTGGCGGACTGGAACAGTAGTCAGGCTGGCAACTGGACCTGAGGGCTGAAGCCGAGGTAAGAATACTTGTGCAACAACTATTGCTCGGGCACCTCCATTTTGGAGGAGGTGCCTTATATATGGCAGGTCCTCCGGCTATTGGCCGGGGACTCCTTAGACTGCGTGCGCGGCCCCTTTAAGAGAGAGGGAGCGCGTGTGCGCTCGCCCTAAGCACAGTGCCCGGGAAGCTGCTTGCGCCGGCAGCAGCAGGAAGAGGAGCGCGGGAAGACGCTGAGCGGGGAGCGGGGAGGTGAGAGGGATGGCGTCTCTGCCTGGCAGGGGGCAGAGACGCTGATGCTACAGTAGGCTTCTGTGGCTTATGTCATTTCCACTTTTTGGAAAAAAAAGTAAACTCAAAACTTCCAAGTCTTGATCTCCAAATAATCACAAACTTTGCACAAACAAAGAGTATAAGTGAATATGAAACACTTTGTAATACAGCCTATAAGAGGAATCTGCTTCTTTATCGAGTTATGGCCTTATTCTCCTTCCTCAGCCTCCCAAACTAATCATTCACTTTGATAAACAGCTCAAATCTGTCTTAGTCAAAAACAAGCCAGACTGCTTGTCACTCAATTACCAGGTTACATAACCTATCTCATTAAACTCTAGGGAGAGAAGAGGGGGGAGGGGATGTGAAGAGCACTCAGCACAGTGACAGATCAGCCTGACACAGTCAGAATCTCCTACAGCTTCTAGCAAATGTATTTCACTTCAGATCTGGATTCACAGCTACACTGCTCAGTGATGTTATATGATATCCTCCATGCTGTAACTGCATTTAAACATGTGCTACATAGAGACAAGAGAACATGAAAGCAGGACTCCCTTATGTCTGTGTGTATTGTGTATGGAAGATAACACAGCAGCTAGTCTACACCCACTAGCCCAGAAGCAACTGAAAATCAGAGAGAGAGGAAGATACTATAAAAGAGAAACTGATAAAATGTGTAGTATACAAGAGATATTGTCAGTCAGTAAGTGTTATCCCACGGGTATACATGACAAATTGTTCTGAAACGTGACCTGAAACAATGGACACACTTTAAAGGGGACTTGTCACTTGCCATAAATGTGTATTTTTTTTACCTGGTGGAAATGCTGATGTTCTTTTGAATCTGGTATTGTTCTTCTTTTGTTTCTGCGCCTCTCCATTCCTGGGATATGGCCATCTGTTTGCGTGTGAATCTAGTCCAATCAAGTGGGTGTGGACTTTAAAAACATATCGCTAGAGAAAAATTGAGGACCACACCCATTTGGTAACAAGGCAAGATTTATATACAGCGAAGAGGGGACCATAACTCAAGAAGAGAGAGGCACAGGAACAAAAGAAAAATAACGCCGGATTCAGGAGAAGAGAGACATTTACACCAAGTTAAAAAACATGCATGTTTACAGGTAATTCCAACATAATGTTGATCCACCAAGACCTTTATCAAACTTAATTGAAGCAGAGAAAATAGATTATGGCAGGAGCCATGGATGCTATGAAGGCTTGTCCATGGTTGGATCAATTCATCAGATGGTACTTGTTAGGCTCACTAGGTGAGGTGGATCCACCAAGCCCAAGGTTCGGGTGGGAATGCGGGCCATGGGCGTCGGTGCAGCAACTACTTGGGGTACATGAGATGCAGTCGGAGCCTGGTAAACGACACATTGATGGAATCAAGGCCTCTGTCACTACATTATCCTGTTCACAGATTGTGTGATAAATACCTGGTAATAGATTCCCTTTAACTCCTTTGGTGGGCATGATATGACCCAGCGTGACATGGGTTGAGTCTACTTGAAAGTTGTAATCTGGTCACGGAAGTTGGCTCAACAAGAGTCTACATGGTGCCATAGTCTAAATTATCCGAATTCTGATGGATTACAAACCCAAGCAAATGATTTTGTTCAGCTCTAATCTTAAACGTAAAGCTTGCTTCCAGCTATCATTAGTGCTCTCTTTGTAATATGTCATGGATGTTCTCTTCCTCATCTACAATGAAGAAAACAAACTCATTATTTTTACAAATGGCAATTCCATCCTCAGCCATTGTCCATCTTGCATGAGGAGAAAGAAATAATGGCTTCTCTCCGACACACCTTCCTCATGTCTCCCGTTATCTAATATCAAGTCATATCTTGCATATACACCATTAGCATCAATCTCCATTATACCGGGATTGTTAAATGTTAATGGAATCTTCTGTAATTATTTTTTTTACATACATTGACAAGTGCCAAAGTCTAAATTATTATTATGTTTCTTGCCTAAAGAAAAAATATAAACATGTCTCGATGGTGATAATCTACAACTATGTACTGTACATTCTCAATTGTTTTTATTCGCCCGTATTTATAGACAAAATCTAAGAAAAAAACAAAGAAATAAGCATATACCCTGTAGTAATGTATATAAGTAAATAGTACACGTAAATAACATAGGGTACTTATTTAATACTATTTTGATCAAAAAAAGTGTAAAAGCCACCACACCGAGACAAGGTGTATCTAATTGGGACAGTCCTATCTCTAGAATGAAAGAAGCACTCCCATCAAAGTTTTTATCTTAATATATTGCAATCATCATATTAGTGTCACGGGTATGTCAGGTGTGACAGACAGTCATTCTGGATCCGGCTGTAGAAGGTCGCTGCGCTTGGCTTTGCAGACACCTTCTTGGTCCTATCACCATCTTTCCCTCTCTAGGACCCAGCGGTGAGCCCCACTTTCTGCTGCTAATTAACACACGCTTCCTGGACCTTTAAATAACACCCAGTCTCTCCCGAGGTGATAGAAGTATATTCCTCTTTTCAAGCCTGGAGTTGTAGCAGTTGGCTTGTTTCCTCTTGGAGTTCCTTTATGGTCATTGTCGTGATTGCTCTGGTGTCTTCTCAAAGCTAAGTGTTTCCCCTTGTCTGTTTACCTTTAGTTGCAGTGGGGCCTGACTAGTATTCACCCCTACCCCTCCCTACGTAAGGTCTAGCTCTATGCTCTAGAGTCAGTCAGGGCTTAGGTATCCTGCTCGGCAATAGGAGAGGAACCTATTTAGGGACGATAGGAGAGTCAGGATGTTGTAAGATCTACCTAGTGGTCTCCACTCTCCCTTTCCATAGTTGCTGGGCTTCCCCTCCTTTTCCCCTCATCGTACGCTGGGTCCTTCTCATACCTAGCATGACTTTTATATAACACTGTGTACTTACAAATGCTCATTTTGCCTTTCTACCCAGTTAATTCTTCTCTTTTCCATTAGGTCTATAACATTATGTGATCAAAAACTGACGAGCTGAATCCTTCTAAGCTCTATGTAGAAACAGGAGGTCAATTTTCCCTGTATCACTCATAGGTCACTGCAAAAGTCTATGTCAGAAAGGAGGAGTGGAGCAGCTGGGTGAGGAGTTGAAGAGAGGGATGATCAATCCAGAGACAAAAGACTTCCTGTTTCTACATAGAGCATAGAAAATATAATAGTTAGCTGGGTAGAAAAGGCTAAATTAGCAATTGTAGGTACACAGTGCTGTATAATATGATGATTGCAATATAGTAAAAGGATAAAAACTTTGATAGGACTGCTTGTTTAAAACCTCACCATGTGTCAGCTGATCTCAATATAGTAAAGTGGAAAGCATGAACCATACCTCACTGTTCAAACACCCGTCTATGGGAAGCTACACAGACAAAATGCCTAGCTCAAGAAGGGATGGGGCATGCCACAGATTGTACAAAGTACAAGAAACTACAACAAAACCAAAGAAATGAGCTGGAACTTATGTCTGTGCTCTAGCTCATTTCTTTGGTTTTGCTGTAGTTTTTTGTACTTTGCACAAACAAGGCATGGCCCCTCTTCCTGAGCTAGGCATTTCATCTATATAGTTTTTCATGGGTAGGTGTCTGCACAGTCGGGCCCCTGTCCTTCTTTGCCCTTATCTATATTGTGGTCGGCTCACATAAGGTGACGTTTTAATGCTAAAGTTACGACTGTCCCGAATAGGTACACCTTGTTGTCGCGGGATGGATTTTAAGCTTTTTTTGATCAAAATAGTGTTAACTACGGTAAGTACCCTATGTTATTTACATGTACTATTTACTTATTCACTTACTATGGGGTATATACTTATTTATTTTGCTATTTTGGATTTTGTCTGAGTGTGAATGTACTCCTACATATTGCACGTATATCAACTTATGTTCCGGCTCAATTCTTTGGTATTTATGAAACATTAACGTAGGTCTCATGCAGCCAACATACTCTTGTTATTCAAAACTGCATGGAAATACACTGGAGGAAACAGTTTTTGGCTTAAAATATTCCACTTTTTTTTTTTCGCAACATGTTTGTGATTTTATATTGCTTTTGCCACTTTTAAAACGTTGGTATAATCTAGGTGTGGAAAGCCATGCAAATAAGGATCAATGCGGATTTATAAATTGCAAATGGAACTTTTTAAAACTTTACACAAAAAATCTCAAACTTTCCCGAATAATAAGGTTGGAGAGGGTGGAAAAACAGTGCTAGACATAGGTATTATATCTAGAGATAGGCAGATCTTAAAAAAATTCAAATTTAGTGCAGATTTTCCCCGGAGATACAATTTGCAGCAAAGTGATTCTCTGAAAACTAAGAGTTCCCTATTATGCTCTGGGATTTATCCAGACCCTAAAGCATAAAGAAAAAGAAAAATATACACCCCTCACCGCTCACCTCTCCAGCCATCCCCGCTGCTTCCTGCCCTATGTCCAGTCTTCCGGTCCTCTATCGAGCGGCATCTCCAACTTGCTGTTCACTCTAGGCTGGAGCAGTGAGGTGAATATGTTTTATTTTTCTTTTTAACCTTTTGCTGTCCATTTACTATTCAGCAGCACAAAAGTTACATTCAGCCGCCATATTGCTGATTTTGCATGAAGCGAATAACAAAAAAAAATCTGTATTCTCCAAAATGTGGATTTTTGTAAAATTCGAGTAGAATTCCATCCCAACTCTATTTATATCTAAAGATGCACCAAACTTATCAATCATTGTGCCACAATTTAATGAATTTTGCAAAAATTATACCAATGCAGACACAATCCTAAAGATTCTAAAGTTGCTGACAACATTTTAACTTGACGATTTTTCAGTTTTATTTAAAAAATTCAAGCAAGAATTCTTACATTATGTTATGCATAGGAAGAAAGGGGCAGAGCAGGACATAAAGCCTGATTTTATCCAAGCGTCTTGTCTCTTCCTCTCACATCCGACATTAATATAACTCAGAGTACAGCAGTGCCTCCTCCTTTAATTAAAGGGGTTTTCCACTTTTTATAGAAGTGTTTTCCAAACTATCTGATCCAACTAGAAAAACAAAACACAGATAGTACTCACCCTCCCCAGGTCCAGCGCTGTCTCTATTCTTGACAGTGCAAGCCACTGAGCTCAGGGATTAGCTGCAGCGATGATGTGCGCTGTATATGTGAAGTGCAACCAAAACTCCAGGAAAAGTGGAGGAGAGACAGAGTTGAACTGAGGAGGGTGAGTAGTATATGGGTTTGACATTTTTTAATCTCAACAGATCATCCGAGGACCATTTTTCTAAAAGTGAAAATCCCCTTTAAATAGGATAGCATAAAAAAAAATTAAAGAAAAAAATATCTAATCCAATATTTTCTTGTTTTGCTCAACTTTTTTAAGAAAAATAATACATAAGTTCATATAACTATTATTGTCCATAATAATCTTTTTTTTGCATTTTTTGTGACTTTACTCAATGAAGCTTCACACTCATGTAAAGGAAGAATGATAAATACCATGAAACATCAAAGTGACATTCGCTGATATCATTATATTTAGGTATAACGCTAAAATTCCCCACAGAGACAAACTCAAAGGGATTTTAATCTTCATAAAAATGCTTGCTTTATAAAAGATGGCTGCCTAAGCAGAGCCGCCAAGCTTCATATGTGAGAAGATAAAGACTTGATAGAAAGAAATAGTTTTATATAAATGAAAAATCTGAATAATTTTCTCTCCTTTTTTTTTTCCATTTCTTTACTTTCCATATATTTACCCTCCAAAACATTAATCCACACTTTCTGCTTTACTTCTTCTGCGCTCACTCATTTCTTTGTCCATTAACCCCTTTTCTTCCCTTCCTTCCTTTCTTTCTTCCTTCTTTCCACCCTTCCTTCCACCCTTCCTTCTTTCTTTCCTTCTTTTCCTTCCTTCCTTCCCTATCTTTTCCTCCTTCAGTCCCTTCCTTTCCTTTCGTCCTTCTCTCTGTCCTTCCTTCCACCCTTCCTTCTCTCTTTTCTACTTTTCCTTCCTTCCTTCCCTTTCTTTCCCTCCTTCATTCCCTTCCTTTCCTTCCTTCCCTCCCTCTGTACTTCCTTGCTTTCTCTCTATCTTTCTTTCTTTCCTTCGTTCCTTCTTTCTCTTTCTTTCTTTCTTCCTTCCTTCCACCCTTCCTTCTTTCTTTCTTCCTTTCCTTCCCTCATCCTTCCTTCCATCCTTTCTTCTCTCTTTTCTTCATTTCCTTCATTCTTTCCCTCCTTCATTCCCTTCCTTTCTTTCCTTCATTTCTTTCCTTCCTTCCACCCTTCCTTCTCTCTTTTCTTCATTTCCTTCCTTCTTTCCCTTTCTTTCCCTCCTTCACTCCGTTCCTTTCTTTCCTTCATTCCTTTCATCCTTCCTTTCCTTCTTTCTTTATTTCCTTTCTCTCTCCCTCCACTCTTTCCCTCCCTCATTCCCTTCATTTTCACTCCTTTCCTTTTCTTCCTTCCCTTCTTCTTTCCATTCCTTTCCTTACTTCCTTTCTTTCCTTCCTTCCACCCCTTCTTCTCTCTTTTCTTCCTTCCTTCCCTTTCTTTCCCTCCTTCATTCCCTTCCTTTCCTTCTTTCCTTCCATCCTTCCTTTCCTTCTTTCTTTATTTCCTTTCTTTCTTCCTCCACTCTCTTTCCCGCCCTCATTCCCTTCATTTCCATTCCTTTCCTTTACTTCCTTCCCTTCTTCTTTCCATTCCTTTCCTTACTTCCTTTCCTTTCTGTACCCTCCTACAACAATACAACGCTGTGTACATGCACATACCAAAGTTCTTCATTGCTACACAATGTTTTATGTCTGAGCACAATTCATCTTTTCATACATTGTGTGCATGATTTATGTGTTTCTTTTATGAAATTTCGATACAGAATCTGCATTTTTCATTTTTTCGAAATATTTGTCTACGGGGACTCGTAATTTCTGAACAAACATAAGGAGAGATTAAATATACCGTACCGCATATGCAAATATTTCTCCCATTGTTTGGCTTTGACTTTTACTATTTTGCTGCCTCCTTTATTTCTATCATCTATTGAAGCAGAGTTTGTCTTCAAAGGTATTTAATGCCGGGAAAACTCGTAACATCAGAGGGCTGAAAAGAACAGTGAATAATGAGGCAATATTTGTGTTATTCTCCAAATCAAAGCTAAATTTGAAAGTATCAATAAAACGACACCCTGGGAAGCTCCAGCTTATTAATACGAAAGTGCTGACAGGCTGAATCAATTAACTCCATTCCTATCCCAATTGAAAATGTGAGTAGGATAAATGTTTACCACCAAGATTCAAAGAAAGAAAAAAAATCCTTTGTGTTCGTGCGTCATGGTTTCAGAGATTGAGTTGTACAAGTGTCTCATTAACAGATTAGGCTCAACCTCTCTGCATAAGAATTTAAAAACTTCGGGAAAAATTCTTGTAAAAACCAGTGATGAGTGAACCACTAATTTGTCCAAGAAATATCATCAAACCCCTTAGCATAATAAATATATGTAAAAAAATTATACTCAATAGGCTTTCATCTTTTCCAACGCTCAACCTTGGCATCTTCAGCATCTTATGGTGCTTGGCATAATCGGCATTTCCTAAACTGACCAGTCTACGATTCCATGACATCATGTGTCAAGGTTTATTCAACGCAGGAGATGCCAAAGACGGTGGACACAGGAAGGTGTTAAAGATGGCCCAGTGTAGACCATACTGGTGACCAGACCAAAGAAGAATGGTGAGGGCCAAAAAAAAGATAAAGAAATTCCAAATTAAAATTTTCAACCTACTTTATTAACTAACTAAATATATCAAATTTAATCCAAAAGTGCATCTAAGTACAGTACATAATTGTCTTTGTCCTTGATAAAATTGTTCATCTTTTTAAAAAAGACTTTTTGTCAATTCCCACAATGACTTTGTCAAGAAGCTGCCAAGCTTATGTACTCATTTCTTTTCTATTTGCTTTTCAAATCAACAATGAGCGGCTGAATCCATCCATAACTAATGGCTTCTTTGCAGTCGGAGTAGTGCAGGATTGGCTCTGACATAGCACTTGAAGCTGCAGTTTCTTGCACTTTCCAATAGTTCTAATGCAGCTTCTTAATTGGGCAGTTCACTTAAAAAAAGCAGTACGTGGCACATTTGTCAAGTTTTGTAATATGCAAAGTGACGAGTGATGGAGAGGAAAACATCATTACTCTTGCAACAGCCTAAGTGAGTAAAACCTTATAATGTCACGAAAGCCCAGCATGAGCAAGAGGAACAACCCTCATGGCAAAGTACATTTACATTCATTAGAAGAATGAAGATAGGGATTTTTCTACATAAGAACATTGTCGGTTTATAATAAAAGTGTTTTGTCTAATGAAGAAAACCATTGCCCATACTTCCTGTTATAGCAAATGACCATCATAGAGGACATTCCCTCACTCCGAACATCTCTTCCATGAGCCAAAAGGGAGACCCACTCTTCATTCGAGGCTTACATTCTGAAAGACTCAAGCTTGGCAGCCATTTGTCTGCAAGGCTTCATATCTGTTGAATAAAATAATGGCTGTCTGTGGTTTTCCCAGGTAAAATTAGCTAACTTGCTGAACATTGGGGCTCCAGCCATTGAGAGCCCCCCTCCTCGCCGTTCTCAAGAATGAGGTTCTGAAATGTCCACTTCCACCATTTCATTAATTGTCTTCGAGACTTTCAGATATGACAAAGTACAGTACATGTGCAGCCTCCAGTCCATTCCAACAGGATATTTAGGAAACCCTAAAAGTGAAGTCCCAACATGCTAACCCCCAACGATCAGCACGTTTTACCGATCCCGTGGATAGGTGAAAAACTGTTCAGATGGGAATAATCCTTTAACCTCTTTAATCAAAGCAATTGCTCTAGCTTTCAAAAAGGAATTGTGTGAAGTTTGACCAGAAAGTTTACAAACCTTGAACTCCTTTTAGTTCGTACCTGATTTTGTTGTATTGGTACCCACAAAATAAATGTGGTGGTGGGGTACAATAGAAAAGACTGTATCATAGGATACGAAAACTTAAAGTAGCCACATTGCTTTCTCCCTTTAAGCCTGATGAGGAGATATTGAAAGAGCTACTTTATAGATTTGAATAGTTCTGCACATCTGTGCCACTTTACCATTTAGATTGCTGCCATCCCTTCCAAAAGAGACCAACGTTCTTTTGAAACTTAAGGGGGCCTAAAAATGTCCTATCAGACAGATATGATGGATACTGTTGATGCCACATAATTGCCTGAGATAAAAGTTCCACCTTAAAAGTGTTCATTCTTGGTATTGTTAAGAAATTAGAATTCTCAAAGTAAATCTGTCAGCGGGATTTCACCTCCTAAACTATTTACAGTATATGCTCATTTAGCTCTTTCAAAGACAAGTTGAGAAATATCTTCCCATAGCCAGTCTATTCCCCCGTTACTAAGAAATCAGTATTTAAATTAATATACAAATGAGGATGAAGATCTATTTGTAGATCTGAAGCCTCTGTCACTCCAGCTCTATTCCCCACCCCGAGCCGCCTCCTCCTGCTTGACTGATGGCTCCTTTGCCTGAATTCACACAGTACAGAGGCTGTCAGTCAAGCAGGAGTTGGCAGCTCTGTGCAAGAAATAGAGCTGGAGTGACAAAGCTTTCAGATCTACCATAGCTCTTCAGATTCATTTGCATATTGATTCAAACAGTGATTTATCGGTAATGGAAGTACGAACTGGCCATGTAAAGGAATTGATGGACTTGTCTTTGAAAGAGCTATATGTGCACATACATAATTTGGGATGAGAAATTCTTCTTAAAGATGCCCTTAAATACATTTGCAAGAAAGTTAAGATATGCCACAATTCTCCCATGGCCTCCACTTTTGAAAAATGAAATGAAATTCTAAATGCTTTTTTCTTTACTCAACAGTAGGAGTGAAACAGGCTCGAAACCTTATTCACATCTCAGAACTGAGGTACACCCAATATCTTTTGTCAATCATTTTGAATTTGAGACTCAATATCATGCAGACTGCGGGATTGGAGCTCAGAACCCTACTTTAGACTTCAGATTGGATTCTAAATATCATGCCCTTGATTCCTATTGGCATATTTGTAAGTTTGTGTTCTTTATTACCTTTTCTCTTGCTTGTCATATCTTGAACTGAAAGGTGCAAGTTAAGCTTTAAAAAAGACCCATAATTTTACGATACTCTGTATTGAGATGTTTATACTATATGTCTCATGTTGTCATGTGTCTTGCACCTTTCTGAGGGTTTTGCTAGCATGTTGCAATAACCTAGAACCTACTGAAATTTTATTGTGAAAAAATGGAGGCCTTCATGAAATTCATGGAAAGTGAAAAGTGGCGTTATCTGTAAAACCTTCCTGGTCTACCTTGATAGTGACAATCATATAACATGGTTGACATGCCTAAAGAATCACAAGGTAGTATGAGAAGTCAACAAAAAATTGAGTAGTATCTTTCTCAGTTTCGCCGATTCTCACCCACAAGGGCTTTCACGCAGGTTTGCAAATTTGGTAGGAAGGATGTCCCTTTTACATGCAGGTTATGTCCTTTGGTTATAGGCTACAAGGCATTAGCATTTTGATATCTGTTAATGAACATATATGAAAATTCATTTTTTTTGTGAATTTATCAACATTTACTAATTAAAAGTCAATTGGCTAATTAATTTAGGAAACACCAATAAGGGTTAACCACCAAGGGATTAACAAGAGTGGGTGCAGGGGTTTCAGTTGCTCCCATCCCTGGAGCCTAGAGTCAGCCCAAAAGGTCCTTTTGGTTCATACAAGAAGCACAATAATATTAAACACCTGTGATAGTTGTGAGCCCTATTGGAGATTTTCATTGGAGCCCAAAAGCTTTAAGTTATGCTCGTGATGATCCCTAGGCTTGAGTGATTCTCCTGATGTTTAATTTGAAATGGCCAGAAAGGTTAAAAATAAATCTTATGTTCTTGCCACCAGTCCTCCAAATGGCTTTTCAATCTTAATTTTGTCAGGGATACCATTTGGCCTTCTATCTTACTTTTGGCTGGGACACTCATTTGGTCTTCTCTCTCACTTTTGGTCGAGACACCCATTTGGTCTTCTATCTTACTTTTGGTTGGGACACCCATTTGGCCTTCTATCTTACTTATGGCTGGGACACTCATTTGGTCTTCTCTCTCACTTTTGGTCGAGACACCCATTTGGTCTTCTATCTTACTTTTGGTTGGGACACCCATTTGGTCTTCTATCTTACTTTTGGCTGGGACACCCACTTGGTCTTCTCTCTCACTTTTGGTCGAGACACCCATTTGGTTTTCTATCTTACTTTTGGTAAAGACACCCATTTGGTCTTCTATCTTACTTTTGTCCGGGACACCCATTTGGTTTTCTATCTTACTTTTGGCTGGGACACCCATTTGGTCTTTTGTCTTACTTTTTGCCTGGACATCAATGCAATAGACCCGACTATATCACATGGGGAGTGATGCCCCTTTTTGATATGTGCCACAATACGTTTGTTCACATTGACATGATGCACTCACACGATGGCATGGTACCTAGTGAATGACCCAGCTGGCAGGAAAATAGAAGAAAAAATATAGAAGAGAGAAGATAGAAGACACAAGATAGAAGTTAGAAGAACTGATCTAAATTTTTTGTAAAATTTGTGACAAATTTGATTTTCCTCCAATCGATTCTCTCTTGAATGTAAACCTCCTTCTCAATAGAAAGCAGCACAAAAACATTATAAATATGAGAACGACATAAGCCTGAAATGGGTAAATGAGTTCTCTATCTTCCTGGATTTTAAAAGTTCATGAATAAAGCCTTTGGGTATTTTAGCCGCTGGACTACTTTTCCTCTATTGCTTCTGAACCGCCCCTGGGCCTGTGTCGCGCTGCGTTGCGCACGCGGGAGCCTACCCGGAGCCGGATCAGTGGAGGGTTGTAGTCTCGTGGCGGTGACCCGGTCCGTGCCCAGGGAGTCAAACTAGACGGCAGTCTATTAGTAGTAAATAGTTGATGACTACGCCACCCGTTGAGTGCAGCCAGGAAGCTGCTGCTGCAGGGCAGACCGCTGAGGCCGGTGGTAGGATTGTGCAGCGTGATAGTATAACCCCCAACGGGAGGGGTATGGCCTCAGGGCAGCCGACGTGGATGATGGGGGTAGCAGGAACCACTCAGAGACGGTACGGTGTAGTTCAGGGTCTTTACTGGTAACAACGACAGACCCTCCCGGAGTACTTGCTAGCAAACGGGGCCTGGTCAGTCTTTGAGCAGATGGGATCTCCCCTGGCCAGGCGTAGTTGTAGGCCTCCCAAACTGACTGTACTCTTCTGGCTACCTTGCTAGAAGCTGATGTAAGTAGCCCACGTCCCTGAGTGTACCGTGTGGTGCTCACCCGTATGGCCGGTGACTCGGGGCCTTCTAATGGCTTCCGCTCCACGATGGCGGTGCTGGTCCCACGCGTGTGACCGTGCCTTCGGGCTTCTGGGCCAGAGGACCTGAAATCCCCTGCCCGACGGATTCTGCTGCTGGGTAGGAGTTAGTCCCCACAGCCTCGGACTCCGGGTCCGGTAAAGAATCTTCTTAGTCAGGGCGAGCTCTGTAGCTGCCAGCCCCTGACTCCTTGTAACTCTGCTGTTTCCTATGCTGCTTCTCTTCTCCACTCTCCTTGTCTGACTCACCCTGCCTCAGCCCCGGGTTTATACAGGGGAAGTTCTTCCCCTCCCAAGACTGGGCAGGAGGTGTGGCATGCACAGGATCCCTGACCAAAGGACCTCCCACCTGCTCTCAGACATAATATCTCTATCACTGTGGCAACCAGACCCCTGGGGTGTCACATTCCCCCCTAGTGAAATTTAGTACTCCGGGACTAAACACATTTAGAAAAACATAACAAAGTATAACAATAACAATACTATAAGAAAAACACATAAGATGGTTACGGCGTGTCCGCAACCGGATGCAGTCTTTGAAGAAAAGCAAAGGTGTCCATTTCACCAACACAGGGAGACGTAACCAGGTAGGGGTCTGTCCTACCCCGAGTCCTTAACAGTCTCTAGTCCATCCTGGGTTACGCTCCAACTATATACAAGGATTCCCGGTAAATCCACCAAGGTTTCCTAAAAATAACTAGAAACACAAAATTATACACAAGCAACAAGACACAGAAAAACATAAATAAAACAATTTATACACTTTAAATTCTCCAGCGTGCGGGTAACTGGCCTCTAGTGGCCCGAGTGGACCTACGGAGCTGACTGTCTGGCCCTGAACTACAGGGTGTAGGAGCTGTCAAGGGTAAACTGGGCAGCTGTCTACCGGCTCTTTGTCTCACTAGGGGTACGGCAGGCTCACTATAAGCAGAGGGTTGATTCTCCTGTTCTGCTTGTGTGGAGTCTTCTGCCTCCTGGACCGGCTGTTCTTCCAGCTCTACCCGTTGCTCCGTAGGTTCTTGGGATGATGGTTGGAGGAAGGTGAGTACGGGTACCACAACTGCACCATTGACTTGAGTCCAAGACTGAGGAAAGTCCCCGAGCACGGTACTAACCATATCTTCCCTTTCTTCCACGGGTCGATGGTCTTCTTGTTCCTCTTCAGGGTTCCTCAGTTGTTCGGGACACTTCTTCAGGTGGTCCCGGGATACAATGGCTGTGGTTTCCCCTCCGTCTTTACTGATGGTACAGACCTTCGGGTTCTCATGGCTTGAGGGCAGTACGGTGTACGGGTCCTTCTCCCACTGGTCGTCCAACTTGTGGAGCCGTCTCTTCCTCTTCAAGACCTGCTCTCCGGGTACCAGGGGAACAGCGGGAGCATACTGGTTGTAAGTTTTCTCTTGTCTTTCCCTAGCCTGACAGAGACTTCGCTCCACGCTCTCCTGTACTCTCCGGTACTGCTGCTGCCTCTCTGTGTCCCAGTCTGTTTCTGGTGAAGTGTCCTCGGGGGTCAGGACTCCCATTTCCAGGTCAACAGGTAACTTACCAGGTCTTGCCCTCATTAGGTAAGCCGGGGTACAGTTGGTGGAACCTACCGGGATGTGGTTGTATAGGTCCACCAGATCGGGCAACTTTTCAGGCCACAGACTGCGTTCTTCCAGGGGCAACGTTTTTAGAAGATCCATTACCACCTGGTTCATTTTTTCACAAAGTCCATTAGTCTGCGGATGGTAGGGTGTCGTCCTTATCTTCCGGCAGCCATACAGATTGCAGAATTCCTGAAAGACCTCCGCTTCAAAGGCAGGTCCCTGGTCCGTCAGCACTTGGTCCGGGTACCCGTGTGGACGGCAGAAGTGCTGCTGGAAGGCTCTAGCTGCTGTTTGAGCCGTTAAGTCCTTGACGGGGACGACAACCAAGAACCGGGAGTAATGATCCACGATGGTTAACGCGTAGACGTAGCCACTTCTGCTTGGGGTCAGTTTTACATGATCCAAGGCTACCAGTTCCAACGGTTGCCGGGTGACGATGGACTGCAGGGGAGTCTTCTGGCTGGCTCGGTCCTTCCTTCTCAGGTTGCACGGGCCACAATCTCTGCACCACTTCTCGAAGGTTCCCCTCATGCCTACCCAGTGGAACCGCTCGCGCAGCAGGAACTCCAGCTTTTTCCACCCAAAGTGTCCAGCTCCGTCGTGGTATGCCTCCATCACCATGGCTGCGTCTCTTCGTGGCACCACTACTTGCCAGAGTAATTCATGCGTCCGGGAGTTAACCATTCTGCGGCACAACTTCCCTTTGTAAAGGAACAGTCGACTCTTCTCTGCCCATAGTTGTTTGGCTTCCTCCGGAGCGTCTGGTTCAAGGCGAGCCTCCGGCTGAGTCAGCATCTCCTTCACCAGTCGGACGGCAGGGTCGCTGTCTTGCGTTTCCGCCCAGTTGTAGTGGGGTAAGGGGTTCAACGTAGCAGCCTGCTTACTCCTTACCCGGTGGGAATACTGAATAGTCCCATGACGGTGGAACGCAGGGAGTTCAACTTCTTCCAGTCCCTCCGGATCTTCTCCTCCGTCCGGCAGGTTGGGCATCCTGGACAGGGCGTCCGCGTTGGTATTGGTGCGTCCTGCCCGGTATTTAATTGTGAACTCGTAGTTGGACAGACGGGCCATCCACCTCTGCTCCAGGGCACCGAGTCTTGCCGTGTCCAGGTGTGTCAGCGGGTTGTTATCCGTGTACACGGTGAACCGGGAAGAAGCGAGGTAATGCTTAAAGCGCTCAGTGATTGCCCATACTACGGCCAGGAACTCTAACTTAAATGAGCTGTAATTCTCGGGGTTCCTTTCGGTGGGTCGCAGTTTTCGGCTGGCGTAGGCGATTACTCGTTCCTTCCCCTGCTGGATCTGGGACAGTACGGCTCCTAGCCCGATGTTACTGGCGTCGGTGTAGAGGATAAAGGGCTGGCTATAATCCGGGTACGCCAGGATTTCGTCCCCCGTGAGGGCCATCTTCAGCTGGCGGAAGGACTCTTCTTCCAGCTCTTCCCATTTGAAGGGCGGCTTCTGGTTCTTGGCCTTCCGGGACTGGCCTATCAGGAGGTCCTGCATAGGTGCTGCCTTTTTGGTGAAACCGGGAATAAACCTTCGGTAGTAGCCTACCAACCCGAGGAACTGCCGCACTTCTTTTACGCTGGAGGGGCTTGGCCATCCCTTAATTGCGGTGATCTTATCGGGGTCGGGAGCCACTCCGTCAGCGCTCACCACGTGTCCCAGGTACTGCACCTTTGGTTTCAGGAGGTGACACTTGGAGGGTTTCACCTTTAGGCCGTAACTCGCCAGAGCCTCGAACACTTCCGCCAGGTGTTTCAGGTGGTCCTCATACGTCTTGGAATATACAATGACATCGTCCAGGTACAACAGGACCGTCTCGAAGTTTCTGTGGCCCAGACAACACTCCATTAGGCGTTGGAAGGTTCCTGGTGCGTTGCAGAGTCCGAACGGCATGCAGGTGAACTCGCTAAGTCCCATCGGGGTGGTGAATGCGGTCTTCTCCCGGTCCGCCTCTGCTACAGGAACCTGCCAGTACCTGCTAGTGAGATCCAAGGTAGAGAAGAAGTTAGCAGATCTTAAAGCAGCCAATGACTCCTCTATCCTTGGTAAGGGGTACGCATCCTTGTGTGTGATACGGTTGATTTTCCGGTAATCTACACACATCCTCATGGTGTTGTCTTTCTTTTTGACTAAAACTAATGGGGCTGCCCAGGGGCTACAACTATCCCGGATTACCCCAGCCTCCTTCATATCTCTAAGCATCCCCTTGGCGTGTTGGTAATGTGCAGGGGGTACGGGTCGATACCTCTCTTTTATGGGAGGATGATCTCCCGTGGGGATGCGATGTTCTACCCCCTTGACTCGCCCGAAGTCTAACGGGTGTTTACTAAACACTCTCTCATACTCTTGAACCACCCGATAGACTCCTTGTTTCTGATGTGAGGGAGTGGAGTCAGTACCCAAATGTAGTTGCTGACACCAGTCCTCCATGTCTTTCTTAGAGCCGTTACCTTCCTCCGGGTGAGATGGAGGCAAGGGTTCCACAGATTGTATAGAACTTTGATTAGTGGTATATAATTTGGCTAGCGTGGCATACCGGGGCAGGTACACTTCCCTCTCCCCGATATTTATTATGCGAATGGGCACCCTCCCATGGCGTACATTGACCACCCCCCGTGCTGTCAAAATGGTGGGCCTACTGTCTGAGTAAACTGGTTCTACCATTGCCTGGTAATCTCTACCTCTTAGACCAATAGCTGCCCGGCACCAAATCATCATTTCACTTTTTGGGGGCATGGCAATAGGAAAAGGGTCACACATTCTTACGCTACCAATCTCACCGCCGGAGAGTTCCACTTGTTGCCGTTGCATCAGTGCCCGGATCTCTTTCTGGAGCACCCGCTGCTCGCCGGAGCTGGCATTCTTGGCAACCTGCTGTAAAAGGAAAATCACCTCTGCAAGACAATTTTCAATTACATTAGTTCCTAGAGTTATTTTTGGGTGACTCTCATGTTTATCGATATCTACAATGATCAGTCCCTGTGCGGCCAGTTCGACTCTACCAATTTTGATGGTCACCTCTTTAAATCCGATCTGTGGCACGGGCTGACCATTGCTGGCGATGATACTCAAGTCGTCGTCGGGGTAGCGGGTAATATCCGAGTCATTCCAGTACTGCTTGAAGAGCACGTACGGGATGGTGGTGACCTGTGACCCGGTGTCCAGTAGGGCACTCATGGGAATGCCATCCAGTACCACAGGCAAGACTGGACGTCCTCCCACATATCTGTCGCGCCAGTTCGATGGGCCTGGTGATCTTTTTCCTGGGGGTTGGCCCTCTACCCCAGGTTGTGCCCGTTTAAAGAACAGTACCTTGCCATATGTCCGGGTTGATTGCAGCGGCGGCAGATGGGTCGTCCGTCCTCACTGTATCGGTCACTGGGTCTTCCTCTGGCCGGTGGGGTCCTCCTTGGTCGACGCCACGGGATGTCCTCCGGTCCGGATGCCAGCTGGATCTTCCCTGGGGTGGAAACCTGTAAAGACTGCACAGTTCGGGTTAGCGCAGCAACGCTCTTAGCTAGCTCTTGGACCTGATTGTGTAGGTCTGGAGCCGGGTCATTGTCCAAAGCCTGCGCATCAGCTCCCACAGGCCCTGCTGACAAGGGCGCCGCCTCCTGGTAGTAAGTGGTAGTGGGGCGTCTGTGGGTCACAACGCCACCTGGTGCCGGTTCTCGGAGCACCCGGATGGCTCTGTCCTTGAACTGTGCAAAGTCCAGATGGGGATCCTGTAAGGCCATTGCCCGCAACTGGGTTCGGTGGGCATTGCAATATAAACCCTCTATAAATTGTTCAGTCAACAGCCTGTCCTTGTTTCCCACCCCATCAGGGTCGGTCTGCTTTATGGCCCTCAGGGCCTCTTGTAGGTTTAGTGCATAGTCCCTTATACTCTCATGCGCTCGCTGCTTGCACCCGTAGAATCTAAGCTTAATCTCGGCTGAGGTGCGGGTATCAAAGGTGTCCTTCAGCCGGGTTAGTATCCCTGCGACAGTCTTCCTCCCAGGTGGCCAGGATTTTACTTCCCTTTTGGCTGCCCCGGTTAGTTGGGCCACCAGGATGCTCACTTTTTGCTCTTCTGTGAGGGGGTACACCTGGAAGAGGCTATCCAGCTTTTCTCTAAAGTCATGCAGGGTATGTGACTCCCCTGAGTACTGGGGTAGCCAAGCTGCTCCCGGGATATAGGGCATGGTGAAGGGCATAACTGCAGCAGCGGTAGCGCTGGCGGGGGTTGAGGCAGTGAAGCTCTCCTCCGTATCCGACATCTTCCTCCCCCCTAGTGGACCGTGGCCTACCTTGCGATGATCCTCTTCCGTAGGCCGCGGCTCCGCAGTGGATCGTCAGGGTTGAGGACCTTCCGTCGCGCTCCTGTGACGTCGGCGTCTGCTGGGCTCCTTCCAGGACCTTACGCAACGTCCGGACGTGAGGCGGGGCTTCAGTTCTCGCGCGCTTTCGGAGTCCACGCCCCTCTTCTTCCCGCGCGGCGTCCTCAAGATGGCGTCCAATGGCGGGAAAACTCCACGGATGGCGGGAAGAAGGTCGAAGATGGCGCCGGATGGCGGGAAAACTTCGCGGATGGCGGGAAGAAGGTAGAAGATGGCGCCGGATGGCGGGAAACCTTCACCACTGGTAAGTTTGAACAGTCTTTGCTTTTCAGGCACGCAGTACCCGGTGGTTGCGGGCACGAAATCCTGCCGACTACGCCAAAGTTGACGCGCCCCTGGGCCTGTGTCGCGCTGCGTTGCGCACGCGGGAGCCTACCCGGAGCCGGATCAGTGGAGGGTTGTAGTCTCGTGGCGGTGACCCGGTCCGTGCCCAGGGAGTCAAACTAGACGGCAGTCTATTAGTAGTAAATAGTTGATGACTACGCCACCCGTTGAGTGCAGCCAGGAAGCTGCTGCTGCAGGGCAGACCGCTGAGGCCGGTGGTAGGATTGTGCAGCGTGATAGTATAACCCCCAACGGGAGGGGTATGGCCTCAGGGCAGCCGACGTGGATGATGGGGGTAGCAGGAACCACTCAGAGACGGTACGGTGTAGTTCAGGGTCTTTACTGGTAACAACGACAGACCCTCCCGGAGTACTTGCTAGCAAACGGGGCCTGGTCAGTCTTTGAGCAGATGGGATCTCCCCTGGCCAGGCGTAGTTGTAGGCCTCCCAAACTGACTGTACTCTTCTGGCTACCTTGCTAGAAGCTGATGTAAGTAGCCCACGTCCCTGAGTGTACCGTGTGGTGCTCACCCGTATGGCCGGTGACTCGGGGCCTTCTAATGGCTTCCGCTCCACGATGGCGGTGCTGGTCCCACGCGTGTGACCGTGCCTTCGGGCTTCTGGGCCAGAGGACCTGAAATCCCCTGCCCGACGGATTCTGCTGCTGGGTAGGAGTTAGTCCCCACAGCCTCGGACTCCGGGTCCGGTAAAGAATCTTCTTAGTCAGGGCGAGCTCTGTAGCTGCCAGCCCCTGACTCCTTGTAACTCTGCTGTTTCCTATGCTGCTTCTCTTCTCCACTCTCCTTGTCTGACTCACCCTGCCTCAGCCCCGGGTTTATACAGGGGAAGTTCTTCCCCTCCCAAGACTTGGCAGGAGGTGTGGCATGCACAGGATCCCTGACCAAAGGACCTCCCACCTGCTCTCAGACATAATATCTCTATCACTGTGGCAACCAGACCCCTGGGGTGTCACACTTCTACGTTGGATGGTCCGACTGTCCGTGCGGAATTTATGAACATTTGGGTGAGTTGAATACTATTTTTTCATAGCATTACAAGTTTACATGATTATAAAAACATAGATGATTGCTTTTTTTTTATACTCTGCAGCTCAATTTGAAGCAGAGGAAATCAGAGAACTAAAGTTTTTTTTTTCTCCAGTACAGTCTATTCGGTTATTTAATTTCTTGGTTTAGTTTCGACCGGTGTTGAGAATGTGACCCCAATGTGTTTATTAAATCACTTCACACACAAAACAAAATTGAAATTGAATTTGCAAAAAAAAAAAAAAATTAGCATAAAGGAAAGAAGTGATAATCTCCATTTTCTATTCATGCGGCTGACAGTAATAAATTGTTATCTCTCTACTCCAGTATGATGGGATTTTATAGCTCGGGAAGAACAGGAGGCATGAAGCTCTGACAATGGACTGAAGTTTAAATTGCTTTTATTTGTTAATTTTTGTATGGTGAGAAGTCAGCGTGAGCACTTTGTCCCAGAAGATGCAGTCAGTGCTGAGGGAGCAACTAAATGTCAAAATATTTAGGCATGGAAACGCTGATGCCCAGACTTACACCGTAGCTTGCATTATTCGTAAAAATGAAAAAATGTCACTACTGAGATGTGTCCTTCCTTTCCTTTCGGTTCAACATATGCCAAGAAAAGTAGCACTAAATGATTGGCAAAGAATAAAACAAAACATGATTTTACAACACTCTGCCAGGAGATGTTTATGCTACAAGTGTCTATATGTGGCCACTAGAGAAGAGCGGATCAATTCGCTCATGTCTAGTGGCCACCCAGTGGTTGTGATATCGATTTTGATTTGTTAAGGTTTCTCCTATCATATCATAATACTGAGTTGCATCTTTATAATGAGAAATCCTTAAAAAGTATTTGACTATTTACACAAAACCTGTATGAAAGCATACTTTTGCTACCTTTATACCATAGAAGCTAAAATCAGTGCACATACTAGTCAAATATGTCCAGTGACTGTCCACATTTTACTGATTTGAAAGTTTAAAGCTACTTTTCTTAGTCATGAATTCTTTCAGCATTATAGGTACTGGAACTTCATTTTCCTTACTTCCAAGCATACATTGCTTCTGTCATTGTTAAATGGGTTACATACCTTAAACTGAATGTTTGCTTCTCTATTATACTTGTCGATAGTTAGATCGACAAAAGAGCAGCAGCTGAGAGAAAATAATCTGACCCTTCTTAATTGTATTTCCTCTTACTTTTTGTAGAGTCGGGAAGACATTTTTCCCCTAATATGGAACTATTAGTGTCTGCCCCATGGAATTTTTGCCTTCCTCTGGATCAATACGTTAGGCTATAGGTTAATCTCATTGGATTTAAAGGAGTTTTCCCATGAATAAAAGTTCATTATAATCAATAGATCTTGGAATAATAATAATTTCCACAATTGGATGTGTTTAAATAAAATGTTCCTGTGCTGAGATAATATTATAAATGTGCCCCTGCTGTGTACTGTGTAATGGCTGTGTCTGACCGTGCAGGAACATGGTCTGATCATACCACATCTCCTGGGCAGGGCAGCTGATTCTTTTTGTGAGGGTAAATATTTTCCTGCCTGTTTTTAAACAATGTTTTACTTCAAAGAAAGAATCAGCTGTGATCCCCTGCTGTAATGTCTGTATACTCTCATGTGATCCTCTGCTGTAATGTCTGTATACTCTCATGTGATCCCCTGCTGTAATGTCTGTATACTCTTTTGCTTCCTCCCCTGCCCAGGAGCTGTGGTATGATCAGACCATGTTCCTGCACGATCAGACACATCCATTACACAGTACACAGCAGGGGCATATTTATAATATTATCTAAGCACAGGAACATTTTATTTAAACACATCTAATTGTGTAAAATTATTATCAATATCAATTATTATTCCAAGATCTATTGATTAAAATGAACTTTTTTTGTGGGAAAGCCCCTTTAAGTCTACCTTCAACATTAAAGGGACTGTCAGTACAGAATGACTGTTCAAACCAAGTACAGGCGCTCGGTGTTTCATGGCGGGGCCATGAAGGATTCTTATGACTAAGGGCGTAAGGTTTTGTTCTCGTCATGAAAAATTTCTAAAAAAAAGATTAATTTATGGATGGAAGTGTCGGAAAATCCTTTTTTCTTTTTCAGTTTAAGAAAGGAGACACTTAGTGATTAGCACATTGATCTGATTTCAAGAAAAGGTAAGGATGAACACAACTGTCACCAGATTTCACATTGCAGACTGTTTGCACATTAATGGACTTTTATACTAATGGACAAAGTCATCATTATTAGATTAAGAAAGGTGAGACTTTGGTGGAACTCAGGAGGCATAGTAGAACATAGTGAATGGCAGACTAGCTTCACTATAGAGATAAGTAGATGGCACCAGGAGAGAACGCACTCAAGGAATGAGAGGGTTAACAATCAAAATGAAATAGGAAACGGTAAGGTGGCGATGCGCTGCCCAGTTGAGGTATAAAGATTGACAAAGGCTCCTGTCCGGAGCCAAAAAATGGTTTGTGATCTGTCATTTTGTAGACTTCAATATAAGTAACATTATTCGAGAATATTGCACTTTATATCTCAACTGGGCAGTGCACCACCAGCTTACAGTTTCCTGTATCATTAATAAATTGATAGGGATTAGTGTTGAGCGAGCATGCTCGACACTGCTCGGTACTAGCCCGAGCATCTCACTACTCGGGATGTTCGGCGAGCACCGAGCATTTCCGGGTTACTCGAGCAGGAGCTCGGGTCTCCGCCCTGCACGTTTGGCGCTCTTTACAGAGCCATTGAACATGCAGGGATTGCCAGCCAGTCACGGTAATGCCGCAGCCATGTTGGTTGTGGGCATTACAGTGATTGGCTGGCCGCACAGCGTCACCTCGAGTATTTAAAACCAGGCGTTTCCATATTGGACTCAGTCGCTCGGAATCAGACAGTGTAGGGAGAGTGCTGCTGAGCTAGGGAGAGATTTATACTGCAAAATAGTTAGTGTAGGGTCTCTAAAGCCTGCAAAATCAAACAAACAGTCCTTCTGAGGACTAATATCCATCCCATATATCAGGCAGGCAGGCAGGCTGTATAGGAGACGCAGTGGTTATACCAACAAACACTGCATTACAGTCTTGTGTGCTGCTGCTGCTCAAATTGCTAGACTTAGCCCTAGGTCTCAGGGGCCAGGAAAAATCCTATTTTTTTCATCTAAATCCTCCTTTTTTTTCCCTCAGTCAGACTGTACAAATACCCGTCTTATTAACCGTTTGGTATTTTTTCCTAAAAAAAAATAATATTGAGTGTGTCTGTGAGTGTTCAGGCACAAATATATCTGTTTAAAAGAGTCTGGATTCGGCCAGATAACTAGAACTGTGGTTTGGCAGTTCCAAGGTTCAGATTTCTGTATTATCCACTTTTTTGCATTTTTTCCATAAAAAAAACAGTTTGAGTGTCTCGCTGACTGTTCAGACAGAAATATATCTATTTAAAAAAGTCTGGTGTAGGCCAGAGAAGTAGAAATGTGGTTTTCCTCTTCCACGGTTCAAATCTGGGTGTTATCCACCTTTTTGCCTTTTTTCCATAAAAAAAAAACAGTTTGAGTGTCTCGCTGACTTTTCAGACACAAATATATCTGTTTAAAAGATTCTGGTGTAGGCCAGAGAAGTAGAAATGTGGTTTTCCTCTTCCACGGTTCAAATCTGGGTGTAATCCACCTTTTTGCCTTTTTTACATAAAAAAAACAGTTTCAGTGTCTCGCTGACTGTTCAGACACAAATATATCTGTTTAAAAGATTCTGGTGTAGGCCAGAGAACTAGAACTGTGATTTCCTCTTCCATGGTTCAAATCTCCTTTTTATTACACTTTTGCCATTGATAGTGCAAATGTAAGCTATTTTACTTCATTTACAATGGGCAAGGCGCATGGCAAGGGACGTGGAACTGGATGTGCTGGTGATTGTGCGTGCAGAGGACGGGGCCATGGCCAAGGTGAAAATGTGCCACAGCCACATCTTCTCGCTCCCATTTCTTGACTGAATTACTAGGGAAGCACACAGCATCACTATTGCGTACTGATCAGTGTGAACAGGTTATTAATTGGGTAGCAGATAACACTTCCAGTCACCTGGACACCACCACCTCCGGTCTGTCTTCCACACTGTCAAGTGTTAGTAGCCGTGAGGTTCGACTGCATACTCCTCCTCACCCTGATGCTCCTTCCTCCCTCCATGCCGAGTGTCATCAGACAGCAACTGATCCCACAGTTGGACACTCTGAAGAGCTGTTCACTGGTCCATTTCCATATTTGGGCCCCTCGCCTGCTCCGCTTGAAGTGGTGGAAGAGGAGATCCCATGTAGCGATGGCCAAATATTTGAACAGCCAAGGCCACAGGAAGGCGACGCACACAAGAGGTGGTCGACGACGAGACACAATTGCCACGAAGTGAGGAGGAGGACCGTGGTGTGGAAGTGGAAGAGGAGGAGGTGGTGGATGATCTAGTAACTGACCCAACGTGGCAGGAGGACATGCAGAGCGAGGCCAGCAGCACACAGGGGGAGGGAGGCAGAGTACCCCAACAGGCAGGAAGAAGCAGTGTGGTGGCCCCAGACAGAAGGCAGGCAACCGCTTCCCGTAACACCAAAAACGAGGGACGTTGCCAGTAGAGATGAGCGTTGTTCTACTCGAACTGTTCGCCAATCTCAAATTCGAGCTGTTTTGGGCGGTGTTTGAGCCGGTCGGCGAACACGAACAATTTGAGAAAAATTCGGCTGTTCGAGGTTATGTTCGATAACTGTTCGTGCACCAAAATCATAACTGGATTTTTTCTCAGTAATGATGAAAATTAATGTTAATACGCAGTTTGAGTGTACAGCGGGGCGGGGGGAGGGGCAGGGGATGGATCTCTGCAGGAACAATGAAGATCTCCATTTTTTTTTCTCTTTCCCGCATTTGCAGTGGGGAGGTGCAATCTGTCAGCCTATCAGCAGCGCACACACGGAGCGAAGTGCTTTTTTTCACACAAGCAAGGGCATGTGTGATTGGCAGTGTATGTCACATGTCCTTGCCCTATAAGACCAAGCCATTTTCCCCGTCGCCACCATTTTCTCACTGCTGCAGCTGCGTGTTAGACGGCACCGCTGTTGCTGTGTGCGCTATACCTTGTTAATTTCAAGCCAATTTTCGCACAAATATACAGATAGCTTGGGAGTAGGGAATAGTTGTGATTGCAGTCCTTTTAAGGACTAGGTTACAGCATTTCCTACGACTTTTATCAGGCAGGTCTGTGCTCTTAAATAGATAGATTGTGGGAGTAAAGACTAATTGTAATTGGAGTCCTTTTCAGGACTAGGTTACATCAGTTCCTATCAGTTTTTGCCAGGCAGGTCTGTGCCAGTGCTGTGCAAGTTTTTTTCACAGCATTTGGCTGAATCTAGCAAAGCTAATCCTTTTTGGCCTATTGCAGAGTGTGTTAGTCAGTGAAGTAGCCTATCTGTGTTGCAAGATATACCACCTGTGTATAGAATACCAATTTTTTTACTGCACCTAGTGAAGTAAAATCTTTTGGGCATAGCATCATTCTATTAGTCCATCTATACTGACCTCCATCAGGTTGCAAACTGAATATAATTTTTTTCTGCATCTAGCTCTGAAAAAATATTTGGGCTTCTAGCAGTGTGTGGGACTTGTTCTATTAGTCCTTCTATACTGACCTCCAGCAGGTTGCAAATTGAATATAATTTTTTTCTGCATCTAGCTCTGAAAAAATATTTGGGCTTCTAGCGGTGTTTGGGACTTGGTCTATTAGTCCATCTATACTGACCTCCATCAGGTTGCAAATTAAAAATAATTTTTTTCTGCATCTAGCTCTGAAAAAATATTTGGGCTTCTAGCAGTGTGTGGGACTTGGTCTATTAGTCCATCTATACTGACCTCCATCAGGTTGCAAATTAAAAATAATTTTTTTCTTCATTTATCTCTGAAAAAATATTTGGGCTTCTAGCAGCGTGTGGGACTTGTTCTATTAGTCCATCTATACTGACCTCCATCAGGTTGCAAATTAAAAATATTTTTTTTCTGCATCTAGCTCTGAAAAAATATTTGGGCTTCTAGCGGTGTGTGGGACTTGGTCTATTAGTCCATCTATACTGACCTCCATCAGGTTGCAAATTAAAAATAATTTTTTTCTGCATCTAGCTCTGAAAAAATATTTGGGCTTCTAGCAGTGTGTGGGACTTGGTCTATTAGTCCATCTATACTGACCTCCATCAGGTTGCAAATTGAATAAAAAAATTTTCTGCATCTAGCTCTGAAAAAATATTTGGGCTTCTAGCGGTGTGTGGGACTTGGTCTATTAGTCCATCTATACTGACCTCCATCAGGTTGCAAATTAAAAATAATTTTTTTCTGCATCTAGCTCTGAAAAAATATTTGGGCTTCTAGCGGTGTGTGGGACTTGGTCTATTAGTCCATCTATACTGACCTCCATCAGGTTGCAAATTAAAAATAATTTTTTTCTGCATCTAGCTCTGAAAAAATATTTGGGCTTCTAGCAGTGTGTGGGACTTGGTCTATTAGTCCATCTATACTGACCTCCATCAGGTTGCAAATTAAAAATATTTTTTTTCTTCATTTAGCTCTGAAAAAATATTTGGGCTTCTAGCAGTGTGTGGGACTTGGTCTATTAGTCCATCTATACTGACCTCCATCAGGTTGCAAATTAAAAATAATTTTTTTCTTCATTTAGCTCTGAAAAAATATTTGGGCTTCTAGCAGTGTGTGGGACTTGTTCTATTAGTCCTTCTATACTGACGTCCAGCAGGTTGCAAATTGAATATAATTTTTTTCTGCATCTAGCTCTGAAAAAATATTTGGGCTTCTAGCGGTGTGTGGGACTTGGTCTATTAGTCCATCTATACTGACCTCCATCAGGTTGCAAATTAAAAATAATTTTTTTCTGCATCTAACCCAGCCAATAGTTTTGGCCTAATACCACAGTTTGGCCACTCAGCTCTGCTCGGTTCCCATCCATTGTTTTTTTGTGCAAACAACTCCAGAGTTGTGAATTAGTTAACCACCAAAATGAGTGGAAAAAGGCCTGCTGCTGGTGGAAAGGGGAATAGGCGTGTTGGGAAGGGGAAAAAAGGTTGTGTCCGTGGGGTAGGTGCAGAAGAAAGACCATCTTCCAGCCAAACTAAAATGTCTACTTCTTTTAGCGGACAATGTGATAAGATCCCTTTCTTACGGCCACGCCAATCGCTACAAATTCCAGATGAGGCACAAAAACAGCAGGTGCTTCAACGGATATCAAGTGCTCCTTTAAGTGGGCTCTCCTCCACATCAACTTCAACATCACAAATACTCCAGTCCTCAAAGGTGTCACCCAAATCGCACTTGCTTCCTCACAGCTCCCAAATCTCCAGCTGCCCGTCTGAGTATGAGGTAGAACAGATGGTTGAGTCTGCAGAGCTGTTTACTCATACTATAGCCTGGGAATCAGAGGTCGACTCCAGCGCTTCTGTGAATCCAGACGAGGAAATGATCTGCACTGATGCCCAGAATCTTTATGAGTCGGATCCAGGACCAGACGCAGAAGGTTCTGACCATAATGTAGACCCTCATTCCCAAACTGTAACTCCTGTTGGTGGAGACAATGAGGAAGACGATGATAAGACTCAAATACCTGATTGGAGCGACAACTTTAGTTTTTTGTCAGGGCAGGAACAGGTTGGCTCTGAGGACGACGGGTGTGATAACGCACAGGGTGATGATGATGAGGTCGGAGATCCCACTTACTGTCAACCCACAGTCAGCCAAGAGATGAGGTCAGCAGAGGAAGTGGAGGAAGATGCTAGTGACGACGAGGTCAGGTTGCGCCTTCCTGGACAGAGACGTAGTACTGGAAGCACGTCAACAACTGCATCCTCAAACACAACTCTGCTTCTCACCACAAGTCGTGGTGGCTCTTCAGGTCGCATGGGTGCTAAGCCTTGCATAGCCTGGGCATTTTTTCAGATTGATAAAGATGACCCAACTCGTGTTATCTGTTACATTTGTCAGCAAAAGCTAAGTAGAGGCCAAACAATACATAGTTTGAGTACTTCATGCATGAACCGGCACATGGACATGAAGCATAAGTTGCAGTGGGAAGCTCAGTGTGCTACAATGCGGTCTAGCCGGCCGGGCCAACCACCGTCTGCCATATCTTGTGCATCCGCGGCCTCTTCATCCTCTGTGACTGGGGGGACAGCAGTCACACCTGTTTTGGGGCGCAGACCTGCCACCTCTTTACCCGCAACAGCCAGCGTGATTGGCAGGTCATCATTTTCTTTGGAGGTGGTAACACCAGCTGGTCTTGAGCGCTGTCCGACATCGATAGCACCACCTTTGGATCAAGGCAACCTAACATGTCCGCCTGCATCTTCCTCACAGACCGGCAGTTTGCCGGGGACACCCTTATCAACCCCGTCTAAGCACAATAGCCAGCCCTCGGTCCCTCAGATGTGGACAAGTAAAAGACCATTTCCTCCTAGCCATGAGAAAGCTAAGAGGTTGAATTTCACCATCTGCAAGCTCTTGGCTACAGAAATGCTGCCTTTCCGCCTGGTGGACACAGAGGATTTTCGAGACCTTATGTCCGTCGCAGTGCCCCAGTACCAGATGCCCAGTCGGCACTACTTCTCAAAGAAAGGTGTGCCTGCGCTCCACCAGCATGTCGCACACAACATCACCGCTTCTTTGAGAAACTCTGTGTGTGACAGGGTGCATTTCACCACAGACACTTGGACGAGTAGGCATGGACAGGGGCGTTACATGTCGCTGACTGGGCACTGGGTAACTATGGTGACAGCAGGACAAGGGGCTGCTGTCCAAGTCTTGCCGTCCCCACGAGTTGTGCGTCAATCCTCTTTATGTCATTTTTCCTCCACTGCTTCTGCCTCCTCAACCTCCTCTCGGTTTTCCACCTGCACCCAAAGCCTGTCTGGTCATGCCACAAGCTTTCTAACTGCGCAGAAGGGATCCTGCACACCTCCTTACTATGCTGGCAGTAGGGCTCAACGTCATCAGGCGGTTTTTACATTGAAATGTCTGGGAAATGTGAGTCACACAGCTGAGGAGTTGTGGTCAGCTCTGGAGAACCAATTTCATGAATGGTTGTCTCCACTGGACCTGAAACCAGGGAAGGCCGTGTGCGACAATGCTGCAAACCTGGGTGCGGCCCTTCGCCGGGGCAATGTCACACACGTGCCTTGTATGGCTCACGTGTTGAACCTGGTTGTCCAGCAATTTTTAGCCCACTATCCCAGACTAGATGGCCTTCTGCAGAGGGCACGGTCGCTGTGTGCTCACTTCCGCCGTTCGCATCCTGCAGCTCAGCGACTTACATCTCTACAGAAGTCGTTGGGCCTGCCACTTCACCGGCTAAAATGCGATGTGCCTACCCGGTGGAATTCAACTCTGCACATGTTGCAGCGACTGTGGCAGCACCGACAAGCCCTGGTGCAATACGTTCTGACGTATAGCCTGGGCCAACGAGATTCAGAGGTGGGGCAAATCACGCTGGAGGAGTGGTCTCAGATCAGGGACCTATGCACCCTTCTGCACAGTTTTGAAATGGCGACGAAGATGTTTAGTGCTGACGATGCCATTATCAGCATGACTATTCCGGTGATTTACATGCTGGAGCACATGTTAAACAGAATTCGGAGTCAGGTGGTGGCACAAGAGGAGGTGGAGGAAGTAGAGGAGGAGGAGTTGTATGCGGAAGGGCTAACATCTGCAAGGTCCAGACGGTCGGCAGCACCAGGGCGGCAGGCATGTGAGGGTGGGGGAGATGATTTTACCAGGGCGCATGGTAGCAGCCAAACTAGTGAGGAAGGTGCAGGAGCCCAGGAAGAAGTGGAGGACGAACTGATGGAAGACTCATCAGATGAGGGAGACCTTGATCACATTTCTGTTGTGCGAGGTTGGGGGGAGAGGACAGAGGAAGGAAGCATGATTGTTACCTCGCCACCAACACAACAGGGACTTGGTGCTCCTGGATGCGCAACACACATGAGTGCCTTCTTGCTGCACTACCTGCAACATGACCCTCGAATTGTGAGAATTAGAAATAATCCTGACTACTGGGTTGCCACACTGTTAGATCCCAGGTACAAAAGTAAATTTGCAGAAATTATTCCTGCCATAGAAAGGGATGCACGCATGCAGGAGTATCAGCAGAGACTGTTGCAGAATCTTACATGTGCTTTTCCACAAAATACCAGTGGTGCACGTAGTGAATCTCACAGTTCCAACTTGCCAACCGTGGGACCGTCAAGTGTTCAGCACTCAAACCGTAACAGAACCACAGTATCTGCTGGTAACATCAATTTTGCGGAATCATTTCACCACTTTTTTAGCCCATCCTTTGCAAGGCCACAGGAGACAAGAAGTCTGACACATAGTCAACGCCTAGAGACGATGGTACAGGAGTATCTCCAAGTAAACATTGAAGCCACGACTGTGTCACTGGACCCTTGCTCTTTTTGGGCTTCCAATCTGGATAAATGGCCGGAGCTAGCCACTTACGCCTTGGAGATCTTGTCATGCCCCGCAGCCAGCGTTCTGTCTGAACGTGTGTTCAGCGCTGCTGGTGGTGTGCTGACAGATAAGCGCACGCGGCTCTCCACTGATAATGTAGACAGACTCACGTTCATAAAGATGAACAAATCATGGATCCGAAACGACTTTTCTACCCCTGTGTCATCCTGGGGAGAGTAAAAGCTTGATGATTGGTTAAAATCACCCTACCAACCGTTTTAAGCTTTCAAATTACTAATCATGTTTATCTGTATCTTGACTGGAAAATAATTTGGGCTTTGTAGCAGTGTGCAGCACTGATCCTATTAGGCCATCTATAATAAGCTTCACCAGATTTAAAATTAAAAATAATTTTTAGCTGCATCTAGCCCGGAAAATAATTTTGGGGCTCCGAGATGCGCAAGACACATAAGTGCCTTCTTGCTGCACTACCTGCAGCATGACCCTCATATTGTCAGAATTCGAAGTAATCATGACTACTGGGTTGCCACACTCTTAGATCCCCCAAACTTTTCGATCAACCTTTTCATTTTAATAAAGACCAAAAAAATGGTCATTTTTGAAATTATAAGCATTGGCAGGTTGTTAGAAACTGAAATCAAACAGTTTTCAACTCAAAACTTTATTCTAGGTGATGTTACATTTTCACATAGGACCCCTTGTTCGAAAGGAGCTTCTGAACTCTCTCGTCCATTGAATTTGTCAGGTTTTGGATGGTTTCTGCTTCAATTGTTTTGCATGAGGACAGAATACCCTCCCAGAGCTGTTGCTTAGATGTGAACTGCCTCCCGCCATCATAAACACTCCTTTTAATGATGCTCCAAAGGTTCTGAATGGGGTAGAGGTCAGGGGAGCATGGGGGTCACACCATAAGTTTGTCCCCTTTTATGCCCATATCAGCCAGAGATGCAGATGTTTTATGTGCAGCATGAGATGGTGCATTATCATGCAGAAAAATGATCTTGCTGTGAAATACACGGTTCTTCTTCTTGAACCATGGCAGGAAGTGCTGTTTGAGAAAATCCACATACATTATGGAGTTCATCTTTAGCGCCTTTAGGGATCCTAAAGGGGCCGACAATCTCTCTCCCCATGATTCCAGCCCAAAACATTACTCCACCTCCTCCTTGTTGGCGCTGTAGCCGTGTTTGCGTGGGGTGTCCATCAACCAGCCATCCTCCACTCCATTCATCTGGACCATCGAGCGCTGCACGGCACTCATCCGTGAACAAAACAGTTTTGAAATCAGTCTTCATGTAATGTTTGGCCCACTGGAGCCATTTCTGCTTGTGTGAAGTGGATAGAGGAGGTCGACAGGATGGCGTATGCACAGCTGCAAACCTCTGAAGGACCCTGCATCTTGTTGTTCGGGGGACGTTGGAGGCACAAGCAGCTTCAAAAACTTGTCTGCTGCTATGACAAGGCTTTTTTGCCGCTGCTCTTTCAACCTGACGTAATTGCCTGTAGGAAAGAGTCCTCAATTTGCCCTTATCAGCACGCACACGTGTGTACTGTGAATCAGCTACATACTTCTTGATTGCCAAGACACTTCATCCTGATCATCGCACAATGTTGATTGCAGTCATGCCTTGACCTAAACACTCCACAATTTGTTGCTTCTCAGCAGCCGACACATCCTTTTTCTTTCCCATTTTGGCAGAAAATGTAGGCTGCTTAATAATGTGAGAGAGCCTTCTTAAGTAGTCTTGCCTTTCATTGGACACACCTGCCAAACTAATTAGCACAGGTGTCTGAAATTGCTTACAGTGATATAAAGAGCCCTGACACACATCACCATCAATGAGTTTAACTGACAAACAAAAAAATTCTTCCCTTATCACTAATAAACACTTTTTGCATAATAATTTGGAACGCGGTGTACATGTGCTTTTCCACAAAACACCAGTGGTTCACGTAGTGAATCTTACAGTTCTAACTTGCCAACCGTGGTCTGTATGGAATTGTTCAATAAAGGGCCCAAAATTAAGATAACATAGATGGGAGAGGTCTCTATGAATAGGAATTCCTAAGTATTTGATACCCTGTGAGGGCCAGGCAAAGGGAAAGTTGGACTGGATGGAATCCTATATGGATTTAGGGAGGGAGACATCGAGGGCCTCAGACTTCGCTGCATTGATTTTAAAATTTTACCATGTAACAAAGTGATCTATTTCAGCCATAACAGCAGGGATGGATATATGTGATTGAGTGATATATACTAGGACATCATCAGCAAATAGAGAGCACTTGTACTCGGTGCCTCCCACCTCAATCCACCTAATATTGGGGTTATGGCGAATTGATGAGAGCAGGTGCTCCGTCACTAGGATGTATAAGAGAGGGGACAGAGGACATCCCTGGCTTGTCCCATTGGTGATTGTGAAAGGTGATGAAAATGTTCTGACGCACCCCCTGGGCCTTGAGACACCCGGAGCCGGACCCTTTTTGGTGGATGCTGGTGGTTGTAGTCTTCGTGGCGGCGATCCGGTTCCGTGGCTCAGGGCGGTCAAACCAGTGGCGGAACTATTTATGTGGTTTTGATGTTTAAATGTCAGACTACGCCACCCGTGGATTGCGGTCAGAGTGAACCGCCGCTACAGGGCAGACCGCTAAGGCTGGTGTTGTGGGTGCAGCAGAGCGTAGCATAACTCCCCACGGGAGGAGTATAGCCTCAGGGCAGTGTATGCGGAGGATGGGGGTGATGGTGCAGGGCAGCAGCAGTAACGACACGGAGTCAGTGATGCAGTTCAGGGCCTTTACTCACAGTTCTTATTATCCAGACCACGTCTGCAGGTAATGCTGCCTACGTCGTACTGTGTTCACCAGGTGAGGGGCTCAGACAACTCCCAGATAACTTTGGAGCGCTTCACAGGACCCCCTTTGTGTGTCCTTTGTCTGACCTTTCTTACCAACACTTCTGTCCGGCTGCCTCGGGCCTCCTCTTGGTAAACTTGGCGCCAGTTTCCCTGACCCTATGTGGTGCCTTCCTAGCGGGTGGAGCGAGGGGCTGCGCCACATAAAATGTCAGAGCCTCCGGTTTCTAGCTGAGGGTCGTTTCCTGCCTCCACTAGTTCGGGGACCGGTCTCCCCCTTTGGCCTGACCCCTCCACGCAGGTGGATTCGGGCGTGCGGTGGCGACTCGCCCGTCCGCACCCCTGGGATCCCTTCATTCCTCGTTCCTGGAGCCTTCTCCGCTCCTCTTCCTTCCTTCTCCCTCTTGCAGGCCTGGGCCTCTGTTACTAGGCCCGCCTCCGGAGCAGAGCTCATGCAGAGCCCCTGCTCCCTGCCACTTCTGCTCAGACTTCTCTGCACTGAACTAAGATGGTGCCCACCTTTTATACTCCCTTCTCAATGCACCCAGGAACTGCTTCCTCCCTGCTCCTGCACTGCAGGGTTCCCCTTCCTCAGTGTTCCCTCCCCCCATTCCAGCCAGGGACAGGGACTGTCGTGCCCATCTCAGGGGCATATTGGTCGCCCTGCCCCACGGCAATGTGGTGTAATGCATGCAGGTGTCGGGTCCTGATCCACACTCCATCCTTATCTGAGAGTGAGATATCACACCTCTGGGTGAGGTGCAATACGTCTGTAGCAACCGAGCCCTCGGTGCTACAGTTCCATTTATATTCAGCCTAGGTGACGTATTGTGATACAGGGCCGTGATTTTGGCTATAAAAGGGTCCCCTAGACCCCTACCCCAAGCTTTTTAAGAGAATCATATATGGCGTGCCAGGAGACTCTATGGAATGCTTTCTCAGCATCCAACGAGAGTATCTACTTACAAATTTTTAACTGCATCTAGCCCAGGAAATACTTTGTGCCTAGTAGCAGTGTCTGCTAGTCAGCGGATTATCCCGGCTGTTAAGCAAGCTACACCACCTGTAGTTTGGACACTTAATTTTTTCAAAGGAAATGCTTCGGGACCACGGGATACTTAGTGAAGAGCATCAGGAGGCACCCCAAGGCATAGGGGCTGGGACTGGCACTAGGATGCCTTGCGGTGGACAGCCGAGCTCGATCCTTATAAAAGCTTTTTAACTGCAGCAGCTTTAGTGGACGCTACTGGAGCTGGAATTACGCGGCTGCTGGCATGAGACTTGCCCTCCAATAGATCCTTGTAAATGGATTTAAAGTGTATTCATTCAAATTAGAGGGACAATTTAAATTAAAAAGCTTAGAGCTGCCTCCACCACAGGGGGGCTCTCTCGACCCACCAGCGGACAGGCATCAGTATTGGGAGAGGGGGGCTGGCCGTCAGGGTTCACCGCGGCTCTGGCACAAACCCGGCGACACGGAGGTGGCACGGGCAGGAGCGGACTGGCCGTCTCGGCTTCTCACTTTTTGGATTTTAGAAGGGCATGACATGCCTATATCTGTGTCTCCCCCTCCTTTTACTCCTCCACCTCTTTTCTTTTTGCATGACTATATGTACTTGTCACTTTTCCATGTGTTAGTTGTGTCTTCTGAGCAGTTTGTCAGCTTTTGGACACCTTTGAAGGTGTTTTCTATGTGTTTCTATGTGTTTTTGTTTGCCTGCCATTGGTTTTAACGGTGTTCGAAGGTATTCGACGAACAGTTCGACGAACAGTTCGGCGAACACACGGGTGTTCGATGAACCGAACCGAACTCGAACACTACGGGGGTGGCTCAACACTAGTTGCCAGTACAACCGGTAGGTCTTCCAGAGTCTGGAATTTTTTTAAGGACTCTGCTGATAACCCCAAAAAGGCCATTTGTACCACCTGCCAGGCCAGCATCAGCAGGGGTGATAAAACTTCCAGCCTGACCACCACCAGCATGATAAGCACATGTCAGCAAAGCACCCGACTTTGTGGGGCGAACCACGAGATCCACGACCAGTGTCAGCGGGTGTCACCACTGCTACTTCTGCTGTTGTGCATGTAAGAGAACCCCCTGCTGTGCGTGCAAGGCGATCCCCTGACCATACTGCATGTAAAGATGCCCCCTCCTCTCAGTCTTCACATGTTATGGCAGTTTCTCAAGAAACAGCATCAACGTCCACGTCCACGTCCCACCACAGCGTTCAATTGTCCATATCCCAGATCTTTGAACGAAAGCGCAAATTCGCAGCCAACGCCCCACAGGCCAGAGTCCTAAATTTGCACATTTCACGACTGCTTGCGTTGGAAATGCTGCCTTTTAGGCTGGTGGAGAAGGAATCCTTCCGCAACCTTATGGCGGTGGCCGTCCCTCTGTACTCGGTCCCCAGCCAACACTATTTTGCCCAGTGTGCCATCCCCGCACTACACAAGCACGTGTCCTAAAACATCTGCTGTGCCCTCAACAACGCAGTTACTGGGAGAGTCCATCTGACAACGGACACGTGGACAAGTGCTTGTGGCCCAGGACGGTACATCTCCCTGACGGCACACTGGGTAAACATAGTGAAAGCCGGGACCCAGTCGGACCTTGGGACAGAACACATCCTCCCCACACCGAGGATTGCGGGCCCTATGTCAGACAGAGTTGCGCCCACAGTGTACAGCTCCTGCGCTTCATCCTCCTCCTCCTCATGTTCAGCCTCCATCTCAGATATCACCACATCAGTTACAAGCTGGAAGCACTGCAGTACTGCTTCAGCCAAGCGGCAACAGGCTGTGCTGAAACTCATAAGCTTAGGTGATAAACCTCACAATGCTTGTGAGTTGTGGACAGCTGTGAAAGAGCAGGCAGATCTGTGGCTGAGAGCGCTGAACCTACATCCAGGCATGGTCGTGTGTGACAATGGCCGTAACCTGGTGGCGGCTCTGAGGTGAGGCGAGATCACACAAGTACCATGCTTGGCTCATGTGCTTAACCTCGTGGTTCAGCGGTTTCTTAAATCATACCCCGAGTTGCCAGATCTGCTCGTCAAAGTACGTCGCCTGTCATCTCATTTTTGGAAGTTGGCTACATCTTCCCCCGCCCATGCTGTGTTGCAGCAGCGTTTGCAGCTTCCGGCACACCGACTGGTGTGTGATGTCGCCACAAATTGGAACTCTACGCTCCACATGTTGGAAAGGATTTGTGAGCAGAAGAGAGCAGTTGTGGAGTACCAGCTGCAACAAGGCCGTCGATATTCAGGTCAGATTCCACACATAAGACCTCAGGAGTGAATCTGGATGTCTGACATATGTACCATCCTGACAAACTTTGAGGAGTCCACCAAGATGGTGAGTGGCGATGACGCCATCATTAGCGTCAGCATCCCACTTGTCTTTCTTTTGCAATGCTCTCTGCAGAGAAATAAAGAGTAAGCATTGCAGCCAGAGTATGATGAGATGGATCAAGAAGCGGTCGATTACACACAGCCCAGCCTCATCTCATCCCAACGTGCATTGGGGGACAATGAGGGAGAGGAGGAGGAGGAGGAAGAACAGGAGCTTGTATAATGTGCTGTAGACGGTAGTACCTGTAGAACTGTCATACCGTCGGTTCAGCGTGGGCGGCCTGAGGACAGGTGAGAAGAGGAGGAGGAGGACAGGATAGCATGGTCAGTCGTCATCTTGGTGAGGACACGGAAGTCTTGCCCGTTACCAGTATGGCTGACTTTATGTTATGCTGCCTTAACCGTGACCCTCGCGTTGTCAAAATGTTGGGTGACAGTCATTACTGGTTGGTGACACTTTTAGACCCCGCTACAAGGACAACTTTCACTCTCTTATTCCTGAGTTGGAGAGGTCTACAAAAATGTGGCAGTACAAGAAGGCCCTTGCTGCAGAACTGTTAAAAAAATTCCCATCTGAACACGCTAGCGGCAGAGGTCACAGTTCGTTGCCCAACCAAGGCGTACAGGCGAGAGAGACGCAACTCCAATCCAGCAGAGGCAGGAAAACACTGTCAACATTCTGGGACAGTTTTCTGAGACCCGTCCAGCTTACAGGCCCTGAGGTGCCGGGTACACTCACAAGGAGTGGAAAGTTTAAAAAGATGGTGAGGGAGTACCTTGCCGACCGTAACAGCATCCTCCGTGATTCCTCTGTGCCTTTTAATTATTGGGTATCCAAGCTGGACACTTGGAATGAACTCGCTCTGTACGCCTTGGAGGTCCTTGCCTGCCCTGCCGCTAGCGTGTTATCGGAGCGTAATATTAGCACCGCTGGGGGAATTATAACTGATAAGCGCACTCGCCTGTCGACTGACAATGCTGACAAGCTGACTCTTATCAAAATTAACAAGGGCTGGATTGGGCCAGACTTCTCATCACCACCAAATGACAGTAGAGTAAGATAAAGTCAAATCCACTGTGTTATTTCGGGAGGTGTATTCCCATGCACCGCTTCACACCCACACACGGGTATACGCTTCCTCATTTCGGCTGTTTTTTGCTCATCTATTTATCCTCAGCCTCCACCACCACTATACCACTAGGGTGTCCGTGGTCCGTGTTGCCAGCATTGCAAGTTCCTCCGTCCTAATTTATGGCAGCTTTTGCTTGGAAGGCATAGGCAAAGACTATGGGAGACCCACTCCCCAATAATGGGAATAATGTTTTTAATATGCTGTACTGCATGGCTCTTGTAAGGGGCATTGCAAGTTCCTCCGTCCTAATTTTTGGCAGCTTTTGCTTGGAAGGCATAGGCAAAGACTATGGGAGACCCACTCCCCAATAATGGGAATAATGTTTTTAATATGCTGTACTGCATGGCTCTTGAAAGGGGCATTAAAATCGTCTTATTGAGCTACTGTGACCTCCACGTCTCTTCCAAGGGTCATTGATATTGTCTTTTTATTCCACTGGGACCTCCATGTCTCTTCCAAGGAGCATTGATTTTGTCTTTTTATTCCACTGTGACCTCCACGTCCCTTCCAAGGGGCATTAAAACCATCTTGTTAAGCTACTGTGACCTCCACGTCTCTAGCAAGGGCCATTAAAACCGTCTTGTTAAACCACTCTGAACTCCACATCTCTTCCAAGGAGCATTAATATTGTCTTTTTATTCCACTGGGACCTCCACCACTCTTCCAAGGGGCATTGATATTGTCTTTTTATTCCACTGCGACCTCCACCACTCTTCCAAGGGGCATTAATATTGTCCTTTTATTCCACTGTAACCTCCACCACTCTTCCAAGGGGCATTAAAACCGTCTTGTTAAGCTACTGTGACCTCCACGTCTCTTCCAAGGGGCATTGAAATGTTGTTTTTAATTACCTCTAACCTCCACGACTCTTCCAACGGGCATTGCATTTCCTCCTAATTTTAGTCAGCTTTTGCTTTTCAATGCATAGGCGAACACTAAGGGAGACCAACTCCCCAATAATGGGTAGAAGGTTTTTAGTACACTGTAATCCACGTCTGTTTCAAGGGGCATTGCAGTTCCTCATAATTTTTGGAAAGCCTTCCATTCACTGCTTAGGCCAACAGTGTACAGGAGATCCAGTTGCTATAAATGGAAAAAAGTTTTAGTTAAGGCCCTCTGTCCTCCATGTCATTTCCAAGGGGCATTGGAGTACCTTAAAATTTTTGGTAGGCATTGCACTCACTGTATTCCCTATAACTGTGTAGCCGAACCGCTGCTTTTGGTACAGAAACATATCCTACAAGACATGTGTGGTTGACTGGCCTGATATTGATGTGAATGGTCCCTGTTCCTCCTGCTCTTTCTCCTTTGCCACCACCTCATCCATGATTCATCACCAGAAGCTTTTGTTTTAACGGTAGTCATAGATCTAGGTTAATAGCAGGAAAACATCCGGCAATCCTCGGAGGAGGTAGGATATGCGCCAAAATGCTGACCACCTCAGGCCTAGCCGCTATTACATACATGCGCTTGCATTCCAAGGAACAGAAAGTTAAGAAGATGGATGGCCTCATGATCATGAATAATTTACTCGTTGTGTAGGAGGCCAACCACTGCTGCTGTCTACCTTCTGGGGACCGTGTGTTGGCACCCGGCCACGGGGCGGCTGGGGACCGAGTATGGACACTCGGCCGCCCCCTGGTGGCTGGGGTCCAAGCGTGGACACCCGGCCGCCAGGCAGCTGGGGACTGAGTATGGATACCAGGCCGCCGACGCAGCCATGACGTGGTGGCCAGATTCCGCCTCCACTTGCCTAAAAGGCCCAATTTCAAGTGCAAGCAAGCAAGCAGTATGGTGTTGCAGCCTGGGCGTGGGTGGGTGGCAGGCTGCATACTTGCGCTTGCACTGCAAGCAATGGAGGAGATACAATTTAACACTGCCCTGGGACAAGGACTTGAATGGGGATAGTTGCAAGTCTGCAACGACAGGAGCAGGGCGGGAGGCATCTTCGCATGTACCATGAACAGAGGGTTGGCGTGCACACACAACAGTGGAATAGGCTGTCCTTCCCACTAAATGCACTGGGGAGGGCACAGGTAATGTTTTGGTATGTGCGCTTGTGTATAAGGTGCACCGGGACAAATAGGGACGGCTGGGGACCGAGTGTGGACACCTGGCCGCTGGGCGGCTGGGGACTGAGTATGGATACCAGGCCGCCGACGCAGCCATGACATGGTGGCCGGCATCTGCCTCCACAAGCCTAAAAGGCTTTATTTCAAGTGCAAGCAAGCTAGCAGTATGGTATTGCAGCCTGGGGTGGGTGGGTGGCTTCTAAGGGTCTTCCCCATGCTGTTCCCATGTCTTTTCAGCACTGTATGCATGTGTCACACAGCACATGGCCAGATAAGGTTGTAAAATGTTAAAATGACATTTCCCGGTGAATGCATTTGTCACGGTTGAAAGCAATACAAAAGGGCAAAATCGCATAAAAAATGCTACTTGTGAACATAGCCCAAGGTGTGGAGGAGTATTTTTGGTTTTAGTTATTTATTTTACCTTCTACACAAGTTTTTACCCCTGAAAGGATGTTCCTTAACATATTTCACAGGAAAACAGTTTCAGTTTAGTTTTTGAACGTTTTATTATGAGCCCGTTAAAGTGGCTTAATACCTCTGACCACGTTGTTGACAGCAGTGACCTGGGGGTCAGAAATGCTTCCTGGGGCGATCCCCATGCTGTCCCCATGTCATTTGAGCACTGTCACTATTGTTTTGGGCACTCTTTAGGCTTTCTACAGACTGCCGGGGGTGCCACAGCAAAAATGCTCGGGTCTCCCATAGACTAACATTGGGCTCGTTGCTCGGGTCGAGCACCCGAGTATCACGGTGAGCTCGGCCCAAGCTTCGAGCACCCGAGCATTTTAGTGCTCACTCAACACTAATGGGGATCTGACAACAGGCACACGCAAAGTCTTTTGTTTTTCCAGTTTGGATGGTGTCTGGATATAAATAGTGTACAGCTTGGTATACTCTATAGTGGATGTTGCCAAACTGCAACTTAGTTTCTGTTCATTTCAATAGGAGCTGAGCTGCAGTTCTCATCAATGGCCACTAGGTAGTGTACAGAGCTGTACTATTAAGCGGCATACACTGTTTACACCTGTCCGTTGCTGGAGCTGATAAAAGCTGATCAATAGGAGAGCCAGATGTCCAACCTTAGCCATAAGTAGCTATTTATACTTGGAATAATGTGTATTTCCTATACCTCTGGAAAATGTCTGCCCTCGGTTCCCATTGTTGTGCTCTTGGAGTAATTACCCTCCCTACTCTCATACATCGAATAAAGGTCTGTACAGTGGTCATGTGATGTCATCAAGTGAATGATTCATCCAATCACTCTGGTCAGTATATTTTATGACACTATGAGGGGCTCATGTAATTTGTATATTGAACTGAGGCCATGATACTTAATATATATATGGAATATATGAACTAATGTGAAATAGCAAAAATAAACTTTTGCAATTTAATTTCCCACAAAATGATTTATAGACAGCTCATTTAATTTGAACCTCATTTAACAAGAATTTTGAATATAACATAAACAAATAGTAGGTAAATGATAATGGCAGTTTACACATGTGCCTCTTTCTTAGATGCATCTCAATGTTTTGGCTATTTCATAGCCATAATTTAGGTAAGATAAAGGCCTGTATTTCTAATTATGAAGAACAATACTTTGTGCAAAAAGAAATATTAGTTTTGTTGCACTATTCGTACTCTGCACATACCCAAAGTCAAAGGTTAAATGTAAAATCTGAAAGCTTATTAAACCCAAGTTCCCTTAAATTAAATTAGGTTGCATTGTACAGATACTAAAAATATTTCCCATTGTCTAGATATTACAGTAAACTTCTACCCCAAATGTAAAATAGAAAATTATCAATTAAGGCAGCAGCCAAATTTTGGTAATTATTATACTTCATTTACTTACAGAGATACTAGCATTTTTCTCCTTAATTACTACAACCATTTTTGTGATAATAGGAAGTTCAAATATATTATCTTTCCTTTATTGTAAAAAAAAAAAAAAATAGTATTCAGTCACCTCTTAGCCCCTCTGCCATCCCACTCCCTCCTCTACTGGTGGCTGACAGTGAACAAAAAGTAATCAGTAATTTTTAAGCAGCAAAGTGGATCCGGAGTTAATGTAGCTTTTTAAGCTGGACTCTTGAAGAGTCCTTTAAAAGCATTTAGGGTTTGTCCAGCACCTAAAATGTCCTTTCTTAATATCTATCTTTACACTCTACCACTATTGTAATGAGTTTTATTATAAAATCCTCTAAACTTCTCCTTATCTAGTTAATCTCTAAATGAGTTGCGTTTTTTACTTCACTTCCTGTGATGTTTCGATTGAGAGGAGTCTCAAACAGACATCACAGGAGGCTGGGGCTGCACTCACTTTTCTGCAGTGTATATTGCCCCTCCTGGAAAAGGACATCATCAGGGGCGGCACTGCAGTTGTTTAGTACAGTTTCTTGCATCACCACGCTCTGAAGATGTCCTGTATAGTGATGAGCGAGTATGTTCGGTTAACCCTTTCGGCGAGTATACTCGGACGAGTACCGAGTATCTTCTTTAATACATGTGAGGAATGCTTGTTTCTTTCGCATTCCTCACATGTATTAAAGCTGTCAAACATTTGCAAATCATGCACACGGGAGTGATTCCAACATATCACCGAGTACGCTGAAGATACTCGGTACTCGCCTGAGTATACACGCAGAAAGGGTTAACCGAATATACTCGCTCATCACTAGTCCTGGATCCATGGTGATAGAAGCTGTGGGAGAGGTGAGTGCAGCGCTGGCTCTCTGCTTCTGTCTTTGTCGCCGCAACTTCAAACTTAAACAAGACATTGTCAAGGGGTGGAGATAGAAGCAGTGAGTGACTCCAGTGACACCCAACAGCTTCTAGCACCACCCTCAAATGAATTGTCATTAGTGAATAGGGAATAACTTCCAAATGTGAGAATTTCCCTTTAAGGCTGGTTTTACACATAGCATTTTGGGATAGGAAGTGAAGGTAGAAATAAAAAAAAAATGGCACATTTTTAAGGTTCTAGATGTTCAAATACCAAAAAGAATCATTCACGTCTTCATAAAACATGAAATAAAAAATATATTCCAGTATGATTTTATAAATAAATTGCAAAATCAAAGAGAAAACAATATATAAATATATGTGTTTACTACAAAGGAATACACTGTATATTAATATTACACTATTTGGCAAAAGTTATTTAAAGCAGCCCGTCCCGATGACATGACATTCAGATTTGTGGCGTTAATTAAGCAAAAAAGAAAAAAGTTATAATGAAAAACAGAAAACAAAATAAATAAATAAATAAACACAAACACAACAAAAACGCTCCATGTCTAATTTGCTTCCCTTTCAAATCTTCCAAATGAGCATATAGAAAGAAGCAATAATGTAAGCGGTATTATGGACTACTTGTCAGAATGAACATTGGTGCCCATTGTAACGAGAGCTATTGTAATTTATCTAACAATGTGTTCCTGAATGAAATTACAGCATTGCTTGTTACGATGCGGGGACACTTTTTCAGCTCTGAAATTGGATTTCTCTTTAACATTTTTACATTAATAAAGGCCACCATTTACACTAATGCACAGAAGAACAGCAGGTCTTTGTCTGAGATGAATGTGTGTTTTGGGCAGAATTCACCATGGTAATACATGTCAGCTTCGCTCCCGGTGACATCACCGAGAGAAGACAAAACAAAGTCTTTGATAAAGCGCATATTGTGAAGACAAGCTGAAAAGAAATTTCATATGTGCGTGAAGACAAAAAAAAAGAAATGGTTGGAAGATTACGATCTTTAAGATGCTATCTTTCCTCATTATTCTGGAACCATGCTAGCTTCTTCAGCCTGGCTGGTGGTTGTTAAAGAAATTAAAGCCAGATGCTAAGTTCAGAACTAGTATAATATGTGCTCTGTATGCTCATTGGTTTTAACGTGGCACAGTATGGTTTCGGATGTATATATTTGCTCAAAAATTTATTTTGGCTAAAACAGGTCTTGGCCACTAGGGCAAGCTCTAAAAATATTGTTAGCAAAAATAATGGTGCTCATGGTGGCTCAAGGGCTATTGTGTTGCTTTGTAGTCCTACGGTCCTGGGTTCAAATCCCACCAAGGTCAACATCTGCAAGAAGTTTGTTTGTTCTCTATGTGTTTGGGTGGGTTTCCTCCAAGTTCTAAAGTTTCCTCGTACACTATTACTGATATGGAATGTAGATTGTGAGTTCCAATGGGGACAGTGATGAAAATGTCTGTAAGCACTATGGATTCTCAAAACCCTCACCACAGTGGTTCTTGTGCAGTGCAGACAGATGTTGCTGGTGCAGCAAGATGCAATGAAAGCTGTAATGGTTGAATGGCTTGTGGAGGAGTAGAGCAGTAGACTAGAAATAATCTGAAGATCCAGTGAAGAGAGACTGAAGTAGCAGAGTTGAGATAATGGCAGAGTAGAGTAGATTCATTGTAGGTCAGGAGACTCACAGCAGCATTTCAGTGATGTAGGAGAGCCCAGTAATACAGCAGAAATGGGTATGTAAGGAGACTCACCTGTATTGTTGTAGCAGAGCCCAGTGACACAGGAGAGCTGGGTATGTAAGGAGACTCACCTATAATGATGTAACAGAGCCCAGTGCCACAGCAGTACTGGGTATGTAAGGAGACTCACTTGTAGCATTGTAGCAGAGCCCAGTGACACAGCAGAACTGAATATGCAAGAAGACTCACCTGTATTGATGTAGCAGAGCCCAGTGACACAGCAGAACTGGGTATGTAAGGAGACTCACCTATAATGATGTTACAGAGCCCAGTGCCACAGCAGAACTGGGTACATAAGGAGACTCACTTGTAGCGTTGTAGCAGAGCCCAGTGACACAGCAGAACAGGATATGCAAGGAGACTCACCTGTCTTGATGTAGCATAGCCCAGTGACACAGCAGAACTGGGTATGTAAGGAGACACACCTGTATTGATGTAGTAGAGCCCAATGACACAGCAGAACTGGGTATGTAAGGAGACTCACCTGAATTGATGTAGCAGAGCCCAGTGACACAGCAGAACTGGGTATGTAAGGAGACGCACCTGTATTGATGTAGTAGAGCCCAATGACACAGCAGAACTGGGTATGTAAGGAGACGCACCTGTATTGATGTAGTAGAGCCCAATGACACAGCAGAACTGGGTATGTAAGGAGACTCACCTGAATTGATGTAGCAGAGCCAAGTGACAAAGCAGAACCGGGTATGTAAGGAGACTGACCTATAGTGATGTAACAGAGCCCAGTGATACAGCAGAACTGGGTATGTAACGAGACTCACTTGCAGTGCTGAAGCAGAGCCGAGTAGCTCAGCAGAGTTGGTAATCTCAGGAGACTAGTTTATAATGATGGGCAAAAAAGTGATTACCCGGTATGCAGTGGAACAGAAAGAGCCTCTAGAGCAGGAGACAAGAGGGGAAGCCAACACTGAAGTTAGGACATGTAAGTAGTAATGGATATATCTGACCATACACAGCTGTGAAAAGGAAAATTAAAGGAGGATTGGCACTGAAATTGGTACCAGGATCATTAAATGCATTTGGTGAGAGGATAAGGCTATTGGCTAAACAATTAGGCATTACAGCCTAAATCCAGGCATCACTTGTCAAGTTAGAGATATTAAGTGATATCTCTAAACCCAAATATAGTCCAGGGTTCATAAAAAACTCAATGTCAAAAGGACGCCAAAATCAAGTACGAGGGCAGTATGGAGACTTGGACAAGAAGTGATGGGTCCATAGATGGAAAGTTAACATTTTACTCATATTTCATGAGCTAAAAGATAACACAGGTCACAGAGCATGCCAGGTACACTTTTCCATAGAGGCCAATAAATATTTAACAAGTACTAGTTCCTATAGTCCATACATCTGCTGAAGAGCTGCAAGAGACAGACAGTCCATTGATTTGCATGGTTTCTCCATGTGGAGAGTGACAAGCCAGGTAAGGCATGTCAGTATGAGGAGACTTAAATGTCTTGCATGCTCCTCTGGGAAATTCAATTTGCAAATTGATTCTTCAAAGAGGAAGATGACTGAACTCTAGTGCCACCTATTGGAAGCTGCAATCCTACAAGTCAATAATGACCTTTTAACGAGCCTTACCATATGACTTAGGATAATAGAAAGTTCTCCAAGCAGTACTTTAACGGAATCAACATTTATCATCTATTCACAAGACAGATGAAAAGTGCCTGGATCTTGAAGGTCTCACTCCAAAGACCCCATCCGATTACTATCAAGCATGGACACTACTGTCCCATTTAAAGCCTATGGCACTGTTGTCGATAGAGGAGTACAGCACGATAGCATTGCTTCCATTGTGCTTTTGGAAGAGAATATTCATCTTATTAGACAATCAATTCTTCTTGCCATATTTTTCTCTTGGATTGTGTAAGAATGCCAGAGAAAGATAAAATCCTTTTAAACTCATATGAAGCTGTCATTAGTGTTGAGCGAAAGTGCTTGTAACTCGAGTTTGCCGAAGGTGTGCACCGAGAATCGCGGGAGCTCCAGTTACATGTTTGAGTCCCCGTGGCTGCATGTTTCATGGCTGTCAGACAGCCACAAAACATGCAGGGATTGCCTGACAAACACAGTCAATCCCTGCATGTTTTGTGGCTGTCTAAACATGTGGCAGCCGGCACTCAAACATGCCCCTCGAACACCCTCGATACTCAGTGCATACTCGAGCACCCTAGACAAACTCGAGTAACGAGCACTTGCACTTATCACTAGCTACCATATAGCATTATGCAAGGGGACATATTGGTTAAAATGACTGCAACTCTTTCTTATACGGACCCCAATGAAATTGTGTTTAAGAAGCAGCCGCCTACCCATTAAAATACTGGAATGTGCTTTTGTCATCAGGTATTTGTGCACCAACGTCCTGACTTACTAATGACATTTCCCAGGTAAGCCCGCGAGTGCCTGACATTGGCACCTGCACTTTATTTTCCGTACTTGAAAACTATTAATTGACTCAAGAGCTTTCAGTGGCAACAGGAAAATGTTTGGTTAGCATTTATTGGGAATAATTACAACACTCCAATCCACTTACTGTCACTTGTAGAGAAATTAGGAGATATATAAATATCACCTTAATGCACCACCGTTGGATTTCAGATGTCAGGCTGGTTAATTTGCTGATTCCTCTTGGGGGTAGGAGACAGCCTGGTGATGCATTGGCCCGCACTAGATGAAAACCTTTCATTTTCTTGACTCCGACTAGATTTGTAAATAAATCAAATGGTGCGATGAAATCATTACCAGCGGGAAAGGTAATGTACGGTACGGGTGTACCTTGCTGTATTAGCACTTTTTAAGCAATGGCTTTTCGAGAGATTTCAGCAATTGCTCCATTTATTGACAACTTCAAGGAATATGAAGGATTATGCTGTCGAAGATATTGTTAATGGAGGAGCAAGACGTATTCAACGCGTGGAGAGCTGCAAGCCGCCTACACTAATGCCTAGGAAATTCACAAAGGTTACGAATTCATGAGCCTGGCGCTCCAGACGAATAATTTCTGCTTGTTTCTAGAGTCGGCAGCAGCGGTTTGTGATTACTATGGATGCATATAAATCACCACTCTGCTTAATATTAATGTACATCATTGAACTGATAGGCAATATTAACCTTGGGTGTTAGGTGTCTGGGAAATTCAGAGGCAGCAATTGTACTCATTGCTTACTGTGTTATTTGTGGAAATGAGAACTTAGATGTTGCAGTACATGAATGGCCTGTTATATTGTGCAGAAAAGTCATGTTTCCTCTGTAATTACCCTATCACCTGGAGTGGAATCCAGGATTCTGCTGCTGGAGAAATAGAAGAAAAAAATGTGCACAGCTGTATAGATTAAGGTATATCACAACTGAATATACCATACCCCCATATCTTCTATTATTTAGCTACTTCCCTCCTGTTGCAGCTTTGATACTTTCTATTGTATCCTCATATGTATAATATGTTTACGTTACATGTGTTTTACATATGTGTCTGTAAAGCAGGTGCCGGATGCAACACGAGGCGGAAACAGTCAATGAACTATTTATTTCCTCCAGTAACTTACAGTAGCTTGGAAATAGTTAAACAGCATGAAACAAAATAATCACAAGTAAATTATACAATCTGGAACATACAATGAGTTCGATTTAAACGACACTTGTGTGATACACCCGTTCCTGTGAGAGCTACTACGTTGGCTCCTCATGAAGCAATGGCCCTAGTAGGGGTCACTGAGTCTTCCTTCTAGGCCGCAAGTCCTCCTGACAAAGGCTACCGAAGGACGTTGAACTACCCCTGACCATGTCTGCTGTCTTAGCCCAGGCTGACCCCTGTACCGTACGTCAGTGCTAGAAGCGAGACGGCCTGGCTCACTCATGTCTTCCTTCTGCCACCCCAGACGTCCTATTCCAGACAAAGTCTCCTCACGGATCTTTGGTGCTTGACCCACAATGGGTGTCTCCCGTGACTGGAGAGAAGGGCTGGGCTCCGGCTTTTGACTGGCGTTGTCTGGGCTCTGGATCTTGACCGGCACGTGTTTGGGGTCCATGCCTTGACTGGCGCAGTCTGGGCTTTGGATGTTGACCGGTGTAGATCGGGTCCTCGGGTCTTGACCGGCATAGTCAGGGCTCTTGATCTGGCTTAGTGTCATCTGGGTCCTGTTTGCAAGTGGCCAGCCCCCTGCTGGCACACGCTTCCTGCTGAGGCCTGTCACTCCGGCTGCAGTGTCTTCTTCTGTGCACGTCTGCACCTCTCTCTCTTGGAGCCAAAACCTGCTCTGGTTTTGCGAACAGCTCCTTTATATTTGGGAACTCCGTCATCATTGGCACCTGGCTGGGTGTTGCATTTGAACTCGCCCCCCCTGCAACTCTTCCTGTTCTGGTAAGTACTGCATGGTCCCATCTGGACAGTAGATGGCAGCCTTCTTGCACCAATGACACACAGCACCGGGGTTTCTCAAGAGTATTATCACTTCCTCTTACATGTCCGCCCTTACCTTTCCCCAAATGTAATACATTACAACATGCTAGAAAAACTCTTCATTGGCTGCAATACTCATCACATCCAGCGGGTGGCCACATACAGATGTATATTTGAGAAACATCTCCCAACAGAGTATCACAATGATGTTTTTATTTTTTTTCGATGCTGGTCATTTTATGACACTCATCTCAGGATATGTTTTTCTTTTACATATACGCAACCTTAGTAATGTCAAAGTGAACTCAACGTACAGCAAGTGAAATAAATATTGAACACATCACCAAATTTCTAAATAAATATACTTTTAAAGGTGCTCTTGACATGAAATTGTCACCAGACGTATTTCCACTTCTGGATTATGGCCCCAACAGTTCTCACTGGAACATTCAGTAGTTTAGAATGTCTTCTGTAACTAATACCTTCAGTAAGTTTTGCTACAATAATGTTGCAAAGGCCTTGAGACAGCTCACTGGTTTTACCCACCATGAAATGTTTCCTCTGTGGCACATTGGTAATGAGACATATTTTTATAGGCCATCAGTTGAACCAGCTGATATTATTTTTCACTAAGTGGCAGGATTGCTTTCTAATTACTGATAGATTTCAGCTGGTGTCATGACTTTCCAAGGCCTTTTGCATCTCTCATTTTTATGGTGTTCAAAACTTTTCCCCCCTGTCATTTCTCATTATTACACACAACTTAATTTATGGACATCTATGGTTTCATTTCTTTGTCTGTGTGGATTGGGTGGGTTGTTAATGACATCTGTTGAGAATTACATGTCAATCGCACCTTTAGAAATGTATCTACTGTGACTTGGTGACGTGTTCAATACTTATTTCACCTGCTGTATATGGCTTTAAGTAAACAATTGATAACTATTTATTACTGCTGTGCTGTCACACACTATCTGTGCAGTTTCTTCAGTGTTTTATGGTCTTTCTCTCTTTATCTGCATAGCTAAGCTTTGAGCTATGACATTTTCTCACTATTCATATTCACCCCAAAATGGCTGTTGCATTCCCTACATCTGACTTTTAAACAGAGTATGATCATCCTTATTGATTGGCTGTGCTATATCATATGATGCCATAAGTATGATATAGCACAGTTCATCAGTAATGACGAACATACCATGTATAAAAGCAGAGGCAGAGAACGCAGCCACCATTTTGGGGTAAATATGCATCAAGCCATTATGGGGAATCCTGCCTGGCCATGTTCATGAATCTATTGTACATTGATGTAGCTTAAAGTCTTGGTCTGGGCCCTGGGTCAAAAATTCACTTCTGAGGCTTCATGTAGAACTGTCTCCCAGCTCTTTTGGCCCCTGCATCAGCTAAGTTCATGCCTCACTAGCTTGGACCCCATGACTCACAAAAGATAGAGAACATGTCACAGTCATCATTCTTTAGACATTACAAAGCAGAAGTATACATAACCAAGTTTGCCGGATCACAGTGGTTAGTTGGTGAATTTTTCATTTTTTTCCTATTGTAGCTAGAGGTGTGTATTTTTTTCACATTTAAAATGGTCAGTTTTGAAAAAGAAAAAAAAAATACTCTGTTGTGAGATGTTTCTGCTATATGTGTCTGTATGTGGCCACCTTATGGTTGTCTTGTGAGTTGCAGCCTGATGTTTTTTTTTCTAGCACATCTGTGTTGAATTTGTATTAGGGGAAATTGAAGTCCTTAAAAGGTTTATCCTGGACTGAGCCATTGATGACCTATCCTTATAATGGGTACTGGCCTACAATACCTGAGAAAGGCCACTACGTGTGTATGGCGCTGTAGCGCTGTAGCGTTCCTTGCACTGTGTATATAAGAAATCCATGACTCCAAATAAGTGCTAAACAGAAGGGGGTTGGGCTTGGATCCCCCATCAATCTGTTGTCCAAAGGAAAAGTCATCAATTTCTAAGCTGTAGAAAACCAGCATTACTTACTAAATCGTTTGACATTCAAATTCACCAACTTTATTGAAAATTTTCCCAAAAATAGCAGCGAATCACAAGTACTGTAGTTTAATTACCCTGAAAAGACTTCTAGGACTGTATACAATTTGTTTCAAACTCTTAAAAAAACATAGCCTTAGTAATGTAAATGTGAACTCAAAATGTAATGAATGATAGCTGTTTATTGCAGTTAAGCTGTCACACACTATCTGTAATGTTTACTCAGTGTTTTATGACATTCTCTGAGCTGTAACATTCTTTCACTTTTCACTATCCAGATTAACTACAAATGGCTGCTGCATTCCCTCCCTCTGCTTTTATACAGGCTATGATTGTCCTTTCTATCTGTCTGTGCTAGACCATGCGATGTAATAGCTACAAGTGATTATTGGGAAGCCTGCACAGTTGCATCTGAACCTTCTCTTGCTCATGCCATCTTCTAGTTTGTGAAAAAATGTCAGTGGGCATATTTTTGGCTATTTACGCGAATCAAATCACAAATTGTTTGAAATTATTGAGTCAAGTGAATTTTTCTAACATTTGTCACAAATTTTATTCACATTGAATCGATTCGTTCATCTCTACTTACTGAATTACTTAATATTTCCAGAAATGTTTTTAATGCATTCCTTCATTTATTATCCATCCGTTCAGATTTTTACAGGATTTACAGATTCTGAGAGTCTATAATTGGTAGCAAAACAAAATCGAATGATTCCTGAATTTCAGCACAAGGATATTTTGACACTAGGAATAGTTTTACTTCTCCCCAACTTGTTAAAATGAAGAAAGTTAATACAGTGAGACCCTCGGAGTTCATACATTAATCCCAAGTTCAGGTTTCTTCCTGCATCCCATCTAACAAGGAAGGCTGAGTACAGAGATGTATACTAATCATATACAGTGGAAGGACGAGAACTGACAATTGGTACTTTATATTTGTGTCGCACTTGCTGGATTAACTAGGGAGCGGGCAGCGAGGTCAGGAGAGAGCACAGCCATAGCAAATACAGAGTGCTAATAAAAAAAAAAATAAATGGAAAGAGACCATGTAGAAGAATTTTAGATATTATCCTCAGTATATATGCCAATTAAAGATACAGTGATAAATATATATATATATATATATATATATATATATATGTATACATATTAATATACAATATATATACAGTACAGACCAAAAGTTTGGACACACCTCATTTAAAGATTTTTCTGTATTTTAAAGACTATCAAAATTGTACATTCACACTGAAGGCATCAAAACTATGAATTAACACATGTGGAATTATATACTTAACAAAATAGTGTGAAACAACTGAAAATAAGTCTTATATTCTAGGTTCTTCAAAATAGCCACCTTTTGCTTTGATGACTGCTTTGCACACTCTTGTCATTCTCTTGATGAGCTTCAAGAGGTTGTCACCGGAAATGGTCTTCCAACAATCTTGAAGGAGTTCCCAGAGATGCTTAGCACTTGTTGGCCCTTTTGCCTTCACTCTGCGGTCCAGCTCACCCCAAACCATCTCGATTGGGTTCAGGTCTGGTGACTGTGGAGGCCAGGTCATCTGGGGTAGCACCCCATCACTCTCCTTCTTGGTCAAATAGCCCTTACACAGCCTGGAGGTGTGTTCGGGGTCATTGTCCTGTTGAAAAATAAATGATGGTCCTACTAAACGCAAACCGGATGGAATAGCATGTCACTACAAGATGCTGTGGTAGCCATGCTGGTTCAATATGCCTTCAATTTTGAATAAATCCCCAACAATGTCACCAGCAAAGCACCCCCACACCATCACACCTCCTCCTCCATGCTTCACGGTGGGAACCAGGCATGTAGAGTCCATCCGTTCACCTTTTCTGCGTCGCACAAAGACACGGTGGTTGGAACCAAAGATCTCAAATTTGGACTCATCAGACCAAAGCACAGATTTCCAGTGGTTTAATGTCCATTCCTTGTGTTCTTTAGCCCAAACAAGTCTCTTCTGCTTGTTGCCTGTCCTTAGCAGTGGTTTCCTAGCAGCTATTTTACCATGAAGGCCTGCTGCACAAAGTCTCCTCTTAACAGTTGTTGTAGAGATGTGTCTGCTGCTAGAACTCTGTGTGGCATTGACCTGGTCTCTAATCTGAGCTGCTGTTAACCTGCGATTTCTGAGGCTGATGACTCGGATAAACTTATCCTTAGAAGCAGAGGTGACTCTTGGTCTTCCTTTCCTGGGGCGGTCCTCATGTGATCCAGTTTCTTTGTAGCGCTTGATGGTTTTTGCAACTGCACTTGGGGACACTTTCAAAGTTTTCCCAATTTTTCACACTGACTGACCTTCATTTCTTAAAGTAATGATGACCACTCGTTTTTCTTTACTTAGCTGCTTTTTTCTTGCCATAATACAAATTCTAACAGTCTATTCAGTAGGGCTATCAGCTGTGTATCCACCAGACTTCTGCACAACACAACTGATGGTCCCAACCCCATTTATAAGGCAAGAAATCCCACTTATTAAACCTGACAGGGCACACCTGTGAAGTGAACTCCATTTCCGGTGACTCCCTCTTGAAGCTCATCAAGAGAATGCCAAGAGTGTGCAAAGCAGTCATCAAAGCAAAAGGTGGCTACTTTGAAGAACCTAGAATATAAGACATATTTTCAGTTGTTTCACACTTTTTTGTTAAGTATATAATTCCACATGTGTTAATTCATAGTTTTGATGCCTTCAGTGTGAATGTACAATTTTCATAGTCATGAAAATATAGAAAAATCTTTAAATGAGAAGGTGTGTCCAAACTTTTCGTCTGTACTGTGTGTGTATATATATATATATATATAAATATATATATAGATATATATATATATATCTATATATATATGTTAGGCACAGTATAGGCAATGCATTAACATAATATAGAGAACCAATATTCATCAGCTTACAGTTTCAAGGTAACAATAGAAACTTGTTGGTTGCGATGCTCGGAAAAGTGTGTGAATAAGGTAAAGTGGATAATTCCAGCATCTACAATTGAAAATTTCAAAAACAAAACATGTTTATTTGGTCACTCTAAAATTTCAAAGACAAAAAGAAACACTTGTCCTACGCGTTTCAAGCCCATGCAGTGCCCTTAGTCAAAGCACTGTAACTTTTTTTTTATTTTTTAATTCAATAATGAGAAATTAATATTGTTAATTTCTCAGTATTGATTTACAAAATAAGTAAAAATATATTGGAAATATGTTGTATATAATATCACAATACATTATCCCATTTAGAACTAACCAATGAAATGAAAGAAACATTTTTGCTTGGGAGGAGACAATGACTCATATCAATATGGACTCGACTATTTAAGATGTTTATTCATACTGGTTTAGTGCTATGACTAAGGGAACTGCATGGGCTTGAAACGCGCAGGACAAGAGTTTCTTTTAATTCCTTTGAAATTTTAGAGTGACCAAATAAATATGTTTTGTTTTTTTTAATTTTCAATTACAGATGCTGGAATTATCCCCTTTACCTTAATGCACTGGGATGTTTTAGTCCTTGCTCTGGTGGTCCATCAGTTTTTGTGTACCTTAGCATTATAGTCAATGGGAAAATTAACAATTTCCTCATTGAAGCACCAACATGTCAGACAAAGGGATGCTGGTACTCCGACATAGATTATTCACCCATTTGGGATGGTGATGTGTGAAAGGACAGACCCCTTTGTCTATAATACCATAAATGTTAAAGTAGCAATTTGACAGTAAAGGGTTAAACAGAAGTGATTGACACTAGCTTTGATGGCTGCTGTTAGAAGAATGTTCCGGGAGTACATGAGCTACACATCCGTATCAGATATATGTGTGGGAGGGGCTTAAGGAATATCCTGTATTGTGGCCACTTTTCAAAAATTTTGGACATTCCATTTAAAGTGAACCTGCCCCATTTAAAAAAAAAAAAAAAAGTTTGAATTTTGTAAAAAAAAAAAATTTGGAAAAATTTGAATTGATTGTCTCATCTCTAATACTAATGTCTATGAATCAAAGAAGGCTTTTGATCTTTTCCCATAAACCTATATACAATCTGATCAATTCCTCCTGCTCATTAGCATGCTGCCCATACAGTACAGTCATGGCCAAAAGTATTGAGAATGAGACAAATAGTAATTTTTCCAAAGTTTACTGCTTCATTTTTTGTAATGGCAATTTGCATATACTTCTGAATGTCAAAGAGTGATCAGCTTAACAGCAATTACTGTACTTGCAAAGTCAATATTTGCCCAGAAAATGAACTTTAACCCCCAAAACACATTTCAACATCATTGCAGTCCTGCCTTAAAAGGAGCAGCTAATATCGTTTTAGTGATTGATCCATTAACACAGGTGTGGGTGTTGATGAGGACAGGGCTGGCGATCAATCAGTCATGATTAAGTAAGAATGACATCACTGGACACTTTAAAAGGAGGCTGGTTCTTGGTATCATTGTTTCTCTTCAGTTAACCATGGTTATCTCTAAAGAAACACATGCAGCCATCATTGCACTGCACAAAAATGGCCTAACAGGGAAGAGTATCGCAGCTACAAAGATTGCACCTCAGTCAACAATCTATCGCATCATCAAGAACTTCAAGGAGAGAGCTTCCATTGTTGTCAAAAAGGCTCCAGGGCGCCCAAGAAAGACCAGCAAGCGCCAGGACCGTATCTTAAAACTGTTTCAGCTGCGGGATCGGACTACCAGCAGTGCCGAGCTTGCTCAGGAATGGCAGCAGGCTGGTGTGAGTGCTTCTGCACGCACTGTGAGGCGGAGACTCTTTGAGCAAGGGCTGGTTTCAAGGAGGGCAGCAAATAAGCCACTTCTCTCCAGAAAAAACATCAGGGACCGACTGATATTCTGCAAAAGGTACAGGGAGTGGACTGCTGAGGACTGGGGCAAAGTCATTTTCTCTGATGAATCCCCTTTTCGATTGTTTGGGACATCTGGAAAACAGCTTATTCGGAGAAGAAGAGGTGAGCGTTACCACCAGTCTTGTCTCATGCCAACTGTAAAGCATCCTGAAACCATTCATGTGTGGGGTTGCTTTTCAGCCAAGGGAATCGGCTCACTCACAGTCTTGCCTCAAAACACAGCCATGAATAAAGAATGGTACCAGAATGTCCTCCAAGAGCAACTTCTCCCAACCGTCCAAGAGCAGTTTGGCGCCCAAAAATGCCTTTTCCAGCATGATGGAGCACCTTGCCATAAAGCAAAGGTGATAACAAAATGGCTCATGGAACAAAACATAGAGATTTTGGGTCCATGGCCTGGAAACTTCCCAGATCTTAATCCCATTGAGAACTTGTGGTCAATCATCAAGAGACGGGTGGACAAACAAAAACCAACAAATTCTGGCAAAATGCAAGCATTGATTATGCAAGAATGGACTGCTATCAGTCAGGATTTGGTCCAAAAGTTGATTGAGAGCATGCCAGGGAGAATTACAGAGGTCTTGAAGAAGAAGGGGCAACACTGCAAATATTGACTTGCTGCATTAACTCATTCTAACTGTCAATATAACCTATTGGTACTCATAATATGATTGCAATTATATTTCTGTATGTGATATAAACATCAGACAAACACTAATAAAAACCAGAGGCCAGAAGATCATGTGAAGATATTATTTTGGTGTCATTCTCAAAACGTTTGGCCATGACTGTAGATTGCATAGGATCCCTTTAACTGAATTTTTTTGGAATGGAAAAAATAAATAATTTCTGGACCACTTGTAATGCTTTTTTCTTTGTGACATTCTAGTCAACTTCTCTTCAACCAGAAGATACCGTGTGGCGTCAACTACTTTTCACGCTAAGATTCCTTCATGTTTAAGATCTGAGAATGGAATGCGTTATCACTACGCTCTACGGCTTGGCAAGTGCTGCTGAGTTGTGTGAACAATAACCGGTGTGAGAAAAATAAGAAGCACACAATTTATGGTGAGAAACTGGATGAAATCAAATGATACAAGATGGAATTCTCCCTACACGAGGTGTGCGGTCTAAAAAAAGACACCGCAGAACGGACGTCATCCGGAAATCTTAACGCCTGGGGCCATTAACGAAACTTTGTTCAGATCCAGAGATGAACTGGTACCCAAATAAATAAATCATATCTACATGTGTACGCATGTAGCTATTATCAAACTTGATGCCTTGATGTGATAAATATTTCACGTATCCACTTAGTATATTTGTTCTCATTTTCGTTTAAAATATCCACTTGTGGATTATTTTTTCAAGTATTTTGGAAATTTCTGAATTAAAGAGGTTGTCTGTAACTTAAAGATTTATGGTCTATCCTTAGGATATGACATCAATGTCTGATCAGTGGTGGTGCAACACCCGGTACTCCTGCCCATCAGAAGTTCCCGGCGTTGGAGGTGGCCGGAACTGCTCAGTTGCAGTACTGCATAGCTTTGTCAATGGAATAGTTGCCACGGCTAGTGCTGCACATCCACCCACTATTGATTTGAATAGGGGGCTACGTGCAGTACCCGGCCGCCGCCACTATACAGTCAATGGAGCTGTGCTGTGCACTTACGCAACTGAGCAGTTCCGACCACGGCCAACACCAAGAAAAGCTAATCGGTAGGGGTGTTGGGCGTTGCCCCCCCCTACTGATCAGACATTGATGACCCTAGTGTTTGGATAGACCATCAATATTAAAGTCCTGGATAACCCATTTAAGACCCTGATTACATGATGTCATTATGAATGCCATAATGATCCATTGCTAATGTTTGCACTATATCAAATGTTCCTAAGAAATTCACTTATTCGGCTGCTTGCTACAGTTTTGATAAAAACTAATATTTTATTTTCTGTAGATTTAGCAGTTCTCTGGAAGCGAGCTCTGATTGGCAGCTTTCGGTATACACTGTGCATAGGCAGAAAGCTGCCAATCAGTGGTGGGAGCGGGATTATACAGTACAAAACCTGATATCAGATTCGCTTTAAGAAAAAGAAGAAAAAAGGGAAACAATACACCACACACTCTAGGGTAATAAGGTATGAAAAATCAGACTAAGGCCACATTCCCACATTCAGTATTTGGTCAGTATTTTACAGAAGTGGTGACGTGTTTCTATTATACTTTTCCTCTGATTGTTCCACTCTTGGTTTTGGCTTACAAATACTGATGTAAAATACTAACCAAATACTGAACATGTGAATGTGGCCTAAGGGGAAATATAATCGAGATTTTGCTCACATGATGTGATTGTGCAATGCATAGCAATGAAGGTACCTCATCCCACAGTTGCCACTGGAGTTCTACATGACTTTCTTGGCAGCACATCCAGTTTCAACAATTTTCTACAATGGATCTTACTCTTAAGAATGAGTCGTGCTGAGCATAGTCCCAGGACTAGGGCATGCAAAACCACAGATTAGAAGCCATGTATGACATGAATGGATATGGATAATAGTGACCCAATATGTAATGTACTGTACCCTGCAATGTGTATCAGATCCTTTCTTTTTTACACAAACATCAGTCAAGATTCTCTCTTTTTCCACTCTTCTTCCAGCCACTTTCTTTTTCTCCCTTCCCCTTCCTCCTCTATTCTCTTCCTCTTTTCTCCTCCCTTCCCTTTCCTTCTCTTCCTTCTTCTATTTTTTTGCTCTCCTCTCATCTCTCCTTTCTTCTTATATCATATTCTTTCCCTGCACTCCACTTTTCTTTTTTTTCTCATCTCTTCTTCCCTAGTCTCCACTCCATTCCTATACTATCTTTCTGTGCTCTCACTTTCTTCTTCCTTTCACTCCTTTCATCTCCTCTCCTCTTTGCCTCTCTGGTATTCTCATGTTTTTCTTCTTTTTACATTCTTCTTTCTTTTCCTTTTTTTCTTATATTTTATGCATCAATTTCCTTTACTTTCTGCGCCTCCTTTCTTTGTCTTCTATGTTGCAGTCTCCTATGATGTTTTCATCCTTCCTCCTCTCCACACTTTTGCTCACCTCACCTCTTCTGTTCTTCCATATACTTTTCTTCTTTCCTCTTCATTATCCCCTTAATCCCTTTACTACCTGCTCATTCTTTTTCCTCTCCTCTGATAATTTTCTCTATTCTCCTTTCTTCAATATTGCTTACCTCTAGTTTCCCTCTCTTGTATTCTTTTCTCTTCTTATCTTTCTCTTCGCTTCCCTTTAATTTTTTGCCCCTTTTTTTCCTTTCCATTTTTTTTCTTTTCTCTTGTTTATTTGACCTTTATGCTGTTTTTTTCTCCATGCTATTCTTTTCTTTCATTCTCACCAAACTTCACATCAATCTATTCATTGGATAGGTCATCAATATCATCTGTCGGGGGCTCCTTCTGCAACCAAATGTACACAGTGTATGAAGGTGAAACAGCACAGTGCAATGCAAATGACATACCACTATATGGCGTAGGGAGTCATACAGTTCAAGCTATGTATGCCGTGTATGACCGGCTGCACTGGTTGAAGGTGGGGATGTAGTGTGTCGGACCTTCCTAATTCTAGTGTAGGACAAGTCATTGAGTCCTTATGATTTGCTTATGATCTGTAGAATGTATGCATATGTTAAAATATATAATCGTGCTGTTTTCCCTAGAACATGCAAAAGTAGCTAAAATAATGGGTTGCTCAATGGTCAACACCTCTGCCTATAATGGTAAAGGGGTCATCCACTACTAGGACAACCACTTCTCAATCTGAATGTTTGCCCACGTTAATAAAAAGCACCTATACTCACCTCCCGTGCCACTGCTGTCCCAGCCTCTTCGACATTAGAGTTCCCGGGGTTTACATATGATTGTTATGACACGTGAGCCTTGTGTCCAATCAGCACTGGTTTCACGGTCCTCACCTTCAGACTTCTAAGCAATCAAAAGGAAGTGAGCGGACAGCCGCAGATCTCACTTCCTGATTAATTATCACTTATTTCTACCTTTGCTTCTGTCTCCAGCCAGCTCACTAGCTCTATATAGATAGCAACTTTAATGTTATCCCTTATTGCAGACAGATCTGTAGACAGATTCAAGTAGTTTTGGAGTGTAAATGATTAGTGGAAGGGAGAAGAAGTAACTGATAAGAAGAAGTGACTTTGCAGGATATTTGAGAGTTGTTCAATAAGTTATCCACCTGAATATGAAAACCAAATTTTCTGAGAAAACTGAACTTACCACATTTCAATGTAATCCCCTTTGACTTCATCACACATATTCTACTTCGCCCTTGTGATCGAATGCCCTCAGAATAGAAGACTTTTTGCTTCTGTAAGGACCCTCTTACTGCCTCTTTGAAATCGTTGCCCATGCAGAAATTTCTTCAGATTCCGAAAGAGAAAGTAATCACTGGGATCAGGGTCCGGACTGTAGGGTGGATAGTTAAGCTCCATGAAGCTGTATCTCCTGGCAGCAGCTTGTGATTTTCAAGACTTGTGAGCTGATGCATTGTCATCAACCAGCAACACAACTGACGATAATTTCCCCCAGGGTTTCTCTTTGATTTCCTCACTTCATCCCTTCATTATTGAAGCATAGGTTCTCCAGTAATTGTTGTATTGTGTGGCATGAATTCTAGTAATAAAATGCCGTCTGTACCCCAAAAATCTGTTGCCGTGATCTTTCCAGCAGACTGCTGAACAGAATATTTCTTTGGAGTTGGTGACCCCTTGTTCCTCCAATGCATGGGCTCTTGTTTGGTCTCAGGATCATGGTGGTGGCCCCATGTTTCATCAACTGTAAAAATTTGAGAATAAAGTCTCCTGGATTTTCTCTAAGCATGTCCAAATTCTCTTGGCTAAATTGCCGGCAACATGTTTTTTTGCTAAGGCATCAACATTCATGCCACCCAACGAGAACTGCCTTTTAACAACCTCAAAGCATTATGAATGATACTGGAAACCGAACCAACTGAAAAGCCTAATTCATGAGCTATAATACAGATTTTGATTTAACAATCTTTCAAACTTATGGCCTCCACTTTACAGCACATGCTTCAACAGCTCATCTTCAATTGATTCCCTACCCAATTTAAATTTCTTGGCCCAAAATAGTATATTTACTTTACTTAGTAGTAGGAAGGTGCTTCATCACCATACACAGTGTAGGGATTTGTACTCACTGAGCCACGTTGGAGGTAGGCACGGGTTCACACAGTGATGCAATCCGCGGGTTCAAACAAACTGGTGGTTTATTTAGTGTCCATACACCAGTGAGGAAACAAAAGTAACAGCCTTTTCCTGGCTCAAAAAAGGAATAACAGAACAAACCTCAAAATAACAAATCCATGCAGCACGGCCTCAGCCGTTTAAACAAAGTGCCTTCCTCTGCCTCCTGCAGAGTTTAAAGAGCACATGTAAGGTCTGCTCACCTTGCCCAACACACACAGACAGACTGAGACAGACACAGCTGTCTTAAATCAGCCTTCCAAGACCTGGACTGGAGGTAAATGAGCAGCTGTTCCCCCCCCCAGCGCTCTCAGCTGCTCATAAATCCCAGCCCTGTAATCCGGGCCCATTAAATTCCTCTCAGCTCTATGTGTGCTGGAGCCTGCTTTTCCGGGTCCTACATCACCGAAGCTTGGTACTTCGGGGACACATACCTTCCGTCCACGACCTGTCTGGCAGCCACCTTACATTCTCCCCCTTCTGCCTAAAGCCGGGGGGCTTGGCACCTTCTGTTACCATACAATAAACCCTTGACAAGGCATCAGCATTCCCATATTGTTTCCCAGACCTATGCTCTACCCGGAAACTAAAATCTTGTAGAGCCAGGAACCACCTAGTCACTCTGGCATTGTTCCCCTTCTTTTCTCGCATCCACTTCAATGGGGCATGGTCTGACACTAACCTGAACCTTCTACCTAACAGGTAATACCTCAGAGTGTCTAACGCCCACTTAATGGCAAAACATTCTTTTTCTACAATGGAGTAGTTATTCTCACAAGTGGAGAGCTTCCAACTGAGGTATATTACAGGGTGTTCTTCTCCGTTAATCTACTGGGACAAGACTGCTCCCAGCCCGACATCCGATGCATCCGTCTGGACCACAAACTCCTTGGAGAAGTTGGGCGCCACCAAGACTGGCTGTTTACAGAGGACCAGTTTCAGTTCCTGGAAGGCCCCTTCTGCTTCCAGGGACCACTTGGCCATAGCCAACTTCGTCCCTTTCAGAAGATCCATCAGCGGGGCTGCTATCAGGGCAAAGTTAGGGACAAATCTTCGATAGTAGCCCACAATGCCTAGAAACGCCCTGACCTGCTTCTTCGATAGGGGCTGTGGCCAGTTCAAGATCGCCTCAACCTTATTTATTTGTGGTTTTATTTCCCCTCTACCAACCACGTACCCTAGGTACTTGGATTCCTCTATCCCCATGGCACATTTATTCAGGTTGATAGTAAAGCCCGCCTTCCTTAGGGCATCAAGTATGCCTTGAACTTTGTCAGGATGACTTTCCCAGTCCTGGCTGTATATAACGATGTCACCTAGGTAGGCCTCTGCATACTTTTTCGGGGTGCTAAGATCCAGTCCATGGCTCTCTGGAAGGTGGCCGGAGCTCCATGTGACCCAAACGGCATTCTGACGTATTGATAACATCCGTCTGGCGTCGAGAAGGCTGTCTTCTCCTTGGCCTCTTTGGACAGGGGAATTTGCCAATATCCTTTGGTGAGGTCCAGAGTGGTGATGTACTAAGCGGATCCTAGCCTTTCGATAAGCTCATCTACCCTAGGCATTGGGTAGGTGTCGAGCTTCGAGACCTCGTTCAACTTCCTATAGTCGTTGCAAAACCGCCATTCCCCATCTGGTTTCGGCACTAAGACTATAGGACAGGACCATCCACTTTTGGATTCTTCAATGACTCCCAGGTTATGCATCCGTCTCACTTCTTTTGAGATCACCTCTCTGCAGGCCTCGGGGATCCGGTATGGTTTTGGATTGACGCGAACATGAGGCTCTGTGAGAACCTCATGCTCTATGACCTGAGTGAGTCCAGGCAACTCCAAAAACAGGTCTTTATTTTGCTGTAGTAACTCTTTGCACTGTTGCTTTTGGGCATGTGACAGTAACTCTGCCACCTTGACCTCTTTCACATCGGCCTCAGCCTCAGCCACTAAACAGGGAGCTTCCACGGGCTCTCTATCTTGCCATGGCTTAATCAAGTTAACATGGTAAATTTGGTAGGGCTTCCTCTTCCCCGGTTGGTGGATTTTATAGTTGACTTCCCCCACTTTCTCTACTACCTCATAGGGGCCCTGCCACTTGGCCATAAACTTGCTCTCTACTGTGGGCACTAGTACAAGCACTCGATCTCCTGGGTTGAACGATCTCACCCTGGCCGATCTAGTATACACCCTGGACTGTGCCTCTTGTGCCTTGAGGAGGTGCTTCTTCACAATGGGCATCACGTGGGCAATCCTCTCTTGCATCTGGGCAACGTGCTCCACCACGCTCCTATAAGGAGTGGTCTCAGCTTCCCAGGACTCTTTCGCCACATCCAGGAGTCCTCAAGGGTGTTGTCCATAGAGTAGTTCAAATGGGGAGAAACCTGTGGAGGCTTGGGGAACTTCCCTGATGGTAAACCACAGATAGGGAAGCAGACAGTCCCAGTCTTAGCCATCCTTTTCCACTGCTTTCCTCAACATTGCTTTCAAAGTTTTGTTAAACCTATCGGCCAGTCTGTCCGTCTGGGGATGGTACACGGAGGTTCTCAGTTGTGCAATCTGCAATGTCTTGCACAATTCCCTCATGACCTTCGACATATATGGAGTTCCTTGGTCTGTTAGGATCTCCTTAGGCAACCCCATTCTTGAAAACATGTGCACTAACTCCCAGGCTATACACCTAGCGGAGGAGTTTCGTAGTGGTACGGCCTCCGGATACCATGTAGCATAATCTAATACCACCAGGATATACTGATGCCCTCGGGCGGACTTGACCAGAGGCCCCACTAGATCCATTGCTATGTGTTCGAATGGAACCTCGATGATGGGTAGGGGCACTAGGGGACTGCGGAAGTGTGCCACTGGGGAGGATATCTGGCATGTGGGGCAGGAACGAAAATAACTCTTTATTTCTCTATAGCAACCTGGCAAGTAGAATCTCTGGAGGATCCGTTCCTGAGTCTTGTCTGCACCCAGGTGACCACCCAACACATGAGAATGAGCCATGTCTAACACCCTGTGTCTATAGGGCCCTGGCACCAGCAACTGTTCTATTACCTCCCCCCTTGACTTGGTTACTCTGTACAGCAAATCCCCATTCACAGCAAAATGAGGGAACCGAGTGTCAGCCCCCGGTTCCTGAGGCACCCCATTTAACACAGTAACATTTTCAAAGGCCCCTTTCAGAGTTAAATCCCTGAGTTGGGCAGTTTCAAAGTTTCCCTCAGACACCTCAAGCTCAGGGATATTGGCCTCAAGGGATGTTGCCTCATCCTCATCGCCCACATACACACACATGGGAAACTCATCTACTATGTTCTGCGGGTAAGTTTCCATAGGGGCGATCTGGCTGTCGTCCGAGCAACCAGGTGTCACCGTTTTCCCCCACATTTCCCAGAATAATGCAAAGTCACGTCCAATTATTATGGGATACAATAGGTCCTTAATGACCACCACTTCATGAGATGTTGTGCCACAGTCTGTGTTTACATTCACCTGGGCCACAGGATAGTTCTTAGCATCCCCATGGATACACCGGACACCCACCACCTTCCCAAGAACCAGTCGATGAGGGAGTGTGGTCCTTATCAGGGTCACCAAACTTCCTGAGTCCAATAGTCCTGAGACTTGTACCCCATTTACTGACACTGAGCATGCCTGAGGGCCCTCGCCATGTTGAGGGCAGGCTGCAGGCGGGGTAGGCAAAATAGAAGCAACGCTTGCCCATGTTGCAGTGCATTGGCTCAGAGTTTATGGGACACAGGGCGGCAATATGGCCAGGGTATAACATCTCCAACGCACTATATTATGGGGTGGGACCTTGGGCAGCAACTCAGACCCCCCCTGAACTCTAGGACGCCCCCCAGGTGTGGCGCTAGCTCCCTTCTTTTGGGTATCCGCCGCCTTTTGGGATCCGTAGTATTGAAAGGCTACGACCCCGTGTTTTCCAACGGACTCTCAACCGCCTGGTATCTTTCCACCAACCCCAACAAATCATCGGCATTATGGGGATCTCCCTGGGCAACCCAGGATTTCACCGACTTCGGGAGAGAGTGTATAAACCTGTCTATAACGACCTTCTCCACCATCTGTGCTAGGGAGGAAGATTCAGGTTGCAACCACTTTTTGACCAGGCGTAGGAGGTCGAACATCTGGGACCGGGGAGGTTTGTCACTGCAATAGGCCCAGTGGTGCACCTGTTACGCCCTGACAGTCAGAGTCAGTCCCAAGCGTGCCAAAATCTCAGTTTTCAACTTAGCGTACTCTTTTGCGTCCTGCAAGGCCAAGTCATAATAGGCCTTCTGCTGCTCGCCTGTCAAATATGGCGCCAGTACCTCTGCCCACTGCTCTGGAGGCAATTTCTCCTGCTCTGCCACCCTCTCAACGACAGTCAGGAACGCCTCAACGTCATCACCCGGGGTCATCTTTTATAATGCTCTTCTTACCGTCTTCCTGACGTGTGAGTCATCACCTGGATCTGAGGATGTGGCAGTCTTCCTGTCACGGATCTGCTCTGCCAAGATTTCCGTTTGTCTTTGCTGCTGTTGGATTTGCTGCATCAGAAGTTCATTTGTTTCCTGCTGCTGCTGCATGCTCTGCTGGCTCTTCAGGTACTGCTGCTGGTGCTGCGCTTGTTGAGCCTGCTGTGCCTGCAACAAATGTTTAAGCAGGTCCTCCATTTTGTTCTGGCTGGCTTATGGCCGACTTCACCAAGGACATATACGTCTTCTTGTAGAAGTCACACTGCCGCAATGGATCTGTGCCCTTGCTTCTAGCACCAATTATAGGGATTTGTACTCAATGAGCCACGTTGGAGGTAGGCACGGGTTCACACAGTGATGCAGTCCACGGGTTCAAACAAACTGGTGGTTTATTTAGTGTCCATACACCAGTGAGGAAACAAAAGTACCAGCCTTTTCATGGCACAAGAAAGGAATAACAGAACAAAGCTCAAAATAACAAGTCCATGCAGCACGGCCTCAACCGTTTAAACAAAGTGCCTTCCTCTGCCTCCTGCAGAATCTAAGGAGCACATGCAAGCTCTGCTCACCTTGCCCAACACACACAGACAGACAGAGACAGGCGCAGCTGTCTTAAATCAGCCTTCCAAGACCTGGACTGGAAGTAAGTGAGCAGCTGTTCCCCCAGCTCTTTCAACTGCTCGCAAAACCCGGCCCTGTAATCCGGGCCCATTAAATTCCTCTCAGCACTATGTGTGCTAGAGCCTGCTTTTCCGGGTCCTACATCCCAGAAGCTTGGTACTTCGGGTACACATACCTCCCGTCCACGACCTGTCCGGCAGCCACCTTACAACAGCAATCATTTCTTTAGGCTTATTTTCTTCCTTTGTAAGAAATTTAGTCATGGAAATCACTCATTTTCTTTGAAGCTGCAGTGTACTGCACTTGCCATCCTGTCATTTCCAGTGCTTTCATCAGATTGAACTTCTACACTGTCTTTGCATGTCCAGACATATCTCAACATGCACAGAAAAGCTCAGCTCTGTAAGGCAACTTTCACACTGTGCTTTGTCCCATGTTCTTTAGTCTCGTTGGGGCTTACGTTTGAACCCCCCTCAAAATGGGTTTCAGGCGTATACGCTGACGGGTCCATGAACAATAATTATGCTGACAGAATCAATGTGTGCTCTGTCTTGCATCAATTTCGGGCGTATACACATACTGGAGGCTGAGACTCAGACATATATGCCTACTGGAGGCGGACAGTCAGACGCAGTATACTACATCTACGTGTTCCTCTCCAGTAGGCGTACATGCCCGAAAATGATTCATGGCAGAGCACACGTTGACTGTCTCGGCACTATTATAGTCTATGGCCCAGTTGGTGGATACGCTTTGCTGGGTGATTCAGACATAAGCCCCAATGGAACCAACAAAAGTCGGGCAAAGTGCAATGTGAACTGACACAACATGCTTGGTTACATATCTTATTGAATACCATCGTACATCCAAGTTCTTTTATCTTCTCTTGTACTATTGATTTTAAAAAAAAAAAACATTCAAAATGTACTTGCCCTTTAAGTAGATAAAAAAAATCTTTAATAGTCATTGCCCTACTGTGTGATATAAAGTATTACATCTCCACTTCTCTCCATAAAGAAATGTCTGATTTTTATAACAAAAGAGACACGAAAATAACAGGTCTATTCAGTGGAGTATCATCTGCGAGGTATAACTATGAAAATGATAAAAACTGAATTATGTACACAAATAGTATTTCCATTGCTACATAAAGGATATGAAATGCAACACTGTTATAACAAGGATAATACAGAGGCACTTATAAAAACAAGAGTGTTGGTGTGAACATTCACCCAAGAGTTTATAACTAAATATCTGATTATATGTGTTTGGAAATAGAAGCTGCCATAGTAACAAGAAAAAAAAATATTCAAATATTTTTAGTTACACCTGTTCCATGTTTGAAGTACATTTTGATCATTTTATTGCAGCAATACTGCATTCAAATAAAAAAAATGGGTAGTATATAGCAATCTACCATTCTCTTTGAGATGGCTGATGCAAGATATGCCTCTCTGTGTCTTCATGTGTGTATATACAGTCATGGCCAAAAGTGTTGCCACCCTGTGTGTATTGGAAAAAAAGAAAACAAAGGCAAAAAAGACAAATTGGACATAATTTCACATAAAACCCCAAACTGGACAAAGTTGTTTGTAAATAACTTTGTTTCAAGCATGTAATGCTCGTTCAAACTTACCTGTGGCAAGTAACAGGTGTGGGCACTATGAAAATCAAATGAAAAAGAAAAAGGGGAAAGATGACTCAATCTTTGCATTGTGTGTCTGTGTGTGCCACACTAAGCATAGAGAACAGAAAGAGGAAAAGAGAAATGTCTGAGGACTTGAGAACCAAAGTTGTTGAAAAATATCAACAATTTCAGGGTTACAAGTTCATCTCAAGAGATCTTGATGTTCCTTTGTCCACGGTGCGCAACATAATCAAGAAGTTTACAACCCATGGCACTATAGTTAATCTTCCTGGACATGGACGGCAGAGAAATATTGATGAAAGATTGTAATGCAGGATAGTTCAGATGGTGGAAAAGCAGCCCCAATCAAGTTCCAAAGAAATTTAAGCTTTCCTGCAGGCTCAGGGTGCGTCAATGTCAGTGCAAACTATCTGTCGACATTTGAATTACATGAAACGCTATGGCAGGAGACCCAGGAGGACCCCACTGCTGACAGAGAGACAAAAAAGCTCGACAGCAGTTTGCCAAAATGTATATGAGTAAACCAAAATTCTTCTGTGAAAGCATCTTGTGGACAAATGAGACCAAGATAGAGCTTTTTGGCAAAACACAACATTCTACTGTTTACCGAAAACGGAATGAGGCCTACAAAGAAAAAAACACAATACCTACAGCCAAATATGGTGGAGGTTCAAAGATGTTTTGAGTTTGCTCTGCAACTTCAGGCACTGGGCACTAGTGTTGAGCCACCCCCGTAGTGTTCGAGTTCGGTTCGGTTCGTCGAACACCCGTGTGTTCGCCGAACTGTTCGTCGAACTGTTCGTCGAACACCTTCGAACACCGTTAAAACCAATGGCAGGCAAACAAAAACACATAGAAACACATAGAAAACACCTTCAAAGGTGTCCAAAAGCTGACAAACTGCTCAGAAGACACAACTAACACATGGAAAAGTGACAAGTACATATAGTCATGCGAAAAGAAAAGAGGTGGAGGAGTAAAAGGAGGGGGAGACACAGATATAGGCATGTCATGCCCTTCTAAAATCCAAAAAGTGAGAAGCCGACATGTTCAGTCCGCTCCTGCCCGTGCCACCTCCGCGTCGCCGGGTTTGTGCCAGAGCCGCGGTGAACCCTGACGGCCAGCCCCCCTCTCCCAATACTGGTGCCTGTCCGCTGGTGGGTCGAGCGAGCCCCCTGTGGTGGAGGCAGCTCTAAGCTTTTTAATTTAAATTGTCTCTCTAATTTGAATGAATACACTTTAAATCCATTTACAAGGATCTATTGGAGGGCAAGTCTCATGCCAGCAGCTGCGTAATTCCAGCTCCAGTAGCGTCCACTAAAGCTGCTGCAGTTAAAAAGCTTTTATAAGGATCGAGCTCGGCTGTCCACCGCAAGGCATCCTACTGCCAGTCCCAGCCCCTATGCCTTGGGGTGCCTCCTGATGCTCTTCACTGAGTATCCCATAGTCCCGAAGCATTTCCTTTGAAAAAATTAAGTGTCTAAACTACAGGTGGTGTAGACACTGCTACTAGGCACAAAGTATTTCCTGGGCTAGATGCAGTTAAAAATTTGTAATTAGATACTCTCGTTGGATGCTGAGAAAGCATTCCATAGAGTCTCCTGGCACGCCATATATGATTCTCTTAAAAAGCTTGGGGTAGGGGTCTAGGGGACCCTTTTATAGCCAAAATCACGGCCCTGTATCACAATACGTCACCTAGGCTGAAGATAAATGGAACTGTAGCACCCTGAGGGCTCGGTTGCTACAGAGGTTGCTACAGAGGTATTGCACCTCACCCAGAGGTGTGATATCTCACTCTCAGGTAAGGATGGAGTGTGGATCAGGACCCGACACCTGCATGCATTACACCACATTGCCGTGGGGCAGGGCGACCAATATGCCTCTGAGATGGGCACGACAGTCCTTGTCCCTAGCTGGAGTGGGGGGAGGGAACACTGAGGAAGGGGAACCCTGTAGTGCAGGGGCAGGGAGGAAGCAGTTCCTGGGTGCATTGAGAAGGGAGTATAAAAGGTGGGCACCATCTTAGTTCAGTGCAGAGAATTCTGAGCAGAAGTGGCAGGGAGCAGGGGCTCTGCATGAGCTCTGCTCCGGAGGCGGGCCTAGTAACAGAGGCCCAGGCCTGGAAGAGGGAGAAGGAAGGAAGAGGAGCGGAGAAGGCTCCAGGAACGAGGAATGAAGGGATCCCAGGGGTGCGGACGGGCGAGTCGCCACCGCACGCCCGAATCCACCTGCGTGGAGGGGTCAGGCCAAAGGGGGAGACCGGTCCCCGAAACTAGTGGAGGCAGGAAACGACCCTCAGCTAGAAACCGGAGGCTGTGACATTTTATGTGGCGCAGCCCCTCGCTACACCCGCTAGGAAGGCACCACATAGGGTCAGGGAAACTTGCGCCAAGTTTACCAAGAGGAGGCCCGAGGCAGCCGGACAGAAGGGTTGGTAAGAAAGGCCAGACAAAGGACACATAAAGGGGGTTCTGTGAAGCGCTCCAAAGTTATCTGGGAGTTGTCTGAGCCCCTCACCTGGTGAGCACAGTACGACGTGGGCAGCCGTTACCTGCAGACGTGGTCTGGATAATAAGAACTGTGAGTAAAGGCCCTGGACTGCATCACTGACTCCGTGTCGTTACTGCTGCTGCCCTGCACCATCACCCCCATCCTCCGCATACACTGCCCTGAGGCTATACTCCTCCCGTGGGGAGTTATGCTACGCTCTGCTGCACCCACAACACCAGCCTCAGCGGTCTGCCCTGCGGCGGCGGTTCACTCTGACCGCAATCCACGGGTGGCGTAGTCGGACATTTAAACATCAAAACCACATAAATAGTTCCGCCACTGGTTTGACCACCCTGAGCCACGGAACCGGGTCGCCGCCACGAAGACTACAACCACCAGCATCCACCAAAAAGGGTCTGGCTCCGGGTGTCCCAAGGCCCAGGGGGCGCGTCAGAACATTTTCATCACCTTTCACAATCACCAATGGGACAAGGCAGGGATGTTCTCTGTCCCCTCTCTTATACATCCTAGTGACGGAGCACCTGCTCTCATCAATTCGCCATAACCCCAATATTAGGTGGATTGAGGTGGGAGGCACCGAGTACAAGTGCTCTCTATTTGCTGATGATGTCCTAGCATATATCACTCAATCACATATATCCATCCATGCTGTTATGGCTGAAATAGATCACTTTGTTACATGGTCAAATTTTAAAATCAATGCAGCGAAGTCTGAGGCCCTCGATGTCTCCCTCCCCAAATCCATATAGGATTCCATCCAGTCCAACTTTCCCTTTGCCTGGCCCTCACAGGGTATCAAATACTTAGGAATTCCTATTCATAGAGACCTCTCCTATCTATGTTATCTTAATTTTGGGCCCTTTATTGAACAACTCCATACAGACCACGGTTGGCAAGTTAGAACTGTAAGATTCACTACGTGAACCACTGGTGTTTTGTGGAAAAGCACATGTACACTGCGTTCCAAATTATTATGCAAAAAGTGTTTAGGAGTGATAAGGGAAGAATTTGTTTGTTTGTCAGTTAAACTCATTGATGGTGATGTGTGTCAGGGCTCTTTATATCACTGTAAGCAATTGCAGACACCTGTGCTAATTAGTTTGGCAGGTGTGTCCAATGAAAGGCAAGACTACTTAAGAAGTCTGTCTCACATTATTAAGCAGCCTACATTTTCTGCCAAAATGGGAAAGAAAAAGGATGTGTCGGCTGCTGAGAAGCAACAAATTGTGGAGTGTTTAGGTCAAGGCATGACTACAATCAACATTGTGCGATGATCAGGATGAAGTGTCTTGGCAATCAAGAAGTATGTAGTTGATTCACAGTACACACGTGTGCGTGCTGATAAGGGCAAATTGAGGACTCTTTCCTACAGGCAATTACGTCAGGTTGAAAGAGCAGCGTCAAAAAAGCCTTGTCATAGCAGCAGACAAGTTTTTGAAGCTGCTTGTGCCTCCAACGTCCCCCGAACAACAAGATGCAGGGTCCTTCAGAGGTTTGCAGCTGTGCATACGCCATCCTGTCGACCTCCTCTATCCACTTCACACAAGCAGAAACGGCTCCAGTGGGCCAAACATTACATGAAGACTGATTTCAAAACTGTTTTGTTCACGGATGAGTGCCGTGCAGCGCTCGATGGTCCAGATGGATGGAGTGGAGGATGGCTGGTTGATGGACACCCCACGTAAACTCGGCTACAGCGCCAACAAGGAGGAGGTGGAGTAATGTTTTGGGCTGGAATCATGGGGAGAGAGATTGTCGGCCCCTTTAGGATCCCTGAAGGCGCTAAAGATGAACTCCATAATGTATGTGGATTTTCTCAAACAGCACTTCCTGCCATGGTTCAAGAAGAAGAACCGTGTATTTCACAGCAAGATCATTTTTCTGCATGATAATGCACCATCTCATGCTGCACATAAAACATCTGCATCTCTGGCTGATATGGGCATAAAAGGGGACAAACTTATGGTGTGACCCCCATGCTCCCCTGACCTCTACCCCATTCAGAACCTTTGGAGCATCATTAAAAGGAGTGTCTATGATGGCGGGAGGCAGTTCACATCTAAGCAACAGCTCTGGGAGGGTATTCTGTCCTCATGCAAAACAATTGAAGCAGAAACCATCCAAAACCTGACAAATTCAATGGATGAGAGAGTTCAGAAGCTCCTTTCGAACAAGGGGTCCTATGTGAAAATGTAACATCACCTAGAATAAAGTTTTGAGTTGAAAACTGTTTGATTTCAGTTTCTAACAACCTGCTAATGCTTATAATTTCAAAAATGACCATTTTTTTGGTCTTTATTAAAATGAAAAGGTTGATCGAAAAGTTTGGGGGATCTAAGAGTGTGGCAACCCAGTAGTCATGATTACTTCGAATTCTGACAATATGAGGGTCATGCTGCAGGTAGTGCAGCAAGAAGGCACTTATGTGTCTTGCGCATCTCGGAGCCCCAAAATTATTTTCCGGGCTAGATGCAGCTAAAAATTATTATTAATTTTAAATCTGGTGAAGCTTTAGTATAGATGGCCTAATAGGATCAGTGCTGCACACTGCTACAAAGCCCAAATTATTTTCCAGTCAAGATACAGATAAACATGATTAGTAATTTGAAAGCTTAAAACGGTTGGTAGGGTGATTTTAACCAATCATCAAGCTTTTACTCTCCCCAGGATGACACAGGGGTAGAAAAGTCGTTTCGGATCCATGATTTGTTCATCTTTATGAACGTGAGTCTGTCTACATTATCAGTGGAGAGCCGCGTGCGCTTATCTGTCAGCACACCACCAGCAGCGCTGAACACACGTTCAGACAGAACGCTGGCTGCGGGGCATGACAAGATCTCCAAGGCGTAAGTGGCTAGCTCCGGCCATTTATCCAGATTGGAAGCCCAAAAAGAGCAAGGGTCCAGTGACACAGTCGTGGCTTCAATGTTTACTTGGAGATACTCCTGTACCATCGTCTCTAGGCGTTGACTATGTGTCAGACTTCTTGTCTCCTGTGGCCTTGCAAAGGATGGGCTAAAAAAGTGGTGAAATGATTCCGCAAAATTGATGTTACCAGCAGATACTGTGGTTCTGTTACGGTTTGAGTGCTGAACACTTGACGGTCCCACGGTTGGCAAGTTGGAACTGTGAGATTCACTACGTGCACCACTGGTATTTTGTGGAAAAGCACATGTAAGATTCTGCAACAGTCTCTGCTGATACTCCTGCATGCGTGCATCCCTTTCTATGGCAGGAATAATTTCTGCAAATTTACTTTTGTACCGGGGATCTAACAGTGTGGCAACCCAGTAGTCAGGATTATTTCTAATTCTCACAATTCGAGGGTCATGTTGCAGGTAGTGCAGCAAGAAGGCACTCATGTGTGTTGCGCATCCAGGAGCACCAAGTCCCTGTTGTGTTGGTGGCGAGGTAACAATCATGCTTCCTTCCTCTGTCCTCTCCCCCCAACCTCGCACAACAGAAATGTGATCAAGGTCTCCCTCATCTGATGAGTCTTCCATCAGTTCGTCCTCCACTTCTTCCTGGGCTCCTGCACCTTCCTCACTAGTTTGGCTGCTACCATGCGCCCTGGTAAAACCATCTCCCCCACCCTCACATGCCTGCCGCCTTGGTGCTGCCGACCGTCTGGACCTTGCAGATGTTAGCCCTTCCGCATACAACTCCTCCTCCTCTACTTCCTCCACCTCCTCTTGTGCCACCACCTGACTCCGAATTCTGTTTAACATGTGCTCCAGCATGTAAATCACCGGAATAGTCATGCTTATAATGGCATCGTCAGCACTAAACATCTTCGTCGCCATTTCAAAACTGTGCAGAAGGGTGCATAGGTTCCTGATCTGAGACCACTCCTCCAGCGTGATTTGCCCCACCTCTGAATCTCGTTGGCCCAGGCTATACGTCAGAACGTATTGCACCAGGGCTTGTCGGTGCTGCCACAGTCGCTGCAACATGTGCAGAGTTGAATTCCACCGGGTAGGCACATCGCATTTTAGCCGGTGAAGTGGCAGGCCCAACGACTTCTGTAGAGATGTAAGTCGCTGAGCTGCGGGATGCGAACGGCGGAAGTGAGCACACAGCGACCGTGCCCTCTGCAGAAGGCCATCTAGTCTGGGATAGTGGGCTAAAAATTGCTGGACAACCAGGTTCAACACGTGAGCCATACAAGGCACGTGTGTGACATTGCCCCGGCGAAGGGCCGCACCCAGGTTTGCAGCATTGTCGCACACGGCCTTCCCTGGTTTCAGGTCCAGTGGAGACAACCATTCATGAAATTGGTTCTCCAGAGCTGACCACAACTCCTCAGCTGTGTGACTCACATTTCCCAGACATTTCAATGTAAAAACCGCCTGATGACGTTGAGCCCTACTGCCAGCATAGTAAGGAGGTGTGCAGGATCCCTTCTGCGCAGTTAGAAAGCTTGTGGCATGACCAGACAGGCTTTGGGTGCAGGTGGAAGACCGAAAGGAGGTTGAGGAGGCAGAAGCAGTGGAGGAACTTTGACATAAAGAGGATTGACGCACAACTCGTGGGGACGGCAAGACTTGGACAGCAGCCCCTTGTCCTGCTGTCACCATAGTTACCCAGTGCCCAGTCAGCGACATGTAACGCCCCTGTCCATGCCTACTCGTCCAAGTGTCTGTGGTGAAATGCACCCTGTCACACACAGAGTTTCTCAAAGAAGCGGTGATGTTGTGTGCGACATGCTGGTGGAGCGCAGGCACACCTTTCTTTGAGAAGTAGTGCTGACTGGGCATCTGGTACTGGGGCACTGCGACGGACATAAGGTCTCGAAAATCCTCTGTGTCCACCAGGCGGAAAGGCAGCATTTCTGTAGCCAAGAGCTTGCAGATGGTGAAATTCAACCTCTTAGCTTTCTCATGGCTAGGAGGAAATGGTCTTTTACTTGTCCACATCTGAGGGACCGAGGGCTGGCTATTGTGCTTAGACGGGGTTTATAAGGGTGTCCCCGGCAAACTGCCGGTCTGTGAGGAAGATGCAGGCGGACATGTTAGGTTGCCTTGATCCAAAGGTGGTGCTATCGATGTCGGACAGCGCTCAACACCAGCTGGTGTTACCACCTCCAAAGAAAATGATGACCTGCCAATCACGCTGGCTGTTGCGGGTAAAGAGGTGGCAGGTCTGCGCCCCAAAACAGGTGTGACTGCTGTCCCCCCAGTCACAGAGGATGAAGAGGCCGCGGATGCACAAGATATGGCAGACGGTGATTGGCCCGGCCGGCTAGGCCGCATTGTAGCACACTGAGCTTCCCACTGCAACTTATGCTTCATGTCCATGTGCCGGTTCATGCATGAAGTACTCAAACTATGTATTTTTTGGCCTCTACTTAGCTTTTGCTGACAAATGTTACAGATAACACGAGTTGGGTCATCTTTATCGATCTGAAAAAATGCCCAGGCTATGCAAGGCTTAGCACCCATGCGACCTGAAGAGCCACCACGACTTGTGGTGAGAGGCAGAGTTGTGTTTGAGGATGCAGTTGTTGACGTGCTTCCAGTACTACGTCTCTGTCCAGGAAGGCGCAACCTGACCTCGTCGTCACTAGCATCTTCCTCCACCTCCTCTGCTGACCTCATCACTTGGCTGACTGTGGGTTGACAGTAAGTGGGATCTCCGACCTCATCATCATCACCCTGTGCGTTATCACACCCGTCGTCCTCAGAGCCAACCTGTTCCTGCCCTGACAAAAAACTAAAGTTGTCGCTCCAATCAGGTATTTGAGTCTTATCATCGTCTTCCTCATTGTCTCCACCAACAGGAGTTACAGTTTGGGAATGAGGGTCTACATTATGGTCAGAACCTTCTGCGTCTGGTCCTGGATCCGACTCATAAAGATTCTGGGCATCAGTGCAGATCATTTCCTCGTCTGGATTCACAGAAGCGCTGGAGTCGACCTCTGATTCCCAGGCTATAGTATGAGTAAACAGCTCTGCAGACTCAACCATCTGTTCTACCTCATACTCAGACGGGCAGCTGGAGATTTGGGAGCTGTGAGGAAGCAAGTGCGATTTGGGTGACACCTTTGAGGACTGGAGTATTTGTGATGTTGAAGTTGATGTGGAGGAGAGCCCACTTAAAGGAGCACTTGATATCCGTTGAAGCACCTGCTGTTTTTGTGCCTCATCTGGAATTTGTAGTGATTGGCGTGGCTGTAAGAAAGGGATCTTATCACATTGTCCGCTAAAAGAAGTAGACATTTTAGTTTGGCTGGAAGATGGTCTTTCTTCTGCACCTACCCCACGGACACAACCTTTTTTCCCCTTCCCAACACGCCTATTCCCCTTTCCACCAGCAGCAGGCCTTTTTCCACTCATTTTGGTGGTTAACTAATTCACAACTCTGGAGTTGTTTGCACAAAAAAACAATGGATGGTAACCGAGCAGAGCTGAGTGGCCAAACTGTGGTATTAGGCCAAAACTATTGGCTGGGCTAGATGCAGAAAAAAATTATTTTTAATTTGCAACCTGATGGAGGTCAGTATAGATGGACTAATAGAACAAGTCCCACACGCTGCTAGAAGCCCAAATATTTTTTCAGAGATAAATGAAGAAAAAAATTATTTTTAATTTGCAACCTGATGGAGGTCAGTATAGATGGACTAATAGACCAAGTCCCACACACCGCTAGAAGCCCAAATATTTTTTCAGAGCTAGATGCAGAAAAAAATTATATTCAGTTTGCAACCTGATGGAGGTCAGTATAGATGGACTAATAGAATGATGCTATGCCCAAAAGATTTTACTTCACTAGGTGCAGTAAAAAAATTGGTATTCTATACACAGGTGGTATATCTTGCAACACAGATAGGCTACTCCACTGACTAACACACTCTGCAATAGGCCAAAAAGGATTAGCTTTGCTAGATTCAGCCAAATGCTGTGAAAAAAACTTGCACAGCACTGGCACAGACCTGCCTGGCAAAAACTGATAGGAACTGATGTAACCTAGTCCTGAAAAGGACTCCAATTACAATTAGTCTTTACTCCCACAATCTATCTATTTAAGAGCACAGACCTGCCTGATAAAAGTCGTAGGAAATGCTGTAACCTAGTCCTTAAAAGGACTGCAATCACAACTATTCCCTACTCCCAAGCTATCTGTATATTTGTGCGAAAATTGGCTTGAAATTAACAAGGTATAGCGCACACAGCAACAGCGGTGCCGTCTAACACGCAGCTGCAGCAGTGAGAAAATGGTGGCGACGGGGAAAATGGCTTGGTCTTATAGGGCAAGGACATGTGACATACACTGCCAATCACACATGCCCTTGCTTGTGTGAAAAAAAGCACTTCGCTCCGTGTGTGCGCTGCTGATAGGCTGACAGATTGCACCTCCCCACTGCAAATGCGGGAAAGAGAAAAAAAAATGGAGATCTTCATTGTTCCTGCAGAGATCCATCCCCTGCCCCTCCCCCCGCCCCGCTGTACACTCAAACTGCGTATTAACATTAATTTTCATCATTACTGAGAAAAAATCCAGTTATGATTTTGGTGCACGAACAGTTATCGAACATAACTTCGAACAGCCGAATTTTTCTCAAATTGTTCGTGTTCGCCGACCGGCTCGAACACCGCCCAAAACAGCTCGAATTTGAGATTGGCGAACAGTTCGAGTAGAACAACGCTCATCTCTAGTCAGTACAAAGGACTAGCACATGACTTATTCCTTCCAAAGACCATACTAAGGACCAAACTAATTTAAAAATTATAAACTGGTTTATTTCTAATTGTATTAGTGCAATAATAATAAAAATGGTAATTCATTTGTGAGGCCTAGTTCCAGTAAGTTAATGTAGTGTTAGTGTAGGGAGTACAATTGGGGGAGAAAGGTTGAACTTGATGGACCTAGGACTTCATTCAACCTAAGTTACTATGTTACTATGAGGTCAAGTCCGGGATCAGATACCTGAAGTCAGAGAGCGTCAAAAGCAGAAGGGATAATCCAAAAGAGTAGTCATAACAAAATGCAGGGTCATCAGCAAAAGCAGTAGTCAGGCACAGAGCAAGCATACACACCTAACTATAGCAAATATACAACTGACAATTTGCTGCACACAGCAGGCCAGTTAAATACCCTGCAAATCATTTCAGGACAGGAGGCACCTGAAGAGACGCCAGCAGGCCAATCCAGATTGAACAGCAGTGCTGTCAATCAAAACGCTGACAGTCCAGTACACCCCAGGATCAGATTAGATACCTGGACTGTCACTCACAAAACTGACAGTCCAGCACACCACAGATCCCATAGGATGGCTGAGCTGTCACTCACTGCGTCCCTAGACCACAGTCATATGTGAAACCGTGACAGTAACCAAGCTGCCGATCACCCCATGAACAACCAAGGACTCGTTCATAAGGTGAGAAAATCTTTTATGCATCATAAAAGATCATCGTCCTCAGCAGTGCATGGACCTGTGTAAACAGGACTCGCAATGTCGAGAACAATGACAGCCTTTGTGCACTATGCTATCTAGTATAGAGCTAGCATTGATAACTCATTGCGCATCATTTGCTTTGTTCTGCCTGTGTAAAAAGGCATTTAAACGATCATCGGTTGGTAAAGTTTTTCCGATCGGTGGATGCATTTTGCCACGGGTCAAACTTTGTAAACATGCCCTTAGAAAACTCGATATTCTGGTGTTTCACCTAACAGAGACAGGCATACAATGTGACTGATTCTTGATTCACAATTTCCACCTCCATTATCTTTGTTATCTGGAATATATATTACTGTAATAGGAAATCTAGAAGGAGTGACAACCGTACCTACAGCATGGCGTTCCTCAGCTCCTGAAGTTTTGGGTGCGGAGGCTTTTTTAGGTGCAGAGATCACAGCACTGCATCAGTTAACTTGACAAGGCTACATGGCAAACACCCTGGAGATACATGCAGTACAGTAGCATGATGCAGAGCGGAGCGGCACAGAAACCTACGTGCCATTTGTCACATACAAGATACATTAGTGAAAGAATCTTTTAGTGAGAGGATGATTGAATTTAGAGAAATGATACAGGAGAGGTGACACCGACTGTGACAGAGATTTTCCACTAAAGCGTGTCTGTGGCTCCTCAAGGATAACTCAATTTAAAGGAGGATGAGCTTAATTCCCTGTTACAAAGGAAATGACAGAACCTTAATCTTACACGGATAGAATAAAGTGAGAGATGGATTGAAGAGTGAAAATCCACAGGTTACTCACATTGCACCACGTTCTTTTAGTGCTTCGTAATTAATGCTGTCTCTAATGCAACGTATATGAGTGTATCAAGCATTAGACAGTGCGGTACAAGGGTAGGAGAGCACAAGGAGAATTCTGGAATTTCCATAAAATTATGAAATTAGAGATGAACTAATCTCTCAAATTTCATTTCGGGCAGTATTGCTTGAAACGGCTAGCAAATTGGATTTGATCTGAATAAATTCTGTTGGATTCGAAAGTGTAATTTGCTGGATTTGTTCAATTTGAATCCCAAATATCTGATTTTTCACAATTTGAAAATTGTAGGAAATTTATAACGACTTTTATTTTTTATAGATCGATTTTCTAATCTCTAATTGTTAGTCTAGTCAGTGTATGTTTGGAGTGCTGTAGGTTGTTGAGTCCTTTTGGATACACAGATATTTACACCATTAACTTTCCCCTGGTTTTGGTAGGAATCTAATTTCTCACTATACAAATTTATTATATACAGTTGTGCTCAAAAGTTTACATACACCGGCAGAATTTTTGCTTTCTTGGCCTTGTTTCAAAGAATATGAATGATAGCAAAAAAACTTTTCCTCCACTCATGGTTATTGGTTGGGTGAATTCATTTATTGTCAAACTACTGTGTTTTCTCTTTTTAAATCTTAATGACAACCAAAAACATCCAAATGACCCTGATCAAAAGTTCCCATACCCCAGTTCTTAATACCGTGTATTGCCCCCTCTAACATCAATGACAGCTTGAAGTCTTTTGTGGTAGTTGTGGATGAGGTTCTTTATTTCCTCAGATGGTAAAGCTGCCCATTCTTCTTGGCAAAAAGCCTCCAGTTCCGTTAAATTCCTGGGTTGTCTAGCATGAACTGCGCACTTGAGATCTCTGCAGAGTGGCTCAATGATATTGAGGTCAGGAGAATGAGATGGCCACTCCAGAACCTTCACTTTGTTCTGCTGTAGCCAATGACAGGTTGACTTGGCCTTGTGTTTTGAATCGCTCTCATGTTGCAATGTTCAGGTACGTCCCATGCGCAACTTCCGGGCTGATGAGTGCAAATTTGCCTCCAGTATTTGCTGATAACGTGCTACATTCATCTTTCCTTCAACTTTTACCAAGTTTCCTGTGCCTTTGTAGCTCACACATCCCAAAAATATTAGCGATCCACCACCGTGCTTTACTGTAGGAATGGTGTTCCTTTCATCATAGGCCTTGTTGACCTCTCTCCAAATGTAACGTTTATGGTTGTGGCCAAAAAGTTAAATTTTGGTCTCGTCACTCCAAATTACCTCATTCCAGAAGTTTTGAGGCTTGTTGCTGTGCTGTTTGGCGTATTGTAGGCGAGATACCTTATGGCATTTGCACAGTAATGACTTTCTTCTGGCGACTCGACCATGAGGCCCATTTTTCTTCAAGTGCCTCCTTATTGTGCATCTTGAAACAGCCACACCGCTAGTTTTCAGAGAGTCCAGAATTTCAGCTGATGTTATTTGTGGGTTTTTCTTTGTATTCAGAACAATTTTCCTGGCAGTTGTGGCTGAAATTTCTGTTGGTCTACCTGACCGTGGTTTGGTTTTTGCAGAGCCCCTGATTTTCCATTTGTTAATCACAGTTTGAACGCTGCTGACTGACATTATCAATTTCTTAGATTTTTTTTGTATCCCTTTCCTGTGTTATACAGTTCAACTACCTTTTCCCGTAGATCCGCTGACAATTCTTTTGCTTTCCCCATGACTCACAATCCAGAAACACCAGTGGCTGGATGAAAGATGCAAGAGTCTGTCTAGATCCCAGAAACTCACTCAGCTTTTATGCTCATACACTGATTACAAGCAAACAGGTCACAGGTGAGGATATTACCTTTAGTATCCATTCAAACCCATTTGTGTCAAATTCTGTGCATGTTATCAGGCCAAAATCACCAGGGTATGAGAACTTTTGATCAGGGTTATTTGGATGTTTTTGGTTGTCATTAAAATTTAAAAAGAGAAAACACAGTAGTTTGACAATAAATGGCTCACCCAACCAATAGCCATGAGTGGAGAAAAGGTTTTTTGTTATCATTCATATTCTCAGAAACAAGGCCAAGAAAGGAAAAATTCTGCCGGGGTATGTAAACTTATGAGCACAACTGTAATTATTACATGCTAGCAAATCATCGATAAGCCGCAGCCCCCATCACAACCACTGGGTAGCCACATATAGGTACATGTATCGTAAACATTTCTTGACAGAGTATCGCGAGATGATGTTTTATTTTTTTCTATTTTTCAAAATAGGTCATCTCCTGCCACTCACTTCAGAATATGTCCAGCCAAAAGAAAAGTTGACAAAAGACAAATCTGCATTTATTTTAGGAGTTCTGTTGTATAGAAAAACATGGCTGCTTTGTTATAAAAGAAGGGCCACGCCAGTCTATTATTTGGGTCTGAGCTGCAATACAACACAAAAGTTACAAGGAATATTAACCCCGAGTTGTAGTACAAGCTGGGAGGTGGCACAAGTTCCATAATGATGGAAGCAAACCTCAACCTCAATCGTCTACTTTGAGCTTTCTAGCTCCTGAAAGAAGCAAACACAATCGTAGTAATGTCAAAGTGACATTAGGTAAACAGATGATAACCGTTCTTCACTATTGTGCTGTCACACATTATATATAATATTTATTCAGTGTTTTATGACTTTCTCAACTTATCTCTATGGCTAATCTGTGAGCTGTGACGTCATGTCACTATCCAGATTCACCCAGAAATGAATTAATTTCCTAATTCTAGTTTTAGACAGACTATGATTGTCCCTCCTGATTGGCTTTGCTGTACCATGTGTTGTGTTGTCTGCAAGGCATTCAGAGGAAGCCCTCCCAGCTGCACCCAAGGTTGTGTGAGCCTTCTACAATGTATAAAATGGTGACTGCAAAAGCAAAGTGAATTGCCAATTGTTGGAATACTCCAGGTTCACTGAATTCCCAAAAATGCAAAACAAATTTGATTTGCATAGAATAATTTTTGCTTATTTTTAGTGGCAACATGTGGCCACCCGGTGGTTGTGATGTGAGTTGCAGCGTGTCAACCATTTTGCTTTCATGTTGCAATAATGTATTGATCTTGTATTGTGTGAATTGTGAGAAATTGGAGTCCTTAAAGTAATTCCCAGAAAAAGGAAAGGAGGACATATCTGTACATTGTATAGAAGGCACAACCCTAATTACTGAGACAGAGATGAAGGATACGGCGGCAGGCGCCAATCATTTCACCCATAGATATAAGTCCGATCAGACATAGGAAATTGATGTGGATTCCATTAACACGTTTTTATTTCCACTTGACAGATTATAACTCTCTCGAGGGTCTCGCTGCCTTTAGCATCCTCCAACATATTGAATATAACACGGCCCAAAGGCCATTCCAGATTTACCTACTGTATTACTCCTCACTATTGTATCTAGTCTCTTTCTAGTGATTATGAGATTTTGGTCCCCAAAGACCTATTTGATGGTGCAATCATTTCTTATTATAAACTGTGGAAAATAACAACCTTTTTACAAATTCACTCGATGCTGACTCATGGGACTACTGATGAGGGAATGGCATATGTATAAAAAGCCTGGTTCCATGATGTCCAAAAATCTGAATTAATGTCATCAATAGGAGTAGGATACAAACAAAAAGTCCTAGGTCTACTTGTACTGTGCAAGTCAATGCTACATTGCAACGATGTAACAAGAATGTTACACAGTTGTAGCGAGCGCCATGGGAGAAGAAATAACAGGTAAGTGCTTCTGTTTTTGACGTGGAAAAAGACACTGATCCATGCTTGGCATTATTTACCTGGGCATAGTATAAATATTTTTAACATGTATGATATTACTTATCTTGGTACTGTATGTATCGGTTTATCATGTATGAAGTTACTTATCTGTGCAATGTATGCATCTGTTTATCATGCATGACATTATTTATCTGGGCACTGTATGCATCTATTTATTATGTATGTCCTCATTTATATGGACACTATGGATTTGTTTATCTTGTATAACGTTGCTTATCTGGTCACTGATTGCATCTATTTATCATGTATGACTTTATCATGTATGATCTCATCTTCCAACACCTCTGTTCCCTATCCAGTCTCTCTAACTCTCCACTCCCTCTTTCTGACCACAACTTACATTCTCTTCCCTCTCCTCTCCAGGTCCACAATCCCCTATCCAGAAACTTGTACACCCTTGCAGAAATCTCAAACACCTTGACCTACACTCACTCTCCGAATCGCTTCTCCCTCTTACAGACATAAATTCTTTACACAATGCAGATGCTGCTGCTTTATATAACACCAACCACAAAAGCTGCAACTCTCAATTTGGTTGCCCCTCTTCACACATACCAAAGATCGCACAATCAACAGGCAACCCAGGCACACCAGCCTGACTAAAGAACTGAGACGGGCTTCCAGGGTTGCTGAACGGAGATGTAAAAGGTCCCATTCCAACGAGCACTTCATCACATTCAAACAGTCCCTCACTACTTTCAAGTCCACACTAACTGCAGCAAAACAAACCTACTTCTCATCGCTCATATCCTCCCTGTCTCACAACCCTAAACAGCTATTCAGTACTTTCAATTCTCTACTCCATCCCCCAGCTCCCACTCCCTCCCCACTCATCTCAGCTGAAGACTTTGCCTCATTCTTCAAGCAGAAGACAAGGCAAAGCTTTGGCCATAAGTCCCCACAGCCCCTTCTCATAACTACCCAACTCTCCTCCTCCAAAACCAGCTTCTCCACCATCATGGAAGATCAACTCTCCTCTTTACTCTACAAGTCACATGTCACCACCTGTGAACTTGAACCAATCCCATACCACCTCAACCCAAATCTCACTGCAGTCTTCATCCCAACCCTAACCCACCTCTTCAACCTGTCACTAACAACTGGCATCTTCCCCTCATGCTTCAAACATGCCTTGATCACACCCATCCTCAAAAAGCCCTCCCTTGACCCATCCTCTCTGTCTAGCTATCACCCCATATCACTTTTCCCCTATGCCTCAAAACTACTGGAACAACAGGTCCATTTTGAACTGTCCTCCCATCTCTCCTCCTGCTCCCCCTTTGACTACTTACAATCTGGCTTCTGACCGCATCACTACACTGAAACAGCCGTGACTAAAGTCATCAACGACCTGCTGACCGCCAAATCCAAGTGACACTGCTCGGTCCTCCTAATCCTGGACCTGTCCTCTGCCTTTGAGACAGTGGACTCTTCCCTCTTACTACAAACTCTCTCATCTCTCGGCATTACAGACTTGGTCCTATCCTGGATCTCCTCATGCCTAACAGACCGGACATTCAGCGTCTACCACTCACACACCACCTCATCATATTGCAAACTATCTGTTAGGTGTCCGACAAGATTCAATTCTAGGATCCCTGCTCTTCTCCATCTAAACCTTAGACCTGGGACAGCTCATAGAGTCTCACGGCTTTCAGTATCACCTCTATGCTGATGACACACAGATCTACCTCTCTGGACCTGATATCACCTCCTTACTAACCAGAATCCCACAATGTCTGTCCACTATTTCATCTTTCTTCTCTGCTAGATTCCTAAAACTTAATATGGATAAAACCAAATTCATCATGTTTCCACCATCTCATTCAACCCCCCCACCTGACCTATCTATCAAAGTCCGTGGCTGTCCACTCTCCCCAGTCCCGCAATCTCACTGCCTCGGGGTAACCCTTGACTCTGATCTCTCCTTCAAACCTCATATACAAGCCCTTTCCACTTCATGCTGACACCAACTCAAAAATATTTCCAGGATCAGTATATTCCTCAACCATGAATCTGCAAAAACACTAGTGCATGCCCTGATCATCTCTCACCTCGACTACTGCAACCTCCTGCTCTGTGGACTCCCTTCTACCACTCTTTCACCCCTGCAATCTACCCTAAACTTTGCTGCCCGACTAATCCACCGGACCTCCCGCTATTCCCCGGCCTCTCCCCTCTGCCAATCCCTGCACTGGCTCCCCATTGCCCAGAGACTCAAGTTCAAGACTCTAACCTTGGCATACAAAGCCATCCACAACCTGTCTCCTCCATATATCTGTGACCTAGTCTCCTGGTACCTACCTGCACGCAACCTCCGATCCTCACAGGACATCCTTTTCTACTCCCCTCTGATCTCCACTTTCCAAAATCGCATACAGGATTTCTCCCGTTCATCCCCCCTTCTCTGGAACTCTCTACCCCAACACATCAGACTCTCGCCTACCGTGGAAACCTTCAAAGGGAACCTGAAGACCCACCTCTCCTGACTAGCCTACAACCTTCAGTAACCATCGCTGCATGACCAGCTGTGCCCTCACCTTCTGTATCTTCCCCCCCTCCTAGATTGTGAGCCCTCGTGGGCAGGGTCCTCTCTCCTCCTGTACTAGTCGGTGACTTGTTTTTGTTCATACTATTGTACTTGCTGTCTGCTATTTCTGCCCCTTTTTCACATGTAAAGCGCCATGGAATTAATGGCACTATAATAATAAATAATAATAATCTGGACACTGTATGGATCTGTTTATCATGTATGACACTGGACACTGGACACTGTATAGATCTGTTTATCCGGTATGACATTATTTATCTGGGCACAGTATGGATAACTTTATCATGTATGACATTACTTATCTGGACACTGTATGGGTCTGTTTATGATGTATGACATTATTTATCCGGACACTGTATGGATTTTTTTATGTATGATTGCCATTATTTATCAGGGTACTGTATATTGATCTTGTATTATTTATCTGGATACTGTACGAATCTCTACATCATGCATGACATTATGTATCTTGACACCGTATGTATTCATCTGTTTATAATGTATAATATTATATATTGGGACACTGTGTATATTGATTCATTTATTGTAAAGGTAAGTGCCCCACGATTTTGTCTCAGTTAGTCACCGTACATACAGTATACAGCATAAGGAATAGAGAACGCTAAGGCATCAGTTATTAGCTGGATATTATTGATAGGCAAACCTGACATTAATAATTAATATTCTGAGCCCACCTTTAACATTTATCATGTGTGACATTATTTTATCTTGGTACTGAGTGGATCTTTGTAGGGCAATATGTATCTGGACACTGGATTCGTTTATCATGTGCGGCATTATTTATCTGGACACTGTATGGATCAGGGCAATTCATGACGTTATGAGAGAACTGAATGGTATTATTATTAGGAGGTCACATTAGGTGCTAATTATTAAGGACATGTATAGCTTTATTTATTAGGTAACCAAATTGTATTATTTATGGAACAAGTCACTGTTGAGTATTATTTATCTGGATTTATCTGGATTTATCTGGATCCAGCTGTAGAAGGTCGCTGTGCTTGGCTTTGAAGACACCTTCTTGATTCTTTCATCTCTGTAGCGTAGTGGTATCTTTCTGTCGGTAGGACCCAGCAGTGGTCTCCACCTTCTGCTGCTAATTTACACACCCTTGCTTGTTATTTAAAAATCCTCAGTGTCTCCAGAGAGTCGCCTGTGATAGAACTATTTTCCCCTGCTCAGGCCTGGAGGACTAGCAGTCGGCTAGTTTATTCTTGAAGTTTCTTTATTTATTATTTATTAGGTAACCAAATTGTATTATTTATCACTGTTGAGTATTATTTATCTGGGCACTTTGTGATTATATATTCGGTAAATGAATGATTGTCTTCAAGAAGGCACTACATGGTATTTATTATTAGTCAGTTGTGTGGGAATACTTTAGCTTTTTCATCCGGCCACCCTAGGACCTATTTATCTGTGCTCCACATGCATTATTTATCTTCTTGCTGTATTGCACAGCACATGTCATTGCTACATTGCACTATTAATTATGAAGCACCAACACTGGATTTTAGGGAGAGCAAATCCCTGGTGCAAGATGTCCACCATCAAGTCCCGCCACCAGTCCTTACGAGTTACAATCTCCGACCTATGAACATATCTGACTCTACTACCTCTAAGAGACACAAAATAAGGTTGCAGAAAAAGGAAACAAAATATATTCTGCCGTTCATGGCAATCCTAATAAATTCTTATGGGAAAACAATTGGGTCTGTGTTTTAATAAACTCAATGATAGGAAAAAAGAATGAGCAATGTGAGCAAGGCTGAAGGAAATGATGATGAAATGCAATAAAAAATGTCCATCAGTTTAATCTCAATAGCATTTGTTGTAAAAAAAAAACAGCTTTTCCTGAAAATCCACTACGCTCTAATGCTTTCTCCGAAGTTATGGGAAGGCTGCCATATTTTCCTTCGGAGGTAACTAATTTAAAATAACGGATTCCTATACCGAAGGGAAACTCGTTTTGTGAGCTGACCCAATATTCTGGCTATTGATTCTACAACACAATTATTTCTCTTTAATTTTAAAGGGTCATTTGGGAAGTAGAAAAATATAGATTTTAATGCCATGTTTTCAGACCGTCATTGAGGGCGAAACCTGATAATCAGAGTTCTTCCAGGAACAAAGGTTTTTTTTTTTTTGCAGAACTTCAATGGATTTTTTTTACTTTTGCAGCAGTTGTAGAACTTAAAGGTTTTAGACCATTGCAGTAAAGGGCAAATTATCACTTATCTATGGGATTGGTGTTAATACCTTAGTGATTAATGGAAGCGATATTACCCCCACTGATGCCGAGAACTACATGCACCATTAGAATGGAGAGGTAAGCGGACATTCATTGTCTAATGGATGGCAGAGACAACTAAGCACTGAACTTTGCTATCTCCAAGATTAGGACCACCACTGATACAGAGAATGAAACTCTGATATTTCTGGTTACCTCCAGTGGTGATCACTGAGACCCCCATTCATGCCGAGAAAATGGCTCTGAAATGTAGAGTAGTGGGTGCGCATGCACAAAACTGCCCCATTCTTTGTCTTTCGGACTGGCAGACACAACTGGGCACTGCATTTTGCTATCTTTGGCAGTGACCTGTCACGGGTGTATCAGGTTTGACAGTCATTCTGGATCCGGCTGTAGAAGGTCGATGCACTTGGCTTTGCAGACACCTTCTTGATACTTTCATCTCTGTAGTGTAGTGGTATACTTCTCTCGTTAGGACCCAGCAGTGATCTCCACCTTCTGCTGCTTTATTTAAAAACCCTCAGTGCCTCCAGAGAGTCGCTGGTGATAGAACTATTTTCCCCTGCTTAGTCCTGGAGTACTAGCAGTTGGCTAGTTTCTTCTTGGAGTTTCTTCGTGGATTGTTGTTGTCTTCTTTCTGGTGTCTTTTCAAGCTAAGTGTATCCCTTTGTCTGTTTTCCTTGTTTGTCGTTAGTTACAGAGTGGGCTTACTAGTGACAGTTAGGGATTAGGTATCCTGCTCGGCGATAGGTGAGGAACCCATTTAGGAACGGTAGGGGAGTCAGGGTGTTGTAAGATTTACACAGGGGTCTAAACTCTCCCTTTCCCTAGTTGTTGGGCTTTCCCCCTTTTCCTATCATCATACACTTGGTACTTCTCTTACCTAGTGTGACATGACAACTGAGACCCCCACTCATACCGATAAAAAGGCTCTGACATGCCCCATTAGAGTAGAGTAGTGTGTGCGCTTGCGCAAAACTGCTCCATTCTTTTCAATCGGACTGGCATAACACAACTGATCACTGCACTTTACTATCTTTGGTGGTGACCACTGAGACCCCCTCTGATACTGAGAACTAGGCTCTGACATGACGTTTAAAATAGAGTAGTGTGTGCGCATGCGCAAAATTGTTCCATTCATTGTGTATTGGACTCGCACAACACAACTGATCGCTGCACTTTGCAATCTTTAGGGGTTACCAATGAGACCCCTACTGATACTGAGAAAAAGACTCTGACATGCCCCAGTAGAATGGAGTAGTCTGTGCGCATGCGCACTGCTCCATTCATTGTCTATGGGACCAGCAAACACAGCTGAGCTACTTGTCTATGTCTGGAAGACCCATAGACAATGAATGGAGCAGTAATGCACATTCACAGCCACTAGAATGAAAAAATCTTTTGAAATTTGAATTCATCAGCTTCTTTGAATTCCCTCTCCCAAAAAAATTGTGCTAAAAAGATGTCCGCAAAACTCTGATGTCTCCGCGTTTCAAGCTCTTAGAGTCAAAGTAATGTCCAAGTGACCTCACAACAGAAATGTTGAAAAAACACCAAGAGCAGCGGTGGAGACTTAGCGCTGGACAAGGGGAGGTTGAGTAAAGCGTGGTTTGCTTTTTAAACAGAGGTTTTCAAAACCCAGAACACCCTTTTAAGATCTCTCGATACTGCTCGTGAATCAGAACATTTGCAAACCAAATACTTCTTACAGCTGTGGATTTGTTACAGTTGTAGCCAATCTAGACTATCCTCTGTGGGGAATCAATTTTGGCTTCAGGCTTCAGGTAGATTAGAGTAGATTACGGATGATTTAATTTTAAATGTTGCAATTTTTTTAAAAATATTTTTATTGCATGAAGAAACAATGTGGCAGATGTTTAATCTGTGTGAAAAGGAAAGTGTGAAGTGCACTAAAATAGTATCATTTCTATGAGATTTTTTTTTATCACATTCATTAAGATATATTTTTCATGCACAATTCGACCAAGGATGTTGCAAGATTTTAATGAATTATGAATAAAAGTTCATTCTTTTTTAGAAACTTTGGAAGTGTTGAGGACCTGATGTTTTCTGGATTATAAAAAAGAGCCAAATTACAAATTAGCAGTATATAAAGCATTTCTACACGTAACCTACAAGGGGCATAAAATTAACCTGTGACCAAAACACAATGGGGATAGATTTTTTTGTGGATCCAGAAAAAAAGTGACTTTTTTAAATTATGGGAAGAAGTTAAATTACTCATACTCATCATTTCTCACTAATCCACCAATCCTCATGCAGCTATCACGCAAGATCAAGAAAAGTCCACTGCATACCCATAATGCACTGCATCGGGGTAGAGATCCAATGTGATGCAAAATGACACTTGTAATACAAAGTATCGAAGCGTATCATGCAGAAATTACCTGTCACAGGTGTGTCAGAAGTGACAGACAGTCTCCCTGCAGTTGGTTGCAGAAGATCACTTCATTTGGCATTACAGACACCTTCTTAGATCTGTCTCACTCTAGTACCCAGCAACTAGCTCCCTCTTGCTAATTGACACCCAGGCCTGAGTGTTTAAATACTTGTTGTTTGCTATAGGGAGGTGCCGGTGATATTCACTTGTTCTCTTGTGAAGGCTTGGAGCTGTTGCAGTCTGCTTACTTCCTCTTTGGTGCTTGGAGGAAGTTAAGAGTAGTCTCTCTGAAGTTGGTTCAAGCTAAGTTACTTTTCCCCGTGTTTGTCTCCTTTGTTGTCTTTGGTTGTTTGTGGGGACTGACTAGTGCTCACCCCCTTCCCTATCCAGGGCCAAGCGCTAGGGAAATACAGGATTTAGTTTCCTGTGCGGAGATTGATGTGGAACCAATATAAGGACGATAGGGGAGACAGTGTGATATCAGATCAGCCTAGGCGATCTCCACTCCTTCTTTCCCTAGTGTCTGGACTCCCTTCCCCTCTTCTCTTCGTGTTGCACTTAATCTTTCCCACACTTTGCGTGACATTACACTAAGGAGGTTTCAATGGTTCACCATCTCCCACCAGTCTCCACTTCTTCTTCCAAGGACAATGTGACTGTAGCAGGCAATCAGCCACTGTAGTGGGTCTCCTGTGTGGTCAATGATTGGCTGCGGTGGTCACAAGTCCCTCTGATTTTGATGTCATTACTGCAGATGGAAATAGAGACCAGCATTGAAATAGAATTGTGGGACAATCACTTGGTTGAATCTGGCAAAATATATTTTTGTAAACCATTCTGAATATTCTATAAAATAAATGTTACTTCCCAGGCAATCACTTTAAACAAAAGCAACTCCAATTCCAACAAACTGAATGTGATTCATCCAGCGGCAGAGACTCAATTATTTGTAATGAAAAAGATCTAAAACTTGTACAGCATAAATTCAATTATGTTTGAATCTAAAAAGCCACGTAACTGCATATTCTTCAAAATCCAAACTGTATCATAAATATTCCTTGTCATTTACAAGATGAAGCAATTTTGACTATAAAAATAAAAGAATAATAAAAAAAGTGACTTAAAATAAGGACCTTATAAATAATATCAGCTAGAATCTGTCTTCCCAAAATTAAAGAGGAATTTAGCAAAGTAACAAAGTGTCTGTGTAAAGAGTGATTGAGTAGAACTGAGAACAATCAAATTAGTTACGAATTTTTGGAAAAATTCAGATTTACCAAAATCTGGAGTATTTCGATTTGCAAGAATCCATAAAAATAGTGATCAACTAGCAACCAACTGGCTGGATTCGTTTTATGAACGAGAAAAGGTTAAGGTGGTTCGTCATCCGTTCTTATGCCACTTCCCACTACTTCACATCTCCATCGCAGCGCCCCGTTTTTCTGATCTTCGTCACTCCTGAGACCAATCTGAGGTTTCTGATTTTTAATGTAAGGGAATGGGGGGGGGGGTCACAAACATCTACTCTACAAAGCTGAATGCATCAATCACTTATCTCCAGCAGTGACATAGAGAATGAATGCAAGATCGGTATGTGCATGCTTGATTTGCACTCCATTCAGATTGGCCTCTAAAGCCCCGTTCTTGAGATTGATGGGGGTCCTAGTCATCAGATTCCTGGCGATTAGGAAGTCATCTTTTATCCTAAGTTCATAAGGGATATATGATGCTAGTCACTACTCACGGACAGGCCGTGAGACTTGGGTAGTCAAGAGGTCCGAGGTCAGATACCTAGAGGACTCATCATATACAAGGGGGAAAGACAAAGGGTATAGTCAGGTCATAATCCTGAGTCAGAATTCCAAGGTCAGAGTGCGCCAAGGCAAAAGGGGTAATACAAATGGGTAGTCAACAGGCAAATCCAAGGTCCGGCAACATAAGGTCAAAATGTCAGAATATAAAGAACAAGGCACAGAAGACAAGCAAAAACTATGACTAGCAGTCATCTAGGACAGACAGCTCAGCTAAGTAGCTGGGCAATCAACTGGAACAGGGAACATCTGAAGGAAGCTCAGCACCACCCAGTCCCAGATTGGAGGGCCGAGCTGTCACTCAAAACATCGGCAGCTCAGCATGCTCCTGCACTAGATTGGATGACTGAGCTGTCAACCAAAATGCCGACAGCTCAGCATGCTCCTGCACTAGATTGGACAACTGAGCTGTCAATCAAAATACCGACAGCTCAGCACGCTCCTGCACTAGATTGGACAACTGAGCTGTCAATCAAAATACCGACAGCTCAGCACGTCCTGCACTAGATTGAACACTCGAGCTGTCAGTCAAGGCGTCCAAGATACAGTGAGCAGTGGAATCGTGACAGGACAACATTCAAACTTGGCACAAGCCCTTTCAACCCATTTTTTTGTACCACGATATGAAACAGTAATTCATGATAAGGAAAATTCAAAAAGATCTTACACTCAAGATTGTGAGAAATACTAGAGATTTGGCTTCTAATTTTTTTTCAACATTTTCTTTAGAGCAATACAAGGAACAAAATCACTGGACATACTGTACGATGAACTTTGTTAGCAGCTTCTAGTCTTATTACATTTTTATTTATCCGCCTTTCATTCCCTCCTCTTCTTTTGTCAAAAGCCATAACTTTTATTCTAGCAACATAGCCATAAAGTGGCTTGTTTTTTTGCAGGACAAGTTTTAGCTTTGAATGACACTTTTCACTTTACCATATCATGTACTATAAAAAAAAAAATATCCAAGTGGGTTGAAGTTTTTAAAAAGAAATGAATTTCCGCCATTGTTTTTTTCTTGGTGGCATTTAAATATTGCACCTGAATGGACCCCAATCCCGTTTTAGGATCAAGCCACTTAAATGTCGATGTCAGTGTTTCACAACAGCATCTAAGTGGTTAAATAGCAATGATCAGAGAAAAAGAAAATGGTTTGAAGCCTTGTTACATGCATGTCCCGGGTATTTCCGGGCTCTCCTCCCTTCCCCTGGATCCGCTGCCCTCTCTTGTGCTCCACGTCATGTTTTTGCAGGTTGCACGGCGTGCATCAATGACGTCATCTCCTTAGACGTATTTTAGGCCAATTGACACACACACCCCCCCTGTCTTGGAAATTTTACTTTAGTGTTCCTTGTTGGGTAAGCTCCATTATCTGTACTACTGTGTTTCAACTTACATCCATCCATGCTAGGTTCCCTTCCATCTGTCCGCCTGCTCCTGAGTTTCCACTTAGTCCTAGTCCCCACGATTCCATGAGTCCCCTAGAAGATGCACCAGCACCTAGGGTCCATGTGCCCACTCGGACCTGAGGCTTAATGGATCCGCCTCCTCGGGTGAACCATAAGAAGCCTCAAGCACTGAGATAAATTATGGAGCTGTATGACCCCTAGGTTATATAGGGCCATAAAATGGAGCCACTAGACTAATTTGGGGTAATTCTGTTCCGTCTTCACACAGAATCCATCAGTTGTTATATTGCATGGGTATGGCTTCAAGGGATGTAGTAATGTACCATGCAATGGCAAATGGAGTCCATAAAGCCCCATAATACACGGTGCCTTAGTGTCATCTTTATTTGTGCCATACAAGAATATATGCTGTATTAGAGGAAATGCAGTGAATGGACATAATCTATATATCATGGCACAGTTATTTCTGGCTGTTGTATATATTGGTGTTTTAGCTCTCGACACATCTATGCATTTTCTGCAAAAGTAGCAGTTCAGTAATGAAAAAATGACAAAATATTCTTCATGTCTTTAACTTGACACCCTCCGAGAAATATACATATTGATTGCTCGTCTGTTCTGCTGCTAGAGCAGTTTCCTTGCTTCCACCACCGACAGCACTGTCATCCAATTCCCATTGTCAAGGGTGCAATTCTTAAATGTGAATGGAACTCTGAAGACTTTTTCAAAATAGCTCGGAAGCGAGTTATGCTAAAAGCCAGTATTTATCTGGGTCTCCAAGCTCTCATAACCATTACATGCTTGCTGGTGTACTAATAAAGTCATAAAAGGCCAGCTTCCCTAGAACAATTTAATTTGTTCCCGGTTTCCTGGGAAAACTTTTTCAGACAATGCTCCAAGCGTCATCCCCTTTCGCTGACTAAAGATTGAGGAGCGCACCATTTATTCGAGGAACCCTGGTGGACTTGGCAGAGAGAAAAGAGGGTACAATCCAAAATCTTCTCCTAGATCCCAGGGGGAATCAGACAAAAGAATTGTGGAACAAGAGCAAAGAGCATCCTTTTATGTCATCTATGGTAATGGAGACAGGAAACAAAAGTTTATAGAACTTTGACTGCAACAAACAGATGTGTCCCTTCTTTCTTCTTGACTTGACATTAGGGGTAAGCGGACCCGTGGAAGGTTGGGTTCTGGTACCCGACTGTCACACCAGGTGAGTGAAAGACTAAGTGCACAGCGACGGGAAGGAAACCCAAACACTAGGCAAAGGGGGAGAGGAGACCCCTAGGCAGATCTGACAACACCCTGGCTTTCCTAACGTCCCTAAATAGGTTCCGCACCTATCGCCGGGCAGGAAACCTAATCCCTGACTGCCCCTAGTGATGGGCCCTAGATAGGGAGGGGACGGGGTGAGAACTAGTCAGCCCCCACTGAAGCTAAAGACAAACAGGTAAACAGACAGCAGAATACACTTAGCTTGAGAAGACACCAGAGAGATCACACCAACTATCCTCCAAGGGGACTCCAAGAAGACTCTAGCCGACTACTAGTACTTCAGGCTTGACAGAGGAAAATGGAGCTATCACCGGTGACTCTCTGAAGAGACTGAAAAAATGTAAACATCCGGCAAGGGTGTGTCAATCAGCAGCAGAAGGTGGATGTCACTGCTAGGTCCTAGAAGGAGAAGGATATCACTACATTACAGAGATGCAAAGATCAAAAAGGTGCCTGCAGAGCCAAGCACAATGACCTTCTACAACTGGATCCAGAATGACTGTCTGTCACACCTGACACGACTGTGACACCGACTGAAGTTTATGACAAAGTTGGGTTCGGGTACCTGATTTTCACCCAAACTTGAACCCCATCTAAATGTATGGGGACCTGAACTTTGGAGCTGGAAAATTCTCTTTCTCGCTCCTTTTTTTGGGCTTACCTCCAGTCGCTTAGACTTTTTAAACTTCGTAAAAAACTAGGAAAGGAGCATATCCTAATTTCAGTAACTTATACTCACTACTTATTGCCTTACTGAACATATAATGTCCTTTTAAGAAAATCTGTCTCTTTTCTTAAAATATGTTCTTTAGGTATCTAATTCAATACATACAGCAGCTCCCTACCTCAAGAGCGGTGGGAATCCACAATCGGACAATGCGGCGGCACTGCAGAATAGCCGAAACCCAACTGGTTTACATCAGTCCTTTATTTTTAAACAGCATCAATTCATCTACTGATTAGTGAAGCAACAATGCCATTTTTGTTCGAGGCTTGTTATATAATTTTTAGTCAAACTATATAACCTGCTTAGAAGATTGGAAACCTTTACAAATTTCTCCCGGCTTTGAAAGAGCATTTATTGATATGGAAATGTTCCTGTTTGCTATCTCTTGTTCTGTGCATCTGCCTTGGTTTGTCTTTTGGGAAAAGGAAGAAAGGGATTAAAAAAAAAAAAAAAAAAAGACTGAATGCAAAGTCAAAATAATTTCAGCATTTGGCAGGATTTACTATGCAATCTTGGCAAAAACTGACCTTCTTTTAACATCTTAACATCCAAAATGTTTAAGCCCTCCTAAAGTGATTACTAATGTCTATTTTGAATAATTGGATTTGCCGGCCAGATCTTTTGAAAATTTTTAGATTGTTCTTCCATAGTGTCCTCTCATATTTGTCGTTTTGCCTTGGTGCCAGCATTAAACCCATTTGTCCCAATTGTGTAAAGTGCATAGGGAGAAGACACTCTTTTGTGGCTTTTAGCAGCACAGTTTTTACATCTTTTTTCTCCCCACAGAGGACCCAGAGCTTTGTAAAGTGTCTACTTTTAGATGTGTCCTTCTTTCCTCTTTTCTTAGCTAAAGAAAGTGTCCAACTTTAAAAAAAAAAAAAACATGATTTTCTGATACTCAGTTAGGAGATGTTTATGCTATATATGTCTAAATGTGGCCACTGAGTGATTGTTATGTGGATTACAGCCTGTCAAGGATTTTGTTATCATGTTGCTGTAATGTGGTGCGGGGCAGTAGCCGCTGGCGAGGTATTCGTCTCTTGCTCCCCGGCATGTTACATAAAAGTGGAGGTCCTGGCTGGGTGTGTGGGCTTGTGATGTGAGGGCGCCATGCCCGTTCAGGCTGCATGTAACCGATGTTGCTGGTTTGCCAGGACCAGATGTTTCAAAGTTCAATGAAGGAGACTACCAGTCAAAAATAAACTCTTTACTGAATGGTAACACGATAAAGGTTAAATACAGGGGATAGTGGGTACAAAGTCTTATGGATGTTTCCTTTACAACTCAAAGCATTTTCCACACAGTTTCCTTCAGTCATAGTCTATAGTGTCCTCTATGGCCACTGTTTCTCACTACTTCAGCTTTAACACTACAGTCCTGATTAAAAAGTGTTATTTACTTGTTCTGTGGTTCCTCATCCTCTTTTCCCTTTAAGGTGCCAGTATGGTCAGTAATGCTGATGCTCTGCAACTCCTTTGCTCGTCCCTAATACTCATTTCTGTTTTAGACACATTACCTACCTTGGGGTGTCATGGCTAGGCGTCCTCTTATAGGACCCATTTCCAATAGGTCCCTCTGTCTTTTAGTCACTTATATTCCAGACATCGCTATCCCTTTTCTTCGGTCTCCTCTCACTTAGGGTCACTCCAGAAAGCGGCACTACTCACCTTGAACCTTTTGCTCCACTCACTATGCAGTCCAGTCCCTATCTACAGTAACTCTCTGACTGGAAATTGTCACTTTTCTTGTAACTCAGTCCCTCTCACCTTGGGCTAGTCCCAAACATTTACTCTAAATATCCCTATGGTCTAACTACACAAATTACTAACGCACATAACATTATATATTAAATTATACATGACATTTCACATTACACTACATAATAACACATTTTCATTTTTAATAATAAAACTTGTTTCTCCAGAGGGAAACGTGGGCAGCATGTCCATACCGTTCGTTATATTGCTATATTGTATTGAATTTATTTTGTGAGATCATAGTGCTGCAAGTGAGAGCTGCTACATAGTTACAAAGTTATATAGGTGGAAAAAAGCAAATGTAATCAGTTTACCCTTAATTCTTTCATCTAAATCATTGATAAAGATGTTGAACAACACAGGGGAGCAAAGAGAACGCAAATAGGGTTTTATCTGGTTAAATAAACATTAAAAATGCGAGTGCTTGCTCACCTTTTGGTGTTGCAATTGCAACAATCTTTAGGCATGTACCAGCTGCTGCAAACTAAGGGTCATCAGACCAAGAGATATACTGTGCAGAAATCAGGTGGTTTTCCTTGTGCTGCTGGTGGAATCCCACAAATGGACTCGGGAGATGAGAAGATTAAAATGCAATATTTATTGAGTGGTTACAATGTCTGCACATTTCAAAGTTATCTACGTAACTTCTTCTTTGGTCTTGAGGAAGAAGCTGGATAACTTAAACAGACATAGACATAGTAGTCACAACTTTTTTTTAAAAAAAAATTGAGAGTAATTCTGTCATGAGATGTTTTATGCTGTATATTTTGATATGCTACCATACTATGGTTGTAATGAGAATTGCAGCCTACTGAAATATTTTAGCCTGTCTCAATAAAGTATTGAGTTTGTATTGAGAAAAATTGGATTCTCTAACAAAATAATGGAAGCATTAGGGTTTACTCATCAGTAGATTCTGCTAAGATAGCACCCGAAGGAGCCATGCAGGCTAGAAAACATTCCACAATGTGCACAAGTCTATATAATAAGACCCATGAGAGCCAGTGATGAGATCAATGATAAAGAAATTCCAAGGCAGTTCCTTAAATGGAGTCTGTCATTATAAAATGACTGTACACACCAATTTAAGGAGGGCACCATCTGGTGATTGGGATCCACCTGCCACACGCAAAAAGTAACATAAACTTAACATGCCCCTGATGAAGCCATCTTGCGTGGCGACCCGCGTTGGGCACTGAGGTCCCAGCTTCACCTTCCAGAGCACATGCTGCTTTGATTTAAGTATATTTATTTAGGGTCATGTTGTGGGTCTAGATTGTCATATTGTGCGGGGAGCTACTTTTTCTGCCTTTATAGTCATGGTGACTTATTAACTGTTTGCAGATATTCATTTTTTGGTATATTGTTGGCTTACTGAATAATTATTGTTTATATCCTGATTACTACAACTATATATATGTGTATTATACCATTGGCCTGGCACCCAGGCATATGGGGATTGAGTTAAAATCTTTACTCATTTTTGATCATGCAAACACAGTGTGCTATGTATCATTCCTTGTCTTGGATATGTGCAATATAGGGCTTGTGCAATTATTGACCATTACAGATATTCTATACAGCCTGTGTATATTGTTGGCTTATTGAATAATTATTGTCTATACCCTGATTATTCCAACTATATATGCGTATTATGCCATTGGCCTGGCACCCAGGCATATAGGGATTGAGCTAAAATCTTTACTCATTTTTTTGATCATGCAAACATATTGTGCTATGTACCATTCCTTGCCTTAGGTGTGTGCAATATAGGGCTTGTGCAACTATTGACCACTACAGATATTCTATACAGCCTGTGCGGTTTGACTGGATTATGTGCACTTTTTGCACTGCATTCTTTAATATCATGGGATGGTTTCTTTAGTAGCTGGCTCCTTATATAGTGGTTCATTCCACTTTTTTAATGGTGTTTTAAATTTGTTGGTATGTCCTTTACTTGTGTCTGATTATATCTCAATAAAAATAAAATTAATTGATGTACTTTATATCCAGGGTATTCATTATTATTTATATATCTCCCTTCGCTTATTATTTTGGTGATCACTGCATAAATACACGTTCTTTTTCTGCCTATTAAGTGACTGTACACACCAAGCGCCGGTGCTCAGTGCACCCTTGGCATGGCCAAAAAGCTCAGTACATTTTCCGCCTACTTATATTGCATCTATTTCCACACCTTCTGATTGACAGTTCTGGCTATGCAGGAGCCAGAGGAGGGCAGTGCTCTGAACTGCTCTGCTGTGTCAAGTTTGCACCAAGCGCCTGTGCTTGGTTTGAACAGTCATTTTGAGATAATAGGCTCTCTTTCAGGGTAGCAACAATTCTATTTCAGGGTGCAATGGCTCTGCACTTTCACCATTCCTTGTTGCAATAATGACGGGTTTACAAGCTTCCTGCCCAACATTAACCGGGCAACTATTCATTTTTCAAGTACAGTTAAAACCTAGATGGCATCGTAATGTTCTTCATTCAGTGCCTGTTTTGCTCATTTATCAAATATTACTAGAATGCCAGACTCTTATCACACAGACTTTGGGTCGCACACTGATGACCCTGCACGGTGGGTGTCTAGATGTGTTGTAGTCCTTCATTAATCTCAAGCAGAGAGGATACATTAAGTAAATGGGCTCCTCGGGCTTTTAAGATAAATTGTAGTTAATTTACTCACTCAATACAGAATCTTTAGATAATTTACATTACACAGAGCTACAAATTGTGTAAAGGCAACATCAAATAACTTTTAATCCCACCGTGAGTGGTCCCGTCACCCATATTGTTTGCATATAATAGATGCGCAGTTGACTTGAGTTGACCTATTTTTACATAATGCAGAATAATAATTGGTTATGTTGTTCACTCAAAAAAGAAATTCATGTATCTTCACGAAGGCAACTGTAATCGCCCCAAGAGGTATCCAGATGGTGTCTAAATGAACTCAATGTGGCCAACGCATCGGTCTTGTAATTTTCTGACAGGTGCTTTACGGAAAGTAGAATGGCTTTTACCCATCGTGGACAAAGCATGTAATGTCCATGTGGAGATTAATCAGTAACAGCTGCCAGTTTACGGTTTGGTTGAATGGACCTCAACCAACGAACAAAATAATGGGGTGAGAAAAATAACGGACTATCCATGGGAATCAAGTTCTTGTTTCCTTTGTTTGTAAATATTACTTCAGGATTAGTTATTGTTGTTGTAACCGGACCGATTCACCAACGAACCCGAAGATCATCTGATGACCCCAAGCTCTGACAATAATAGACCCAAAAGATCCAGTAGAAGAAATGCCCTTTTAGAACCAATAATTTGCCTTCAGGGGTCTTTTTCTCACCCTATGATTGAATAATATTTTAATAGATCTTGTTGACGATACGTTTTGTGCACGCAGTGAGCTCAAAAAAGTTATAGATTAAAGGGATTGTCCACTGCTCATGACAACATCCGGGTCACCAGACAGCAGGAAGATTTTTTGGACATGCGCAGTGCATCTCCAAACAATCTTCTCCCTGTCCAGCGCTGACAGCCTGCATGGCACAGGGATGGTGCTGCATTCCTGTGCCATGCAGGCGATCAGAGAAAAAAAAGTGAAAGTCCCATAGTGGGGCAAAGTAAAAAAGTGTAAAAACTTCCAGAAAGTGAAAAAAAAAATAAAAAAAAAATTGTAAAAATATAAAAAAAAATAAATATATAATCCACCAAAAAAAAAAATATAATGTACTCATCAATAAATATTATTATAAAAAAAAAAACAGTAAAAGTACACATATTTGGTATCACCGCGTCCGGAACAACCTGACCTATAAAATTGTTCCACTAGTTAACCCCTTCAGTGAACACGGTAAAAAAATAAAAATAAAAAACAAAGCAAAAAAACAATGCTTTATCATCATACCGCCAAACAAAAAATGGAATAACGCGCGATCAAAAAGACAAATATAAATAAAAATGGTACCGCTGAAAACGTCATCTCGTCTCGCAAAAAACAAGCCACCACACAGCTCCATAAGCCAAAAAATAAAAAAGTTTTAGCTCTCAGAATAAAGCTATGCTAAAAAATAATTTTTTCTATAAAATTGCTTTTATTATGTAAAAGTGCAAAACATAGAAATATGATATAAATGTGGTACCGCTGTAAACGTACTGACCCGAAGAATAAAGCTGCCTTATCAATTTTACCACACGTGGAACAGAATATAAAAAAAAAAAAAAAAAACAATTCCTTAATTGTTGGTTTTTGTTTATTCTGCCTCCCAAAAATCGGAATAGAAAGCGATCAAAAAATGTCACATGCCTGAAAATGGCACCAATAACAACGTCAACTCATCCCGCAAAAAACGAGCCGTCACATGACTGTCTGCCAAAATCTAGAAAATTTATATCTATCAAAATATGGCGATGCAAAAACTAGATTTTACAAAAAATGTGTCTTTTAGTGTGTGACAGCTGTCAGTCGTAAAAACCCCATATGATTCTGGTATCGCTGTAGTCTCACCGACCCGAAGAATAAGGTCGTCTAATCACTTATACCGCATGAGGAACGGCGTAAAAAATAAACTCACAGGTTAGGGTTGTGCTAGGGTTAGGGTTGTGCTAGGGTTAGGGTTGTGCTAGGGTTATGGTTGTGCTACGGTTAGGGTTGTGCTACGGTTAGGGTTGTGTTAGGGTTAGGGCTGGGGTTGGGGTTAGGGTTGGGGTTAGGGTTGTGATGGGGTTGGGATTTTTTTCAAAAGTAAGAAAAAAAGATGACGATATAGCGACTAGTGTTGAGCGCAAGTGCTCGCTACTTGAGTTTGCATCGGGTGTTCTGGTATGCATTGACTATCGTGGGTATTTGAGTGACATGCTCGAGTCTCTGCCCCATATGCTTCACGGCCCAAAAAACTTTGCAGTGATTGTCTGCCATGCACGAGCGATCCCCCATGTTTTTTTTTGGATGTCTAATAACCATGAAACATCCGGGCGGGGACTCAAGCATGTCACTCGAGCACACGCAGTACATGGTGCATACCTGAGTACCCGATGCAAACTCAAGTAGCGAGCACTTGCGCTCAAGACTAATGACAACTTATTCAATATGATGACCTAATGTTATCAAATTCTGTGTCGTACCTCTGGGTTCAAAATGTTCACTATACACCTTAATAAAATCCTTGAGGGGTATAGTTTCCAAAATGGGGTCACTTGTGGGGGAGCTCCACTATTTAGGCACATCAGGGGCTCTCCAAACGCGACATGGTGTCCGCTAACAAATTGAATGGAAAATCGGCTCAAATTGTTAGCGGACACCATGTTGCGTTTGGAGAGCTCCTGCGTGCCTAAACTTTGGAGCTCCCCCACAAGTGACCCCATTTTGGACACTAGACCACCCAAGGCACCTATCTAGATGCATAAGGAGCACTTGGAACCCCCAGGTGCTTCACAAATTGATTCGTAAAAATGAAAAAGTGAAAAAAAAACACTTTTTCATTTTTACAAATCAATTTGTGAAGCACCTGGGGGTTCCAAGTGCTCACTCTGCATCTATATAGGTGCCTTGGGTGGTCTAGTTTCCAAAATGGGGTCATTTGTGGGGGAGCTCGAATGTTTAGGCACACAGGAGCTCTCTAATCGTGACATGGTGTCCGCTACCAAATTGGAACCATGTCGCGTTTGGAGAGGCCCTGTGTGACTAAACATTGGAGCTCCCCCACAAGTGACCCCATTTTGGAAGCTAGACCACCAAAGGCACCTATCTAGATGCATAATGAGCACTTGGAACCCCCAGGTGCTTCACAAATTGATTCGTAAAAATGAAAAAGTGAAAAAAAAACACTTTTTCATTTTTACGAATCAATTTGTGAAGCACCTGGGGGTTCCAAGTGCTCACTATGCATCTAGATAGGTGCCTTGGGGGGTCTAGTTTCCAAAATGGAGTCACTTGTGGGGGAGCTCCAATGTTTGGGCACACAGGGACTCTCCAAATGCAACATGGTGTCCGCTAACAAATTGAATGGAAAATCGGCTCAAATTGTTAGCGGACACCATGTTGCATTTGGAGAGCCCTAGTGTGCACAAACATTGATTCATAAAAATGAAAAAGTGATTTTTTTTTCACTTTTTCATTTTTACGAATCAATTTGTGAAGCACCTGGGGGATCCAAGTGCTCACTATGCATCTAGATAGGTGCCTTGGGGGGTCTAGTTTCCAAAATGGGGTTACTTGTGGGGGAGCTCCAATGTTTAGGCACATCAGGGTCTCTCCAAATGCAACATGGCGTCCGCTAATTATTCAAGCAAATTTTACAATCAAAAAGTCAAATGGCGCTCCTTCCCTTCCGAGCCCTGCCGTGCACCCAAACAGTGTTTTTTCCCCACATATGGGGTATCTGCGTGCCCATGGGAAATTTCACAACAAATTTTCGGGTCCATTTTTTCTTGTTACCCCTGTGAAAATAAAAAAAAATGGGTCTAAAGTAACATTTTTGTGAAAAAAGTTAAATGTTCATTTTTTTCTTCCACATTCCAAAAATTCCTGTGAAGCACCTGAAGGGTTAATAAAGTTCTTGAATGTGGTTTTGAGCTCATTGAGGGGTGCAGTTTTTAGAATGGTGTCACTTTGGGTATTTTCTGTCATAAAGACCTCTCAAAGTGACTTCAAATGTGATGTGGTCCCTAGAAAAATGGTTTTGTAAATTTTGTTGGAAAAATGAGAAATCGCTGGTCAACTTTTAACCCTTATAGCTCCATAATAAAAAAAAATTTGGTTCCAAAATTGTGCTGATGTAAAGTAGACATGTGGGAAATGTTATTTATTAACTATTTTGTGTGACATATCTCTCTGATTTAAGGGCATAAAAATTCAAATTTTGAAAATTGCAAAATTTTCAAAATTTTTGCCAAATTTCCATTTTTTTCACAAATAATCGCAAGTGATATCGAAGAAATTTTACCAAAATCATGAAGTACAATATGTCACAAAAAAACTATCTCAGAATCAGGGGGATCCGTTGAAGCGTTCCAGAGTAATTACCTCATAAAGTGACAGTGGTCAGAATTGTAAAAATTGGCCTGGTCATTAACGTGCAAACCACCCTCGGGGGTTAAGGGGTTAATATTATACCTACTTCATATTTGGATAGGATCCTGGAGATGGAAATACTATTTTAAAGAAAACTTCTTATTCTCACCTATCCTCGTTTCTTCCCATAGTTCTTGCTGCCACCAATCTTCTTAATGGCTCCTTTATCTGTTTATTCTACCTTCTTCTGTTTTCAGGTCTTCTGTGCTGCTTTCTTTGCTATGCCCCACAATGTCAAGCAGGGACCAACACACTTCATTGACGTTAATGACTTGCACACCACAAGACAGCAAAATCTGAAAAAGATAGAAGAAAGAAGAGAGAATACAGAGTAGTGTTGAGCCACCCCCGTAGTGTTCGAGTTCGGTTCGGTTCGTCGAACACCCGTGTGTTCGCCGAACTGTTCGTCGAACTGTTCGTCGAACACCTTCGAACACCGTTAAAACCAATGGCAGGCAAACAAAAACACATAGAAACACATAGAAAACACCTTCAAAGGTGTCCAAAAGCTGACAAACTGCTCAGAAGACACAACTAACACATGGAAAAGTGACAAGTACATATAGTCATGCGAAAAGAAAAGAGGTGGAGGAGTAAAAGGAGGGGGAGACACAGATATAGGCATGTCATGCCCTTCTAAAATCCAAAAAGTGAGAAGCCGAGACGGCCAGTCCGCTCCTGCCCGTGCCACCTCCGTGTCGCCGGGTTTGTGCCAGAGCCGCGGTGAACCCTGACGGCCAGCCCCCCTCTCCCAATACTGGTGCCTGTCCGCTGGTGGGTCGAGAGAGCCCCCCTGTGGTGGAGGCAGCTCTAAGCTTTTTAATTTAAATTGTCCCTCTAATTTGAATGAATACACTTTAAATCCATTTACAAGGATCTATTGGAGGGCAAGTCTCATGCCAGCAGCCGCGTAATTCCAGCTCCAGTAGCGTCCACTAAAGCTGCTGCAGTTAAAAAGCTTTTATAAGGATCGAGCTCGGCTGTCCACCGCAAGGCATCCTAGTGCCAGTCCCAGCCCCTATGCCTTGGGGTGCCTCCTGATGCTCTTCACTAAGTATCCCGTGGTCCCGAAGCATTTCCTTTGAAAAAATTAAGTGTCCAAACTACAGGTGGTGTAGCTTGCTTAACAGCCGGGATAATCCGCTGACTAGCAGACACTGCTACTAGGCACAAAGTATTTCCTGGGCTAGATGCAGTTAAAAATTTGTAAGTAGATACTCTCGTTGGATGCTGAGAAAGCATTCCATAGAGTCTCCTGGCACGCCATATATGATTCTCTTAAAAAGCTTGGGGTAGGGGTCTAGGGGACCCTTTTATAGCCAAAATCACGGCCCTGTATCACAATACGTCACCTAGGCTGAAGATAAATGGAACTGTAGCACCGAGGGCTCGGTTGCTACAGACGTATTGCACCTCACCCAGAGGTGTGATATCTCACTCTCAGATAAGGATGGAGTGTGGATCAGGACCCGACACCTGCATGCTTTACACCACATTGCCGTGGGGCAGGGCGACCAATATGCCCCTGAGATGGGCACGACAGTCCCTGTCCCTGGCTGGAGTAGGGGGAGGGAACACTGAGGAAGGGGAACCCTGCAGTGCAGGAGCAGGGAGGAAGCAGTTCCTGGGTGCATTGAGAAGGGAGTATAAAAGGTGGGCACCATCTTAGTTCAGTGCAGAGAAGTCTGAGCAGAAGTGGCAGGGAGCAGGGGCTCTGCATGAGCTCTGCTCCGGAAGCGGGCCTAGTAACAGAGGCCCAGGCCTGCAAGAGGGAGAAGGAAGGAAGAGGAGCGGAGAAGGCTCCAGGAACGAGGAATGAAGGGATCCCAGGGGTGCGGACGGGCGAGTCGCCACCGCACGCCCGAATCCACCTGCGTGGAGGGGTCAGGCCAAAGGGGGAGACCGGTCCCCGAACTAGTGGAGGCAGGAAACGACCCTCAGCTAGAAACCGGAGGCTCTGACATTTTATGTGGCGCAGCCCCTTGCTCCACCCGCTAGGAAGGCACCACATAGGGTCAGGGAAACTGGCGCCAAGTTTACCAAGAGGAGGCCCGAGGCAGCCGGACAGAAGTGTTGGTAAGAAAGGCCAGACAAAGGACACACAAAGGGGGTCCTGTGAAGCGCTCCAAAGTTATCTGGGAGTTGTCTGAGCCCCTCACCTGGTGAGCACAGTACGACGTGGGCAGCCGTTACCTGCAGACGTGGTCTGGATAATAAGAACTGTGAGTAAAGGCCCTGAACTGCATCACTGACTCCGTGTCGTTACTGCTGCTGCCCTGCACCATCACCCCCATCCTCCGCATACACTGCCCTGAGGCTATACTCCTCCCGTGGGGAGTTATGCTACGCTCTGCTGCACCCACAACACCAGCCTTAGCGGTCTGCCCTGTAGCGGCGGTTCACTCGGACCGCAATCCACGGGTGGCGTAGTCGGACATTTAAACATCAAAACCACATAAATAGTTCCGCCACTGGTTTGACCGCCCTGAGCCACGGAACCGGATCGCCGCCACGAAGACTACAACCACCAGCATCCACCAAAAAGGGTCCGGCTCCGGGTGTCCCAAGGCCCAGGGGGTGCGTCAGAACATTTTCATCACCTTTCACAATCACCAATGGGACAAGGCAGGGATGTCCTCTGTCCCCTCTCTTATACATCCTAGTGACGGAGCACCTGCTCTCATCAATTCGCCATAACCCCAATATTAGGTGGATTGAGGTGGGAGGCACCGAGTACAAGTGCTCTCTATTTGCTGATGATGTCCTAGTATATATCACTCAATCACATATATCCATCCCTGCTGTTATGGCTGAAATAGATCACTTTGTTACATGGTAAAATTTTAAAATCAATGCAGCGAAGTCTGAGGCCCTCGATGTCTCCCTCCCTAAATCCATATAGGATTCCATCCAGTCCAACTTTCCCTTTGCCTGGCCCTCACAGGGTATCAAATACTTAGGAATTCCTATTCATAGAGACCTCTCCCATCTATGTTATCTTAATTTTGGGCCCTTTATTGAACAATTCCATACAGACCACGGTTGGCAAGTTAGAACTGTAAGATTCACTACGTGAACCACTGGTGTTTTGTGGAAAAGCACATGTACACCGCATTCCAAATTATTATGCAAAAAGTGTTTAGGAGTGATAAGGGAAGAATTTGTTTGTTTGTCAGTTAAACTCATTGATGGTGATGTGTGTCAGGGCTCTTTATATCACTGTAAGCAATTGCAGACACCTGTGCTAATTAGTTTGGCAGGTGTGTCCAATGAAAGGCAAGACTACTTAAGAAGGCTCTCTCACATTATTAAGCAGCCTACATTTTCTGCCAAAATGGGAAAGAAAAAGGATGTGTCGGCTGCTGAGAAGCAACAAATTGTGGAGTGTTTAGGTCAAGGCATGACTACAATCAACATTGTGCGATGATCAGGATGAAGTGTCTTGGCAATCAAGAAGTATGTAGCTGATTCACAGTACACACGTGTGCGTGCTGATAAGGGCAAATTGAGGACTCTTTCCTACAGGCAATTACGTCAGGTTGAAAGAGCAGCGGCAAAAAAGCCTTGTCATAGCAGCAGACAAGTTTTTGAAGCTGCTTGTGCCTCCAACGTCCCCCGAACAACAAGATGCAGGGTCCTTCAGAGGTTTGCAGCTGTGCATACGCCATCCTGTCGACCTCCTCTATCCACTTCACACAAGCAGAAACGGCTCCAGTGGGCCAAACATTACATGAAGACTGATTTCAAAACTGTTTTGTTCACGGATGAGTGCCGTGCAGCGCTCGATGGTCCAGATGAATGGAGTGGAGGATGGCTGGTTGATGGACACCCCACGCAAACACGGCTACAGCGCCAACAAGGAGGAGGTGGAGTAATGTTTTGGGCTGGAATCATGGGGAGAGAGATTGTCGGCCCCTTTAGGATCCCTGAAGGCGCTAAAGATGAACTCCATAATGTATGTGGATTTTCTCAAACAGCACTTCCTGCCATGGTTCAAGAAGAAGAACCGTGTATTTCACAGCAAGATCATTTTTCTGCATGATAATGCACCATCTCATGCTGCACATAAAACATCTGCATCTCTGGCTGATATGGGCATAAAAGGGGACAAACTTATGGTGTGACCCCCATGCTCCCCTGACCTCTACCCCATTCAGAACCTTTGGAGCATCATTAAAAGGAGTGTCTATGATGGCGGGAGGCAGTTCACATCTAAGCAACAGCTCTGGGAGGGTATTCTGTCCTCATGCAAAACAATTGAAGCAGAAACCATCCAAAACCTGACAAATTCAATGGACGAGAGAGTTCAGAAGCTCCTTTCGAACAAGGGGTCCTATGTGAAAATGTAACATCACCTAGAATAAAGTTTTGAGTTGAAAACTGTTTGATTTCAGTTTCTAACAACCTGCTAATGCTTATAATTTCAAAAATGACCATTTTTTTGGTCTTTATTAAAATGAAAAGGTTGATCGAAAAGTTTGGGGGATCTAAGAGTGTGGCAACCCAGTAGTCATGATTACTTCGAATTCTGACAATATGAGGGTCATGCTGCAGGTAGTGCAGCAAGAAGGCACTTATGTGTCTTGCGCATCTCGGAGCCCCAAAATTATTTTCCGGGCTAGATGCAGCTAAAAATTATTTTTAATTTTAAATCTGGTGAAGCTTATTATAGATGGCCTAATAGGATCAGTGCTGCACACTGCTACAAAGCCCAAATTATTTTCCAGTCAAGATACAGATAAACATGATTAGTAATTTGAAAGCTTAAAACGGTTGGTAGGGTGATTTTAACCAATCATCAAGCTTTTACTCTCCCCAGGATGACACAGGGGTAGAAAAGTCGTTTCGGATCCATGATTTGTTCATCTTTATGAACGTGAGTCTGTCTACATTATCAGTGGAGAGCCGCGTGCGCTTATCTGTCAGCACACCACCAGCAGCGCTGAACACACGTTCAGACAGAACGCTGGCTGCGGGGCATGACAAGATCTCCAAGGCGTAAGTGGCTAGCTCCGGCCATTTATCCAGATTGGAAGCCCAAAAAGATCAAGGGTCCAGTGACACAGTCGTGGCTTCAATGTTTACTTGGAGATACTCCTGTACCTTCGTCTCTAGGCGTTGACTATGTGTCAGACTTCTTGTCTCCTGTGGCCTTGCAAAGGATGGGCTAAAAAAGTGGTGAAATGATTCCGCAAAATTGATGTTACCAGCAGATACTGTGGTTCTGTTACGGTTTGAGTGCTGAACACTTGACGGTCCCACGGTTGGCAAGTTGGAACTGTGAGATTCACTACGTGCACCACTGGTATTTTGTGGAAAAGCACATGTAAGATTCTGCAACAGTCTCTGCTGATACTCCTGCATGTGTGCATCCCTTTCTATGGCAGGAATAATTTCTGCAAATTTACTTTTGTACCGGGGATCTAACAGTGTGGCAACCCAGTAGTCAGGATTATTTCTAATTCTCACAATTCGAGGGTCATGTTGCAGGTAGTGCAGCAAGAAGGCACTCATGTGTGTTGCGCATCCAGGAGCACCAAGTCCCTGTTGTGTTGGTGGCGAGGTAACAATCATGCTTCCTTCCTCTGTCCTCTCCCCCCAACCTCGCACAACAGAAATGTGATCAAGGTCTCCCTCATCTGATGAGTCTTCCATCAGTTCGTCCTCCACTTCTTCCTGGGCTCCTGCACCTTCCTCACTAGTTTGGCTGCTACCATGCGCCCTGGTAAAACCATCTCCCCCACCCTCACATGCCTGCCGCCTTGGTGCTGCCGACCGTCTGGACCTTGCAGATGTTAGCCCTTCCGCATACAACTCCTCCTCCTCTACTTCCTCCACCTCCTCTTGTGCCACCACCTGACTCCGAATTCTGTTTAACATGTGCTCCAGCATGTAAATCACCGGAATAGTCATGCTGATAATGGCATCGTCAGCACTAAACATCTTCGTCGCCATTTCAAAACTGTGCAGAAGGGTGCATAGGTCCCTGATCTGAGACCACTCCTCCAGCGTGATTTGCCCCACCTCTGAATCTCGTTGGCCCAGGCTATACGTCAGAACGTATTGCACCAGGGCTTGTCGGTGCTGCCACAGTCGCTGCAACATGTGCAGAGTTGAATTCCACCGGGTAGGCACATCGCATTTTAGCCGGTGAAGTGGCAGGCCCAACGACTTCTGTAGAGATGTAAGTCGCTGAGCTGCGGGATGCGAACGGCGGAAGTGAGCACACAGCGACCGTGCCCTCTGCAGAAGGCCATCTAGTCTGGGATAGTGGGCTAAAAATTGCTGGACAACCAGGTTCAACACGTGAGCCATACAAGGCACGTGTGTGACATTGCCCCGGCGAAGGGCCGCACCCAGGTTTGCAGCATTGTCGCACACGGCCTTCCCTGGTTTCAGGTCCAGTGGAGACAACCATTCATGAAATTGGTTCTCCAGAGCTGACCACAACTCCTCAGCTGTGTGACTCACATTTCCCAGACATTTCAATGTAAAAACCGCCTGATGACGTTGAGCCCTACTGCCAGCATAGTAAGGAGGTGTGCAGGATCCCTTCTGCGCAGTTAGAAAGCTTGTGGCATGACCAGACAGGCTTTGGGTGCAGGTGGAAGACGGAGAGGAGGTTGAGGAGGCAGAAGCAGTGGAGGAAAAATGACATAAAGAGGATTGACGCACAACTCGTGGGGACGGCAAGACTTGGACAGCAGCCCCTTGTCCTGCTGTCACCATAGTTACCCAGTGCCCAGTCAGCGACATGTAACGCCCCTGTCCATGCCTACTCGTCCAAGTGTCTGTGGTGAAATGCACCCTGTCACACACAGAGTTTCTCAAAGAAGCGGTGATGTTGTGTGCGACATGCTGGTGGAGCGCAGGCACACCTTTCTTTGAGAAGTAGTGCCGACTGGGCATCTGGTACTGGGGCACTGCGACGGACATAAGGTCTCGAAAATCCTCTGTGTCCACCAGGCGGAAAGGCAGCATTTCTGTAGCCAAGAGCTTGCAGATGGTGAAATTCAACCTCTTAGCTTTCTCATGGCTAGGAGGAAATGGTCTTTTACTTGTCCACATCTGAGGGACCGAGGGCTGGCTATTGTGCTTAGACGGGGTTGATAAGGGTGTCCCCGGCAAACTGCCGGTCTGTGAGGAAGATGCAGGCGGACATGTTAGGTTGCCTTGATCCAAAGGTGGTGCTATCGATGTCGGACAGCGCTCAAGACCAGCTGGTGTTACCACCTCCAAAGAAAATGATGACCTGCCAATCACGCTGGCTGTTGCGGGTAAAGAGGTGGCAGGTCTGCGCCCCAAAACAGGTGTGACTGCTGTCCCCCCAGTCACAGAGGATGAAGAGGCCGCGGATGCACAAGATATGGCAGACGGTGGTTGGCCCGGCCGGCTAGACCGCATTGTAGCACACTGAGCTTCCCACTGCAACTTATGCTTCATGTCCATGTGCCGGTTCATGCATGAAGTACTCAAACTATGTATTTTTTGGCCTCTACTTAGCTTTTGCTGACAAATGTTACAGATAACACGAGTTGGGTCATCTTTATCGATCTGAAAAAATGCCCAGGCTATGCAAGGCTTAGCACCCATGCGACCTGAAGAGCCACCACGACTTGTGGTGAGAGGCAGAGTTGTGTTTGAGGATGCAGTTGTTGACGTGCTTCCAGTACTACGTCTCTGTCCAGGAAGGCGCAACCTGACCTCGTCGTCACTAGCATCTTCCTCCACCTCCTCTGCTGACCTCATCTCTTGGCTGACTGTGGGTTGACAGTAAGTGGGATCTCCGACCTCATCATCATCACCCTGTGCGTTATCACACCCGTCGTCCTCAGAGCCAACCTGTTCCTGCCCTGACAAAAAACTAAAGTTGTCGCTCCAATCAGGTATTTGAGTCTTATCATCGTCTTCCTCATTGTCTCCACCAACAGGAGTTACAGTTTGGGAATGAGGGTCTACATTATGGTCAGAACCTTCTGCGTCTGGTCCTGGATCCGACTCATAAAGATTCTGGGCATCAGTGCAGATCATTTCCTCGTCTGGATTCACAGAAGCGCTGGAGTCGACCTCTGATTCCCAGGCTATAGTATGAGTAAACAGCTCTGCAGACTCAACCATCTGTTCTACCTCATACTCAGACGGGCAGCTGGAGATTTGGGAGCTGTGAGGAAGCAAGTGCGATTTGGGTGACACCTTTGAGGACTGGAGTATTTGTGATGTTGAAGTTGATGTGGAGGAGAGCCCACTTAAAGGAGCACTTGATATCCGTTGAAGCACCTGCTGTTTTTGTGCCTCATCTGGAATTTGTAGCGATTGGCGTGGCCGTAAGAAAGGGATCTTATCACATTGTCCGCTAAAAGAAGTAGACATTTTAGTTTGGCTGGAAGATGGTCTTTCTTCTGCACCTACCCCACGGACACAACCTTTTTTCCCCTTCCCAACACGCCTATTCCCCTTTCCACCAGCAGCAGGCCTTTTTCCACTCATTTTGGTGGTTAACTAATTCACAACTCTGGAGTTGTTTGCACAAAAAAACAATGGATGGTAACCGAGCAGAGCTGAGTGGCCAAACTGTGGTATTAGGCCAAAACTATTGGCTGGGTTAGATGCAGAAAAAAATTATTTTTAATTTGCAACCTGATGGAGGTCAGTATAGATGGACTAATAGACCAAGTCCCACACACTGCTAGAAGCCCAAATATTTTTTCAGAGCTAGATGCAGAAAAAAATTATTTTTAATTTGCAACCTGATGGAGGTCAGTATAGATGGACTAATAGAACAAGTCCCACACGCTGCTAGAAGCCCAAATATTTTTTCAGAGATAAATGAAGAAAAAAATTATTTTTAATTTGCAACCTGATGGAGGTCAGTATAGATGGACTAATAGACCAAGTCCCACACACTGCTAGAAGCCCAAATATTTTTTCAGAGCTAGATGCAGAAAAAAATTATTTTTAATTTGCAACCTGATGGAGGTCAGTATAGATGGACTAATAGACCAAGTCCCACACACCGCTAGAAGCCCAAATATTTTTTCAGAGCTAGATGCAGAAAAAAATTATTTTTAATTTGCAACCTGATGGAGGTCAGTATAGATGGACTAATAGACCAAGTCCCACACACTGCTAGAAGCCCAAATATTTTTTCAGAGCTAGATGCAGAAAAAAATTATTTTTAATTTGCAACCTGATGGAGGTCAGTATAGATGGACTAATAGACCAAGTCCCACACACTGCTAGAAGCCCAAATATTTTTTCAGAGCTAGATGCAGAAAAAAATTATTTTTAATTTGCAACCTGATGGAGGTCAGTATAGATGGACTAATAGAACAAGTCCCACACGCTGCTAGAAGCCCAAATATTTTTTCAGAGATAAATGAAGAAAAAAATTATTTTTAATATGCAACCTGATGGAGGTCAGTATAGATGGACTAATAGACCAAGTCCCACACACTGCTAGAAGCCCAAATATTTTTTCAGAGCTAGATGCAGAAAAAAATTATTTTTAATTTGCAACCTGATGGAGGTCAGTATAGATGGACTAATAGACCAAGTCCCACACACCGCTAGAAGCCCAAATATTTTTTCAGAGCTAGATGCAGAAAAAAATTATATTCAATTTGCAACCTGCTGGAGGTCAGTATAGAAGGACTAATAGAACAAGTCCCACACACTGCTAGAAGCCCAAATATTTTTTCAGAGCTAAATGAAGAAAAAAATTATTTTTAATTTGCAACCTGATGGAGGTCAGTATAGATGGACTAATAGACCAAGTCCCACACACTGCTAGAAGCCCAAATATTTTTTCAGAGCTAGATGCAGAAAAAAATTATATTCAGTTTGCAACCTGATGGAGGTCAGTATAGATGGACTAATAGAATGATGCTATGCCCAAAAGATTTTACTTCACTAGGTGCAGTAAAAAATTGGTATTCTATACACAGGTGGTATATCTTGCAACACAGATAGGCTACTCCACTGACTAACACACTCTGCAATAGGCCAAAAAGGATTAGCTTTGCTAGATTCAGCCAAATGCTGTGAAAAAAACTTGCACAGCACTGGCACAGACCTGCCTGGCAAAAACTGATAGGAACTGATGTAACCTAGTCCTGAAAAGGACTCCAATTACAATTAGTCTTTACTCCCACAATCTATCTATTTAAGAGCACAGACCTGCCTGATAAAAGTTTTAGGAAATGCTGTAACCTAGTCCTTAAAAGGACTGCAATCACAACTATTCCCTACTCCCAAGCTATCTGTATATTTGTGCGAAAATTGGCTTGAAATTAACAAGGTATAGCGCACACAGCAACAGCGGTGCCGTCTAACACGCAGCTGCAGCAGTGAGAAAATGGTGGCGACGGGGAAAATGGCTTGGTCTTATAGGGCAAGGACATGTGACATACACTGCCAATCACACATGCCCTTGCTTGTGTGAAAAAAAGCACTTCGCTCCGTGTGTGCGCTCCTGATAGGCTGACAGATTGCACCTCCCCACTGCAAATGCGGGAAAGAGAAAAAAAAATGGAGATCTTCATTGTTCCTGCAGAGATCCATCCCCTGCCCCTCCCCCCGCCCCGCTGTACACTCAAACTGCGTATTAACATTAATTTTCATCATTACTGAGAAAAAATCCAGTTATGATTTTGGTGCACGAACAGTTATCGAACATAACCTCGAACAGCCGAATTTTTCTCAAATTGTTCGTGTTCGCCGACCGGCTCGAACACCGCCCAAAACAGCTCGAATTTGAGATTGGCGAACAGTTCGAGTAGAACAACGCTCATCTCTAATACAGAGTAGCATATCAGAGGACTGGTGAAAGCCAGAGAGGTATCGGGAGGACCGAGGAGAGGTGAGTAGCAAAGGTATTTTGTAACCATTTCCCTGCAGATTTCATTGTATTTATGTGAATCAAATACCTCGGCCGAATTTAAGTTTTTATGCCGAATTTGAATTTAGACAGATTCTCTCACCTCTATTGAGAATTAACTTTAGAATGGATTATTAATATCAGATCCTTGGTATTATGACATCCAGCACTGCTACTGATCAGCCGCTGGCCGGGACTGCTCGATTGCAGAACTTCTCCATCTTCTGATAGTGGCCGTGGCAGGGTACTGCATATCCACCTCCTATTCAAATCAATAGGAGAAAGATGTGTAGCACCCTGCCGCGGCCACTATCAGAAGACAGAGCAGCTCTACAATCGAGTAGTTCCAGCCAGTTGCTACCGCCAACATAGAGAAAGGCTTGATCAATGTGGGTGCTGGATGTCAGACCTGGACAGATCATACATTGATGACCTACACTAAGGATAGGTCATCAATGAAAAAGTAGTGGACATCCTTGTAAAGATCTGAGGTTGTGGGTTGTAAGTAGTGTTGAGCCACCCCCGTAGTGTTCGAGTTCAGTTCGGTTCGTCGAACACCCGTGTGTTCGCCGAACTGTTCGTCGAACTGTTCGTCGAACACCTTCGAACACCGTTAAAACCAATGGCAGGCAAACGAAAACACATAGAAACACATAGAAAACACCTTCAAAGGTGTCCAAAAGCTGACAAACTGCTCAGAAGACACAACTAACACATGGAAAAGTGACAAGTACATATAGTCATGCGAAAATAAAAGAGGTGGAGGAGTAAAAGGAGGGGGAGACACAGATATAGGCATGTCATGCCCTTCTAAAATCCAAAAAGTGAGAAGCCGAGACGGCCAGTCCGCTCCTGCCCGTGCCACCTCCGTGTCGCCGGGTTTGTGCCAGAGCCGCGGTGAACCCTGACGGCCAGCCCCCGTCTCCCAATACTGGTGCCTGTCCGCTGGTGGGTCGAGAGAGCCCCCCTGTGGTGGAGGCAGCTCTAAGCTTTTTAATTTAAATTGTCCCTCTAATTTGAATGAATACACTTTAAATCCATTTACAAGGATCTATTGGAGGGCAAGTCTCATGCCAGCAGCCGCGTAATTCCAGCTCCAGTAGCGTCCACTAAAGCTGCTGCAGTTAAAAAGCTTTTATAAGGATCGAGCTCGGCTGTCCACCGCAAGGCATCCTAGTGCCAGTCCCAGCCCCTATGCCTTGGGGTGCCTCCTGATGCTCTTCACTAAGTATCCCGTGGTCCCGAAGCATTTCCTTTGAAAAAATTAAGTGTCCAAACTACAGGTGGTGTAGCTTGCTTAACAGCCGGGATAATCCGCTGACTAGCAGACACTGCTACTAGGCACAAAGTATTTCCTGGGCTAGATGCAGTTAAAAATTTGTAAGTAGATACTCTCGTTGGATGCTGAGAAAGCATTCCATAGAGTCTCCTGGCACGCCATATATGATTCTCTTAAAAAGCTTGGGGTAGGGGTCTAGGGGACCCTTTTATAGCCAAAATCACGGCCCTGTATCACAATACGTCACCTAGGCTGAAGATAAATGGAACTGTAGCACCGAGGGCTCGGTTGCTACAGACGTATTGCACCTCACCCAGAGGTGTGATATCTCACTCTCAGATAAGGATGGAGTGTGGATCAGGACCCGACACCTGCATGCATTACACCACATTGCCGTGGGGCAGGGCGACCAATATGCCCCTGAGATGGGCACGACAGTCCCTGTCCCTGGCTGGAGTGGGGGGAGGGAACACTGAGGAAGGGGAACCCTGCAGTGCAGGAGCAGGGAGGAAGCAGTTCCTGGGTGCATTGAGAAGGGAGTATAAAAGGTGGGCACCATCTTAGTTCAGTGCAGAGAAGTCTGAGCAGAAGTGGCAGGGAGCAGGGGCTCTGCATGAGCTCTGCTCCGGAGGTGGGCCTAGTAACAGAGGCCCAGGCCTGCAAGAGGGAGAAGGAAGGAAGAGGAGCGGAGAAGGCTCCAGGAACGAGGAATGAAGGGATCCCAGGGGTGCGGACGGGCGAGTCGCCACCGCACGCCCGAATCCACCTGCGTGGAGGGGTCAGGCCAAAGGGGGAGACCGGTCCCCGAACTAGTGGAGGCAGGAAACGACCCTCAGCTAGAAACCGGAGGCTCTGACATTTTATGTGGCGCAGCCCCTTGCTCCACCCGCTAGGAAGGCACCACATAGGGTCAGGGAAACTGGCGCCAAGTTTACCAAGAGGAGGCCCGAGGCAGCCGGACAGAAGTGTTGGTAAGAAAGGCCAGACAAAGGACACACAAAGCGGGTCCTGTGAAGCGCTCCAAAGTTATCTGGGAGTTGTCTGAGCCCCTCACCTGGTGAGCACAGTACGACGTGGGCAGCCGTTACCTGCAGATGTGGTCTGGATAATAAGAACTGTGAGCAAAGGCCCTGAACTGCATCACTGACTCCGTGTCGTTACTGCTGCTGCCCTGCACCATCACCCCCATCCTCCGCATACACTGCCCTGAGGCTATACTCCTCCCGTGGGGAGTTATGCTACGCTCTGCTGCACCCACAACACCAGCCTTAGCGGTCTGCCCTGTAGCGGCGGTTCACTCTGACCGCAATCCACGGGTGGCGTAGTCGGACATTTAAACATCAAAACCACATAAATAGTTCCGCCACTGGTTTGACCGCCCTGAGCCACGGAACCGGATCGCCGCCACGAAGACTACAACCACCAGCATCCACCAAAAAGGGTCCGGCTCCGGGTGTCCCAAGGCCCAGGGGGTGCGTCAGAACATTTTCATCACCTTTCACAATCACCAATGGGACAAGGCAGGGATGTCCTCTGTCCCTTCTCTTATACATCCTAGTGACGGAGCACCTGCTCTCATCAATTCGCCATAACCCCAATATTAGGTGGATTGAGGTGGGAGGCACCGAGTACAAGTGCTCTCTATTTGCTGATGATGTCCTAGTATATATCACTCAATCACATATATCCATCCCTGCTGTTATGGCTGAAATAAATCACTTTGTTACATGGTAAAATTTTAAAATCAATGCAGCGAAGTCTGAGGCCCTCGATGTCTCCCTCCCTAAATCCATATAGGATTCCATCCAGTCCAACTTTCCCTTTGCCTGGCCCTCACAGGGTATCAAATACTTAGGAATTCCTATTCATAGAGACCTCTCCCATCTATGTTATCTTAATTTTGGGCCCTTTATTGAACAATTCCATACAGACCACGGTTGGCAAGTTAGAACTGTAAGATTCACTACGTGAACCACTGGTGTTTTGTGGAAAAGCACATGTACACCGCGTTCCAAATTATTATGCAAAAAGTGTTTAGGAGTGATAAGGGAAGAATTTGTTTGTTTGTCAGTTAAACTCATTGATGGTGATGTGTGTCAGGGCTCTTTATATCACTGTAAGCAATTGCAGACACCTGTGCTAATTAGTTTGGCAGGTGTGTCCAATGAAAGGCAAGACTACTTAAGAAGGCTCTCTCACATTATTAAGCAGCCTACATTTTCTGCCAAAATGGGAAAGAAAAAGGATGTGTCGGCTGCTGAGAAGCAACAAATTGTGGAGTGTTTAGGTCAAGGCATGACTACAATCAACATTGTGCGATGATCAGGATGAAGTGTCTTGGCAATCAAGAAGTATGTAGCTGATTCACAGTACACACGTGTGCGTGCTGATAAGGGCAAATTGAGGACTCTTTCCTACAGGCAATTACGTCAGGTTGAAAGAGCAGCGGCAAAAAAGCCTTGTCATAGCAGCAGACAAGTTTTTGAAGCTGCTTGTGCCTCCAACGTCCCCCGAACAACAAGATGCAGGGTCCTTCAGAGGTTTGCAGCTGTGCATACGCCATCCTGTCGACCTCCTCTATCCACTTCACACAAGCAGAAACGGCTCCAGTGGGCCAAACATTACATGAAGACTGATTTCAAAACTGTTTTGTTCACGGATGAGTGCCGTGCAGCGCTCGATGGTCCAGATGAATGGAGTGGAGGATGGCTGGTTGATGGACACCCCACGCAAACACGGCTACAGCGCCAACAAGGAGGAGGTGGAGTAATGTTTTGGGCTGGAATCATGGGGAGAGAGATTGTCGGCCCCTTTAGGATCCCTGAAGGCGCTAAAGATGAACTCCATAATGTATGTGGATTTTCTCAAACAGCACTTCCTGCCATGGTTCAAGAAGAAGAACCGTGTATTTCACAGCAAGATCATTTTTCTGCATGATAATGCACCATCTCATGCTGCACATAAAACATCTGCATCTCTGGCTGATATGGGCATAAAAGGGGACAAACTTATGGTGTGACCCCCATGCTCCCCTGACCTCTACCCCATTCAGAACCTTTGGAGCATCATTAAAAGGAGTGTCTATGATGGCGGGAGGCAGTTCACATCTAAGCAACAGCTCTGGGAGGGTATTCTGTCCTCATGCAAAACAATTGAAGCAGAAACCATCCAAAACCTGACAAATTCAATGGACGAGAGAGTTCAGAAGCTCCTTTCGAACAAGGGGTCCTATGTGAAAATGTAACATCACCTAGAATAAAGTTTTGAGTTGAAAACTGTTTGATTTCAGTTTCTAACAACCTGCTAATGCTTATAATTTCAAAAATGACCATTTTTTTGGTCTTTATTAAAATGAAAAGGTTGATCGAAAAGTTTGGGGGATCTAAGAGTGTGGCAACCCAGTAGTCATGATTACTTCGAATTCTGACAATATGAGGGTCATGCTGCAGGTAGTGCAGCAAGAAGGCACTTATGTGTCTTGCGCATCTCGGAGCCCCAAAATTATTTTCCGGGCTAGATGCAGCTAAAAATTATTTTTAATTTTAAATCTGGTGAAGCTTATTATAGATGGCCTAATAGGATCAGTGCTGCACACTGCTACAAAGCCCAAATTATTTTCCAGTCAAGATACAGATAAACATGATTAGTAATTTGAAAGCTTAAAACGGTTGGTAGGGTGATTTTAACCAATCATCAAGCTTTTACTCTCCCCAGGATGACACAGGGGTAGAAAAGTCGTTTCGGATCCATGATTTGTTCATCTTTATGAACGTGAGTCTGTCTACATTATCAGTGGAGAGCCGCGTGCGCTTATCTGTCAGCACACCACCAGCAGCGCTGAACACACGTTCAGACAGAACGCTGGCTGCGGGGCATGACAAGATCTCCAAGGCGTAAGTGGCTAGCTCCGGCCATTTATCCAGATTGGAAGCCCAAAAAGAGCAAGGGTCCAGTGACACAGTCGTGGCTTCAATGTTTACTTGGAGATACTCCTGTACCTTCGTCTCTAGGCGTTGACTATGTGTCAGACTTCTTGTCTCCTGTGGCCTTGCAAAGGATGGGCTAAAAAAGTGGTGAAATGATTCCGCAAAATTGATGTTACCAGCAGATACTGTGGTTCTGTTACGGTTTGAGTGCTGAACACTTGACGGTCCCACGGTTGGCAAGTTGGAACTGTGAGATTCACTACGTGCACCACTGGTATTTTGTGGAAAAGCACATGTAAGATTCTGCAACAGTCTCTGCTGATACTCCTGCATGCGTGCATCCCTTTCTATGGCAGGAATAATTTCTGCAAATTTACTTTTGTACCGGGGATCTAACAGTGTGGCAACCCAGTAGTCAGGATTATTTCTAATTCTCACAATTCGAGGGTCATGTTGCAGGTAGTGCAGCAAGAAGGCACTCATGTGTGTTGCGCATCCAGGAGCACCAAGTCCCTGTTGTGTTGGTGGCGAGGTAACAATCATGCTTCCTTCCTCTGTCCTCTCCCCCCAACCTCGCACAACAGAAATGTGATCAAGGTCTCCCTCATCTGATGAGTCTTCCATCAGTTCGTCCTCCACTTCTTCCTGGGCTCCTGCACCTTCCTCACTAGTTTGGCTGCTACCATGCGCCCTGGTAAAACCATCTCCCCCACCCTCACATGCCTGCCGCCTTGGTGCTGCCGACCGTCTGGACCTTGCAGATGTTAGCCCTTCCGCATACAACTCCTCCTCCTCTACTTCCTCCACCTCCTCTTGTGCCACCACCTGACTCCGAATTCTGTTTAACATGTGCTCCAGCATGTAAATCACCGGAATAGTCATGCTGATAATGGCATCGTCAGCACTAAACATCTTCGTCGCCATTTCAAAACTGTGCAGAAGGGTGCATAGGTCCCTGATCTGAGACCACTCCTCCAGCGTGATTTGCCCCACCTCTGAATCTCGTTGGCCCAGGCTATACATCAGAACGTATTGCACCAGGGCTTGTCGGTGCTGCCACAGTCGCTGCAACATGTGCAGAGTTGAATTCCACCGGGTAGGCACATCGCATTTTAGCCGGTGAAGTGGCAGGCCCAACGACTTCTGTAGAGATGTAAGTCGCTGAGCTGCGGGATGCGAACGGCGGAAGTGAGCACACAGCGACCGTGCCCTCTGCAGAAGGCCATCTAGTCTGGGATAGTGGGCTAAAAATTGCTGGACAACCAGGTTCAACACGTGAGCCATACAAGGCACGTGTGTGACATTGCCCCGGCGAAGGGCCGCACCCAGGTTTGCAGCATTGTCGCACACGGCCTTCCCTGGTTTCAGGTCCAGTGGAGACAACCATTCATGAAATTGGTTCTCCAGAGCTGACCACAACTCCTCAGCTGTGTGACTCACATTTCCCAGACATTTCAATGTAAAAACCGCCTGATGACGTTGAGCCCTACTGCCAGCATAGTAAGGAGGTGTGCAGGATCCCTTCTGCGCAGTTAGAAAGCTTGTGGCATGACCAGACAGGCTTTGGGTGCAGGTGGAAGACCGAGAGGAGGTTGAGGAGGCAGAAGCAGTGGAGGAAAAATGACATAAAGAGGATTGACGCACAACTCGTGGGGACGGCAAGACTTGGACAGCAGCCCCTTGTCCTGCTGTCACCATAGTTACCCAGTGCCCAGTCAGCGACATGTAACGCCCCTGTCCATGCCTACTCGTCCAAGTGTCTGTGGTGAAATGCACCCTGTCACACACAGAGTTTCTCAAAGAAGCGGTGATGTTGTGTGCGACATGCTGGTGGAGCGCAGGCACACCTTTCTTTGAGAAGTAGTGCCGACTGGGCATCTGGTACTGGGGCACTGCGACGGACATAAGGTCTCGAAAATCCTCTGTGTCCACCAGGCGGAAAGGCAGCATTTCTGTAGCCAAGAGCTTGCAGATGGTGAAATTCAACCTCTTAGCTTTCTCATGGCTAGGAGGAAATGGTCTTTTACTTGTCCACATCTGAGGGACCGAGGGCTGGCTATTGTGCTTAGACGGGGTTGATAAGGGTGTCCCCGGCAAACTGCCGGTCTGTGAGGAAGATGCAGGCGGACATGTTAGGTTGCCTTGATCCAAAGGTGGTGCTATCGATGTCGGACAGCGCTCAAGACCAGCTGGTGTTACCACCTCCAAAGAAAATGATGACCTGCCAATCACGCTGGCTGTTGCGGGTAAAGAGGTGGCAGGTCTGCGCCCCAAAACAGGTGTGACTGCTGTCCCCCCAGTCACAGAGGATGAAGAGGCCGCGGATGCACAAGATATGGCAGACGGTGGTTGGCCCGGCCGACTAGACCGCATTGTAGCACACTGAGCTTCCCACTGCAACTTATGCTTCATGTCCATGTGCCGGTTCATGCATGAAGTACTCAAACTATGTATTTTTTAGCCTCTACTTAGCTTTTGCTGACAAATGTTACAGATAACACGAGTTGGGTCATCTTTATCGATCTGAAAAAATGCCCAGGCTATGCAAGGCTTAGCACCCATGCGACCTGAAGAGCCACCACGACTTGTGGTGAGAGGCAGAGTTGTGTTTGAGGATGCAGTTGTTGACGTGCTTCCAGTACTACGTCTCTGTCCAGGAAAGCGCAACCTGACCTCGTCGTCACTAGCATCTTCCTCCACCTCCTCTGCTGACCTCATCTCTTGGCTGACTGTGGGTTGACAGTAAGTGGGATCTCCGACCTCATCATCATCACCCTGTGCGTTATCACACCCGTCGTCCTCAGAGCCAACCTGTTCCTGCCCTGACAAAAAACTAAAGTTGTCGCTCCAATCAGGTATTTGAGTCTTATCATCGTCTTCCTCATTGTCTCCACCAACAGGAGTTACAGTTTGGGAATGAGGGTCTACATTATGGTCAGAACCTTCTGCGTCTGGTCCTGGATCCGACTCATAAAGATTCTGGGCATCAGTGCAGATCATTTCCTCGTCTGGATTCACAGAAGCGCTGGAGTCGACCTCTGATTCCCAGGCTATAGTATGAGTAAACAGCTCTGCAGACTCAACCATCTGTTCTACCTCATACTCAGACGGGCAGCTGGAGATTTGGGAGCTGTGAGGAAGCAAGTGCGATTTGGGTGACACCTTTGAGGACTGGAGTATTTGTGATGTTGAAGTTGATGTGGAGGAGAGCCCACTTAAAGGAGCACTTGATATCCGTTGAAGCACCTGCTGTTTTTGTGCCTCATCTGGAATTTGTAGCGATTGGCGTGGCCGTAAGAAAGGGATCTTATCACATTGTCCGCTAAAAGAAGTAGACATTTTAGTTTGGCTGGAAGATGGTCTTTCTTCTGTACCTACCCCACGGACACAACCTTTTTTCCCCTTCCCAACACGCCTATTCCCCTTTCCACCAGCAGCAGGCCTTTTTCCACTCATTTTGGTGGTTAACTAATTCACAACTCTGGAGTTGTTTGCACAAGAAAACAATGGATGGTAACCGAGCAGAGCTGAGTGGCCAAACTGTGGTATTAGGCCAAAACTATTGGCTGGGTTAGATGCAGAAAAAAATTATTTTTAATTTGCAACCTGATGGAGGTCAGTATAGATGGACTAATAGACCAAGTCCCACACACCGCTAGAAGCCCAAATATTTTTTCAGAGCTAGATGCAGAAATTTTTTTTATTCAATTTGCAACCTGATGGAGGTCAGTATAGATGGACTAATAGACCAAGTCCCACACACTGCTAGAAGCCCAAATATTTTTTCAGAGCTAGATGCAGAAAAAAATTATTTTTAATTTGCAACCTGATGGAGGTCAGTATAGATGGACTAATAGACCAAGTCCCACACACCGCTAGAAGCCCAAATATTTTTTCAGAGCTAGATGCAGAAAAAAATTATTTTTAATTTGCAACCTGATGGAGGTCAGTATAGATGGACTAATAGACCAAGTCCCACACACTGCTAGAAGCCCAAATATTTTTTCAGAGCTAGATGCAGAAAAAAATTATTTTTAATTTGCAACCTGATGGAGGTCAGTATAGATGGACTAATAGACCAAGTCCCACACACTGCTAGAAGCCCAAATATTTTTTCAGAGCTAGATGCAGAAAAAAATTATTTTTAATTTGCAACCTGATGGAGGTCAGTATAGATGGACTAATAGAACAAGTCCCACACGCTGCTAGAAGCCCAAATATTTTTTCAGAGATAAATGAAGAAAAAAATTATTTTTAATTTGCAACCTGATGGAGGTCAGTATAGATGGACTAATAGACCAAGTCCCACACACTGCTAGAAGCCCAAATATTTTTTCAGAGCTAGATGCAGAAAAAAATTATTTTTAATTTGCAACCTGATGGAGGTCAGTATAGATGGACTAATAGACCAAGTCCCACACACCGCTAGAAGCCCAAATATTTTTTCAGAGCTAGATGCAGAAAATTTTTTTATTCAATTTGCAACCTGATGGAGGTCAGTATAGATGGACTAATAGACCAAGTCCCACACACTGCTAGAAGCCCAAATATTTTTTCAGAGCTAGATGCAGAAAAAAATTATTTTTAATTTGCAACCTGATGGAGGTCAGTATAGATGGACTAATAGACCAAGTCCCACACACCGCTAGAAGCCCAAATATTTTTTCAGAGCTAGATGCAGAAAAAAAATATTTTTAATTTGCAACCTGATGGAGGTCAGTATAGATGGACTAATAGACCAAGTCCCACACACTGCTAGAAGCCCAAATATTTTTTCAGAGCTAGATGCAGAAAAAAATTATTTTTAATTTGCAACCTGATGGAGGTCAGTATAGATGGACTAATAGACCAAGTCCCACACACTGCTAGAAGCCCAAATATTTTTTCAGAGCTAGATGCAGAAAAAAATTATTTTTAATTTGCAACCTGATGGAGGTCAGTATAGATGGACTAATAGAACAAGTCCCACACGCTGCTAGAAGCCCAAATATTTTTTCAGAGATAAATGAAGAAAAAAATTATTTTTAATTTGCAACCTGATGGAGGTCAGTATAGATGGACTAATAGACCAAGTCCCACACACTGCTAGAAGCCCAAATATTTTTTCAGAGCTAGATGCAGAAAAAAATTATTTTTAATTTGCAACCTGATGGAGGTCAGTATAGATGGACTAATAGACCAAGTCCCACACACCGCTAGAAGCCCAAATATTTTTTCAGAGCTAGATGCAGAAAAAAATTATATTCAATTTGCAACCTGCTGGAGGTCAGTATAGAAGGATTAATAGAACAAGTCCCACACACTGCTAGAAGCCCAAATATTTTTTCAGAGCTAAATGAATAAAAAAATTATTTTTAATTTGCAACCTGATGGAGGTCAGTATAGATGGACTAATAGACCAAGTCCCACACACTGCTAGAAGCCCAAATATTTTTTCAGAGCTAGATGCAGAAAAAAATTATATTCAGTTTGCAACCTGATGGAGGTCAGTATAGATGGACTAATAGAATGATGCTATGCCCAAAAGATTTTACTTCACTAGGTGCAGTAAAAAAATTGGTATTCTATACACAGGTGGTATATCTTGCAACACAGATAGGCTACTCCACTGACTAACACACTCTGCAATAGGCCAAAAAGGATTAGCTTTGCTAGATTCAGCCAAATGCTGTGAAAAAAACTTGCACAGCACTGGCACAGACCTGCCTGGCAAAAACTGATAGGAACTGATGTAACCTAGTCCTGAAAAGGACTCCAATTACAATTAGTCTTTACTCCCACAATCTATCTATTTAAGAGCACAGACCTGCCTGATAAAAGTCGTAGGAAATGCTGTAACCTAGTCCTTAAAAGGACTGCAATCACAACTATTCCCTACTCCCAAGCTATCTGTATATTTGTGCGAAAATTGGCTTGAAATTAACAAGGTATAGCGCACACAGCAACAGCGGTGCCGTCTAACACGCAGCTGCAGCAGTGAGAAAATGGTGGCGACGGGGAAAATGGCTTGGTCTTATAGGGCAAGGACATGTGACATACACTGCCAATCACACATGCCCTTGCTTGTGTGAAAAAAAGCACTTCGCTCCGTGTGTGCGCTCCTGATAGGCTGACAGATTGCACCTCCCCACTGCAAATGCGGGAAAGAGAAAAAAAAATGGAGATCTTCATTGTTCCTGCAGAGATCCATCCCCTGCCCCTCCCCCCGCCCCGCTGTACACTCAAACTGCGTATTAACATTAATTTTCATCATTACTGAGAAAAAATCCAGTTATGATTTTGGTGCACGAACAGTTATCGAACATAACCTCGAACAGCCGAATTTTTCTCAAATTGTTCGTGTTCGCCGACCGGCTCGAACACCGCCCAAAACAGCTCGAATTTGAGATTGGCGAACAGTTCGAGTAGAACAACGCTCATCTCTAGTTGTAAGTAATCACCAAGGCAGGTAAACGATGCAACAATATTTTATTGATCACAGTAATAGTAATAAAGCAATTCCAGGTAAATGGCAAAAATACAGTTCTCTCAGTCCTCAAGTTCCCAATCTGGGTTCAGTAGTTCCACTGGCTTTGTATCAGGCCATGCTCACTGTCTTCCAACTTTTGGTTGGCTCACAGATTACATATCTGTGGCGCCCCTGAGGGTTTGGCCGCCACAGGAATGCTGCACTTCTTTAATGGAGTGTGGTGTTACTCCTCTGAGGTAAGCCTGGTGTGATGGTGGTGCTCCAGCCTTTTGCATCCAACACCACATTTCCACCAGAGGGAGCTGGTATGCACTAGTGCTGCTCCCCTGGTTACAGGGAGACTGGGGAACACAAAGTAGTAGGAACCAGTTAGTGGGTGTGGGTGGAGGAACAGTTAGTTAGTTACACTTCTAATTTCATATTTAATAGAATGCCATCTTTGATCTTGGTTCTTTTCTGGTCCTTCGGTCTCTTGCTGTTCCTTTTGGTTCTGTGTGGACCTGTCCTGTCAAGTGGTCGTACTGTGCTGTCAAAATACTGTGTGTAAATTGACTTCCCTCCGGATCCTGTGTGGGCCTGCACCGGCATGGGACACAGCCCTCGTACCCCGATCTATGGGACGAGAGGTAGGTTGCAGACGAGGAATGTCTCAACCCGGCCAAGGACCAGGATCAAGAAGGCACGGGAGCTTTAGAGTGTGGCTCCCTAGCAAATGGGTCCCGGGGAGGATGCAGACGGAGCGGAGCACGCCACCTGTCCTCTTCTACCTGATCTATTCAGAGGGATTCCGGCTGCAAGAGGGGTACCGGCCCCCGACACCCGACCTCGTACTCTATGTCCAGGATGGGAAAGCCCGGTTAGGCCCTGAGGATCCCGCCGGGCTTGGGATGGGGAGGAACTTCCACCCGAGCCCTACACCTGAGAGGAGCTCAGAGGGAGACCCGGCCTATCCACACACGCACAGACGGGAAAGGGTAAAGACTGTGGTGCAGGAACACTCTGGTGTAGGGATGCTACCTCACACTGGACTTCTTCGGAGGTAGTCGGACCCCCGTCCCAGGTGGCCGCAGGACTCCGCGAGGAGCAGGGAGAAGCTTTGCGCTGCTTATGAGAACTGTGAGTAAAGCCTTGGAAATTCATCCCTATGGCCTCCGGACTGTTCATTACGCGCCATACCACGCGACGCGGTGCCCGCACTCCCACACTACTACTACCCCCTTCATCCTGCCTTGCCTGCTATGAGGCCGCGCTCTGCCTGTGGGGAGCAGCGAGAACTTTAGCCGCCATGACATCGGGCCTCAGCGGACTGTAGCGGCGCTGGTGGAGCATCACCAGACACCACAGGTGGCGTGGTCGACAATTACCACTCAACCAGGAAAGCCCTAACATCATTTTCAATGTGACGGCCCTGGGCACGGAACGGGTCGAGGCCACGACTGCATCCCCGTCCTCAACATCTGACCCGGCTCCGAGTACCCCATCTTCCCAGGGCAGGGCTTGCGAGAGTCACATCACTGGCGTAGTCGGCAGAATATCGTGCCCACAGCAACGGAGAAAAGTGCCCATTGCTATCGGGTACTGTGCGCCTTACACCTTGGACTGTAGTTTTACACTTAAAATGGCGCCCACCCATGAAGAACAGGCACCATAATGCTGTGAAAAGACTGTCTTTGTACACCTCCCATCTTGGGCTGGGCTCCCGCTTGGCGCCAAAAATGTGGACTGCTCCTTCCATCAGAGACTGTCGCGGGGTAATGCCCGTCAAAGTGGATGGGCTGAACGAAGGCGGGCCTGTCAGCATTCCGCCCAGGAACCACCCCGAAAGAGGAGGAAGAAGAAGGAAAGCAACAAGGTGCGGCCATGTCAGTCGGAGCTTGGCAGTCAACGGAGGCAGTCATGGATGCCTCTGGGGAGCGAGACCACGTGACCACTGAACCTGGTCCAGGCCCTTCACCCGGCAGAGAGTGAAGTGGCTGCGTATTAACACCGGGGGATATAGAGTTTCTCCACTCGGAAGCTCCGGGGCTTGCAAGGAGGCAGAAGGAGGCCCAGGAGGCGGCGACGGCTGCGTGGAAAGCGGAGATGCTGCAGCGGATCCGAGACCGCCGTCGAGGAGAGGAGGTTCCAGGACCAGTCGACCCGGAGGTCGAAGTCGAGGGTGACCTAGCAGCAGGTGAGAGTGCAACCCCTGCCCCGGCTGCGGAGCCATCAGAGATGATCCTGGACCTCATGGCGGAGTACATAGTCCCCTACTCAGTCACCTGGGAGCAAGCACTAGCTCCTGAGCTGCAACCGGCAGCTATTGGTGGGGACTTACGCTGTCACGAGAGCTCTACAACGGAGGTGCCTGGAGCTGCGGAGGAGGCTACCGGCTCCAACCCGTACTGGTCCGCATCTTCCGAGGACTTGCAGCAACCCGTCCTGACCCCGCTACCTGCACCGGTGGTAACCTGGCCCGAGGCCGAGGAATGGGCCTGGGAAAACCCGGGGGGCGACCTTATGGGCTTCCCGCGGTAGACCAGATCTGAAGCGCGCAGGAGGAGCCAATGGTGCAGCGACCAGATCTTCCAACTGGCACGGGAGCAACGTCGGCGGGAGCAACACTGCGAGCGCCTCTAGGTGAGGACTAAGGCTACAAAGACTTGGGTGCGACTGGAGGAGGCCACCCGTCCTAGTCCCCGGTATGAAGGCCAGGTTGTGCGTTTTCACCTTGAGGTGGGGTGGGGGTTTATCCAGTGTCCCATGTTCCAGGACGATGTGTTCCGTCAGCTGGCGGGACGTCGAGCCGCGCCTTAAGAAGGGACACCCCGGCCGGAACCTCTTCCCGGGCGATACTGTGACTTTCACTCGCCATCAGGGAGAGCGTGGGTGGTACGCCCTGGACGTCCGCAAAGTGTCTGGGAGTGACGCCACCACGCCCTCAACCTCAGGTGACCGGCTAGCCTCTGTCGGGTGGAATGAGCCCTTCCCTCCACGTGAGCCCCAAGTCTAAAGCAGCCCCCCGGCTGCTGTTGTAGTTGTTTGAAGTTTAGTTAATTGCTGCTATTTGTGTGTTTTTTCATTTATAGAGACTTTGGTCCCTGCGGACTATGGCAGGCGGCGGACTGCAATGTAAATAGTTATGCATCTATTTAGGTGCTCCCTATTGGTTTTATACAAAACCGTGCCTACTTTCTACCTCAGACCTCAGAAGCAAAACCTGTCTGGAGTGGCTTGTGTGGGGGTCAAGCTCTGGATCTTCATGCCCTGCAGCCACCCCAGGGCCCACGTAGAGGGTTTAGGGCAGGTCCCTCTTGCTACTGAACTGACCGTCGTCACTAGAGATGAGCGTTGTTCTACTCGAACTGTTCGCCAATCTCAAATTCGAGCTGTTTTGGGCGGTGTTCGAGCCGTTCGGCGAACACGAACAATTTGAGAAAAATTCGGCTGTTCGAGGTTATGTTCGATAACTGTTCGTGCACCAAAATCATAACTGGATTTTTTCTCAGTAATGATGAAAATTAATGTTAATACGCAGTTTGAGTGTACAGCGGGGTGGGGGGAGGGGCAGGGGATGGATCTCTGCAGGAACAATGAAGATCTCCATTTTTTTTTCTCTTTCCCGCATTTGCAGTGGGGAGGTGCAATCTGTCAGCCTATCAGCAGCGCACACACGGAGCGAAGCGCTTTTTTTCACACAAGCAAGGGCATGTGTCATTGGCAGTGTATGTCACATGTCCTTGCCCTATAAGACCAAGCCATTTTCCTCGTCGCCACCATTTTCTCACTGCTGCTGCGTGTTAGACGGCACCGCTGTTGCTGTGTGCGCTATACCTTGTTAATTTCAGGCCAATTTTCGCACAAATCTACAGATAGCTTGGGAGTAGGGAATAGTTGTGATTGCAGTCCTTTTAAGGACTAGGTTACAGCATTTCCTACGACTTTTATCAGGCAGGTCTGTGCTCTTAAATAGATAGATTGTGGGAGTAAAGACTAGTGTTGAGCCACCCCCGTAGTGTTCGAGTTCGGTTCGGTTCGTCGAACACCCGTGTGTTCGCCGAACTGTTCGTCGAACTGTTCGTCGAACACCTTCGAACACCATTAAAACCAATGGCAGGCAAACAAAAACACATAGAAACACATAGAAAACACCTTCAAAGGTGTCCAAAAGCTGACAAACTGCTCAGAAGACATAACTAACACATGGAAAAGTGACAAGTACATATAGTCATGCGAAGATAAAAGAGGTGGAGGAGTAAAAGGAGGGGGAGACACCGATATAGGCATGTCATGCCCTTCTAAAATCCAAAAAGTGAGAAGCCGACACGGCCAGTCCGCTCCTGCTCGTGCCACCTCCGTGTCGCCGGGTTTGTGCCAGAGTCGCGGTGAACCCTGATGGCCAGCCCCCCTCTCCCAATACTGGTGCCTGTCCGCTGGTGGGTCGAGCGAGCCCCCCTGTGGTGGAGGCAGCTCTAAGCTTTTTAATTTAAATTGTCTCTCTAATTTGAATAAATACACTTTAAATCCATTTACAAGGATCTATTGGAGGGCAAGTCTCATGCCAGCAGCCGCGTAATTCCAGCTCCAGTAGCGTCCACTAAAGCTGCTGCAGTTAAAAAGCTTTTATAAGGATCGAGCTCGGCTGTCCACCGCAAGGCATCCTACTGCCAGTCCGAGCCCCTATGCCTTGGGGTGCCTCCTGATGCTCTTCACTGAGTATCCCGTGGTCCCGAAGCATTTCCTTTGAAAAAATTAAGTGTCCAAACTACAGGTGGTGTAGCTTGCTTAACAGCCGGGATAATCCGCTGACTAGCAGACACTGCTACTAGGCACAAAGTATTTCCTGGGCTAGATGCAGTTAAAAATTTGTAATTAGATACTCTCGTTGGATGCTGAGAAAGCATTCCATAGAGTCTCCTGGCACGCCATATATGATTCTCTTAAAAAGCTTGCGGTAGGGGTCTAGGGGACCCTTTTATAGCCAAAATCACGGCCCTGTATCGCAATACGTCACCTAGGCTGAAGATAAATGGAACTGTAGCACCCTGAGGGCTCGGTTGCTACAGAGGTATTGCACCTCACCCAGAGGTGTGATATCTCACTCTCAGGTAAGGATGTAGTGTGGATCAGGACCCGACACCTGCATGCATTACACCACAATGCCGTGGGGCAGGGCGACCAATATGCCCCTGAGATGGGCACGACAGTCCCTGTCCCTGGCTGGAGTGGGGGGAGGGAACACTGAGGAAGGGGAACCCTGTAGTGCAGGAGCAGGGAGGAAGCAGTTCCTGGGTGCATTGAGAAGGGAGTATAAAAGGTGGGCACCATCTTAGTTCAGTGCAGAGAAGTCTGAGCAGAAGTGGCAGGGAGCAGGGGCTCTGCATGAGCTCTGCTCCGGAGGTGGGCCTAGTAACAGAGGCCCAGGCCTGGAAGAGGGAGAAGGAAGGAAGAGGAGCGGAGAAGGCTCCAGGAACGAGGAATGAAGGGATCCCAGGGGTGCGGACGGGCGAGTCGCCACCGCACGCCCGAATCCACCTGCGTGGAGGGGTCAGGCCAAAGGGGGAGACCGGTCCCCGAACTAGTGGAGGCAGGAAACGACCCTCAGCTAGAAACCGGAGGCTCTGACATTTTATGCGGCGCAGCCCCTCGCTACACCCGCTAGGAAGGCACCACATAGGGTCAGGGAAACTGGCGCCAAGTTTACCAAGAGGAGGCCCGAGGCAGCCGGACAGAATTGTTGGTAAGAAAGGCCATACAAAGGACACACAAAGGGGGTCCTGTGAAGTGCTCCAAAGTTATCTGGGAGTTGTCTGAGCCCCTCACCTGGTGAGCACAGTACGACGTGGGCAGCCGTTACCTGCAGACGTGGTCTGGATAATAAGAACTGTGAGTAAAGGCCCTGAACTGCATCACTGACTCCGTGTCGTTACTGCTGCTGCCCTGCACCATCACCCATATCCTCCGCATACACTGCCCTGAGGCTATACTCCTCCCGTGGGGAGTTATGCTACGCTCTGCTGCACCCACAACACCAGCCTCAGCGGTCTGCCCTGTAGCGGCGGTTCACTCTGACCGCAATCCACGGGTGGCGTAGTCGTACATTTAAACATCAAAACCACATAAATAGTTCCGCCACTGGTTTGACCGCCCTGAGCCATGGAACCGGGTCGCCGCCACGAAGACTACAACCACCAGCATCCACCAAAAAGGGTCCGGCTCCGGGTGCCCAAGGCCCAGGGGGTACGTCAGAACATTTTCATCACCTTTCACAATCACCAATGGGACAAGGCAGGGATGTCCTCTGTCCCCTCTCTTATACATCCTAGTGACGGAGCACCTGCTCTCATCAATTCGCCATAACCCCAATATTAGGTGGATTGAGGTGGGAGGCACCGAGTACAAGTGCTCTCTATTTGCTGATGATGTCCTAGTATATATCACTCAATCACATATATCCATCCATGCTGTTATGGCTGAAATAGATCACTTTGTTACATGGTCAAATTTTAAAATCAATGCAGCGAAGTCTGAGGCCCTCGATGTCTCCCTCCCCAAATCCATATAGGATTCCATCCAGTCCAACTTTCCCTTTGCCTGGCCCTCACAGGGTATCAAATACTTAGGAATTCCTATTCATAGAGACCTCTCCCATCTATGTTATCTTAATTTTGGGCCCTTTATTGAACAATTCCATACAGACCACGGTTGGCAAGTTAGAACTGTAAGATTCACTACGTGAACCACTGGTGTTTTGTGGAAAAGCACATGTACACCGCGTTCCAAATTATTATGCAAAAAGTGTTTAGGAGTGATAAGGGAAGAATTTGTTTGTTTGTCAGTTAAACTCATTGATGGTGATGTGTGTCAGGGCTCTTTATATCACTGTAAGCAATTGCAGACACCTGTGCTAATTAGTTTGGCAGGTGTGTGAAATGAAAGGCAAGACTACTTAAGAAGGCTCTCTCACATTATTAAGCAGCCTACATTTTCTGCCAAAATGGGAAAGAAAAAGGATGTGTCGGCTGCTGAGAAGCAACAAATTGTGGAGTGTTTAGGTCAAGGCATGACTACAATCAACATTGTGCGATGATCAGGATGAAGTGTCTTGGCAATCAAGAAGTATGTAGCTGATTCACAGTACACACGTGTGCGTGCTGATAAGGGCAAATTGAGGACTCTTTCCTACAGGCAATTACGTCAGGTTGAAAGAGCAGCGGCAAAAAAGCCTTGTCATAGCAGCAGACAAGTTTTTGAAGCTGCTTGTGCCTCCAACGTCCCCCGAACAACAAGATGCAGGGTCCTTCAGAGGTTTGCAGCTGTGCATACGCCATCCTGTCGACCTCCTCTATCCACTTCACACAAGCAGAAACGGCTCCAGTGGGCCAAACATTACATGAAGACTGATTTCAAAACAGTTTTGTTCACGGATGAGTGCCGTGCAGCTCTCGATGGTCCAGATGGATGGAGTGGAGGATGGCTGGTTGATGGACACCCCACGCAAACACGGCTACAGCGCCAACAAGGAGGAGGTGGAGTAATGTTTTGGGCTGGAATCATGGGGAGAGAGATTGTCGGCCCCTTTAGGATCCCTGAAGGTGCTAAAGATGAACTCCATAATGTATGTGGATTTTCTCAAACAGCACTTCCTGCCATGGTTCAAGAAGAAGAACCGTGTATTTCACAGCAAGATCATTTTTCTGCATGATAATGCACCATCTCATGCTGCACATAAAACATCTGCATCTCTGGCTGATATGGGCATAAAAGGGGACAAACTTATGGTGAGACCCCCATGCTCCCCTGACCTCTACCCCATTCAGAACCTTTGGAGCATCATTAAAAGGAGTGTCTATGATGGCGGGAGGCAGTTCACATCTAAGCAACAGCTCTGGGAGGGTATTCTGTCCTCATGCAAAACAATTGAAGCAGAAGCCATCCAAAACCTGACAAATTCAATGGACGAGAGAGTTCAGAAGCTCCTTTCGAACAAGGGGTCCTATGTGAAAATGTAACATCACCTAGAATAAAGTTTTGAGTTGAAAACTGTTTGATTTCAGTTTCTAACAACCTGCTAATGCTTATAATTTCAAAAATGACCATTTTTTTGGTCTTTATTAAAATGAAAAGGTTGATCGAAAAGTTTGGGGGATCTAAGAGTGTGGCAACCCAGTAGTCATGATTACTTCGAATTCTGACAATATGAGGGTCATGCTGCAGGTAGTGCAGCAAGAAGGCACTTATGTGTCTTGCGCATCTCGGAGCCCCAAAATTATTTTCCGGGCTAGATGCAGCTAAAAATTATTTTTAATTTTAAATCTGGTGAAGCTTTAGTATAGATGGCCTAATAGGATCAGTGCTGCACACTGCTACAAAGCCCAAATTATTTTCCAGCCAAGATACAGATAAACATGATTAGTAATTTGAAAGCTTAAAACGGTTGGTAGGGTGATTTTAACCAATCATCAAGCTTTTACTCTCCCCAGGATGACACAGGGGTAGAAAAGTCGTTTCGGATCCATGATTTGTTCATCTTTATGAACGTGAGTCTGTCTTCATTATCAGTGGAGAGCCGCGTGCGCTTATCTGTCAGCACACCACCAGCAGCGCTGAACACACGTTCAGACAGAACGCTGGCTGCGGGGCATGACAAGATCTCCAAGGCGTAAGTGGCTAGCTCCGGCGATTTATCCAGATTGGAAGCCCAAAAAGAGCAAGGGTCCAGTGACACAGTCGTGGCTTCAATGTTTACTTGGAGATACTCCTGTACCATCGTCTCTAGGCGTTGACTATGTGTCAGACTTCTTGTCTCCTGTGGCCTTGCAAAGGATGGGCTAAAAAAGTGGTGAAATGATTCCGCAAAATTGATGTTACCAGCAGATACTGTGGTTCTGTTACGGTTTGAGTGCTGAACACTTGACGGTCCCACGGTTGGCAAGTTGGAACTGTGAGATTCACTACGTGCACCACTGGTATTTTGTGGAAAAGCACATGTAAGATTCTGCAACAGTCTCTGCTGATACTCCTGCATGCGTGCATCCCTTTCTATGGCAGGAATAATTTCTGCAAATTTACTTTTGTACCGGGGATCTAACAGTGTGGCAACCCAGTAGTCAGGATTATTTCTAATTCTCACAATTCGAGGGTCATGTTGCAGGTAGTGCAGCAAGAAGGCACTCATGTGTGTTGCGCATCCAGGAGCACCAAGTCCCTGTTGTGTTGGTGGCGAGGTAACAATCATGCTTCCTTCCTCTGTCCTCTCCCCCCAACCTCGCACAACAGAAATGTGATCAAGGTCTCCCTCATCTGATGAGTCTTCCATCAGTTCGTCCTCCACTTCTTCCTGGGCTCCTGCACCTTCCTCACTAGTTTGGCTGCTACCATGCGCCCTGGTAAAACCATCTCCCCCACCCTCACATGCCTGCCGCCTTGGTGCTGCCGACCGTCTGGACCTTGCAGATGTTAGCCCTTCCGCATACAACTCCTCCTCCTCTACTTCCTCCAAGTCCTCTTGTGCCACCACCTGACTCCGAATTCTGTTTAACATGTGCTCCAGCATGTATATCACCGGAATAGTCATGCTGATAATGGCATCGTCAGCACTAAACATCTTCGTTGCCATTTCAAAACTGTGCAGAAGGGTGCATAGGTCCCTGATCTGAGACCACTCCTCCAGCGTGATTTGCCCCACCTCTGAAACTCGTTGGCCCAGGCTATACGTCAGAACGTATTGCACCAGGGCTTGTCGGTGCTGCCACAGTCGCTGCAACATGTGCAGAGTTGAATTCCACCGGGTAGGCACATCGCATTTTAGCCGGTGAAGTGGCAGGCCCAACGACTTCTGTAGAGATGTAAGTCGCTGAGCTGCGAGATACGAACGGCGGAAGTGAGCACACAGCGACCGTGCCCTCTGCAGAAGGCCATCTAGTCTGGGATAGTGGGCTAAAAATTGCTGGACAACCAGGTTCAACACGTGAGCCATACAAGGCACGTGTGTGACATTGCCCCGGCGAAGGGCCGCACCCAGGTTTGCAGCATTGTCGCACACGGCCTTCCCTGGTTTCAGGTCCAGTGGAGACAACCATTCATGAAATTGGTTCTCCAGAGCTGACCACAACTCCTCAGCTGTGTGACTCACATTTCCCAGACATTTCAATGTAAAAACCGCCTGATGACGTTGAGCCCTACTGCCAGCATAGTAAGGAGGTGTGCAGGATCCCTTCTGCGCAGTTAGAAAGCTTGTGACATGACCAGACAGGCTTTGGGTGCAGGTGGAAGACCAAGAGGAGGTTGAGGAGGCAGAAGCAGTGGAGGAACTTTGACATAAAGAGGATTGACGCACAACTCGTGGGGACGGCAAGACTTGGACAGCAGCCCCTTGTCCTGCTGTCACCATAGTTACCCAGTGCCCAGTCAGCGACATGTAATGCCCCTGTCCATGCCTACTCGTCCAAGTGTCTGTGGTGAAATGCACCCTGTCACACACAGAGTTTCTCAAAGAAGCGGTGATGTTGTGTGCGACATGCTGGTGGAGCGCAGGCACACCTTTCTTTGAGAAGTAGTGCCGACTGGGCATCTGGTACTGGGGCACTGCGACGGACATAAGGTCTCGAAAATCCTCTGTGTCCACCAGGCGGAAAGGCAGCATTTCTGTAGCCAAGAGCTTGCAGATGGTGAAATTCAACCTCTTAGCTTTCTCATGGCTAGGAGGAAATGGTCTTTTACTTGTCCACATCTGAGGGACCGAGGGCTGGCTATTGTGCTTAGACGGGGTTGATAAGGGTGTCCCCGGCAAACTGCCAGTCTGTGAGGAAGATGCAGGCGGACATGTTAGGTTGCCTTGATCCAAAGGTGGTGCTATCGATGTCGGACAGCGCTCAACACCAGCTGGTGTTCCCACCTCCAAAGAAAATGATGACCTGCCAATCACGCTGGCTGTTGCGGGTAAAGAGGTGGCAGGTCTGCGCCCCAAAACAGGTGTGACTGCTGTCCCCCCAGTCACAGAGGATGAAGAGGCCGCGGATGCACAAGATATGGCAGACGGTGGTTGGCCCGGCCGGCTAGGCCGCATTGTAGCACACTGAGCTTCCCACTGCAACTTATGCTTCATGTCCATGTGCCGGTTCATGCATGAAGTACTCAAACTATGTATTTTTTGGCCTCTACTTAGCTTTTGCTGACAAATGTTACAGATAACACGAGTTGGGTCATCTTTATCGATCTGAAAAAATGCCCAGGCTACGCAAGGCTTAGCACCCATGCGACCTGAAGAGCCACCACGACTTGTGGTGAGAGGCAGAGTTGTGTTTGAGGATGCAGTTGTTGACGTGCTTCCAGTACTACGTCTCTGTCCAGGAAGGCGCAACCTGACCTCGTCGTCACTAGCATCTTCCTCCACCTCCTCTGCTGACCTCATCTCTTGGCTGACTGTGGGTTGACAGTAAGTGGGATCTCCAACCTCATCATCATCACCCTGTGCGTTATCACACCCGTCGTCCTCAGAGCCAACCTGTTCCTGCCCTGACAAAAAACTAAAGTTGTCGCTCCAATCATGTATTTGAGTCTTATCATCGTCTTCCTCATTGTCTCCACCAACAGGAGTTACAGTTTGGGAATGAGGGTCTACATTATGGTCAGAACCTTCTGCGTCTGGTCCTGGATCCGACTCATAAAGAATCTGGGCATCAGTGCAGATCATTTCCTCGTCTGGATTCACAGAAGCGCTGGAGTCGACCTCTGATTCCCAGGCTATAGTATGAGTAAACAGCTCTGCAGACTCAACCATCTGTTCTACCTCATACTCAGACGGGCAGCTGGAGATTTGGGAGCTGTGAGGAAGCAAGTGCGATTGGGGTGACACCTTTGAGGACTGGAGTATTTGTGATGTTGAAGTTGATGTGGAGGAGAGCCCACTTAAAGGAGCACTTGATATCCGTTGAAGCACCTGCTGTTTTTGTGCCTCATCTGGAATTTGTAGCGATTGGCGTGGCCGTAAGAAAGGGATCTTATCACATTGTCCGCTAAAAGAAGTAGACATTTTAGTTTGGCTGGAAGATGGTCTTTCTTCTGCAGATGTTACTGTTGCTTTAACACCTACCCCACGGACACAACCTTTTTTCCCCTTCCCAACACGCCTATTCCCCTTTCCACCAGCAGCAGGCCTTTTTCCACTCATTTTGGTGGTTAACTAATTCACATCTCTGGAGTTGTTTGCACAAAAAAACAATGGATGGTGACCGAGCAGAGCTGAGTGGCCAAACTGTGGTATTAGGCCAAAACTATTGGCTGGGTTAGATGCAGAAAAAAATTATATTCAATTTGCAACCTGATGGAGGTCAGTATAGATGGACAAATACAACAAGTCCCACACACAGCTAGAAACCCAATATTTTTTCAGAGGTAGATGCAGAAAAAAATATATTCAGTTTGCAACCTGATGGAGGTCAGTATAGATGGACTAATACAACAAGTCCCACACACAGCTAGAAGCCCAATATTTTTTCAGAGGTAGATGCAGAAAAAAATATATTCAGTTTGCAACCTGATGAAGGTCAGTATAGATGGACTAACAGAGAAAGTCCCACACACAGCTAGAAGCCCAATATTTTTTCAGAGGTAGATGCAAAAAAATATATATTCAGTTTGCAACCTGATGGAGGTCAGTATAGATGGACTAATACAACAAGTCCCACACACAGCTAGAAGCCCAATATTTTTTCAGAGGTAGATGCAGAAAAAAATATATTCAGTTTGCAACCTGATGAAGGTCAGTATAGATGGACTAACAGAGAAAGTCCCACACACAGCTAGAAGCCCAATATTTTTTCAGAGGTAGATGCAGAAAAAAATATATTCAGTTTGCAACCTGATGGAGGTCAGTATAGATGGACTAATACAACAAGTCCCACACACAGCTAGAAGCCCAATATTTTTTCAGAGGTAGATGCAGAAAAAAATATATTCAGTTTGCAACCTGATGGAGGTCAGTATAGATGGACTAATACAACAAGTCCCACACACAGCTAGAAGCCCAAAATTTTTTCAGAGGTAGATGCAGAAAAAAATATATTCAGTTTGCAACCTGATGGAGGTCAGTATAGATGGACTAATACAACAAGTCCCACACACAGCTAGAAGCCCAATATTTTTTCAGAGGTAGATGCAGAAAAAAATATATTCAGTTTGCAACCTGATGGAGGTCAGTATAGATGGACTAATACAACAAGTCCCACACACAGCTAGAAGCCCAAATATTTTTTCAGAGGTAGTGTAGATGCAGATAAAAATTATTTTTAATTTGCAACCTGATGGAGGTCAGTATAGATGGACTAATAGAGAAAGTCCGACACACTGCTAGAAGGCCAAATATTTTTTCAGAGCTAGATGCAGAAAAAAATTATATTCAGTTTGCAACCTGATGGAGGTCAGTATAGATGGACTAACAGAGAAAGTCCCACACACTGCTAGAAGGCCAAATATTTTTCAGAGCTAGATGCAGAAAAAAATTATATTCAGTTTGCAACCTGATGGAGGTCTGTATAGATGGATTAATAGAACAAGACCCACACACAGCTAGAAGCCCAATATTTTTTCAGAGGTAGATGCAGAAAAAAATATATTCAGTTTGCAACCTGATGGAGGTCAGTATAGATGGACTAATACAACAAGTCCCACACACAGCTAGAAGCCCAATATTTTTTCAGAGGTAGATGCAGAAAAAAATATATTCAGTTTGCAACCTGATGGAGGTCAGTATAGATGGACTAATACAACAAGTCCCACACACAGCTAGAAGCCCAAATATTTTTTCAGAGGTACTGTAGATGCAGATAAAAATTATTTTTAATTTGCAACCTGATGGAGGTCAGTATAGATGGACTAATAGAGAAAGTCCGACCTACTGCTAGAAGGCCAAATATTTTTTCAGAGCTAGATGCAGAAAAAAATTATATTCAGTTTGCAACCTGATGGAGGTCAGTATAGATGGACTAACAGAGAAAGTCCCACACACTGCTAGAAGGCCAAATATTTTTTCAGAGCTAGATGCAGAAAAAAATTATATTCAGTTTGCAACCTGATGGAGGTCTGTATAGATGGATTAATAGAACAAGACCCACACACAGCTAGAAGCCCAATATTTTTTCAGAGGTAGATGCAGAAAAAAATATATTCAGTTTGCAACCTGATGGAGGTCAGTATAGATGGACTAATACAACAAGTCCCACACACAGCTAGAAGCCCAAATATTTTTTCAGAGGTACTGTAGATGCAGATAAAAATTATTTTTAATTTGCAACCTGATGGAGGTCAGTATAGATGGACTAATAGAGAAAGTCCGACACACTGCTAGAAGGCCAAATATTTTTTCAGAGCTAGATGCAGAAAAAAATTATATTCAGTTTGCAACCTGATGGAGGTCAGTATAGATGGACTAATAGAATGATGCTATGCCCAAAAGATTTTACTTCACTAGGTGCAGTAAAAAAATTGGTATTCTATACACAGGTGGTATATCTTGCAACACAGATAGGCTACTCCACTGACTAACACACTCTGCAATAGGCCAAAAAGGATTAGCTTTGCTAGATTCAGCCAAATGCTGTGAAAAAAACTTGCACAGCACTGGCACAGACCTGCCTGGCAAAAACTGATAGGAACTGATGTAACCTAGTCCTGAAAAGGACTCCAATTACAATTAGTCTTTACTCCCACAATCTATCTATTTAAGAGCACAGACCTCCCTGATAAAAGTCGTAGGAAATGCTGTAACCTAGTCCTTAAAAGGACTGCAATCACAACTATTCCCTACTCCCAAGCTATCTGTATATTTGTGCGAAAATTGGCTTGAAATTAACAAGGTATAGCGCACACAGCAACAGCGGTGCCGTCTAACACGCAGCTGCAGCAGTGAGAAAATGGTGGCGACGGGGAAGATGGCTTGGTCTTATAGGGCAAGGACATGTGACATACACTGCCAATGACACATGCCCTTGCTTGTGTGAAAAAAAGCACTTCGCTCCGTGTGTGCGCTGCTGATAGGCTGACAGATTGCACCTCCCCACTGCAAATGCGGGAAAGAGAAAAAAAAATGGAGATCTTCATTGTTCCTGCAGAGATCCATCCCCTGCCCCTCCCCCCACCCCGCTGTACACTCAAACTGCGTATTAACATTAATTTTCATCATTACTGAGAAAAAATCCAGTTATGATTTTGGTGCACGAACAGTTATCGAACATAACCTCGAACAGCCGAATTTTTCTCAAATTGTTCGTGTTCGCCGAACGGCTCGAACACCGCCCAAAACAGCTCGAATTTGAGATTGGAGAACAGTTCGAGTAGAACAACGCTCATCTCTAGTAAAGACTAATTGTAATTGGAGTCCTTTTCAGGACTAGGTTACGTCAGTTCCTATCAGTTTTTGCCAGGCAGGTCTGTGCCAGTGCTATGCAAGTTTTTTTCACAGCATTTGGCTGAATCTAGCAAAGCTAATCCTTTTTGGCCTATTGCAGAGTGTGTTAGTCAGTGGAGTAGCCTATCTGTGTTGCAAGATATACCACCTGTGTATGGAATACCAATTTTTTTACTGCACCTAATGAAGTAAAATCTTTTGGGCATAGCATCATTCTATTAGTCCATCTATACTGACCTCCATCAGGTTGCAAACTGAATATAATTTTTTTCTGCATCTAGCTCTGAAAAAATATTGGGCTTCTAGCTGTGTGTGGGACTTGTTCTATTAATCCATCTATACAGACCTCCATCAGGTTGCAAACTGAATATATTTTTTTCTGCATCTAGCTCTGAAAAAATATTGGGCTTCTAGCTGTGTGTGGGACTTGTTCTATTAATCCATCTATACAGACCTCCATCAGGTTGCAAACTGAATATATTTTTTTTCTGCATCTACCTCTGAAAAAATATTGGGCTTCTAGCTGTGTGTGGGACTTGTTGTATTAGTCCATCTATACTGACCTCCATCAGGTTGCAAACTGAATATATTTTTTTCTGCATCTACCTCTGAAAAAATATTGGGCTTCTAGCTGTGTGTGGGACTTGTTCTATTAATCCATCTATACAGACCTCCATCAGGTTGCAAATTGAATATAATTTTTTTCTGCATCTAACCCAGCCAATAGTTTTGGCCTAATACCACAGTTTGGCCACTCAGCTCTGCTCGGTTCCCATCTATTGTTTTTTTGTGCAAACAACTCCAGAGTTGTGAATTAGTTAACCACCAAAATGAGTGGAAAAAGGCCTGCTGCTGGTGGAAAGGGGAATAGGCGTGTTGGGAAGGGGAAAAAAGATTGTGTCCGTGGGGTAGGTGTTAAAGCAACAATAACATCTGCAGAAGAAAGACCATCTTCCAGCCAAACTAAAATGTCTACTTCTTTTAGCGGACAATGTGATAAGATCCCTTTCTTACGGCCACGCCAATCGCTACAAATTCCAGATGAGGCACAAAAACAGCAGGTGCTTCAATGGATATCAAGTGCTCCTTTAAGTGGGCTCTCCTCCACATCAACTTCAACATCACAAATACTCCAGTCCTCAAAGGTGTCACCCCAATCGCACTTGCTTCCTCACAGCTCCCAAATCTCCAGCTGCCCATCTGAGTATGAGGGAGAACAGATGGTTGAGTCTGCAGAGCTGTTTACTCATACTATAGCCTGGGAATCAGAGGTCGACTCCAGCGCTTCTGTGAATCCAGACGAGGAAATGATCTGCATTGATGCCCAGAATCTTTATGAGTCGGATCCAGGACCAGACGCAGAAGGTTCTGACCATAATGTAGACCCTCATTCCCAAACTGTAACTCCTGTTGGTGGAGACAATGAGGAAGACGATGATAAGACTCAAATACCTGATTGGAGCGACAACTTTAGTTTTTTGTCAGGGCAGGAGCAGGTTGGCTCTGAGGACGACGGGTGTGATAACGCACAGGGTGATGAAGATGAGGTTGGAGATCCCACTTACTGTCAACCCACAGTCAGCCAAGAGATGAGGTCAGCAGAGGAGGTGGAGGAAGATGCTAGTGACGACGAGGTCAGGTTGCGCCTTCCTGGACAGAGACGTAGCACTGGAAGCACGTCAACAACTGCATCCTCAAACACAACTCTGCCTCTCACCACAAGTCGTGGTGGCTCTTCAGGTCGCATGGGTGCTAAGCCTTGCATAGCCTGGGCATTTTTTCAGATCGATAAAGATGACCCAACTCGTGTTATCTGTAACATTTGTCCGCAAAAGCTAAGTAGAGGCCAAAAAATACATAGTTTGAGTACTTCATGCATGAACCGGCACATGGACATGAAGCATAAGTTGCAGTGGGAAGCTCAGTGTGCTACAATGCGGCCTAGCCGGCCGGGCCAACCACCGTCTGCCATATCTTGTGCATCCGCGGCCTCTTCATCCTCTGTGACTGGGGGGACAGCAGTCACACCTGTTTTGGGGCGCAGACCTGCCACCTCTTTACCCGCAACAGCCAGCGTGATTGGCAGGTCATCATTTTCTTTGGAGGTGGTAACACCAGCTGGTGTTGAGCGCTGTCCGACATCGATAGCACCACCTTTGGATCAAGGCAACCTAACATGTCCGCCTGCATCTTCCTCACAGACCGGCAGTTTGCCGGGGACACCCTTATCAACCCCGTCTAAGCACAATAGCCAGCCCTCGGTCCCTCAGATGTGGACAAGTAAAAGACCATTTCCTCCTAGCCATGAGAAAGCTAAGAGGTTGAATTTCACCATCTGCAAGCTCTTGGCTACAGAAATGCTGCATTTCCGCCTGGTGGACACAGAGGATTTTCGAGACCTTATGTCCGTCGCAGTGCCCCAGTACCAGATGCCCAGTCGGCACTACTTCTCAAAGAAAGGTGTGCCTGCGCTCCACCAGCATGTCGCACACAACATCACCGCTTCTTTGAGAAACTCTGTGTGTGACAGGGTGCATTTCACCACAGACACTTGGACGAGTAGGCATGGACAGGGGCGTTACATGTCGCTGACTGGGCACTGGGTAACTATGGTGACAGCAGGACAAGGGGCTGCTGTCCAAGTCTTGCCGTCCCCACGAGTTGTGCGTCAATCCTCTTTATGTCAAAGTTCCTCCACTGCTTCTGCCTCCTCAACCTCCTCTCGGTCTTCCACCTGCACCCAAAGCCTGTCTGGTCATGCCACAAGCTTTCTAACTGCGCAGAAGGGATCCTGCACACCTCCTTACTATGCTGGCAGTAGGGCTCAACGTCATCAGGCGGTTTTTACATTGAAATGTCTGGGAAATGTGAGTCACACAGCTGAGGAGTTGTGGTCAGCTCTGGAGAACCAATTTCATGAATGGTTGTCTCCACTGGACCTGAAACCAGGGAAGGCCGTGTGCGACAATGCTGCAAACCTGGGTGCGGCCCTTCGCCGGGGCAATGTCACACACGTGCCTTGTATGGCTCACGTGTTGAACCTGGTTGTCCAGCAATTTTTAGCCCACTATTCCAGACTAGATGGCCTTCTGCAGAGGGCATGGTCGCTGTGTGCTCACTTTCGCCGTTCGCATCCCGCAGCTCAGCGACTTACATCTCTACAGAAGTCGTTGGGCCTGCCACTTCACCGGCTAAAATGCGATGTGCCTACCCGGTGGAATTCAACTCTGCACATGTTGCAGCGACTGTGGCAGCACCGACAAGCCCTGGTGCAATACGTTCTGACGTATAGCCTGGGCCAACGAGATCCAGAGGTGGGGCAAATCACGCTGGAGGAGTGGTCTCAGATCAGGGACCTATGCACCCTTCTGCACAGTTTTGAAATGGCGACGAAGATGTTTAGTGCTGACGATGCCATTATCAGCATGACTATTCCGGTGATTTACATGCTGGAGCACATGTTAAACAGAATTCGGAGTCAGGTGGTGGCACAAGAGGAGGTGGAGGAAGTAGAGGAGGAGGAGTTGTATGCGGAAGGGCTAACATCTGCAAGGTCCAGACGGTCGGCAGCACCAAGGCGGCAGGCATGTGAGGGTGGGGGAGATGGTTTTACCAGGGCGCATGGTAGCAGCCAAACTAGTGAGGAAGGTGCAGGAGCCCAGGAAGAAGTGGAGGACGAACTGATGGAAGACTCATCAGATGAGGGAGACCTTGATCACATTTCTGTTGTGCGAGGTTGGGGGGAGAGGACAGAGGAAGGAAGCATGATTGTTACCTCGCCACCAACACAACAGGGACTTGGTGCTCCTGGATGCGCAACACACATGAGTGCCTTCTTGCTGCACTACCTGCAACATGACCCTCGAATTGTGAGAATTAGAAATAATCCTGACTACTGGGTTGCCACACTGTTAGATCCCCGGTACAAAAGTAAATTTGCAGAAATTATTCCTGCCATAGAAAGGGATGCACGCATGCAGGAGTATCAGCAGAGACTGTTGCAGAATCTTACATGTGCTTTTCCACAAAATACCAGTGGTGCACGTAGTGAATCTCACAGTTCCAACTTGCCAACCGTGGGACCGTCAAGTGTTCAGCACTCAAACCGTAACAGAACCACAGTATCTGCTGGTAACATCAATTTTGCGGAATCATTTCACCACTTTTTTAGCCCATCCTTTGCAAGGCCACAGGAGACAAGAAGTCTGACACATAGTCAACGCCTAGAGACGATGGTACAGGAGTATCTCCAAGTAAACATTGAAGCCACGACTGTGTCACTGGACCCTTGCTCTTTTTGGGCTTCCAATCTGGATAAATGGCCGGAGCTAGCCACTTACGCCTTGGAGATCTTGTCATGCCCCGCAGCCAGCGTTCTGTCTGAACGTGTGTTCAGCGCTGCTGGTGGTGTGCTGACAGATAAGCGCACGCGGCTCTCCACTGATAATGTAGACAGACTCACGTTCATAAAGATGAACAAATCATGGATCCGAAACGACTTTTCTACCCCTGTGTCATCCTGGGGAGAGTAAAAGCTTGATGATTGGTTAAAATCACCCTACCAACCGTTTTAAGCTTTCAAATTACTAATCATGTTTATCTGTATCTTGGCTGGAAAATAATTTGGGCTTTGTAGCAGTGTGCAGCACTGATTCTATTAGGCCATCTATAATAAGCTCCACCAGATTTAAAATTACTAATCATGTTTATCTGTATCTTGACTGGAAAATAATTTGGGCTTTGTAGCAGTGTGCAGCACTGATTCTATTAGGCCATCTATACTAAAGCTCCACCAGATTTAAAATTACTAATCATGTTTATCTGTATCTTGACTGGAAAATAATTTGGGCTTTGTAGCAGTGTGCAGCACTGATCCTATTAGGCCATCTATACTAAAGCTTCACCAGATTTAAAATTAATAATAATTTTTAGCTGCATCTAGCCTGGAAAATAATTTTGGGGCTCCGAGATGCGCAAGACACATAAGTGCCTTCTTGCTGCACTACCTGCAGCATGACCCTCATATTGTCAGAATTCGAAGTAATCATGACTACTGGGTTGCCACACTCTTAGATCCCCCAAACTTTTCGATCAACCTTTTCATTTTAATAAAGACCAAAAAAATGGTCATTTTTGAAATTATAAGCATTAGCAGGTTGTTAGAAACTGAAATCAAACAGTTTTCAACTCAAAACTTTATTCTAGGTGATGTTACATTTTCACATAGGACCCCTTGTTCGAAAGGGGCTTCTGAACTCTCTCGTCCATTGAATTTGTCAGGTTTTGGATGGTTTCTGCTTCAATTGTTTTGCATGAGGACAGAATACCCTCCCAGAGCTGTTGCTTAGATGTGAACTGCCTCCCGCCATCATAGACACTCCATTTAATGATGCTCCAAAGGTTCTGAATGGGGTACAGGTCAGGGGAGCATGGGGGTCACACCATAAGTTTGTCCCCTTTTATGCCCATATCAGCCAGAGATGCAGATGTTTTATGTGCAGCATGAGATGGTGCATTATCATGCAGAAAAATGATCTTGCTGTGAAATACACGGTTCTTCTTCTTGAACCATGGCAGGAAGTGCTGTTTGAGAAAATCCACATACATTATGGAGTTCATCTTTAGCGCCTTCAGGGATCCTAAAGGGGCCGACAATCTCTCTCCCCATGATTCCAGCCCAAAACATTACTCCACCTCCTCCTTGTTGGCGCTGTAGCCGTGTTTGCGTCGGGTGTCCATCAACCAGCCATCCTCCACTCCATCCATCTGGACCATCGAGCGCTGCACGGCACTCATCCGTGAACAAAACAGTTTTGAAATCAGTCTTCATGTAACGTTTGGCCCACTGGAGCCGTTTCTGCTTGTGTGAAGTGGATAGAGGAGGTCGACAGGATGGCGTATGCACAGCTGCAAACCTCTGAAGGACCCTGCATCTTGTTGTACGGGGGACGTTGGAGGCACAAGCAGCTTCAAAAACTTGTCTGCTGCTATGACAAGGCTTTTTTGCCGCTGCTCTTTCAACCTGACGTAATTGCCTGTAGGAAAGAGTCCTCAATTTGCCCTTATCAGCACGCACACATGTGTACTGTGAATCAGCTACATACTTCTTGATTGCCAAGACACTTCATCCTGATCATCGCACAATGTTGATTGTAGTCATGCCTTGACCTAAACACTCCACAATTTGTTGCTTCTCAGCAGCCGACACATCCTTTTTCTTTCCCATTTTGGCAGAAAATGTAGGCTGCTTAATAATGTGAGACAACCTTCTTAAGTAGTCTTGCCTTTCATTGGACACACCTGCCAAACTAATTAGCACAGGTGTCTGCAATTGCTTACAGTGATATAAAGAGCCCTGACACACATCACCATCAATGAGTTTAACTGACAAACAAACAAATTCTTCCCTTATCACTCCTAAACACTTTTTGCATAATAATTTGGAACGCAGTGTACATGTGCTTTTCCACAAAACACCAGTGGTTCACGTAGTGAATCTTACAGTTCTAACTTGCCAACCATGGTCTGTATGGAGTTGTTCAATAAAGGGCCCAAAATTAAGATAACATAGATGGGAGAGGTCTCTATGAATAGGAATTCCTAAGTATTTGATACCCTGTGAGGGCCAGGCAAAGGGAAAGTTGGACTGGATGGAATCCTATATGGATTTGGGGAGGGAGACATCAAGGGCCTCAGACTTCGCTGCATTGATTTTAAAATTTGACCATGTAACAAAGTGATCTATTTCAGCCATAACAGCATGGATGGATATATGTGATTGAGTGATATATACTAGGACATCATCAGCAAATAGAGAGCACTTGTACTCGGTGCCTCCCACCTCAATCCACCTAATATTGGGGTTATGGCGAATTGATGAGAGCAGGTGCTCCGTCACTAGGATGTATAAGAGAGGGGACAGAGGACATCCCTGCCTTGTCCCATTGGTGATTGTGAAAGGTGATGAAAATGTTCTGATGCACCCCCTGGGCCTTGGGACACCCGGAGCCGGACCCTTTTTGGTGGATGCTGGTGGTTGTAGTGTTCGTGGCGGCGACCCGGTTCCGTGGCTCAGGGTGGTCAAACCAGTGGCGGAACTATTTATGTGGTTTTGATGTTTAAATGTCCGACTACGCCACCCGTGGATTGCGGTCAGAGTGAACCGCCGCTGCAGGGCATACCCCTGAGGCTGGTGTTGTGGGTGCAGCAGAGTGTAGCATAACTCCCCACGGGAGGAGTATAGCCTCAGGGCAGTGTATGCGGAGGATGGGGGTGATGGTGCAGGGCAGCAGCAGTAACGACACGGAGTCAGTGATGCAGTCCAGGGCCTTTACTCACAGTTCTTATTATCCAGACCACGTCTGCAGGTAACGGCTGCCCACGTCGTACTGTGCTCACCAGGTGAGGGGCTCAGACAACTCCCAGATAACTTTGAAGCGCTTCACAGGACCCCCTTTGTGTGTCCTTTGTCTGGCCTTTCTTACCAACCCTTCTGTCCGGCTGCCTCGGGCCTCCTCTTGGTAAACTTGGCGCCAGTTTCCCTGACCCTATGTGGTGCCTTCCTAGCGGGTGTAGCGAGGGGCTGCGCCACATAAAATGTCACAGCCTCCGGTTTCTAGCTGAGGGTCGTTTCCTGCCTCCACTAGTTTCGGGGACCGGTCTCCCCCTTTGGCCTGACCCCTCCACGCAAGTGGATTCGGGCGTGCGGTGGCGACTCGCCCGTCCGCACCCCTGGGATCCCTTCATTCCTCGTTCCTGGAGCCTTCTCCGCTCCTCTTCCTTCCTTCTCCCTCTTCCAGGCCTGGGCCTCTGTTACTAGGCCCGCCTCCGGAGCAGAGCTCATGCAGAGCCCCTGCTCCCTGCTACTTCTGCTCAGACTTCTCTGCACTGAACTAATATGGTGCCCACCTTTTATACTCCCTTCTCAATGCACCCAGGAACTGCTTCCTCCCTGCTCCTGCACTACAGGGTTCCCCTTCCTCAGTGTTCCCTCCCCCCACTCCAGCCAGGGACAGGGACTGTCGTGCCCATCTCAGAGGCATATTGGTCGCCCTGCCCCACGGCAATGTGGTGTAGTGCATGCAGGTGTCGGGTCCTGATCCACACTCCATCCTTACCTGAGAGTGAGATATCACACCTCTGGGTGAGGTGCAATACCTCTGTAGCAACCGAGCCCTCAGGGTGCTACATTTCCATTTATCTTCAGCCTAGGTGACGTATTGTGATACAGGGCCGTGATTTTGGCTATAAAAGGGTCCCCTAGACCCCTACCCCAAGCTTTTTAAGAGAATCATATATGGCGTGCCAGGAGACTCTATGGAATGCTTTCTCAGCATCCAACGAGAGTATCTAATTACAAATTTTTAACTGCATCTAGCCCAGGAAATACTTTGTGCCTAGTAGCAGTGTCTTCTAGTCAGCGGATTATCCCGGCTGTTAAGCAAGCTACACCACCTGTAGTTTAGACACTTAATTTTTTCAAAGGAAATGCTTCGGGACCATGGGATACTCAGTGAAGAGCATCAGGAGGCACCCCAAGGCATAGGGGCTGGGACTGGCAGTAGGATGCCTTGCGGTGGACAGCCGAGCTCGATCCTTATAAAAGCTTTTTAACTGCAGCAGCTTTAGTGGACGCTACTGGAGCTGGAATTACGCGGCTGCTGGCATGAGACTTGCCCTCCAATAGATCCTTGTAAATGGATTTAAAGTGTATTCATTCAAATTAGAGAGACAATTTAAATTAAAAAGCTTAGAGCTGCCTCCACCACAGGGGGGCTCGCTCGACCCACCAGCGGACAGGCACCAGTATTGGGAGAGGGGGGCTGGCCATCAGGGTTCACCGCGGCTCTGGCACAAACCCGGCGACACGGAGGTGGCACGGGCAGGAGCGGACTTGCCGTGTCGGCTTCTCACTTTTTGGATTTTAGAAGGGCATGACATGCCTATATCTGTGTCTCCCCCTCCTTTTACTCCTCCACCTCTTTTATTTTCGCATGACTATATGTACTTGTCACTTTTCCATGTGTTAGTTATGTCTTCTGAGCAGTTTGTCAGCTTTTGGACACCTTTGAAGGTGTTTTCTATGTGTTTCTATGTTTTTGTTTGCCTGCCATTGGTTTTAACGGTGTTCGAAGGTGTTCGACGAACAGTTCGACGAACAGTTCGGCGAACACACGGGTGTTCGACGAACCGAACCGAACTCGAACACTACGAGGGTGGCTCAACACTAGTCGTCACCTTTAAGCAGTCTGCTGTCTTGATCAAAAAGTCTCTTATCTTAATTTATAATTTTGCACTTTTATATCTCTGTTTTTTTTATAATTTTATACTTTGCACTTTTGTACTTTTATAACTGTTATGCAACGTTACAAGAAATGTGCCTCCCATAAAGGGATGTTAGTTTTACTTGTTATAAAAAAAGAAATTTTCCTGGGTGCTATTCCTTTGCAGCCCGCGGACGTGCTGTGTTTTACCAGGGGGGAATGTGGCGCTCCTGAGGGTTCGGCTGCCACAGGAATGCTGCACTTCTTTAATGGAGTGTGGTGTTCCTCCTCTGAGGTAAGCCTGGTGTGATGGTGATGTTCCAGCCTTTTGCATCCAACACCACATTTCCACCAGAGGGAGCTGGTATGCACTAGTGCTGCTCCCCTGGTTACAGGGAGACTGAGGAACACAAAGTAGTAGGAACCAGTTAGTGGGTGTGGGTGGAGGAACAGTTAGTTAGTTACACTTCTAATTTCATATTTAATAGAATGCCATCTTTGATCTTGGTTCTTTTCTGGTCCTTCGGTCTCTTGCTGGTCCTTTTGGTTCTGTGTGGACCTGTCCTGTCAAGTGGTCGTACTGTGCTGTCAAAATACTGTGTGTAAAGTGACTTCCCTCCGCGAGCGCAGATCCTGTGTGGGCCTGCACCGGAATGGAACACAGCCCTCGTACCCCAATCTATGGGATGAGAGGTAGGTTGCAGACGAGGAATGTCTCAACCCTTCCAAGGACCAGGATCAAGAAGGCCCGGGAGCATTAGAGTGTGGCTCCCTAGCAAATGGGTCCCGGGGAGGATGCAGACGTAGCGGAGTACGCCACCTGTCCTCTTCTACCTGATCTATTCAGAGGGATTCCGGCTGCAAGAGGGGTACCGGCCCCCGACACCCGACCTCGTACTCTATGTCCAGGATGGGAAAGCCCAGTTAGGCCTTGAGGATGCCGCCGGGCTTGGGATGGAGAGGAACTGCCACCCGAGCCCTACACCTGAGAGGAGCTCAGAGGGAGACCCGGCCTATGCACACACGCACAGACGGGAAAGGGTAAAGTCTGTAGTGCAGGAACTCTCTGGAGTAGGGATGCTACCTCACACTGGACTTCTTCGGAGGTAGTCGGACCCCCGTCCCTGGTGGCTGCAGGACTCCGCGAGGAGCAGGGAGAAGCCTTGAGCTGCTTATGAGAACTGTGAGTAAAAGCTTTGGAAATTCATCCCTATGGCCTCCGGACTGTTCATTACGCACCATACCACGCGACGCGGCGCCCTCACTCCCACACTACTACTATCCCCTTCATCCTGCCTTGCCTTCCCTGAGGCCGCGCTCCGTCTGTGGGGAGCAGCGAGAACTTGAGCCGCCATGACATCGGGCCTCAGCGGACTGTAGCGGCGCTGGTGGCGCATCACCAGACACCACAGGTGGCGTGGTCGACAATTACCACTCAACCCGGAAAGCCCTAACATCATTTTCAATGTGACGGCCCTGGGCACGGAACGGGTCGAGACCACGACTGCATCCCCGTCCTCAACATCTGACCCGGCTCCGAGTACACCATCTTCCCAGGGCAGGGCTTGCGAGCGTCACATATCACCAGCCAGTATAGTCTGTAGCCACCGTCCATGATCCTCTAGACGGCAGATAAAACGATGAAAGCACTGGTATCCAGTAGCAGCAGTCCTTTTAAGAAAGTGTAAATCCAAATGACATAATCCATAATGGTAACATGTTTATTCATTTATCCTTCCAAATCCACTGTCTCCATCCTCTTCCTTCAATCCTTTCCCACAACCATTACTAAAGCATGTCTCTCCTTTCTTCCACTGGGATCAGTCCCCTCCCAGGTCAGAAGTGATCCCACCCTCCTCCTTAAACATTCACTGTTCGCTAAAACAATGAAGAATATTCTAGAAGCCTTCATCTGAGACTGCTTGTAAGACCCCCTGTGGTGACGGCTCCACTGTGTCTCAATCTACACTCATCTAATGAGATTATTGGCTGTTGAGACAATGGACTCCTGAGATAAAGATGAGATTAGTGGAATGCTGGACATTTTACAAGTGAATCTTACATACTGACAAGTAAGCAGAACAAGTTTTCCAACCGACAAGGAATGGAGAGGTCTGTAATTTATGTCGTAGGTACACTTCACCGGTGAGAGACAGAATCTAAAAAAATAATTCCAAAAAAATCACATTGTATGATTTTTACATAATTAATTTGCATTTTATTACATGAAATAAGTATTTGATACAATAGAAAAACAGAACTTAATATTTGGTACAGAAACCTTTGTTACAATTACAGAGGTCAGACGTTTCCTGTAGTTCTTGCCCAGATTTGCACACACTGCAGCAGGGATTGTGGCCCACTCCTCCATACAGATCTTCTCCTGATCTTTCAGGTTTCGGGGCTGTCACTGGGCAACATTAAGTTTCAGCTCCCTCCAAAGATTTTATATTGGGTTCAGGCCTGGAGACTGGCTAGGCCACTCCAGGACCTTGAAATGCTTCTTACAGGGACACTCCTTAGTTGTCCTGGCTGTGTGTTTCGGGTCATTGTCATGCTGGAAGACCCAGCCACGACCCACCTTCAATGCTGTTACTGAGGGAAGGATGTTGTTGGCCAAAATCTCACAATACATGACCCCATCCATCTTCCCTTTAATACAGTGCAGTCATTCTGTCCCCTTTGCAGAAAAGCACCCACAAAGTATGATGTTTCTCCCACCATGCTTCACGGTTGGGACGGTGTTCTTGGGGTTGTGCTCATTCTTCTTCCTCCAAACATGGCGAGTGAAGTTGATACTAAAAAGTTCTATTTTGGTCTCATCTGACGATATGACCTTCTCCTATGCCTTCTCTGGATTATTCAGATTGTTATTCGCAAACTTCAAATGTGCATGGACATGTGCTGGCGTGAGCGGGGAGACCTTGCGTGCCCTGCAGGATTTTAATCCATGACGGAGTCATGTGTTACTAATGTTTATGATTTAGACTGTGGTCCCAGCTCTCTTCAGGTCATTGACCAGGTCCTCCTGTGTAGTTCTGGGCTGATTTTTGACATTTCTCAAAATCATTATTACCCCACAAGGTGAGATTTTGCATGAAGCCCCAGACCGAGGAAGAATGACAGTCATTTTATGTTTCTTCCATTTTCTAATAATTGTGCCAACAGCTGTTGCCTTCTCACCAAGCTGCTTGCCTATTGTCCTATAGCCCATCCCAGCCTTGTGCAGGTCTACAATTTTGTCCCTGGAGTCCTTAGACAGCTCTTTGGTCTTGGCTATGGTGGAGAGGTTGGAGTGTAATTGAGTGTGTGGACAGATGTCTTTTATAGAGGTAACGAGTTCAAACAGGTGCAAGTAATACAGGTAATGAGTGCAATGCAGGAGGGCTTCTTAAAGAAAAACTAACTGGTCTGTGAGTGTTAGGGGGATGGTTGCACCAACTTTATTAAAATGGAAAGCAACCAAACCCGGGGTCCGCGATGCAGCCTAGAAGACAGCGGCTGAACACCCACCGGGAAAGAATGTAAAACTACCAAATAAAGTATAAATCCCTCCAGTGTTACTACACACCGGGACGGGAAAGGATTCGCACTATCTCCGTTAGCTACACGGGAGATATGCGACAAATAACGTAGCCGTAGCTCTGTTGACTGCACAGAGACTACGCAGCAGGTCCTAGGAAGTGTGTGTGACTCACGCCGGAGTGTATGTGCTCCCAGCCGGTGTGTGACCGGCCTGCGGAGTAACTCTCCAAGTGGTTAACAGACGGTGCCCGCAGTCTGTTCGGGGTGTTTAGCAACCCCCTTGCCGGAGCCAGACTGCCAAACGGGAACTACCTGCCTAAGCACATCTAAGCCTGCCTAAGCGACCTGTGGTAATCAGCCGAGCAAACACTGGCATCGGCAGGTCACAGAGAGAGCAGCTAGGGAGCACGTGGAGCATGCCAAAGCGACCTGTGCTAATCAGCCGAGCGAACACTGGCATCGGCAGGTCACGGAGAGAGCAGCTAGGGAGCACGTGGAGCCCAAACAGACAAGCGTCCACACAAGAACACAACCTAAACGGAATGATCAGAGCACACCGCCATGCTTGTGGTCGGGCTATTTAACCCCTTAATAACATCTGACGTACTAATACGCGTCTGTGCCCTGGGACTTAAGAGCCAGACCCGTATTAGTACGTCATGGCGATCGCGCGCGCACACAGGCTGTGCGGGCGCGATCGCCGCCGGGTGTCAGCTGATTGTCACAGCTGACACCCGGTACTATGTGCAGGGAGTGGTCCTGCACCGCTCCCAGCACATTAACCCCCGCGATGCTGCGATCGAAGTCGATCGCGGCATTGCCGGGGCAAGGGGAGGTGATCGGCGATACTCACCTCCTCTTCCGGCTTCCAGCGCAGTCTGCAAAGGCTTCCCGGGTGTTGCCATGATGACCCGATGTCGTCATGACAACATCCGGGTCACCAGAGAGCAGGAAGATTGCTTGGGCATGCGCAGTGCATCTCCAAGCAATCTTCACACTGTGCACTTCTGACAGCCTTCATGGCATAGGGATGGTGCTTCATTCTTGTGCCATGCAGGCGATCAGAAAAAAAAAAGTGAAAGTCCCAGAGTGGAACAAAGTAATAAAGTGTATAAACTGTGTGAAAGTGGAAAAAAAAAAAAAAAAATGTGCAAAAATATTATAAAAAAATAAAAAAATAATACACCAAAAATAAAAATATAATGTACCCATCAATAAATATTATTATAAAAAAAAAACAAACAAACAATAAAAGTACACATATTTGGTATCGACGCGTCCGGAACAACCTGTCTTATAAAACTGTCCCACTAGTTAACCCCTACAGTGAACACGGTAAAATAAAAAAAAAAAAAACGAAGCAAAAAACAATGCTTTATCACCATACCGCCAAACAAAAAGTGGAATAACACGCGATCAAAAAGACGCATATAAATATAAATGATACCGCTGAAAACGACATCTCGTCCCGCAAAAAGCAAGCTGCCATACAGCTCCATCAGCTGAAAAATAAAAAAGTTATATCTCTCAGAATAAAGCGATGCTAAAAAATATTTTTTTCTATAAAATAGCTTTTATTGTGTATAAGCGCCAAAAAATAGAAAAATGATACAAATGTGGTACCGCTGTAAACGTACTGACCCGAAGAATAAAGCTACCTCATCAATTTTACCACACGCGGAACAGAATAAAAATAAAAAAAAAAAACAATTCCTGAATTGTTGGTTTTTGTTTATTCTGCCTCCCAAAAATCGGAATAGAAAGCGATCAAAAAATGTCACGTGCCTGAAAATGGCACCAATAACAACATCAAGTCATCCCGCAAAAAACGAGCCGTCACATGACTGTCTGCCAAAATCTGAAAAATTATAGCTCTCAAAATATGGCGATGCAAAAACTAGATTTTACAAAAAATGCGTCTTTTAGTGTGTGACAGCTGTCAGTCATAAAAACCCCATATGATTCTGGTATTGCTGTAATCACACCGACCTGAAGAATAAAGTCGTCTAATCACTTATACCACACAAGGAACGGCGTCAAAAATAAACTCTTGGGTTAGTATTGGGCTAGGGTGAGGGCTGGGTTTGGGGCTAGGGTTGTGCTGGGGCTAGGGTTGTGCTGTGGCTAGGGTTGTGCTGGGGCTAGGGTTGTGCTAGGGCTAGGGTTGTGCTAGGGCTAGGGTTGTGCTAGGGTTAGGGCTGGGGTTGGGATTTTTTTCAAAAGTAAGAAAAAAAGATGACGATATGGCGACTAGTGTTGAGAGCAAGTGCTCGCTACTTGAGTTTGCATCGGGTGCTCTGGTATGCATTGAGTATCGTGGGTATTTGAGTGACATGCTCGAGTCTCTGCCCCATATGGTTTGCGGCCAAAAAACTTTACGGGGATTGCCTGCCATGCACGAGCGATCACCGCATGTTTTTTTTTGGGTGTCTAATAACCGTGAAACATGCGGAGTAGGGACTCGAGCATGTCACTCGAGCACACGCTGTACATGGTGCATACCTGAGTACCCGATGCAAACTCAAGTAGCGAGCACTTGCGCTCAAGAATAATGACAACTTATTCAATATGATGACCTAATGTAAACAAATTCTGTGCCGTACCTCTGGGTTCAAAATGTTCACTATACACCTTAATAAAATCCTTGAGGGGTATAGTTTCCAAAATGGGGACACTTGTGGGGGAGCTCCACTGTTTAGGCACATCACGGGCTCTCCAAACGCGACATGGTGTCCGCTAACAAATTGAATGGAAAATCGGCTCAAATTGTTAGCGGACGCCATGTTATTGAGCCGACAATTTGTTAGCGGATATCATGTTGCATTTGGAGAGTCCCTGTGTGCCCAAACATTGGAGCTCCCCCACAAGTGACCCCATTTTGTAAACTAGACCCCCCAAGGCACCTATCTACATGCATAGTGAGCACTTGGAACCCCTAGGTGCTTCACAAATTGATTCGTAAAAATGAAAAAGTGTTTTTTTTTTCACTTTTTCATTTTTACGAATCAATTTGTGAAGCACCTGGGGGTTCCAAGTGCTCACTATGCATCTAGAAAGGTGCCTTGGGGGGTCTAGTTTCCAAAATGGGGTCACTTGTGGGGGAGCTCCAAAGTTTGGGCACAGAGGGGCTCTCCAAACGCAATGTGGTGTCCGCTAACAATTTGAGCCGATTTTCCATTCAATTTGTTAGCGGATACCATGTTGTATTTAGAGAGTCCCTGTGTGTCCAAACATTGGAGCTCCCCCACAAGTGACCCCATTTTGGAAACTAGACCCCCCAAGGCACCTATCTAGATGCATAGTGAGTACTTGGAACCCCTAGGTGCTTCACAAATTGATTCGTAAAAATGAAAAAGTGTTTTTTTTTTTCACTTTTTCATTTTTACGAATCAATTTGTGAAGCACCTGGGGGTTCCAAGTGCTCACTATGCATCTAGAAAGGTGCCTTGGGGGGTCTAGTTTCCAAAATGGGGTCACTTGTGGGGAAGCTCCAAAGTTTGGGCACAGAGGGGCTCTCCAAACGCAATGTGGTGTCCGCTAACAATTTGAGCCGATTTTCCATTCAATTTGTTAGCGGATACCATGTTGCATTTAGAGAATCCCTGTGTGCCCAAACATTGGATCTCCCCCACAAGTGACCCAATTTTGGAAACTAGATCCCCAAGGCACCTATCTAGATGCATAGTGAGCACTTGGAACCCCTAGGTGCTTCACAAATTGATTCGTAAAAATGAAAAAGTGTTTTTTTTTTCACTTTTTCATTTTTACGAATCAATTTGTGAAGCACCTGGGGGTTCCAAGTGCTCACTATGCATCTAGAAAGGTGCCTTGGGGGGTCAAGTTTCCAAAATGGGGTCACTTGTGGGGGAGCTCCAAAGTTTGGGCACAGAGGGGCTCTCCAAACGCAATGTGGTGTCCGCTAACAATTTGAGCCGATTTTCCATTCAATTTGTTAGCGGATACCATGTTGTATTTAGAGAGTCCCTGTGTGTCCAAACATTGGAGCTCCCCCACAAGTGACCCCATTTTGGAAACTAGACCCCCAAGGCACCTATCTAGATGCATAGTGAGCACTTGGAACCCCTAGGTAATTCACAAATTGATTCGTAAAAATGAAAAAGTGTTTTTTTTTTCACTTTTTAATTTTTACGAATCAATTTGTGAAGCACCTGGGGGTTCCAAGTGCTCACTATGCATCTAGAAAGGTGCCTTGGGGGGTCTAGTTTCCAAAATGGGGTCACTTGTGGGGGAGCTCCAAAGTTTGGGCACAGAGGGGCTCTCCAAACGCAATGTGGTGTCCGCTAACAATTTGAGCCGATTTTCCATTCAATTTGTTAGCGGATACCATGTTGTATTTAGAGAGTCCCTGTGTGTCCAAACATTGGAGCTCCCCCACAAGTGACCCCATTTTGGAAACTAGACCCCCCAAGGCACCTATCTAGATGCATAGTGAGCACTTGGAACCCCTAGGTGCTTCACAAATTGATTCGTAAAAATGAAAAAGTGTTTTTTTTTTCACTTTTTCATTTTTACGAATCAATTTGTGAAGCACCTGGGGGTTCCAAGTGCTCACTATGCATCTATAAAGGTGCCTTGTGGGGTCTAGTTTCCAAAATGGGGTCACTTGTGGGGGAGCTCCAAAGTTTGGGCACACAGGGGCTCTCCAAACACAACATGGCGTCCGCTAATTATTCAAGCAAATTTTACAATCAAAAAGTCAAATGGCGCTCCTTCCCTTCCGAGCCCTGCCGTGCGCCCAAACAGTGTTTTTTCCCCAAATATTGGGTATCTGCGTGCCTAGGGGAAATTGCACAACAAACTTTGGGGTCCATTTTTTCTTGTTACCCCTGTGAAAATAAAAAAAATTGGGTCTAAAGTAACATTTTTGTGAAAAAAGTTAAATGTTCATTTTTTTCTTCCACATTCAAAAAATTCCTGTGAAGCACCTGAAGGGTTAATAAAGTTCTTGAATGTGGTTTTGAGCACCTTGAGGGGTGCAGTTTTTAGAATGGTGTCACTTTTGGGTATTTTCTGTCAAAAAGACCTCTCCAAGTGGCTTCAAATGTGATGTGGTCCCTAAAAAAATGGTTTTGTAAATTTTGTTGGAAAAATGAGAAATCGCTGGTCAACTTTTAACCCTTATAGCTCCCTAACAAAAAAAAATTTTGGTTCCAAAATTGTGCTGATGTAAAGTAGACATGTGGGAAATGTTATTTATTAACTCTTTTGTGTGACATATCGCTCTGATTTCAGGGCTTAAAAATTCAAATTTTGAAAATTGCAAAATTTTCAAAATTTTCGCCAAATTTCCGCTTTTTTCACAAATAAACGCAAGTGATATCGAAGAAATTTTTCCACAATCATGAAGTACAATATGTCACGAAAAAACATTCTCAGAATCAGGGGGATCCGTTGAAGCATTCCAGAGTAATTACCTCATAAAGTGACAGTGGTCAGAATTGTAAAAATTGGCCCGGTCATTAACGTGCAAACCACCCGCGGGGCTTAAGGGGTTAAAGACTAAGCCCTGCCCACAGTCGCATTATTGGTCACACTACTGATGACGTCACCCGCGGCCAATCAGGCGGTACCGGGTCACCGGATCAGCTGACACCAAACCACCAATCACGGTCCGCCATGTCACGGGCATGCTCAGTGTAGTGCACCCTGGACTTAGGCTGTTGCAGCCCTGTACCCCTCCGCAACCTATGCTTAACACTACTAGGAACAAAGACCCAAGAGACAGCTTGTACATCCCGTGCACTAGCTAGGTGCTGGGACTGATGGTGATGCTGAGCAGCATCTGCCCTGGCTGGACCAGAATGGGAGACCACAGAATCTACTGATGATTCTGACCCAGTTTCAGATCCAGCCAATGCCTGGTGCCTAACAGTGAGAGCCAGATTATTGTGATCAAATACTAATTTCATGAAATAAAATGTAAATTAGTTATGTATGACTTATGCAATGTCATTTTCTGGGTTTTTCTTTTTAGGGTATGTGCCCACGATGCAGAAATGAAGCAGAAAATTTCTGCAGCATTTCTGCATCTCCCTGGCAGAAAAAACGCATGCCTTCTTGCAAAAATAGCACCAACCCTGTCTGCAGGTCTGAACCTAGAGCGGCGCTGTGTTTGGAAGAAGGCAGCCAACTTTCTCTTTTTCTGGACAACCCCTGTAACTTTTGTTTGTCCAACTTAAAGGAAACACTGACAGGTAATGCAGTACTGTGCATGAGATTTTACCTTAATGTTTTAAATGTTTGTTTATTTTTCTTTATTTTCAGGATTCTTTTTTATTGCATTACTGTACACAGGTTACAATGAGGTATTTTATAGGAACACAGACTGAAATGACCATTGAATTGTAAAATCACCAATCGTAACTCATTGGTCATGGTGTTGGAAAAGTGACAAATGATCGACAAGTTCAGCTCTGCTTCATATACACTACGTGGATCCTACTTCACTGAAGTCTTAAATGACATGAAATGATCTTAAAGAATGTAATGGATGAGGGGGGGTAGCAGTTACTGAAAATGATAATGGACAAGGAGAATGGGGAAATGATGGAGATGATGATAGACATCATGGTATCACCTCTCATGCACTTATTGTTTTAATGGGTGATAATGGCGTCGTTACTGCTATTACCTCCCAAGTCTCCAGGTTTAGTGCTGTAATGGGGAACAAATGTATTTCCCCATTGGAATCAATGTTGCAGGTGAAAATCTCACCATTATCTTCATGAGTTATGCTTAATGACAAACTCTGCTCTGCTGCATGTAACCAATTAAGCTTTATTATGCTTTATATCACCAGGTACCATGGGCTAAGTGCCATCTATTACCGGTGGACAAATGGTGTCAAAATTCACACATTTTAATTTTTTTTATATGTTGTTCTTTTTTTCATCATGGTTTGCAGCAGCTGAGGTGTATTATGAGGTTCTGCAGCTGCTGAAGTATTTATAATGATGTTCTGCAGCAGCTGAAATGTGTTGTGAGGTTCTGCAGCAGATGAGTTGTGGTATGAGGTTCTGCAGCAGCTGAGGTATATTATGAGGTTCTGCAACAGCTGAGGTGTATTATTAGGTTCTGCAGCAGCTGAGGTGTATTATGGGGTTTTGCAGCAGCTGATGTGTATTATGAGGTTCTGCAGCAGATGAGCTGTGTTAGGAGGTTCTGCAGCAGCTGAGGTGTATTATGAGGTTCTGCAGCAGCTGAGGTGTAGCATGAGGTTCTGCAGCAGCTGAGGTGTAGCATGAGGTTCTGCAGCAGCTGAGGTGTATGATGAGGTTCTGCAGCAGCTGAGGTGTATTATGATGTTCTGCAGCAGCTGAGGTGTATTATGAGGTTCTGTAGAAGCTGAGGTGTGTATTATGATGTTCTACAGCAGCTGAGGTGTATTATGATGTTCTGCAGCAGCTGAGGTGTATTATGAGGTTCTGTAGAAGCTGAGGTGTGTATTATGATGTTCTACAGCAGCTGAGGTGTATTATGATGTTCTGCAGCAGCTGAGGTGTATTATGACGTTCTGCAGCAGCTGAGGTGTATGATGAGGTTCTGCAGCAGCTGAGGTGTATTATGAGGTTCTGCAGCAGCTGAGGTGTATTATGAGGTTCTGGAGCAGCTGGTGTATTATGCGGTTGTGCAGCAGCTGAGGTGTATTATAAGGTTCTGCAGCAGCTGAGGTATATGATGAGGTTCTGCAGCAGCTGTGGTGTATGATGAGGTTGTGCAGCAGCTGAGGTGTATGATGAGGTTCTGCAGCAGCTGAGGTGTATGATGAGGTTGTGCAGCAGCTGAGGTGTATGATGAGGTTCTGCAGCAGCTGAGGTGTATGATGAGGCTCTGCAGCAGCTGAGGTGTATGATGAGGTTCTGCAGCAGCTCAGGTGTGTACTATTGTGATTCTTAGCAGCTGTGGTCTTATGTATTGTTATGATTTTTATTATTTGGATTATTGTTACATATCGGCCTATCTGGTCATGTCTTAGATGCTCACTATCTGCCGTTCTATCTTTCTCCTATCTGTGAAGAAATTACGCTGTCAGGATGAGGAATGGTCGCGCTTGTTCCAGGTAAATCCATTATGTAATTAAGCTTTATAAACATGATTTCATGGGCAAACGCCATGATAGAATTACAGCACATGCTGAACAAGCGTTCACTACTGCGACGTGACGGCCGAGCTCTTCATCTGAACAGTCCCAAATAGCAACGTTAAAAACCCAGAGTACAACGAAGAGCCGAACAGCTCGCAGACATGAAACAAGTGCTGAAGTCCTGACCTGTATAATTACAATATCTGGCCTCCTGTAGGCACGACCGACCGACAAAACACATGATGGAAATTCAGCCCCTAATGCACCATAATAAGCAGCAAAGACTTGTGTGATTATTGAGACCCAATGGACATTTTACATCCTATGAGAAGTCACTATACTATAGGTAGAGGGAAGAGAGGACCCTGGCCATGAGGGCTGACACTCTACAGGAGAGAGGACCCTACCCATAAGAGCTGACACTCTACAGGAGAGAGGACCCTGCCCATAAGAGCTGACACTCTACAGGAGAGAGGTTCCTACCTTTGAGAGCTGACACTCTACAGGAGAGAGGTTCCTACCTTTGAGAACTGACACTCTATAGGCGAGAGGTCCCTGCACATAAGAGGTGACAATCTACAGGAGAGAGACGACTCTACCCATAAGAGCTGACACTCTACAGGAGAGAGGACCCTACTCATAAGAGCTGACACTCTACAGGAGAGAGGACCCTACTCATAAGAGCTGACACTCTACAGGAGAGAGGACCCTACCCATAAGAGCTGACACTCTACAGGAAAGAGAGGTCACTGCACATAACAGCTGACACTCTACAGGAGAGAGGTCCATGCACATAAGAGCTGACACTCTAGAGGAGAGAGATGTCACTGCACATAACAGCTAACATTCTGCAGAAGAGAGATCCCTCCCCATGAGAGCTGACACTCTACAGAAGAGAGGTCCATGCCCATGAGAGCTGACACTCTACAGGAGAGAGGTCCATGCCCATGAGAGCTGACACTCTACAGGAGAGAGGTCCATGCCCATGAGAGCTGACACACTACAGGAGAGAGGTCCCTGCATATAAGAGCTGACACACTGCAGAAGAGAGGTCCCTGCCCATGAGAGTTGACACTCTATAGAAGAGAGTTCCCTACACATAAGAGCTGACACTCTACAGAAGAGAGGACCCTGCCCATGAGAGCTGACACTCTACAGGAGAGAGGTCCCTGCACATAAGAGCTGACACTCTAAAGAAGAGAGGTCCCTGCCCATGAGAGCTGACAATCTACAGGAGAGATCTAAGGGGTAACTTTTCTCCTTGTGAAGAGTGACATGCTTGGCATGCCAGTGTAAGGAGGCTTATAAGCTTTGCAATGCTCCTCTGAGAAACTAAATATGCAAATTGCCTCTTCAGAGACAAGAGAACTAAAGAGTCAATATTGACTTGTGGGATTGCTAATTCCTATAGGTTACTCTACAGTTCTCTTCCTCTCTAAAGAGGAGCATTGCAGGGCTTGTAAGCCTCCTTACACTGGCATGCCACACATGTCACTCTCCACAAGGAGAAATATTACCCCGTAAATCACAATCGGAAGCCTCTGGTACAGCCAAATCAGATCTCATACTTTGTACTGACGAGGGGCAACATGCTGAAACAATGTAGTAATAATATTATTGTTAGCGAATACAGGGAGCGCAATGGTTTTACACTGTGCAGGTAAGGAACTAAATGTTAGATATGTATCCATTATCCCAAGTAGGGGGTATAATTCCAATTTTATCAATTACATCAGACCTGCCCCCAAATAAAATAAAATAAAAAAAATTTGAAACCCGAATTCTACCACAATATATGCTGTGACTTCATGTGTAATTTAGAACAAAATTGTGTGGACATTGATAAAGTATCTGGGGCAATAGGGACAATCACATCCCATGTCATCTGATTCTGAATAATCGGCTGCAGGAAAACATACAAGGAGTCAAAAACAGAATTACATTTTCCTCTCACATTTTCTTTTCTCTCCTATGGCCCTACCTGCAATCTCCAAATGAGGCCATCAATCTTGAAATCTGGATCTGCAAACATCTGCAAAAATATATGCTAAATTGTATACGCATCACTCTAGAATTCTTACAAATACAGCTGTGTCAGCAGATCACTTATATCTATATATCTATCATCTATCTACCATCTATTATCTATCTATCTATCTATCCATCTATTTATCTATCTATCTATCTATCATCTAGCTATTTGTATATCCCATATCTATCTATCTATCTATCTATCTATCTATCTATCTATCTATCTATCTATCTATTTATCTATCTATCTATCTATCTATCTATCTATCTATCTATCTATCTATCTATCTATCTATCCCATATCTATCTATTATCTATCTATCCATATCTAAAATATTATTAAATACATGAATTCCACTATTTTAAGATATATTAGAAATAAAAACATTAAATATTATATGAAAGTGTAGACGCGACCCACCCAAAATGAGGTGGCCTCATTAGATGGACCCTAGCTTTATGTGCCGCACCAGGACTTAAATCATAGGCGGATTATAATGAGGGCAATCTGGGCTTCCGCCCGGGGCCTCGGGGCTCCAGGGGGCCTTGGGCTCCGGGGGGGTCCATAGCCAGATTGCCCTCATTATAATATGTGCGGCGCCGCCACACATACCGGCAGTCAGAGGCGGGGGGCCCCCCGACCGCTCCCCCAGCAGCGGCGCACGGCCGCTACTTCTTCTTCGGCTGGGCCTGCACTGCACCTGTTAACTTCCCTGTGTGCTGGCCCGGCCGCATCACAGTTGGAGACATGGCCCTGTGCGCAGCCGTGTCTGCTAGTATGACGTCACGCAGTGCACGCTGCACTGCTGCACTGGAGAGGAGCTGGAGGACTGGAGCCGGGGGATAGTGAGTGTGTGTGTGTGTGAGAGTGTGTGTGTGCAGGCAGATATCCTTGTGTGATGTTTTTTTTTATATATTTTTGTGTTTCAAATGTGTTTATGCGTGTATGTATATGTCTGTATATGTTTGTGTGTGTGCGTGACTGTGTGCGGCCTCCTGCTGTGTATAGATGGCTACGTGCGGCCTCCTGCTGTCTTTAGATGGTGCCGTGCGGCCTCTTGCTGTGTATAGATGGCTGCATGCGGCCTCCCACTGTGTATAGATGGCTACGTGCGGCCTCCCGCTGTGTATAGAAGACTACGTGTGGCCTCCTGCTGTGTATTGATGGCACCGTGCAGCCTCCTGCTGTGTATATATGGCTATGTGCGGCCTCCTGCTGTGTATAGATGGCTATGTGCGGCCTCCTGCTGTGTATAGATGGCTACGTGCGGCCTCCTGCTGTGTTTAGATGGCGCCGTGCGGCCTCCTGCTGTGTATAGATGGCTGCATGCGGCCTCCCACTGTGTATAGATGGCTACGTGCGGCCTCCCGCTGTGTATAGAAGACTACGTGTGGCCTCCTGCTGTGTATTGATGGCACCGTGCGGCCTCCTGCTGTGTATATATGGCTATGTGCGGCCTCCTGCTGTGTATAGATGGCTACGTGCGGCCTCCTGCTGTGTATAGATGGCTACGTGCGGCCTCCTACTGTGGACAGATGGCTACGTGCGGCCTCCTGCTGTGTATAGATGGCTACATGCAGCCTCCTGCTGTGTATAGATGGCTACGTGCGGCCTCCCGCTGTTTATAGATGGCTACGTGCGGCCTCCCGCTGTGTATAGATGGCTACGTGCGGCCTCCTGCTGTGTATAGATGGCTATATGCGGCATCCCGCTGTGTATAGATGGCTACGTGCGTCCTCCCACTTTGTATAGATGGCTACGTGCGGCCTCCTGCTGTGTATATGTGGCGCCCCTGAGGGTTCAGTCGCCACAGAGGTACTGCATCTCACCCAGAGGTGTGGTATCCCACTCTCAGGTAAGGATAGAGTGCTGCCCGGGACCCTAACACCTGCATCCAACACATCCACTTCAGTAGGGCAGGGCAAGATTGCTCCTAAGGGAGAGCATAGTCCCTGGTCCCTGGCTGGAGTAGAGGGGAACCAAAGTAGGGGGAACCATGTAGTGGGTGTAGGTGGAGGACTTAGATCAGGGGAGCACTTGTGAGGGAGTGATATAAAAGGGGGAACCATCTTGAAAAATTAGTTCAGTCCAGTCAGAGTGTGGAGTTGGAGAAGGAAAGTGAGGGGAGCAGAGGCTCTGCACGAGCTCTGCTCCAGGGCAGGCCTAGCCCGAGAGGCCCAGGACTGAGAGAGGAGAGGGAGCAGGAGAAAGCCTTCAGGAACAGAAGGGATCCCAGGGGTACGGGAAGTGCTGGAGGCCACCCGTACGCCCAAATCTGCCAGGCGGTGGAGGGATCGAGCCGCAGAGGGGACCGGCCCCTAAACTAGAGGAGAACTACAAGGATCAGCTAGGAACCAGAGGTTGCTGTGCTTGCAAGGTGCAGTGGCCACAACCACAATTATATCGCCGAGAAGGTGGCCACAGAGGGTCCAGGGGACTGCAGGTCGCCCGATAAGACCCGAGGCTACCGGATTGGGACACTGATTGCGAGGCGCAGGGCAGGAGGGTGAGAGCCAGCACAGGAAGACGACTGAGGAAGGCACATAGAAAGGGGTCCTGTCAGGCACTCTTGAACTACCTGAGGGATTGCTGAACCCCTGCCTGGTGAACGCAGCATGACGTGGGAGGCTGTAAGCTGGACAGTGCAACCTGAGGAACTTAACAACTGTGAGTAAGCTCGGAAGACTGCACCCCACTGTCTCTGTGATTATTATCTGCGCCATCACCCCTGCACTACAACGCCCAGCACAACCTATAACATCTACACTGCCCTGGAGCTAAGCTCTACCGGTGGAGAGCCACACCAGCTTTGCTGCATTAACATCAGTTCTGAGGACCTGCTACGCAGCGGCGGCTCCCTTTAGCCGCATACCACAGGTGGCGTCACAAACTTTATATATAAACTATAATCCCCTGTAAATATTCCTCTTTTGATTGACCGCCCTGGGTCACGGACCAGGTCAACACCACTGTGACATCACCCTTAGCAATGACCGGCCCGGCACCGAGTACCCCACGGCCCAGGGGGCGCGTCATATAGATGGCTATGTGCGGCCTCTTGCTGTGTATCGATGGCTATGTGCGGCCTCCTGCTGTGTAAAGATGGCTACGTGCGGCCTCCTGCTGTGTATAGATGGCACCGTGCTGCCTCCTGCTGTGTATAGATGGCTACGTGCGGCCTCCCACTGTGTATAGATGGCGCTGTGCGGCCTCCTGCTGTGTATAGATAGCTACGTGCGGCCTCCTGCTGTGTATAGATGGCTACGTGTGGCCTCCTGCTGTGTATAGATGGCTACGTGCGGCCTCCTGCTGTGTATAGATGGCTACGTGTAGCCTCCCACTGTGTATAGATGGCACCGTGCGGCCTCCCGCTGTGTATAGATGGCGCCGTGCAGCCTCCTGCTGTGTATAGATAGCTACGTGCAGCCTCCTGCTGTGTATAGATGGCTATGTGCGGCCTCCCGCTGTGTATAGATGGCTGCGTGCGGCCTCCTGCTGTGTATATATGGCTACGTGCGGCCTCCTGCTGTGTATAGATGGCTACGTGCGGCCTCCTGCTGTGGATAGATGGCTATGTGCGGCCTCCTGCTGTGTATAGATGGCTACATGCGGCCTCCTGCTGTGTATAGATGGCTACGTGCGGCCTCCTGCTGTGGATAGGTGGCTATGTGCGGCCTCCTCCTGTGGATATATGGCTACGTGCGGCCTCCTGCTGTGTATAGATGGCTATGTGCCGCCTCCTGCTGTATATAGATGGCTACGTGTGCTCAATATTAAGTCATACAATTAATGTAAGGCTATGTGCCCACGATGCAGAAATGTTCCGGATTTTTTTTGAGCGTTTCTGCATCTCCCTGGCAGAAAAAACGCATGCGGATTGTACATGTGTTTTTCCTGCCAGGGACAAGTGGATGTGAAGCGTTTTTTACTTGCATTTCCGCATGCGGGTTGTCAAGAGCTTTCCAAGCGATTTTAGCATCACTTGGAAAAGTACTTGACAACTTCGCCACACTATATAAATCCATGCAGCCGGCATGGATTTATATAGTGTGACTGTAAAAGAATGGTAAAAATTAAAAAATAATTATATAATTACCTTTACATAGTTACATAGTTTATAAGGCCGAAAAAAGACAAGCGTCCATCGAGTTCAGCCTATTTCTTGTGCACTGCAGCTATTCCGCAGCGTTGATCCAGGGGAAGGCAAAAAAACCATGCGGTATAGGCCAATTTACATCATTGAGGAAAAATTCACTTCCCGACTCCAATCTGGCAGTCAGATTAAATCCCTAGATTAATTAACTATCACTAAGCATAAGATGTTATTTTATTGTTCTCAAGAAAGGCGTCCTGGCCTCTCTTGAACTCATTAAGTGAGTTGGACATCACCACTTCCTCTCCCAGAGAGTTCCAGAGTCTCACTGCTCTGACCATAAAGAATCCCCTTCTATGCTGGTGCAGAAACCTCCTTTCCTCCAGACGTATAGTGTGCCCCCTCGTCTTTGTCACCATCCTTGGTATAAACAGGTCATGGGAGAGATCTCTGTACTGCCCCCTGATGTATTTATACATGTTTATGAGGTCTCCCCTACGCCTTCTCTTTTCCAACCTTCTGATGGCCTGCCGACGTCAGCGGTCGCGTGACCGTCACATGACTAAATGACATCACTACAGGTCCTTTAGTCTACCGCGAGCTGCCGGCAAGCCAGGATAAAGACACCGGGGGCCATCAGAAGCTAAGTAAAATATTTATTTTTTATTTTATTCTTTTTTTTACAGGTTCTATAGTACCCGGGCCCGAAGGAGAGTCTCCTGTTCTCCAGACCCGGGTATCATCCGCACGTTGAAACGCATGTTATCCGCATGTACAGATGCAGTGATGCGGATTCCATGTGTTCTAATGCAAGTCAATGGCGCCGAAAACGCCGCACTTCTGCAAAATAATTGGTAGTGCTGCGGATTTTTCCGCAATGATAATCTGCAGCGGAAATTTCCGCAGCAGTGCACAGCGGAATATCATTGGGGAACATAGCAGACCTTCTACCAAGCATTTTTTAAGCGTTTCTGCAGCGGAATTGCTGCTGTGGAAACGCTTAAAAAATGCATAGTGGGCACACAGCCTAAAAAAAAGTATTATAATTACTATATTAATATTTTGCCAAATTAATTTCACATGAACTATCACATGATCTATCACAGGGGATCATGTGACATGTGATACATCAGGTGTGTATGTGGGGGGGGGGCCCGCGCCTTCTAAACTGCGCGGGGCCCTTGCTACTTTTAATCCACCCCTGACTTAAATTAATTGAGGAAGAGAACGAATCTAGTTTAGCTAAAGTTACAACCTGTATAGTAAAGATGAGTGGATAAAGTTGTACAGCGCAGGGAGCAGACAAATCCCCAATATACAAATCAAACAACAAAATGAACACTCCTATAACATTATTAGAATAAACTCATATAATATTGTTGGCTAAAATCTCTTCTTTTTTCAAAGCAAGAAGGACTGCTAGATCCCCAAGTTATCAGATTGTAGCTGATTATTAAAGTTTGCAGAAAGGAGAGATGGAGGGAATAACAGAGTGAGAAAAACAAATAGAGATGCTACTGCTTTCTAGTAAGTATTAGTAGATACCTCCTGTGCTGTATTCACATCTGCACTGCTCAGTACTGCTGTATAATGTCCTCCGTGGTTCTGCTGCTAATGGTAAATGTTATCAGTTACCCCCAGTGCTGGATTCCCATCTACACTACTCAGTACTTCTGCATAATGTCCTCCATGCTGCTGTTGCTTCTGGTATGTGTTATTAGTTACCACCAGTGCTGGATTCACATCTACACTGCTCAGTACTGCTGTATAATGTCCTCCAAGCTGCTGCGGCTGCTTCTGATATTTTATCTCACCCTATAGATAAATTCACAGCTACCATGCTAAGTATTGCTGTATGATGTCCTCCATGCTGCTGCTGCTTATGGCAAGTGTTGTCAGTTACCCTCATTGCTAGATTCACATCTACACTGCTCAGTACTGCTGTATAATGTCCTCCATGATTCTGATGCTTCTGGTAAGTGTTATTAGTTGCAACCAGTGCTGGATTCACATCTACACTGCTCAGTACTGCTGTATAATGTCCTCCATGATGCTGATGATTCTGATAAATGTTATTAGTTACCACCAGTGCTGGATTCACATCTAAACTACTCAGCACTGCTGTGTAATGTCTTCCATGCTTCTGTTGCTTCTGGTAAGTGTTATTAGTTGCCACCACTGAAATGACAGGTATGCTTTCAAGTAGATATTCTATGATTGTCTTCACAGTTACAGCGATGCCAGTGGATGTAATAATATTTAGCTAACAATAGGGAAAAAATGAAAAGGACAGAAAAGCTTTGTCGGCTTGGTATGAAATCCTTATTGTGTTGATGGAAGCACACCACAGATGAGCGGAAGAAACAGGAAAGTACATTCTTACTATTAAATAAAATGGTAATTCTATTTTTCTTGGGGTTGCCTTAGTTACAAATCATCCCTATCCTTGAAGCACTATTTATATAGACTCCTGCCTTCCCCTGTGAATGTACTAGAACTACCGAGGAGTAAAATGACATATTTGTCATCTGACCTGTCTGTTAACCTCTTCCTCGTCAGATAAATTGTCAAATGGTGACAATCATGTCATTTCTATTCTTGTACAGGGGTCATTCTTCGTCTGTTCAGATACCGGGTTCCACCATCAATACCGGAAGGGATTTTATTTTAAACATTTAAAAATTAATTTAATAGGAATAATTTAACCAGTTCAGGTCTGGGTCACATTCCCCCAGTCATTACCAGGCATATTTTCAGATTTTTTCATAAATGAGGTTTTAAAAGCTCTAAAGTGTTTTTCTCGATCGATCGTGCACGTTATTTTTGCCTCTTTTGTCTTGATTAAAGAGGCCTAATTTTTATGTAATTTATATATCAGAATTTTTCATTCTTTGCAGGGAAAAAATGAAAATGAAATAGAAAAGAAAAAATGCCTTTTTTTTCACATAATGTCTTCCCCCATTTTCATAAAATGATTTTTCTATAACGAGTGGATGTTCGGAGGGAGAGGTTTCGATGAGGCTAGAAACCTAAGTAGATTGGCTGTGGCTTTCTTCCTTTTTAATTTAACTTTATTTACTTTTTCTTGTTTTTTTAATCTTATTCTTTATTTTTTTTTAAACATCATGCCAATTATAGTATTGTAGAAGACTTTTCTTGTATGTGGGGGAATATTTCTCCTTTTCAAATTTAGCCTCTCATGTGCCCTGCATAGCTTATCTAGGTCTACTGAGACCGGGTAATTCGTGCTACTGACTGGCACCCAGCAATCAAGTAGTGACTGGAAGGAGAGAAGGAAGAAACACTCCTGCTTTCTAAACTCTATATGCAACACACATTTAGTGCTATCTTTACAGCATTGAGGAAGGCAGAGATGGTAATAAACCATCTCTGCCTTCTCTGTAAAGAGTCTAGCTGTCAGTGACAGCTGGCTTCCAATTACTGCAGCTGCACACTCTGCAAGGACTCTCTAAAATGTCCTTCCATAGTCATATGCGGACCGTCACGACTTTTTAAAATGTTGCGCGATTGTTATGACTAAGCCCTAACACTCACTCGGGGATGATCAAACCAGGGGAGATGTTAAACCTGGATACCACAGGTTTGCATACAGACTAGGCAATCTGTAACTTGACTCTGATTTGTCCCAGACTGACCCCGTAGATTGGCACCCTAAAATTGTGCAATGACGCCCCCACTCAACATCAGGTGTCTCTGAATGTCCTTAACTGCACCCTCAACTATACAAAGAGTGTAACTCAAAACCACAACCAATGAACAGAGTGCACACAGACAGAGGGTGAGACACCAGGATAAAGACGTGTTCACACAGTCATAAATGAAAGAGGAGGAAAAGAAGGGAACCCAAAAAGATCTTTGGTATACGTGAAAGCCTCCACACCCTGAATGTAATAAAATTGGGAAAGAGCTGAGAAAGGGGATTTCTAAACAAAATTCAGGAGAAGTAATAGGGAAAAACTCAGCAAGATAATCCTTCACTGGGGTGCTGGGACTCAAAACATCCATCTAACTTGGAATATAGCCAGCAAAGACTGTATGTGCCAGAAGAATATAAAAAAAACCCTCCCAAGATGTGATAGGACAAACCAAACAAGGAAGTTAAAACACAGGCATAGAAGCAACAAAGCAAACCAAAAACAAGAGCATTACCAGCAGTTGGAAGGATACAACACAGGTTATGGTCAAACAGAGAGGGAAACCGACCACACAGCCAGAGGTCACCGGATCAAGTCCGGAAGTTGAGCCATGACAGCGATCCGAGAGTGTTTAAGTTTATTGATTGGTCCTTTTTGGGTTAGGAAGGACCAGTAGACAAATGTAGCCATAATTGCCAAGGATTTGTTGTTTTGTTTCCACATCCTCGAGTACCAGAGTCTAAGTTGGATTAAATTTGATGTTTTTTTCCAGATATCTTGATATCAATATTAGTGACTATTGTTGAGCGAATTTTTCGGCATTTCAAATTCGGGTTCGTGTTCGGGGTTCCGGCTTGTCCGCGCCAAAAAAATCGGCTTCGCCCATGAACATCACTGATTTGCCACGCAGATGTTATCTGCATGACAGTGTGGCAAATCAGGGATGAATGGGGCCCCTAATACTTTTGACCCAACATTCCCATCTTTTAGCAAGATTTTCCCATAAAACAGATCACAAAGATACAGGGCTTATGGAAATGTGCATAAAAGTACTTAAAAGTCTTGTAAGTGCCTATGCGGTTTGGGCCAAGCTTAATATTGTCCCACAAATCTTTTCACCAAACCACGGGAGGTATGCATCAGGTGCATCGTGAACACCTTTCAATTAGTGACTTTGTGATTTTTGACAAGTCATAAAAGGATTTGTGCTTTTTCCAAGTTTCTTCCGTTGTTCACTTAGTTTTCTGATTCTACATTAACATGATTATTCCAGATGTTTTAGACTGATTCATTAATTGCAAATTTCTCCAAACTTGCAAAATTTCGCACATCTCTACTTCAGTTCCCTCCTGGAGTAATTTGATGTTCGCCTGCTAATAAAAAGTCACATTTTTATTGCGACATTTTTCAAAACATGTAATTTATCTAACTTAAAAAGTCACAAAACCAGTTGCAAAATCTAGCATTATCTGGAGTCACATAACAGATTCCCAGTAACTTTGGCTAATGTCGTGTTTACCTATATCAGCACCATCAGACTCTATATTGTAGTGCCCGTTCTACGCAAAGCTTCTTAGAGGGCCAGGTGTATTTTTGTTTACAGTGGGGAAAAAAGTATTTAGTCAGCCACCAATTGTGCAAGTTCTCCCACTTAAAAAGATGATAGAGGCCTGTAATAGGTGTAACGGGTCTGGGAGGCGGAACCTCTAAGCAACTATACAAGGGGGCGGTCCTTGTAAGGAAGCGGGTGACTCCCAGGGAAGATGGGCAGGTTGTCACGGCAAGTGACAGGGACAGTCTCTGGGTAGAAGGGCAGGTAGTCACGGCAAGTGACAGGGACAGTCTCTTGGTAGAAGGGCAGGTAGTCACGGCAAGTGACAGGGACAGTCTCTGAGTAGAAGGACGGGTACTCACGGCAAGTGACAGGGACAGTCTCTGGGTAGAAGGACAGCAGGCAGGTGGCTGGTGAGCGCTCCCAGGTGAGCGGGCGAGAGTCTTTGGACAGGCAGGTGGTCACAGCAAGTGACGGCAGAGCCTCCAGGTAGGCTAGCAGACAGGTAGCAGGTGAGCGCTCCCAGGTGAGCAGGCAAGAGTCTCTGGACAGGCAGGTGGTCACGGCAAGTGACGGCGGAGCCTCCAGGTAGGCTAGCAGGCAGGTAGCAGATGAGCGCTCCCAGGTGAGCGGGCAGGCTGGTCCATAGACAGACTGACAGGTGTCGGAAGGCAGACCGTCGGACCGCAGGCTTGCAAGTAGGTAAACGGATATCAGGCGGGTATCAAGCAGGAATCTGGCAGGTGACTGGCAGGAAACAGGCAGGAATCTGGCAGGTGACTAGCAGGTAACTGGTAACGGGACCTGAGGGCTGAAGCAGAGTGAAGGCTTTACAACAACATTGCTCGGGCACCTCCATTTTGGAGGAGGTGCCTTATATATGGGAGGTCCTCCGGCAATTGGCCGGGGACTCCTTAGGACGGCGCGCACGGTCCCTTTAAGAGAGGGGCAGCACGCGCGCGCCCTAAGCACACTGCCGGGGAAGGAGCGCGTGCCGGAAGCAGCGGGGAGAGAAGCGCTGGAGGACGCCGCGCCAGGAGCGGGGAGGTGAGAGGGAATGCGTCTCTGCCTAGTACGGGGCAGAGACGCCGATGCTACAGTACCCCCCCCTTTAGGCCCCCTCTTTTTTTGGCCAGAAAGAAATTTTTCAAGGAGAAGCGGGGCGTTGATGTTCTCCCTGGGTTCCCAAGTTCTCTCCTCAGGACCAAACCCCTTCCAATCTACCAGAAAAAAGGCCTTTCCTCTTACCCTCTTGGAGGCCAGAATACTCTCTACCTCAAAGACGTCATCAGCGGAAACCGGAGCAGGAGGGGCACCTGGATTATTGGAAAAAGAGTTAAAGACAACGGGTTTGAGGAGAGATACTTGGAAGGAGTTGGGAATCCGTAAGGTGGCCGGGAGTTTTAATTTGTAGGCCACAGTGTTAATTTGCCTGAGGACTTCGAAGGGACCGATGAATCGAGGGCCCAACTTGAAGGTGGGTACTTTGAGCCGCACATGTTTGGACGAGAGCCAAACCTTGTCTCCCGGACGGAATTGAGGCGGATCCAGACATCTCTTATCAGCATATCTCTGTATCCGCTCAGAGGACAGAAGAAGAGCGGACCTGGTACTCTCCCAAATAGTAGAAAATTCGCTGACAAGAGACTCCGCAGCAGGGTTGTCCACAGAAACGGAGACAGGGAGCGGAATCCGGAGGTGCTGGCCATAGACAATAAAGAACGGGGACTTGGAAGAGGATTCGCTCTCATGGTTATTTTAAGAGAACTCGGCCCAAGGAAGGAGGTCCACCCAATCAGAATGGTGGGCATTAACAAAGTGCCGGAGATAGCTGGTAAGGATCTGATTGATCCGCTCCACTTGACCATTGGACTGAGGGTGGTAAGCGGAGGAGAAGTCCAGGGTGACGTCCAGCAGTTTACATGTGGCTCTCCAGAAGCGTGAGGTAAACTGAACCCCTCGATCCGACACGATGTGGAGGGGTAGGCCATGGAGACGGAAGATATGGCGAATAAAGTCCTTAGCCAGCTCAGGTGCAGACGGAAGACCAGGCAGGGGAATGAAGTGGGCCATTTTAGAGAAGCGGTCCGCGACCTCCCAAATGACAGTACACCCGGCAGAGACAGGAAGATTGGTAATGAAGTCCATAGCGATGTGTTGCCATGGGGCAACAGGTATGGGAGGCGGCAGGAGATGACCAGCTGGTAAGTGTCTGAGAATTTTGTTGCGGCCACAAGATGAACAGGCAGAGACGAAGTCTACCACATCCTTACGCAGGGTAGACCACCAGTAATGCCGGGAAATGAGTAGGAAGATCTTCTTTTGGCCGGCATGGCCAGCTAGTTTAGAAGAATGACCCCAGCGAAGAACCCTCTCACGGTCTGGAGGCGCCACAAACGTCTTGCCGGGTGGAAGACGAGTCAAATCCAAGGGGGCCACATTCATCACCTTGGAGGGGTCGATAATGTGCATAGGCTCCTCCTCTTGGTCGGAGGACAGGAAGGATCGGGACAAGGCATCAGCTTTGACATTTTTGTCCGCCGGGCAGAAATGAAGGATGAAATCGAAGCGGGCAAAGAACAAAGACCACCGGGCTTGACGTGAATGTCTCTGGGCATTTTGGAGATATGCCAGGTTCTTGTGATCCGTATAGATGATCACCGGGTATAGAGCCCCTTCAAGCAGGTAACGCCACTCCTCCAGCGCCAATTTAACGGCAAGCAGTTCTCGGTCTCCTATGGAGTAATTGCGCTCAGAGGAGGAGAAGATTTTAGAGAAAAAGCCGCAGGTTACCATTCTCCCGGAGGAAGACTTCTGGGTGAGCACCGCTCCGGCTCCAGAGGAGGAGGCATCAACCTCCAGGTAGAACTGTTTGTTGCAGTCCGGACAGTGCAGCACAGGGCCAGAGGAGAAGGCTTGTTTCAGGGAAAGGAAGGCCTCCTCAGCTTCGGATGACCATACCTTGGGATTTGCTCCCTTACTGGTGAGCGCAGATATGGGCGCAGTCCGTGACGAGAAGTGAGGAATGAAGAGACGATAGTAATTAGCGAAGCCCAGGAATCGCTGTATCGCCTTCAAGCCCTCCGGACGGGGCCACTTTAGGACAGCAGAGAGCTTCTCGGGATCCATTCGCAAGCCTGTCTGGGAGATAACATAGCCCAGGAAAGGAAGAGAGGTCTGCTCAAAAAGGCACTTCTCGTATTTAGCATAGAGGTTGTTCTGCCTGAGCCTAAGCTGGACCTGACGAACATCCCTCCGGTGTGTGGGAAGATCCGGAGAGAAGACCAAGATGTCGTCCAGGTATACCACCAGTAAAGTAAAGGAGTAAAGGAGTAAAGAAGGTCACGGAAGATGTCGTTGACCAGTTCTTGGAAGACGGCGGGAGCATTGCAGAGACCGAAGGGCATCACACAGTACTCATAGTGTCCGTCCCGGGTATTAAATGCTGTTTTCCACTCGTCTCCCTGACGGATACGGACCAGGTTATATGCTCCACGTAGATCCAGCTTGGAAAAGATCCTGGCGCCTTTAAGACGATCAAATAACTCAGAGATGAGCGGAAGGGGGAATTTATTTTTAACCGTGATCTGATTGAGTCCTCTATAGTCAATACAGGGGCGTAGCGAGCCGTCTTTCTTTTTGACAAAGAAGAATCCGGCTCCAGCCGGGGAGATAGATTTCCGGATAAATCCCCTAGCCAGATTCTCTTCAATGTACTCAGACATGGCCCGGGTCTCGGCTGCAGACAACGGGTAGATACGCCCACGGGGAGGAGTGGTGCCAGGTACCAGGTCGATCGGGCAGTCATATGGCCTATGGGGTGGCAATGTCTCTGCTTCCTTCTTACCGAAGACGTCCGCATAGGGCCAGTAAGGAGCCGGGAGACCTGGTAAATTAGCTGGAGTAAGCGGAGGGCGAGCTGGGCGGACCGGAACCAGGCAGGTCCTATGGCAGTCTGGACCCCATCAGAGTACTTCACCGGATCGCCAGTTCAATACGGGTTCGTGTGTCTGGAGCCAAGGTAGACCTAGCAACAGGGAGTGAGAAAGTCCAGACAACACATGGAATGAGATTTCCTCAGAGTGCAGCATTCCCACCTGCAGGGTTATGGGTTCAGTGACGAGCAGGATGGTCTCCGAGAGAAGTCTTCCATCCACGGAGGCGACTGATAATGGTTCAGCCAGGTACTTGGTGGGAATACGGTATCTCTCTACCAGAGACTGGGAGATGAGGTTTCCAGCAGCTCCAGAATCCAGGTGGGCAAGTTCAAAGTGACGGTTTTCTCCCCAAGCAATAGAGACCGGTAAAGTCAGAGATGGAGAGGGCTTACTTTTGTCTAGGACGACCTCTCCGAGTGGTCCTAGACACTGGCGTTTCCCGGCTTCTCCGGGCAGGAACGGATGAAGTGCTCCATACTGCCACAATAGAAACAGCTTCCCTCGGCTCGGCGAGATTCTTGGCGAGATCTGACCATCTTGGTCTGGTCGATCTGCATAGGTTCAGGCAAGAGCGCCCGCAGAGTGACTGATTGAGAGGCAGGTCTCAGGGAAGTAGGAGCAGAGCAAGAAAAGTCTTTCTCCCAGGTAGTCTCTTTGGCACGTTCTTGAAACCGGATGCCAATCCAGGTAGCTAGTGACACCAGGTCATCCAGAGTGGTAGGAATGTCCCGAATAGTGTTGAGCCACCCCCGTAGTGTTCGAGTTCGGTTCGGTTCGTTGAACACCCGTGTGTTCGCCGAACTGTTCGTAGAACTGTTCGTCGAACACCGTTAAAACCAATGGCAGGCAAACAAAAACACATAGAAACACATAGAAAACACCTTCAAAGGTGTCCAAAAGCTGACAAACTGCTCAGAAGACATAACTAACACATGGAAAAGTGACAAGTACATATAGTCATGCGAAAATAAAAGAGGTGGAGGAGTAAAAGGAGGGGGAGACACAGATATAGGCATGTCATGCCCTTCTAAAATCCAAAAAGTGAGAAGCCGACACGGCCAGTCCGCTCCTGCCCGTGCCACCTCCGTGTCGCCGGGTTTGTGCCAGAGCCGCGGTGAACCCTGACGGCCAGCCCCCCTCTCCCAATACTGGTGCCTGTCCGCTGGTGGGTCGAGCGAGCCCCCCTGTGGTGGAGGCAGCTCTAAGCTTTTTAATTTAAATTGTCTCTCTAATTTGAATGAATACACTTTAAATCCATTTACAAGGATCTATTGGAGGGCAAGTCTCATGCCAGCAGCCGCGGTAATTCCAGCTCCAGTAGCGTCCACTAAAGCTGCTGCAGTTAAAAAGCTTTTATAAGGATCGAGCTCGGCTGTCCACCGCAAGGCATCCTACTGCCAGTCCCAGCCCCTATGCCTTGGGGTGCCTCCTGATGCTCTTCACTAAGTATCCCATGGTCCCGAAGCATTTCCTTTGAAAAAATTAAGTGTCTAAACTACAGGTGGTGCAGCTTGCTTAACAGCCGGGATAATCCGCTCACTAGCAGACACTGCTACTAGGCACAAAGTATTTCCTGGGCTAGATGCAGTTAAAAATTTGTAATTAGATACTCTCGTTGGATGCTGAGAAAGCATTCCATAGAGTCTCCTGGCACGCCATATATGATTCTCTTAAAAAGCTTGGGGTAGGGGTCTAGGGGACCCTTTTATAGCCAAAATCACGGCCCTGTATCGCAATACGTCACCTAGGCTGAAGATAAATGGAACTGTAGCACCCTGAGGGCTCGGTTGCTACAGACGTATTGCACCTCACCCAGAGGTGTGATATCTCACTCTCAGTTAAGGATGGAGTGTGGATCAGGACCCGACACCTGCATGCATTACACCACATTGCCGTGGGGCAGGGCGACCAATATGCCCCTGAGATGGGCACGACAGTCCCTGTCCCTGGCTGGAGTGGGGGGAGGGAACACTGAGGAAGGGGAACCCTGTAGTGCAGGAGCAGGGAGGAAGCAGTTCCTGGGTGCATTGAGAAGGGAGTATAAAAGGTGGGCACCATCTTAGTTCAGTGCAGAGAAGTCTTAGCAGAAGTGGCAGGGAGCAGGGGCTCTGCATGAGCTCTGCTCCGGAGGCGGGCCTAGTAACAGAGGCCCAGGCCTGGAAGAGGGAGAAGGAAGGAAGAGGAGCGGAGAAGGCTCCAGGAACGAGGAATGAAGGGATCCCAGGGGTGCGGACGGGCGAGTCACCACCGCACGCCCGAATCCACCTGCGTGGAGGGGTCAGGCCAAAGGGGGAGACCGGTCCCCGAACTAGTGGAGGCAGGAAACGACCCTCAGCTAGAAACCGGAGGCTCTGACATTTTATGTGGCGCAGCCCCTCGCTACACCCGCTAGGAAGGCACCACATAGGGTCAGGGAAACTGGCGCCAAGTTTACCAAGAGGAGGCCCGAGGCAGCCGGACAGAAGTGTTGGTAAGAAAGGCCAGACAAAGGACACACAAAGGGGGTCCTGTGAAGTGCTCCAAAGTTATCTGGGAGTTGTCTGAGCCCCTCACCTGGTGAGCACAGTACGACGTGGGCAGCCGTTACCTGCAGACGTGGTCTGGATAATAAGAACTGTGAGTAAAGGCCCTGAACTGCATCACTGACTCCGTGTCGTTACTGCTGCTGCCCTGCACCATCACCCCCATCCTCCGCATACACTGCCCTGAGGCTATACTCCTCCCGTGGGGAGTTATGCTACGCTCTGCTGCACCCACAACACCAGCCTCAGTGGTCTGCCCTGGAGCGGCGGTTCACTCTGACCGCAATCCACGGGTGGCGTAGTCGGACATTTAAACATGAAAACCACATAAATAGTTCCGCCACTGGTTTGACCGCCCTGAGCCACGGAACTGGGTCGCCGCCACGAAGACTACAACCACCAGCATCCACCAAAAAGGGTCCGGCTCCGGGTGTCCCAAGGCCCAGGGGGTGCGTCAGAACATTTTCATCACCTTTCACAATCACCAATGGGACAAGGCAGTGATGTCCTCTGTCCCCTCTCTTATACATCCTAGTGACGGAGCACCTGCTCTCATCAATTCGCCATAACCCCAATATTAGGTGGATTGAGGTGGGAGGCACCGAGTACAAGTGCTCTCTATTTGCTGATGATGTCCTAGTATATATCACTCAATCACATATATCCATCCATGCTGTTATGGCTGAAATAGATCACTTTGTTACATGGTAAAATTTTAAAATCAATGCAGCGAAGTCTGAGGCCCTCGATGTCTCCCTCCCCAAATCCATATAGGATTCCATCCAGTCCAACTTTCCCTTTGCCTGGCCCTCACAGGGTATCAAATACTTAGGAATTCCTATTCATAGAGACCTCTCCCATCTATGTTATCTTAATTTTGGGCCCTTTATTGAACAACTCCATACAGACCACGGTTGGCAAGTTAGAACTGTAAGATTCACTACGTGAACCACTGGTGTTTTGTGGAAAAGCACATGTACACTGCGTTCCAAATTATTATACAAAAAGTGTTTAGGAGTGATAAGGGAAGAATTTGTTTGTTTGTCAGTTAAACTCATTGATGGTGATGTGTGTCAGGGCTCTTTATATCACTGTAAGCAATTGCAGACACCTGTGCTAATTAGTTTGGCAGGTGTGTCCAATGAAAGGCAAGACTACTTAAGAAGGCTCTCTCACATTATTAAGCAGCCTACATTTTCTGCCAAAATGGGAAAGAAAAAGGATGTGTCGGCTGCTGAGAAGCAACAAATTGTGGAGTGTTTAGGTCAAGGCATGACTACAATCAACATTGTGCGATGATCAGGATGAAGTGTCTTGGCAATCAAGAAGTATGTAGCTGATTCACAGTACACACGTGTGCGTGCTGATAAGGGCAAATTGAGGACTCTTTCCTACAGGCAATTACGTCAGGTTGAAAGAGCAGCGGCAAAAAAGCCTTGTCATAGCAGCAGACAAGTTTTTGAAGCTGCTTGTGCCTCCAACGTCCCCCGAACAACAAGATGCAGGGTCCTTCAGAGGTTTGCAGCTGTGCATGCGCCATCCTGTTGACCTCCTCTATCCACTTCACACAAGCAGAAACGGCTCCAGTGGGCCAAACATTACATGAAGACTGATTTCAAAACTGTTTTGTTCACGGATGAGTGCCGTGCAGCGTTCGATGGTCCAGATGGATGGAGTGGAGGATGGCTGGTTGATGGACACCCCACGCAAACACGGCTACAGCGCCAACAAGGAGGAGGTGGAGTAATGTTTTGGGCTGGAATCATGGGGAGAGAGATTGTCGGCCCCTTTAGGATCCCTGAAGGCGCTAAAGATGAACTCCATAATGTATGTGGATTTTCTCAAACAGCACTTCCTGCCATGGTTCAAGAAGAAGAACCGTGTATTTCACAGCAAGATCATTTTTCTGCATGATAATGCACCATCTCATGCTGCACATAAAACATCTGCATCGCTGGCTGATATGGGCATAAAAGGGGACAAACTTATGGTGTGACCCCCATGCTCCCCTGACCTCTACCCCATTCAGAACCTTTGGAGCATCATTAAAAGGAGTGTCTATGATGGCGGGAGGCAGTTCACATCTAAGCAACAGCTCTGGGAGGGTATTCTGTCCTCATGCAAAACAATTGAAGCAGAAACCATCCAAAACCTGACAAATTCAATGGACGAGAGAGTTCAGAAGCTCCTTTCGAACAAGGGGTCCTATGTGAAAATGTAACATCACCTAGAATAAAGTTTTGAGTTGAAAACTGTTTGATTTCAGTTTCTAAAAACCTGCTAATGCTTATAATTTCAAAAATGACCATTTTTTTGGTCTTTATTAAAATGAAAAGGTTGATCGAAAAGTTTGGGGGATCTAAGAGTGTGGCAACCCAGTAGTCATGATTACTTCGAATTCTGACAATATGAGGGTCATGCTGCAGGTAGTGCAGCAAGAAGGCACTTATGTGCCTTGCGCATCTCGGAGCCCCAAAATTATTTTCCGGGCTAGATGCAGCTAAAAATTATTTTTAATTTTAAATCTGGTGAAGCTTTAGTATAGATGGCCTAATAGGATCAGTGCTGCACACTGCTACAAAGCCCAAATTATTTTCCAGTCAAGATACAGATAAACATGATTAGTAATTTGAAAGCTTAAAACGGTTGGTAGGGTGATTTTAACCAATCATCAAGCTTTTACTCTCCCCAGGATGACACAGGGGTAGAAAATTCGTTTTGGATCCATGATTTGTTCATCTTTATGAACGTGAGTCTGTCTACATTATCAGTGGAGAGCCGCGTGCGCTTATCTGTCAGCACACCACCAGCAGCGCTGAACACACGTTCAGACAGAACGCTGGCTGCGGGGCATGACAAGATCTCCAAGGCGTAAGTGGCTAGCTCCGGCCATTTATCCAGATTGGAAGCCCAAAAAGAGCAAGGGTCCAGTGACACAGTCGTGGCTTCAATGTTTACTTGGAGATACTCCTGTACCATCGTCTCTAGGCGTTGACTATGTGTCAGACTTCTTGTCTCCTGTGGCCTTGCAAAGGATGGGCTAAAAAAGTGGTGAAATGATTCCGCAAAATTGATGTTACCAGCAGATACTGTGGTTCTGTTACGGTTTGAGTGCTGAACACTTGACGGTCCCACGGTTGGCAAATTGGAACTGTGAGATTCACTACGTGCACCACTGGTATTTTGTGGAAAAGCACATGTAAGATTCTGCAACAGTCTCTGCTGATACTCCTGCATGCGTGCATCCCTTTCTATGGCAGGAATAATTTCTGCAAATTTACTTTTGTACCGGGGATCTAACAGTGTGGCAACCCAGTAGTCAGGATTATTTCTAATTCTCACAATTCGAGGGTCATGTTGCAGGTAGTGCAGCAAGAAGGCACTCATGTGTGTTGCGCATCCAGGAGCACCAAGTCCCTGTTGTGTTGGTGGCGAGGTAACAATCATGCTTCCTTCCTCTGTCCTCTCCCCCCAACCTCGCACAACAGAAATGTGATCAAGGTCTCCCTCATCTGATGAGTCTTCCATCAGTTCGTCCTCCACTTCTTCCTGGGCTCCTGCACCTTCCTCACTAGTTTGGCTGCTACCATGCGCCCTGGTAAAACCATCTCCCCCACCCTCACATGCCTGCCGCCTTGGTGCTGCCGACCGTCTGGACCTTGCAGATGTTAGCCCTTCCGCATACAACTCCTCCTCCTCTACTTCCTCCACCTCCTCTTGTGCCACCACCTGACTACGAATTCTGTTTAACATGTGCTCCAGCATGTAAATCACCGGAATAGTCATGCTGATAATGGCATCGTCAGCACTAAACATCTTCGTCGCCATTTCAAAACTGTGCAGAAGGGTGCATAGGTCCCTGATCTGAGACCACTCCTCCAGCGTGATTTGCCCCACCTCTGAATCTCGTTGGCCCAGGCTATACGTCAGAACGTATTGCACCAGGGCTTGTCGGTGCTGCCACAGTCGCTGCAACATGTGCAGAGTTGAATTCCACCGGGTAGGCACATCGCATTTTAGCCGGTGAAGTGGCAGGCCCAACGACATCTGTAGAGATGTAAGTCGCTGAGCTGCGGGATGCGAACTGCGGAAGTGAGCACACAGCGACCGTGCCCTCTGCAGAAGGCCATCTAGTCTGGGATAGTGGGCTAAAAATTGCTGGACAACCAGGTTCAACACGTGAGCCATACAAGGCACGTGTGTGACATTGCCCCGGCGAAGGGCCGCACCCAGGTTTGCAGCATTGTCGCACACGGCCTTCCCTGGTTTCAGGTCCAGTGGAGACAACCATTCATGAAATTGGTTCTCCAGAGCTGACCACAACTCCTCAGCTGTGTGACTCACATTTCCCAGACATTTCAATGTAAAAACCGCCTGATGACGTTGAGCCCTACTGCCAGCATAGTAAGGAGGTGTGCAGGATCCCTTCTGCGCAGTTAGAAAGCTTGTGGCATGACCAGACAGGCTTTGGGTGCAGGTGGAAGACCGAGAGGAGGTTGAGGAGGCAGAAGCAGTGGAGGAACTTTGACATAAAGAGGATTGACGCACAACTCGTGGGGACGGCAAGACTTGGACAGCAGCCCCTTGTCCTGCTGTCACCATAGTTACCCAGTGCCCAGTCAGCGACATGTAACGCCCCTGTCCATGCCTACTCGTCCAAGTGTCTGTGGTGAAATGCACCCTGTCACACACAGAGTTTCTCAAAGAAGCGGTGATGTTGTGTGCGACATGCTGGTGGAGCGCAGGCACACCTTTCTTTGAGAAGTAGTGCCGACTGGGCATCTGGTACTGGGGCACTGCGACGGACATAAGGTCTCGAAAATCCTCTGTGTCCACCAGGCGGAAAGGCAGCATTTCTGTAGCCAAGAGCTTGCAGATGGTGAAATTCAACCTCTTAGCTTTCTCATGGCTAGGAGGAAATGGTCTTTTACTTGTCCACATCTGAGGGACCGAGGGCTGGATATTGTGCTTAGACGGGGTTGATAAGGGTGTCCCCGGCAAACTGCCGGTCTGTGAGGAAGATGCAGGCGGACATGTTAGGTTGCCTTGATCCAAAGGTGGTGCTATCGATGTCGGACAGCGCTCAACACCAGCTGGTGTTACCACCTCCAAAGAAAATGATGACCTGCCAATCACGCTGGCTGTTGCGGGTAAAGAGGTGGCAGGTCTGTGCCCCAAAACAGGTGTGACTGCTGTCCCCCCAGTCACAGAGGATGAAGAGGCCGCGGATGCACAAGATATGGCAGACGGTGATTTCCCCGGCCGGCTAGGCCGCATTGTAGCACACTGAGCTTCCCACTGCAACTTATCCTTCATGTCCATGTGCCGGTTCATGCATGAAGTACTCAAACTATGTATTTTTTGGCCTCTACTTAGCTTTTGCTGACAAATGTTACAGATAACACGAGTTGGGTCATCTTTATCGATCTGAAAAAATGCCCAGGCTATGCAAGGCTTAGCACCCATGCGACCTGAAGAGCCACCACGACTTGTAGTGAGAGGCAGAGTTGTGTTTGAGGATGCAGTTGTTGACGTGCTTCCAGTACTACGTCTCTGTCCAGGAAGGCGCAACCTGACCTCGTTGTCACTAACATCTTCCTCCACCTCCTCTGCTGACCTCATCTCTTGGCTGACTGTGGGTTGACAGTAAGTGGGATCTCCGACCTCATCATCATCACCCTGTGCGTTATCACACCCGTCGTCCTCAGAGCCAACCTGTTCCTGCCCTGACAAAAAACTAAAGTTGTCGCTCCAATCAGGTATTTGAGTCTTATCATCGTCTTCCTCATTGTCTCCACCAACAGGAGTTACAGTTTGGGAATGAGGGTCTACATTATGGTCAGAACCTTCTGCGTCTGGTCCTGGATCCGACTCATAAAGATTCTGGGCATCAGTGCAGATCATTTCCTCGTCTGGATTAACAGAAGCGCTGGAGTCGACCTCTGATTTCCAGGCTATAGTATGAGTAAACAGCTCTGCAGACTCAACCATCTGTTCTACCTCATACTCAGACGGGCAGCTGGAGATTTGGGAGCTGTGAGGAAGCAAGTGCGATTTGGGTGACACCTTTGAGGACTGGAGTATTTGTGATGTTGAAGTTGATGTGGAGGAGAACCCACTTAAAGGAGCACTTGATATCCGTTGAAGCACCTGCTGTTTTTGTGCCTCATCTGGAATTTGTAGCGATTGGCGTGGCCGTAAGAAAGGGATCTTATCACATTGTCCGCTAAAAGAAGTAGACATTTTAGTTTGGCTGGAAGATGGTCTTTCTTCTGCAGATGTTACTGTTGCTTTAACACCTACCCCACGGACACAACCTTTTTTCCCCTTCCCAACACGCCTATTCCCCTTTCCACCAGCAGCAGGCCTTTTTCCACTCATTTTGGTGGTTAACTAATTCACAACTCTGGAGTTGTTTGCACAAAAAAACAATGGATGGTAACTGAGCAGAGCTGAGTGGCCAAACTGTGGTATTAGGCCAAAACTATTGGCTGGGTTAGATGCAGAAAAAAATTATTTTGAATTTGCAACCTGATGGAGGTCAGTATAGATGGACTAATACAAATAGTCCCACACACTGCTAGAAGCCCAAATATTTTTTCAGAGGTACTGTAGATGCAGATAAAAATTATTTTTAATTTGCAACCTGATGGAGGTCAGTATAGATGGACTAATAGACCAAGTCCCACACACTGCTAGAAGCCCAAATATTTTTTCAGAGCTAGATGAAGAAAAAAATTATTTTGAATTTGCAACCTGATGGAGGTCAGTATAGATGGACTAATACAAATAGTCCCACACACTGCTAGAAGCCCAAATATTTTTTCAGAGGTACTGTAGATGCAGATAAAAATTATTTTTAATTTGCATCCTGATGGAGGTCAGTATAGATGGACTAATAGACCAAGTCCCACACACTGCTAGAAGCCCAAATATTTTTTCAGAGCTAGATGCAGAAAAAAATTATTTTTAATTTGCAACCTGATGGAGGTCAGTATAGATGGACTAATAGACCAAGTCCCACACACCGCTAGAAGCCCAACTATTTTTTCAGAGCTAGATGCAGAAAAAAATTATATTCAATTTGCAACCTGCTGGAGGTCAGTATAGAAGGACTAATAGAACAAGTCCCACACACTGCTAGAAGCCCAAATATTTTTTCAGAGCTAAATGAAGAAAAAAATTATTTTTAATTTGCAACCTGATGGAGGTCAGTATAGATGGACTAATAGACCAAGTCCCACACACCGCTAGAAGCCCAAATATTTTTTCAGAGCTAGATGCAGAAAAAAATTATTTTTAATTTGCAACCTGATGGAGGTCAGTATAGATGGACTAATAGACCAAGTCCCACACACTGCTAGAAGCCCAAATATTTTTTCAGAGCTAGATGCAGAAAAAAAATATTTTTAATTTGCAACCTGATGGAGGTCAGTATAGATGGACTAATAGACCAAGTCCCACACACCGCTAGAAGACCAAATATTTTTTCAGAGCTAGATGCAGAAAAAAATTATTTTTAATTTGCAACCTGATGGAGGTCAGTATAGATGGACTAATAGACCAAGTCCCACACACTGCTAGAAGCCCAAATATTTTTTCAGAGCTAGATGCAGAAAAAATTATTTTTAATTTGCAACCTGATGGAGGTCAGTATAGATGGACTAATAGACCAAGTCCCACACACCGCTACGCTAGAAGCCCAACTATTTTTTCAGAGCTAGATGCAGAAAAAAATTATATTCAATTTGCAACCTGCTGGAGGTCATTATAGAAGGACTAATAGAACAAGTCCCACACACTGCTAGAAGCCCAAATATTTTTTCAGAGCTAAATGAAGAAAAAAATTATTTTTAATTTGCAACCTGATGGAGGTCAGTATAGATGGACTAATAGACCAAGTCCCACACACTGCTAGAAGCCCAAATATTTTTTCAGAGCTAGATGCAGAAAAAAATTATTTTTAATTTGCAACCTGATGGAGGTCAGTATAGATGGACTAATAGACCAAGTCCCACACACTGCTAGAAGCCCAAATATTTTTTCAGAGCTAGATGCAGAAAAAAATTATTTTTAATTTGCAACCTGATGGAGGTCAGTATAGATGGACTAATAGACCAAGTCCCACACACTGCCAGAAGCCCAAATATTTTTTCAGAGCTAGATGCAGAAAAAAATTATTTTTGATTTGCAACCTGATGGAGGTCAGTATAGATGGATTAATAGACCAAGTCCCACACACCGCTAGAAGCCCAACTATTTTTTCAGAGCTAGATGCAGAAAAAAATTATATTCAATTTGCAACCTGATGGAGGTCAGTATAGAAGGACTAATAGAACAAGTCCCACACACTGCTAGAAGCCAAAATATTTTTTCAGAGCTAGATGCAGAAAAAAATTATTTTTAATTTGCAACCTGATGGAGGTCAGTATAGATGGACTAATAGACCAAATCCCACACACTGCTAGAAGCCCAAATATTTTTTCAGAGCTAGATGCAGAAAAAAATTATATTCAGTTTGCAACCTGATGGAGGTCAGTATAGATGGACTAATAGAATGATGCTATGCCCAAAAGATTTTACTTCACTAGGTGCAGTAAAAAAATTGGTATTCTATACACAGGTGTTATATCTTGCAACACAGATAGGCTACTCCACTGACTAACACACTCTGAAATAGGCCAAAAAGGATTAGCTTTGCTAGATTCAGCCAAATGCTGTGAAAAAAACTTGCACAGCACTGGCACAGACCTGCCTGGCAAAAACTGATAGGAACTCATGTAACCTAGTCCTGAAAAGGACTCCAATTACAATTAGTCTTTACTCCCACAACCTATCTATTTAAGAGCACAGACCTCCCTGATAAAAGTCGTAGGAAATGCTGTAACCTAGTCCTTAAAAGGACTGCAATCACAACTATTCCCTACTCCCAAGCTATCTGTATATTTGTGCGAAAATTGGCTTGAAATTAACAAGGTATAGCGCACACAGCAACAGCGGTGCCGTCTAACACGCAGCTGCAGCGGTGAGAAAATGGTGGCGATGGGGAAAATGGCTTGGTCTTATAGGGCAAGGACATGTGACATACACTGCCAATGACACATGCCCTTGCTTGTGTGAAAAAAAGCACTTCGCTCCGTGTGTGCGCTGCTGATAGGCTGACAGATTGCACCTCCCCACTGCAAATGCGGGAAAGAGAAAAAAAAATGGAGATCTTCATTGTTCCTGCAGAGATCCATTCCCTGCCCCTCCCCCCACCCCGCTGTACACTCAAACTGCGTATTAACATTAATTTTCATCATTACTGAGAAAAAATCCAGTTATGATTTTGGTGCACGAACAGTTATCGAACATAACCTTGAACAGCCGAATTTTTCTCAAATTAATCGTGTTCGCCGAACGGCTCGAACACCACCCAAAACAGCTCGAATTTGAGATTGGCGAACAGTTCGAGTAGAACAACGCTCATCTCTAGTCCCGACCAGCTAACTCGTCCTTAATCCGACCGGAAAGACCCTCCCAGAAGACGGACACCAGAACCTCATTTTCCCAGGCAAGCTCAGAAGCGAGGGTGCGGAACCGTATGGCATATTGGGCCACGGTGAGACTCCCTTGGCGGAGACATAGCAGAGAGGAGGCAGAAGAGGTTTTCCGTCCAGGTTCATCGAAGACTTTCCGGAAAGCAGCGAGGAAAGACGGCAGGTCGGACACCAGGGGATCCCCTCTCTCCCACAGGGGATTTAGCCATGCCAGTGCCTCCCCAGTAAGATGGGACATGATGAAGGCCACCTTGGCCCGGTCGGAGATGAACTGGTATGCCAATAGCTCAAAGTGCAGGGTGCACTGGTTTATAAAACCCCAAGCTAAAGTAGGTTCGCCGGCAAAGCGTGGAGGTGCCAGAAGCCGAGGTCCATAGTCGGGTACCATGAAGGGACTGGATTGCGGTACCGCAGGAATGGGCACGGCTGGACCAGAGGTAGACATAGACAAGTCACACAATGCGCCTAGACGAGAGTTAATGGACCGTAGATAGGACAGTACCACCTCCTGCTGAGTTTTCTGATGTAAGACTTCCTGGTGCAGATCGGAGATCTGGGGGCCACCGGGTTCCATGGCCTGAGCAAACTGTAACGGATCTGGGAGGCGGAACCTCTGAGCAACTATACAAGGGGGCGGTCCTTGTAAGGAAGCGGGTGACTCCCAGGGAAGACGGGCAGGTAGTCACGGCAAGTGACAGGGACAGTCTCTGGGTAGAAGGGCAGGTAGTCACGGCAAGTGACAGGGACAGTCTCTGGGTAGAAGGGCAGGTAGTCACGGCAAGTGACAGGGACAGTCTCTGGGTAGAAGGACAGCAGGCAGGTGGCTGGTGAGCGCTCCCAGGTGAGCGGGCGAGAGTCTTTGGACAGGCAGGTGGTCACGGCAAGTGACGGCAGAGCCTCCAGGTAGGCTAGCAGGCAGGTAGCAGGTGAGCGCTCCCAGGTGAGCGGGCAAGAGTCTCTGGACAGGCAGGTGGTCACAGCAAGTGACGGCAGAGCCTCCAGGTAGGCTAGCAGATAGGTAGCAGGTGAGCGCTCCCAGGTGAGCAGGCAAGAGTCTCTGGACAGGCAGGTGGTCACGGCAAGTGACGGCGGAGCCTCCAGGTAGGCTAGCAGGCAGGTAGCAGATGAGCGCTCCCAGGTGAGCGGGCAGGCTGGTCCATAGACTGACTGACAGGTGTCGGAAGGCAGACCGTCGGACCGCAGGCTTGCAAGCAGGTAAACGGATATCAGGCGGGTATCAAGCAGGAATCTGGCAGGTGACTGGCAGGAAACAGGCAGGAATCTGGCAGGTGACTGGCAGGTAACTGGTAACGGAACCTGAGGGCTGAAGCAGAGTGAAGGCTTTGCAACAACATTGCTCGGGCACCTCCATTTTGGAGGAGGTGCCTTAATTATGGGAGGTCCTCCGGCAATTGGCCGGGGACTCCTTAGGACGGCGCGCGCGGTCCCTTTAAGAGAGGGGGAGCGCGCGCGCACGCCCTAAGCACACTGCCAGGGAAGGAGCGCGTGCCGGAAGCAGCGGGGAGAGAAGCGCTGGAGGACGCGGCGCCAGGAGCGGGGAGGTGAGAGGGACGGCGTCTCTGCCTAGTACGGGGCAGAGACGCCGATGCTACAATAGGTAGACCTCAACTATGAGAGACAAAATGAGAAAACAAATCTTGAAAATCACATTGTCTGATTTGGGAAGAAATTTTTTTCACATTTTGGTGGAAAATAAGTATTTGTACAATTACAAAAGTTCATCTCAATACTTTGTTATATATCCTTTGTTGGCAATGACAGAGATCAAACGTTTTCTGTAAGTCTTCACAAGGTTGGCACACACTGTTGCTGGTATGTTGGCCCATTCCTCCATGCAGATCTCCTCTAGAGCAGTGATGTTTTGGGGCTGTCGCTGGGCAACACGGATTTTCAACTCCCTCCAATGGTTTTCTATAGGATTTAGATCTAGAGACTGGCTAGGGCACTCTAGTACCTTGAAATGCTTCTTATGAAGCCACTCCTTCATTGCCCTGGCGGTGTGCTTGGGATCATTGTCATGCTGAAAGACCCAGCCATGTTTCATCTTCAATTCCCTTGCTGATGGAAGGAGGTTTGTACTCAAAATCTCACGATACATGGCTCCATTCATTCTTTCAAGTACATGGATCAGTCCCTTGGCAGAGAAACAGCCCCAAAGCATGGTGCTGCCAGCCCCATGCTTCACAGTAGGTATGGTGTTCTTTGGATGCAACTCAGCATTCTTTCTCCTTCAAACACGACAAGTTGTGTTTCTACCAAACAGTTCAACTTTGGTTTCATCTGACCATATGACATCTCCCAATACTCTTCTGGATCATCCAAACGCTCTCTAGCAAACTTCAGACGGGCCCGGACATGTAATGGTTTACGGAGAGGGACACGTCTGGCACTGCAGGATCTGAGTCCCTGGCGGTGTAGTGTGTTACTGATGGTAGCCTGTGTAACGTTGGTCTCAGCTCTCTGCAGGTCATTCACTAGGTCCTCCCGTGTGGTTCTGGGATTTTTGCTCACCATTCATGAGATCGTTTTGACCCCACGGGGTGAGATCTTGTGTGGAGCCCCAGATCGAGGGAGATTATCAGTGGTCTTGTATGTCTTCCATTTTCTAATTATTGCTCCCACGGTTGATTTCTTCACACCAAACTGCTTGTCTATTGCAGATTCAGTCCTCCCAGCCTGGTGCAGAGCTACAATTTTGTTTCTGGTGTCCTTCGACAGCTCTTTGGTCTTCACCATAGTGGAGTTTGGAGTGTGACTGTTTGAGGTTGCGGACAGGTATCTTTTATACTGATAACAAGTTCAAACAGGTGCCAGTACTACAGGTAATGAGTGGAGGACAGAGGAGCCTCTTGAAGAAGAAGTTACAGGTCTGTGAGAGCCAGAAGTCTTGCTTGCTTGTAATTGACCAAATACTTATTTTCCACCAAAATTTGAAAAAAAATTCTTTCCAAATCAGACAATGTGATTTTCAGGATTTGTTTTCTCATTTTGTCTCTCATAGTTGAGGTCTACCTATGATGTCAATTACAAGCCTCTCTCATCTTTTTAAGTGGGAGAACTTGCACAATTGATGGCCGACTAAATACTTTTTTTCCCCATTGTATTTGTGCTTATCTGAAATATTTCAACCTGGCTCTGGATTTCCATCCCAAGACAAATAATAAAACGTTGATCAATAAGTTTTTCAATTACTATTTTGAATTGACTTGAACTATTGACTATGCCAATGGATCGATGCCTGACCTGACGGGAACTCGTTGACCCATATTATATGAACCTCTGTCTTTTGATTCAGGCAGCATGCTTTGGAATACCATCTTCTATCTTCTTAAAGTGCAGTCATTATGAGCCGCTGATGGAGTGTAACCACTGGTGAAGGTCAAAAACTATTGACCGCCATTACTTCCTCCAGTGCAACTTCTTTCAATCGCAGCCAGACAATGATGAGTAATGTCATTAGTGTGACCATTTGTTTCCGTCACATATACTGTGCTCACATCTATTAAAGGTATCATTACAGTTTTAGATTATCAACCCCCCCCATAAAAAAAGTTGTCAGAAGTTTTTAAAGTTTGAATATAAGACATGTGATCTTTTTTGTTACACATTAGTAAGTTGACTTTGTTGACTTTCACTTTTAGTCTGATCAATTTCGGGCACCTCTTCTTTCCTTTTCACAAACTTCATTTGACTTTAAGTTAATTTTTTAAATCCAAAAAGTTCAAGAAGAAAAAAGAAATCTGATGAATTGGCTCTCAGCTGAAGATTACACGAGAGCTCAAATAGGAAAGAAAATGCCATTTATCCCGAATTTACCCAAAGGATGTATTTTCTAAACAAGTTTTAACATTGCATATGTTCATTTTGTGATAACATGTCCCTTTTGGGCTATGAAATCATTTTCATTATGCACATTTTCAATCCGATTAAAAAAAAAAAAAAATCAAGCTTAGCCCCAAGCAGACATTTTGCAGCCACTACAGCAGCTTCATTGTGTACAGGGCTTGGACGACATAGATCCTACAGCTCAACTCTGTCACATTTCTTCAACAAATCCAAACTAAATGTTGTTACAATGCTTTGGTCAACATTTGCTCATTGATGCTTTGCCGGACCAGACGGCAGAAAAACAGGCAGATAATCACTACACAGAATGTCCACAACCAGGTAAAGCCAATTAAATATGTTGTTCCCAGTTACTTGGAAACTTTTACAAAAAAAAAATAAATAAAAAAATAAAAACTAAAAAAAAGGTCTGAGAATATTCTGAGCTTTTAGTTTTGAAAAATGATAACAGGTTTGTTTTTTAGACTAGAAAAAAAATAAGATATAGCCGCTTCTACTCGATAATTCGAAGATTCCAAAATTATACAGGATGTTATTAAAAAAGCTTTATTTTTTTTTAGATGTATAAAGCTCCAACATTTAAAAAACACAATATACACACAACGCGTTTCGGCTTTTCAGCCTTCTTCAGGGGGAATTTTGTAATACAATTGCCTCATTTTATCCCTATAGTTTGTATTTCACCCTTTTATAGAATTACTGATATAATTAGTACTTAGTATCAATAGAGGCAGCTTTAGAAAAGTTTTACACATCTTATGTTTTAAAGATATTCTTGAAACATTATATAAAATTACGTAACAATATGAAATCCCCTATTCATCACTGCCTTTGCTCTTGGTTTTGTCTATTTTTTGTGTTTTGTGCCTGTTTTGCACACAATTCATTATTCTGTTTGCGTCTTTTTTAAAACCTATTTTATATGTTTTTCCTTGTTTTGTTTGTTTTTTTCGCTTTTCTGGCTGGAGTCTAGCAATTCCAGATGCTGTCACTAGGAGATAACCTATGCTGGACTACAACTCGCGTGAGCCATAGTCCAACCACGCCCCCTCCTGTGATAAGCAGCTCACTATCAATAGACAATTTATATAGAGAGCCCTGTGTGGGCGGGGTTAGCTTTCTCAGCTCTGCTGTATGCTAAATCAAAGAACTCTGATTTTGCCACAACTGCTGCACCCAGTAAACTAAGTGATACATCATTGGAATCAGGCTCACATGCCCTATATTAGGCTACTCTCAGATTAAATAGCAAAAACTTGCTGATATGTTTCCTTTATTCCCTGGGTATTTAGGGAAAGAAAAATTATTCATCTACTACAGTCACTTTGTGGTGGAAAACAATCTCATGTCATCCAAATATTAAACAAAAAGAAACCTAATATTTTTAAATACAATAGCCCTGTCCTTAAGGATACTGCATAGGTTCTCATTACCCAATATCCTTAAGAGTTTCAGTCTACTCAATCAAGACAAATCAGAGGCATTTTCGAAGCTCTTGCAATTGCATAAATGAGCAAATTTTTTGGTGTGTTTAGGAATATAATGATAAGCAAGCTCAGTGATGTCTCCAAGAGGGATCGTTACTAGAGATGAGCGTTGTTCGACTCGAACTGTTCGCCAATCTCAAATTCGAGCTGTTTTGAGCGGTGTTCGAGCCGTTCGATGAAATCAAATGATTTGCAAAAAATCCGGCTGTTCGAGGTTATGTTCGATAACTGTTCGTGCACCAAAAGAGTAACTTGATTTTTTCACAGTAATACTGTTAATCAATGTTAATACGCAGTTTGAGTGTACAGCGGGGCGGGGGGAGGGGCAGGGGATGGATCTCTGCAGAAATAATGAAGATCTCCATTTTGTTTTTTTTTCCCTCATTTACAGTGGGGAGGTGCAATCTGTCAGCCTATCAGCAGCGCACACACGGAGCGAAGTGCTTTTTTTCACACAAGCAAGGGCATGTGTCATTGGCTGTGTATGTCACATGTCCTTGCCCTATAAGACCCAGCCATTTTCCCCATCGCCACCATTTTCTCACTGCTGCAGCTGAGTGTTAGACAGCACCGCTGCTGCTGTGGGCGCTATACAGTATAACTGTGTGAATTGCGAGCGAATTTCCAGTTACATAGAGAGATAGGTTTAGGGAGTAGGGACTAGTTCTAATTACAGCCCCTTTGAGGGCTAGGTTACAGCAGTTCAAAGCACTTTTTGCTAGGCAGGTCTGTGCCAGTGCTGTGCAAGTGTTTTTCACAACATTTGGCAAAATGTAGCTCAGCCAATCCTTTTGGGCCTGTAGCAGTGTCTGCTAGTCATTGGAGTAGCCTATCTGTGTTGCAAGCTACACCGCCTGTGTATCTAATTCTAATTTTTTACTGCATCTAACCCAGGAAATCCTTTTGGGCCTAGTAGCAGTGTCTGGTAGTCAGTGGAGTAGCCCATCTGAAGCAAGCTACACCACCTGTGCATCTAATAACAATTATTTACTGCATCTAACCCAGTAGATCCTTTTGGGCATAGTAGCAATGTCTCGTAGTCAGCGGAGTAGCCCACCTGTGAAGGAAGCTACACTGCCTGTGTATCTAATTCTAATTTTTTACTGCATCTAACCCAGGAAATCTTTTTGGGCCTAGTAGCAGTGTCTCGTAGTCAGCAGAGTAGCCCATCTGTGAAGAAAGCTACACTGCCAGTGTATCTAATTCTAATTTTTTACTGCATCTAACCCAGGAAATCTTTTTGGGCCTAGTAGCAGTGTCTGGTAGTCAGCGGAGTAGCCCACCTGTGAAGAAAGCTACACCGCCTGTGTATCTTAGTCTAATTTTTTACTGCATCTAACCCAGGAAATCCTTTTGGGCCTAGTAGCAGTGTCTGGTAGCCAGTGGAGTAGCCCATCTGAAGCAAGCTACACCACCTGAGTATCTAATAACAATTTTTTACTGCATCTAACCCAGTAAATCATTTTGGGCATAGTAGCAGTGTCTCATAGTCAGTGGAGTAGCCCACCTGTGAAGGAAGCTACACTGCCTGTGTATCTAATTCAAATTTTTTACTGCATCTAACCCAGGAAATCTTTTTGGGTCTAGTAGCAGTGTCTGGTAGTTAGCGGAGTAGCCCACCTGTGAAGGAAGCTACACTGCCTGTGTATCTAATTCTAATTTTTTACTGCATCTAACTCAGGAAATCCTTTTGGGCTAGTAGCAATGTCTGTTTGTCAGCGTAGTAGCCCACCTGTGAAGGAAGCTACACCGCCTGTGTATCTAATAAAATTGTTTTACTGCATCTAACCCAGCCAATCCTTTTGGGCTAGTACCACAGTTTGGCCACTAGGCTCTGCTCGGTTTCCATCCATCGTTTTTTGTGCAAACAACTACAGAGTTGCCAATTAGTTAACCACCAAAATGAGTGGCAAAAGGCCTGCTGCTGGTGGAAAGGAGAATAGGCGTATTGGAAAGGGAAAAAAAGATTGTGTCTGTGGGGTAGGTGGTAAAGCAACAGTAACATCTGCAGAAGAAAGACCATCTTCCAGCCAAACTAAGATGTCTACTTCTTTTCGTGGACAATGTGATATGATCCCTTTCTTACGGACATGCCCATCGCTACAAATTCCAGATAAGGCACAAAAACAGCAGGTGCTTCAACGGATATCAAGTGCTCCTTCAAGTGGGCTCTCCTTCACCTCAACTTCAACATCACAAATACTCCAGTCCTCAGAGGTGTCATCCCAATCGCACTTGCTTCCTCACAGCTCCCAAGTCTCCAGCTGCCCATCTGAGTATGGGGTAACACAGATGGTTGAGTCTGCAGAGCTGTTTACTCATACTATAGCCTGGGAATTGGAGGTCTGCTCCAGAGTTTCTGTGAATCCAGACGAGGAAATGATCTGCACTGATGCCCAGGATCTTTATGAGTCGGATCCAGGCCCAGATGAAGAAGGTTCTGAGCATAATGTAGACTCTCATTTCCAAACTGTAACTCCTGTTGGTGGAGACAATGAGGAAGATGATGATGAGGCTCAGATACCTGATTGGAGAGACAACTTGACTTTTCAGTCAGGGCAGGAAGAGGTTGGTTCTGAGGACAACGGGTGTGAGAACACACAGGGTGGTGATGACGAGGTTGGAGATCCCACTTACTGTCAACCCACAGTCAGCCAGTCGATGAGGTCAGCAGAGGAGGTGGAGCAGGATGCTAGTGACGACGAGGTTAGGTTGCCCCTTCCTGGACAGAGACGAAGTACGGGAAGCTCGTCAACAATTGCATCATCAACCACAACTCTGCCTCTGACCACAAGTCGTAGTGGCTCTTGAGATCGCATGGGCTCTAAGCCTTGCATAGCCTGGTCATTTTTTGAGATCGCAAAGGATGACCCAACTCATGTTATCTGTAACATTTGTCACCAAAAGCTAAGTAGAGGCCAAAAAATCCATAGTTTAAGCACTTCATGCATGAACTGTCACATGGATATGAAGCATAAGTTGCAGTGGGAAGCTTACTGTGCTACAATGCGGCCAAGCGGGCCGGGCCAACCACCGTCTGCCCCATCTTGTGCATCCGCAGCCTCTTCATCCTCTGTGACTGGGGGGACAGCAGTCACACATGTTTTTGGATGCAGACCTGCCACCTCATTACCCGCAACAGCCAGTGTGATTGGCAAGTCGTCAGTTCATTTGGAAGTGGAAAAACCTGCTGGTGTTGAGTGCTCTCCGACATCGAGAGCACCACCTTTGGATCAAGGCAACATAACATGTCCGCCTGCATCTTCCTCACAGACTGGCAGTTTTCCGGGGACACCCTACTCAACCCTGTCTAAGCACAGCAGCCAGCCCTCGGTCCCTCAGATATGGACAAGTAAAAGACCATTTCCTCCTAGCCATGACAAAGCTAACAGGTTGAATTTCGCCATCTGCAAGCTGTTGGCTACAGAAATGCTGCCTTTCCGCCTGGTGGACACAGAGGATTGTCGAGACCTCATGGTCATCGCAGTGCCCCAGTACCAGATGCCCAGTCGCCACTACTTCTCAAAGAAAGGTGTGCCTGCGCTACACCAGCATGTCGCACACAACATCACCGCTTCCTTGAGAACTCTGTGTGTGACAGGGTGCATTTCACCACAGACACTTGGGCGAGTAGGCATGGACAGAGGCGTTACATGTCGCTGACTGGGCACTGGGTAACTATGGTGACAGCAGGACAAGGGGCTGCTGTCCAAGTCTTGCCATCCCCATGAGTTGTGCGTTAATTTTCTTTATCTAGAAGTTCCTCCACTGCTTCTGCCTCCTCAACCTCCTCTCGGTCCTCCACTTGCACCCAAAGCCTGTTTGGTAATGCCACCTGCTTTCTAACTGTGCAGAAGGGATCCTGCACACCTCCTTACTATGCTGGCAGCAGGGCTCAATGGCATCAGGCGGTGTTTACTTTGAAATGTCTGGGAAATGTGAGTCACACAGCTGAGGAGTTGTGGTCAGCTCTAGAGACTGAGTTTCATGAATGGTTGTCTCCACTGAACCTGCAGCCAGGAAAAGCCGTGTGCGACAATGCTGCAAACCTGAGTGTGGCCCTTCGCCGGGGCAATGTCACACAAGTGCCTTGTATGGCTCACGTGTTGAACCTGGTTGTCCAGCAATTTTTAGCCCACTATCCCGAACTAGATGGCCTTCTGCAGAGGGCACGGTCGCTGTGTGCTCACTTCCGCTATTCGCATCCCGCAGCTCAACGACTTACATCTCTACAGAAGTCGTTGGACCTGCCAGTTCACTGGCTGAAATGCGATGTGCCGACACAATGGAACTCAACTCTGCACATGTTGCAGCGACTGTGGCAGCACCGACGCGCCCTGGTGCAATGTGTTATGAAGTATTGCCTGGGCCAACGAGATCCAGAGGTGGGGCAAATCACGCTGCAGGAGTGGTCTCAGATCAGGGACCTATGCACCCTTCTGCAGTTTTGAAATGGCGACGAAGATGTTTAGTGCTGACGATGCCATTATCAGCATGACTATTCCGGTCATTTACATGCTGGAGCACACTTTAAACAGCATTCGGAGTCAGGTGGTGGGACAAGAGGAGGGGGAGGAAGTACAGGAGGAGTCTTATGCGGAAGGGATATCATCTCCAAGGTGCAAGGTCTGTGCTTTGGTCTGATGAGTCCAAATTTGAGATCTTTGATTCCAACTACCGTGTCTTTGTGCGACGCAGAAAAGGTGAACGGATGAACTCTACATGCCTGGTTCCCACCGTGAAGCATGGAGGAGGAGGTGTGATGGTGTGGCGGTGCTTTGCTGGTGACACTGTTGGGAATTTATTCAAAATTGAAGGCATACTGAACCAGCATGGCTACCACAGTATCTTTCAGCGGCATGCTATTCCATCCGGTTTGCGTTTAGTTGGACCATCATTTATTTTTCAACAGGACAATGACCCCAAACAAACCTCCAGACTGTGTATCATAGAATCATAGAATCATAGAATGGTAGAGTTGGAAGGGACCTCCTGGGTCATCTGGTCCAACCCCCTGCTCAAAGCAGGATTCACTAGATCATCTCAGACAGATGTCTGTCCAGCCTCTGTTTGAAGACGTCCATTGAAGGGGAACTCACCACCTCTCGTGGCAGCCTGTTCCATTCATTAATCACCCTAACTGTCAAAAAGTTTTTTCTAATATCTAATCTGTGTCTCCTCCCATTTAGTTTCATCCCATTGCTTCTAGTCTTTCCTTGTGCAAATGAGAATAAAGATGATCCTTCTACAATGTGACAGCCCTTGACATATTTGTAGACAGCTATTAAGTCTCCTCTCAGTCTTCTTTTTTGCAAGCTAAACATTCCCAAATCCTGTAACCGTTCCTCATAGGACATGGTTTGCAGACCAGTCACCATTCTGGTCGCTCTTCTCTGAACTTGCTCCAGTTTGTCTATGTCTTTTTTAAAATGTGGTGCCCAAAACTGTACACAGTATTCCAGATGAGGTCTGACCAAAGAGGAGTAAAGACCGATAATGACTTCACGTGATCTAGACTGTATGCTTCTGTTAATACATCCCAGAATTGTATTTGCCTTTTTTGCTGCTGCATCACACTGTTGACTCATGTTAAGTCTATGATCTATTAGTATACCTAAGTCTTTTTCACATGTACTGTTGCTTAGCTCTATTCCTCCCATTCTGTATATGCTTTTTTCATTTTTATTGCCTAGATGTAGTACTTTGCATTTTTCCCTGTTAAAAACCATTCTGTTGGTTGCTGCCCACTGCTCCAGTTTATTTAGGTCTTTTTGAATCCTCTCTCTCTCTTCTCTAGTATTAGCTATCCCTCCTAGCTTTGTGTCATCAGCAAATTTAATCAGTTTACCCTCAATTCCTTCATTTAAATCATTGATAAAGATGTTGAACAATACAGGTCCCAGGACGGAGCCCTGTGGTACCCCACTTGAGACATTTATCCAGCTGGATGTGAAGCCATTTACAACCACCCTTTGAGTCCGATCACTAAGCCAGTTATGAATCCACCTAACAGTTGCCTGGTCCATTGCATACTTGGTCATTTTTTCAATAAGGATGGTGTGAGATACTTTGTCAAATGCTTTGCTGAAGTCAAGATATACTATATCTACAGCATTTCCCTGATCCACCCAGTCAGTGATTCTGTCATAAAAGGAAATTAAGTTAGTCTGACATGACTTGTTAGTTACAAACCCATGCTGACTCTGGTTAATCACTTCATTCTTATCCATGTACTTACATACATGTTGTTTAATAATTTGTTCAAAGATCTTTCCTGGTATAGAAGTCAGACTCACCGGCCTATAGTTCCCTGGGTCCACCTTCTTCCCCTGTTTGAAGATAGGAACAACATTTGCTCTTCTCCAGTCTTCTGGGACTTCTCCTGTTCTCCAAGAATTTTCAAAGATTATGGAGAGTGGTTCTAAAATTTCTTCTACGATCTCCTTCAGTACTCTGGGGTGTAATTCATCTGGACCTGGAGACTTGAACTCATCTATGTTAGCTAAATATTCACTCACAATCTTTCTGTTTACAGATAACTTGGATTCCTCTATTCCTTTAAAAGGACAGTGAAGATCAGTTGATGTCACATTTTCTTTCTGAGAGAAAACAGATGCAAAATCGGAATTAAAAAGTTCGGCCTTCTCAACATTCTCTCTTACCATTTCTCCATTTTCATCCTGTAAAAATCCTATAGCATCTTTGACTTTTCTTTTACTTTTGACATACCCCCAAAATCCTTTTTTATTGCTTTTGACATCTCTTGCAAGCCTTAATTCATTGTCAGCTTTAGCTAACCTGATACGTGCCCTGCAGGATCTGCAGACTGCATTATAATCTTCTTTAGATATGCCTCCCTCTTTCCATTTAATAAACATTTCTTTCTTTCTTTTTAGCATGTGTTTAAGTTCTGTGTTCATCCATCCTGGTTTCCTTAAATGCTTCCCATTCTTCCTACTTTTCGGGATTGTTAACGATTGTGCTTTGAGAATCTCATTTTTAAAAATTTCCCATCCTTCCCGGACATTTTTGTCCTTAAGGACATCCATGTAAGGGCTATTTGACCAAGGAGGAGAGTGATGGGGTGCTACGCCAGGTGACCTGGCCTCCACAGTCACCAGACCTGAACCCAATCGAGATGGTTTGGGGAGAGCTGGACCGCAGAGTGAAGGCAAAAGAGCCAACAAGTGCTAAGCATCTCTGGGAACTCCTTCAAGATTGTTGGAAGACCATTTCCGGTGACTACCTCTTGAAGCTCATTAAAAGAATGCCAAGAATGTGCAAAGCAGTCATCAAAGCAAAAGGTGGCTACTTTGAAGAACCTAGAAAATAAGACATATTTTCAGTTGTTGCACACTTTTTTGTTAAGTATATAATTCCACATGTGTTAATTCAGTGTGAATGTACAATTTTCATAGTTATGAAAATACAGAAAAATCTTTAAATGAGAACGTGTGTTCAAACTTTTGGTCTGTACTGTACATACAAGAATAATATACAAGATAACCATAAACATACAAAATAATAAACACAAATTTACAGCATCTTATAACAACACCTATTACATTATCATGAACCAGAATCAGACCCAACTTTGGTGCCTGCAAGCCCTATATACGGGTTTAAATACCAAAAACAAAAAGGTACAAAGTGAGGGTAACAGCCCACCACTGGGAAACTGGAAACTGCGGAGGCACTCACCCTGACCTACTTCACAACACCCTGACCCTCTCTAATAAAGAAAAGAAAAATCTGTCCCTACCACCCTACCAATCTTTCCCTACCTATCCCAACCTGTCCCTCACTGGCCCTCACTACCAACCTAATACTAACTGCCTGACCCTAAAGACTATCCCTATCTGTCCCTCCCTGTACCTACACATCTATCTGTCCCTACAAATAAATAAAAAAGGACTAAACTCACCCTATAAACAAGCACACAGGACCCTAACTATCCCTAGGGCACATTAAATGAGAACCCCCTCTATAGAAGGGAGGCCCTCCCTGCACCCAGACTCTCGTACTCCAGCGAGCGCACCTTTGCCAGGTGTCACGGGTGTGTTGCCACGAAGATCGTCACGAGTACACAGCCTGACTTCTCGCAGCTGACTTGTTGGTGCTTTGTGTTTCTCGGCAGTGAGGGAGTTAATTCTCTCTCTCTCTCTGGGCTAGATGAGGTCCAGCCTCGCCCAGCTGCAATCAATACTTCTGTAGTGAGACTCCTTCATATACCTGCTGGTCTGTCTGGGAGGTGTCGGTGAAAGCATTTCATTCAGACTGACAGAGCGGATCGTGGTGTTTGGAGTTGCTGAGATAAGTGTACTTGGAAGTGTTTTTTCCCTTTCCTCGCTTTATCATTTATCTCCTTTCCCTTTGGTTTTCCCTCTGTTGTAGTTGAGAAGTTGTTTGTATGCAAGGTGGTTTTGGTTTTTCCCTTGTACTGTCTCGTTCGTCTAAATACTGTGTTTGGGCATATTATTTCTTGTTCCCTTTGGTTGTGATCGGGGTCCTTCTCAGGACTAGATTACTGAGGTGCAGGGATCTTCAGGAGGTAGGGGTTACGCTGGCGGCCTGGACCTCTGTACCTTTAACAGTACCTCCAGGTTGAGGGATTAGTCAGGGCCCCAGCTTAGGGTCAGCTTAGGCCCCCTACCTCCAGTATACAGAGACAGCGTGACATTTTCACCGACCCACTTAGTTTTTCTCCAGCTACTATGGATCCAGTAGCCGGTCTAGCTCGGCAATTGCAGAGTTTGTCCATGGAGCTGGCGGACGTTAGGTCCAAGGTTTGGCATCCTCAGGAGCAAGCCGGACCAGAACCTAAAGTAGCTCTCCCTGATAGGTTCACTGGGGGGCGGGACAAGTTTTTTGTTTTCCGGGAGGCATGTAAATTGTACTTTCGGCTGCGGCCTCGGTCATCGGGGAGTGAAGAACAAAGGGTGGGAATTGTCATCTCGCTCCTACAAGGGGACCCACAATCTTGGGCGTTCTCTCTTCCCCCGGGTTCCCCGGCTCTCCAGACAGTGGATAGGTTTTTCGCTGCCCTGGGACTCGTATATGATGACCCAGATCGGATCTCCCTTGCTGAGTCTAAGTTACGTAGGATCCAGCAGGGAGATCGTCCGGCGGAGGAATTCTGTTCGGAGTTCCGTAGGTGGGCCACGGACACCCAGTGGAATGACCCGGCTCTTAGGAGCCAGTTTTGTCATGGTTTATCCGACAAATTACAGGATGTGTTGGCACAGTATGACTCTCCCGTGTCTCTGGAAGCCGCTATGGCCCTCGCTATTCGCGTGGACAGACGGCTTCGGGAGAGGTGCGGTATAACTCTACCCCCTGTGATGACTCCACCTCCTACAAGGTCCCCTCATATGGTGGTTCCCCTGGTCAGTCCAGAGGAGCCTATGCAATTAGGAGGGACATCATTTCGGGGGAGGGGACCGGTGGTGCGCCATAAGGCAGGAAGGTGTTTCTTCTGCGGGAGAAAGGGACATTTTATTGGGGGGTGTCCATCCCGTCCCTTGCAGAGTGAAGAGTCGTCGGAAAACTGTTGATCCCAGGTTGTGTGGTGGACGGCAATCTGGGAGTAGGTATTTCGTCCCTAGGTTCGTCTCAGTTTCTCGTACCGGCGGAGGTGGTGGTGGGTACGAGAACTGAGAGGATATCTGTTCTTCTGGATAGTGGGGCCGGGGCTAATCTGGTTGATGCTCGGTTTGCCCGGGTTCAAGGTATGCGGTTGAGTGAGTTGGCTAAACCCATCCCCATATTCTCGATCGATGCCAGGCCTCTCGGGCAGGGAAGTTTTTTGCAAGTTGTGCATGACGTAAAACTTCAAGTGGGGGCAATACATAAAGAACTGTTGTCTTGCTACGTGTTGGAGGGTCTTCCCACTCCTATTGTGTTGGGCCTTCCTTGGTTAGCTAAGCATAACCCGGTTATTAATTGGCAAACCAGGGAGATAAGCCAATGGAGTAAATTCTGTAATAAAAACTGCATGAACACGGTCATTGGTGCGGTTACTCCTTGGGTCTTACCTCCATTTCTGGCGGACTTTGAGGATGTATTCTCGGAGAAAGGGTGTCAGGAACTACCTCCTCATCGCGTGTATGACTGTTCTGTAAAACTGCTCCCAGAGGCCAAGTTACCTAAAGCTAGGTTGTATAACCTTTCTGGTCCTGAGAGGCAGGCCATGAAGGATTATATCTCAGAAAGTCTGGCTAAGGGGCATATTAGACCTTCATCTTCACCGGTGGCTGCGGGTTAAGAAGAAAGATGGAGGCCTACGCCCTTGCCTGGATTTCCGTGAACTTAATCGGATTACGGTCCGAGATCCGTATCCGCTCCCACTTATTCCCGATCTCTTTAATCAGATCGTGGGCGCCAAATGGTTTTCTAAGTTGGATCTCAGGGGGGCGTACAATCTGATTAGGATGAAGGAGGGGGATGAGTGGAAGACGGCGTTTAACACTCCGGAGGGGCATTATGAGAACCTTGTCATGCCATTCGGTCTGACTAATGCCCCGGCGGTGTTCCAACACTTTGTTAATGACATTTTTCGCCGCTTGGTGGGACAGTTTGTTGTCATATATCTGGATGATATCCTAATTTACTCGCCGGATCTGGTGTCTCATCAGGAGCACGTTAGGCAGGTGTTACAGATCTTGCGGGATAATAAACTGTATGCCAAGTGGGAAAAGTGTGTGTTCGCCGTACAGGAACTCCAGTTTTTAGGCTTCCTGGTTTCAGCGTCCGGTTTTCGTATGGACCCTGGGAAAGTGCGGGCAGTTCTTGAGTGGGATCGGCCAGAGAATCTTAAGGCACTACAACGTTTCCTGGGGTTTGCTAATTATTACCGAAAGTTCATTCGTAATTTCTCGTCCATGGTTAAGCCTCTCACTGACATGACTAAAAAGGGGACGGATTTTTCTAGGTGGTCTGACAAGGCTTGTCAAGCATTCTCCTCTTTGAAAAAATGCTTTGCCTCGGCGCCCATACTCATTCAACCTGATGCGTCTCAGCCATTCATTGTAGAGGTAGACGCTTCCGAGGTAGGGGTGGGAGCAGTATTGTCACAAGGTTCGTCCCCTGGTAAGTGGCATCCGTGCGCCTTTTTCTCTAAAAAATTGTCGTCCGCTGAGAGGAATTACGATGTCGGCAATAGGGAACTCTTGGCCATTAAGTTAGCTTTTGAGGAGTGGCGCCATTTTCTGGAGGGGGCAGTTCATCCGGTCACCGTCATCACCGATCACAAGAACCTGCTATATCTGGAGTCCGCGAAACGTCTGAATCCCAGACAAGCTAGGTGGTCATTGTTTTTTACCAGGTTTAATTTTGTCGTTACATATCGTCCTGGGTCAAAAAATGTAAAGGCGGATGCCTTATCTCGTAGTTTCCCGGGGGCCGGGAATACGGACGACCCGATTCCTATCCTTCAGGAGGGGGTGGTGGTTTCGGCAGTATGCTCTGAGCTGGAGGAGGAGGTATTGGAGGCTCAGGGGGACGCCCCTGTTGGACCTCCAGGGAGATTGTTTGTTCCAGATCAGTTGCGACAAAAGGTGATCGAGGCACACCATAACTCAGTTTTTGCAGGACACCCGGGGAGTAAAGCAACTGTGGATCTCCTCTCGCGTCGGTTTTGGTGGCCTAATTTACATAAGGAGGTGGTAACTTTTGTCGCGTCCTGTGGGGTTTGTGCGCGCTCTAAGACCTCACATACCCGTCCGTCTGGGGCCCTCTTACCTTTGAAGATCCCGGAGCGTCCTTGGACTCATCTGTCTATGGACTTTATTACGGACCTCCCTCCGTCTTCGGGTAAAACGGTCATACTCGTTGTAGTGGACAGGTTCAGCAAGATGGCACATTTTATCGCTCTTCCGGCTCTCCCTAATGCTAAAACTCTTGCGCAGGTGTTCATTGGGGAGATTGTGAGGCTTCACGGGGTACCCTCCGAGGTGGTGTCTGATCGGGGGTCTCAGTTTGTGTCTAAGTTCTGGAAGGCGTTTTGTGCACAGCGGGGGATGCAGTTGTCATTCTCATCGGCTTTTCATCCTCAGACCAATGGTCAGACGGAACGTATGAACCAGAGCTTGGAGACATATCTCCGGTGTTTTGTGTCAGAGAACCAGGAGGACTGGGCTTCTTTCTTACCTCTGGCAGAGTTTGCTCTTAATAATAGGCGGAGCGAGTCCACTGGTAAGTCCCCGTTTTTTGGGGCATATGGTTTTCACCCCCAGTTTTGTACTTTCAGTGGGGGGGGCTCTTCGGGGGTTCCTGAGGAGGAACGATTTTCCTCATCACTCGCTTCAGTATGGAGAGGGGTGCTGAAGAATCTGAATACTATGGGGAACCGATACAAACGTATGGCTGATAGGAGGAGAGTGTCTGGTCCGGACCTAAGTGTGAACGATCGGGTATGGTTGTCTACCAGGAATATAAAACTTAAGGTTCCCTCCTGGAAACTGGGTCCCAGGTTCATCGGGCCGTACAGAATCAGTTCTATTATTAATCCGGTGGCATTCCGTCTTGACCTCCCCCCTACGTTTAAAATTCACAACGTGTTTCACAGATCATTGCTTAAGAGGTATGTGGCGCCGGTGGTACCGTCACTTTTACCTCCCCCTCCAGTGGTTGTCAATGGTAACTTGGAGTTCCAGGTATCGAGGGTCATTGATTCACGCTTTAATCGCCGGTCCCTTCAGTACTTGGTTCATTGGAAGGGGTATGGTCCTGAGGAGAGGATGTGGGTTCCTGCGTCGGATATTAACGCAGACCGATTAGTTCGGGCCTTCCACACGACTCACCCGGATAAACCTGGCCCTGAGGGTCCGGAGGCCCCTCGTAGAAGGGGGAGTACTGTCACGGGTGTGTTGCCACGAAGATCGTCACGAGTACACAGCCTGACTTCTCGCAGCTGACTTGTTGGTGCTTTGTGTTTCTCGGCAGTGAGGGAGTTAATTCTCTCTCTCTCTCTGGGCTAGATGAGGTCCAGCCTCGCCCAGCTGCAATCAATACTTCTGTAGTGAGACTCCTTCATATACCTGCTGGTCTGTCTGGGAGGTGTCGGTGAAAGCATTTCATTCAGACTGACAGAGCGGATCGTGGTGTTTGGAGTTGCTGAGATAAGTGTACTTGGAAGTGTTTTTTCCCTTTCCTCGCTTTATCATTTATCTCCTTTCCCTTTGGTTTTCCCTCTGTTGTAGTTGAGAAGTTGTTTGTATGCAAGGTGGTTTTGGTTTTTCCCTTGTACTGTCTCGTTCGTCTAAATACTGTGTTTGGGCATATTATTTCTTGTTCCCTTTGGTTGTGATCGGGGTCCTTCTCAGGACTAGATTACTGAGGTGCAGGGATCTTCAGGAGGTAGGGGTTACGCTGGCGGCCTGGACCTCTGTACCTTTAACAGTACCTCCAGGTTGAGGGATTAGTCAGGGCCCCAGCTTAGGGTCAGCTTAGGTCCCCTACCTCCAGTATACAGAGACAGCGTGACATTTTCACCGACCCACTTAGTTTTTCTCCAGCTACTATGGATCCAGTAGCCGGTCTAGCTCGGCAATTGCAGAGTTTGTCCATGGAGCTGGCGGACGTTAGGTCCAAGGTTTGGCATCCTCAGGAGCAAGCCGGACCAGAACCTAAAGTAGCTCTCCCTGATAGGTTCACTGGGGGGCGGGACAAGTTTTTTGTTTTCCGGGAGGCATGTAAATTGTACTTTCGGCTGCGGCCTCGGTCATCGGGGAGTGAAGAACAAAGGGTGGGAATTGTCATCTCGCTCCTACAAGGGGACCCACAATCTTGGGCGTTCTCTCTTCCCCCGGGTTCCCCGGCTCTCCAGACAGTGGATAGGTTTTTCGCTGCCCTGGGACTCGTATATGATGACCCAGATCGGATCTCCCTTGCTGAGTCTAAGTTACGTAGGATCCAGCAGGGAGATCGTCCGGCGGAGGAATTCTGTTCGGAGTTCCGTAGGTGGGCCACGGACACCCAGTGGAATGACCCGGCTCTTAGGAGCCAGTTTTGTCATGGTTTATCCGACAAATTACAGGATGTGTTGGCACAGTATGACTCTCCCGTGTCTCTGGAAGCCGCTATGGCCCTCGCTATTCGCGTGGACAGACGGCTTCGGGAGAGGTGCGGGATAACTCTACCCCCTGTGATGACTCCACCTCCTACAAGGTCCCCTCATATGGTGGTTCCCCTGGTCAGTCCAGAGGAGCCTATGCAATTAGGAGGGACATCATTTCGGGGGAGGGGACCGGTGGTGCGCCATAAGGCAGGAAGGTGTTTCTTCTGCGGGAGAAAGGGACATTTTATTGGGGGGTGTCCATCCCGTCCCTTGCAGAGTGAAGAGTCGTCGGAAAACTGTTGATCCCAGGTTGTGTGGTGGACGGCAATCTGGGAGTAGGTATTTCGTCCCTAGGTTCGTCTCAGTTTCTCGTACCGGCGGAGGTGGTGGTGGGTACGAGAACTGAGAGGATATCTGTTCTTCTGGATAGTGGGGCCGGGGCTAATCTGGTTGATGCTCGGTTTGCCCGGGTTCAAGGTATGCGGTTGAGTGAGTTGGCTAAACCCATCCCCATATTCTCGATCGATGCCAGGCCTCTCGGGCAGGGAAGTTTTTTGCAAGTTGTGCATGACGTAAAACTTCAAGTGGGGGCAATACATAAAGAACTGTTGTCTTGCTACGTGTTGGAGGGTCTTCCCACTCCTATTGTGTTGGGCCTTCCTTGGTTAGCTAAGCATAACCCGGTTATTAATTGGCAAACCAGGGAGATAAGCCAATGGAGTAAATTCTGTAATAAAAACTGCATGAACACGGTCATTGGTGCGGTTACTCCTTGGGTCTTACCTCCATTTCTGGCGGACTTTGAGGATGTATTCTCGGAGAAAGGGTGTCAGGAACTACCTCCTCATCGCGTGTATGACTGTTCTGTAAAACTGCTCCCAGAGGCCAAGTTACCTAAAGCTAGGTTGTATAACCTTTCTGGTCCTGAGAGGCAGGCCATGAAGGATTATATCTCAGAAAGTCTGGCTAAGGGGCATATTAGACCTTCATCTTCACCGGTGGCTGCGGGTTAAGAAGAAAGATGGAGGCCTACGCCCTTGCCTGGATTTCCGTGAACTTAATCGGATTACGGTCCGAGATCCGTATCCGCTCCCACTTATTCCCGATCTCTTTAATCAGATCGTGGGCGCCAAATGGTTTTCTAAGTTGGATCTCAGGGGGGCGTACAATCTGATTAGGATGAAGGAGGGGGATGAGTGGAAGACGGCGTTTAACACTCCGGAGGGGCATTATGAGAACCTTGTCATGCCATTCGGTCTGACTAATGCCCCGGCGGTGTTCCAACACTTTGTTAATGACATTTTTCGCCGCTTGGTGGGACAGTTTGTTGTCATATATCTGGATGATATCCTAATTTACTCGCCGGATCTGGTGTCTCATCAGGAGCACGTTAGGCAGGTGTTACAGATCTTGCGGGATAATAAACTGTATGCCAAGTGGGAAAAGTGTGTGTTCGCCGTACAGGAACTCCAGTTTTTAGGCTTCCTGGTTTCAGCGTCCGGTTTTCGTATGGACCCTGGGAAAGTGCGGGCAGTTCTTGAGTGGGATCGGCCAGAGAATCTTAAGGCACTACAACGTTTCCTGGGGTTTGCTAATTATTACCGAAAGTTCATTCGTAATTTCTCGTCCATGGTTAAGCCTCTCACTGACATGACTAAAAAGGGGACGGATTTTTCTAGGTGGTCTGACAAGGCTTGTCAAGCATTCTCCTCTTTGAAAAAATGCTTTGCCTCGGCGCCCATACTCATTCAACCTGATGCGTCTCAGCCATTCATTGTAGAGGTAGACGCTTCCGAGGTAGGGGTGGGAGCAGTATTGTCACAAGGTTCGTCCCCTGGTAAGTGGCATCCGTGCGCCTTTTTCTCTAAAAAATTGTCGTCCGCTGAGAGGAATTACGATGTCGGCAATAGGGAACTCTTGGCCATTAAGTTAGCTTTTGAGGAGTGGCGCCATTTTCTGGAGGGGGCAGTTCATCCGGTCACCGTCATCACCGATCACAAGAACCTGCTATATCTGGAGTCCGCGAAACGTCTGAATCCCAGACAAGCTAGGTGGTCATTGTTTTTTACCAGGTTTAATTTTGTCGTTACATATCGTCCTGGGTCAAAAAATGTAAAGGCGGATGCCTTATCTCGTAGTTTCCCGGGGGCCGGGAATACGGACGACCCGATTCCTATCCTTCAGGAGGGGGTGGTGGTTTCGGCAGTATGCTCTGAGCTGGAGGAGGAGGTATTGGAGGCTCAGGGGGACGCCCCTGTTGGACCTCCAGGGAGATTGTTTGTTCCAGATCAGTTGCGACAAAAGGTGATCGAGGCACACCATAACTCAGTTTTTGCAGGACACCCGGGGAGTAAAGCAACTGTGGATCTCCTCTCGCGTCGGTTTTGGTGGCCTAATTTACATAAGGAGGTGGTAACTTTTGTCGCGTCCTGTGGGGTTTGTGCGCGCTCTAAGACCTCACATACCCGTCCGTCTGGGGCCCTCTTACCTTTGAAGATCCCGGAGCGTCCTTGGACTCATCTGTCTATGGACTTTATTACGGACCTCCCTCCGTCTTCGGGTAAAACGGTCATACTCGTTGTAGTGGACAGGTTCAGCAAGATGGCACATTTTATCGCTCTTCCGGCTCTCCCTAATGCTAAAACTCTTGCGCAGGTGTTCATTGGGGAGATTGTGAGGCTTCACGGGGTACCCTCCGAGGTGGTGTCTGATCGGGGGTCTCAGTTTGTGTCTAAGTTCTGGAAGGCGTTTTGTGCACGGCGGGGGATGCAGTTGTCATTCTCATCGGCTTTTCATCCTCAGACCAATGGTCAGACGGAACGTATGAACCAGAGCTTGGAGACATATCTCCGGTGTTTTGTGTCAGAGAACCAGGAGGACTGGGCTTCTTTCTTACCTCTGGCAGAGTTTGCTCTTAATAATAGGCGGAGCGAGTCCACTGGTAAGTCCCCGTTTTTTGGGGCATATGGTTTTCACCCCCAGTTTTGTACTTTCAGTGGGGGGGGCTCTTCGGGGGTTCCTGAGGAGGAACGATTTTCCTCATCACTCGCTTCAGTATGGAGAGGGGTGCTGAAGAATCTGAATACTATGGGGAACCGATACAAACGTATGGCTGATAGGAGGAGAGTGTCTGGTCCGGACCTAAGTGTGAACGATCGGGTATGGTTGTCTACCAGGAATATAAAACTTAAGGTTCCCTCCTGGAAACTGGGTCCCAGGTTCATCGGGCCGTACAGAATCAGTTCTATTATTAATCCGGTGGCATTCCGTCTTGACCTCCCCCCTACGTTTAAAATTCACAACGTGTTTCACAGATCATTGCTTAAGAGGTATGTGGCGCCGGTGGTACCGTCACTTTTACCTCCCCCTCCAGTGGTTGTCAATGGTAACTTGGAGTTCCAGGTATCGAGGGTCATTGATTCACGCTTTAATCGCCGGTCCCTTCAGTACTTGGTTCATTGGAAGGGGTATGGTCCTGAGGAGAGGATGTGGGTTCCTGCGTCGGATATTAACGCAGACCGATTAGTTCGGGCCTTCCACACGACTCACCCGGATAAACCTGGCCCTGAGGGTCCGGAGGCCCCTCGTAGAAGGGGGAGTACTGTCACGGGTGTGTTGCCACGAAGATCGTCACGAGTACACAGCCTGACTTCTCGCAGCTGACTTGTTGGTGCTTTGTGTTTCTCGGCAGTGAGGGAGTTAATTCTCTCTCTCTCTCTGGGCTAGATGAGGTCCAGCCTCGCCCAGCTGCAATCAATACTTCTGTAGTGAGACTCCTTCATATACCTGCTGGTCTGTCTGGGAGGTGTCGGTGAAAGCATTTCATTCAGACTGACAGAGCGGATCGTGGTGTTTGGAGTTGCTGAGATAAGTGTACTTGGAAGTGTTTTTTCCCTTTCCTCGCTTTATCATTTATCTCCTTTCCCTTTGGTTTTCCCTCTGTTGTAGTTGAGAAGTTGTTTGTATGCAAGGTGGTTTTGGTTTTTCCCTTGTACTGTCTCGTTCGTCTAAATACTGTGTTTGGGCATATTATTTCTTGTTCCCTTTGGTTGTGATCGGGGTCCTTCTCAGGACTAGATTACTGAGGTGCAGGGATCTTCAGGAGGTAGGGGTTACGCTGGCGGCCTGGACCTCTGTACCTTTAACAGTACCTCCAGGTTGAGGGATTAGTCAGGGCCCCAGCTTAGGGTCAGCTTAGGCCCCCTACCTCCAGTATACAGAGACAGCGTGACACCAGGTCACCCAGGATGTTCCTAATCACCTCCTCCCTGGTGAGGGCTTTCTGCTGGGTGGACACTAAACACCATGCGTGCCATGTGTAAAACCTAGTCACTAAGCTAACTAAGAAAACCATGCCCCGATCTCGGCCACCAAGGGACATGAATGCCCCATAGGCCCACTCCGCATAGGAAAGGCTTGCCAGCCGAGGCCAGCCAATGGAAGCACCCACCCTGCTGTAGACCTCTGTATTAAAGGAACACCGAAGCAGGAAGTGCTCCATGCTTTCAAGCATGCCGCCACACTCCTTGCGGGGACAATCCCGGTCATCAGAGTTCCTGTACTTCAGATTGTCCCTCACATACAGTCTCCCATGGAAGCAGCACCAAGCCAAGTCCCAAAACTTCACGGGGATCCGTTTTGAATTCAAAAGCCCGAGCCCCACCTCCAGATCCCAGCTTGGGCAATCCTTGAGCGCCAGGGGCTTCTGGAAGTGGGTCAACAGAACCCTATTGTCAAGTAGTTTTCTCGACAAGGTCCTGATCTCCCACACTCCCAGACCCCACCGGCGGATCACCTTCAGAACCGGGGTAGCGTAAGCCGGAAGATGCCCATGAGGCGTTCGCAGGTCCTTCACCTGCCCTCCCATCTCCCATTCCTGGAAGAAAGGCCGAAACCACCCCCTACAGGAGAATACCCACGGAGGAGCTCTCCCTAACCAGAGGTTGGCGATGTTAGCCTTAAGAAAGGTGTTTACTTAAAACACCACTGGGTTGACCATATCCAAACCTCCTAGTCTCCTTGTGTGGTATGTGACCTCCCTCTTGATTAGGTTCAGCCTATTCCCCCACAATAGCTGGAAGAACAGGCTGTAGACCCGTGTCCAAAGAGGCTCTGGCAAGATGCAAACGCTGCCCAGGTATATTAGTAAAGGGAGCAAATATCCCTTGGCTAGGCTAACCCTTTCCCTCAGGGTCAATGACCAACCCTTCCACTGATCCACCTTCTGGGCGGCCATCTTCAGTCTGCCCTCCCAATTTTGCTGGGGATAATCCCCCGGGCCAAAACTGATGCCTAGAATTTTTGCTATGGCCTGAGGCCCTGGAAGGGTGTCCGGGAGATCAAAACTTGGATCTCCCCCTCCCAGCCAGAGACTCTCACACTTATCCCGGTTGATCATGGACCCGGATGCCACCGAGTAGCACTCAACGTCAGACATGGCCCAATCCGCCTCCTCTCTCGAGGATACAAAAAGGGAAACATCGTCGGAGTACACCACTACCCTCAAGGTGGCCTCTGACTCCACCCGGTCCATCCCGATTCCCACCAACGGTCCACGCTCCACCCTCCTTAGAAGGGGGTCGATCGCGAACACGTATAACAGTGGGCTCAGAGGACAGCTCTGGCGGACACCAGACTTCACCTCTAAAGGGTGTCCAACCCAATCGTTCACAAGCGGAAAAGTCTCTGCCCCATTGTATAACACTCTTAACCAATCAACAAACCGCCCGGGCAGACCATACCTCAGAAGGACGGACCAGAGGTACTCATGGTTAACCCGGTCAAAGGCCTTCGCCTGGTCTAAAGACAGTAAGTACCCCTTCCAGTGACCTGCCCTACTCTGCTCCACTACCTCTCGGACACCGAGCACAGCACTAAAAGTACTGTGGCCTGGAACAGAGCAGTGCTGGGCCCCCGAAAGGAGCCGAGGCGCAAGCTTCACCAACCGATTAAAAAGCACCTTTGCCAGAACCTTTCGGTCCGTATTGAGAAGCGCAATGGGACGCCAATTCTCAATTCGGGACGAGTCTTTACTCTTTGACATAATAATCAAGGCAGACTTCCTCATTGATCCAGGCAAAATGTCCGAGGAGAGACATTCATTAAAGACCTCAGTCATGAGGGGCACCAAAAAGTCCCTAAAAGTCCTGAAAAACTTGGATGTTAAGCCATCCGGACCAGGCGATTTCTTGGGCCGGAGCCCATCAATGGCCCTTCTCACTTCCTCTTCCCTGATCACCTCTGTCAAAACATGAAGAGAGGGGTCATCCCCTGGCTCAGGAATGGCTTCAGCCAGGAAAGCTGACATCTCATCCCGATCAGGATCCCTCCTCCCCAAGAGGTGTGAGTAGAAGGATCTGACCACCTCCAGGATCCCTGATTTGGATCTGTTCAGGGATCCCGTACTGTCGATCAGTCCCGTTACCACTTTGCAATTCACTGACATCTTGCAGTTCCTGTAGGGGTCGGGCGAGCGGTACTTGCCAAAATCCCTCTCAAAAACCAAGGACGTGAGCCTATCATACTGACACCTCTTGAACAAGGCCTTCACCCTAGAGATTTCCTCATGGTCCCCTCCAGTCGAGACGAGCTGCTCGGGTTTCCTCCCGATACAGGCGGTACCTGTTCAGGCCTCTGAGGCTCGAGAGCTGGCGGAAGAACTTTGCAACCCTTCTTTTGAAGATCTCCTACCACTCAGACTTACTGCTACAGAGACCCAAGAGAGGTACCTGGCTCTGAATAAACTCCTCAAAGGATTGTCTCACCTCCGCTTCTTCCAACAGGGATGAATTCAGCTTCCATAGGCCTCTCCCCATCCAGGGGGGTCTCTGTAACATTCAAGGAAAAGAAAATTAAACAGTGGTCAGAGAATTCCACCTCAACAGCGGACACTGCAGTAGAGACGGCCTCCTCCTTTAAAAAAAGCCTATCTATCCTGGACCTACTACTACCCCTATAAAAGGTGAATCCCCCGTGACCTGGGGTGTGCCGGATGTGGACATCCACCAGGCGAGCTTCACTCATTATACTATTCAGGGCTATACTATCATAAGCCAGCCGGTCTCCGGGGCCTCCCCTATCACGGGACCTAGTTACAGTGTTAAAGTCCCCACCGAAGACCACCTGCCGACTCGTAAAAAGATAGGGCTTGATCTTCAGAAAGAGACACTTACGGTCCCACTTTGACTGTGGGCCATAGATATTAATGAGCCGTAGCTATTTCTACCTCAATCACCCGTCTGCATTCCACCGAATTGGCCTTAAAAAGGACCCCTACCCCGCTATACCGCTCGGCCGCAAGAGACCAGTATGAGGCCCGCACCTCCACTTCCTCCGTGCCCTGTAAATGGCTCCCATGTCCGTTAGTCTGGTCTCCTGCAAAAATAAAATATCAGCCTCAACTCGGGTGAAAAAATCAAAGGACGTGAATCTAGCCGCATCTGACTTAATACTGGCAACATTAATCGATGCCAGAGTCAACGGGGTAGGTTCCGCCGTCATAGGTGATTGAGTTAGATGGCCTTCTTCTTTACCATACCCCCAGATTTCTTCCCTTCACCATCCGAGGAGGAGCCCGAGTTTCCCCTCCTCTTAAGTGATACCGAGGTATCCATCTCTTCGGACACCTCCTTCCCCGTAACGGGTTTCTCACCTCCGGTCCCTGAGGCAGTCCCCCCCCCCAGGGGAAACTGAGTCCCCCGGAGGACGGACCCCACCATTCCCTGATGGCACCCCAGATGTTACTGCCGGTCCCTCACCCTCTACCTCTGACCCAGCAGAGTCGTCAAGGGCTTGGAACCGGTTGGAGAGGGGGATCAGAGGGGAGCCGATGAGCCCTTCGGCACCTTAGCGGCCAGGGGAGGGGCCTTAGATGTTTTTGACCCTTTTGTGCTCCTCCTCCTCCGACTCTTACCAGTCTTACTGTCACCTGATTTTTTAGGTTGCTCCACCACCTCCTCGTCCAGACTTTCATACTCGGAGGTGTCCCCGGGAGCAGTCACCTCCCCCCTCTCCATCCTCCTGATCTCCTTGCTCACCACCTCCTCCCCCAGGGCCTCAGGAGCTCCGGCTGCTGCTACTGGGGAGGGGACAGTCATCACCCCAGTTGCCTGAGGCTTATCCTGTCCCCACCCCCACGGTGCCTCACCTGCTGCCATTGGTGGGCAGATGTACCGGCCTTGTCATCCCTCACTGGCCCCTCAGCTCCTCTCTTGCCCCCACCTCCGGCTCCAGCAGAGGATGCACCGCCAGGGACCACCCCACGGCTCTCCCCTGCCTGACCAGAGATGGTATTAGAAAAGGAGCGGGGGCAGCGGCTATACGGGTGACCTAGATCACCACACAGGTGACACCTAATGTCACCACAGGCCACAGCAAGATGACCTACCCCGCCACACAAGGCACATTTCTGCACCTTGCAGCCCGCGCTGAAGTGGCGGGGATCACCGCACCTGTGGCAGACCTTCGGTTGCCCCTGGTAGAAGACTAGGATCCTGTCCCTCCCCAGGAATGCTGAGGAGGGGATGTGGGTGACAGTACCGCCTGAGACCTTCAACATCACCATGAAGGTCCAGCCCCCTGACCAAATGCCAAACTCGTCCCTGTTCTTTTTTGGGACATCCGTGACCTCCCAATAACTGGACAGCCACGTCATTATATCCACTCCAGAGAGTGACTCGTTGTTGGTCAGAATGGTCACTCTCTTAACACCATTTTAGAGAGACACCGCCTGTACGGCAAAGTCTCGCCAGCTGGGCTCCCCCTTCACCAGTTCAAAATTTGACCAGAAAAGCTCTAGGCCCTCTGGCCGAACAAAACTGATGTCGAAGATGGAGGTACCAAAAGGATGTATTAGGGCAAAGATGTCGGTCTCCCTGAAGTCCATCTTCAGGAGTAGCTCCACGACCCTTGCTCTCGGCGGGCACGCTTCACTGCCCCTCCACCGAAGATGGACCACATTCCTCCTGGCCACCCCCTGCCCGGCTGTCGGGAGGGACCATACCGTCTCCCCCTCACTTTTATCTTGGAAGGTGGCCAGGCCATGTCTATCCAGCCAAAAGGCCAGGTCCACCTCTCTTCCCTCTACCTTGATCGTCCGCTTTCCCTTTTTGAGGGCCTCCAAGAAAAGGCGTCGCAAGTCACCATCCCTGAGGTCCAGAGGTGAGGAAGCCCCCCGAGAAACCCTCGAGGCCCGGCTACCACCCCCGCAAAACACCGGGGGCTCGCAGCCGGGGGGGCAGATGGACCAGCCCCCTCCTCAAGCCCCCCACTTCCACCAGCCACTCCACTCTCTCCCCCTGCCACAGACATACCAACACTCGTATCCCCAGCCGCAGACACATCCATCCCCACACCATCTACATCCACGTCAACATTCACCCCACTCACCCCACTCCCACTCCCATGCACACTGAGGTCACAATGTTTTTGTTTTCGTGAGGCTTTACCTCCCATTTGAGGCACGTTCCCTGCCGGGGGGTTCTGCTTGCCAGGTGCTACTGGCCCTTTAAGCACGACGCTACAAGGCTTTAGCAGCACAGTTCCTGCATCACTGGCAGAGCCTCCTGTTCCCCCCACAGGAAGTGAGACGGGAAGTGAAACAGGAGTAACTCCGACCAGCTCTGCTTCTCCTGACACCCGCACAGCCGGAGCCCCTGCCCCAGGTAAGCCCCCAGATGCAGGGGACTCCGACCGACATGCACCTTCTTTGCTGCTTTCTGCTGCGGCTGTGGCACCACTGCTCCCAGCTGGCCGTGCCGTAGGTGCTAAGATCCGCCCCTTTTTGGCTGAGTCACACCCAAAGGGGTGGGGCTTGCCCACGAGGCCACGCCCCACACCCGAAGGTACAGAGAGGTCCTCTGAGGCCACGTCCACTGGTACAGCAGATGCCAGGGAGGCCACGCCCCCTGATGCCGGCGGCGCCTGAGCCCCCGAAGCCAACCCGGAACCGGGTCTACTCATGGGGGCCCTTGGACTCGCGGCACCAGCTCCCAGGGGCTCAGCACCCCCAGCGTCACACCTTTGACTGCAAAAAGCCTGGCTCTGTCGGCCGGCCCCAGGTTAGGCCACTCCCTCTCGGCATCCACCGGAGGCAGAGCCACCCGCGCAGACCCATTACTGGGCCCCTGCGCAGGGGGCCCCGACCTAGCCGCGGACCCCGCCAAAGGAACAGACCCCTCCTTTTTATGAGCCGGCTCTGCCGGAGCCGCAGGCCCTGCGCCCTTGAGCTTAGCAGGTACCTGGGCCCCCAAAAGCGATCCAGTTTTAGCGGATCCATGTGTGAGGGACTCAGACATCCCAGCAAGCGCCGCCGAAGATGCGGCCCCGGCAGTCGGTGCGCCACCAGCAGTGCTAGGGGCAGCAGCAGATGTACCCGCCACCTCCCGCACACCGGCAGGCGCACCTGGTGCCAGACCAGACCCCCTTTTCACAGGGGGTCCAGCCTGAGCACGACCACAGATGTTAACCACCAAAAGGCCACCCTCCGCGCCATGCTCCATGTCAGACACATCCGCCCTACTGCCTCCATTATTACCAACAGAGGCAGCGCTCTGCGTGCCATGGCCTATATTCTCCCCGCTCCCTTGCTGCGGATCCACAACAGGGCCCGTGCCGGGGTGGGTAGTGGGTGTCACACAACCGGACAGGGGGGCCCCAGGGAGGGGGACATACACAAACTTATGTGCGACCAGAGTTTTCTTCCGCCTTTTCTTCGCTTTCCTCTTCTTCCCCCTCCCGGGTGCCTCATCCTCACAGATCTCATCCCCGAATGTTAGCGGACCAAAATGAAATGGGGACTCGACCTGTTGGATCTGCTTCATTATGAGGCAGCCCCCCTCACTACTACTCCCCTCCTCCTCATCCTCCCCCTCGCTCCCGCTGCCCTCTGAAGGGCAGGAATCAGACGAGAGAGACATCTGCTGGGGGGCAATCCCACTATGCGACACCTGGAGATCACTTACCAGGCCACCAGACAGCGGGTAGGGCGCGACCTTCTCAGTGCATGCCTCCTCTTCCTCCATGTCCTCCACCGCCTGGCTGGGGCTCTGAGGTCCCTCCAGAGCCCCACCGATCATGGCTCTGAACCGGTCCTCATTCTTGAGCTTCTCCTTAAACGGTCCGCTGCCTGTCAAGATGGTACATCTCCGATCCTCTAACTCATGGATGGCCCGCTTAATCTTCTGGACCGCGACAGACAGCTCAGGTTTCTTGATGCTGGAGTCCCTCTCGGACCTCCCCTGAGCTGCTCTCAACTCCCCCCAGAGGGATCTTAGCTTTTTTGAGGCTTCCTCATACTCACAGAGGTGCTCGTGGACACGGGTAATATAGCTGATGGTAGCCTCCTTGGCCACCTTGGTGCCCCAATCAGGGGGCACCTCCTCAGCCCCTCTGCTCGCACTCAACCCACCACTGGGGGAAGGAGCCGCCGCGGTCATGGCCTCAGGGTTCCTCCTCAGCCGGGTCCTCATACTTGACCCCTCGCCAGGTTCTTGGCCAGATCTTGCTGTCCTAGCCGAAGAGGTGTTCCCCCCACCCCCCGCTGGCATGGACCGGGAGGTAGAAGCCGGGGGCCCAGCCCCGGAGGCCAGTCCCCACACAAGCCTGCTTTCCTGGGAAGGGGGCAGACAAAAGTCCCAGATGGAAAAACAAAACCTCCCTTCCCAGGAGCTCTCTCTACACCTCAAACACAGCAGCACACTGCAGGCTCCGCCTCTTCCTCTTCCTGCTACCGCGGCTGCTGGCAGCAGACTTGCCCTCCAATAGATCCTTGTGAAAGGATTTAAAGTGTACTCATTCAAATTACAGAGCCAATTTAAATGACAGAGCTTAGACCTGCCTCCACTGTGGGGGGTCTCAACCCACCAGCGGACAGGCACCAGCATTGGGAGAGGGGGCCTGGCCGTCAGGGTCCACCGCGGCTCTTTCACAAACCCGGCGACACAGAGGTCGCACAGGCAGGAACGGCCTGGCTGTGTCGGCTTCGCACTCCAGCGTAGTCCCTCTGCCCATTCGCGCCCGTAACCTCAAAGGAATACGCAAGCGGATTTTCTTCCCAGGGCTGTTCCCTGCCCAGCAGGAATGTGTGGGAGCTCAGGTCGGCCTTCCACCGTACTCCCTTACCTCCCTCGCCCTCTTTCCTTCTTACATTCTCCATCTAACCCCTCGGCTCTGTGGTGTCCGCTCTCCCTCCAGCTCTCTCCTTCTCACAGGTGGACTACCGCGTGTATTCACATTGTGGCGAATCTTTTGGGCCCAGGCATAAGAAGTCGTCAAGGTAATGAATAATATGTGCCCCCTTAGAAACGTCCATGACGACCCATTCGAGGAAGCAACTAAACGCCTCAAATAGTGAGCAGGATATGGATCACCCCATGGGCAAACAGCGATCTATATAGCATGCTCCTTCCCAGAAGCAGCCCAATAGGCGGACACTATTCGGAGGCACAGGTAGTAAGTAACCGGAACGCCCCCTCAATGTCTGTTTTGGCCATTAGGGTGCCCCTTCCCAACTTCTTGACCCACTTGATTGCCTTGTCAAAGAAGGTACAGTATATACTACTGTACTTGGTTCCGCGTCGATGTTGTCGTTTACTGACCTGCCCCTTGGATATGACAAATGGTGGATTAGTCCGAAAGTATTTGGTTCCGTTTTTGGCACGACTCCCAATGGGGATACCACTGCGTCTTGTAAGGAAAGTGTTCTGAATGGAACCGCCTTTGTACCTAAAGATATTTCTTTTTTTAATTTTCTTGTCACGACGTCTGGGTGTTGGTAGGCTGATTTAGATTTTTACTCCAGCCTTTCTTGATTTTACAAGGGCATGACATGCCTATATCTGTGTCTCCTCCTCCTTTTACTCCTCCACCTCTTTTCTTTTTGCATGACTATATGTACTTGTCAGTTTTCCATGTGTTAGTTGTGTCTTCTGAGCAGTTTGTCAGCTTTTGGACATCTTTGAAGGTGTTTTCTATGTGTTTTCTATGTGTTTCTATATGTTTTTGTTTGCCTGCCATTGGTTTTAACGGTGTTCGACGGTGTTCGACGAGCCGTTCGGCGAACATGCCGGTGTTCGACGAACCGAACCTGAACACTACGGAGGTGGCTCAACACTAATCGTTACAGGGAGATATGAGTTATAGACTGTAAAAGTTAGAAAAAAAGTATACAGAAAGTACATACCCTGGGAAAGGACCACATACAGTATGTGTAATAGTGAATGCTCCCCTACCATCACCCCAAAATCAAAGGAGGAAAAATCCTCAAAAAGTCTACTACTGTAGATACAGTGGGTACGGAAAGTATTCAGACCCCTTTAAATTTCTCACTCTTTGTTTCATTGCAGCCATTTGGTAAATTCTAAAAAGTTATTTTTTTTTCTCATTAAAGGACACTCTGCACCTCATCTTGACTGAAAAAAACAGAAATGTAGAAATTTTTGCAAATTTATTAAAAAAGAAAAACTGAAATATCACATGGTGATAAGTATTCAGACCCTTTGCTCAGTATTGAGTAGAAGCCCCCTTTTGAACTAGTACAGCCATGAGTCTTCTTGGGAATGATGCAAGAAGTTTTTCACACCTGGATATGGGGATCCTCTGCCATTCTTCCTTTCAGATCCTTTCCAGTTCCATCAGGTTGGATGGTGAACGTTGGTGGACAGCCATTTCCAGGTATTTCCAGAGATGCTCAATTGGCTTTAGGTCAGGTCTCTGGCTGAGCAAGTCAAGAATGGTCCCAGAGTTGTTCTGAAGCCACTCCTTTGTTATTTTATCTGTGTGCTTAGGGTCATTGTCTTATTGGAAGGTGAACCTTCGGCCAAGTCTGGGGTCTAAAGTACTCTGGAAGAGGTTTTCATCCAGGATATCTCTGTACTTGGCCGCATTCATGTTTCCTTCAATTGCAACCAGTCATCCTGTCCGTGGAGCTGAAAAAAAAACCCATAGCATGATGCTGCCACCACCATGTTTCACTGTTGGGATTGTATTGGGCAGGTGATGAGCAGTGCCTGGTTTTGTTCACACTTATTGCTTAGAATTATCACCAAAAAGTTCTATCTTCATCATATCAGACCAGAGAATGTTATTTTTCATAGTTTGGGAGTCCTTCGTGTGTTTTTGAGCAAACTCTATGCAGGCTTTTATACGTCTTGCACTGAGGAGAGGCTTCCGTCTGGCCACTTTGCCATAAAGGCCCAACTGGTGGAGGGCTGCAGTGATAGTTGACTTTGTGGAACTTTCCCCCATCTCCCTACTGCATCACTGGAGCTCAGCCACAGTGATCTTGGGGTTCTTCTTTACCTCTCTCACCAAGGCTCTTCTCCCACGATTGCTCAGTTTGGCTGGATGGCCAGGTCTAGGAATACTTCTGGTGGTCCCAAACTTCTTCGACTTAAGGATTATGGAGGCCACTGTGCACTTAGGAAGCTTGAGTAATGCAGACATTCTTTTGTAACCTTGGCCAGATCTGTGCTTTGCCACAATTCTGTCTCTGAGCTCCTTGGGCAGTTCCTTTGAGCTCATGATTCTCATTTGGTCTGACATGCACTGTGAGCTGTGAGGTCTTATATAGACAGGTGTGTGCCTTTCCAAATCAAGTCCTATCAGTTGAATTAAACACAGCTGGACTCCAATGAATGAGTAGAACCATGTCATGGAGGATCACAAGGAAATGGACAGCATGTGACTTAATTATGAGTGTCTGAGCAAAGGGTCTGAATACTTATGACCATGTGATATTTCAGTTTTTCTTTTTTAATAAACTTGCAAAAATTTCTACATTTCTGTTTTTTTCAGTCAAGATGGGGTGCAGAGTGTCCTTTAATAAGAAAAAAAATGAACTTTTTATAATTTACCAAATGGCTGCAATGAAGCAAACAGTGAAAAATGTAAAGGGGTCTGAATACTTTCCGTACCCACTGTATATTATCTTAAGCCTCTAAAAATGTATTTCTTGTGATCCTTCTAGAAAGAATAAGTAAAAGTTAAAGAGGACTTGTCACTTGAATCTGAAAATTTCTGTATCTGAATATATATTGAATCTGAATTTATTGTATCTTTCTAGCTATATTGTATCTGAATATTTTTGATCAAGTAAAAGAGGACTTGTCACTTGATTAAAAATATTTAGATGACTACCTTATAAAAATCCCTGAGCTCCCCTGATTCTGCCACTTGTTTCCGTTTTGCGCTGCATCGCTCCATTGCAGCAATATTCAGATTTGTTGCTGTTGGAGCACGGTATGTGAAATCTCTACTTGTAGTACAATCGGGCATTTCTTCACAGTCTTCTCTGGGGGTGTGCACTTTTACCTCTCACTCCCAGACGCTGCCAATCACATCTCGGCAGCTGATCTAGCAGTTAAGATGCTGCAAAGAAGGGACAGAAAGGTAAAAGTGCAAGCCCCCAGCCCCCAGAAAAGACTCTTAAGAAATTGCCCAATTAGTCTGCAAACAGAGATTTCACATATTGCACTCCAAAAGAAACAAATGTGAATATCTCAGGAATGGAGCTACACAGGGAAAATGGGAAAAAAGCCATAGAATCTAAAGAACTCAAGGATTTTTTTTAGAAAACATTTCATTAACTTTTTTTTGGCAAATGACGAGTCCTTTTTAAATAATTTAAAATATAGATAGACTGACTTTTTTATTTTTAGCAACCCTGCTAGATAATAAAGTCATGTGATTACAGCAGCCTCTGCTGTTTCCAGAATATAGTCTTTGCTGAGAGTGGTAAATGTATTCAGATAATACCGAAATCTAAATTTGGCAGTTCACTTGAATTTGGTAAGGAAATAACTTCTATGGTAATCGATTGTTGCCTATAAAGCTCCAAGGTCTCTCCAAACCCCAGAGCATAAAAAACAGGGCGAAAATAAAGTACTTTGCTCACCTGTCCAATTTTCCCAGTTCCCCCATATTTTCATCCACAAAATCTTGAGTTTGGCAGAATATTGAATTATTAAGAAAAAATAATTATAAGTTTATCTAAAATAAAAAATCAAGAAAATCGGCCAAAGACCAAATAAAAAACAAATTACACAAATTAATAACTATATGTATATAGCAAAAAAAAAAACATTATTTGTTACTTTTATGTTACTTAAGAAATGTAGCTTCTCATCAAATAAAATTAATGTCTCAGATAATAGCCACACTCAACAGCAAGTGACATTTTACCTTTTAAAAAATGTTCAAAAGTAAAATAACAAAAAATATAATAACATATAAAAAGATTTAAGTCATTTTTACCAGCAGCGAACGCAGAACTCCTTGTTAACAGTCAACTTTGTAAAAAGAATTTTGCAATTCAAAAACATATTAGATAAAAAATAAATTCACAAGCGAGACAAAAACAAAGAAGGCAGCAAAAAAAAAAACTAAAGTGAAGAAAAAAGCTTCGAAAGGGCTTTGGTTTTGGAAACAGATGGCTTTGGAATTTAAAAGATAAAAAACTTGCAAGAACAGAATCACAGACGTCAGGTGTTGGGATTCATTCTGCCTCAGATTTTTATTTTTTTTTACTTTTCATTTTACTTTTTTTTATTTCATTTTTTTTTTTTAATCTTTTAAACATTACATTTGGAGATAGGGGAAAAGATAATTCCACTGGAGGGAATGTTGCTTGCATTGCATTCTTTAGCTGCCGGTCAGGATTACTACTCCTGTGTTCAGGGTAAACCCCGCTCTAGGTTAACACTGCTGATTGGAATTGGCAAAACTGGAGCACCACGGATGTAAATTTAGAAGAGAGAAGAAAGATGCATCTGAGCATGAGAATGCTACAGGGGATTGTGAAAAACAAATAGAACAAATTGGGCAAAGACTTTTCAAATATTTTTTGCATGAGTAAAACTTATTTGACTGTAAGGAGAACTTGTTTTTTTTTAACTTTTTTTTTTATTATTTATGTGCATGAAACAATATGGGAATTAGTTTACAATTCGTTCTCACTTTTGCTACTTCAAAAACCTTTATTGGGAGGAGGAGGGGATCTATTGCTCTGCCAAGCTGTCACGCAGTTGACAAAAAGTTATCAACCATTCACTTGAGATGAGCAAATTTTATTCAAGTGGAATTCCCTTCTTTCCAAATTTTGCATTCATATTTTCTAGAATGCAGATTTTTGGCAATTTTCTCGCCAATTCAGCAAAATGGTGACCACTATTTTTCTGAACCATAGAAAGCCAGGAAAACTGTTAAAAACTAAAAGGGTGAGATGGTGAAAAGAAAAGGCACTGAGTTTGTGAACGGAGGGATAAGTGGTCAATGAGGTTAGTATTGTTATCTTTTTTATGTGTTCCATGTTTATGATGCTTTGGTGTCCAGAGAGACCTCAGGGCATCGTAAGAAACATTCAATTTTCATTTAAGAATTTCACTGCTAATCTTGGAAGATTTGATTATCTCTACTATCCAAAGCATAGGTGGTAACTTCTAGATTGGTGGGTGTCTGACCATTGAGACCTCCACTGATCACCCAAACTGGGCATTTATGTCCACATCTCAATGGAGCCATCAACACTCAAGCTCGATTACTACTCCATCAATTTTATATGGGACTGCTTTTTCGACTTTCCCACTGATACTTCATTCAGATAGGTGACAAAAGTACCCATGCAGCACATCAATGGGGTCTCAGAGTTTGGACCTCCCACTTTTCTAGAAGTTGTCACGTTTCCTAATATCTTATTGAAACTGTACTACCCCTTTAATAATATATGCTATAATTAGGAACCTACATATGGTTCACAACTTTCATAGTGGATATGGGAGAACTTTGAGTATTTTTCCTACTGCATTTTTATGGTGGGATCATTCATACGATCTTCCCATGGACAACTGATGATATTGTGGCCAGCTTTGTGTTTGGCCAGGTTTTCTACAGATCTCTTGGAGATAGAGATGCGACAGTATAGGGTGTGGAGGCTATGCTAAAAACTGCTCCCCTTAGGTGATTTACATTGGCAATGCTACAGAACATTTGGGTACCATAAATATTTTATATAATTGTCAATGGGAAATTATGGGCAAAGCATCATCGTTTTTGGTTCTTGTGAGTCCATCACATGAGTTGAGAAAAACATATAAAGTGGAAATAAACAATAAAAGTTCCTAATGAGCAGAAGCCAGCAATTTTCAAATTCTTTCATGAAACTGGAGAAGGCCTTTAAGCAAAGTGAGAGAACTTAAGAAATGACTACTTCGTTCCCACGAAGACATGTTGATGATTTCTGTCTCCACAACTACATTTGATAAGTGCCCCCTAAACACTTCATTAAATTAAGCATTTGCCCTTAAGAAACTTGAAACATGATGCTATTTCAAGACCATTGGCTCTGTGAGGGCCTTCACCGAGGTACAAGTGCAGAAGTTAATTCAGTTTGACAGTAAGATCTTGCTGTCATCTCTTGATGCGAGGGCTCCAACATTATTTTTTTTCTAAGGCTTCTAGCATGACACGAGCACAGAAATAATGATGAGCATGATATTTGAAAAGTAAAGTCTTAGAACACTGATGAGACTTTTCAAACCCCAGGGATCTGCTCCTGCGGAATAGAAGAATAGTAATTTTCTATCTCTGGAGAGTCACTCTATTATCCCCCCTTAGATATGGACATTGCCAACAGTAGTTAAGGAAAGTTTAGCTCGATGTTGGAGGTGATCTGTCTTTTTAATTAAGTCATTAAAAATTTTATTTAGATCTTGGAGATGATCTAACGCTTGAACATGATGTTTTTGTACCAATTGTAATGTAAGAATGAAACCTAGAAAGTTACCTGTAACCAGTGTCAGACTGAAGAGCATTAGGCCCACCAGAGGATTTGATTCTGAGGGCCCATCTTTCTCCCCCACTCAAGAGCCCCATAGCAACTGCAAGGTTTGCACTATGAACTCTCCTGAAGGAGAAGCCAGGGCCCACCGGAGGATTCTTTGGTTCTCTGGTGGGCCAGTCCAACCCTGCCTGTAACAAGTATCAGTGTGTGACTAATGGAAATCCAAACTTAGAGACCAACAGAACCAAGGACTGAAGTGGGAATCTGCTCAACTGCTACGACCCTTCGCTCTAGTACCCATCACAGAGATATCCTTGTGCTACATCTGGAATCACAGCTCATCCCATTGAACGGGATGGTCTGTTATAATCATCAGGGAAGGTCTGAGGGGTAGAACCTCTTCTGGATCACTCTTATACAGGCAACATATGGAAACCAGAACTATTCATTGACATTGCTCTTTCATTTAAAACAGGGGTTGGGGCCTTCTGGAAGATCACTGTGCTTAGACTGGTTTCTCTGTTTTTTCAGCCACCGGCCTTTTAATTTCTCCCTACACTGCGAGCACGTGCATGCAGCATTCACTACTGAACACTGTAGCACATGCAATGAAGGATTACATTTTGATGCTGGACATTCTTTGTGGACTGAATTAGCATGCTCAGTGCAGCTGACCATCTGATGATGAAGCCAACAGTTCCACTGTCTCCTTTGTGATGTATGTAGCAGCCTCACATTCTCCTATATGATTTATGCACCAGCCTCACTGTATCCTATGTAATGTGTATACACCAGCCCCACTGCCTCCTAAGCAATGTATATACAGCAGCCCTACTGTCTCCTATGTAATGTATATACACCAGCCCCACTGTCTACTATTTAATGTATACACACCAGTCCTAGTGTCTACTATGTGATGTAAATACAGCAGTCCCAATGTCTCATATGTGATGTACATGCACCAGTCCCAGTGTCTCCTATGTGATGTATATACAGCAGTCTCAATGTCTTCTATGCCATGTATACAACAGTCCGTGCCTCCTATGGGATGTATATATAGCAGTCTCAGCATCTCCTATGTGATGTATATATCAGTTTTGGTGTCTACTATGTGATGTATATACACAGTCTTGGTGTCTCATATGTGATGTATATGCACCAGTTCCAGTGTCTTTTATTTTATGCATACAGCAATCTAGGTGTCTCCTATGTCATTGTGAAGATCTGAGGTTCTGGGTTGTAAGTAATCACCTAGGCAGGTTAACAATGCAACAATATTTTATTAATCACATCCATGGTAATGCAGCAATTCCAAGTAAATGGCCAAAATACAATTCTCTCAGTCCTTAAGTTCTCAACCTGAGATCAGTAGTTCCACTGGCTTTGTATCAGGTGATACCCACTATCTCCCAACTTTTGGTTGGCCCACAGATTTTGTATCTCCAGCCAGTATAGTCTATAGAAACAGTCCATGATCCTCCAGACAACAGATAAAACGATCAAAGCACAGATATCCAGTAGCAGCAGTCCTTCAATAAAGTTTAAATCCAAACAACATATCCACAACTGAAGCACGTTTATCCACTTTAGTTGATAACGGATCTTCAACACTCCGTAAGCCATCCATCCATCAGCTCCAGGTCCACAGCCACAGATCCTAACCCTCCGGGATCCCTCCACCAGCTCATTGACTAAAACATGTCTCTCCCCTCCTTCACTGGGATCAGCCCCTTCCAAGGTCAGAAGTGCTGACATCCTTCCCCTTAAGCATTTACTGTTAGCTAAAACAATGAAGAGTATTCTAGAAACCTTCATCTGAGACTGCATGTAAGACCCCCTGTGGTGACGGCTCCACTGTGTCTACAATCTACACTCACATAATGAGATTATTGTTGAAACAATGGACTCCTGAGATAAAGATGAGATTAGTGGAATACTCGTCATTTTACAAGTGAATCTTACATACTGACAAGTAAGCAGAACTATATAAAACGTAACAAGTAAATCACTAATAAAACACAATAATAATATTGACGAACATGGTGGTCCGTGCTGGAAAAGTATTATAGTCTTTAGTAAGTGGGCATCTTCTCACAGTCATGTATACAATAATCAGTGTCTCTTATGTGAATTATAGAGCAGTCTCAGTGTCTCCTATGTGATGTGTATATATAGCAGTCTCAGTGATTCCTATGTAATGTGTACAGCTCTCTCTGTCACCTATGTGATATATATTCTGCAGTGTCAATGTATCCTATGTGAGATATACAGCAGTCTCAGTGTCTACTATGTCATGTATATACAGTAATCTCAGTGTCTCCTATGTGATGTATATGCAGTTGTCCCAATGTATCCTATGTGAAGTATATACAGTAGTTTTGATGTATCCTATGTGATGTAAATACAGCAGTCTCAGTGTATTCTATGTAATATATATATATATATATATATATCAGTCTCAGTGTCTACTATGTGATGTATATACAGCAGTCTCTGTGTTTCCTATGTAATGTAAATGCAGTAGTCTCAGTGTATCCTATGTGATGTATGCTGCAGATCTCCCACTGCTGAGTTTTATAAACGTTACTTGAGCAGTGATGATTTTCTCAAAGTGAGGAGACCTGCAGGGTAATATACATTTGTGTTCACAACAACTTACTGCTGTGATCAGTTCATTATAAAATTGTCACTACAAAGAGTCAACGGTGCTCCATACTGACGAAATCCTGGGAAATCAGTAGCAACATCATTACTACCACTTAACATACTTCGCACCAAAGAGAAGAAGCTTCAGCCATCACATTAGTGGGGAGTAGTGTTAAGCGAGAACTAAAATGCTCAGGTGTTCGAAGCTCGGGCCGAGCTCACCGTGATACCCGGGTGCTCGACCCGAGCGACGAGCCCAATGTTAGTCTATGGGAGACACGAGCATTTTTGCGGCGGCACCCCCGGCAGTGTGTAGAAAGCCTAAAAAGTGCCCAAAACGATATTGACATTGCTCAAATGACATGGGGACAGCATGAGGATCGCCCCAGGAAGCATTTCTGACCCCCAGGTCACTGCTGTCAACAACGTGGTCAGAGATATTAAGCCACTTTTATGGGCTCACAATAAAACGTTCAAAAACTAAACTGAAACTGTTTTCCTGTGAAACATGTTAAGGAACATTCTTTCCAGGGTAAATACTTGTGTATAAGGTAAAATAAATAGCTGAAAACAAAAATACTCCTCCACACCTTGGGCTATGTTCACAAGTAGCATTTTTTATGCGTTTTTGCACTTTTGTATTGCTTTCAACCGTGACAAATGCATTCACTGGGAAATGTCATTTTACCATTTTACAACCTTATCTGGCCATGTGCTGTGTGACACATGCATACAGTGCTGAAAAGACATGGGAACGGCATGGGGAAGATACCTGGAAGCATCTCTGACACCCAGGTCACTGTCTAAAAGTGTGCCCATCAGAAGTGATCCTTGCCGCATCAGAAGATACAGACTTGCAACTATCCCCATGCAAGTCCTTGTCCCAGGGCAGTGTTCAATTGTACCTCCCCCATTCCTTGCAATGCAAGCGCAAGTATGCAGCCTGCCACCCACCCACCCCAAGGCTGCAATACCATACTGCTTGTTTGCACTTGAAATTGGGCCTTTTAGGCATGTGGAGGCGGAATCTGGCCACCACGTCATGGTTGCGTCGGCGGCCTGGTATCCATACTCAGTCCCTAGCCGCCCGGCGGCCGGGTGCCCACACGCGGTCCCCAGCATCCTGGGGGCAGCCGGGTGTCCATAAATAGTCCCCAGCTGCCCCTATTTGAAGGACAGCCTAACCACAAACACGTGGACAAGTGAATGTGGCCAGGGATGGTCCATCTTACTGACGCCTTCACACTGGGTTAATATTGTGGAAGCCAGGACACAGTTGGACACTGGGATGCAACACATCCTCCAGACATAGAGGATTGCGGGTCCTGGTTCAATCAGGCTTCAACACAAAGTACAGAAGGTAGACAGCAGCAGTGGTCGGCCTCCTACACAACGAGTAAATTATTCATGATCATGAGGCCATCTATCTCCTTAGCTTTCTGTTCCTTGGAATGCAAGCGCATGTATGTAGTAGCGGCTAGGCCTGAGGTGGTCAGCATTTTGGCGCATATTCTACCTCCTCCGAGGATTGCTGGATGTTTTTCTGCTACTATCCCAGTTCTATGACTTCCGTTAAAAGAAAGCTTCAGGTGATGAATGATGGATGAGGTGGTGGCAAAGGAGAAAGAGCAGGAGGAACAGGGACCATTCGCATCAATATCAGGCCAGTAAACCACACATGTCTTGAAGGATATGTTTCTGTACCAAAAGGAGAGGTTCAGCTACACAGTTATAGGGCATACAGTGAGTGCAATGGCTAACAAAAATTTCGAGGCACTTCAATGCCCCTTGGAAGTGACATGGAGGTCAGAGGGCCTTTTCTAAACTGTTTTTTTCATTTATAGCAACTGGGTCTCCTGTACACTGTTGGCCTAAGTAGTGAATGGATGGCTTTCCAAAAATTATGAGGAACTGCAATGCCCCTTGAAACAGACGTGGATTACAGCATAGAGATGAGCGTTGTTCTACTCGAACTGTTCGCCAATCTCAAATTCGAGCTGTTTTGGGCGGTGTTCGAGCCGTTCGGCGAACACGAACAATTTGAGAAAAATTCGGCTGTTCGAGGTTATGTTCGATAACTGTTCGTGCACCAAAATCATAACTGGATTTTTTCTCAGTAATGATGAAAATTAATGTTAATACGCAGTTTGAGTGTACAGCGGGGTGGGGGGAGGGGCAGGGGATGGATCTCTGCAGGAACAATGAAGATCTCCATTTTTTTCTTCTCTTTCCCGCATTTGCAGTGGGGAGGTGCAATCTGTCAGCCTATCAGCAGCGCACACACGGAGCGAAGTGCTTTTTTTCACACAAGCAAGGGCATGTGTCATTGGCAGTGTATGTCACATGTCCTTGCCCTATAAGACCAAGCCATTTTCCCCGTCGCCACCATTTTCTCACTGCTGCAGCTGCGTGTTAGACGGCACCGCTGTTGCTGTGTGCGCTATACCTTGTTAATTTCAAGCCAATTTTCGCACAAATCTACAGATAGCTTGGGAGTAGGGAATAGTTGTGATTGCAGTCCTTTTAAGGACTAGGTTACAGCATTTCCTACGACTTTTATCAGGCAGGTCTGTGCTCTTAAATAGATAGATTGTGGGAGTAAAGACTAATTGTAATTGGAGTCCTTTTCAGGACTAGGTTACATGAGTTCCTATCAGTTTTTGCCAGGCAGGTCTGTGCCAGTGCTGTGCAAGTTTTTTTCACAGCATTTGGCTGAATCTAGCAAAGCTAATCCTTTTTGGCCTATTGCAGAGTGTGTTAGTCAGTGGAGTAGCATATCTGTGTTGCAAGATATACCACCTGTGTATAGAATACCAATTTTTTTACTACACCTAGTGAAGTAAAATCTTTTGGGCATAGCATCATTCTATTAGTCCATCTATACTGACCTCCATCAGGTTGCAAATTGAATATAATTTTTTTCTGCATCTAGCTCTGAAAAAATATTGGCCTTCTAGCTGTGTGTGGGACTTGTTCTATTAATCCATCTATACAGACCTCCATCAGGTTGCAAACTGAATATATTTTTTTCTGCATCTACCTCTGAAAAAATATTGGGCATCTAGCTGTGTGTGGGACTTGTTCTATTAATCCATCTATACAGACCTCCATCAGGTTGCAAACTGAATATATTTTTTTCTGCATCTACCTCTGAAAAAATATTGGGCTTCTAGCTGTGTGTGGGACTTGTTCTATTAATCCATCTATACAGACCTCCATCAGGTTGCAAACTGAATATATTTTTTTCTGCATCTACCTCTGAAAAAATATTGGGCTTCTAGCTGTGTGTGGGACTTGTTGTATTAGTCCATCTATACTGACCTCCATCAGGTTCCAAACTGAATATATTTTTTTCTGCATCTACCTCTGAAAAAATATTGGGCTTCTAGCTGTGTGTGGGACTTGTTCTATTAATCCATCTATACAGACCTCCATCAGGTTGCAAACTGAATATATTTTTTTCTGCATCTACCTCTGAAAAAATATTGGGCTTCTAGCTGTGTGTGGGACTTGTTGTATTAGTCCATCTATACTGACCTCCATCAGGTTGCAAACTGAATATATTTTTTTCTGCATCTACCTCTGAAAAAATATTGGGCTTCTAGCTGTGTGTGGGACATGTTCTATTAATCCATCTATACAGACCTCCATCAGGTTGCAAACTGAATATATTTTTGTCTGCATCTAGCTCTAAAAAAATATTTGGCCTTCTATCTGTGTGTGGGACTTGTTCTATTAGTCCATCTCTACTGACCTCCATCAGGTTGCAAACTGAATATAATTTTTTTCTGCATCTACCTCTGAAAAAATATTTGGGCTTCTAGCTGTGTGTGGGACTTGTTCTATTAGTCCATCTATACTGACCTCCATAAGGTTGCAAACTGAATATAATTTTTTTCTGCATCTACCTCTGAAAAAATATTTGGCCTTCTAGCTGTGTGTGGGACTTGTTCTATTAGTCCATCTATACTGACCTCCATCAGGTTGCAAATTGAATATAATTTTTTTCTGCATCTAGCTCTGAAAAAATGTTTGGCCTTCTAGCAGTGTGTGGGACTTGTTCTATTAGTCATCTATACTGACCTCCATCAGGTTGCAAATTCAAAATAAATTTTTGTCTGCATCTACCTCTGAAAAAATATTTGGCCTTCTAGCAGTGTGTGGGACTTGTTCTATTAGTCCATCTATACTGACCTCCATCAGGTTGCAAACTGAATATAATTTTTTTCTGCATCTACCTCTGAAAAAATATTTGGGCTTCTAGCTGTGTGTGGGACTTGTTCTATTAGTCCATCTATACTGACCTCCACAAGGTTGCAAACTGAATATAATTTTGTTCTGCATCTACCTCTGAAAAAATATTTGGCCTTCTAGCTGTGTGTGGGACTTGTTCTATTACTCCATCTATACTGACCTCCATGAGGTTGCAAACTGAATATAATTTTTTTCTGCATCTAGCACTGAAAAAATATTTGGCCTTCTAGCAGTGTGTGGGACTTGTTCTATTAGTCATCTATACTGACCTCCATCAGGTTGCAAATTCAAAATATTTTTTTGTCTGCATCTACCTCTGAAAAAATATTTGGCCTTCTAGCAGTGTGTGGGACTTGTTCTATTAGTCCATCTATACTGACCTCCATCAGGTTGCAAACTGAATATAATTTTTTTCTGCATCTAACTCTGAAAAAATATTTGGCCTTCTAGCAGTGTGTGGGTCTCATTGTATTAGGCCATCTATACCAAGCTCCACCAGCTTTTCAATTAATAATAATTTTTCGCTGCATCTAGCCCTGAAAATAATTTTTGTTCCCAATAGTGGTAGCAATAGAAATATGGGGCGCGCTCCTGGCTTACAAAAATATACGCTTCATAACAAAAAACACCAGCTTAGCGCACTGCATTAATAAGATGGCATCATCGTCTCTCCCAGTGCTAGGCCTACTACCCAGGCTAGCATTCCTGTGCCTAAAACACAATGTATGGGTCCGCGCTAGCCACTATGCTGAGGGGTCTAAAGCTGCTGCTAACGCTTTATAACAATTCAATTGGCAGATTTTCACAGAGCTCTTCCACAATGCCCACCCATCGGGACAACAGTTGCCCACCTTCCCTATGGGATCTAGTGGCGAATAGTTGATGCCATTAATCAGAGCGTCAGTTGCCCCGTCGACGTGGCAAGCATACGGTAAGGCATGGGAAGAGTGGACACGACTAGCAGCAGGCAGACGGGTTGACCAATGTGAACAAGCCAGATCACAAGTCACCATAGAATTTCTCCACCAGCTAATGATGAGGGGCATATCAGGGGTGTCAGCGCAGCGGTGTCTGACCGGAGTAGCATTTCACTTCCAACTACTGAATTGGGGAGATGTGACAAAGATTCATCATCAGACAATCCATAAAAGGGTGGAAAAGGGGTCAGCCAAGTCAGGAGTGTAGACGTCCCGTCCCGTGTCACTAAAACTGATTTCTCACATCATATCCCTAACACGATTAACATGACACTCACAATTTGAAGCAACACTACTGTCTACTGCATTTGTGATCGCCTTCTTCGGGGCGCTATGCATAAGCGAATTAGTCCCTCAATCCAAAATTAGCACCAGTGGAGGCTTATTACACCAGGACATAGTCATAGGCAATAATGCAATACGTCTACGCATACACAAATCGAAAATGGTTCCAGCGGGCAGGGGCACTTCTACAACCCACAAACGATACACTGAGTCGGGTAACAATAGTAAAACCATATCTAACCATCAGATCACAAAGTAATTTGTTCCTATCACACATTGATGGGACGCCATTATCAAGATACCAGTTCCAAGCTATATTTAATAAATGCATAACATCGGCAGGGAACCACCCCAAAGATTACGGGACACACTCATTCCGCATAGGCGCGGCCACAGAAGCAGCAAGAGCAGGACTGTCAGAAACGGAAGTTCAGAGGATAGAGAGATGGTGATCCACGTGTTTGGCAAGATACATAAGACCGGACTTGTTATCCTAACGTGTTTTGTTTCTTTTACAGGTGACGCTAAGCCAACAGTGTGGGTGATAGGCCACTCGTATATATATTGGGCAGATTAAAGGGCGAAAGTCCGCCCAGGCGGGAGGAAATTAGAGTTTCATAACACATATTTCAACTGGAGAGGTATTAGAGGCCTGCTATGGCCACAGGTACTAATGGAGGTATTCAAGGTAGGGAGAGAGGCAAGATGTCTGGTCATCTTAGTTATACAGGCCGGGGGAAACAACCTAGGTCATCACAAGAGCGCATAACTAATGGCAATAATGAAACTAGACACTGAGCGCTTCAGAGAATTTTTCACAAAACTAGCTATAGTATGGTCAGAGATTGTGCCGATAGCGGTATGGCAAGGTGCGCGAGACATCACGGCCATCGAACGGACAAGGCGGGTAATAAATATTCGGATGGCAAAATTTAGAAGAGACAGAGGCGGTGTAGTGGTACGACACCGACAACTGGAAGGAGATAAAGCAGGCCTCATACGGCCCGACGGTGTTCACTTAATGGATATTGGACTGGACATATTCCTGTCAGGACTCCAGGACGGAGTGGAACAAGCGTTAAGAGTGATGGGTGGGGGTCAGAGTCCTGCATACGAGTACGCAGGATCCTCCGTGGCCTGGAAATAGAAAGGACATGTTGGAGAGTTACACTTGTTGGCCAAGTTGCCGGAGTGGAGACCCAGGGCATGCTGCAACAAGCTGAATTATTTTAGAAATAAAATGTCTTTCTAATGGAATGAGTATAAAGAGTTAATAAAGCTGTGACCAATCCTCACCCATCCAGTTGTAAGAGTTACATTATTGTATTGTCAAGGAAAGGGGGGCGGTACGGGGGCTGAGCGTCTGGGTTTGGTTGGGGGTCCCCACAGTCTGCCTAGGCTAGATGCATTTAAAAATTCTTATTAGATACACAGGCGGTGCAGCTTGCTTCGCAGCTGGGCTACTACGCCCAAAGTATTGCCTAGGCTAGATGCAGTTAAAAATTCTACGCTGACTAGCAGACACTGAAGATTTGGAGCAGACCTCTGAGTAAACAGCTCTTCAGACTCAATCATCTGTGTTACCCCAAGCCATAGTGTATGTAGTTTCTTACAGTTAAAAGGGGGGGGGAGCGACCCAACCCACCTGGAATTGACGATGCCAACGTCACGTAAGACACAGCAAGGGGACTCCAAAAAGAGTTTCCATTTTTTCCCAAAATTGTGGCACAGACACCACTTAACCCTAGAACGCATACCTGGGGCCTCGCAGTCCCGCCCTGTTAATTGTTTTCTATTTTCTGCAAGATTACTTTAGTTAGAATTTTGAAACTCTAGGTATTCTTCATGTATATAGTTGTTTGTCATTTGAGTTTGAGTTATTCAATGTTATTTGCACACGGGCCTAAAAGGCCCCAGGTATATGAAAGTGTAGATTTTTATGGTCATGCGTTCTAGGGTTAAGTGGCATCAATTGCCCCACAGTTGCTTAAAACGGTTGGTGAGGTGATATTACCAAATCCTCAAGCTTTTAGCCTCCCAAGGATAACACAGGATTAGAAAAGTCCTTGCGAATCCATGATTTGTTCATCTTTATGAACGTGAGTCTGTCTACATTCTCAGTGGACAGCCGCGTGCGCTTATCTGTCAGCACACCATCAGCAGCGCTGAACACACGTTCAGAGAGAACACTGGCTGCAGGGCATGACAAGATCTCCAAGGCGTGAGTGGCGAGCTCCGGCCATTTTTCCAGATTGGAATACCAAAATGAGCAAGGGTCCAGTGACACAGTCATGGCTTCGATGTTCACTTGGAGATACTCCTGCACCATCCTCTCTAGGCATTGACTATGTGTCAGACTTCTTGTCTCCTGTGGCCTTGCAAAGGATGGTCTAAAAAAGTGGTGAAACGATTTCACAAAATTGCTGTTACCAGCAGATACTGTGTTACTGTTACGGTTTGAGTGATGAAGACTCGACAGTCCCGCGGTTGGCAAGTTAGAACTGTGAGATTCACTTCGTGCACCACTGGTGTTTTGTGGAAAAGCACATGTAAGATTCTGCAACAGCGTCTGCAGATACTCCTGCATGCGTCAATCCCTATTTATGGCAGGAATTATTTCGGCAAAGTTACTTTTGTACCGGGGATCTAAGAGTGTGGCAACCCAGTAGTCGAGATTACTTCGAATTCTGCAATCTGAGGGTCATGTTGCAGGTAGTGCAGCAAGAAGGCACTCATGTGTCTTGCGCATCCAGGAGGACCAAGTCCTTGTTGTGTTGGTAGCGAGGTAAGAATCATGCTTCTTTCCTCTGCCCTCTCCCCCCAACCTCGCACAACAGAAATGTGATCAAGGTCTCCATCATCTGATGAGTCTTCCATGCCCATCGCCAGTTCATCCTCCACTTCTTCCTCGGCTCCTGCACCTTCCTCAACAGTTTGGCTGCTACCATGCGCCCTGTTTAATCCCTCTCCCCCACCCTCCCATGCCTGCCTCCTTGGTGCTGCCAACCGTCTGGACCTTGGAGATGTTATCCCTTCCGCATACGACTCCTCCTCTACTTCCTCCACCTCCTCTTGTCCGACCACCTGACTCTGAATTCTGTTTAATGTGTGCTCCAGCATGTAAATCACCGGAATAGTTATGCTGATAATGGCATCGTCGTCAGCACTAAACATCTTCGTCGCCATTTCAAAACTGTGCAGAAAGGTGTGTGGCGCCCCTGAGGGTGCAGTCACCACAGAGTTACTGCATCTCACCCAGAGGTGTGGTATCTCACCCTCAGGTAAGGAAGGCGTATGGCTCGGGACCCTAACACCTGCATCCAACACATACCCGCAGTGGGGTTAGTGCGAGATTGCTCCTAAGGGAGAGCACAGTCCCAGGTCCCTAGCTGGTGGGAGGATCCTATGTAGTGGGTGCTTAGGGGAGCAGCTTAGGGGAGCACATGACAGGGAGAGTATAAATAGGAAGCCATCTTAGAAAGAGCAAGCCAGTCAGAGGAGGAAAAGTGACAGGAGCAGAGGTTCGGCATGAGCTCTGCTTCGGAGGCGGGCCTAACCTGGGAGGCCCAGGACTGAAGGAGAGAAGAGAGGAGTGGGAGCAGGAAGGCTCCAGGAACCGAAGGGACCCTAGGGCTACGGGCCGTGCAGAAGGCCACCTGTACTCCCGCTGCTACCAGGAGGTAGAGGGGTCAGACCAGATAAGGGGAACCGGTCCCTCAACTAGAGGAGAAACAGCAAGGCTCAACTAGAAACCGGAGGCTGCAGCATTTCATGTACTGCAGGCAAAAGTCCACACCAGTCTCACTAAGAAGGTAGCCACATAGGACCCAGGGGACGGAACACAAGTCGCCCGCCAAGGCCCGAGGATACCGGATAGAAGTGTCACTGGGTGTGAGGTGCAGGGAGAAGGCCAGAGAAAGGACACACAGAAGGGGGTCCTGCTAAGTACTCCGGAGCTATCTGGGGGTGGACTGAGCCCCTCACTGAGTACGCACAGCACGACGGGTGAGATAGCTCTGGTACCTGTAATCTGGACTGCAACAACTGTGAGTAAAGATCTTGGGACTGCATCACACGGACTCTGTGTTCATTACTGACTCCCTGCACTACAACCACCATCATCCACCCACACTGCCCTGAAGCTACACTCTTCCTGTGGTGAGTAATAATACCATTGCAGCAAAACCACCAGCTTCAGAGGACTGTTCCGCAGCGGCAGCCCCTTTGGCCACACTCCACAGGTGGCGTAGTCGGACATTATAAAATCCATATATACAAATTACCGTTGGATTGACCGCCCTGGGTCACGGACCGGGTCACCGCCACAGTGACTACAACCCCCAGCGTCTACCGGCCCGGCTCCGGGTACCCCACGGCCCAGGGGGCGCGTCAACTTCATAGGTCCCTGATCTGAGACCACTCCTGCTGTGTGATTTGCCCCACCTCTGGATCTCGTTGGCCCAGGCTATACGTCAGAAACTATTGCACCAGGGCTTGTCGGTGCTGCCACAGTCGCTGCAACATGTGCAGAGTTGAATTCCACCGTGTCGGCACATCGCATTTCAGCCGGTGAACTGGCTGGCCCAACGACTTCTGTAGAGATGTAAGTCGTTGAGCTGCGGGATGCGAACGGCGGAAGTGAGCACACAGCAACCGTGCCCTCTGCAGAAGGCCATCTAGTCCGGGATAGTGGGCTAAAAATTTATGGACAACCAGGTTCAACACGTGAGCCATACAAGGCATGTGTGTAACATTGCCCCGGCGAAGGGCCGCACCCAGGTTTGCAGCATTGTCGCACACGGCCTTCCCTGGTTGCAGGTCCAGTGGAGACAACCATTCATGAAACTGGGTCTCCAGAGCTGACCACAAGTCCTCAGCTGTGTGACTCACATTTCCCAGACATTTCAAAGTAAACACTGATGCTGTTGAGCCCTGCTGCCAGCATAGTAAGGAGGTGCGCAGTTAGAAAGCAGGTGGCATTACCAGACAGGCATTGGGTGCAGGTGGAGGACCGAGAGGAGGTTGAGGAGGCAGAAGCAGTGGAGGAACTTCTAGATAAAGAGGATTGACGTACAACTCGCGGGGACGGCAAGATTTGGACAGCAGCCCCTTGTCCTGCTGTCACCATAGTTACCCAGTGCCCTGTCAGCGACATGTAACGCCCCTGTCCATGCCTACTCGTCCAAGTGTCTGTGGTGAAATGCACCCTGTCACACACAGAGTTTCTCAAAGAAGCGGTGATGTTGTGTGCGACATGCTGGTGGAGCGCAGGCACACCTTTCTTTGAGAAGTAGTGCCGACTGGGCATCTGGTACTGGGGCACTGCGACGGACATAAGGTCTCAAAAATCCACTGTGTCCTCCAGGCGGAAAGGCAGCATTTCTATAGCCAACAGCTTGCAGATGGTGAAATTCAACCTCTTAGCTTTCTCATGGCTAGGAGGAAATGGTCTTTTACTTGTCCACATCTGAGGGACCGAGGGCTGGCTGTTGTGCTTTGACGGGGTTGAGTAGGGTGTCCCTGGCAAACTGCCGGTCTGTGAGGAAGATGCAGGCGGACATGTTAGGTTGCCTTGATCCAAAGGTGGTGCTCTCGATGTCAGAGAGCTCTCAACACCAGCAGGTGTTTCCACTTCCCAATGAACTGACGACCTGCCAATCACACTGGCTGTTGCAGGTAAAGAGGTGGCAGGTCTGCGTCCAAAAACATGTGTGACTGCTGTCCCCCCAGTCACAGAGGATGAAGAGGCCGCGGATGCACAAGATGGGGCAGACGGTGGTTGGCCCAGCCTGCTAGGCCGCATTGTAGCACAGTGAGCTTCCCACTGCAACTTATGCTTCATATCCATGTGACGGTACATGCATGAAGTACTCAAACTATGGATTTTTTGGCCTCTACTTAGCTTTTGGTGACAAATATTACAGATAACACGAGTTGGGTCATCCTTATCGATCTGAATAAATGCCCAGGCTATGCAAGGCTTAGAGCCCATGCGACCTGAAGAGCCACTACGACTTGTGGTCAGAGGCGGAGTTGTGGTTGAGGATGCAGTTGTTGACGTGCTTCCAGTACTCCGTCTCTGTCCAGGAAGGCGCAACCTAACCTCGTCGTCAATAGCATCTGTGACGCCCCGCTGCGCTTGGTATCACAGATCCTAGAAGAGTGTATTGATGGAATCCTCCACAAGAGGCCCCCATAAACATTCACACATCTCCACCTTCCACCTCAGACCAGCAGAGGGAGCCCGTTAGGGATATAAATAGGGAAGGTGGAGCTAGGCAGTTCAGTTCCTCTGAAGAGTTCCTGCAGTAGAGAAGCCTAAGAGAGGTCAGTCTGCAGTGGAGCTCAGTCTAGTCTAGAGAACTCAGTTAATAGTTCAGCAGTGGAGCACGAGGCTCCTGCTAGCTAGATTCAGGGAGCCCAGATAGAGCTTAAGGTGTGCCGGCGTCATAAGATCGGTGAAGCGCGGCAAGCTGCCGTTAGTGTGTATAGCCTATTGAGGGCCCGAGTAGGCCGAAGGCGAGTGGCGAGTTAGTACATAAGGGGCAGAGGAGCTTAACCAGCTCACCCCGAAGCATTTACCGGACACCGGATCCGAGCTTACCGGGATCTCTATGACCCAGTAAGGCATAACCGGAATCCCTGGAGAACTACAAGTCCCAGGATCGCTAAGGTGCTGATACGTAACAGAGCCAGGAGATGCTTAGGCCCCGCATACTGGGAGCGTGAACTTCAAGAGAAGGCCCTACCACAAGGTCAGCCAGCGCAGGACAGAGACAAAGTTAGGCCTAGCTCCAGGCAGGTCAGAAACTTACTGCGCAGAGGCAAGAAACAGGAGGCCCTACACCCGCTCATTGGGGAGGATCCTGATATGCACCCTTCACCCTACAGTGCTCCAGGATGTGCCTGAATTTCCTCCAGTAAAAGGTACTGAAGTGACTACCGTGTCCGTTTCCGTTCTTGCTCTGACCCAGCTGGGTCTCGCCTGTCCTGCATTCCCCCTGCATACGCTGCCCTGAGACCTAGCTCCACCTGTGGGGAGCTATACCATCGAGCTGCCTTATCACGGGCCTCAGTGGACTGCTGCAGCGCTGGTGCTTCTCACCAGATACCACAGGTGGTGTCACAAACTCTTATAAAATTAACAATTATCCACCCTTTTAAAGAGTGACCCCAGGGTACGGGCCAGGGAGCCGACCACCGCGACATCCCAAAGGCCAGGCAAAGGCCCGGGTGACCTCATCGACTGGCTGACTGTGGGTTGACAGTAAGTGGGATCTCCAACCTTGTCATCATCACCCTGTGTGTTATCACACCCGTCGTCCTCAAAGCCAACCTCTTCCTGCCCTGACCGAAAAGTCAAGTTGTCGCTCCAATCAGGTATTTGAGTCTCATCATCGTCTTCATCATTGTCTCCACCAACAGGAGTTACAGTTTGGGAACGAGGGTCTACATTATGCTCAGAACCTTCTTCATCTGGTCCTGGATCCGACTTATAAAGATTCTGGGCATCAGTGCAGATCATTTCCTCGTCTGGATTAACAGAAGCTCTGGAGCAGACCTCCGTTTCCCAGGCTATAGTATGAGTAAACAGCTGTGCAGACTCAACCATCTGTGTTACCCCATACTCAGACGGGCAGCTGGAGACTTGGGAGCTGTGAGGAAGCAAGTGCGATTGGGGTGACACGTCTGAGGACTGGAGTATTTGTGATGTTGAAGTTGAGGTGGAGGAGAGCCCACTTGAAGGAGCACTTGATATCCGCTGAAGCACCTGCTGTTTTTGTGCCTCATCTGGAATTTGCAGCGATGGGCGTGTCCGTAACAAAGGGATCGTATCACATTGTCCACGAAAAGAAGTCGACATGTTAGTTTGGCTGGAAGATGGTCTTTCTTCTGCAGATGTGACTCCCCCCCCACCGCGGGGGGCTCGACCCACCAGCGGACAGGCACCAGTATTAGGAGAGGGGGGCTGGCCGTCAGGGTCCACCGCGGCTCTGGCACAAACCCGGCGACACGGAGGTGGCACGGGCAGGAACGGACTGGCCGTGTCGGCTTCTCACTTTTTGGATTTTAGAAGGGCATGACATGCCTATATCTGTGTCTCCCCCTCCTTTTACTCCTCCACCTCTTTTATTTTCGCATGACTATATGTACTTGTCACTTTTCCATGTGTTAGTTATGTCTTCTGAGCAGTTTGTCAGCTTTTGGACACCTTTGAAGGTGTTTTCTATGTGTTTCTATGTGTTTTTGTTTGCCTGCCATTGGTTTTAACGGTGTTTGAAGGTGTTCGACGAACAGTTCGACGAACAGTTCGGCGAACACACGGGTGTTCGACGAACCGAACCGAACTCGAACACTATGGGGGTGGCTCAACACTATTACAGCATACTAATAACCTTCTACCCATGATTGGGGAGTGGGTCTCCTTTAGTGTTCGCCTATGCATTGAAAAGCAAAAGCTGATTAAAATTAGGAGGAAATGCAATGCCCGTTGGAAGTGTCGTGAAGGTTAGAGTTAATAAAAAACAACATTTCAATGCTCCTTGGAAGAGCTGTGGAGTTCAGAGTGGTTTAACAAGACGGTTTTAATGCCCCTTGGAAGAGACGTGGAGGTCAGAGTGGTTTAACAAGACCGTTTTAATGCCCCTTGGAAGAGACGTGGAGGTCACAGTAGCTTAATAAGATGGTGCTAATGCCCCTTGGAAGAGTGGTGGAGGTTACAGTGGAATAAAAAGACAATATCAATGCCCCGTGGAAGAGACTTGGAGGTCATAGTAGCTTAACAAGACGGTTTTAATGCCCCTTGGAAGAGTGGTGGAGGTCACAGTTGCTTAACAAGACTTTTTTAATGCCCCTTGGAAGAGTGGTGGAGGTCGCAGGGGAATAAAAAGACAATATCAGTGCACCTCGGAAGAGTGGTGGAAGTCGCAGTAGCTTAACAAGATGGTTTTAATGCCCCTTGGAAGAGTGGTGGAGGTCGCAATGGAATAAAAAAACAATATCAATGCCCCTTGGAAGAGTGGTGGAGGTCGCAGTAGCTTAACAAGACGGTTTTAATGACCCTTGGAAGAGTGGTGTAGGTCGCAGTGGAATAAAAAGAAAATATCAATGCCCATTGGAAGAGTGGTGGAGGTTGCAATGGATAAAAAAGACATAATCAATGCCCCGTGGAAGAGACGTGGAGGTCACAGTAGCTTAAAAACACCATTTTAATGCCCCTTGGAAGAGTGGTGGTGGTCGCAGTGGAATAAAAAGACAATATCAATGCCCCTTGGAAGAGTGGTGGAGGTCGCAGTGGAAAAAAAAGACAATATCAATGCCCCTTGGAAGAGTGGTGGAGGTTACAGTGGAATAAAAACACAATATCAATGCCCCTTGGAAGAGACGTGGTGGTCGCAGTAGCTTAACAAGACGGTTTTAATGCCCCTTGGAAGAGTGGTGGATGATGCAGTTGAATAAAAAGACAATATCAATGCCCCTTGGAAGAGTGGTGTAGGTTGCAGTATCTTAACAAGACGGTTTTAATGCCCCTTGGAATAGTGGTGGAGGTCGCAGTGGAATAAAAAGACAATATCAATGCCTCGTGGAAGAGACATGGAGGTCACAGTACCTTAACAAGACTGTTTTAATGCCCCTTGGAAGCGACGTGGAAGTCATAGTAGCTGAACAAGACAGTTTTAATGCCCCTTGGAAGAGACGTGGAGGTCGCAGTAGCTTAGCAAGACGGTTTTAATGCCCCTTGGAAGAGACGTGGAGGTCACAGTAGCTTAGCAAGAAGGTTTTAATGCCCCTTGGAAAAATGGTGGAGGTTACAGTGGAATAAAAAGACAATATCAATGGCCCTTGGAAGAGTGATGGAGGTCGCAGTAGCTTAACAAGACGATTTTAATGCCCCTTGGAAGAGTGGTGGAGGTCGCAGTGGAATTTAAAGACAATATCAATGCCCCTTGGAAGAGTGGTGGAGGTCTTAGCAGCTTAAGAAGATGGTTTTAACGCCCCTTACAAGAGCCAGGCAGTACAGCATATTAAAAACATTATTTCCATTATTGGGGAGTGGGTCTCCCACAGTCTTTGCCTATGCCTTCCAAGCAAAAGCTGCCAAAAATTAGGACGGAGGAACTTGCAATGCTGGCAACACAGACCACGGTCACCCTGGTGGTATAGTGGTGGTGGAGGCTGAGGATAAGGAGTAGAGCAAAAAACAGCCGAAATGAGGAAGCGTATACCCATGTGTGAGTGTGAAGCGGTGCATGGGAATACACCTCCCGAAACATCACAGTGGATTTGACTTTATGTTACTCTGCTGTCATTTGGTGGTGATGAGAAGTCTGGCACAATCCAGCCCTTGTTCATTTTGATAAGGGTCAGCTTGTCAGCATTGTCAGTTGACAGGCGAGTGCGCTTATCAGTTATAATTCCCCCAGCGGCACTAAAAACATGCTACGATAACATGCTAGCGGCAGGGCAGGCAAGGACCTCCAAGGCGAACAGAGCAAGTTCATTCCATGTGTCTAGCTTGGATACCCAATAATTAAAAGGCACAGAGGAATCACGGAGGACACTGGTACGGTAGGCAAGGTACTCCCTCACCATCTTTTGAAACTTTCCACTCCTTGTAAGAGTATCCCGCGCCTCAGGGCCTGTAAGCTGTGCTGGTCTCAGAAAACTGTCCCAGAACATTGACAGTGTTTCCCTGCCTCTGCTGGATTGGAGTTGCGTCTCTCTCGCCTGTACGCCTTGGTTGGTCAATGAACTGTGACCTCTGCCTAGAGATGAGCGTTGTTCTACTCGAACTGTTCGCCAATCTCAAATTCGAGCTGTTTTGGGCGGTGTTCGAGCCGGTCGGCGAACACGAACAATTTGAGAAAAATTCGGCTGTTCGAAGTTATGTTCGATAACTGTTCGTGCACCAAAATCATAACTGGATTTTTTCTCAGTAATGATGAAAATTAATGTTAATACGCAGTTTGAGTGTACAGCGGGGCGGGGGGAGGGGCAGGGGATGGATCTCTGCAGGAACAATGAAGATCTCCATTTTTTTTTCTCTTTCCCGCATTTGCAGTGGGGAGGTGCAATCTGTCAGCCTATCAGCAGCGCACACACGGAGCGAAGTGCTTTTTTTCACACAAGCAAGGGTATGTGTGATTGGCAGTGTATGTCACATGTCCTTGCCCTATAAGACCAAGCCATTTTCCCCATCGCCACCATTTTCTCACTGCTGCAGCTGCGTGTTAGACGGCACCGCTGTTGCTGTGTGCGCTATACCTTGTTAATTTCAAGCCAATTTTCGCACAAATATACAGATAGCTTGGGAGTAGGGAATAGTTGTGATTGCAGTCCTTTTAAGGACTAGGTTACAGCATTTCCTACGACTTTTATCAGGCAGGTCTGTGCTCTTAAATAGATAGATTGTGGGAGTAAAGACTAATTGTAATTGGAGTCCTTTTCAGGAAGAGGTTACATCAGTTCCTATCAGTTTTTGCCAGGCAGGTCTGTGCCAGTGCTGTGCAAGTTTTTTTCACAGCATTTGGCTGAATCTAGCAAAGCTAATCCTTTTTGGCCTATTGCAGAGTGTGTTAGTCAGTGGAGTAGCCTATCTGTGTTGCAAGATATACCACCTGTGTATAGAATACCAATTTTTTTACTGCACCTAGTGAAGTAAAATCTTTTGGGCATAGCATCATTCTATTAGTCCATCTATACTGACCTCCATCAGGTTGCAAACTGAATATAATTTTTTTCTGCATCTAGCTCTGAAAAAATATTTGGGCTTCTAGCGGTGTGTGGGACTTGGTCTATTAGTCCATCTATACTGACCTCCATCAGGTTGCAAATTAAAAATAATTTTTTTCTGCATCTAGCTCTGAAAAAATATTTGGGCTTCTAGCAGTGTGTGGGACTTGGTCTATTAGTCCATCTATACTGACCTCCATCAGGTTGCAAATTAAAAATAATTTTTTTCTTCATTTATCTCTGAAAAAATATTTGGGCTTCTAGCAGCGTGTGGGACTTGTTCTATTAGTCCATCTATACTGACCTCCATCAGGTTGCAAATTAAAAATAATTTTTTTCTGCATCTAGCTCTGAAAAAATATTTGGGCTTCTAGCAGTGTGTGGGACTTGGTCTATTAGTCCATCTATACTGACCTCCATCAGGTTGCAAATTAAAAATAATTTTTTTCTGCATCTAGCTCTGAAAAAATATTTGGGCTTCTAGCAGTGTGTGGGACTTGGTCTATTAGTCCATCTATACTGACCTCCATCAGGTTGCAAATTGAATAAAAAAATTTTCTGCATCTAGCTCTGAAAAAATATTTGGGCTTCTAGCGGTGTGTGGGACTTGGTCTATTAGTCCATCTATACTGACCTCCATCAGGTTGCAAATTAAAAATAATTTTTTTCTGCATCTAGCTCTGAAAAAATATTTGGGCTTCTAGCAGTGTGTGGGACTTGTTCTATTAGTCCTTCTATACTGACGTCCAGCAGGTTGCAAATTGAATATAATTTTTTTCTGCATCTAGCTCTGAAAAAATATTTGGGCTTCTAGCGGTGTGTGGGACTTGGTCTATTAGTCCATCTATACTGACCTCCATCAGGTTGCAAATTAAAAATAATTTTTTTCTGCATCTAGCTCTGAAAAAATATTTGGGCTTCTAGCAGTGTGTGGGACTTGGTCTATTAGTCCATCTATACTGACCTCCATCAGGTTGCAAATTAAAAATAATTTTTTTCTGCATCTAGCTCTGAAAAAATATTTGGGCTTCTAGCAGTGTGTGGGACTTGGTCTATTAGTCCATCTATACTGACCTCCATCAGGTTGCAAATTAAAAATAATTTTTTTCTTCATTTAGCTCTGAAAAAATATTTGGGCTTCTAGCAGTGTGTGGGACTTGTTCTATTAGTCCTTCTATACTGACGTCCAGCAGGTTGCAAATTGAATATAATTTTTTTCTGCATCTAGCTCTGAAAAAATATTTGGGCTTCTAGCGGTGTGTGGGACGTGGTCTATTAGTCCATCTATACTGACCTCCATCAGGTTGCAAATTAAAAATAATTTTTTTCTGCATCTAGCTCTGAAAAAATATTTGGGCTTCTAGCAGTGTGTGGGACTTGGTCTATTAGTCCATCTATACTGACCTCCATCAGGTTGCAAATTAAAAATATTTTTTTTCTGCATCTAGCTCTGAAAAAATATTTGGGCTTCTAGCAGTGTGTGGGACTTGGTCTATTAGTCCATCTATACTGACCTCCATCAGGTTGCAAATTAAAAATAATTTTTTTCTGCATCTAGCTCTGAAAAAATATTTGGGCTTCTAGCAGTGTGTGGGACTTGGTCTATTAGTCCATCTATACTGACCTCCATCAGGTTGCAAATTAAAAATAATTTTTTTCTGCATCTAGCTCTGAAAAAATATTTGGGCTTCTAGCAGTGTGTGGGACTTGGTCTATTAGTCCATCTATACTGACCTCCATCAGGTTGCAAATTGAATAAAAAAATTTTCTGCATCTAGCTCTGAAAAAATATTTGGGCTTCTAGCGGTGTGTGGGACTTGGTCTATTAGTCCATCTATACTGACCTCCATCAGGTTGCAAATTAAAAATAATTTTTTTCTGCATCTAACCCAGCCAATAGTTTTGGCCTAATACCACAGTTTGGCCACTCAGCTCTGCTCGGTTACCATCCATTGTTTTTTTGTGCAAACAACTCCAGAGTTGTGAATTAGTTAACCACCAAAATGAGTGGAAAAAGGCCTGCTGCTGGTGGAAAGGGGAATAGGCGTGTTGGGAAGGGGAAAAAAGGTTGTGTCCGTGGGGTAGGTGCAGAAGAAAGACCATCTTCCAGCCAAACTAAAATGTCTACTTCTTTTAGCGGACAATGTGATAAGATCCCTTTCTTACGGCCACGCCAATCGCTACAAATTCCAGATGAGGCACAAAAACAGCAGGTGCTTCAACGGATATCAAGTGCTCCTTTAAGTGGGCTCTCCTCCACATCAACTTCAACATCACAAATACTCCAGTCCTCAAAGGTGTCACCCAAATCGCACTTGCTTCCTCACAGCTCCCAAATCTCCAGCTGCCCGTCTGAGTATGAGGTAGAACAGATGGTTGAGTCTGCAGAGCTGTTTACTCATACTATAGCCTGGGAATCAGAGGTCGACTCCAGCGCTTCTGTGAATCCAGACGAGGAAATGATCTGCACTGATGCCCAGAATCTTTATGAGTCGGATCCAGGACCAGACGCAGAAGGTTCTGACCATAATGTAGACCCTCATTCCCAAACTGTAACTCCTGTTGGTGGAGACAATGAGGAAGACGATGATAAGACTCAAATACCTGATTGGAGCGACAACTTTAGTTTTTTGTCAGGGCAGGAACAGGTTGGCTCTGAGGACGACGGGTGTGATAACGCACAGGGTGATGATGATGAGGTCGGAGATCCCACTTACTGTCAACCCACAGTCAGCCAAGAGATGAGGTCAGCAGAGGAGGTGGAGGAAGATGCTAGTGACGACGAGGTCAGGTTGCGCCTTCCTGGACAGAGACGTAGTACTGGAAGCACGTCAACAACTGCATCCTCAAACACAACTCTGCCTCTCACCACAAGTTGTGGTGGCTCTTCAGGTCGCATGGGTGCTAAGCCTTGCATAGCCTGGGCATTTTTTCAGATCGATAAAGATGACCCAACTCGTGTTATCTGTAACATTTGTCAGCAAAAGCTAAGTAGAGGCCAAAAAATACATAGTTTGAGTACTTCATGCATGAACCGGCACATGGACATGAAGCATAAGTTGCAGTGGGAAGCTCAGTGTGCTACAATGCGGTCTAGCCGGCCGGGCCAACCACCGTCTGCCATATCTTGTGCATCCGCGGCCTCTTCATCCTCTGTGACTGGGGGGACAGCAGTCACACCTGTTTTGGGGCGCAGACCTGCCACCTCTTTACCCGCAACAGCCAGCGTGATTGGCAGGTCATCATTTTCTTTGGAGGTGGTAACACCAGCTGGTCTTGAGCGCTGTCCGACATCGATAGCACCACCTTTGGATCAAGGCAACCTAACATGTCCGCCTGCATCTTCCTCACAGACCGGCAGTTTGCCGGGGACACCCTTATCAACCCCGTCTAAGCACAATAGCCAGCCCTCGGTCCCTCAGATGTGGACAAGTAAAAGACCATTTCCTCCTAGCCATGAGAAAGCTAAGAGGTTGAATTTCACCATCTGCAAGCTCTTGGCTACAGAAATGCTGCCTTTCCGCCTGGTGGACACAGAGGATTTTCGAGACCTTATGTCCGTCGCAGTGCCCCAGTACCAGATGCCCAGTCGGCACTACTTCTCAAAGAAAGGTGTGCCTGCGCTCCACCAGCATGTCGCACACAACATCACCGCTTCTTTGAGAAACTCTGTGTGTGACAGGGTGCATTTCACCACAGACACTTGGACGAGTAGGCATGGACAGGGGCGTTACATGTCGCTGACTGGGCACTGGGTAACTATGGTGACAGCAGGACAAGGGGCTGCTGTCCAAGTCTTGCCGTCCCCACGAGTTGTGCGTCAATCCTCTTTATGTCATTTTTCCTCCACTGCTTCTGCCTCCTCAACCTCCTCTCGGTCTTCCACCTGCACCCAAAGCCTGTCTGGTCATGCCACAAGCTTTCTAACTGCGCAGAAGGGATCCTGCACACCTCCTTACTATGCTGGCAGTAGGGCTCAACGTCATCAGGCGTTTTTTACATTGAAATGTCTGGGAAATGTGAGTCACACAGCTGAGGAGTTGTGGTCAGCTCTGGAGAACCAATTTCATGAATGGTTGTCTCCACTGGACCTGAAACCAGGGAAGGCCGTGTGCGACAATGCTGCAAACCTGGGTGCGGCCCTTCGCCGGGGCAATGTCACACACGTGCCTTGTATGGCTCACGTGTTGAACCTGGTTGTCCAGCAATTTTTAGCCCACTATCCCAGACTAGATGGCCTTCTGCAGAGGGCACGGTCGCTGTGTGCTCACTTCCGCCGTTCGCATCCCGCAGCTCAGCGACTTACATCTCTACAGAAGTCGTTGGGCCTGCCACTTCACCGGCTAAAATGCGATGTGCCTACCCGGTGGAATTCAACTCTGCACATGTTGCAGCGACTGTGGCAGCACCGACAAGCCCTGGTGCAATACGTTCTGACGTATAGCCTGGGCCAACGAGATTCAGAGGTGGGGCAAATCACGCTGGAGGAGTGGTCTCAGATCAGGGACCTATGCACCCTTCTGCACAGTTTTGAAATGGCGACGAAGATGTTTAGTGCTGACGATGCCATTATCAGCATGACTATTCCGGTGATTTACATGCTGGAGCACATGTTAAACAGAATTCGGAGTCAGGTGGTGGCACAAGAGGAGGTGGAGGAAGTAGAGGAGGAGGAGTTGTATGCGGAAGGGCTAACATCTGCAAGGTCCAGACGGTCGGCAGCACCAAGGCGGCAGGCATGTGAGGGTGGGGGAGATGGTTTAACCAGGGCGCATGGTAGCAGCCAAACTAGTGAGGAAGGTGCAGGAGCCCAGGAAGAAGTGGAGGACGAACTGATGGAAGACTCATCAGATGAGGGAGACCTTGATCACATTTCTGTTGTGCGAGGTTGGGGGGAGAGGACAGAGGAAGGAAGCATGATTGTTACCTCGCCACCAACACAACAGGGACTTGGTGCTCCTGGATGCGCAACACACATGAGTGCCTTCTTGCTGCACTACCTGCAACATGACCCTCGAATTGTGAGAATTAGAAATAATCCTGACTACTGGGTTGCCACACTGTTAGATCCCCGGTACAAAAGTAAATTTGCAGAAATTATTCCTGCCATAGAAAGGGATGCACGCATGCAGGAGTATCAGCAGAGACTGTTGCAGAATCTTACATGTGCTTTTCCACAAAATACCAGTGGTGCACGTAGTGAATCTCACAGTTCCAACTTGCCAACCGTGGGACCGTCAAGTGTTCAGCACTCAAACCGTAACAGAACCACAGTATCTGCTGGTAACATCAATTTTGCGGAATCATTTCACCACTTTTTTAGCCCATCCTTTGCAAGGCCACAGGAGACAAGAAGTCTGACACATAGTCAACGCCTAGAGACGATGGTACAGGAGTATCTCCAAGTAAACATTGAAGCCACGACTGTGTCACTGGACCCTTGCTCTTTTTGGGCTTCCAATCTGGATAAATGGCCGGAGCTAGCCACTTACGCCTTGGAGATCTTGTCATGCCCCGCAGCCAGCGTTCTGTCTGAACGTGTGTTCAGCGCTGCTGGTGGTGTGCTGACAGATAAGCGCACGCGGCTCTCCACTGATAATGTAGACAGACTCACGTTCATAAAGATGAACAAATCATGGATCCGAAACGACTTTTCTACCCCTGTGTCATCCTGGGGAGAGTAAAAGCTTGATGATTGGTTAAAATCACCCTACCAACCGTTTTAAGCTTTCAAATTACTAATCATGTTTATCTGTATCTTGACTGGAAAATAATTTGGGCTTTGTAGCAGTGTGCAGCACTGATCCTATTAGGCCATCTATAATAAGCTTCACCAGATTTAAAATTAAAAATAATTTTTAGCTGCATCTAGCCCGGAAAATAATTTTGGGGCTCCGAGATGCGCAAGACACATAAGTGCCTTCTTGCTGCACTACCTGCAGCATGACCCTCATATTGTCAGAATTCGAAGTAATCATGACTACTGGGTTGCCACACTCTTAGATCCCCCAAACTTTTCGATCAACCTTTTCATTTTAATAAAGACCAAAAAAATGGTCATTTTTGAAATTATAAGCATTAGCAGGTTGTTAGAAACTGAAATCAAACAGTTTTCAACTCAAAACTTTATTCTAGGTGATGTTACATTTTCACATAGGACCCCTTGTTCGAAAGGAGCTACTGAACTCTCTCGTTCATTGAATTTGTCAGGTTTTGGATGGTTTCTGCTTCAATTGTTTTGCATGAGGACAGAATACCCTCCCAGAGCTGTTGCTTAGATGTGAACTGCCTCCCGCCATCATAGACACTCCTTTTAATGATGCTCCAAAGGTTCTGAATGGGGTAGAGGTCAGGGGAGCATGGGGGTCACACCATAAGTTTGTCCCCTTTTATGCCCATATCAGCCAGAGATGCAGATGTTTTATGTGCAGCATGAGATGGTGCATTATCATGCAGAAAAATGATCTTGCTGTGAAATACACGGTTCTTCTTCTTGAACCATGGCAGGAAGTGCTGTTTGATAAAATCCACATACATTATGGAGTTCATCTTTAGCGCCTTCAGGGATCCTAAAGGGGCCGACAATCTCTCTCCCCATGATTCCAGCCCAAAACATTACTCCACCTCCTCCTTGTTGGCGCTGTAGCCGTGTTTGCGTGGGGTGTCCATCAACCAGCCATCCTCCACTCCATTCATCTGGACCATCGAGCGCTGCACGGCACTCATCCGTGAACAAAACAGTTTTGAAATCAGTCTTCATGTAATGTTTGGCCCACTGGAGCCGTTTCTGCTTGTGTGAAGTGGATAGAGGAGGTCGACAGGATGGCGTATGCACAGCTGCAAATGACGCGCCCCCTGGGACATATTCCTTTTTGAGGGGAATACCCGGCACCGGATCAGATGGGGGGGTTGTAGTCTCCGAGCGGCTGTGACCCGGCCCGTGCCCAGGGCGTCAAACTCAGTGTTATGTGGCAGTCCTACAGATGTTATTAAGAGTTCTTTTGTGTCGACTACGCCACCCGTTGTGATGCGGTCACTGTGGCCGCCGCTGCAGCAGGGTCCGCTGAGGCTGATGGTGGGTGCGCAGCTTGGTGGGATAACCCCCAACGGGAGGGGTATAGCCTCAGGGGGGACAGGTGCAGAGGATGGGGGTTGTGGTGGTGCAGTGCAGACGGCAATGAAGACAGAGTCGGGTTGTGCAGTTAAGGGTGTTTACTTACTGCAGATGTTGTACTGGTCACTCCAGCTTCGAGTGACCACCCGAGCCGTGCTGCGTCCACCAGGTCCTGGATCCAGCCAACCCCCAAACAAGTCCGGAGCGTGGCCCTGAGCTCTCCTTCTGTCCCGTTCTCTGGCCGTCCCCACCAGTGATCCACCTAGGTCCAGCTCCCTTGGGCCTTCTGTTGGGACACCCTTGGCCTTGGGTTCCCTGACCCTTCATGTGGTGTGCCTTCGGGGTGGATGTGATGGGTGGCCGTGGCAGATGCTGCCCACGGCCTCCGGTCTCTGGCTAGGGTGTGTTTTCTGCCCCCGCCAGTTTGGGATCCGGTACCCTGTGCCGACTCTTCACCCGGGGATTTAATTTGGGATCTTGGAGTCCTTTTCTGCTGTTTCCCCCTCTGGGTCTCTCTCTCTCTTCTCCTCTCTCACTCTGGGTCTTTCTTCTCTGCTCTCAGACTTCCTCTCTGCAACTGACTTGTTCTCTGCATCTGACCCTGTTCTTAGTTGGTGCCCACCTTATATACACCCTCTATGTGTGAGCTCAGGTGACCAGCACCCAATGAGCTCCTATCTTTACCCAGGCTGCTCCCCCTATCTGCCCCTACACTACTTGGGATGTACCACCCCCCTCCCACTCCAGCCAGGAACAGACTCGGTCGTACCTGCACATTTCTAAGTGGGAGTACCGTCGGTCTGCTCCTCGGAAATGGGATGTGTGTAGTGCATGCAGCCTACCGAGCTCAGTTCCACACTCCATCCTTACCCGGGAGTGGAATATCACACCTCTGGGTTGAGGTGCAATACCCCTGTAGCAGCCGAATCCTCAGGGTGCTACATTCCCCCCTGGTAAATCACAGCACGTCCTCGGGCTGTAAGACATAAATAACACCAAAACATACAAATTTTTGCATAACATATAAAACATATAAAACATTATATATATATAAAACTTTTCAGATAAAACATTCTCGTCGCCTCTGGCTCCTCCTCCATCAGGCGATGCACATGGAGGGCGTAAGGACCTTTGGCACACTTGTGCCGGGTGAAGGTGACCTCGTCCCCGATGTAAAGGTCACGACCTCTGTGTCCCTCCGGTAGGTGGGACTCAACGTCTCTCCTGGTTACGAAGACGTCGCCTAGGGTGTGGTGGTCTCGGATGAAGCCCCACCCATGCTGCAGGTTAAACTTTATCACAGTCCCGGTGGTGCGGGGACTATGCGCTGCACGGGGGTCTCTCCTGGCCCGACTCTTCTGCTCCGCGCTCCTTATTTGAGCTAGCTGTTCCCGGACCCGCCTCTCTCTCCGCTCCCTCTCGAAGTCCTCGAGCTGTTGGCGGCAGCACTCAGCACGCTCCGCTGCAGCTGCCCGAGTCTCTTGAGTGAACCCCATAAGATCTTCTCCGGTGGGGTCCCACTCAAACTGTGCTTCCGCTAGCGGGGGCGAGATCCTCTTTACGGGCTTTGGAGCCGGGATCAGGGGTTCATCCAGGGGTCTCTCTCTCCGGAGTCGGGGATGGTGGAACTCCGGTGGCCATATAAATGGCTGCCCATCCGGGCACGTATGCTGGGCGTACAGGTCCTCTCCCAGATACGGCACTCTTGGTCTTATGGGCGCGGTGGTGTTAGCGCCCGGGTTGCCCGGGCCTTGCGGCCAGGCCTGGGGTATCTGGAAGGTGAAGGGCACCGTAAGGACGGCGGCGCCCTGGGCTACTTGGCCCTGCGACCAGGCCGGGGGCTCCGCGGAGGTAGGGGGCGCTGTTGGTATTGCGGCGCCCGGGGGTACTAGGCCTTGCGACCAGGCTGGTGGTACTTCCTGCTTGGTCACGCTCGGGGTCGAGGCGTGTGACGTCACAGGGGTCGCGGCTCCCGTTTGAGGCCTAGTCTGCGGCGGTGACGTTGCAGCGACGGGCACGGCAGGATAGACTTCGGGCTCTGCGACGGGGAGCTGGGGCAGGTACGCGGTTTCCCGGTTTGGGGTATAGGCGTCCCCTTTACCTGCCTCCATGCGTTCGGCTCCCTTCTCGGCGCCGTCTCCGGCCTTTGGTCCTCCCGCGCCATCCTCAGAGGCGGTCTGTTTCCTCTTCCAGGGTAGCGTGCTCCGTTGACTGGTCTCAGCTTGCTGGGCCATCTCCCGGCTCCATTCCGCCAATGTCTCTCGCTGTACCCGGGCCATCCTCCGTGCGAGGCCCTCCAGGGCAGTCTGTGCACACTCCCGGTCTCGGGGGAGCTGTGCAAGGACCTCCACTAGGCCTAGTGGGGTCGTGGTTTCTAGCAGGCTCCTGACCAACGGGTCGGTGCTGCTCTGCTCTCCTTCCTCGGTCTCTAGCAGACTCCTGGCCAGCGGGCCGGTGCTGTTCTGCTTTCTCTCCATCTCCGGGCAAGCTCCTCCGCTACTCTTCTCCAAGCTTCTTGCCTCCGGGTGCGCTCGCTCCAGACTCCTCGTTAGACTTCCTGTCTCCGGGTGCGCTCGCTCCAGACTGCTCCAGGCGGCACCCATCTTCGTTCTTTTCTTTCGTCTCCTCCCACTTCGAGGGCGGTCCCGGGGCAACTCGGTGACTGTCAGCTCCAGGGGTAGTTCTTTCACGTTGACAGACACCTCCAGCATCACAGTCTCTGTTGGTGGGGGCGGTTTCCACTTTTGGCGCCATTTTCTGTCCTGGCCCACGATGGGAGGCGGCCTCTTGCCCTCCTTTGGCACGCCCATAATGGCGTCCGCTGCTCTTCCAAGGCGGGAAATCTTCGGATTTGGCGGGAAGCGTCGCCCAGTGGCGGGAAACTCTGCAGATGGCGGGAACAAGCTGGAAATGGCGGACAATCGGCGGGAAACGACCTGTGATGGGGTCCGATGGCGTGGACCCTCCGGAACCGGCGGGAGACTTCTTTCTGAGGTAAACTTGCACTTTTCTTCAGGCACGCAGTACCCGGGTGTTGTGGGCACGTAATCCTGCCGACTACGCCAAAGTTGACGCGCCCCCTGGGACATATTCCTTTTTGAGGGGAATACCCGGCACCGGATCAGATGGGGGGGTTGTAGTCTCCGAGCGGCTGTGACCCGGCCCGTGCCCAGGGCGTCAAACTCAGTGTTATGTGGCAGTCCTACAGATGTTATTAAGAGTTCTTTTGTGTCGACTACGCCACCCGTTGTGATGCGGTCACTGTGGCCGCCGCTGCAGCAGGGTCCGCTGAGGCTGATGGTGGGTGCGCAGCTTGGTGGGATAACCCCCAACGGGAGGGGTATAGCCTCAGGGGGGACAGGTGCAGAGGATGGGGGTTGTGGTGGTGCAGTGCAGACGGCAATGAAGACAGAGTCGGGTTGTGCAGTTAAGGGTGTTTACTTACTGCAGATGTTGTACTGGTCACTCCAGCTTCGAGTGACCACCCGAGCCGTGCTGCGTCCACCAGGTCCTGGATCCAGCCAACCCCCAAACAAGTCCGGAGCGTGGCCCTGAGCTCTCCTTCTGTCCCGTTCTCTGGCCGTCCCCACCAGTGATCCACCTAGGTCCAGCTCCCTCGGGCCTTCTGTTGGGACACCCTTGGCCTTGGGTTCCCTGACCCTTCATGTGGTGTGCCTTCGGGGTGGATGTGATGGGTGGCCGTGGCAGATGCTGCCCACGGCCTCCGGTCTCTGGCTAGGGTGTGTTTTCTGCCCCCGCCAGTTTGGGATCCGGTACCCTGTGCCGACTCTTCACCCGGGGATTTAATTTGGGATCTTGGAGTCCTTTTCTGCTGTTTCCCCCTCTGGGTCTCTCTCTCTCTTCTCCTCTCTCACTCTGGGTCTTTCTTCTCTGCTCTCAGACTTCCTCTCTGCAACTGACTTGTTCTCTGCATCTGACCCTGTTCTTAGTTGGTGCCCACCTTATATACACCCTCTATGTGTGAGCTCAGGTGACCAGCACCCAATGAGCTCCTATCTTTACCCAGGCTGCTCCCCCTATCTGCCCCTACACTACTTGGGATGTACCACCCCCCTCCCACTCCAGCCAGGAACAGACTCGGTCGTACCTGCACATTTCTAAGTGGGAGTACCGTCGGTCTGCTCCTCGGAAATGGGATGTGTGTAGTGCATGCAGCCTACCGAGCTCAGTTCCACACTCCATCTTTACCCGGGAGTGGAATATCACACCTCTGGGTTGAGGTGCAATACCCCTGTAGCAGCCGAATCCTCAGGGTGCTACACAAACCTCTGAAGGACCCTGCATCTTGTTGTTCGGGGGACGTTGGAGGCACAAGCAGCTTCAAAAACTTGTCTGCTGCTATGACAAGGCTTTTTTGCCGCTGCTCTTTCAACCTGACGTATATGCCTGTAGGAAAGAGTCCTCAATTTGCCCTTATCAGCACGCACACGTGTGTACTGTGAATCAGCTACATACTTCTTGATTGCCAAGACACTTCATCCTGATCATCGCACAATGTTGATTGTAGTCATGCCTTGACCTAAACACTCCACAATTTGTTGCTTCTCAGCAGCCGACACATCCTTTTTCTTTCCCATTTTGGCAGAAAATGTAGGCTGCTTAATAATGTGAGAGAGCCTTCTTAAGTAGTCTTGCCTTTCATTGGACACACCTGCCAAACTAATTAGCACAGGTGTCTGCAATTGCTTACAGTGATATAAAGAGCCCTGACACACATCACCATCAATGAGTTTAACTGACAAACAAACAAATTCTTCCCTTATCACTCCTAAACACTTTTTGCATAATAATTTGGAACGCGGTGTACATGTGCTTTTCCACAAAACACCAGTGGTTCACGTAGTGAATCTTACAGTTCTAACTTGCCAACCGTGGTCTGTATGGAATTGTTCAATAAAGGGCCCAAAATTAAGATAACATAGATGGGAGAGGTCTCTATGAATAGGAATTCCTAAGTATTTGATACCCTGTGAGGGCCAGGCAAAGGGAAAGTTGGACTGGATGGAATCCTATATGGATTTAGGGAGGGAGACATCGAGGGCCTCAGACTTCGCTGCATTGATTTTAAAATTTTACCATGTAACAAAGTGATCTATTTCAGCCATAACAGCAGGGATGGATATATGTGATTGAGTGATATATACTAGGACATCATCAGCAAATAGAGAGCACTTGTACTCGGTGCCTCCCACCTCAATCCACCTAATATTGGGGTTATGGCGAATTGATGAGAGCAGGTGCTCCGTCACTAGGATGTATAAGAGAGGGGACAGAGGACATCCCTGCCTTGTCCCATTGGTGATTGTGAAAGGTGATGAAAATGTTCTGACGCACCCCCTGGGCCTTGGGACACCCGGAGCCGGACCCTTTTTGGTGGATGCTGGTGGTTGTAGTCTTCGTGGCGGCGATCCGGTTCCGTGGCTCAGGGCGGTCAAACCAGTGGCGGAACTATTTATGTGGTTTTGATGTTTAAATGTCCGACTACGCCACCCGTGGATTGCGGTCAGAGTGAACCGCCGCTACAGGGCAGACCGCTAAGGCTGGTGTTGTGGGTGCAGCAGAGCGTAGCATAACTCCCCACGGGAGGAGTATAGCCTCAGGGCAGTGTATGCGGAGGATGGGGGTGATGGTGCAGGGCAGCAGCAGTAACGACACGGAGTCAGTGATGCAGTTCAGGGCCTTTACTCACAGTTCTTATTATCCAGACCACGTCTGCAGGTAACGGCTGCCCACGTCGTACTGTGCTCACCAGGTGAGGGGCTCAGACAACTCCCAGATAACTTTGGAGCGCTTCACAGGACCCCCTTTGTGTGTCCTTTGTCTGGCCTTTCTTACCAACACTTCTGTCCGGCTGCCTCGGGCCTCCTCTTGGTAAACTTGGCGCCAGTTTCCCTGACCCTATGTGGTGCCTTCCTAGCGGGTGGAGCAAGGGGCTGCGCCACATAAAATGTCAGAGCCTCCGGTTTCTAGCTGAGGGTCGTTTCCTGCCTCCACTAGTTCGGGGACCGGTCTCCCCCTTTGGCCTGACCCCTCCACGCAGGTGGATTCGGGCGTGCGGTGGCGACTCGCCCGTCCGCACCCCTGGGATCCCTTCATTCCTCGTTCCTGGAGCCTTCTCCGCTCCTCTTCCTTCCTTCTCCCTCTTGCAGGCCTGGGCCTCTGTTACTAGGCCCGCCTCCGGAGCAGAGCTCATGCAGAGCCCCTGCTCCCTGCCACTTCTGCTCAGACTTCTCTGCACTGAACTAAGATGGTGCCCACCTTTTATACTCCCTTCTCAATGCACCCAGGAACTGCTTCCTCCCTGCTCCTGCACTGCAGGGTTCCCCTTCCTCAGTGTTCCCTCCCCCCACTCCAGCCAGGGACAGGGACTGTCGTGCCCATCTCAGGGGCATATTGGTCGCCCTGCCCCACGGCAATGTGGTGTAATGCATGCAGGTGTCGGGTCCTGATCCACACTCCATCCTTATCTGAGAGTGAGATATCACACCTCTGGGTGAGGTGCAATACGTCTGTAGCAACCGAGCCCTCGGTGCTACAGTTCCATTTATCTTCAGCCTAGGTGACGTATTGTGATACAGGGCCGTGATTTTGGCTATAAAAGGGTCCCCTAGACCCCTACCCCAAGCTTTTTAAGAGAATCATATATGGCGTGCCAGGAGACTCTATGGAATGCTTTCTCAGCATCCAACGAGAGTATCTACTTACAAATTTTTAACTGCATCTAGCCCAGGAAATACTTTGTGCCTAGTAGCAGTGTCTGCTAGTCAGCAGATTATCCCGGCTGTTAAGCAAGCTACACCACCTGTAGTTTGGACACTTAATTTTTTCAAAGGAAATGCTTCGGGACCACGGGATACTTAGTGAAGAGCATCAGGAGGCACCCCAAGGCATAGGGGCTGGGACTGGCACTAGGATGCCTTGCGGTGGACAGCCGAGCTCGATCCTTATAAAAGCTTTTTAACTGCAGCAGCTTTAGTGGACGCTACTGGAGCTGGAATTACGCGGCTGCTGGCATGAGACTTGCCCTCCAATAGATCCTTGTAAATGGATTTAAAGTGTATTCATTCAAATTAGAGGGACAATTTAAATTAAAAAGCTTAGAGCTGCCTCCACCACAGGGGGGCTCTCTCGACCCACCAGCGGACAGGCACCAGTATTGGGAGAGGGGGGCTGGCCGTCAGGGTTCACCGCGGCTCTGGCACAAACCCGGCGACACGGAGGTGGCACGGGCAGGAGCGGACTGGCCGTCTCGGCTTCTCACTTTTTGGATTTTAGAAGGGCATGACATGCCTATATCTGTGTCTCCCCCTCCTTTTACTCCTCCACCTCTTTTCTTTTCGCATGACTATATGTACTTGTCACTTTTCCATGTGTTAGTTGTGTCTTCTGAGCAGTTTGTCAGCTTTTGGACACCTTTGAAGGTGTTTTCTATGTGTTTCTATGTGTTTTTGTTTGCCTGCCATTGGTTTTAACGGTGTTCGAAGGTGTTCGACGAACAGTTCGACGAACAGTTCGGCGAACACACGGGTGTTCGACGAACCGAACCGAACTCGAACACTACGGGGGTGGCTCAACACTACCTCTGCCGCTAGCATGTTCAGATGGGAATTTTTTTAACAGTTCTGCAGCAAGGGCCTTCTGGTACTGCCCCATTTTTGTAGACCTCTCCACCTCAGGAATAAGAGAGTGAAAGTTCTCCTTGTAGCGGGGTTCACAGTTAAGGCAGTGTAACATAAAGTCAGCCATGCGTGCCAGGCTGTTAACGGGCAAGACTTCCGTGTCCTCACCAAGATGACGACTGAACATGCTCTCCTCCTCCTCCTCCTCTTCCCCCCTGTCCTCAGGCCACCCACGCTCAACCGACGGTATGACAGTTGTACAGGTGCTACCGTCTACAGAACATGATACCAGCTCCTGTTCTTCCTCCTCCTCCTCCTCCTCTCCCTCATTGTCCCCCAATGCACATTGGGATGAGATGAGGCTGGACTGTGTGTAATCACCTGCTATGGCTTCTAGATCTATCTCATCTTACTCTGGCTGCAACACCTCCTCTTTATTTCTCTGCAGAGAGTGTTGCAAAAGACAGACAAGTGGGTTGCTGACGCTAATGATGACATACATATGTCAGACATCCAGGTCCACTCCTGAGGTCTTATGTGTGGAGTCTGACCTGAATATCGATGGCCTTGTTGCAGCTGGTACTCCACAACTGCTCTCTTCTGCTCACAAATCCTTTGCAACATGTGGAGGGTAGAGTTCCAACGTGTGGGGACATCACACACCATTCGGTGTGCCGGAAGCTGCAAATGCTGCTGCAACACAGCAAGGGCGGCGGAAGCTGTAGCCGACTTCCGAAAATGAGCCGACAGGTGGCATACTTTGACAAGCAGATCTGGCAACTTGGGGTATGATTTAAGAAACCGCTGAACCACGAGGTTAAGCACATGAGCCAGGCATGATACGTGTGTGATCTCGCCTCGCATCAGAGCCACCACCAGGTTACGGCCATTGTCAAACACGACCATGCCTGGATGTAGGTTCAGCGGTCTCAGCCACAGATCTGCCTGCTCTTTCACAGTTGTCCACACCTCACAAGCAGTGTGAGGTTTATCATCTAAGCTTATGAGTTTCAGCACAGCCTGTTGCCGCTTGGCTGAGGCAGTACAGCAGTGCTTCCAGCTTGTAACTGATGTGGTGATATCTGAGATGGAGGCTGAACATGAGGAGGAGGAGGAGGATGATGCGCCGGAGCTGTACACTGTGGGGGCAACTCTGACTGACATAGGGCCTGCAATCCTCGGCGTGGGGAGGATGTGTTCCGTCCCAAGGTCCGACTGGGTCCCGGCTTCCACTATGTTTATGACGCGCCCCTGGGCCTGTGTCGCGCTGCGGTGCGCACGCGGGAGCTTACCCGGAGCCGGATCCGTGGAGGGTTGTAGTCTTGTGGCGGTGACCCGGTCCGTGCCCAGGGAGTCAAACTGGACGGCAGTCTACTAGTAGTAAATAGTTGATGACTACGCCACCCGTTGAGTGCAGCCAGGGAGCTGCTGCTGCGGGGCAGACCGCTGAGGCCGATGGTAGGATTATGCAGCGTGATAGTATAACCCCCAACGGGAGGGGTATGGTCTCAGGGCAGCCGACGTGGATGATGGGGGTAGCAGGAACCACTCAGAGACGGTACGGTGTAGTTCAGGGTCTTTACTGGTAACAACGATAGACCCTCCCGGAGTACTTGCTAGCGAACGGGGCCTGGTCAGTCCTTGAGCAGATGGGATCTCCCCTGGCCAGGCGTAGTTGTAGGCCTCCCAAACTGACTGTACTCTTCTGGCTACCTTGCTAGAAGCTGATGTAAGTAGCCCACGTCCCTGAGTGTACCGTGTGGTGCTCACCCGTATGGCCGGTGACTCGGGGCCTTCTAATGGCTTCCGCTCCACGATGGCGGTGCTGGTCCCACGCGTGTGACCGTGCCTTCGGGCTTCTGGGCCAGAGGACCTGAAATCCCCTGCCTGACGGATTCTGCTGCTGGGTAGGAGTTAGTCCCCACAGCCTCGGACTCCGGGTCTGGAAAGAAGTCTTCTTAGTCAGGGCGAGCTCTGCAGCTGCCAGCCCCTGACTCCTTGTAACTCTGCTGTTTCCTATGCTGCTTCTTGTCTCTACTCCACTTGTCTGACTCACCCTGCCTCAGCCCCGGGTTTATACAGGGGAAGTTCTTCCCCTCCCAAGACTGGGCAGGAGGTGTGGCATGCACAGGATCCCTGACCAAAGGACCTCCCACCTGCTCTCAGACATAATATCTCTATCACTGTGGCAACCAGACCCCTGGGGTGTCACATTCCCCCCTAGTGAAATTTAGTACTCCGGGACTAAACACATTTAGAAAAACATAACAAAGTATAACAATAACAATACTATAAGAAAAACACATAAGATGGTTACGGCGTGTCCGCAACCGGATGCAGTCTTTGAAGAAAAGCAAAGGTGTCCATTTCACCAACACAGGGAGACGTAACCAGGTAGGGGTCTGTCCTACCCCGAGTCCTTAACAGTCTCTAGTCCATCCTGGGTTACGCTCCAACTATATACAAGGATTCCCGGTAAATCCACCAAGGTTTCCTAAAAATAACTAGAAACACAAAATTATACACAAGCAACAAGACACAGAAAAACATAAATAAAACAATTTATACACTTTAAATTCTCCAGCGTGCGGGTAACTGGCCTCTAGTGGCCCGAGTGGACCTACGGAGCTGACTGTCTGGCCCTGAACTACAGGGTGTAGGAGCTGTCAAGGGTAAACTGGGCAGCTGTCTACCGGCTCTTTGTCTCACTAGGGGTACGGCAGGCTCACTATAAGCAGAGGGTTGATTCTCCTGTTCTGCTTGTGTGGAGTCTTCTGCCTCCTGGACCGGCTGTTCTTCCAGCTCTACCCGTTGCTCCGTAGGTTCTTGGGATGATGGTTGGAGGAAGGTGAGTACGGGTACCACAACTGCACCATTGACTTGAGTCCAAGACTGAGGGAAGTCCCCGAGCATGGTACTAACCATATCTTCCCTTTCTTCCACGGGTCGATGGTCTTCTTGTTCCTCTTCAGGGTTCCTCAGTTGTTCGGGACACTTCTTCAGGTGGTCCCGGGATACAATGGCTGTGGTTTCCCCTCCGTCTTTACTGATGGTACAGACCTTCGGGTTCTCGTGGCTTGAGGGCAGTACGGTGTACGGGTCCTTCTCCCACTGGTCGTCCAACTTGTGGAGCCGTCTCTTCCTCTTCAAGACCTGCTCTCCGGGTACCAGGGGAACAGCGGGAGCATACTGGTTGTAAGTTTTCTCTTGTCTTTCCCTAGCCTGACAGAGACTTCGCTCCACGCTCTCCTGTACTCTCCGGTACTGCTGCTGCCTCTCTGTGTCCCAGTCTGTTTCTGGTGAAGTGTCCTCGGGGGTCAGGACTCCCATTTCCAGGTCAACAGGTAACTTACCAGGTCTTGCCCTCATTAGGTAAGCCGGGGTACAGTTGGTGGAACCTACCGGGATGTGGTTGTATAGGTCCACCAGATCGGGCAACTTTTCAGGCCACAGACTGCGTTCTTCCAGGGGCAACGTTTTTAGAAGATCCATTACCACCTGGTTCATTTTTTCACAAAGTCCATTAGTCTGCGGATGGTAGGGTGTCGTCCTTATCTTCCGGCAGCCATACAGATTGCAGAATTCCTGAAAGACCTCCGCTTCAAAGGCAGGTCCCTGGTCCGTCAGCACTTGGTCCGGGTACCCGTGTGGACGGCAGAAGTGCTGCTGGAAGGCTCTAGCTGCTGTTTGAGCCGTTAAGTCCTTGACGGGGACGACAACCAAGAACCGGGAGTAATGATCCACGATGGTTAACGGGTAGACGTAGCCACTTCTGCTTGGGGTCAGTTTTACATGATCCAAGGCTACCAGTTCCAACGGTTGCCGGGTGACGATGGACTGCAGGGGAGTCTTCTGGCTGGCTCGGTCCTTCCTTCTCAGGTTGCACGCGCCACAATCTCTGCACCACTTCTCGATGGTTCCCCTCATGCCTACCCAGTGGAACCGCTCGCGCAGCAGGAACTCCAGCTTTTTCCACCCAAAGTGTCCAGCTCCGTCGTGGTATGCCTCCATCACCATGGCTGCGTCTCTTCGTGGCACCACTACTTGCCAGAGTAATTCATGCGTCCGGGAGTTAACCATTCTGCGGCACAACTTCCCTTTGTAAAGGAACAGTCGACTCTTCTCTGCCCATAGTTGTTTGGCTTTCTCCGGAGCGTCTGGTTCAAGGCGAGCCTCCGGCCGAGTCAGCATCTCCTTCACCAGTCGGACGGCAGGGTCGCTGTCTTGCGTTTCCGCCCAGTTGTAGTGGGGTAAGGGGTTCAACGTAGCAGCCTCCTTACTCCTTACCCGGTGGGAATACTGAATAGTCCCATGACGGTGGAACGCAGGGAGTTCAACTTCTTCCAGTCCCTCCGGATCTTCTCCTCCGTCCGGCAGGTTGGGCATCCTGGACAGGGCGTCCGCGTTGGTATTGGAGCGTCCTGCCCGGTATTTAATTGTGAACTCGTAGTTGGACAGACGGGCCATCCACCTCTGCTCTAGGGCACCGAGTCTTGCCGTGTCCAGGTGTGTCAGCGGGTTGTTATCCGTGTACACGGTGAACCGGGAAGAAGCGAGGTAATGCTTAAAGCGCTCAGTGATTGCCCATACTACGGCCAGGAACTCTAACTTAAATGAGCTGTAATTCTCGGGGTTCCTTTCGGTGGGTCGCAGTTTTCGGCTGGCGTAGGCGATTACTCGTTCCTTCCCCTGCTGGATCTGGGACAGTACGGCTCCTAGCCCGATGTTACTGGCGTCGGTGTAGAGGATAAAGGGCTGGCTATAATCCGGGTACGCCAGGATTTCGTCCCCTGTGAGGGCCATCTTCAGCTGGCGGAAGGACTCTTCTTCCAGCTCTTCCCATTTGAAGGGCGGCTTCTGGTTCTTGGCCTTCCGGGACTGGCCTATCAGGAGGTCCTGCATAGGTGCTGCCTTTTTGGTGAAACCGGGAATAAACCTTCGGTAGTAGCCTACCAACCCGAGGAACTGCCGCACTTCTTTTACGCTGGAGGGGCTTGGCCATTCCTTAATTGCGGTGATTTTATCAGGGTCGGGAGCCACTCCGTCAGCGCTCACTACGTGTCCCAGGTACTGCACCTTTGGTTTCAGGAGGTGACACTTGGAGGGTTTCACCTTTAGGCCGTAACTCGCCAGAGCCTCGAACACTTCCGCCAGGTGTTTCAGGTGGTCCTCATACGTCTTGGAATATACGATGACATCGTCCAGGTACAACAGAACCGTCTCGAAGTTTCTGTGGCCCAGACAACACTCCATTAGGCGTTGGAAGGTTCCTGGTGCGTTGCAGAGTCCGAACGGCATGCAGGTGAACTCGCTAAGTCCCATCGGGGTGGTGAATGCGGTCTTCTCCCGGTCCGCCTCTGCTACAGGAACCTGCCAGTACCGCTAGTGAGATCCAAGGTAGAGAAGAAGTTAGCAGATCTTAAAGCAGCCAATGACTCCTCTATCCTTGGTAAGGGGTACGCATCCTTGTGTGTGATACGGTTGATTTTCCGGTAATCTACACACATCCTCATGGTGTTGTCTTTCTTTTTGACTAAAACTAATGGGGCTGCCCAGGGGCTACAACTATCCCGGATTACCCCAGCCTCCTTCATGTCTCTAAGCATCCCCTTGGCGTGTTGGTAATGTGCAGGGGGTACGGGTCGATACCTCTCTTTTATGGGAGGATGATCTCCCGTGGGGATGCGATGTTCTACCCCCTTGACTCGCCCGAAGTCTAACGGGTGTTTACTAAACACTCTCTCATACTCTTGAACCACCCGATAGACTCCTTGTTTCTGATGTGAGGGAGTGGAGTCAGTACCCAGATGTAGTTGCTGACACCAGTCCTCCATGTCTTTCTTAGAGCCGTTACCTTCCTCCGGGTGAGATGGAGGCAAGGGTTCCACAGATTGTATAGAATTTTGATTAGTGATATATAATTTGGCTAGCGTGGCATACCGGGGCAGGTACACTTCCCTCTCCCCGATATTTATTATGCGAACGGGCACCCTCCCATGGCGTACATTGACGACCCCCCGTGCTGTCAAAATGGTGGGCCTACTGTCTGAGTAAACTGGTTCTACCATTGCCTGGTAATCTCTACCTCTCAGACCAATAGCTGCCCGGCACCAAATCATCATTTCACTTTTTGGGGGCATGGCAATAGGAAAAGGGTCACACTTTCTTACGTTACCAATCTCACCGCCGGAGAGTTCCACTTGTTGCCGTTGCATCAGTGCCCGGATCTCTTTCTGGAGCACCCGCTGCTCGCCGGAGCTGGCATTCTTGGCAACCTGCTGTAAAAGGAAAATCACCTCTGCAAGACAATTTTCAATTACATTAGTTCCTAGAGTTATTTTTGGGTGACTCTCATGTTTATCGATATCTACAATGATCAGTCCCTGTGCGGCCAGTTCGACTCTACCAATTTTGATGGTCACCTCTTTAAATCCGATCTGTGGCACGGGCTGACCATTGCTGGCGATGATACTCAAGTCGTCGTCGGGGTAGCGGGTAATATCCGAGTCATTCCAGTACTGCTTGAAGAGCACGTACGGGATGGTGGTGACCTGTGACCCGGTGTCCAGTAGGGCACTCATGGGAATGCCATCCAGTACCACAGGCAAGACTGGACGTCCTCCCACATATCTGTCGCGCCAGTTCGATGGGCCTGGTGATCTTTTTCCTGGGGGTTGGCCCTCTACCCCAGGTTGTGCCCGTTTAAAGAACAGTACCTTGCCATATGTCCGGGTTGATTGCAGCGGCGGCAGATGGGTCGTCCGTCCTCACTGTATCGGTCACTGGGTCTTCCTCTGGCCGGTGGGGTCCTCCTTGGTCGACGCCACGGGATGTCCTCCGGTCCGGATGCCAGCTGGATCTTCCCTGGGGTGGAAACCTGTAAAGACTGCACAGTTCGGGTTAGCGCAGCAACGCTCTTAGCTAGCTCTTGGACCTGATGGTGTAGGTCTGGAGCCGGGTCATTGTCCAAAGCCTGCGCATCAGCTCCCACAGGCCCTGCTGACAAGGGCGCCGCCTCCTGGTAGTAAGTGGTAGTGGGGCGTCTGTGGGTCACAACGCCACCTGGTGCCGGTTCTCGGAGCACCCGGATGGCTCTGTCCTTGAACTGTGCAAAGTCCAGATGGGGATCCTGTAAGGCCATTGCCCGCAACTGGGTTCGGTGGGCATTGCAATATAAACCCTCTATAAATTGTTCAGTCAACAGCCTGTCCTCGTTTCCCACCCCATCAGGGTCGGTCTGCTTTATGGCCCTCAGGGCCTCTTGTAGGTTTAGTGCATAGTCCCTTATACTCTCATGTGCTCGCTGCTTGCACCCGTAGAATCTAAGCTTAATCTCGGCTGAGGTGCGGGTATCAAAGGTGTCCTTCAGCCGGGTTAGTATCCCTGCGACAGTCTTCCTCCCAGGTGGCCAGGATTTTACTTCCCTTTTGGCTGCCCCTGTTAGTTGGGCCACCAGGATGCTCACTTTTTGCTCTTCTGTGAGGGGGTACACCTGGAAGAGGCTATCCAGCTTTTCTCTAAAGTCATGCAGGGTATGTGACTCCCCTGAGTACTGGGGTAGCCAAGCTGCTCCCGGGATATAGGGCATGGTGAAGGGCATAACTGCAGCAGCGGTAGCGCTGGCGGGGGTTGAGGCAGTGAAGCTCTCCTCCGTATCCGACATCTTCCTCCCCCCTAGTGGACCGTGGCCTACCTTGCGATGATCCTCTTCCGTAGGCCGCGGCTCCGCAGTGGATCGTCAGGGTTGAGGACCTTCCGTCGCGCTCCTGTGACGTCGGCGTCTGCTGGGCTCCTTCCAGGACCTTACGCAACGTCCGGACGTGAGGCGGGGCTTCAGTTCTCGCGCGCTTTCGGAGTCCACGCCCCTCTTCTTCCCGCGCGGCGTCCTCAAGATGGCGTCCAATGGCGGGAAAACTCCACGGATGGCGGGAAGAAGGTCGAAGATGGCGCCGGATGGCGGGAAAACTTCGCGGATGGCGGGAAGAAGGTAGAAGATGGCGCCGGATGGCAGGAAACCTCCACGGATAGCGGGAATCTTCACCACTGGTAAGTTTGAACAGTCTTTGCTTTTCAGGCACGCAGTACCCGGTGGTTGCGGGCACGAAATCCTGCCGACTACGCCAAAGTTGACGCGCCCCTGGGCCTGTGTCGCGCTGCGGTGCGCACGCGGGAGCTTACCCGGAGCCGGATCCGTGGAGGGTTGTAGTCTCGTGGCGGTGACCCGGTCCGTGCCCAGGGAGTCAAACTGGACGGCAGTCTACTAGTAGTAAATAGTTGATGACTACGCCACCCGTTGAGTGCAGCCAGGGAGCTGCTGCTGCGGGGCAGACCGCTGAGGCCGATGGTAGGATTATGCAGCGTGATAGTATAACCCCCAACGGGAGGGGTATGGTCTCAGGGCAGCCGACGTGGATGATGGGGGTAGCAGGAACCACTCAGAGACGGTACGGTGTAGTTCAGGGTCTTTACTGGTAACAACGATAGACCCTCCCGGAGTACTTGCTAGTGAACGGGGCCTGGTCAGTCCTTGAGCAGATGGGATCTCCCCTGGCCAGGCGTAGTTGTAGGCCTCCCAAACTGACTGTACTCTTTTGGCTACCTTGCTAGAAGCTGATGTAAGTAGCCCACGTCCCTGAGTGTACCGTGTGGTGCTCACCCGTATGGCCGGTGACTCGGGGCCTTCTAATGGCTTCCGCTCCACGATGGCGGTGCTGGTCCCACGCGTGTGACCGTGCCTTCGGGCTTCTGGGCCAGAGGACCTGAAATCCCCTGCCTGACGGATTCTGCTGCTGGGTAGGAGTTAGTCCCCACAGCCTCGGACTCCGGGTCCGGAAAGAAGTCTTCTTAGTCAGGGCGAGCTCTGCAGCTGCCAGCCCCTGACCCTTGTAACTCTGCTGTTTCCTATGCTGCTTCTTGTCTCTACTCCACTTGTCTGACTCACCCTGCCTCAGCCCCGGGTTTATACAGGGGAAGTTCTTCCCCTCCCAAGACTGGGCAGGAGGTGTGGCATGCACAGGATCCCTGACCAAAGGACCTCCCACCTGCTCTCAGACATAATATCTCTATCACTGTGGCAACCAGACCCCTGGGGTGTCACATTTACCCAATGTGCCGTCAGGGAGATGTACCGTCCCTGGCCACAAGCACTTGTCCACGTGTCCGTTGTCAGGTGGACTCTCCCAGTAACTGCGTTGTTGAGGGCACGGCAGATGTTTTGGGACACGTGCTTGTGTAGTGCGGGGATGGCACACCGGGCAAAATAGTGTCGGCTGGGGACCGAGTATCGAGGGACAGCCACCGCCATAAGGTTGCGGAAGGGTTCCGTCTCTACCAGCCTTAAAGGCAGCATTTCCAACGCAAGCAGTCATGAAATGTGTGAATTTAGGACTGTGGCCTCTGGGTCGTTGGCTGCGAATTTCCGCTTTCGTTCAAAGGTCTGGGATATGGACAATTGAACGCTGCGGTGGGACGTGGACGTGGACGTTGATGCTGTTTCTTGAGAAACTGCCATAACAAGTGAAGACTGAGAGGAGGGGCATCTTTGCATGCAGTATGGACAGGGGATAGCCTTGCACGCACAACAGGGGGTTCTCTTACATGCACAACAGCAGAAGAAGCAGTGGTGACACCCGCAGACACTGGTCGTGGACCCTGGCGTTCGCCCCACAAAGTCGGGTGCTTTGCTGCCATGTGCCTGATCATGCTGGTGGTGGCTAGGCTGGTTGTTTTGTCACCCCTGATGATGCTGGCCTGGCAGGTGGTACAAATGGCCTTTTTGGGGTTATCAGCAGAGTCTTTAAAAATATTCTAGACTCTGGAAGACCTACCGGTTGTACTGGCAACGTCCCTCGTGTTGGTGTTACGGGGAACGGTTGCCCACCTTCTGTCTGTGGCCACCACACTGCTTTTTCCTGCCTGTTGGGGTACTCTGCCTCCCTCAGCCTGTGTGCTGCTGGCCTCTCTCTGCGTGTCCTCCTGCCACATTGGGTCAGTTACTAGATCATCCACCACCTCCTCCTCTTCCACTTTCGCACCATGGTCCTCCTCCTCACTTTGTGGCAATTGTGTCTCGTTATCGTCCACCTCTTGTGACAAATTGCCAGCGTCGCCTTCCTGTGGCCGTGGCTGTTCAAATATTTGGCCATAGCTACATGAGATCTACTCTTCCACCACTTCAAGCGGAGCAGGCGAGGGACACAAATATGGATATGGACCAGTGAAAAGCTCTTCAGAGTGTCCAACTGTGGGATCAGTTGCTGTCTGACGACACTCGGCATGGTGGGAGAAAGGAGCATCAAGGTGAGGAGCAGTATGCAGTCGAGACTCACGGCTACTAAGACTTGACCGTGTGGAAGACAGACCGGACGTGGTGGTGCTCAGGTGACTGGAAGTATTATCTGCTATCCAATTAATAACCTGTTCACACTGATCAGTTCGCAATAGTGGTGCTGTTGTGTGCTTCCATAGTAATTCGGTCAAGAACTGGGAGCGAGAAGATGTGGCTGTTGGTTGTGGCACATTTTCACCTTGGCCACGGCCCGATCCTCTGCACGCACCATCACCAGAACGTCCAGTTCCACGTCCCTTGCCACGCTCCTTGCCCATTGTAAATGAAATAAAATAGCTTACACTCTCACTATCAATGGCAAAAGGGTAATATAAAGGATATTTGAACCGTGGAAGAGGAAAACCACAGTTCTAGTTATCTGGCCTACACCAGACTCTTTTAAACAGATATATTTGTGTCTGATCAGTCAGCGAGACACTGAAAATGTTTTTTTTTATGCAAAAAAGACAAAAAAGTGGATAATACAGAGATTTGAACTGTGGAACTGCACAACCACAGTTATAATTTCCTGGTGTATACCAGACTTGTTAAAATAGATATATTTGTGTCTGAACAGTCAGTGACACACTCAAACTGTTTTTTTTTATGGAAAAAGGTGGATTACACCCAGATTTGAACCGTGGAAGAGGAAAAACTCAGTTCTAGTTCTCTGGCCTACGCTAGACTCTTTGAAACAGATATATTGGTGTCTGAACAGTCAGCGAGACACTCAATTTTTTTTTTTTGGGGGGGTGGCATACCAAAAGGTTAATAAGACGGGTATTTGTACAGTCTACTGAGGGAAAAAAAAGAAAACAGGATTTTTCCTGGCCCCTGAGAACTGGGGATAAGTCTAGCAATTTGACCAGCAGGAGCACACAGGACTGCAATGCAGTGTTTGTTGGTATAACCACTGCGTCTCCTGTACAGCCTCCCTGCCTGCCTGACATTTGGGATGGATATTAGTCCTGAGAAGGACTGTTTGTTTGATTTGGCAGGCTTTAGAAACCCTACACTAACAATTTCGCAGTATAAATCTCTCACTAGCTCTGCAGCATTGACCCTACACTGTCTGATCCGGAGCAATTGTGTCCAAGATGGCGGCGCTCGGTTTTAAATACTCGAGGTGACACTGTGCGGCCAGCCAATCACTGTAATGCCCACAATCAACATGGCTGCGGCATTACAGTGACTGGCTGGCAATCCCTGCATGTTTATTGGCTCTGTAAAGAGCGCCAAACGTGCAGGGCGGAGACCCGAGCTCCCGCCCGAGTAACAAGGAAATGCTCAGTGCTCGCCGAACATCCCGAGTAGTGAGATGCTCGGGCGAGTAACGAGCAGTGTCGAGCATGCTCGCTCAACACTAGTGGGGAGTTAATTAATTGTTTGACCAAATATAGCAGGATCATTTTCAAGTGGATAATTTTGTACGGAAAAGAGTTGGATGCTGTAGATCGCGCAAGAGGGAACATTTGTGATTCATTTATTATCAAGGGACTCACCCATCTTAGAATTAGGAATTCCGCATACTTTGGGTTCTAGCCATGTACATGTGTCTGATTCTGAAGCTCTCCCACTTTAAGTCAATGGCACTAAGCTGTAGCAGAAAACACAGGTGCAAGTGTCAGTACTATTGTGAAAGGACCCCTGTGTCTTCATTAAGGGCAGGATCTCAAACAATCATATATTAATTGTCCACTTTAGGAGTCAAAAGAAATGTAGCAAACTTGCTTCATGATAACCCATGGGAACTATATTTGATCACTAGTATTCCCGGAACAGGTGGACATCCTCTTTCAAGGCATTATTCCAACTTGTTGAATCATCATCTATCCTCAGGATAGGTGATAACATAATGATCACTGAGGTCCTACCCCTGAAACTTCCACCCATCTCAACAATGGGGCTATAAAATTGCCAATCAGGATATAACGATGGCCATGCATGCACACCACGACTCCATTCATTGTTTACGGGAATGCCAGAGATAGTAAAATACAGCTCTCTTTATCTCTGGTAGTCTTATAGATAATGCAAGGTGTGGTAGCATACATAAGTGGTCAACTTTCCATTGTGGCAGGGCATTGCAGAACCCCCTTTCTCAACATTGGTGGTGGTCCCAGTAGTCCGACCTCCAAAGATGAGCAAGCAAGTTACCACCTAGTCTGTGAATAGTGAATAAGTGTACCCAAAGATGTGAAATGCAATTCACTCTGCACTAGTTGGGTTTTGGGTTCAGCCGTCCATCACAGATTGTCTTCACTTCTATGCCTACCGTAATTGTCCTGGCTTCATGGCCATCCCTGGTACCTCTTAGACCCCATAACATCAAGACATTATGGCGTCATGCACATCATGACATAGCAGGGACTAGCAAGTGCCAGGGATTCCCAGGATGCCAGGACAAGGTTGCCACATATCTCTGGCTATAAAACCAAACCAGAATTTCCATTTGATCATGAGAGAGAAATAATTGAATTCTTTAGGACGAGCTATGGGATAAGAAGGGCCCATATACAGTTTTTGGGACCTTCTTCAGTCTGTGTCCACTACGGGATTCCAAATGATATGAGTATAATTTTGTTTTTATGTTCATACATTTGCAGTGTAAATATTAATGATACTTTATAACAGTCAAATATACCATTTACTTCCTCAGTAACAGATCATCAATCATTTGCCAAACTTTTTTTTTGGGCACATGCCATATTTAGCCCTTTTTCTGCACTGCTTTTGTTGCAGAGCAAACTAGTGCAATGATCCATAACCTGCAATGAAACACATTTTCTTTTGATGTTCTCACTCCTATCCAGCACTGGGACCAAATAAAGCAGCGCCAGATGATAACACAATGCCAGCACAGCCTGGGTAAACAGAGCAGATGTTGAATGGCACCAAAACACCTGCTACATGGGTAACCTCGACTACAAATAGGGTGATACAATAGCACAGACCATCCTGCAAAATCAGAAACAAAATGTACAAATAACTGCATTTTCCAGGAATCTGCTTTCAGCTTTAGAATTTTTTTTTTACTATGTTGAAAAGGATAATACAAAAAGTTTTTCTTTCATAAATTATAACTTTTTAGGATTAAATTACTGTACAGGAGAATAACACCAAATATCTCCAAAAGTTGTTCTGTATTAGATCCTTGATGGATTGTGAGATGTGTGTCTGCTCAGGGTGGTATAAATGTATATACCCGTATCCGCATCACAATAATACGGTACCTGTTGTAAATAGCTTTAATCATCTGTAGTAATGTTGTTATTCGGTCACAAGACGTCACTGCTGCCTAAGCATTACTGAAAGACTATAAGATTCAAAATGAATGTCAGAGGTGGAGCTACAATCTGAGATGATGTGAAAAACAGGAAGTGGAAGTGCGGCCATCTTAAGGGCAGTCAGCAGTTATTGAGAACAGAGAGACAACGTGCTGGAGGGGAATCCAATGACATCCTCTTGTGAAAGAATCCCACCCGAGACCAGAACAGAGACAAAGTGGAGCTGATCGTGTCCGTGACCAGAACCTTTCCAGATTTGAGGATATTTCTGCCAGGGATGCTGCTGAGAGAAAAGGCCAGGACCTAGCGTAAGTGGCGTTGGATGCCCCTGGGGAGTTAAGTCACACTCATCAACAGTACCATCACCTGCTGGAGGAACCTTGCATCTTTCCGTATACATCGATTGTTTGTCCGGAGCAGACCCGTGTCGGTAAGAAAACTTAGGCCCACTGTGCCGCTGCAGTGGGTAACCTTGCACGAATCTCACTACATTCAGGTGCCAAAATACTCAAGGCTGAGAAAGAGCCTGTAGTTGGATAGATAGGCACATTGACTGTTTCAGGCCATGATTATTGCCAAAATCAGCGTCCAGAACTTCCGGATTTGCTGCCACGTTTCCTGTTTGTTCTATAATTAAGAATCCTAATCCAGTGTCGACAAAGCACACAATGGACTTCAGACCAAACTTGAACTTCTCTTTGTTTCAGGGGAGAGTTTCTGAGAAACGCTACAGTACGGGATACTTGTTCAAGTTCAATAGACTTTGTTTACGGTTAAATAGTGGTTGAAGTTGGTTAACTTTTAGGGTATTTTTGAAATAGTCGAGGACGGACTATTCCTCTGAGTTCATTGAAGTCACATCAGGATGGGAGAGGGATATTTGGTTGGGGTATGGGGTATAGAGGTAATTGATTGTAAGATTTTAAACTGTCTATACAGCAGCCCCGCAGGCGAGCCAGTACGTTACACTCGTATAATTGTCCCTGTTCAGAGGGTGTTAACAGGTAACGGGTCGCTGGTTTAGACAGGCTCGTCAGTAGGTAGATTTACAGAAAGTATAATAGGTATAGAAAATATAGTAGATACAGATTGTTTGGGCGCCACGCTGTGCAGCACAAGGGTCTCAGCCTCCCGGCTGAATGTCTGTATAATGTTTTGAATGTTTTCTATTTTCTTGGTGAGTCATCCACATAACTAAGTAAAATAATTACAGTGAGTGAACTGTGTAGGAGCACACCCCAGTGCACAACCTACAGGATGACGATAGATTTTAGCCATAGATTTTTCTTCAGGAGAATGAGACGACCATCTGTAGCAGGCTGTTTCAGGGATCTTGCCTCCCATCAATATAGCAGATAGGCATTTGATGTGGCTTTCAGTGGTGGACATGCCATTGGTGCAACCTGTGTAGCCACATAGGGGCCCAAGACATAAAAGTGACCAGTTTTACCTCCAAAACAAGTGGAAATGTGCAGTATTGTAAACTACTTATCTACAAATGGCCCATATACTATTCTTGCACATAGGCCCACATCTGTCTATCTGCCTCTGGTGGTTTTTATGGGGTACTGGTTCTCACTGAAGAGACCTAACAGCTATACAGTAGAGTTTTATAGGCAATTCTCCATGCAAAAAGTATTCAGACATGTTCTCCTCCGGAAGGGATAAAGCTGTCTCTCCTATGCCACAATGTCACATAATGGAGGTACCTGCCATGTAATTCAATGCTTGACCCATAGAACAGCCTTGAAATGTGACCATTGAATTTAATTAAATTGGAATCTTCTACAAATGGAGATGCACATCTCTAGACAATTTTTTCCAGCCCCTATAAGAACAGAGCAGGGTGCTGGGTAGGAAGCCTCTTATCTATGTTTTGTGGGGTTCTCATTAACGAGAGAAGGAACCATAAAACTGCTGCCTATAGATGGTGTCTCTTCCTTAGGAGCAGACTGTGGATCTTACATGGACAAGGTGGCCACCACCAATAGGTGACACTTGAGAGATAATTTACTTCCTAATGGAGGAGAGATAATTTATATATATTTTTTCCATGGAGTATTGCTTGGATCACTTCAAGAAGAACCAGTACCCAATGAAGGATATTGAGAAAGAAGACACCTGGTGTAAATGCACAACACTTATGTAAAACGTCTATTCATTAAAACGTCCAGGCTGTTAATGATTAGTGCCTCTTAACCTAGAAGTCTATTAATGATCAGACAAATAAATGACACCTTAATGAATACCATCTGTTCGCAGAGTAACATGTTGGCTGCGTCAGCTTGATAATGACATAATACCGAATTCAAAACACTATCAGAATAAATGGCTCCTTGACACTTCCGTATCGGATAGCGGTGTCTAAAACTTCAAGTAATGGAAATAAGTTCAAAGTATCAAGTGCAAAGAAAGAATTTACCTGACGTATTTGCCATTGAGATTTAATTTACTGGATTTTTTTTGTTGTTAGTTTTGCTGACAATACGACTTCTGAAGGCATCTGGTCCAAGAGCCAAACCATTACCATAAAGTATTGTCGCAGATGGCAGCTTTCCTGACGGGTCATCTTAATGGTTGGGAACCTACAAAAAAAAAAAGTCTGGATCTTATCCAAACACTGTGAAATATTTGTTTTCCCAAGGATTTGCTTCTTGTGCTTATTGTTTGAGGAACACAAGAGAGTCATGGTTTCCAACGTTGAGAGCCAAAGCTATATGAGATAGGGGCAAGGGACAGGCTCTTTAATATCTGTTTGGAGGTATCAAACATTAGCTAAGCTTTATAATCACACATCAAATATTTGTTCTACTTTGTGACTGGTGTCAATGGTGAAAGTAAAGTACAATAAGTAACAAATGGGAGGGGACATAATAACAAAAATCACTCTTAACTTTAGGAACTGGAGAAAAGAGGCATACAAATTAGGAATTAGGTTAAGAACTTCAATTTCTCACGATACAAATTCAATACATTATTGTGACACGCTGGCAAGATCCTCAACAGGCTGCAATTCACATCACAGCCACTAGGTGGCCAAACATAGACACCTATAGCATGAACACCTTCCAACAAAGTGATCCAAAATCAAATTTTTCTTCTTTCAAAGCTGGTCATCTCAGGTTACTAATCTCAAGACATAAGGTAACCTATAAACATCCAAGCACCTATGGATGTGTCCACCATTATCTTTCAAGGGGTGATCAAGCTAGGCGAAACACGTTTCAAGGTATTTCATTACCACATGGTCTGTATGGATACTCTGTAGAAAAGATGAAATATTTTTAAGTTCCATTTTGCCAGCTTCATCAAACTTTTCCCAAAAATTTGATTTGCAGAAACCCTCCAAATTACGCTGAAGACGTGTGTGATGTCGTATAGAACTGTATCCAACACTTTTCAAACTCTTTAATGCAAATACAAAACACAGCCTCAATATTGTAAAAGTGACTTCACCGTATATAGTGATGGGTAAATGAAGGGTTTATCACTGCTGAGCTGTCACACACTATCTGTAATGTTTAGTCGGTGTTTAATGGCTTTCTCACTCTATCTCTATGACTAAGCTGTGACGTCCTCTCGCTATCCAGATTCACTAAAAAGCAGCTACTGCAATCCATGCCTTAGTTTTTATACAGGTTATGATAGTGCCTCCTGATTGGCTGTGCAATGCCATAGGATGTAAGAGCTGCAAAACACAATGGAGAAGCCTGTGTGGCTGAGTCTGAGGTCATGTGAGATCCAGCGGCTCCATCCTCCACCAATGTAGATAGCATCCTTAGGATGCAGACAGCTGTGATATTGGGACATGGGACATAGGAGAATGGTCACATGGTGATGTCTGTGGTCCCTGTTTTCAGCCTTTTGGTGGTCTCGGTGAAAGGGCTGGACTGGAACAGCCAGAAGGCCAGATATGGCCCACAGGCCACACTTTGTCCCGGTTTGTTTTGGAGCATTAGGCCAGTTATTTGCACTTGTAAGTTTTACCACATTAGGTTTTATAGTCATCTACTTTAGTGCTGATGTATGCACATCATATATAACGTGTGGTCTGGAGTATTTTGCATTATAATTCTATCTCCTGTACTAGCAGTATTAATTCTATACAACAATTTAGTGACTTCTTTTGTATCATTCTCCTAATTTAATCCAACAGTTTTCTCAATACTATCCACTAATAAAGATAAGGTCAATTTGCTTATATTTCAGTTTTCCAAATCGTTTTTTGGCAGTTTGTCTCAATATACAGTATATCGAATTCAATAGGAAAGATAAATATGGACCCAGTTATAGAAGAAAAATAAAATCAGACATACAGTACATATAATCAATCATGGGAGAGGGACTGGAGCACATTTGCTGAAAAATGTATCAAATCTTTATAAAGTTGCATTTGATGAATCAGTCAAATAAATCTGGGGTAAAAAAAAAAAAAAAAACTACCACAGTGATGAGCATTAAAAAAATAGAGACAAACATATATAGAATAGAATATAAAAGGGCGCAACTTAAAAGAACAATAAGGAAAAAAATATAAAAACTTGATAAACAAAGGTGCAAATGCTACAATTAATCGGACCCAAAGCCATGGATGTTGTTCCCTTACATACAACTATATGCCAAGTTCCATCGCATCTTTTGTTCTTTCTGCCCATTCTATAAGGTGTAAAAAAAGTGATCCTTGAATTAATTGCACCCATCTTTGATGTATTATTTAAAGAAAACGGGATCTCTCTGTAGGTCACACTGCCCATGGGGGCATTAAGGCATTAAGAAGCTGATCTGATTTGGCACCTTGCATGGTTTGAGGAGCTGAAATTTTACTAAAATACATATGTTCTTTTATGAATATTGGATTTAGTCAAAGTGTTTCTAAAGTGACATTTAATGGTAGTTACCATGTAGGTCAATGGTAAAGCGCATGAAACATAACTTGGGCATCAGCCAAACCAGAGATACCCATCAATAGAAGCTACAGATTGAGGTTTGTGGTGGCACCTCCTGTAGAGTATTTAAGACCCCTATCCAAATCTGATTCATCTATGGTTTCCCCAGTGCCCAACGTTAAAGATATGCCTCCCGTTACCGTAGAGTTGCTACATAATTTACACTAATTTCCTAATGTCCAACAAAGCCCCTTTTTTGAGAAGTAGGGACAGAAAAGTAAATATCATGAGCACCGTCAACGAAGTTTGGCATGCAGTCATTAATAAATTCTTGTAGTGTCCAAATTATTGACTGTATTTGGACAGTAGGCAGAGAATCTGGTAAAAAAAAAATCCCCGAATTCTTTAGTTTAGTGTTTAAATTCAGAAAATAGAGTTCGAGCACATAAAGTACAAACCCTGTGCTCAGCCGTAGAAAACACCTACATTATGTCTGATGACTTCCCGTGGTGGCACAGGCACAGCTTGACATCCAGTCCAGGCACTGATAAAATGGTCTACTTATTTTAAGATGAGAATCTAGGTGAAATCAATTTTTCCTCTACAAATGCAATACTTTCGCCATGGCTTGTACTGTCACACACAGAACTTTTTAGCTGAAGGCAAGTTATATATAATGAGGTCTCCTAGAACAAATGTATGTACAAAGAGAAAAGGTGAGAACTGAAGAACAGAGGTAACCGCGAAACAGTAAAAATGGACAGAAACGCAGGAAAAGGAGCTAATTAGCACAAGAGGGAACATCACAAATTTATGATAATAGATTAGATAAAAAAAAAACTAAGAAAGAAAATTCTTAGGAGAACTGATAAGCACATTGTTAATATATTACGTTTTAATTAAATTAATCAAGAATGGATGTCCTAGCTCATTGTGACAAGCCGCTGACCATTAGGTCCGGTCCTACATTGGAAGGGTGCTTTGGGATTTCTCAGTTCTGATGGGGCATATCTACAAATTGAAAGAAGCAGAGGAAAAGTATTCTCCAGTGTTGATTTCAGAATAAAACTTCACTTTTATTGTAAGTCTTTTTATAAAAACAGATAAACAGGCAAACCATCGATAACCTTGGCTATAAACCGACGCGTTTCGACTAAAATGTCTTATTCATGGAGACCATGAATAAGACGTTTTAGTCGAAATGCGTCGGTTTATAGCCAAGGTTATCGGAGACCATGGAGTCCATGAATAAGACATTTTAGTCAAAATGCGTCGGGTTATATCCAAGGTTATCGGAGACCAAGGAGACCATGAATAAGATGTTTTAGTCGAAATGTGTCGGTTTATAGCCAAGGTTATCGGAGACCATGGACACCATGAATAAGACGTTTTAGTCAAAATGCGTCGGTTTGTAGCCAAGGTTATCATAGACCATGTAGACCATGAATAAGGCATTTTAGTCAAAACATATTGGTTTATATCCAAGGTTATCGGTGCTTTGCCTGTCTATCTGTTTTTATGAAAAGACTTACAATAAAGGTGAAGTTTTATTCTGAAATCAAGGCTGGAGAATACTTTTCCTCTTCTTCGTTCTATTTGAAATACGTCCCGGACCAGGGCAGCTCCGTGCAGTGACTCCTTCACAAAAGAGTGTCCGAATACAGCGATGAGCTGACTTTCCAATTTCCCCTCTCCCTCCTGCATTTATCTGAAAATTAAGACAGCCTGTCTACATATTAATCCTAGGTTGTGATGACATTATAATACATTGAAATAATAATATATTGCACAGTACATGAATTATTATAATAAGAAATAAGCTAATCGATTCGCAGGACCCTGGTCCAGTAGACGGGTCTGTATTCCATGGCCAGTGAACCGGAGCTATGCAAACTGCCTCCTACCTGCTGCAAAGCGCGGTTCCTCTTTTGATTTCCCAGCTGGGCACAATGTCATCTTTGCATCATGATGCAAACATGATATCGTGTTAGGTCAGTTAATGAAAAGAAGAGGTGTGGGTGGTAGAGAGTGGTGGGACTCCCAGCAATCAGTATTATATCTTGGTTATATAGTATATCTTGCTAAGTTGGAAATAACCCTTTAAATTCCAGTAGATGATGGATGTGCTGATCTGAGGCTGACCATTTACATTAGATAGCTGCCGGCTGATCGTTCGGCCAACAGCCATCTCATCCGATACTCCCATACACAGTAATGCACGCTTGGCCAAGTGCCCTGTGTTCTTCATGTTGCCCAGTCGCTTATTTCAAGGAGAGCAATTCAATCAGCATTCCAAAATTGAACATGCACGATTTACATCTCCTTTGACCATCAGTTGGTTGACACCCCCATACACATTAGACCATTATCTAAATATTCGGGTTCAGCTGACTTCAGTCAAACATGTATGGGGCCCTCAAGGGGGCACTAGCTTTCATATACATGTGATAAGTAGAGATAATCAAACCCGAATTTAAAAGTTCATGGTTCATACCGGACAGTTAGTGTCCAGTGCTAAACGCTGAACATGGACTTCTCCCTGAAGTCCATTGCAATGTTCAGAGTTCCTGGCGAAGGAGAGAGAGAGAAAGAGACAGAAAGAAAACTGTCCAGTGCTAAAAGCCAAAAACGGACTTCTCTTGGAGTTCCAGGGAAATGAGAGAGAATTTTCCAGCTGAAAAGTTTGGGTCCAGATTCTTTTCAATGGGGTTTGGGTTCTGGCTAAAGTTTGGATACGGTTCTGGTACCTGAATGGAACTTTGGAATAAGGTTCTGGTTGGATACCAGAACCTAAACTTCCACGGGTCCACTCATCCCTATTAATAAGGCCTTGCCATGATAAGGAAGGCTTCTAACCTTTAGGCAGTGTTTTCCCATTGTTTTCACAGTGTTTTCTCTCTTTTAATGCATCATTTTGTTGCAATTTTTCAAAACTGTTGCAAAAACTTTGCAGTTCGACTGAAAAAAATAACTAAATAAAAATGTAATGTGTGAACGCAGCCTTAAGCTGTAAAAAAGTGAAGTATTAGGTAGTGATATGTCCACATAAATGTGAACTGCATGAACCTAAGTCCACTCGATATATTATGGAGGGTGAGTAACTGTAATACCCGATACATCGCCATATCAGGACATGTACTTTGTTGACACAGTTTTGATAAAAGTAATGATCAAGGCAAGACACATTTACTATATTTTGCTTAGTGCAGGGTCTGATGGGCGGAGCATGACTCAAAGTACAACAGAAAAATCAAGAGTCATGCCCCGCCTCTCTGACTCTGAATTTACAATACATTGTATCAGTTGTATCTGTTCCTTTAAACTTCTGTAACAAATATAATTCCACTTCCTTTTCTTACCTTGATGAATTCACCTGATTGCTCAGCATTCAACTGAATTTGCTTTTTTTATATACATTAACAGTGTTTATGTTATATCTATTTTCTCATTCTGATCCAGTTAAACAATTTCTTTCTTTCTTTGCTCTACGTTTTTCTTTTGCTGTTGTTTTGTGTCAATTCTTGTTGCTTTCCCATTCACTGACACAGCGAAACAATGGAGTTCATACTAGCTCCGAACATTAATAAAAGTTCAAATAATTCATTAAAGTAAATGAATCCATGTTTCGATGTGAAAAGCAGACATCTGCTGTGCACATAAATGTTGTAAAATACATGCACAGAAGCTAATTGTGATGGAGACCGCTTAATGTCAAAGCGCAGAATAAAAATATTGTTCCGGAAGTTTAAACAATAGCAGATCAGAAATGGGAAGCATTACAGCAACTCTCCTCGGTGCTATCAAATCCAATAAAATGCAACCTGCTGACAATGCCTTGCTTTTAAAGGAGGTGAAGAGGTCTACAATAAAATGTTCATAATAATATTTAACCATATTTTCTTTTTTACGTTTCCTTTTGACTTGACATATCATGAGATGAGTGGTATCCGGTAACCGACTGTAAAAAGCAAAAAAATGATTCTGAAATACTCTGTTAGGAGATGTTTATGCTATATGTGTCTATGTGTTGCAACCCAGTGGTTGGGATGAGAATTGCAGTCTGTTTAGCCAAAATGTTCACGTTGAGATAATGTAATGAATATGTATTTTGATAAATTGGAGATGGACTTAATGGAAAACGATTTGTAGGACCATCGACCACTAGATGGGAGCACTGAAAACTGCCTCTGAACTGACGACATCCATGGCTCTTCTTTCATTAGCCAGACTGACGCAATATCAAAGTTGTGGTGTGATGCACATGTCACATTGCACCAAGCCGGCAAATCAAGAGGTGGTTCTCCGGGCACGGTCCAATGGCCATAGATCACTGACGTGGTTAATGGTCCTGCAAATCGATTCATACCATATCTAAATATGAATGAGCAAAACTTCTGAAAGTCTTTTTGGGCAAAGTCATTCAAATTAGTCCGAAGATTCTATTTGTTCTGAATCAAAAGTGATCCAATTGCCATGAACAAACGGTTATACTCTGAGGTCGTGCAAGACCCCAAAACACAAAACACAAAAAGGGATGGAAGGATTTAAAAAAAAAAATAATAATTATACTCGTTTGTCCTAAGTCTCCACCTGACTCCTTACACTTCCTCTGCTGCAGCTTCTCTGGTCCTCTGCGTAGATGTCTAGTTCTTCATCACTGAGGCACACGCAGTCGCTTGGGAGGGCAATGTACATCATTGACCACATTTAACTGTGTAGATCTCAGTCCTGGAAGAATGAAAGACCAAGTCAGATTAGGTCCTATAACAGCTGAGTTAAACTTTTTTTTTCAGTTTTAGAGCCAACGAATTCGTCACCATTCAATTTACAGTGTTTGTGCCAATCAAATTATGAGAATTTCAGTTTTCTCAAAATTCTATATTTTTGGAAAACACTTAAAAAATTCATATCGTAACAAATGAATTTGCTCATCTTTAGTCCTTAATTAATCAAACTTGCAAGAATAAAAGGGTGCACACATCTTTACGAAGTGCATTTGGTTGAAACAGGTGTCAGGGAGGTTCTACTGAATGAAAGGAATTGTTAATAAGAAATGTTAAAGAAGAAAAGGGAACAGAGATCAGATGCAATAAGGCTTGGCGCGAAATATGTGTTTTTAGGACAAGTTTCTAATTGTGGACGTTGAGAATTGATCTTGGGGTAGTGCATTCCAGAGAACTGGTGCAGCATGAGAGAAATCTTGGCATTGGCAGAGGGTGGTTCGAATAATGAAATAAATTAGTTTTAGATTGTTGACAGAATGTAGAACTTTGGTAGGAAAGTAGAGAAAGATGACGCAGCAAAAATGGAGTGGTCCAGCCCTGTTGAAAGCTTTGTAAGAGGGAGTAATGCGTATTGATCCAGGATCATCCCAAAGTAATGAAGCTACATTTCTTGTTCCAAGCTGAGGTCTAGACCATGACAATTAGATTTGCAAATGATATGCTACATTTGCTGGCAGAACAGTCCCACCCTTGACCAGATGCCCAAAGCGGGCATCCAGTGGTCACTCTGATTTACCAGTTTTAGAAAAATCTTTAATCCCTCTTGTCCACTATATTAAGTCCATTGGGATATATGGCTGGAAACCATGGGGCCCTATAGCAAAACTTCGAAGAATGGAGCCACATTCCACTATGACCACCATCAGCAGAGTTTATGGCTTTTATAATCTTTCCTCTACCCCTTGTTCCTTTTCCTAATGCAACCCACCAAGAGATGGGTTACTTGACTAATATCTCATAGGAGCGGCTATCCTAGTATCTGTAGCCCGGGACTTAGACTGTCTTTACACCAGTTCTGAACTCTAAAAGATGCAATTTGAAAAACAAAATCTGTCCATTTTAAAGAAGATTAAAATAAAAATGTTCTATATCCGTTAAAACAGTAAACCACAAAAAATGAACATATTGCAAATCTGGTGGTGAGTGGAGCTTTCACCTCTCTGGACCTCGGATTTCTGCTGGCAGAACATTCTATTGAACAGCTTTGCCATTTGAGAGGCCATTTGTTTAAATAAAAACACAAAAAATCCTCCAGATAATTAGATATTTCTCTTTATTTATTGAAATGAAGTGAACTGGCTTCAGCTAAACAAGTTGATTTTGATCAGTGTACTGTGAAATCAATAGCCGGGCTCGTCAGATGGGGTTTATGGCACGGAAAGGAGAAAATAATATAACAGGCTGGTCCTTTTTTTTCCTACACTTAACCAACTAATGTGTTCTAATGAATCTGGGTAGTAAGATTAGATAGATAGATAGATAGATAGATAGATAGATAGATAGATAGATAGATAGATAGATAGATAGATAGCAAGGAAAATAGCAACACAATCCTAATTTTGTGGGTGAAATAATTTTGCAAGAGACCAGCCAAAAAGCTTCCAAAAATATAAAAAAATAGCATGGAAGCAGCACTCCAATGGAAATAAGCAAAATAGTGGAATTTATTCAGCTGTGAAAAAAATCAATTTTTTTAGATAGATAGATATATAGATACATAAATTATAGTGTCACAATTCCACCACTCACAGTGTAGTAAAGATGCTGTGAGTGATAGCACAACCGCCCTTTAGGATCAAGGGTGTGCTAAGCTGTCTGGATTGTGAGTGACAGCTTAGCCGCCCAGTCTGAGTCAGGAGCATGATAAAATGTCAATATTGTGAATGACAGCTCAGCTGATCAATCTGGCCAGTCTTGTGGGGTTTCCTCCTGGTGTCGCTCGTTCTGGGTGATTACCTGGGTATTTAGCTGGCTGGCAATAATTGGAAGATTTCCAGTTGTAGCTTAGCTTAAGTAGTGTGTTTGCTCTGTACGCTGAGCTCTTATATTTTGATCTTTGCTGCCCCACCTTGGACTTACCTTGGACTTGTCTTTGACCATCCATTTACCTAGCCCCTTTGTTATGATCCGCTACCTTTTTGGAATTCTGACCCTGGACTGTGACCTGACTACACCTTTGTCTTACCTCTCTTTTTATTACGTAACTTCCTGGCTTATGACCTCGAACTTGCTGACTTTCCTGAGTCACAGCTTGTCAGTGAGAAGTGACTCAGTGTCACAGATAGATACTATATTTAGATAAATAGATATGAGATAGATAGATAAATGATAGATATGAAATAGGTAGAAAGAAAATACGAGATAGATAGATACATAGATAGATAGATTGATAGATAGATAGATAGATAGGGAGTTGCTAGTGGTAGTATTTCTACTTCCTGGTTTGGAGTTGAAGAAGAAAGTTCAGTGTTTGGAGTAGGCGGTTGGGGAGTTTTTCAAGAGATATTTGCATAGAGCTGGTTTGAGTGTTTATCCTACTCCTCCCATTTGGTTTCTCCTACCTATTCTTCCCCTGATTCACACTCTGTTGTTTTGTGAGTGTATTTGTATAATTGTAGTTTTCTTTTAACCTTGTCTGTTTACCCCTTTCTCTCTGATTAGTGTTTTCCTATACAAGTTGGTCTCACACCTCCCTGGATGGGGGAAGGAACAGATAAGGATTAAGAAAGGAGCAAAGCAAGGTACAAGACCCCGGAATCTCCACCATTTGGGTACTTCAGGGACAGGGATAGTCTAGGGTGCCCCTAGCTCGAGGGATCGGGTAGGTACCCACAGTACCTTGTCCATATGTGACAGCAGGTATAGGTGGCAACCCAAAGGTTCCAAATCATCAAACTATTCTACATAAAGAAGCAATGAAAAGTAAGCAGCAATATGTTTCACTTGCTCTTGAGTTGAAAAACGTTGCCTCCTGTTCACGTGAGCCAATAAGTACACCAGTTTTTTTTTTGCTTGTTTTGATATAAGTAGATAGACAGATGAATAGATAGCTAATTAGCGAATACATAGATAAATGCATATATTATTTTTTTCCAAAACCTCACAAAACCCATGGAATGCTTAATCACAACCATTTCCTGTACTCCTTTGAGACTTAAAGTGGTAAAACCATACTTTATAAACCATAACATTTGATAACATTAATCCTGCTAATACCGGATTAGTGGAATTTTCTATGTCATTTTTGCAGAAAATTAGACCAATGCGGTTAAGAGCTCATCTAATCTCGAGTGCTCGGCTCGGCTCCTGGTATGGAAGCGTTTATGATGGGGGAAATAATGAGAAATGTTATCAGGCTTCACTTTAAGCCAATAACACATCTCTCTATCACTTCACATCAATATTACCTCGCGGTGGAAAACTTCCCGAAAGGTCACATGGCCATAAAAAATACCATTTGTTGATACGCGCTCTCATCATATGTCATCAGCGCTCTCAAATCCCATTTGGGTAGATAAGTAGATGAAGAATTCTCCTAATATCTCTCCAGAAAGATGTGGAGAGTCCTCGTATATTACAGCACAGCATCCATTATACTATGTATAGATAAATACCTACTACAACTATGGATAAGTACTTACTGCGGCTGCAATCTTTGACACCATTCACACTTAATGAACCCACTTTCCAGGGATAAATGGATTACTGGATTTTAACCCCGTCAATGCTCAGCTGCTGCCCATGTAAAATATGTTTCAATGAGTTGTTACTTGATCAATATTTATTGATTTCGTTTCCAGCCTTAATGTGATGGAAAGAAAAAAACTGGAAGAAAAGATATGGAGAAGAGCAGCGGTGGTGGGGATTATCCATATTGCTACAAAATGGTTTTCTGATCAATCGTCTTCTATTCGTGTGAAATCCTTCCTTCAGTGCTGAAAACAAGGGATGGATAATCAGACGCAAGAATAATGAGAATGAGTTAAATTTTTACAAAAAAAAGTAACAATCTTTCTGTGTTTTTAGACTTTCGATTGACTTTCAAAGTAAGTTTTTTATAAGAACAATTTCACACAAGACATTTTTGGAAAACTGCATTTTTGATGTTTTAAATGTAGATATTGCAGCATTTTTTAATATATTGGGGAATGTAATAGATAAATATAACCTGTACTGTGCGAATTAGATAGATTATAGATTACTGGCATGATAGATTGTGACCCAATGAAAGAGTTTTCTGAAAGTCATGTTTAATGGCATAGCAGTAAATCATATCATAAACTCAAGAAAAACAAGGAAAAGAGAGAGATACAATGATAGATAATGAGATAGAGAGATAAAGAAAAACAGACATTTAAAGTATGAAAAAAGGAAAGAAATGTAAAAAAATAGAAAGAAGGAAATAAAGAAAAATAACTGAAACAATGAAAGAAAAAAAAGATGAAAAGTAAGTTGGAAAGAAGAAAGAAAGAGAGAAAGAAAGGAAGAAAAAGGAAGAAAGAAGAAAGAAAGTAGAAAGACTGAAGGAAGAAAGGAAGGAAAGAAAGAAGGAAAAAACGATGAAAGAGAAAGATACAATGATACATAAAGAGATGGAGAGATAAAGAAGAAGAGAAATAAATATTATGAAAAAGGGAAAGAAATATTGAAAAACAGAAAAAGGAAATAACGAAAAAATAAAAAATGAAAGAAAGAAGAAAAGTAAAGTAGAAGAAAGAGAAGGAAAAAGAAAAAAGAAGAAAAATGGAAGAAAGAGAAAAAGAATGAATGAAAAGCAAGAAAAAAAAGAAAAAGAAAAGAGTGAAAAAATGAAATAAAGAAGAAAGAAAAGAGAGAAAAAGGAAAGCAAGAAAGAATAAAGATGGTAGAAACAAAGGAAAGAACAAAAGAAAGATGGAAAAAAGAAGAACGGAAGAAAGAGAGAAAGAAAGAAAGAATGAATAAAAAGAAAGATGGATGGAAAAGAGGAAAGAGAGAAAGAAAAAGGAAAGAGGGAAAAAATGAAATAAAGGAAGAAACAAAAGATAAAAAGGGAAAGTAAGAAAGAATGAAGTAAAGAAGCAACAAAGGATGGAAGAAAGAAAGGAAAAAAGGAACAAAATGAAAAGAAAAAGAAAAGAAAGATGGAAAGAAAATATGAGATAGATAATAGACAAATAGATAGATGATATATAGATAATAGATAGATAATAGATAATGGATATATATATACATATATATATACATATATATATAGATAGATAATAGATAGATAGATAATCGACAGATAGAGATATACACTGCTCATAAAAAATAAAGGGAACACTTAAACAACAGAATATAACTCCAAGTAAATCAAACTTCTGTGAAATCAAACTGTCCACTTAGGAAGCAACACTGATTGACAATCAATTTCACATGCTGTTGTGCAAATGGAATAGACAATAGATGGAAATTATTGGCAATTATGAAGACACCCTCAATAACGGAGTGGTTTTGCAGGTGGGGACAATAGACCACATCTCAGTACCAATGCTTTCTGGCTGATGTTTTGGTCACTTTTGAATGTTGGTTGTGCTTTCACACTCGTAGTAGCATGAGATGGACTCTACAACCCACAGAAGTTGCTCAGGTAGTGCAGCTCATCCAGGATGGCACATCATTGTGAGTTGTGGCAAGAAGGTTTGCTGTGTCTGTCAGCGTAGTGTCCAGAGGCTTGAGGCGCTACAAGGAGACAGGCAAGTACACCAGGAGATGTGGAGGGGACCGGAGGAGGGCAACAACCCAGCAGCAGGACCGCTACCTCCGCCTTTGTGCAAGGAGGAACATTAGGAGCACTGCCAGTGTTAGAACCCTCCTGATAGTTTTTACTAACTTGTGTTTTGCGGTCACATGACCATCTGCCTTTATATTCCAGCTCCGCCCTTCTGGCTTTGCTGGACTTTAGTCTTGTTTGACTGTTTTGCTAGCCTGGTGCTTCGGTGCCTATCTCTGTCAGTTCGCTTGGTCCTCTGGGACCTTTAGTACATTTTTGTCAGTTTGTCTTTTGTTTTCCACAACAACTTATGTTTAGGAGGTGTCCCATTTTTGTCCCAGTCCTTAGTTCTTTTAGGGACCCCTCCCTTAATTCTATAGGTCATCGTTCAGACTAGCCGAGGACTAAGGCGGGTCTGATCACTAGCAACAGGCAGCCCGCTACATCGTAGGGATTCAGCTTAGTCTTACTGTAGGGACAGCTTTCCGCTATCTTTCCTTAGTTCATGTTGCAGATCATAACAGTAAGTCTAGCCCAAAAAAATTAAAGGAAAGAAATTTGTGGATCAGTATGGTTTCCATCCAGGATTTGGCTCAATGCTTGCAGGGATTGTCTCTGGAGGTGGCCGAGCTCCAGCAACACGTGAGTAGCTGTTCTGGAGTGCATTTTGTCGAACACAAGGTAGGACTGCCTGATGTTTTTTATGGTAAACAGCAAGATTTTTTTTCCTTTAAAAATGCTTGTTTGTTATATTTTCGTTTGAGACCAAGATCCTCTGGGAATGAATCACAGCGTTTGGTTTTATTATGTCACTTTTGCGCAATGAACCACACGGGTGGGCCTTTTCTCTCCAACCTAATGATCCGTGTTTTAAGGCCTGTTGAAGAATTTTTTTCTGCTATGGGGCTGTTATATGACGATCCTGATCGAATCTCATCTGCTGAATCAGAACTTAGGCGTTTGAATCAGGGGTCAGATGATGTTGAAAATTATTGCACACACTTCAGGAGATGGGCCTCAGAAGTTAAATGGAATGATTCTGCGCTGAGATGTTTATTTCTTGCTGGTCTGAGTGAAAGGGTTAAGGATTTGCTAATTGCATTCCCTGCACCTGAGACACTGCAGGAAGCTATGCAGTTAGCTGTTCGTGTGGACAGGAGACTGAGGTCCAGGGTGAATGATGTAAAAACTCCTGTAACGTCAGGTCCTAGTTCCCAGAAAATCTGCTCTGACAGTGGAGAACCAATGGAGGTCGTGGCAATGTCACTCCACTCTCAGGAAAGAGACCGGAGATTCGCCGAAGGTTTGTGTCTTTATTGTGGTAAAGCTGACCATTTGATTAAGTATTGTGAGCGTCGTTTAAGTAAAGAAAAAAAAAAGGTCAGTTACGCCCGTATTGCTTGTTTACGCTCTGCAGGAGTATTTCTTTCAGGGAGTACTACTTTTCAAGGAGATTTGATTGAATTTCAGGTAGTTGTGGATTGTGGTTCAACACTTAATGTGATTGATAAAGGGTTTTTGGAAAACCTTAAATTCAAATCCAAACCTTTGTCATCACCTATTTCTGTGATTGCAATTGATAACACTCCTTTGAAATGTATTACTCACAAGACTGCTGCATTTTCCCTCACTATCAATGGAGTTCACCAAGAAATTTTGGACTTGGTTGTTTTGGATAATTTGCCCTCTCCAGTTGTTCTAGGATTGCCTTGGTTAAAACTGCACAATCCTTTATTGGACTGGTCTACTAATGTGATTAAGTCTTGGAGTCTGAAGTGCTATGATAAATGTTGTAATGGTCGCATTGCGGCTGTGGAAATAGGGGAATTACCTGTACCTATTCAAGATTTTTGGAGGTTTTTTTTTCAGATGAGGAGTCGCAAGTTTTACCTCCCCATAGGGATTATGATTGCGCCATGGAGTTTGTTCCGGGTGCTACTTTTCCCAAAAGTCGCTTGTTTAATCTGACTATCCCTGAAAGAAAGGCTTTGGAGGAATACATAGAGACTAGCCTGGCTGCTGGTCACATTAGACCTTCTAAGTCGCCTGTGGCAGTTGGATTCTTCTTTGTTAAAAAAAAGACCGGCGGTTTATGTCCATGTCTGGATTTTCGTGAAATTAATAAGATTACCGTACGCAATTCCTACCCATTGCCGTTAATTCCTGACTTGTTTAACCAGTTAGTGGGAGCCAAGTGGTTTTCCAAAATTGATCTCCGGGGGCATACAATTTGTTACGAGTGAAGGAGGTTGATGAATGGAAAACTGCTTTTAACACTTGGGTAGGTCATTTTGAGAATCTGGCGATGCCTTTTGGTCTTACCAATGCACCTGCATTTTTTCAGAACCTTATTAAGACCTTTGATTGGTAAGAATGTGGTTGTGTATTTGGATGACATTTTGATTTATTCACCAGATCTGGAGTCCCATTGGCAGAGTGTACGTGAGGTGTTGCAGTTATTGAGTGATAATTCACTCTTTGCTAAGCTGGAGAAATGTGAGTTTGCTGAGCAGAAAATTAGTTTTTTGGGCTACATTGTCTCCAGCGAGGGCTTTGAGATGGACCCTGTGAAGGTTCAGGCTGTGCAGGCATGTCCTAGGCCTATTGGTTTGAAATCTATACAGATATTTTTGGATTTTGCCAATTATTACAGGAAATTCATTAAGAATTTTTCTGTAATTGTTAAACCTGTAACCGATCTCACCAGGAATGGTGCGAATACGCCCCAGTGGACTACTGAGGCCATTGAAGCGTTTGAGTATCTCAAAGAGAGGTTCAGTTCTGCCCCTATCCTTATGCAGCCTGATGAGACCAAGCCTTTTTTGGTCGAGGTCGATGCTTCATCGGTGGGGGTCGGAGCAGTTTTGTCTCAGAAGAACAAGGGTGGAGTACATCCTTGTGGCTTCTTTTCGAGGAAATTTTCAGAAACCGAACTGAATTATGATGTTGAAAATCGGGAGTTGCTGGCTATTAAACTTGCGTTTGAACATTGGCATCATTTTTTGGAAGGCGCTAGATTTCCTATTCAGGTTTTCACAGATCATAAGAATCTGATCTATCTGGATGCTGCCAAGCGCTTGAATGCCCGTCAAGCTAGGTGGGCACTTTTTTTTCTCTGATTCATTTTTCTGTTACCTATATCCCTGGTACTAAGAATGTTAAAGCCGATGCTTTATCTCGCAGCTTCTCTCCTACGGTCGGTGCCGAGTAGGAGGAGAGCATTATACAGAAAGGTGTTGTGGTGGCGGCTTTGGACTCTGTTTTGGAGAATGGGATTCTGAAAGCTCAAGATGATGCTCCATCTAACACTCCCCATGGGAGGTTGTTCGTGCCTAGAGCCTTTAGGAGAGATTTGTTTGTGGAGTGTCATGAGTCTCGGTTGGCAGGTCATCCAGGAATTTCGGAAACTAAGAGACTTATCAGTCGCAGTTTTTGGTGGCCTGGATGGCAGAAGGAAGTCATCAGGTGGGTGCGTCAGTATACTGTGTGGGCTAGGTCAAAGTCTTCACATTCTCCTGCTGCGGGGTTGCTTTGCCCTCTGGAAGTTCCTAGTGCGCCTTGGACGCATCTCACAATGGATTTTATTACTGATCTTCCTGTGTCCGAGGGTTTTACTGTCATCTGAGTGGTCGTGGACCGTTTTAGTAAGATGTGTCACTTGGTTCCATTCATTAAGTTGCCCTGCGCCAAAACACTCGCTAAGGTGTTTGTTAAGGAGATTGTTAGGCTCTATGGCGTTCCCACAGATATTGTTTCTGATAGAGGACCTCAGTTTGTGGCTCATATTTGACGTGCTTTTTGTGACAAGTTGGGATCCCATTTGTCATTTTGGTCTGGTTATCATCCTGAGTCTAATGGACAGACTGAAAGACAGAACCAGGATGTTGAACAGTTTTTGCGTTGTTTTGTGGCAGACAATCAAGAGGTGTGGTCTGAGTTTCTGCCTCACGCAGAATTTGCTCTTAACAATCATACATCTTCCTCTGCTGGGTGTTCTCCTTCTTTTTGTTGTACTGGGAGACATCCGTCTTTTGGTTCGTTCTTCAAATTAGGGTCGGCGGTGCCGGAGGAGGAGAATTTTTCCGGTGATTTGGAGAGAGTTTGGACTAATGTACGTTGCAACCTTCAAGAGGCTAACAAGAAGTCCAAGAAGTATTTTGACAGGAAATGTAAAGAGGTTTTGTTTACTGTGGGTGACATGGTTTGGTTGTCCTCGAAGAACCTGCGGTTGAGGATTCCCTCTAAAAAACTGGGTCCTAAGTTGGTGGGTCCATTTAAAGTGCTTCAGGTTGTTAACCCATCTGCTGTTAGGTTGGATGTCCCTACTTCCTGGAAGATTAATCCTGTGTTTCATGTTTCCTTGTTGAAAAAGGCTGACGTATCTGATAGGGACGCCACTGTCACAGTTCCTCCTGTGGTGGAAGACGGCGAATATGAAATTTTGCGTATCTTGAATTCTAGATGGCATAGAGGGAGATTACAGTATCTTGTCTCCTGGAAGAGTTTCGGTCCCGAAGACAACTCCTGGGTAAGGACGGATGATGTCTCTCCTCCTAGGCTTGTTAAAGCTTTCCACAGGAGGTTTCCAGATAGGCCTGGGCCTGGAGGATCCGGAGGATTCTCATAAAAGAGGGGGTACTGTTAGAACCCTCCTGTTAGATTTTTCTATCTTGTGTTTTGCGGTCACAAACCATCTGCCTTTATATTCCAGCTCCGCCCTTCTGGCTTTGCTGGACTTCCGTGTTGTTTGACTGTTTTGCTAGCCTGGTGCTTCGGTGCCTATCTCTGTCAGTTCGCTTGGTCCTCTGGGACCTCTAGTACATTTTTGTCAGTTTGTCATTTGTTTTCTACAACAACTTCTGTTTCGGAGGTGTACCATTTTTGTCCCAGTCCTTAATTCTATAGGTCTTCGTTCAGACTAGCCGAGGACTAAGGTGGGTCTGTTCACTAGGAATAGGCAGTCCGCTACATCGTAGGGATTCAGCTTAGTTTTACTGTAGGGACAACTTTCCCCTATCTTTCCTTAGCTCATGTTGCAGATCATAACAGCCAGAGTCCTGCAAAATGACCTCCAGCAGGACACAAATGTACATGTGTCTGCACAAACGGTTAGAAACCAACTCCATAGGGGTGGTATGAGGGCCCAATGCCACAGATGGGGGTTGTGCTCACAGCCCAACACCGAGCAGGACGCTTGGCATTTGCCACAGAACACCAGGATTGGCAAAGTCACCACTGGCGCCCTGTGCTCTTCACAGATGAAAGCAGGTTCACACTGAGCACATGTGACAAGCGTGACAGAGTCTGGAGACGCCAAAGAGAGCGATCTGCTGCCTGCAACATCCTTCAGCATGACCGGTTTGGCAGTGGGTCAGTAATGGTGTGGGGTGGCATTTCTTTGGAGGGCCGCACAGCCCTCCATGTGCTCACCAGAGGTAGCCTGACTGCCATTAGGTACCGAGATGAGATCCTCATACCCCTTGTGAGACCATATGCTGGTGCGGTTGGCCCTGGGTTCTTCCTAATGCAGGACAATGCCAGACCTCATGTGGCTGGAGTGTGTCAGCAGTTACTGCAAGATGAAGGCACTGAAGCTATGGACTGGCCCGCCCATTCCCCAGGCCTGAATCCGATTGAGCACATCTGGGACATCATGTCTCGCTCCATCCACCAACGTCACGTTGCACCACAGACTGTCCAGGAGTTGGCGGATGCTTTAGTCCAGGTCTGGGAGGAGATCCCACAGGAGACCATCCGCAACCTCATCAGGAGCATGCCCAGGCGTTGTAGGGAGGTCATACAGGCGCGTGGAGGCCACACACAATACTCAGCCTCATCAGGAGCATGCCCAGGCGTTGTAGGGAGGTCATACAGGCACGTGGAGGCCACACACAATACTCAGCCTCATCAGGAGCATGCCCAGGCATTGTAGGGTGGTCATACAGGCACGTGGAGGCCACACACAATACTGAGCCTCATTCTGACTTGTTTTAAAGACATTACATCAAAGTTGGATCAGCCTGTAGTGTGTTTTTACACTTTAATTTTGGGGGTGACTCCAAATCCAGGCCACCATTGGTTAATAAATTTGATTTCCATTGATGATTTTTGTGTGATTTTGTTGTCAGCACATTCAACTTTGTAGAGAACAAAGTATTCAATGAGAATATTTCATTCATTCAGATCTAGGATGGGTTATTTCAGTGTTCCCTTTATTTTTTTGAGCAGTGTATATACATAGATAGATAATAGATAATAGATAGATAGATAATAGATAGATAATAGAGAGATAATAGATATATAATAGATAGATGAGATATAAATACTGTAAATAAATAGAGAATTTTTTACACTTTCTTACACTGACACACTGTATGTCTTCCTTGCAGTCATTGCCTTCACTTGACATTTCTTCCCCTCTGACATACAACATTTTATTTTCTTGGGAACCTTCCTTCCATAGTTCCCTAATTATCGCCTGAGTAATTTGGTTTCTTAGTTTTTGTCTAAAACTATTTCCTTTGCTTTTCTCCGCAATGGAAACCATCAAGCCAAAGGGAGGTAAGGAATGTGTTGTGTTCTCCTACGATGATGGATCTGGCAGTTTGCTCCTCGTCACCACAAACCACTAATGTCCCCAGTAAATGTCTCGGCCTCTATATTCTCTTCAGATGGAAAGATGGTAATTTTTCTAATTATCTCCTTTGAATCGGATTTACTGTTTTTGATTTGAAATCATAGAATTTCTCTAATGCGTCTCTTTATTAAGACAATAATTAATATGGATTTTTTTTCCAGTGTGTAGAAAAGATTTGTTTTTCAATTAATCAAACACGAGATGAATATTTATTACAAAGCTCAGCATTTGATGTTACTTATGGAATCAGCCACAGTCAGTACATCAGCGGAGGATTTGTGGTCCGTACGGTCCATTTACAGGAAGGTCACATATCGATAAACTCATGAACTGGACTTGTTGATGTCTCCAAAGATTTGGAGTGTCAAACCTGGAAGACTAGCAAATAACATAAAAGACGTAGATTTGAAGTCTCTCCTTATGGAAAAACTAAAAATGGAACCTCAAAGTTTCCCAACCTACAAGTCCAACTTCCAGGGTTCTGAGAAACTTAATAATTAAAATAATTGCCTGGAAACCTCAAACTTGATGGTCGTTATAGATGAGCAAATCTACTAAATTTTGCATTCAGAAAAATCACTCAAATTCGCCCATGAAATATATTAGATACAAATCAGATATGTTTTATTATACTCTTAGGTCTCTCCAGGTCTCAATCAGTCGTTTTGTGCAGCAATATGGCTGCCGACTGCTTGTTAAATTTTTGGATTCAATCAAATTAAATTCTGATTCTGACAAATTTAATTTTTTTTTAGATTTTGTTTCTTTTAGATTCTTTTTATACTTTTTTAGAATTATGTGACCAAAGTCTAAATTAACAATGAATTACGGCTGGTTTCATATTTTGCACATTTTTTAAGTCACATTTTTTCACTTGTGCTATTCATTGCTGCTTTTTTACTCCAAAATATTTAAAATGGCTCACACGGATTATGAATTTTGTGCAAAGTCAAAATGCTCTTTAACATTTTTATGCAACTTTTTAATAGAATAACAGTTGGTATAAACATTGCAGCAAAATAATTGCCGTATATAAACTTACTCTGAGGGGGACTAGAGTGCACTTGCAACTAATTTTGCAACTTTTTCTAAAAGTTCCCATCCCGCTCCATCTCCTCCCCAGCTCACACATTTTGGAGGCACTGCTTCAAACTGGGATAAAAATGACAAAAATTGCAAAAAAAATTTCTCAACTCCCGTTTATTCAAACATTGTGTTTCTCTTCAAACTGTTTTATGCCTTATTCACATTTTCTGGCAAAACATTTTAATGAATTGCCCCCTTTTTAGGAAAACTATGCAAAAAAATGGGGAACATAAAACATTTACACAGATGTTGTCCTTGCTGAGATTTTGAACCCAGGACCCCAGCTAAATACTGAGCCAACAATTTTCATGGTGTGATCAGCACAGATTTTTAAAGCTGACCCAACATGATAAAAATTATTAAAAAGTAATCCTACCTTAATGTTCCCCATTGTTTGACCCGGGTCCTCACCAGTCTATGCACTTTATTTTCCAGCAGGGTCAGAGATGGTCACCATTGTGGTCAGTAATTGGCTGCGGTGCTCATATGCTCATCCCATCCGAAACAGTCAGCGCAGAGACCAGTGGGAATCGTGGAAGCATTAGGTGAGTAATGGTGGGAAATCAGGAAGTCGAGTTTGAATGTTTTTCTAACTTTGCAACATTTTATTTCTTCAACATTCACCTCTATGGCCTTTTTTTTACTTAAATGTGTGTACTTTGGGCTAAAAGTTAATTTTGATAATTGGGTTTTGTCAAAATTTTTTGCTTTTCCATGCTCCTTGTTTCCCTGCACATTCAACTTTGATGTGGTCTGTAGTCGTTAATCAGCTCATAAAAAGACACATAAAAGAGTTATAAACTCTCCCATCTTCAACCGAAGTAAGCTTACTGACTGGTTTTTAATTAACTCATTTTGCAACCAGAAATAGACAGTGTCACATACAGGCTATAGAAGGCAAAAGGAGAAATAATGGTTAAAAAAAAATGATGAAATATTTTTCATGAATCTCAATAACAAAAATGACTTTTTAGCTCCAAACGCATGTATATAAATAAAAACAAAATGTCTTGAAATGCGCACAAAACTATTTAAATCAGTGACGAATAAAGCGCTGCGGAATATGTTAGTGCTATATAAAAAATAAAGATTATTATTAATATTATTATTATTACTGGCTTGATTCCCTTTGCTCAAGAATCCAGTGAAATGTTAATATTCCATCTCCCCTTCTCCTGTGACTGTTAACCCCTCTAGTTGCTGGATGCTTCTGGCGCACAAGTCTTCCTGTCTCCTATGCTTGTGTTACTTCTAATAGTAGCTGAATGCTTTTAAAGCAACAGCACTACTTCTGCATGTCACACTCTACAACAGCACTACTTCTGCATGTCACACTCTACAACAGCACTACTTCTGCATGTCACACTCTACAACAGCACTACTTCTGCATGTCACACTCTACAACAGCACTACTTCTGCATGTCACAGGAGCTAACTGCATATTTTGGATTCTAATTCTCAATAACAAACAGCAACATTTATTTTTTCTAAAAATGATGAAAAAGGGTTTTGTCCCCTAAGTTTGTCCGCGAGACAACTTCTGACATAGGATAAACCTTTACTGCTCCTTTTTCAACTAATGTGTGCATGATGATCGTGCACACCTCTTTTCTGTGTGTGCACACACCAGTACTGGATGTACAGTATATTATAAAGTTTAGCTGGAAAAAAAAAGAAACTGATTGTGACAGCGAATATTTGATGCACAATCCTGATGCCCGGCCATGCTGAAAATGATCCCAGTGCTGCAAAGTTCTAATGACTGATTACAGTAAGAATGGTCCCAGCGATGCAGCAGGAAAGGGACTGTTTATAACTCAGCACTGCATTAAAGATGATGGATGGGGAGCCGCTGATCATAAAGATGATTGCCAGTGGAAACTATTACGTGGATTTCCTATGGAGAAGATGATGAGTTTGTTGTTGATGATCAGTCACAGTAATTTAACTCAATAATCGTCCAGCCCTTTATGGCGGAGGCGATGATAAATCCACACTGGGAGGAGAAAGATGGAGAAGATAATGAGCACTCGTTCCATGTTATTTCATCTAATGCGGCACGAGAGTGAACTAATGACTGAGATTCCAGAGGTCTCATAGGAGCAAGGTCAGCCAAGATCTGCGCATCAAAACTTATTAAACACCCCCCATCCTAGAGCAGAAGAGAATCCCCCAACATAGGAAAATGCTAAAACCCCTAAAATCTGTTTCTAGGAGTTGTCAATGAATGTTAGGTATTTCTACAGTATCCGTCACTCTTTTCAGAAGAATAAGAAGTGTTGCCATTCCATGTGAGAATGGGGACACAAAGTCAGACACTACTGGTCCTTGATTGGACACTGACAGTGTGTAGAGGACATTGCCCTCTCACCTGGTAGGACCAAATTAGCAGTTTTATCAGTTTATTCATAAAATTCCAGAAAGAATAACAGATCTACGAAAAGATGCCACAAAATTGCTTTTATTTATAAGGATACAAATATTTACCAAAGTGAATATTTTAGGAGATTTGAGAGGCCCTCTTTGAAAGGGTTATAATATTTTTTTTTACTATGGGCCTAAGAACTAAAAGGTAGATAGATGCTAACTACCTATCTGTACTGCCAAGCGAAGATCTCTGCCAACACAAAGTGGTAACTGATTCTGCAGCTTCCGCTGATGTGTAGCAGCTGAATCTCCAGCAGGAACAGGTGCCGAATAGAGAAGCCAGTTAGCAACTACCTGGCTGTTCTTTTTTTTTAACTCATAGTAAAAAAATAATTTCTCCCGTTAACTTGACATAACACAACGCTGTATATAACAAAAAAGAAAAAACAAATGATCAAAAGAGTCCTTGAATGGATTGTGTATAAAAATCTATAACCTTTATTAAACATAGAAAACAATCCCAATATATTATGGCAATATAAGAACAAATGACGCAAACACCATGTGCAACTATGCAAAGGACACGCAGTCAACCCAGGATGCAGCCACAAGATGAAATAATCACACACACACAGATTTACTCCAAAGATCGGAACTACTGTGAAGTGCCAACTGTGAATATTATGCCCATTGAGTACAGATTAATATATTTAAGGCACAGCGTCCATCATTACCTTATGTAAGGGGATCTTTTAAGGAGGTGATGCAGGCTGGGCTGGCGCGCGTGCACCCCAACGCACGTTTCGGCGAACCTTCGTCAGGGGGCAGTGCTACAGTATACCCACAATCTATTTAAGTATGTAGCAACCAATCAGCTTCCATGAGGACCTTAATGACGCTTGTCGCGTCACCACAATCAGGGCGGTCTGCGGCGCTGTATATAAGTAAGCCTAACTCATTTGTATTAATAATAGTGGGAACTCATTTATTATTTATTCCTTTGATTCTATAATGCGACTTGTGAACATTGCGTTGCCCAGAGCCGAGTTTATAGAAAAGCTTTGGCCTCCTGCATTCATTCTCATAATATGTTGCTATATGTCTGGTCTTAAGTTCATACATTGATACATGATGTAACCTCACAAGCCAGAGATCAAGCTGAAAAAGTGCCAAGAGGGATAACATATGGGCCATATGCTCCACAACCAGGAGAGTCACAGGCACCTGTGATAGCACGGCAGACCGAAAATACAGAATGATATTGCATCATGTTTTACATTGTAATAGTAGTGATAATTTTGAGCAAGTACCATAGTATACAGCAACTTTTAGAGATTTCTATATATTAAGAAGCTTTTGGGCCTACAAAGTTAGAGCTGCTCCTCGGTCACGAGAGTAGAAGATTGGTGATTGCCTAGAGATAGTACAGCTGGCCGCTTTTCTTCTCTCTGATATTTTTTTCCCCATTTCTTCAAAGTTTTTTTTCTACAAGAACTTAACTTTATTTATTGCAATTTGTGACCAAACAATCTATTTCATTGGCTTCCAATGAGTGTCTTGCACTTGGAGTGTTAGTTTGTGAGCACCAATAGGATAAGAAGGAACAGTGTTGATAAAAACTGAGGCTGAATAATTAGGCTACATTCACACGTTCAGTATCTTGTCAGTATTTTACATCAGTATTTGTAAGTAAAATACAGGAGTGGGTGAAAAATGCAGAAGTGTTGAAGTGTTTCTATTATACTTTTCCTCTGATTGTTCATCTTCGGGTTTTGGCTTACAAATACTGATGTAAAATACTGAAAGTGTGAACGTGGTGTTGTTGTAACAAAAATATTCAATGACCAGAATTAGCCCACATTCACATGTTCGGTATTTGATACTAATGTAAAATACTGACAAGATACTGATAGTGTGAATGTGTCCTTAGAGGAATATTGTTTGAGTCATTTGGAGCGGACAGCAGCTCTCTCATTAGCAGGACGGAGAATTCACAAACCAAGGAATCCCACTTGGTAAAAATCCAAAACCACAAACAGAAAAAGGTCGTGCCAATGGGTAATAAAGAAGAAAGAAAGTTTAATTACGCCTAATACATAACAGTAATGATGTATCTTCTATAAGATATGTGTTGGGATTAGTGTTGAGCCACCCCCGTAGTGTTCGAGTTCGGTTCGGTTCGTCGAACACCCGTGTGTTCGCCGAACTGTTCGTCGAACTGTTCGTCGAACACCTTCGAACACCGTTAAAACCAATGGCAGGCAAACAAAAACACATAGAAACACATAGAAAACACCTTCAAAGGTGTCCAAAAGCTGACAAACTGCTCAGAAGACATAACTAACACATGGAAAAGTGACAAGTACATATAGTCATGCGAAAATAAAAGAGGTGGAGGAGTAAAAGGAGGGGGAGACACAGATATAGGCATGTCATGCCCTTCTAAAATCCAAAAAGTGAGAAGCCGACACGGCCAGTCCGCTCCTGCCCGTGCCACCTCCGTGTCGCCGGGTTTGTGCCAGAGCCGCGGTGAACCCTGACGGCCAGCCCCCCTCTCCCAATACTGGTGCCTGTCCGCTGGTGGGTCGAGCGAGCCCCCCTGTGGTGGAGGCAGCTCTAAGCTTTTTAATTTAAATTGTCTCTCTAATTTGAATGAATACACTTTAAATCCATTTACAAGGATCTATTGGAGGGCAAGTCTCATGCCAGCAGCCGCGGTAATTCCAGCTCCAGTAGCGTCCACTAAAGCTGCTGCAGTTAAAAAGCTTTTATAAGGATCGAGCTCGGCTGTCCACCGCAAGGCATCCTAGTGCCAGTCCCAGCCCCTATGCCTTGGGGTGCCTCCTGATGCTACAGGTGGTGCAGCTTGCTTAACAGCCGGGATAATCCGCTCACTAGCAGACACTGCTACTAGGCACAAAGTATTTCCTGGGCTAGATGCAGTTAAAAATTTGTAATTAGATACTCTCGTTGGATGCTGAGAAAGCATTCCATAGAGTCTCCTGGCACGCCATATATGATTCTCTTAAAAAGCTTGGGGTAGGGGTCTAGGGGACCCTTTTATAGCCAAAATCACGGCCCTGTATCGCAATACGTCACCTAGGCTGAAGATAAATGGAACTGTAGCACCCTGAGGGCTCGGTTGCTACAGACGTATTGCACCTCACCCAGAGGTGTGATATCTCACTCTCAGGTAAGGATGGAGTGTGGATCAGGACCCGACACCTGCATGCATTACACCACATTGCCATGGGGCAGGGCGACCAATATGCCCCTGAGATGGGCACGACAGTCCCTGTCCCTGGCTGGAGTGGGGGGAGGGAACACTGAGGAAGGGGAACCCTGTAGTGCAGGAGGAGGGAGGAAGCAGTTCCTGGGTGCATTGAGAAGGGAGTATAAAAGGTGGGCACCATCTTAGTTCAGTGCAGAGAAGTCTGAGCAGAAGTGGCAGGGAGCAGGGGCTCTGCATGAGCTCTGCTCCGGAGGCGGGCCTAGTAACAGAGGCCCAGGCCTGGGAGAGGGAGAAGGAAGGAAGAGGAGCGGAGAAGGCTCCAGGAACGAGGAATGAAGGGATCCCAGGGGTGCGGACGGGCGAGTCGCCACCGCACACCCGAATCCACCTGCGTGGAGGGGTCAGGCCAAAGGGGGAGACCGGTCCCCGAACTAGTGGAGGCAGGAAACGACCCTCAGCTAGAAACCGGAGGCTCTGACATTTTATGTGGCGCAGCCCCTCGCTACACCCGCTAGGAAGGCACCACATAGGGTCAGGGAAACTGGCGCCAAGTTTACCAAGAGGAGGCCCGAGGCAGCCGGACAGAAGTGTTGGTAAGAAAGGCCAGACAAAGGACACACAAAGGGGGTCCTGTGAAGTGCTCCAAAGTTATCTGGGAGTTGTCTGAGCCCCTCACCTGGTGAGCACAGTACGACGTGGGCAGCCGTTACCTGCAGACGTGGTCTGGATAATAAGAACTGTGAGTAAAGGCCCTGAACTGCATCACTGACTCCGTGTCGTTACTGCTGCTGCCCTGCACCATCACCCCCATCCTCCGCATACACTGCCCTGAGGCTATACTCCTCCCGTGGGGAGTTATGCTACGCTCTGCTGCACCCACAACACCAGCCTCAGTGGTCTGCCCTGTAGCGGCGGTTCACTCTGACCGCAATCCACGGGTGGCGTAGTCGGACATTTAAACATGAAAACCACATAAATAGTTCCGCCACTGGTTTGACCGCCCTGAGCCACGGAACTGGGTCGCCGCCACGAAGACTACAACCACCAGCATCCACCAAAAAGGGTCCGACTCCGGGTGTCCCAAGGCCCAGGGGGTGCGTCAGAACATTTTCATCACCTTTCACAATCACCAATGGGACAAGGCAGTGATGTCCTCTGTCCCCTCTCTTATACATCCTAGTGACGGAGCACCTGCTCTCATCAATTCGCCATAACCCCAATATTAGGTGGATTGAGGTGGGAGGCACCGAGTACAAGTGCTCTCTATTTGCTGATGATGTCCTAGTATATATCACTCAATCACATATATCCATCCATGCTGTTATGGCTGAAATAGATCACTTTGTTACATGGTAAAATTTTAAAATCAATGCAGCGAAGTCTGAGGCCCTCGATGTCTCCCTCCCCAAGTCCATATAGGATTCCATCCAGTCCAACTTTCCCTTTGCCTGGCCCTCACAGGGTATCAAATACTTAGGAATTCCTATTCATAGAGACCTCTCCCATCTATGTTATCTTAATTTTGGGCCCTTTATTGAACAACTCCATACAGACCACGGTTGGCAAGTTAGAACTGTAAGATTCACTACGTGAACCACTGGTGTTTTGTGGAAAAGCACATGTACACTGCGTTCCAAATTATTATACAAAAAGTGTTTAGGAGTGATAAGGGAAGAATTTGTTTGTTTGTCAGTTAAACTCATTGATGGTGATGTGTGTCAGGGCTCTTTATATCACTGTAAGCAATTGCAGACACCTGTGCTAATTAGTTTGGCAGGTGTGTCCAATGAAAGGCAAGACTACTTAAGAAGGCTCTCTCACATTATTAAGCAGCCTACATTTTCTGCCAAAATGGGAAAGAAAAAGGATGTGTCGGCTGCTGAGAAGCAACAAATTGTGGAGTGTTTAGGTCAAGGCATGACTACAATCAACATTGTGCGATGATCAGGATGAAGTGTCTTGGCAATCAAGAAGTATGTAGCTGATTCACAATACACACGTGTGCGTGCTGATAAGGGCAAATTGAGGACTCTTTCCTACAGGCAATTACGTCAGGTTGAAAGAGCAGCGGCAAAAAAGCCTTGTCATAGCAGCAGACAAGTTTATGAAGCTGCTTGTGCCTCCAACGTCCCCCGAACAACAAGATGCAGGGTCCTTCAGAGGTTTGCAGCTGTGCATGCGCCATCCAGTCGACCTCCTCTATCCACTTCACACAAGCAGAAACGGCTCCAGTGGGCCAAACATTACATGAAGACTGATTTCAAAACTGTTTTGTTCACGGATGAGTGCCGTGCAGCGCTCGATGGTCCAGATGGATGGAGTGGAGGATGGCTGGTTGATGGACACCCCACGCAAACACGGCTACAGCGCCAACAAGGAGGAGGTGGAGTAATGTTTTGGGCTGGAATCATGGGGAGAGAGATTGTCGGCCCCTTTAGGATCCCTGAAGGCGCTAAAGATGAACTCCATAATGTATGTGGATTTTCTCAAACAGCACTTCCTGCCATGGTTCAAGAAGAAGAACCGTGTATTTCACAGCAAGATCATTTTTCTGCATGATAATGCACCATCTCATGCTGCACATAAAACATCTGCATCTCTGGCTGATATGGGCATAAAAGGGGACAAACTTATGGTGTGACCCCCATGCTCCCCTGACCTCTACCCCATTCAGAACCTTTGGAGCATCATTAAAAGGAGTGTCTATGATGGCGGAAGGCAGTTCACATCTAAGCAACAGCTCTGGGAGGGTATTCTGTCCTCATGCAAAACAATTGAAGCAGAAACCATCCAAAACCTGACAAATTCAATGGACGAGAGAGTTCAGAAGCTCCTTTCGAACAAGGGGTCCTATGTGAAAATGTAACATCACCTAGAATAAAGTTTTGAGTTGAAAACTGTTTGATTTCAGTTTCTAACAACCTGCTAATGCTTATAATTTCAAAAATGACAATTTTTTTGTCTTTATTAAAATGAAAAGGTTGATCGAAAAGTTTGGGGGATCTAAGAGTGTGGCAACCCAGTAGTCATGATTACTTCGAATTCTGACAATATGAGGGTCATGCTGCAGGTAGTGCAGCAAGAAGGCACTTATGTGCCTTGCGCATCTCGGAGCCCCAAAATTATTTTCCGGGCTAGATGCAGCTAAAAATTATTTTTAATTTTAAATCTGGTGAAGCTTTAGTATAGATGGCCTAATAGGATCAGTGCTGCACACTGCTACAAAGCCCAAATTATTTTCCAGTCAAGATACAGATAAACATGATTAGTAATTTGAAAGCTTAAAACGGTTGGTAGGGTGATTTTAACCAATCATCAAGCTTTTACTCTCCCCAGGATGACACAGGGGTAGAAAAGTCGTTTCGGATCCATGATTTGTTCATCTTTATGAACGTGAGTCTGTCTACATTATCAGTGGAGAGCCGCGTGCGCTTATCTGTCAGCACACCACCAGCAGCGCTGAACACACGTTCAGACAGAACGCTGGCTGCGGGGCATGACAAGATCTCCAAGGCGTAAGTGGCTAGCTCCGGCCATTTATCCAGATTGGAAGCCCAAAAAGAGCAAGGGTCCAGTGACACAGTCGTGGCTTCAATGTTTACTTGGAGATACTCCTGTACCATCGTCTCTAGGCGTTGACTATGTGTCAGACTTCTTGTCTCCTGTGGCCTTGCAAAGGATGGGCTAAAAAAGTGGTGAAATGATTCCGCAAAATTGATGTTACCAGCAGATACTGTGGTTCTGTTACGGTTTGAGTGCTGAACACTTGACGGTCCCACGGTTGGCAAGTTGGAACTGTGAGATTCACTACGTGCACCACTGGTATTTTGTGGAAAAGCACATGTAAGAATCTGCAACAGTCTCTGCTGATACTCCTGCATGCGTGCATCCCTTTCTATGGCAGGAATAATTTCTGCAAATTTACTTTTGTACCGGGGATCTAACAGTGTGGCAACCCAGTAGTCAGGATTATTTCTAATTCTCACAATTCGAGGGTCATGTTGCAGGTAGTGAAGCAAGAAGGCACTCATGTGTGTTGCGCATCCAGGAGCACCAAGTCCCTGTTGTGTTGGTGACGAGGTAACAATCATGCTTCCTTCCTCTGTCCTCTCCCCCCAACCTCGCACAACAGAAATGTGATCAAGGTCTCCCTCATCTGATGAGTCTTCCATCAGTTCGTCCTCCACTTCTTCCTGGGCTCCTGCACCTTCCTCACTAGTTTGGCTGCTACCATGCGCCCTGGTAAAACCATCTCCCCCACCCTCACATGCCTGCCGCCTTGGTGCTGCCGACTGTCTGGACCTTTCAGATGTTAGCCCTTCCGCATACAACTCCTCCTCCTCTACTTCCTCCACCTCCTCTTGTGCCACCACCTGACTCCGAATTCTGTTTAACATGTGCTCCAGCATGTAAATCACCGGAATAGTCATGCTGATAATGGCATCGTCAGCACTAAACATCTTCGTCGCCATTTCAAAACTGTGCAGAAGGGTGCATAGGTCCCTGATCTGAGACCACTCCTCCAGCGTGATTTGCCCCACCTCTGAATCTCGTTGGCCCAGGCTATACGTCAGAACGTATTGCACCAGGGCTTGTCGGTGCTGCCACAGTCGCTGCAACATGTGCAGAGTTGAATTCCACCGGGTAGGCACATCGCATTTTAGCCGGTGAAGTGGCAGGCCCAACGACTTCTGTAGAGATGTAAGTCGCTGAGCTGCGGGATGCGAACGGCGGAAGTGAGCACACAGCGACCGTGCCCTCTGCAGAAGGCCATCTAGTCTGGGATAGTGGGCTAAAAATTGCTGGACAACCAGGTTCAACACGTGAGCCATACAAGGCACGTGTGTGACATTGCCCCGGCGAAGGGCCGCACCCAGGTTTGCAGCATTGTCGCACACGGCCTTCCCTGGTTTCAGGTCCAGTGGAGACAACCATTCATGAAATTGGTTCTCCAGAGCTGACCACAACTCCTCAGCTGTGTGACTCACATTTCCCAGACATTTCAATGTAAAAACCGCCTGATGACGTTGAGCCCTACTGCCAGCATAGTAAGGAGGTGTGCAGGATCCCTTCTGCACAGTTAGAAAGCTTGTGGCATGACCAGACAGGCTTTGGGTGCAGGTGGAAGACCGAGAGGAGGTTGAGGAGGCAGAAGCAGTGGAGGAACTTTGACATAAAGAGGACTGACGCACAACTCGTGGGGACGGCAAGACTTGGACAGCAGCCCCTTGTCCTGCTGTCACCATAGTTACCCAGTGCCCAGTCAGCGACATGTAACGCCCCTGTCCATGCCTACTCGTCCAAGTGTCTGTGGTGAAATGCACCCTGTCACACACAGAGTTTCTCAAAGAAGCGGTGATGTTGTGTGCGACATGCTGGTGGAGCGCAGGCACACCTTTCTTTGAGAAGTAGTGCCGACTGGGCATCTGGTACTGGGGCACTGCGACGGACATAAGGTCTCGAAAATCCTCTGTGTCCACCAGGCGGAAAGGCAGCATTTCTGTAGCCAAGAGCTTGCAGATGGTGAAATTCAACCTCTTAGCTTTCTCATGGCTAGGAGGAAATGGTCTTTTACTTGTCCACATCTGAGGGACCGAGGGCTGGCTATTGTGCTTAGACGGGGTTGACAAGGGTGTCCCCGGCAAACTGCCGGTCTGTGAGGAAGATGCAGGCGGACATGTTAGGTTGCCTTGATCCAAAGGTGGTGCTATCGATGTCGGACAGCGCTCAACACCAGCTGGTGTTACCACCTCCAAAGAAAATGATGACCTGCCAATCACGCTGGCTGTTGCGGGTAAAGAGGTGGCAGGTCTGCGCCCCAAAACAGGTGTGACTGCTGTCCCCACAGTCACAGAGGATGAAGAGGCCGCGGATGCACAAGATATGGCAGACGGTGATTGGCCCGGCCGGCTAGGCCGCATTGTAGCACACTGAGCTTCCCACTGCAACTTATGCTTCATGTCCATGTGCCGGTTCATGCATGAAGTACTCAAACTATGTATTTTTTGGCCTCTACTTAGCTTTTGCTGACAAATGTTACAGATAACTCGAGTTGGGTCATCTTTATCGATCTGAAAAAATGCCCAGGCTATGCAAGGCTTAGCACCCATGCGACCTGAAGAGCCACCACGACTTGTGGTGAGAGGCAGAGTTGTGTTTGAGGATGCAGTTGTTGACGTGCTTCCAGTACTACGTCTCTGTCCAGGAAGGCGCAACCTGACCTCGTCGTCACTAGCATCTTCCTCCACCTCCTCTGCTGACCTCATCTCTTGGCTGACTGTGGGTTGACAGTAAGTGGGATCTCCGCCCTCATCATCATCACCCTGTGCGTTATCACACCCGTCGTCCTCAGAGCCAACCTGTTCCTGCCCTGACAAAAAACTAAAGTTGTCGCTCCAATCAGGTATTTGAGTCTTATCATCGTCTTCCTCATTGTCTCCACCAACAGGAGTTACAGTTTGGGAATGAGGGTCTACATTATGGTCAGAACCTTCTGCGTCTGGTCCAGGATCCGACTCATAAAGATTCTGGGCATCAGTGCAGATCATTTCCTCGTCTGGATTCACAGAAGCGCTGGAGTCGACCTCTGATTCCCAGGCTATAGTATGAGTAAACAGCTCTGCAGACTCAACCATCTGTTCTACCTCATACTCAGACGGGCAGCTGGAGATTTGGGAGCTGTGAGGAAGCAAGTGCGAATTGGGTGACACCTTTGAGGACTGGAGTATTTGTGATGTTGAAGTTGATGTGGAGGAGAGCCCACTTAAAGGAGCACTTGATATCCGTTGAAGCACCTGCTGTTTTTGTGCCTCATCTGGAATTTGTAGCGATTGGCGTGGCCGTAAGAAAGGGATCTTATCACATTGTCCGCTGAAAGAAGTAGACATTTTAGTTTGGCTGGAAGATGGTCTTTCTTCTGCAGATGTTACTGTTGCTTTAACACCTACCCCACGGACACAACCTTTTTTCCCCTTCCCAACACGCCTATTCCCCTTTCCACCAGCAGCAGGCCTTTTTCCACTCATTTTGGTGGTTAACTAATTCACAACTCTGGAGTTGTTTGCACAAAAAAACAATGGATGGTAACCGAGCAGAGCTGAGTGGCCAAACTGTGGTATTAGGCCAAAACTATTGGCTGGGTTAGATGCAGAAAAAAATTATTTTGAATTTGCAACCTGATGGAGGTCAGTATAGATGGACTAATACAAATAGTCCCACACACTGCTAGAAGCCCAAATATTTTTTCAGAGGTACTGTAGATGCAGATAAAAATTATTTTTAATTTGCAACCTGATGGAGGTCAGTATAGATGGACTAATAGACCAAGTCCCACACACTGCTAGAAGCCCAAATATTTTTTCAGAGCTAGATGCAGAAAAAAATTATTTTTAATTTGCAACCTGCTGGAGGTCAGTATAGAAGGACTAATAGAACAAGTCTCACACACTGCTAGAAGCCCAAATATTTTTTCAGAGCTAAATGAAGAAAAAAATTATTTTTAATTTGCAACCTGATGGAGGTCAGTATAGATGGACTAATAGTCCAAGTCCCACACACTGCTAGAAGCCCAAATATTTTTTCAGAGCTAGATGCAGAAAAAAATTATTTTTAATTTGCAACCTGATGGAGGTCAGTATAGATGGACTTATAGACCAAGTCCCACACACCGCTAGAAGCCCAAATATTTTTTCAGAGCTAGATGCAGAAAAAAATTATTTTTAATTTGCAACCTGATGGAGGTCAGTATAGATGGACTAATAGACCAAGTCCCACACACTGCTAGAAGCCCAAATATTTTTTCAGAGCTAAATGAAGAAAAAAATTATTTTTAATTTGCAACCTGATGGAGGTCAGTACAGATGGACTAATAGACCAAGTCCCACACACTGCTAGAAGCCCAAATATTTTTTCAGAGCTAGATGCAGAAAAAAATTATTTTTAATTTGCAACCTGATGGAGGTCAGTATAGATGGACTAATAGACCAAGTCCCACACACTGCTAGAAGCCCAAATATTTTTTCAGAGCTAGATGCAGAAAAAAATTATTTTTAATTTACAACCTGATGGAGGTCAGTATAGATGGACTAATAGACCAAGTCCCACACACTGCTAGAAGCCCAAATATTTTTTCAGAGCTAGATGCAGAAAAAAATTATTTTTAATTTGCAACCTGATGGAGGTCAGTATAGATGGACTAATAGACCAAGTCCCACACACCGCTAGAAGCCCAAATATTTTTTCAGAGCTAGATGCAGAAAAAAAATATTTTTAATTTGCAACCTGATGGAGGTCAGTATAGATGGACTAATAGACCAAGTCCCACACACCGCTAGAAGCCCAAATATTTTTTCAGAGCTAGATGCAGAAAAAAATTATTTTTAATTTGCAACCTGATGGAGGTCAGTATAGATGGACTAATAGACCAAGTCCCACACACTGCTAGAAGCCCAAATATTTTTTCAGAGCTAGATGCAGAAAAAAATTATTTTTAATTTGCAACCTGATGGAGGTCAGTATAGATGGACTAATAGACCAAGTCCCACACACTGCTAGAAGCCCAAATATTTTTTCAGAGCTAGATGCAGAAAAAAATTATTTTTAATTTGCAACCTGATGGAGGTCAGTATAGATGGACTAATAGACCAAGTCCCACACACTGCTAGAAGCCCAAATATTTTTTCAGAGCTAAATGAAGAAAAAAATTATTTTTAATTTGCAACCTGATGGAGGTCAGTATAGATGGACTAATAGACCAAGTCCCACACACTGCTAGAAGCCCAAATATTTTTTCAGAGCTAGATGCAGAAAAAAATTATATTCAGTTTGCAACCTGATGGAGGTCAGTATAGATGGACTAATAGAATGATGCTATGCCCAAAAGATTTTACTTCACTAGGTGCAGTAAAAAAATTGGTATTCTATACACAGGTGTTATATCTTGCAACACAGATAGGCTACTCCACTGACTAACACACTCTGCAATAGGCCAAAAAGGATTAGCTTTGCTAGATTCAGCCAAATGCTGTGAAAAAAACTTGCACAGCACTGGCACAGACCTGCCTGGCAAAAACTGATAGGAACTCATGTAACCTAGTCCTGAAAAGGACTCCAATTACAATTAGTCTTTACTCCCACAACCTATCTATTTAAGAGCACAGACCTCCCTGATAAAAGTCGTAGGAAATGCTGTAACCTAGTCCTTAAAAGGACTGCAATCACAACTATTCCCTACTCCCAAGCTATCTGTATATTTGTGCGAAAATTGGCTTGAAATTAACAAGGTATAGCGCACACAGCAACAGCGGTGCCGTCTAACACGCAGCTGCAGCAGTGAGAAAATGGTGGCGACGGGGAAAATGGCTTGGTCTTATAGGGCAAGGACATGTGACATACACTGCCAATGACACATGCCCTTGCTTGTGTGAAAAAAAGCACTTCGCTCCGTGTGTGCGCTGCTGATAGGCTGACAGATTGCACCTCCCCACTGCAAATGCGGGAAAGAGAAAAAAAAATGGAGATCTTCATTGTTCTTGCAGAGATCCATCCCCTGCCCCTCCCCCCACCCCGCTGTACACTCAAACTGCGTATTAACATTAATTTTCATCATTACTGAGAAAAAATCCAGTTATGATTTTGGTGCACGAACAGTTATCGAACATAACCTCGAACAGCTGAATTTTTCTCAAATTGTTCGTGTTCGCCGAACGGCTCGAACACCGCCCAAAACAGCTCGAATTTGAGATTGGCGAACAGTTCGAGTAGAACAACGCTCATCTCTAGTTGGGATCAGTGGTGGACACATACATGAGTGGGTCCCTGTACTACAACCATATACTGTATGAGCCCTTTGCGGTTATAATGCACCTATTTATGTGTCGGTAAGAGAACCTCCTTGATGCTTTGGAAATGGATGAGGGTCACCTTACTTCTTGGGCCCCAATTTGGCTGCACAGATTACATCAATGGCATATTCGCCCCTGGTTGGGACTCTGTCTACCAGTTTGTGGCTTTGGCTTGATTTTTTGTCTAACATCACAACACCCATGTAGACCCGAAAGGGTAGTACTAAGGGGCTCAGCCACAAAGATAAATGTTGCTTTAGTAAAATTAGCAAGCCTTGTTATTTAGCAAGACCTATCTCTTTCTTCAAGGTTAAAAGGGTTTTCCGGGACTATATTTGCCATATTTCTTTTTTTACTATGCGCATAAGAACTAACTGTTCAACCCGGTCACTGACCGCTCCTGCCAGTGATTCTGCTGCTCCACATCAACAAAACTTCTCTTGCTCTTCCAGGCTGTTCTTTTGACAGACATGGCTGCCAACGTCATGTTGATTGACAGCCGACATCTCGCAGTTAGGCTTCGAGGAGCAGGCTGTCAATCAACATGATGTCTGCAGTGACGCTCCATCAACAGAGCAGAGCAGAAGTGAAGCAGTTGCTCTGTCGATGTGACATCAGCGGAAGTCGTAAAATCGCCAACAAAAGCGGTCTGTGACCAATCTGAGCGGGCAGAGATTGACTGCAGGCAGAACCACTACCTGCCTGTAAGTTCTTAGGCCCATAGTAAAAGAAAATAATTAGTCTTGGTAACCCCCTTAAAAATAAAGACCCTAAGAAACCAGTGCCTCGTTTTACTACACCACAGAGCCCCTGCACACCTACTGTCTCACCATTGCTCTGAAAATGACCCTGCCAACCTATGGTCTATCCCTTGCCCCATTTCGTCTCTTCCTACCTCCTGTCATTTACTTCCCCAAAAAGATGACCCTGACAGGTGCCACTACCCATCTTCCATTGCCTCTCACACTATCTTGTCCCCAAACCCTGACATCTGCAGAGTCTTTCCAAATAGTACTTTGTCCTTTTTGTCTAATTGTCCCAGCTATCCATTGACTCTCATATAGTTTACTTCTTCCTTACTTTCTATTTATTCAGCCTTCTAGTCTCCAAAAAGAGCCCTGCTACCTACCTAATCGCTACAGAGCCATGCCACCTAGTGTCTCCGTACTGCTACACCCAAACACCCAATACCTTGTATTACCCTTCCAACACACGGGCTATCAGAGGCAGAGGTCAAGTCTCATTGGCTTAACGATGCCCCGAAAGTCCTGATTGTAGTCCTGTGTACAAACAACATGTAACTATACCCTGGCCTCTTCATCGTTCCATTGAGACCGCATAGTCAAACACTAAGCAGAACCAAAGGCACAAACGGAAAATTGATAGAAAGCAGTAAATAAAATATTATAGATTTCAATTTTAAAACAAGCTATTACCCAGAGGAGAAAAATGGGAAGTAAATGGCAATAAACACTAAGAGATAAAGACAGGCTGTTCCTAGGGGACAGGAGGTGAATGAGAACACGATCTGCCGAGCCAGGCCTGGAACTTATTCTTAGAAAGCTTTGCAGTAATGTCTTTCAGGCTTTTCCCATGGACTCCCGCACACCAGCTTTCGCATTTAATTCACAAAGACAAATGTTTGTACTAGAAATTTCATTTACTAAAACTGCTCATTGCAATTGTAGCATATTTCCTTGCATGAAAATAGGGGTTGGAGGGAGGACCATCGGGGCATCAAAATGGCTCACCATAGTGACGTAATCCATTGATTGACCAAGGAAGGAATATGTACAGTCCTATTGGTCATTATTTAGGATGAGGTATGATATTTCTTGGATTTGGTATATCAAAACATAACGCTGCTGGAATTTTGGAGATATGGATACAACCGTTGACTTAAATAGAGTGAACTTTTAAGGTGGGACATTTGTGAGGTTTTAGACGCTGAGAAAGAAAGCTCCTAGGATTTTGTTGGTTGACATCTGGCTGTGTCTTGAGATTTCTAGTTTGAGATATCATGTCAGTGGGATTTTGAGGGTCAAATAAAAAAGGTCACAACAAATTTTGAAGTTTATGTTGGGTGGTCACTGGTCATGAGATTTTGGAGGATGGACATTTGTTGGGCTTTAGAGATTGACAACAAAGCTCATGAAATCAATTTGGCTATATGCCAACTATTGAATTTATAGGTTATGATTAGTGTTGAGCGAGTATGTTCTATTAACCCTTTCGCCGAGTATGCTCGGGCCGAGCTCCGAGTATTTACAGCTGCTCGGTGATATGGTTGAATCACTCGCGTGTGCATAATTTGCAACTGTTTGACAGTTTTATTACATGTGTGGAATGTCTATTTCTTACATATTCCTCACATGTAATAAAGCTGTCAAACAGTCGCAAATCATGCACACGGGAGCGATTCAACCTCATCACCGAGCAGCTGTAAATACTCGGAGCTCGGCCCGAGCATACTCGGAACCGAACATACTCGCTCAACACTAGTTATGATTCATGAGATTTTGGGAACTTTGTAGTTTTAAATATTACTTAATAAACATTTGTAAGAGACATGTAGGAGAGAGAGCAGGAGAGAGAGGGAATAAGAGGAGAAGAAGATTGAAAAGGAGTAAGAGATGGAGAGACAGAAGGAGAGGGAGAGGAAGTAAGAAATGGAGAGTGAGAGGGAGAAGGAGGGTGAGAGGAAGAGGGAGAGCGAGTATTAGATGGAGAGGGGGAAGGAGATATAGAGGGAGAGACATGATTTTTGAGCTGGAGTTAAAACATTCATTGGCTTTTTGAAGGTCGAATGTGATCTTCTTGAGGTTTTAGAGACAGAGATAAGACATTTTGAGATTTTGAAGATTGGAAAAAAAAAGAGTTGTGGTGTTTTGACAGGTCAGGAATGAGATTTCTAGAAAAAGATATGACAATTATTGCATTTTGGAGATTAAAAATGTTCTCAGGATTTTGAAGATTGAGAAACAATATTTATAAGAGTCCAAAAGTTTAAATGGAATTTTGGAAATTGAGAAACAAGGGTCATGGCTGATGTAGTTCAAGGGAAGTTGGTCATCTAGGTAGAGCTATGACATTCATGAGATTTGGTGGGTCAATTGAGAATGCCATTTATATTTTATATTAGTCTTCATACATACTGTACATGTAGGCAGTGGCGTACCGCCAATGAGACGAGACCATGCAGCTCATGAGTTAGGAGGCCCAATATCACACTTTCAATTGTATCAGCATCCTAGATGCTGATACAGTTGAAAACAATGATGGGAGAGGGAGCCGTCAGCTGACGCTCCCTCGTCCATCAATCCTCCTCTGCGTCTGAACTCCCAGATGTCTCAACGCAGGGGGGCGATGATATCACTACAGCACACCCTCTGTGCTGAGCAGTACAGAAGATCAGAAGGCATGCTGCAGAGACTGGAGCAGCAGGGGAATGGGGAGAGGTGAGTATTTGTTTATTTATTTTTACTGCGAGGTCCATTATACTGTATGGAGAACTATATGGGACCATATTAATGTATTTAGAACTATATGGGGCCCATAATACTGTATGAAGGATGTCACGGGTACGCAAAGGGGGGGTGGGGGATACGCTGAACTCACCAATGTTAGCACTTTGTCACAGATGACACCAGAGAGATCACACAGATCCCATCCCTGCCACCTGTTGTCAAGGGAAAGCAACTCCACCGTTTCCAATCGTCAGAACAATTACACAATTGTCTTAACGAGTCATGGACTAGACCGTGGCTGCTTCCACTACTAGGCTGGTTATTAGGGAACTAACAGTGAGTGTATTGTATATACACCTCAGATTCCAATGCATGGAATATATGTATATACCACGGTACTGTCACTGCCAGCTCCGGAATAACAAAAAGAACCACTAACTGCCACGATCAGTCATTGGCTTCAGGGGTGCAGTTTACAGAGCAAGTGGAACAGAGCTAATATATGTTATATTTAATCGAGACAGAAAGATAGGCAGTGTTTAAAAAAATATACAAGATGATACAGAATGGGAACAAAACAATACGATATATACAATTACATAAGATAAAAAGAGATAACAAAAGAAACTTATTAAACCTGGTCACAGAAATGACTCAGTGTATAGGGTAGGGAAGCACTCCCGATTTGGAAAATGGACACTCACACAGCGAACTACAGTATATCTTCCCAGAATGACCAAGACCCAAACCCAGTTTCTGCTTTTTATTACCTCTAGGTTACGGTCTCACACACCTCTCTTTGTTGACCTCATGTGGGGGCTGTTTGTCGGATGTTCTCATCTTCTTTGAGATCCCCAACTTACAAGATATCTTCACCTCTGAAGGTCCCAGGCATTAGATATTGACGTCATATTTTCTATCATGATTTTACCTTTACATAGAGACCAAATATGACCTGGTTAGCATCATCAATCAGACCGATATTAAGTTGGAGGAGTTCTACTGGCCCCACGAAGATGTGAGTGAATGTTTCCCTTCGCTACAACGCCGAAAATCTATACCTATATCCCATAAATATCAGGTCAATGCAAACCCAAACATTCATATCTGCGCAATGGAGACACAATGTCTGGAACAATCTCATTGAACTCAGGATGTTAGATCCTTTTGCGTAAACAAATGTCAGGATCACAGCCATTTTCCCAGAACAGATCTTCCTGTTTAACTACCTGGCCACTGCAGGGGGCTGTTGCTTGGAAAGAAACTTGAAGTTTGTGCTTCTTATGTTTCAATTTGTTTTTCTCACTTCCCTATATGTTCAAAGTGAGGTCCTGTTTCCAAAAGGAGTTGAATTGTCAAATCTTCTGTAGATTTGCATTTCTTCAATTAAAATTATCCGGTAGGGGTTGCAAAGTTGTGGAATATGCTCTTCTGTGACCCCACCGAATATTAAGTTGTTTTTTTTTGTGTTGGTCCCAATTACAACTTCTGCTATGGAGCCCCATGACTTCTATGCACGCCCCTGCATGTAGGTCTAGTTCTTGATCTCTTTGACTTTGGTATAATCCCATCTGTGGATAAAGTACATATAAGGGACACCTCATCTTTGAAGAAAATACAGATTAAGAATCTGCAAACAATATGAGAAGTGTTTAAACTGCTTGGAATAATGTGACATTTTACAAGCTTAAAACTTTTTTTTTTTTTACATATATATCGTGCGAGGAATATTGTAGCATGTACAGGTGCGTTTTTATGCTTTGATCTAAAATTAAGGCTCTCTTGTGTATGTATTTAACCTGAGAAAAAATAGAACAAGTTGGCAGTAAAATTGCAGGTATTCAATTTAGATGGCTTTGAATGCACCCTGTAATATCCACCACAACGCATGTGTTTGTCTAGTTTGTCAAGGCAACGACCAATATTTGCTCAGCTTTGGCAGGCACTGGATAAACGCTACAAAACAGCTCTTTAGAGAACATCCAATTGTATTTTTTTGGCTGAAGGCGACGATGTTGGCAACTTTACAAACCAATATCAAATACAAAGCATTTAACATCAGAACAATAATCGTAGGAACTCGCAGCTATTTCTTCATTCAATCATTGCCTTCAGGGACAGGAGAAGGAACAAACAATGTAAATGGACAAATGACTGACGGAATACTTGTGTGATTGATTGATTGATTGAAAAAGTGAATGCATTAATTAATTAATGAACGATTGTACTGATGAACAAAATTGACAAGTGAGATAATGAATGAATGAGTAAAATAAGTATCGTGATTGATTGATTGGACGAATAAACAAATGAATGAACAAAGCAATAAAAACATTTGTGAAAAGAAACAATAATAAATCGTTACTGAACATATGAGTAATTGATCAATTTAATTAAAGATGAGTGAATTGTTTTAAATTCAAATTCGTCCCTTTGCAAAATTTTCCTAAAACATTTGATTCTGGGAAAATAAATTAGCACAAATCTCAAAACTGGAAAGTTTGTAATTGCTCAGAAAATACACACGAGGGGTAGAGCAGATGGCGAGAGCTTAGACTGTACAGGAGACAGAGAAAGTGAGGATCCCGCTGACCATAAGAGCTTACACTCTACAGGAGACAGAGAGAGGACCCCGCTGACCATAAGAGCTTACACTCTACAGGAGAGAGAGAGGACCCCACTGGTCATAAGAGCTTACACTCTACAGGAGACAGAGAGAGTATCCCGCTGACCATAAGAGCTTACACTCTACAGCAGACAGAGGGAGGACCCCGCTGACCATAAGAGCTTACAATCTACAGGAGAGAGAGAGGACCCCGCTGAACATAAGAGCTTACACTCTACAGGAGAGAGAGAGGACCCCACTGGCCATAAGAGCTTACACTCTACAGAAGAAAGAGAGGATCCCACTGACCATAAGAGCTTACACTCTGCAGGAGACAGAGGGAGGACCCCGCTGACCATAAAAGCTTATGACGCGCCCCCTGGGCCATGTTCAAGAGACACCCGGAGCCGGATCTGGATAGGGGTAGTAGTCCTTGTGGCGGTGACCCGGTCCGTGCCCAGGGTGGTCAAACTAAGTGTGTGGCAGTCTTTGTAGATGTTGTTTGAGTGTCGACTACGCCACCCGTTGATTGCGGCTAGGAGGCCGCCGCTGCAGAGCAGACCGCTGAGGCCGGTGGTAGGTTTGTGCCGCAAGGATGGTATAACCCCCAACGGGAGGGGTATGGCCTCAGGGCAGCAGATGTGGAAGTTGGTGGTTGTGATGGTGCAGCAAGGAAGCTCAGAGACAGGTGATGCAGTTTCAGGGTTTTTACTCACAGGTGTTGCTCCGGTCACTCCGGCCTTGAGTGACCACCCGAGCCGTGCTGCGTCCACCAGGTGTGGGACTCGGCCAACTCCCAGGCAATCCAGAGCGTGGTCCTGAGCTCCCTTCTCTCTCTCTCTCTGCTGGCCGTTCCCACCAGGGATCCACCTTTGTCCGGCTCCCTCGGGCCTCTTGGTGGTAAAACCTTCTCTGGCTTTCCTGACCCTATTCGTGGTGTGCCTTCCTGGTGGATGTGGTGAGGGTCGTGGCAAAACTTAACCACGACCTCCGGTTCCTGGCTAAGGATCATTAGCCTCTGCCAGTTAGGGTTCCGGTACCCGTTTCTGCCAACCCTTCACCCTTTTGGTTTACTTCTGGGATCTCAGGGTTCCCTCTTGTCTTGTGTCTCTGGGCCTTTCTTCCTCCTTCTCTCCACTACAGGCCTGGCCCTGGAGCTGGGCCCAGCCGGAGCCACAGCTCCCTGTCAGCCCTCCTGGCTGAGCTCCTCTGCTCTGCTCCTCCTCAGTCTGACTGACCCTGTCCTAAGATGGTGCCCACCATATATACTCCCTCTATGTGTGAGCCCAGGTGACTAGCACCCAATGGGCTCCTACCTCTATGCCCAGAGTCCCTCCCCTATCTGCCCCTACACTACTGGGATGTTCCTCCCCCCCTCCCACTCCAGCCAGGGACAGACGCTGTCGTACCTGCACATCTAACTGGTGGGAGTACCGTAGTTCTGTCCCCCGGAAATGGGATGAGTGTAGTGCATGCAGCTGTCTGAGCTCAGTCCCACACTCCATCCTTACCCGGGAGTGGAATACCACACCTCTGGAGTGAGGTGCAATACCCCTGTAGCAGCCGAGTCCTCAGGGTGCTACATTCCCCCCTGGTAAATCACAGCACGTCCTCGGGCTGTAAAAGAATAAAAACATACCAAAACATACAAACTTTTTAAAACATACACTAACATATAAAACATTATAAACACATATAATATGACAGGTAACTTCTCATATATTATTTTAGCAATATAACTTTTGATATAAAACTTTTCATATAAAATGTTCTTAAGCTTCTGGCCACTGTGCAAATTGTGACCAGGTAAAGGGCCACAGTCACTAGAAGAAAACAGCAGTTTTCCTATAAAACCGGTAGGAGGCGCCTTGGGAAGCGCAACTATGTACAGGTTATGGCCGCTCTCAGTCCTCGGCCAGGTAGAGGGAAAGAACGACCGCTCTCAGTCCTCGGTCAGTGGGCATAAGGGATGGCTGCTCACAGTCCTCAGCCTGTGGGAAAAAGGGATGGCTGCTCACAGTCCTCAGCCTGTGGGGAAAAGGGGCACACAGGTAACAGTTCACACTAGTCCCAACGGGGACCACACTTCACTTAGCAGCAATTCACATAACAGTTCTTGTAACAGTTCTCATACCCCGACGGGTAACTTTATACAGTTCTCTTTACCGTTCAGTGGTAACGATGCCCTCCTGCTCCTTCCTGAAGGTAATTTTCAGACCCGTCCGGGTCCTCTTGTTCTCCTCCATACCGCAGCTCTTCTTCCGTCAATCGGTGCACATGAAGGGCGTACGGTCCTTTGGCACACTGATGCCGGGTGAAGGTGACCTCGTCACCCAGGTAAAGGTCACGACCACGGTGTCCCTCCGGCAGATGAGACTCGACATCCCTGCGGGTGACAAAGACGTCGCCGGGGTTCTGTGATCCCTGATAAAGCCCTAACCGTGCTCCAGTTGGAACTTGATGACAGTCCCGGTGGCGCGGGGACCGTGGGCCGCACGGCGGTCTCGCCGGGTCCGGCTTTTCTGCTCCGCGCTCTGGACCTGCAGCCGCTCCTCGCGGATCCGCCTCTCTGGCCGTTCCCTCTGAAAGACCTCCAGCTGCTGACGGCAGCACTCCGCACGCTGGGCTGCGGCCGCCCGGGTCTCTTCGGTGAACCCCATGAGGTTTTCGCCGGTGGGGTCCCATTTGAACTGCGCCTCCTCCAACGGGAGTGGGGTGATCTTGGCGGGCGCCGGAGCCGGGATCAGGGGCTCACATAGGGGTCTTTCCTTCCGGAGTCGGAGATTGAGGTACTCCGGTGGCCACTCAAAGGGCTGCCCATCCGGGCAAGTATGTTGCGTGAACAGGTCTTCACCCAAGGGTAGCACAGTGGAGGTTGAGGGCGCGGTGGTGGTAGCGGCGCCCGGATGCATCAGGCCTTGCGACCAGGCCGGTGGCACCCTAAAGGTGAAGGGCACTGTGGAGACGGCGGCGCCCGGGGGTACTCGACCTTGCGACCAGGCCGGTGGCGTTTCCTGCTTGGCCGCGCTCAGGGTCAAGGCGTGTGATGTCACAGGGGGCGTGGCCGCGGCTCCTGCCGCTTGAGGCCTAGTTTGGAGCGGTGGCGGTGTAGCAACAGGAACGATCAGTGGGACTTCGGGCTCTGCGACGGGGAGCTGGGGCAGGCTTACGGCTTCTGGGCTCGGGGTGATGACGTCCCCTTTACCTGCTTCCATCTCTTCAGCTCCTTCCACGGCGTCGTCTCCGGCCTTCGTCCCTCCTGCACCATCCTCAGAGGCAGGCGTGCTCCTCGTTGCGGGTGGCGTCCTATGCTGGCGGGTTCCAGCCTGCAGGGCCATTTCTCTGCTCCACTCGGCCAGTACTTCTTGCTGCACTCGGGCCATCTTCCGAGCCAAGCCCTCCAGCGCGGTCTGTGCATGCTCCCGATCTTTGGGGAGCTGTGCCAGGATCTCCACCAGGCCTTCTGGGGTGGCGGCCTGCAGCAGGCTCCTGACCATCGGGTCGGTGCTGCCTGACTCTCCCTCCATCTCCGGGTGCGTTCTCTCCAGACTCCTCCAGGCTGCACCCATCCTCTCTCTTTTGTTCCTGATCCGCCCATCCTGAGGGCGGTCCTGGGGCCACTTGGTGATTGTCAGTTCCAGGGGCAGCCCTCTCACGCTGATGGACATTTCTACCATTGCAGTCTCTGCTGGTGGGGGCGGTTTCCGCTTTTGGCGCCATTCCTGGACCTGGCCCACGATGGGAGGTGGCCTCTTGCCACCCTCTGGCACGCCCATAATGGCGTCCGCTCTGCCAGGGCGGGAAATCGTCTCAGATGGCGGGAATCGCCTCCTAATGGCGGGAAACTCCGTGGATGGCGGGAAAAGGCTGCAGATGGCGGGCAAACGGCGGGAAACGACCCGAGATGGCGTCCGATGGCGGGGACCCTCCGGAATTGGCGGGAGACTCCTTTTTACGGTAAATGTGAACTTTTCTTCAGGCACGCAGTACCCGGTGGTTGCGGGCACGAAATCCTGCCGACTACGCCAAAGTTGACGCGCCCCCTGGGCCATGTTCAAGAGACACCCGGAGCCGGATCTGGATAGGGGTAGTAGTCCTTATGGCGGTGACCCGGTCCGTGCCCAGGGTGGTCAAACTAAGTGTGTGGCAGTCTTTGTAGATGTTGTTTGAGTGTCGACTACGCCACCCGTTGATTGCGGCTAGGAGGCCGCCGCTGCAGAGCAGACCGCTGAGGCCGGTGGTAGGTTTGTGCCGCAAGGATGGTATAACCCCCAACGGGAGGGGTATGGCCTCAGGGCAGCAGATGTGGAAGTTGGTGGTTGTGATGGTGCAGCAAGGAAGCTCAGAGACAGGTGATGCAGTTTCAGGGTTTTTACTCACAGGTGTTGCTCCGGTCACTCCGGCCTTGAGTGACCACCCGAGCCGTGCTGCGTCCACCAGGTGTGGGACTCGGCCAACTCCCAGGCAATCCAGAGCGTGGTCCTGAGCTCCCTTCTCTCTCTCTCTCTGCTGGCCGTTCCCACCAGGGATCCACCTTTGTCCGGCTCCCTCGGGCCTCTTGGTGGTAAAACCTTCTCTGGCTTTCCTGACCCTATTCGTGGTGTGCCTTCCTGGTGGATGTGGTGAGGGTCGTGGCAAAACTTAACCACGACCTCCGGTTCCTGGCTAAGGATCATTAGCCTCTGCCAGTTAGGGTTCCGGTACCCGTTTCTGCCAACCCTTCACCCTTTTGGTTTACTTCTGGGATCTCAGGGTTCCCTCTTGTCTTGTGTCTCTGGGCCTTTCTTCCTCCTTCTCTCCACTACAGGCCTGGCCCTGGAGCTGGGCCCCGCCGGAGCCACAGCTCCCTGTCAGCCCTCCTGGCTGAGCTCCTCTGCTCTGCTCCTCCTCAGTCTGACTGACCCTGTCCTAAGATGGTGCCCACCATATATACTCCCTCTATGTGTGAGCCCAGGTGACTAGCACCCAATGGGCTCCTACCTCTATGCCCAGAGTCCCTCCCCTATCTGCCCCTACACTACTGGGATGTTCCTCCCCCCCTCCCACTCCAGCCAGGGACAGACGCTGTCGTACCTGCACATCTAACTGGTGGGAGTACCGTAGTTCTGTCCCCCGGAAATGGGATGAGTGTAGTGCATGCAGCTGTCTGAGCTCAGTCCCACACTCCATCCTTACCCGGGAGTGGAATACCACACCTCTGGATTGAGGTGCAATACCCCTGTAGCAGCCGAGTCCTCAGGGTGCTACACTTACACTCTACAGGTGAGAGAAAATACCCCACTGATCATAAGAGCTTACACTCTACCGGAGACAGAGAGGACCCCGCTGACCATAAGAGCTTACACTCTACAGAAGAAAGAGAGGATCCCACTGACCATAAGAGCTTACACTCTACAGGAGAGAGAGAGGATCCCACTGACCATAAGAGCTTACACTCTGCAGGAGAGAGAGAGGACCCCGCTGATCATAAGAGCTTACACTCTACAGAAGAGAGAGAGGACCCCACTGACCATAAGAGCTTACACTCTACAGAAGAAAGAGAGGATCCCACTGACCATAAGAGCTTACACTCTACAGGAGAGAGAGAGAGGACCCCACTGACCATAAGAGCTTGCACTCTACAGGAGAGAAAGAGAGGACACCACTGACCATAAGAGCTTGCACTCTACAGGTGAGTGAGAGGACCTCGCTGACCACAAGAACTTTCACTCTAAAGAAGAAAGACACCTGTCCACTGACTCTGGAGATGGAAAACAACTTTGCTTTGCTGGGAACTGATCTGTGATGGCCCCGGTACTGATCACCACTGTACAAGGTATGATCCCCGTAAGTTGTCATAGCGGCAAGACATCATGGGAAAGCCCCTGGGGCAATGCAAAATGACATTAGCCGCTCTCTAATGCTTCAGCAGTGTAGGAAATGGTGCGAGGATATTTTTTTTTCAAACTAAATCTAATCGCAAAGTATTCAAATTTGCATGAATTTCAGGAAATTCAACTTGAACTCCATCTTCCGTGGATCGATCCGCTCATCTTTTAGCATTATTATCTGTGCTGAAGTTGACAGGTTGGTTCTATTATTCACCCCTGGATAGTATATTATTCATTATATTTCAAATATACTGATAAATCTATTACGCAACCATATTAACACTTCAAATGCAGCAAAGAATTTTTATTGTATTATTTTTAAAAACATTTTTTTATAACCCAAGTGGAAATGGAAGAAGCACTTACATAGAGAAGATTCCAGGAGCTATAGACTTGACAACCAAACAAGCATAAATGTGACACTGGCAGGATGGCGGAACACAATTGTCAGCTGACTCCATTAATGCGGCTAAACACATGTATTCAAGTCAACAGATAACGAGTGCTGTAGGATGAGGGGGCGCCACCGCTACTGTAGGCTATCAATGCCTTAATTCCTGGAGAACTTGTGTATCTGGATTGAGGTATTCATTCTTCCCAAGCCGTCCTTCATCTGTCAGGTATAGCAATGCGTGCACAATATATTAAGTGCGGCAAGAGTATTTATACCCTTATGAAATGACTTTCATGACTGCTCTTAAAGGAAATGCAAAAGACACTGTCGGCGAAATGAAAATGAAGGGACACATTGTGGATGATGTCTGATGAGATACTCTTTCTCAATCATAAGTGGAAACTTCTCTGGAGCTTCTCAGCAATGGGGATGTATAAAATAAAGTGGAGAACAATTGGACGAGAGGGTCTTTTTTAGACTTCCTTCTATTGAAGGACATAGTAGGGCTAGCGTTGGATTGAGATGTAAGATTTCCATGCACATTAGACAAAAGTTGCCTGAATCTGACAACCCAGTTTGGGGCAGTATTGAACTTTCCAACTCTCAATTTAACCCATTCAAGAAGATAATGTCACTGGTGTGCCAGATGTGTCAAACAGTTACCCTGCAGTTGGTTGCAGAAGATCTCTTCATTTGGCATTACAGACACCTTCTTAGATCTGTCTCACTCTAGGACCCAGCGGCTACCTCCCTCCTGATAATTGACACCCAGGCCTGGGTGTTTAAATACTTGCTGTTTGCTACTGGCAGGTGCCGGTGATATTCACATGTTGTCTTGTGAAGGTTTGGAGCTGTCGCAGTCTGCTTACTTCCTCTCTGGTGCTTAGAGGATGTTTGGTGCAAGCTCTCTGAAGTTGGCTCAAGCTAAGTTACTTTCCCCGTGTTTGTCTTCCTTGTTGTCTTTAGTTGTTAGTGGGGACTGACTAGGGCTCATCCCCTCCACTCCCCTACCCAGGGCCAAGCTCTATGGAGATACAGGGTTTAGGTTCCTGTGCGGCGATTGGTGAGGAACCAATATAGCGACGATAGGGGAGACAGGGTGATATTAGATCAGTCTAGGAGGTCTCCATCCCCCTTCCCCTAGTGTCTGCGCTCCCTTCCCCTCTTCCCTTTGTGTTGCACTTAGTCTTTCCCACACCTTGAGTGACAGATAAAAATCTGACTTCTTCCCTCTGTCCATCGAAAAAAGACAGTAACATTCTGGGAGAGATACTATAATTCTCAAATTAACACTTTTCATTTGTGTGTCAGCTTTATGGTTAGTCTCAACTTCTTTACATTCCGGATGGTGATGAAAATAAATTGTATGCCACCTCACCATTAATGGATGCAAATAGTCTTAGAGACTGTGCACACGTTGCATTTTCGCTGCGTTTTTTTTTCAGTGTAAATTTGACACAAAACCAGAAGGATTTCCTGATGCCATCAAAGTGAATGATAACCCTGAGGTCTCATGCGCACGTTGCTTATTTGTGACTTGCAGATTTAAATCGGCAGCATGTCAATTCTTTCAGCGTTTTTTGCTGCAGATTTCGCCCGTACTGAGTGGGGAAAAATCTGCAACAAAAATGCAGAAAAAAAAGTGTAAAAATTGGTCAAAAATGCGCCCATTTTATGCAACGCTCTCCCGCCAAGAGATGCTGAAATGGTACAGAAATTTCTGATGCAAATAATTAACGTTTGCACGTACTCTTAAAACGTTTTCCATGACTTGGGTATGTTAAAACAATTAAAAAAAATAAGAGGAATGCAAAAAAGTGAAAAAAAATCTAGATATTATAACTTTAAACAAACTATATGGACATAGGGATGAGTACAGTGATGAGCACTGATGCCTCTCTGCACTGTGGTCATGTCCAACATGAGACAACATCTGCACGGACTTTGTAGGTTCTTCTCATGTTTGGGTGGGTTTTCTTCAGTTTCCTTCCACACTACAAACATCTCTTGATAGATTAATCATCTTCCTACTATGTTCGTCTGACATAAACTGCGCTCACATTTCCAGCATGAGATGAATGTAAAGGGATGATGGTTTGGTTACAGAATATAGTAGACTTGTTCCAGACACAAGAGTAGAGTTCAAGTAGTTTGTTTACGTGTTTCAGGACTGGACCAGATCCCTTATCAAAATAAACGACATTTTTACGCAGTCGTCTTTGATAAAGGGTCTGGTCCAGTAATGCATAAATAAACTTCTTGAAGTCATGCCAATGTAGACAGCATGAGACCTGTGATTGGCTGCAGCACTGTTGAACTGATGTCACCCCTTCAGCAATTTTATCAAATACTTGCTGAGGGCTCTGGATTCTTTGTACTACCACTTTAGTTCCCCTTTAATCTTCTTTCCTTCTCTTCCAGAATGGTTAATCCATGGAAAACCTCTGCAGAGTTCAGGGACAGTGGTTACAGTTAAAGATGAGCGATCCCGAACTTAAGAGTTCGGGGTTCATACCGGACAGTTAGTGTCCGGTGCTAAACAACGAACACAGACTTCTCCCGGGAGTCCGTTGCAATGTTTGGAGTACTGAGGAAAGCTCAAAAGTTCGGGTCCCCATTATTTTTAATGGGGTCCGGGTTCTGGTTCAAGTTCGGGTACAGTTCTGGTACCCAAACCAAACTTTGGAATAAAGTTTGGCTCGTGTACCAGAAGCCAAACTTTCACGGGTCCTCTCATCCCTAATTACAGTACAAGATTCCGACATGATGTCACTGCGACAGCCTTTTCAACAAAGACCAGTGGGGAGCAACAGAGAAACCGCATTGGACTTGCATGCAAGCAAAGTTCTGCATTTTCTCAGTTTACAAACATTTAAGCTCTGCTTCAATACATCCATAAAAATGAAGTTATCAATGAACTTGAAACATTTAAAAGCCCGTGCCATATTTGTTTTTTTTTGTAGCCAGCCCTTAACATCTATCAAAACGAAGAACAACTGATGAAATCTACTATTTCTCTCGGTACCATATGATACTTGGACTGCATTGTGTACCTCCGCCTAATCAATATAGGAATGTATTGATTGTAGAAACAATTTTATAAGAAAGCTTGATCAAGAAGAATGCATGATGAATGTGACAGGGGCCCTAATTAAAATAGACTGGATAGATAAATCATTTCTTCTAGCTGAGGGGTCTTACCTTGCCTGCGGCATGATAGAATTTCAATGCAACACCTTGCTTTTGATTAAGAGTACAGTTGGGAGCTTGGAGAATGGGAGTGTACACAGCAAAACAAGCAAACTTGACTAGCCTTGGGCAAAAATGAAATGCATTTAAACTGTGTTGTGTGACAAGAAATGTATGTGACGAGTCTGCAGGGCTTGAGGAAGCCAATGGGGGATATGGCAGGGAATTTTTTCTGAGGATGATTTCACGACCTTCTCCCGATGTGGTTTTGTGGTTTTCGGAGATTATAAGAACAGTAAACATTTCGGACAGGAGATTATAGCCCTCACGAGGGTTTACGCTAAAATCCCTAATCAACCAGCTTCTCTTGTAGACTATGATGCATAAAGACTTGTAGCAGCTTTCATAAAAAATAGCTTAATGTAAGAATGTGCCGTAGAGCAAAGGAAAGAGCGAAAACCAGACTTTGTATTGAGAGTTATGGTTTTTAAGATTAGTTTGGTTTGCTTATAGGATTTTGAGCCCTTGGATTGATATTTGATTAAAATGGTCATTCACTGGACAATTAGATTTCTAGGTGGCCTTATCATTTGAGTATGTACCTTTTTAAGAAATTATTTGGAAATAATTTTCAGATTTTCGAAGGGGTTGGAACCAAAAGGATTCATCAGGCCAGTTTCAGACAATTATGTGTTGAAGTCAAATGCTCCCGATTCTTACCGAATCAGGAGCATCTGACAAGTAGAGTGTGCCTCCGTGCTTTTTGCGGAAAATGTTACTCCAGTCAGAAACATCACAGCTCATCATGAATTAGACAACTATGGCGTCACGCCTCTGACCCGACGCAGCTCTACCTACAGTGATGAGTAAAAGGGCAACAATGTTTTGAGCTTTTGACTTTCAGGCTCCATATCTCACCATCCATCCACCATCTCACCATCCAATACTGATTTCAACGTAAGACTACAATCATTTTATAGACAATCATCTTGGCTATCGCATGCCTAAATTTGACTTGCAACTATTCAGCATATGATTAGCTATGCAGATTCTTGTCATGTCACTGCATTGTTACTGTTTTGCTCCCGGTGGTGGAAAAATCTTTTTCTTCCTGAATACTACAAAATACAACCTGTTCTCACTTTCTCTAATAGCTCAGTGTGTTATTAGGTTGATTCCACAGCAAAAGGTCACTGGTTTGAATCGAGGAGCCTCCATGAAGAAGATTTCCCAAGAAAAAAGAAACAGCATTATCCAGCTCATCGATTGTGGTCTCTCGGCCAAGAAAATTGCTATACTGCGTCAGGTGAGTGCCATGACAGTTGAAAGAATACAAAATAAAGTCCGTCCATCTATTCAAAAGCCAAGAGGTGGACATCCAGGCAAAATATTAGAGTGAGCTAGTCGGCTCATCACAAGGTCTATCAGTTCTGGGCAACAAACACAGCAGTGGAGGGGACTGTTACGCTGGCGTGTCCTTTAATAAAATAAAACTTACTACACACTAGTAGTAACTAAACAAGGTACAATGCTGGGAGTTAACAACACTCCAGAAACGAAACTAATAAACTTCTGCACTGCAAGTGTTAGGCATCAGGTGGTTGCTGGATCTGAAATTGGGTCAGTGTCATCAGTGGATTCTGTGGTCTCCTGCTCTGGTCAAGCCAGGGCAGAGGCTGCTTAGCATCGCCGTCGGTCCCAATGCCTAGCCAGTGCACGAGATGTACAGGCTGTCTCATGGGTCTTTGTTCCTAGTAGTGTTAAGCATAGGTTGCGGAGGGGAACAGGACTGCTACAGTCTAAGTCCAGGATGCACTGCACTGAGCATGCCCGTGACATGGCGGACCGTGATTGGTGGTTTGGTATCAGCTGATCCGGTGACCTGGCACCGCCTGATTGGTTGCGGGTGATGTCATCAGTAGTGCGACCAATAATGCGATTTTGGGCAGGGCTTAGTCTTTAAATAGCCTGTACACAAGCATGGCGGTGCGCTTTGATCATTGAGCTTAGGTAGTGTTCCTGTGTGGACGCTTTGCTGTTTGGCTACACCTGCTCCCTAGCGGCTCTCTCCATGCCAGAGTTCGCTCGGCGGATTAGCACAGGTCACTTAGGCAGGTTTAGCGGGGCTTAGGCAGACTTAGCTGGGGAAGGCAGGTAGTTCCCGTTTGGTAGTCTGGCTCCGGCAAGAAGGTTGCTCTGCACCTTGAGCAGACTACGGGCTCCGTATCCCTGGCACCGCCTCTTAGCCATGTGAGAGTTACTCCGCAGTCCAGTCCCACACTGGCTGGAGCACATACATGCCGGCGTGAGTCACACACACTTCCTAGCGCCTGCTGCGTAGCCTATGTGCCGTTAACAGGGCTACGACTATGATTATTTGTGGCACATCTCTCATGTAGTTAACGGAGATAGTGCGAATCCCTTTTCCCGTTCAGGTGTGTAGTAACACTGGAGGGATTTACACTTTAAGTTGGTTGTCTTACACTCTTACCCGGTGGGTGTTCGGCCACAGTCTTCGTGGCTGCATCGCGGACCCCGGGGTTCAGTTGCATATCATTTTAATAAAGTTGTTGCAACCGTCCCCCTAACAGCAAGCCACCGCTGTGCAGACCAGGAAGGATTTGGCAGCATGAAATGCCTGAGCACTAGATGGCGGCGTATAGAGCTGCAGATAACTGCAGGCCAGGAAAGGCCTGGAACCTAAGTCCCTAAAGAGGAGGAGAATCTCTGCAGCACCCAACACATGGGTGTAAAAGCGGCAGTGTGACCACACAGACAATGGCGGACCCTGGAATACTGGATCGGTAGCAAGGACGCCTCCGTGGCGTGGACACCAACCGGTGAACCGACACAGTAGAGCGTGCTGCTCACAGCATTGATGGCTAGGATGACTAGGGAGCACACAGCAGGAACCCTTGACAACGACTCTCACACACTGCATTTACTGCCAGAGACCTCACCCCAGGTTATAAAGAGATAGACTAGGCACCGGGGCGGAGCCCACACAGCCCTTAAATACACTAGAGACAGCCCCAGGCCCCCAGGACAACCAACCACGCTGTACCAGACAGCAGGGGGCATGGCTTAGCGGCACATGACCGCAAGGGGCGTGACTTAGCAGCACATGACCACAATGGGGCGTGGCTTAGCGACACATGGCCGCAAGGGGCGTGGCTTAGTGGCTCATGAGCAGAAACGCAGAAACCACACTTAGAATCCCTAGAAGGGAACCTAAATGCTGACAATTACTGACAAGCAGGAAAGGGCCTGACCGGACCCCGCGAGAAAGCACTTCTCCTGCGCATCGGCCTAACAGAGACTCACATGCTTCGTAATAGTGAGATGACAGACGTCCATGCAAGCACCATGCAAGGACGTTAGACAAGTCTGGAATAGTGGCCCGAAAAAAGGTGAAGAAGCCTCGACTGCAATATCGTCATAAGATGTGTCAGCTCTAGCTTGGAAAAAAGTACGAAAAGTGGACAGTAGAAGACTGGAAACAGGTGATTTAGAGTAATGAGATGAAAGTCAATAGACTAAGCTCTGATGGGTACAAATGGGTTTGGAAGAAACAAGGAGAAAATGGGCTAATGGATCAAGAAACTGAAGGAGCTGTCAAGCTCGGTGGAGGAAGCCTGATGATATGGGGTTGTTTCACAGCCAAAGGCGTTGGATACTTGACCAGGATTGATGGTGGTCTCAAATGCAGAGCTATATGTGAGTATCCTACAAGACAATTTTGGTGGAGCTGTGGAAAAAAGGCAAAAGTTGCAAAATTTTTTGCGCAACTCTGTGTTGTACAAAAATGTTGGTGATTTTTTCAAAGCTTTTTATGCCGGTTATCTGGGAAAAAAGCTATGATGAATTTGAGCTATAGTTGTCAAAGTTAGCAAACCCTCTGAGGGCCACCATTATAACCAGAGTGGAGAACTGCTAACAAACTTGAAGGGCTACCCAGTGGCGTAACTGGAGGCTCATGGGCCCCAATGCAAAAAGCTCAAACAGGGCCCTCAAGTTTTGCAAATCTTTAATAGCATTGGTCTTTTTATATAGGCTGAGGGGACTCTTTGGGCCCCTTAGGCTCCAGGGCCCAGGTGCATTTGTATCACCTGCACCTATTTGTAGTTACGTCCCTGGGGCTACCATATAATGCTACATTTCCTCTAAAGCAGCTACAAATGCAAACACGTAAAGTAATTGCAGAAAAGATTTACAGCCAAAGGAAGATATCATCTAAAATAATACAAAACAAAGACTCATAATAATAATATTATTAGAAAAATCAATGCCTTCTGTCATCCTAGAACCGAACAAGGTGTAAATAATAAACCTAATAGGATGAAATATATTAAATCAAGTCTCTCAGCACATAATAAAACTACTCTGTAAGAAAAACAAAAGAGCCTCCTAAAATATTGCAGATAAATACCTGTAACCCTAGCCTCGAGAAAATATATATGGAATGTCTTTTAATATTACGTTTCCGATAAAATCTAATCATCATTTTACCGTGGGATGATAGTACAAACAATACCCGGCGTGTAGACATTGTATTATTTATATTGTGTTTATAACTTGTCAAGCGATACCATCTTCGCTTTAATATTGTGGATCTTTAAATCACGCTGACAGAATATAAATGTGGGCACGAATTTACCAAACTCCATCAGCTTCAAAATGATAACGAGTATTTATTAGGTAATTATGACAAATTCTAGCCGTAAATTTACTGTCTAGATCCCACGTACTGTACACAAAGAGAAGTACTTAGCGCATACTTGTGATTGCAGGTAACTTTTCAGAATAAGTTGTCATTAGTGTTGAGCGATACCTTCCGATATCGGCAAATATCGGATCGGATTGGATCGGACCGATACCCCAAAAGTATCGGATATCGCCGATTCCGATACCGGAAACCAATGCAAGTCAATGGGACAGAAATATCGGAATGAAAATAAACCCTTTCTTTCCTTGTAGGTTAATTCTACATGAAGAAAAACAACTAAGAATAATGTAGAATGTATTGGGGGAGGTGGGGGAGACAATAAAGGCATAGAGGTTTAGCCCAATCAAATGGAATAGCAGGAATTAATATTTTTTTTAAGACGTTCTGAGTTACGGAAATATTGACTATGTTAAGTATTTTTATATTTTGTCAGATATATATGTTTCACTACTTCCATGCTCTTCACCTTCTTTTTTACTTCTCCCACACTTTCTCCTTCATCATCCTCAGCATCAGCATCTTTTTCATCCACTTCTTCTTCACCTTCTTCATCTTCTTCTTCACCTTCTTCGTATTATTCTTTTTTTTTACATTCTTCATATTCTTCTTATTCAACTATTATTATTCTTCATATTCTACTTCTTCATCTTCTTCATATTTTTCTTCTTCATCATATTCTTATTTGTGACAGGCATTCCTGTAGTTGTTATCTACAAAAGTTTGAACATTACACCTTTCGTTCTGCCCGTCACAAAAGATTTACAACAGGATTTGTCCGCGTTCAGTTTGGCCTGCAGCAGCAGGTCTTTTCCAGGGGAACCACGAGGAGGACTCACCCCCATACACTGCTTAGTCATCTTCTGCTTATAATTTAGAAATTATCTTTTGCTCTGATTTTAGTCTTATGCTTAATGTTCTTCCGCTTTTTGTTCTGCAGCTTCTTGTACTTCTGCTTCTTGGTTTTCTGTCTCTTGTTCTTCTGTATCTTGGTGGTTGTCTTCTCTTCTTTGTCCTCTTGGTCAACTTCTTCAGGGTCATCTTCTTGGTCTTCTTCGGGGTGGTCTTCAGGGTCATCGTTTTCGGGGTCCTCGTCTTCAGGGTCGTCGTCTTCGGGGTCCTCGTCTTCGGGGTCCTCGTCTTCTTCGGGTTGGTCTTCAGGGTCCTCGTCTTCAGGGTCCTCGTCTTCGGGGTCCTTGTCTTCTTTGGGGTGGTCTTCAGGGTCTTCATCTTCTTCGGGGTGGTCTTCAGGGTCCTCGTCTTCAGGGTTGTCATCTTCGGGGTCCTTGTCTTCTTCGGGTTGGTCTTCAGGGTCCTCGTCTTCAGAGTCCTCGTCAGGGAGATCCAGAGTGATTACCAAGAACCATTTCCAAAAGCTTGAACTTGGAAATGTAGCAGAAGGTACAAGAAGGCTGAGGAACTACCGAGGACCAGCTGACGGTACTGGAACCCGGATGGGTAGCAGAAGGTACAAGAGCCAATGGAACTACCGAGGACCAGCTGACGGTACTGGAACTCGGTTACTAAGCAGGAGGTACCTGTGCCAGAAAGCACTACCAATTACCAGCAGACGTTGGTGGAACTTGGATACCGAGAAGGAGGCACCTAATCCAAAGGCACTGCCGAGAACCAGTTGACGGTACTGGAACCCGGATGGGTAGCAGAAGGTACCCATGTAAAAGGTACCCATTCTGTTAGGTGGATTCATAACTGGCTTAGTGATCGGACTCAAAGGGTGGTTGTAAATGGTTTCACATCCAGCTGGATGAATGTCTCAAGTGGGGTACCGCAGGGCTCCGTCCTGGGACCTGTATTGTTCAACATCTTTATCAATGATTTAGATGAAGGAATTGAGGGTAAACTGATTAAATTTGCTGATGACACAAAGCTAGGAGGGATAGCTAATACTAGAGAAGAGAGAGAGAGGATTCAAAAAGACCTAAATAAACTGGAGCAGTGGGCAGCAACCAACAGAATGGTTTTTAACAGGGAAAAATGCAAAGTACTACATCTGGGCAATAAAAATGAAAAAAGCATATACAGAATGGCAGGAATAGAGCTAAGCAACAGTACATGTGAAAAAGACTTAGGTATACTAATAGATCATAGACTGAACATGAGTCAACAGTGTGATGCAGCAGCAAAAAAGGCAAATACAATTCTGGGATGTATTAACAGAAGCATACAGTCTAGATCACGTGAAGTCATTATCGGTCTTTACTCCTCTTTGGTCAGACCTCATCTGGAATACTGTGTACAGTTTTGGGCACCACATTTTAAAAAAGACATAGACAAACTGGAGCAAGTTCAGAGAAGAGCGACCAGAATGGTGACTCGTCTGCAAACCATGTCCTATGAGGAACGGTTGCAGGATTTGGGAATGTTTAGCTTGCAAAAAAGAAGACTGAGAGGAGACTTAATAGCTGTCTACAAATATGTCAAGGGCTGTCACATTGTAGAAGGATCATCTTTATTCTCATTTGCACAAGGAAAGACTAGAAGCAATGGGATGAAACTAAATGGGAGGAGACACAGATTAGATATTAGAAAAAACTTTTTGACAGTTAGGGTGATTAATGAGTGGAACAGGCTGCCACGAGAGGTGGTGAGTTCCCCTTCAATGGACGTCTTCAAACAGAGGCTGGACAGACATCTGTCTGAGATGATTTAGTGAATCCTGCTTTGAGCAGGGGGTTGGACCAGATGACCCAGGAGGTCCCTTCCAACTCTACCATTCTATGATTCTATGATTCTATGAAAAAAAAGTTTCAAGGCCGCGAGCCGGCCGCAGTTACCAAAACCCACAGTCCTACAGGGGGTGCTTGTCCTATTGGCACTATGGAACCAGCCTTCATTGCCAGATCCCACAGCCCACATAGGAGTCACCTAAACTGCAGGCACCATAGAGTCGGCTAACCCGACCACAACATGACAGGACAATGCATTGGAGGCAAAGTGACGTTGACACTACCCGGAAACAGCTGGCGTGCTGGCACCAGGCTGGGCAGGAGGGAGTACCCGTGCCAAAGACACTGCTGAGAACCAGCTGACGGTACTGGAACCCGGATGGGTAGTAGAAGGTACAAGAGCAAATGGAACTACCAAGGACCAGCTGACGGTACTGGAACCCGGATGGGTAGCAGAAGGTAAAAGAGCCAATGGAACTACCGAAGACCAGCTGACGGTACTGGAACTCGGTTACTAAGCAGGAGGTACCTGTGCCAGAAAGCACTACCAAGGACCAGCAGACGTTGGTGGAACTAGGATACCGTGAAGGAGGCACCTAATCCAAAGGCACTGCCGAGAACCATCTGACGGTACTGGAACCCGGATGGGTAGCAGAAGGTACCCATGTAAAAAAAGTTTCAAGGCCGCGAGCCGGCCGCAGTTACCAAAACCCACAGTCCTACAGGGGGTGCTTGTCCTATTGGCACTATGGAACCAGCCTTCATTGCCAGATCCCGCAGCTCACATAGGAGTCACCTAAACTGCAGGCACCATAGAGACGGCTAACCCGACCGCAATACGACAGGACAACGCATTGGAGGCAAAGTGAAGTTGACACTACCCGGAAACAGCTGGCGTGCTGGAACCAGGCTGGGCAGGAGGGAGTACCCGTGCCAAAGACACTGCCGAGAACCAGCTGATGGTACTGGAACCCGGAAGGGTAGTAGAAGGTACAAGAGCAAATGGAACTACCGAGGACCAGCTGACGGTACTGGAACCCGGATGGGTAGCAGAAGGTACAAAAGCCAATGGAACTACCGAAGACCAGCTGACGGTACTGGAACTCGGTCACTAAGCAGGAGGTACCTGTGCCAGAAAGCACTACCAAGGACCAGCAGACGTTGGTGGAACTTGGATACCGAGAAGGAGGCACCTAATCCAAAGGCACTGCCGAGAACCAGCTGACGGTATTGGAACCCGGATGGGTAGTAGAAGGTACAAGAGCAAATGGAACTACCGAGGACCAGCTGACGGTACTGGAACCCGGATGGGTAGCAGAAGGTACAAGAGCAAATGGAACTACCGAAGACCAGCTGACAGTACTGGAACTCGGTTACTAAGCAGGAGTTACCTGTGCCAGAAAGCACTACCAAGGACCTGCAGACGTTGGTGGAACTTGGATACCGAGAAGGAGGCACCTAATCCAAAGGCACTGCCGAGAACCAGCTGACGGTACTGGAACCGGGATGGGTAGCAGAAGGTACCCATGTAAAAAAAAGTTTCAAGGCCGCGAGCCGGCCGCAGTTACCAAAACCCACAGTTCTACAGGGGGTGCTTGTCCTATTGGCACTATGGAACCAGCCTTCATTGCCAGATCCCGCAGCCCACATAGGAGTCACCAAACTGCAGGCACCATAGAGACGGCTAACCCGACCGCAATACGACAGGACAACGCATTGGAGGCAAAGTGACGTTCACACTACCCGGAAACAGCTGGCGTGCTGGAACCAGGCTGGGCAGGAGGGAGTACCCATGCCAAAGACACTGCCGAGAACCAGCTGATGGTACTGGAACCCGGAAGGGTAGTAGAAGGTACAAGAGCAAATGGAACTACCGAGGACCAGCTGACGGTACTGGAACCCGGATGGGTAGCAGAAGGTACAAGAGCCAATGGAACTACCGAAGACCAGGTGACGGTACTGGAACTCGGTTACTAAGCAGGAGGTACCTGTGCCAGAAAGCACTACCAAGGACCAGCAGACGTTGGTGGAACTTGGATACCGAGAAGGAGGCACCTAATCCAAAGGCACTGCCGAGAACCAGCTGACGGTACTGGAACCCGGATGGGTAGGAGAAGGTACAAGAGCAAATGGAACTACCGAGGACCAGCTGACGGTACTGGAACCCGGATGGGTAGCAGAAGGTACAAGAGCAAATGGAACTACCGAAGACCAGCTGACGGTACTGGAACTCGGTTACTAAGCAGGAGTTACCTGTGCCAGAAAGCACTACCAAGGACCTGCAGACGTTGGTGGAACTTGGATACCGAGAAGGAGGCACCTAATCCAAAGGCACTGCCGAGAACCAGCTGACGGTACTGGAACCGGGATGGGTAGCAGAAGGTACCCATGTAAAAAAAAGTTTCAAGGCCGCGAGCCGGCCGCAGTTACCAAAACCCACAGACCTACAGGGGGTGCTTGTCCTATTGGCACTATGGAACCAGCCTTCATTGCCAGATCCCGCAGCCCACATAGGAGTCACCTAATCTGCAGGCACCATAGAGTGGGCTAACCCGACCGCAACACGACAGGACAACGCATTGGAGGCAAAGTGTCGTTGACACTACCCGGAAACAGCTGGCGTGCTGGAAGCAGGCTGGGCAGGAGGGAGTACCCATGCCAAAGACACTGCCGAGAACCAGCTGATGGTACTGGAACCCGGATGGGTAGTAGAAGGTACAAGAGCAAATGGAACTACCGAGGACCAGCTGAAGGTACTGGAATCCGGATGGGTAGCAGAAGTTACAAGAGCCAATGGAACTACCGAAGACCAGCTGACTGTACTGGAACTCGGTTACTAAGCAGGAGGTACCTGTGCCAGAAAGCACTACCAAGGACCAGCAGACGTTTGTGGAACTTGGATACTGAGAAGGAGGCACCTAATCCAAAGGCACTACCGAGAACCAGCTGACGGTACTGGACCCCGGATGGGTAGTAGAAGGTACAAGAGCAAATGGAACTACCGAGGACCAGCTGACGGTACTGGAACCCGGATGGGTAGCAGAAGGTACAAGAGCCAATGGAACTACCGAAGACCAGCTGACGGTACTGGAACTCGGTTACTAAGCAGGAGGTACCTGTGCCAGAAAGCACTACCAAGGACCAGCAGACGTTTGTGGAACTTGGATACCGAGAAGGAGGCATCTAATCCAAAGGCACTGCCGCGAACCAGCTGACGGTACTGGAACCCGGATGGGTAGCAGAAGGTACCCATGTAAAAAAAAGTTTCAAGGCCGCGAGCCAGCCGCAGTTACCAAAACCCACAGTCCTACAGGGGGTGCTTGTTCTATTGGCACTATGGAACCAGCCTTCATTGCCAGATCCCGCAGCCCACATAGGAGTCACCTAAACTGCAGGCACCATAGAGTCGGCTAACTCAACCGCAACATGACAGGACAACGCATTGGAGGCAAAGTGACGTTGACACTACCCGGAAACAGCTGGCGTGCTGGAACCAGGCTGGGCAGGAGGGAGTACCCGTGCCAAAGACACTGCCGAGAACCAGCTGATGGTACTGGAACCCGGATGGGTGGTAGAAGGTACAAGAGCAAATGGAACTACCGAGGACCAGCTGACGGTACTGGAACCCGGATGGGTAGCAGAAGGTACAAGAGCCAATGAAACTACCGAAGACCAGCTGACTGTACTGGAACTCGGTTACTAAGCAGGAGGTACCTGTGCCAGAAAGCACTACCAAGGACCAGCAGACTTTGGTGGAACTTGGATACCGATAAGGAGGCACCTAATCCAAAGGCACTGCCGAGAACCAGCTGACGGTACTGGAACCCGGATGGGTAGCAGAAGGTACCCATGTAAAAAAAGTTTCAAGGCCGCGAGCCGGCCGCAGTTACCAAAACCTACAGTCCTACAGGGGGTGCTTGTCCGATTGGCACTATGGAACCAGCCTTCATTGCCAGATCCCGCAGCCCACATAGGAGTCACCTAAACTGCAGTCACCATAGAGTCGGCTAACCCGACCACAACACGACAGGACAACGCATTGGAGGCAAAGTGACGTTGACACTACCCGGAAACAGCTGGCGTGCTGGAACCAGGCTGGGCAGGAGGGAGTACCCGTGCCAAAGACACTGCTGGGAAACAGCTGGCGGTGCTGGAACCCAGGGTAAATACTAAAAACAGAATGGAGACAGAGGCGTAATTGGAGCAACTTTAAAATCTGTAGTAGTGTGAATGTGGACACAGCAGGAGAATTTGCCGGACACACAGCTGGGGATCAGCTGACGTTACTGAACCCCAATAACACTGGAACAAGCGTTGACTGTGCAGACGGCACTTCTGAGCAGCAAATAGCGCTATTGGAGCCCAGGGTAAATACTAAAAACAGAGGAGCCAGAGGTGTAATTGGAGCAAGTTTTAAATCAGTAGTACAGTGGATGTGGACAAAGCAGGAGAATTTGCCGAACACACAGCAGGGGAACAGCTTACGTTACTGAACCCCAATAACACGGCTGCAAGTGTTGACTGTGCAGACCGCATTTCCGAGCGCCAACTGGCGGTGTTGAAGCTCAGGGATAATACTGAAACAGAGGAGCCAGAGGTGTAATTGGAGCAACTTTAAAATCTGTAGTAGTGAGAATGTGGACAGAGCAGGAGAAATTGCCGTCCGCACAGCAGGGGAACAGCTGACGTTACTGAACCCCAATAACACGGCAGCAAGTGTTGACTGTGCAAACGGCACTTCCGAGCAGCAACTAGCGGTATTGGAGCCCAGGGTAAAAACTAAAAACAGAGGAGCCAGAGGTGTAATTGGAGCAAGTTTTAAATCAGTAGTACAGTGGATGTGGACAAAGCAGGAGAATTTGCCGGACACACAGCAGGGGAACAGCTGACGTTACTGAACCCCAATAACACTGCAGCAAGTGTTGACTGTGCAGACGGCACTTCCGAGCGCCAACTGGCGGTGTTGGAGCTCAGGGATAATACTGAAAACAGAGGAGCCAGAGGTGTAATTGGAGCAACTTTAAAATCTGTTGTAGTGAGAATGTGGACAGAGCAGGAGAAATTGCCGTCCGCACAGCAGGGGAACAGCTGACGTTACTGAACCCCAATAACACGGCAGCAAGTGTTGACTGTGCAGACGGCACTTCCGAGCGCCAACTAGTGGTGTTGGAGCTCAGGGATAATACTGAAAACATAGGAGCCAGAGGTGTAATTAGAGCAACTTTAAAATCTGTAGTAGTGTGAATGTGGACAGAGCAGGAGAAATTGCCGTCCGCACAGCAGGGGAACAGCTGACGTTACTGAACCCCAATAACACGGCAGCAAGTGTTGACTGTGCAAACAGCACTTCCAATCAGCAACTAGCGGTATTGGAGCCCAGGGTAAATACTAAAAACAGAGGAGCCAGAGGTGTAATTGGAGCAAGTTTTAAATCAGTAGTACAGTGGATGTGGACAAAGCAGGAGAATTTGCCGAACACACAGCAGGGGAACAGCTGACGTTACTGAACCCCAATAACACGGCAGCAAGTGTTGACTTTGCAGACGGCACTTCCGAGCGCCAACTGGCGGTGTTGGAGCTCAGGGATAATACTGAAAACAGAGGAGCCAGAGGTGTAATTGGAGCAACTTTAAAATCTGTAGTAGTGAGAATGTGGACAGAGCAGGAGAAATTGCCGTCCGCACAGCAGGGGAACAGCTGACGTTACTGAACCCCAATAACACAGCAGCAAGTGTTGACTGTGCAGACGGCACTTCCGAGCACCAACTGGCGGTGTTGGAGCTCAGGGATTACAGTTCAGGTGGTAGAAACATGAACACAACAGGAGACCTGGATACTGTTGCCAACCAATTATTTATTCTGGAAGAGGACTGGCAAATTCATGAGAGATCCAGGCCATGTTCATTTTGAGAAAAGTAAGCCGGTCAACATTATCGGAGGATAGTCGCATGCGACGGTCTGTTAGTACACCACCTGTGGCACTAAAGACGCGTTCCGATAATACACTAGCAGCAGGGCAAGCTAGCACCTCCAATGCATACTGACTAATCTCTGGCCATGTATCCAGCTTACAGACCCAAAACTTGAAGGGAGAAGAGCCGTCTGGGAGTACACTAAGAGGGCAAGACATGTAGTCTGTCACCATCTGACGGAAACGTTGCCTCCTGCTGACTGGAGCCGTCTGTGATGGTGTAGACATTTGTGGCGGCGGGGACACAAAACTTTGCCATATTTCGGCCATACTGGTCTTGCCTTGTGCTGAGGCGCTGCTTCTGCTCCCTCTTTGTGCAGAGCTTCCTCCACTGCCTCGACGCACTGAGTTGCTTTGTAAAGCACTAGCAGCACTGCTCTCGGTTGGAATGGAGAACATGATGGAATGCACCAGTGCGTCTTGGTACTCCCGCATTTTACGCTCCCGGTTCAACGGTGTAATGAGGCTTTGTAAGTTGTCCCGGTAGCGAGGATCTAGGAGGGTGGACACCCAATAATCAGCCGTGTTGAGAATGTGGGCGATGCGGCTGTCATTTCTCAGGCACTGCAGCATGAAATCAACCATGTGCTGCAGACTGCCAACTGGCCAAGAAACGCTGTCCCCTGCTTGAGGCGTGATCTCTGCCTGCTCTGCATCACCCCACCCTCGCTCTAGATACTGACTACTAGAGCATTGTGCACCTCCCTCCTCTGGAGAGTTGTCTTCCTCATCCATTGACTCCTCCTCATCCTCCTCACAAAGTGTCCCCTGCCTAGGCCTTTGTGAGGAACCACGTTGCGCAGACTGTAGAGAAGCAGATGGCATTTGTGACTCCTCATCCTCCACCTCTTCCAAAACCTCGTCCCTTAGTGCTTGCAGTGTTTTTTAAAGCAGGCAGATAAGGGGGATAGTCATGCTGACTAGTGCATCATCTGCACTCGCCATGCACGTGGAATATGTCCTTCATAGAGGCCCACTCAGTGGTGGTGAAGTGTGAACGGCGCGCACTGCGACTTGTTTGCGCCTGCTGCAGCTGGTACTCCATTACTGCTGCCTGCTGCTCACACAACCTCTCCAACATATGTAACGTTGAATTCCACCTGGTTGGTTGGTCACATATGATGCGATGTTCCGAAAGACGTAATCGGCGCTGCAGAGCTGCAATGCGTGATCTTGCGTTGCTGGAACGCCGCAAGTGAGCGCACTCTATGCGGAGCTTGTGAAGCAGTGCATCAAGATCCGGATAGTCCCTCAAAAAACTCTGCACGACCAAGTTGAGCACATGTGCCAGACATGGGATGTGAGTGAGGTTGCCTAGGCCCAGAGCTGCCACCAGATTTCGGCCATTGTCACACACTACCATGCCTGGCTGGAGATTCGCTGGCACAAACCACACGTCGCTCTGCTGCTTGATGGCATTCCAGAGCTCCTGCGCTGTGTGGCTTCGATTCCCCAAAGAAATTAATTTTAATATGGACTGTTGACGTTTGGCCACGGCTGTGCTCATATCGGTCATCATAACAGGTAACCGTTCATGGGTCGATGTGGAGGTAGACCGTGACGGCTCCTGCAGCGCTGATTCAGAAGAACTGGAGTATGAGGAGGAGTCAATGTGTACAGACTGGATTCCTGCAATCCTTGGAGTTGGCAGAACACGTACAGCGCCACTCTCAAGATCTGTACCCGGCTCCACAACATTTACCCAATGGGCAGTGAGGGAAAGGTATCGTCCCTGTCCATGCTTACTGGTCCACGCATCGGTGGTCAGGTGGACCTTGCTACTGACGGCGTTTTGTAGAGCATGTTTAATTTTTCCCTCCACATGATGTTGCAGGCCAGGGACGGCTTGCCTGCTCAAATAAAAGCGGCTGGGCACGTTGTATTGTGTGATTGCCAATGCCATAAAGTTACGGAAGGTGTCAGTCTCCACCAGCCTGTATGATAGCATTTCAAGGGCCAGTAGTTTAGCAATGCCAGCATTCAGAGCCTGTGCTCGGGGGTGGTTTTCCAAGTATGGGCGCCTTTTCTCCCATGCCTTTGCTAACGATGGCTGTAGACAAGCCTGGGAGTGTGAGGATGACTGGGAAAGTGGTGCTGTCGGTGGAATTACACTGTTTCTCTGTACAACAGTGCCAGAGATTCTTCCTTGGCGATCCTGTGAGGAAGCCGAACCAGCTGTGTGTGAGCTGGAGGAAGAGGCTACAACACGAGCTGAAGAGGTGGTAGGTGGTGCTGTAGGTTGGCCTAGGTCTTCAGTGTGTTTTTGTAACTCCACCACGTGCTTGGTCCGCACATGTTTCCACATATTTGTGGTATTGAGGTTGCTGACACTTTTCCCTCTTTTCACCTTCTGATTACACAGCTTGCATTTGACAAAGCAAATGTCATCTGCAACTGTGTCAAAAAAGGACCAGGCACTAGAGATGAGTGTTGTTCTACTCGAACTGTTCGCCAATCTCAAATTCGAGCTGTTTTGGGCGGTGTTCGAGCCGTTCGGCGAACACGAACAATTTGAGAAAAATTCGGCTGTTCGAGGTTATGTTCGATAACTGTTCGTGCACCAAAATCATAACTGGATTTTTTCTCAGTAATGATGAAAATTAATGGTAATACGCAGTTTGAGTGTACAGCGGGGCGGGGGGAGGGGCAGGGGATGGATCTCTGCAGGAACAATGAAGATCTCCATTTTTTTTTCTCTTTCCCGCATTTACAGTGGGGAGGTGCAATCTGTCAGCCTATCAGCAGCGCACACACGGAGCGAAGTGCTTTTTTTCACACAAGCAAGGGCATGTGTCATTGGCAGTGTATGTCACATGTCCTTGCCCTATAAGACCAAGCCATTTTCCCCGTCGCCACCATTTTCTCACTGCTGCAGCTGCGTGTTAGACGGCACCGCTGTTGCTGTGTGCGCTATACCTTGTTAATTTCAAGCCAATTTTCGCACAAATATACAGATAGCTTGGGAGTAGGGAATAGTTGTGATTGCAGTCCTTTTAAGGACTAGGTTACAGCATTTCCTACGACTTTTATCAGGGAGGTCTGTGCTCTTAAATAGATAGGTTGTGGGAGTAAAGACTAATTGTAATTGGAGTCCTTTTCAGGACTAGGTTACATGAGTTCCTATCAGTTTTTGCCAGGCAGGTCTGTGCCAGTGCTGTGCAAGTTTTTTTCACAGCATTTGGCTGAATCTAGCAAAGCTAATCCTTTTTGGCCTATTGCAGAGTGTGTTAGTCAGTGGAGTAGCCTATCTGTGTTGCAAGATATACCACCTGTGTATAGAATACCAATTTTTTTACTGCACCTAGTGAAGTAAATCTTTTGGGCATAGCATCATTCTATTAGTCCATCTATACTGACCTCCATCAGGTTGCAAATTAAAACTAATTTTTATCTGCATCTACAGTACCTCTGAAAAAATATTTGGGCTTCTAGCAGTGTGTGGGACTTGTTCTATTAGTCCATCTATACTGACCTCCATCAGGTTGCAAACTGAATATATTTTTTTCTGCATCTACCTCTGAAAAAATATTGGGCTTCTAGCTGTGTGTGGGTCTTGTTCTATTAATCCATCTATACTGACCTCCATCAGGTTGCAAACTGAATATAATTTTTTTCTGCATCTAGCTCTGAAAAAATATTTGGCCTTCTAGTAGTGTGTCGGACTTTCTCTATTAGTCCATTTATACTGACCTCCATCAGGTTGCAAATTAAAACTAATTTTTATCTGCATCTACAGTACCTCTGAAAAAATATTTGGGCTTCTAGCTGTGTGGGGGACTTGTTGTATTAGTCCATCTATACTGACCTCCATCAGGTTGCAAACTGAATATATTTTTTTCTGCATCTACCTCTGAAAAAATATTTGGCCTTCTAGTAGTGTGTCGGACTTTCTCTATTAGTCCATCTATACTGACCTCCATCAGGTTGCAAATTAAAAATAATTTTTATCTGCATCTACAGTACCTCTGAAAAAATATTTGGGCTTCTAGCTGTGTGCGGGACTTGTTGTATTAGTCCATCTATACTGACCTCCATCAGGTTGCAAACTGAATATATTTTTTTCTGCATCTACCTCTGAAAAAATATTTGGCCTTCTAGTAGTGTGTTGGACTTTCTCTATTAGTCCATCTATACTGACCTCCATCAGGTTGCAAATTAAAACTAATTTTTATCTGCATCTACAGTACCTCTGAAAAAATATTTGGGCTTCTAGCAGTGTGTGGGACTTGTTCTATTAGTACATCTATACTGACCTCCATCAGGTTGCAAACTGAATATATTTTTTTCTGCATCTACCTCTGAAAAAATATTTGGCCTTCTAGTAGTGTGTCGGACTTTCTCTATTAGTCCATCTATACTGACCTCCATCAGGTTGCAAATTAAAACTAATTTTTATCTGCATCTACAGTACCTCTGAAAAAATATTTGGGCTTCTAGCAGTGTGTGGGACTTGTTCTATTAGTCCATCTATACTAACCTCCATCAGGTTGCAAACTGAATATATTTTTTTCTGCATCTACCTCTGAAAAAATATTGGGCTTCTAGCTGTGTGTGGGTCTTGTTCTATTAATCCATCTATACTGACCTCCATCAGGTTGCAAACTGAATATATTTTTTTCTGCATCTACCTCTGAAAAAATATTTGGCCTTCTAGTAGTGTGTCGGACTTTCTCTATTAGTAAATCTATACTGACCTCCATCAGGTTGCAAATTAAAACTAATTTTTATCTGCATCTACAGTACCTCTGAAAAAATATTTGGGCTTCTAGCAGTGTGTGGGACTTGTTGTATTAGTCCATCTATACTGACCTCCATCAGGTTGCAAACTGAATATATTTTTTTCTGCATCTACCTCTGAAAAAATATTGGGCTTCTAGCTGTGTGTGGGTCTTGTTCTATTAATCCATCTATACTGACCTCCATCAGGTTGCAAACTGAATATATTTTTTTCTGCATCTACCTCTGAAAAAATATTTGGCCTTCTAGTAGTGTGTCGGACTTTCTCTATTAGTCCATCTATACTGACCTCCATCAGGTTGCAAATTAAAACTAATTTTTATCTGCATCTACAGTACCTCTGAAAAAATATTTGGGCTTCTAGCAGTGTGTGGGACTTGTTCTATTAGTCCATCTATACTAACCTCCATCAGGTTGCAAACTGAATATATTTTTTTCTGCATCTACCTCTGAAAAAATATTGGGCTTCTAGCTGTGTGTGGGTCTTGTTCTATTAATCCATCTATACTGACCTCCATCAGGTTGCAAACTGAATATATTTTTTTCTGCATCTACCTCTGAAAAAATATTTGGCCTTCTAGTAGTGTGTCGGACTTTCTCTATTAGTAAATCTATACTGACCTCCATCAGGTTGCAAATTAAAACTAATTTTTATCTGCATCTACAGTACCTCTGAAAAAATATTTGGGCTTCTAGCAGTGTGTGGGACTTGTTGTATTAGTCCATCTATACTGACCTCCATCAGGTTGCAAACTGAATATATTTTTTTCTGCATCTACCTCTGAAAAAATATTGGGCTTCTAGCTGTGTGTGGGTCTTGTTCTATTAATCCATCTATACTGACCTCCATCAGGTTGCAAACTGAATATATTTTTTTCTGCATCTACCTCTGAAAAAATATTTGGCCTTCTAGTAGTGTGTCGGACTTTCTCTATTAGTCCATCTATACTGACCTCCATCAGGTTGCAAATTAAAACTAATTTTTATCTGCATCTACAGTACCTCTGAAAAAATATTTGGGCTTCTAGCAGTGTGTGGGACTTGTTCTATTAGTCCATCTATACTGACCTCCATCAGGTTGCAAACTGAATATAGTTTTTTCTGCATCTACCTCTGAAAAAATATTGGGCTTCTAGCTGTGTGTGGGTCTTGTTCTATTAATCCATCTATACTGACCTCCATCAGGTTGCAAACTGAATATAATTTTTTTCTGCATCTACCTCTGAAAAAATATTTGGCCTTCTAGTAGTGTGTCGGACTTTCTCTATTAGTCCATCTATACTGAGCTCCATCAGGTTGCAAATTAAAACTAATTTTTATCTGCATCTACAGTACCTCTGAAAAAATATTTGGGCTTCTAGCAGTGTGTGGGACTTGTTCTATTAGTCCATCTATACTGACCTCCATCAGGTTGCAAACTGAATATAGTTTTTTCTGCATCTACCTCTGAAAAAATATTGGGCTTCTAGCTGTGTGTGGGTCTTGTTCTATTAATCCATCTATACTGACCTCCATCAGGTTGCAAACTGAATATATTTTTTTCTGCATCTACCTCTGAAAAAATATTTGGCCTTCTAGTAGTGTGTCGGACTTTCTCTATTAGTCCATCTATACTGACCTCCATCAGGTTGCAAACTGAATATAATTTTTTTCTGTATCTAGCTCTGAAAAAATATTTGGCCTTCTAGTAGTGTGTCGGACTTTCTCTATTAGTCCATCTATACTGACCTCCATCAGGTTGCAAATTAAAAATAATTTTTATCTGCATCTACAGTACCTCTGAAAAAATATTTGGGCTTCTAGCTGTGTGCGGGACTTGTTGTATTAGTCCATCTATACTGACCTCCATCAGGTTGCAAACTGAATATATTTTTTTCTGCATCTACCTCTGAAAAAATATTTGGCCTTCTAGTAGTGTGTCAGACTTTCTCTATTAGTCCATCTATACTGACCTCCATCAGGTTGCAAATTAAAACTAATTTTTATCTGCATCTACAGTACCTCTGAAAAAATATTTGGGCTTCTAGCAGTGTGTGGGACTTGTTCTATTAGTCCATCTATAGTGACCTCCATCAGGTTGTAAACTGAATATATTTTTTTCTGCATCTACCTCTGAAAAAATATTGGGCTTCTAGCTGTGTGTGGGTCTTGTTCTATTAATCCATCTATACTGACCTCCATCAGGTTGCAAACTGAATATATTTTTTTCTGCATCTACCTCTGAAAAAATATTTGGCCTTCTAGTAGTGTGTCGGACTTTCTCTATTAGTCCATCTATACTGACCTCCATCAGGTTGCAAATTCAAAATAATTTTTTTCTGCATCTAACCCAGCCAATAGTTTTGGCCTAATACCACAGTTTGGCCACTCAGCTCTGCTCGGTTACCATCCATTGTTTTTTTGTGCAAACAACTCCAGAGTTGTCAATTAGTTAACCACCAAAATGAGTGGAAAAAGGCCTGCTGCTGGTGGAAAGGGGAATAGGCGTGTTGGGAAGGGGAAAAAAGGTTGTGTCCGTGGGGTAGGTGTTAAAGCAACAGTAACATCTGCAGAAGAAAGACCATCTTCCAGCCAAACTAAAATGTCTACTTCTTTTAGCGGACAATGTGATAAGATCCCTTTCTTACGGCCACGCCAATCGCTACAAATTCCAGATGAGGCACAAAAACAGCAGGTGCTTCAACGGATATCAAGTGCTCCTTTAAGTGGGCTCTCCTCCACATCAACTTCAACATCACAAATACTCCAGTCCTCAAAGGTGTCACCCAAATCGCACTTGCTTTCTCACAGCTCCCAAATCTCCAGCTGCCCGTCTGAGTATGAGGTAGAACAGATGGTTGAGTCTGCAGAGCTGTTTACTCATACTATAGCCGGGGAATCAGAGGTCGACTCCAGCGCTTCTGTGAATCCAGACGAGGAAATGATCTGCACTGATGCCCAGAATCTTTATGAGTCGGATCCAGGACCAGACGCAGAAGGTTCTGACCATAATGTAGACCCTCATTCCCAAACTGTAACTCCTGTTGGTGGAGACAATGAGGAAGACGATGATAAGACTCAAATACCTGATTGGAGCGACAACTTTAGTTTTTTGTCAGGGCAGGAACAGGTTGGCTCTGAGGACGACGGGTGTGATAACGCACAGGGTGATGATGATGAGGTCGGAGATCCCACTTACTGTCAACCCACAGTCAGCCAAGAGATGAGGTCAGCAGAGGAGGTGGAGGAAGATGCTAGTGACGACGAGGTCAGGTTGCGCCTTCCTGGACAGAGACGTAGTACTGGAAGCACGTCAACAACTGCATCCTCAAACACAACTCTGCCTCTCACCACAAGTCGTGGTGGCTCTTCAGGTCGCATGGGTGCTAAGCCTTGCATAGCCTGGGCATTTTTTCAGATCGATAAAGATGACCCAACTCGTGTTATCTGTAACATTTGTCAGCAAAAGCTAAGTAGAGGCCAAAAAATGCATAGTTTGAGTACTTCATGCATGAACCGGCACATGGACATGAAGCATAAGTTGCAGTGGGAAGCTCAGTGTGCTACAATGCGGCCTAGCCGGCCGGGCCAACCACCGTCTGCCATATCTTGTGCATCCGCGGCCTCTTCATCCTCTGTGACTGGGGGGACAGCAGTCACACCTGTTTTGGGGCGCAGACCTGCCACCTCTTTACCCGCAACAGCCAGCGTGATTGGCAGGTCATCATTTTCTTTGGAGGTGGTAACACCAGCTGGTGTTGAGCGCTGTCCGACATCGATAGCACCACCTTTGGATGAAGGCAACCTAACATGTCCGCCTGCATCTTCCTCACAGATCGGCAGTTTGCCGGGGACACCCTTATCAACCCCGTCTAAGCACAATAGCCAGCCCTCGGTCCCTCAGATGTGGACAAGTAAAAGACCATTTCCTCCTAGCCATGAGAAAGCTAAGAGGTTGAATTTCACCATCTGCAAGCTCTTGGCTACAGAAATGCTGCCTTTCCGCCTGGTGGACACAGAGGATTTTCGAGACCTTATGTCCGTCGCAGTGCCCCAGTACCAGATGCCCAGTCGGCACTACTTCTCAAAGAAAGGTGTGCCTGCGCTCCACCAGCATGTCGCACACAACATCACCGCTTCTTTGAGAAACTCTGTGTGTGACAGGGTGCATTTCACCACAGACACTTGGACGAGTAGGCATGGACAGGGGAGTTACATGTCGCTGACTGGGCACTGGGTAACTATGGTGACAGCAGGACAAGGGGCTGCTGTCCAAGTCTTGCCGTCCCCACGAGTTGTGCGTCAATCCTCTTTATGTCAAAGTTCCTCCACTGCTTCTGCCTCCTCAACCTCCTCTCGGTCTTCCACCTGCACCCAAAGCCTGTCTGGTCATGCCACAAGCTTTCTAACTGCGCAGAAGGGATCCTGCACACCTCCTTACTATGCTGGCAGTAGGGCTCAACGTCATCAGGCGGTTTTTACATTGAAATGTCTGGGAAATGTGAGTCACACAGCTGAGGAGTTGTGGTCAGCTCTGGAGAACCAATTTCATGAATGGTTGTCTCCACTGGACCTGAAACCAGGGAAGGCCGTGTGCGACAATGCTGCAAACCTGGGTGCGGCCCTTCGCCGGGGCAATGTCACACACGTGCCTTGTATGGCTCACGTGTTGAACCTGGTTGTCCAGCAATTTTTAGCCCACTATCCCAGACTAGATGGCCTACTGCAGAGGGCACGGTCGCTGTGTGCTCACTTCCGCCGTTCGCATCCCGCAGCTCAGCGACTTACATCTCTACAGAAGTCGTTGGGCCTGCCACTTCACCGGCTAAAATGCGATGTGCCTACCCGGTGGAATTCAACTCTGCACATGTTGCAGCGACTGTGGCAGCACCGACAAGCCCTGGTGCAATACGTTCTGACGTATAGCCTGGGCCAACGAGATTCAGAGGTGGGGCAAATCACGCTGGAGGAGTGGTCTCAGATCAGGGACCTATGCACCCTTCTGCACAGTTTTGAAATGGCGACGAAGATGTTTAGTGCTGACGATGCCATTATCAGCATGACTATTCCGGTGATTTACATGCTGGAGCACATGTTAAACAGAATTCGGAGTCAGGTGGTGGCACAAGAGGAGGTGGAGGAAGTAGAGGAGGAGGAGTTGTATGCGGAAGGGCTAACATCTGCAAGGTCCAGACGGTCGGCAGCACCAAGGCGGCAGGCATGTGAGGGTGGGGGAGATGGTTTTACCAGGGCGCATGGTAGCAGCCAAACTAGTGAGGAAGGTGCAGGAGCCCAGGAAGAAGTGGAGGACGAACTGATGGAAGACTCATCAGATGAGGGAGACCTTGATCACATTTCTGTTGTGCGAGGTTGGGGGGAGAGGACAGAGGAAGGAAAAATGATTGTTACCTCGCCACCAACACAACAGGGACTTGGTGCTCCTGGATGCGCAACACACATGAGTGCCTTCTTGCTGCACTACCTGCAACATGACCCTCGAATTGTGAGAATTAGAAATAATCCTGACTACTGGGTTGCCACACTGTTAGATCCCCGGTACAAAAGTAAATTTGCAGAAATTATTCCTGCCATAGAAAGGGATGCACGCTTGCAGGAGTATCAGCAGAGACTGTTGCAGAATCTTACATGTGCTTTTCCACAAAATACCAGTGGTGCACGTAGTGAATCTCACAGTTCCAACTTGCCAACCGTGGGACCGTCAAGTGTTCAGCACTCAAACCGTAACAGAACCACAGTATCTGCTGGTAACATCAATTTTGCGGAATCATTTCACCACTTTTTTAGCCCATCCTTTGCAAGGCCACAGGAGACAAGAAGTCTGACACATAGTCAACGCCTAGAGACGATGGTACAGGAGTATCTCCAAGTAAACATTGAAGCCACGACTGTGTCACTGGACCCTTGCTCTTTTTGGGCTTCCAATCTGGATAAATGGCCGGAGCTAGCCACTTACGCCTTGGAGATCTTGTCATGCCCCGCAGCCAGCGTTCTGTGTGTTCAGCGCTGCTGGTGGTGTGCTGACAGATAAGCGCACGCGGCTCTCCACTGATAATGTAGACAGACTCACGTTCATAAAGATGAACAAATCATGGATCCAAAACGACTTTTCTACCCCTGTGTCATCCTGGGGAGAGTAAAAGCTTGATGATTGGTTAAAATCACCCTACCAAACGTTTTAAGCTTTCAAATTACTAATCATGTTTATCTGTATCTTGACTGGAAAATAATTTGGGCTTTGTAGCAGTGTGCAGCACTGATCCTATTAGGCCATCTATAATAAGCTCCACCAGATTTAAAATTAAAAATAATTTTTAGCTGCATCTAGCCCGGAAAATAATTTTGGGGCTCCGAGATGCGCAAGACACATAAGTGCCTTCTTGCTGCACTACCTGCAGCATGACCCTCATATTGTCAGAATTCGAAGTAATCATGACTACTGGGTTGCCACACTCTTAGATCCCCCAAACTTTTCGATCAACCTTTTCATTTTAATAAAGACCAAAAAAATGGTCATTTTTGAAATTATAAGCATTAGCAGGTTGTTAGAAACTGAAATCAAACAGTTTTCAACTCAAAACTTTATTCTAGGTGATGTTACATTTTCACATAGGACCCCTTGTTCGAAAGGAGCTTCTGAACTCTCTCGTCCATTGAATTTGTCAGGTTTTCGATGGTTTCTGCTTCAATTGTTTTGCATGAGGACAGAATACCCTCCCAGAGCTGTTGCTTAGATGTGAACTGCCTCCCGCCATCATAGACACTCCTTTTAATGATGCTCCAAAGGTTCTGAATGGGGTAGAGGTCAGGGGAGCATGGGGGTCACACCATAAGTTTGTCCCCTTTTATGCCCATATCAGCCAGAGATGCAGATGTTTTATGTGCAGCATGAGATGGTGCATTATCATGCAGAAAAATGATCTTGCTGTGAAATACACGGTTCTTCTTCTTGAACCATGGCAGGAAGTGCTGTTTGAGAAAATCCACATACATTATGGAGTTCATCTTTAGCGCCTTCAGGGATCCTAAAGGGGCCGACAATCTCTCTCCCCATGATTCCAGCCCAAAACATTACTCCACCTCCTCCTTGTTGGCGCTGTAGCCGTGTTTGCGTGGGGTGTCCATCAACCAGCCATCCTCCACTCCATCCATCTGGACCATCGAGCGCTGCACGGCACTCCTCCGTGAACAAAACAGTTTTGAAATCAGTCTTCATGTAATGTTTGGCCCACTGGAGCCGTTTCTGCTTGTGTGAAGTGGATAGAGGAGGTCGACAGGATGGCGTATGCACACCTGCAAACCTCTGAAGGACCCTGCATCTTGTTGTTCGGGGGACGTTGGAGGCACAAGCAGCTTCAAAAACTTGTCTGCTGCTATGACAAGGCTTTTTTGCCGCTGCTCTTTCAACCTGACGTAATTGCCTGTAGGAAAGAGTCCTCAATTTGCCCTTATCAGCACGCACACGTGTGTACTGTGAATCAGCTACATACTTCTTGATTGCCAAGACACTTCATCCTGATCATCGCACAATGTTGATTGTAGTCATGCCTTGACCTAAACACTCCACAATTTGTTGCTTCTCAGCAGCCGACACATCCTTTTTCTTTCCCATTTTGGCAGAAAATGTAGGCTGCTTAATAATGTGAGAGAGCCTTCTTAAGTAGTCTTGCCTTTCATTGGACACACCTGCCAAACTAATTAGCACAGGTGTCTGCAATTGCTTACAGTGATATAAAGAGCCCTGACACACATCACCATCAATGAGTTTAACTGACAAACAAACAAATTCTTCCCTTATCACTCCTAAACACTTTTTGCATAATAATTTGGAACGCGGTGTACATGTGCTTTTCCACAAAACACCAGCGGTTCACGTAGTGAATCTTACAGTTCTAACTTGCCAACCGTGGTCTGTATGGAATTGTTCAATAAAGGGCCCAAAATTAAGATAACATAGATGGGAGAGGTCTCTATGAATAGGAATTCCTAAGTATTTGATACCCTGTGAGGGCCAGGCAAAGGGAAAGTTGGACTGGATGGAATCCTATATGGATTTGGGGAGGGAGACATCGAGGGCCTCAGACTTCGCTGCATTGATTTTAAAATTTTACCATGTAACAAAGTGATCTATTTCAGCCATAACAGCATGGATGGATATATGTGATTGAGTGATATATACTAGGACATCATCAGCAAATAGAGAGCACTTGTACTCGGTGCCTCCCACATCAATCCACCTAATATTGGGGTTATGGCGAATTGATGAGAGCAAGTGCTCCGTCACTAGGATGTATAAGAGAGGGGACAGAGGACATCCCTGCCTTGTCCCATTGGTGATTGTGAAAGGTGATGAAAATGTTCTGACGCACCCCCTGGGCCTTGGGACACCCGGAGCCGGACCCTTTTTGGTGGATGCTGGTGGTTGTAGTCTTCGTGGCGGCGACCCGGTTCCGTGGCTCAGGGCGGTCAAACCAGTGGCGGAACTATTTATGTGGTTTTGATGTTTAAATGTCCGACTACGCCACCCGTGGATTGCGGTCAGAGTGAACCGCCGCTACAGGGCAGACCGCTGAGGATGGTGTTGTGGGTGCAGCAGAGCGTAGCATAACTCCCCACGGGAGGAGTATAGCCTCAGGGCAGTGTATGCGGAGGATGGGGGTGATGGTGCAGGGCAGCAGCAGTAACGACACGGAGTCAGTGATGCAGTCCAGGACCTTTACTCACAGTTCTTATTATCCAGACCACGTCTGCAGGTAACGGCTGCCCACATCGTACTGTGCTCACCAGGTGAGGGGCTCAGACAACTCCCAGATAACTTTGGAGCATTTCACAGGACCCCCTTTGTGTGTCCTTTGTCTGGCCTTTCTTACCAACACTTCTGTCCGGCTGCCTCGGGCCTCCTCTTGGTAAACTTGGCGCCAGTTTCCCTGACCCTATGTGGTGCCTTCCTAGCGGGTGTAGCGAGGGGCTGCGCCACATAAAATGTCAGAGCCTCCGGTTTCTAGCTGAGGGTCGTTTCCTGCCTCCACTAGTTCGGGGACCGGTCTCCCCCTTTGGCCTGACCCCTCCACGCAGGTGGATTCGGGCGTGCGGTGGCGACTCGCCCGTCCGCACCCCTGGGATCCCTTCATTCCTCGTTCCTGGAGCCTTCTCCGCTCCTCTTCCTTCCTTCTCCCTCTTCCAGGCCTGGGCCTCTGTTACTAGGCCCGCCTCCGGAGCAGAGCTCATGCAGAGCCCCTGCTCCCTGCCACTTCTGCTCAGACTTCTCTGCACTGAACTAAGATGGTGCCCACCTTTTATACTCCCTTCTCAATGCACCCAGGAACTGCTTCCTCCCTGCTCCTGCACTACAGGGTTCCCCTTCCTCAGTGTTCCCTCCCCCCACTCCAGCCAGGGACTGTCGTGCCCATCTCAGGGGCATATTGGTCGCCCTGCCCCACGGCAATGTGGTGTAATGCATGCAGGTGTCGGGTCCTGATCCACACTCCATCCTTACCTGAGAGTGAGATATCACACCTCTGGGTGAGGTGCAATACGTCTGTAGCAACCGAGCCCTCAGGGTGCTACAGTTCCATTTATCTTCAGCCTAGGTGACGTATTGCGATACAGGGCCGTGATTTTGGCTATAAAAGGGTCCCCTAGACACCTACCCCAAGCTTTTTAAGAGAATCATATATGGCGTGCCAGGAGACTCTATGGAATGCTTTCTCAGCATCCAACGAGAGTATCTAATTACAAATTTTTAACTGCATCTAGCCCAGGAAATACTTTGTGCCTAGTAGCAGTGTCTGCTAGTCAGCGGATTATCCCGGCTGTTAAGCAAGCTACACCACCTGTAGTTTAGACACTTAATTTTTTCAAAGGAAATGCTTCGGGACCATGGGATACTCAGTGAAGAGCATCAGGAGGCACCCCAAGGCATAGGGGCTGGGACTGGCAGTAGGATGCCTTGCGGTGGACAGCCGAGCTCGATCCTTATAAAAGCTTTTTAACTGCAGCAGCTTTAGTGGACGCTACTGGAGCTGGAATTACGCGGCTGCTGGCATGAGACTTGCCCTCCAATAGATCCTTGTAAATGGATTTAAAGTGTATTCATTCAAATTAGAGAGACAATTTAAATTAAAAAGCTTAGAGCTGCCTCCACCACAGGGGGGCTCGCTCGACCCACCAGCGGACAGGCACCAGTATTGGGAGAGCGGGGCTGGCCATCAGGGTTCACCGCGGCTCTGGCACAAACCCGGCGACACGGAGGTGGCACGGGCAGGAGCGGACTGGCCGTGTCGGCTTCTCACTTTTTGGATTTTAGAAGGGCATGACATGCCTATATCTGTGTCTCCCCCTCCTTTTACTCCTCCACCTCTTTTATTTTCGCATGACTATATGTACTTGTCACTTTTCCATGTGTTAGTTGTGTCTTCTGAGCAGTTTGTCAGCTTTTGGACACCTTTGAAGGTGTTTTCTATGTGTTTCTATGTGTTTTTGTTTGCCTGCCATTGGTTTTAACGGTGTTCGAAGGTGTTCGACGAACAGTTCGACGAACAGTTCGGCGAACACACGGGTGTTCGACGAACCGAACCGAACTCGAACACTACCGGGGTGGCTCAACACTACCAGGCACTGCAAGTCTTGGGAGCGCCCGCTTTGGATTTTGGAAGAGCCATGCTCCTAATGGGTGCCGAAGTGGATGCTACAGGCAACCAAGTCTGCCCCCTCCCTCTCCCTCCTTTTTTGGCTGTTCGGGGAATCTCTTCCTCAGAGCTGCTCCCACCACCTTCCTGTCCCTCACGCCATGATGGGTCAAGGACCTCATCATCTACACCACCCTCTTCAAACAACTGCTTCTCCTGGGTAGTCTCGACAGCACAGTGCGCACCAGAAAGTGGCACCTGAGTCTCATCATCAGATGCGTACTGAGGTGTGCTGCTGACCATAGACACTGGCCCACCCGCCTCTTCAGATTCAGAGAGACAAAACGGTTGCGCATCACTGCATACTACCTCTTCTTCCAATTCTCGAATTCTGCTTGGCTGGCCCCCTCTTTCCAAGCCAAGAGATTCAGAGAACAGAAGTAGAGATGGCTACTGTCCAGGGCTCTCTGACTGCCTGGGCAATTTGGCAGGTGGTGAAGAGACAGATGGGTGCTCTTCAGTGCTCAGGACCTGAGAGGATCTGGAACTAATTGAAGTCGATGCGTTAGCTGCCATCCATCCGACAACGGCTTCAATTTGGTCCTCCCGCAGCAGTGGGGTACGGCTAGCTCCTACAAAGCTGCGCATAAAGGACTGTTCCCTGGTAAAACTGGGGGATGCTGAGTCACTGGTGCCCGCAGCAGGCACAGAATCCCCACGTGCTCTCCCTGCAGGCACAGAATCCTCACGTCCTCTCCCTGCAGAAACTCCACGCCCACGCCCACGACCACGACCACATGCCTTACTCCCTGCCTTCTTCATCTTGGTAGACTGATAAAGATAGGCAGAAAAGTACTAAGGGCTTAGTGTGCTTATTCCTGAACAGCTGCTAACAGGTATAAGAAACACAATTTTATAAAGTGTGGACTAGACTTTAATATGAGCTAATGTGGCCTACACAACTGTAAAGTGGAGTGTTTGGTGAACTTTATTTAGGTTTTTTTGGTCACAAAAAGACACTGGATGTGCCCAAAGATGTAATACCGATAGTATCACAAACTTTTTGTAGCTATTACATTGTAGGAAGGTAACCTACAATGCAATAGATGAGGCTACAAAAAATAGGCTAATACTAATCTGGCTGGGGCTGCAGGGCACAATGCTGCAGAAAGGCTCCTCTAACTACTCCTATATAGTGTGTTTGGAACCAATGTAGCTGAATACGGATGGAACCACCACACTAATAGGAGAAATCAGGAAAAATTATGAATTGGCAAAAAAGGACAATGTATGAGGCAGTGACATACACTGAGTGCACTACAACCAGACACGGCTGAAGCACACACTACAGGGTGAGCTGCACTCACACACACAGACCTTGCAGACAGCGGTGAACAGTGCAGATGCAGAGCACTGTGCACTAGCGCTGCAAGACAAAAAAAAATTCTCTATCTTCTCCTATATAGTGTGTTTGGAACCAGTTTAGCCGAATACGGATGGAACCACCACACTAATAGGAGATATCAGGAAAAATTATGAATTGGCAAAAAAGAACAATGTATGAGGCAGTGACACACACTGAGTGCACTACAACCAGACGTGGCTGAAGTACACACTACAGGGTGAGCAGCACTCACACACACAGACCTTGCAGACAGTGGTGAACAGTACAGATGCAGAGCACTGTGTACTAGCGCTGCAAGACAAAAAAAATTTCTCTATCTACTCCTATATAGTGTGTTTGTCTTGTAGGATATGTTTCTATACCAAAAGGAGCGGTTCGGCTACACAGTTATAGGGCATACACTGAGTGCAATGCCTACCAAAAATTTCGAGGCACTCCAATGCCCCTTGGAAGTGACATGGAGGTCAGAGGGCCTTAACTAAACCATTTTTTCCATTTATAGCAACTGGGTCTCCTGTACACTGTTGGCCTAAGCAGTGAATGGAAGGCTTTCCAAAAATTATGAGGAATTGCAATGCCCCTTGAAACAGATGTGGATTACAGCGTACTAACAATCTTCTACCCATTATTGGGGAGTGGGTCTCCCTTGGTTTTCGCCTATGCATTGAAAAGCAAAAGCTGACTGAAATTAGGAGGAAATGCAATGCCCGTTGGAAGAGTCATGGAGGTTAGAGATAATTAAAAACAACAGTTCAATGCCCCTTGGAAGAACTGTGGAGTTCAGAGTGGCTTAACAAGACGGTTTTAATGCCCCTTGTAAGAGTGGTGAAGGTCGCAGTGGAATAAAAAGACAAAATCATTTCCCCGTGGAAGAGACGTAGAGGTCACAGTAGCTTAACAAGATGGTTTTCATGCCCCTTGGAAGAGCTGTGGAGATCAGAGTGGTTTAACAAGACAGTTTTAATGCCCCTTGGAAGAGACGTGGAGGTCACAGTAGCTAAACAAGACGGTTTTAATGCACCTTGGAAGAGCTGTGGAGTTCAGAGGGGTTTAACAAGACAGTTTTAATGCCCATTGGAAGAGACGTGGAGGTCACAGTAGCTTAACAAGACGGTTTTCATGCCCCTTGGAAGAGTTGTGGAGTTCAGTGTGGCTTAACAAGATGGTTTTAATGCCCCTTGGAAGAGACGTGGAGGTCACAGTAGCTTAAGAAGACAGTTTTAATGCACCTTGGAAGAGTGGTGGAGGTCACAGTGGTATAGAAAGAAAATATCAATGCCCCTTGAAAGAGCTGTGGAGTTCAGAGTGGTTTAACAAGACAGTTTTAATGCCCCTTGGATGAGACGTGGGGGTCACAGTAGCTCAACAAGACCATTTTATTGCCCCTTGAAAGAGTGGTGGAGGTCGCAGTGGAATAAAAAGACAATATCAATGCCCCTTGGAAGAGTAGTGTAGGTCACAGTAGCTTAACAAGATGGTTTTAATGCCCCTTGAAAGAGACGTGGAGGTCACAGTAGCTTAACAAGACGGTTTTAATGCCCCTCGGAAGAGACGTGGAGGTCACAGTAGCTTAACAAGACAGTTTTTAAGCCCCTTGGAAGAGTGGTGGAGGTCGCATTGGAATAAAAAGACAATATCAATGCCCCTTGGAAGAGTGGTAGAGGTCACAGTAGCTTAACAAGACGGTTTTAATGCCCCTTGGAAGTGCTGTGGAGTTCAGAGTGGTTTAACAAGATGGTTTTAATGCCCCTTGGAAGAGACCTGGAGGTCACAGTAGCTTAAGAAGTCAGTTTTAATGCCCCTTGGAAGAGTGGTGGAGGTCACAGTGGTATAGAAAGAAAATATCAATGCCCCTTGAAAGAGCTGTGGAGTTCAGAGTGGTTTAACAAGACGGTTTTAATGCCCCTTGGAAGAGACGTGGAGGTCACAGTAGCTCAACAAGACCGTTTTATTGCCCCTTGAAAGAGTGGTGGAGGTCGCAGTGGAATAAAAAGACAATATCAATGCCCCTTGGAAGAGTAGTGTAGGTCACAGAAGCTAAACAAGATGGTTTTAATGCCCCTTGAAAGAGACGTGGAGGTCACAGTAGCTTAACAAGATGGTTTTAATGCCCCTCGGAAAAGACGTGGAGGTCACAGTAGCTTAACAAGACAGTTTTTAAGCCCCTTGGAAGAGTGGTGGAGGTCGCAGTGGAATAAAAAGACAATATCAATGCCCCTTGGAAGAGTGGTGGATGTCACAGTAGCTTAACAAGACTGTTTTGATGCCCCTTGGAAGAACTGTGGATTTCTGAGTGGTTTAACAAGACAATTTTCCTGCCCCTTGGAAGAGCTGTGAAGTTCAGAACGGTTTAACAAGACGGTTTTAATGCCCCTTGGAAGAGACGTTGGGGTCACAGCAGCTTAACAAGATTGTTTTAATGCCCCATGGAAGAACTGTGGAGTTCATAGGGGTTTAACAAGACATTTTTAATGCCCCTTGGAAGAGACGTGGAGGTCACAGTAGCTTAACAAGACGGTTTTCATGCCCCTTGGAAGAGCTCTGGAGTTCAGAGTGGTTTATCAAGACGGTTTTTATGCCCCTTGGAAAAGACGTGGAGGTCACAGTAGCTTAACAAGACAGTTTTAATGCCCCTTGGAAGGGTGGTGGAGGTCACAGTGCAATAAAAAGACAATATCAATGCCCCTTGGAAGAGTGGTGTAGGTCACAGTAGCTTAACAAGACGGTTTTAATGCCCCTTGGAAGAGACGTGGAGGTCACAGTATCTTAACAAGACTGTTTTAATGCCCCTCGGAAAAGAGGTGGAGGTCACAGTAGCTTAACAAGACAGTTTTAATGCCCCTTGGAAGAGTGGTGGAGGTCGCAGTGGAATAAAAAGACAATATCAATGCCCCTTGGAAGAGTGGTGGAGGTCACAGTAGCTTAACAAGACAGTTTTAATGCCCCTTGGAAGAGCTGTGGAGTACAGAGTGGTTTAACAAGACGGTTTTAATGCCCCTTGGAAGAGACGTGGAGGTCACAATAGCTTAACAAGACGGTTTTAATGCCCCTTGGAAGAGACGTGGAGGTCACAGTAGCTTAACAAGACAGTTTTCATGCCCCTTGGAAGAGACATGGAGTTTAGAGTGGTTTAACAAGATGGTTTTAATGCCCCTTGGAAGAGACATGGAGGTCACAGTAGCTTAACAAGACAATTTTAATGCCCCTTGGAAGAGACGTGGAGGTCACAGTAGCTTAACAAGACAGTTTTAATGCCCCTTGGAAGAGTTGTGGAGGTCGCAGTGGAATAAAAAGACAATATCAATACACCTTGGAAGAGTGGTGGAGGTCACAGTAGCTTAACAAGACGGTTTTAATGCACATTGGAAGAGCTGTGGTGTTCAGAGTGGTATATCAAGATGGTTTTAATGCTCCTTGGAAGAGTGGTGGAGGTCGCAGTGGAATAAAAAGACAATCTCAATGCCCCTTGGAAGAGTTGTGGAGGTCACAGTAGCTTAACAAGACAGTTTTAATGCCCCTTGGAAGAGTGGTGGAGGTTGCAGTGGAATAAAAAGACAATATTAATGCCCCTTGGAAGAGTGATGGAGGTCACAGTAGCTTAACAAGACTGTTTTAATGCCCCTTGGAAGAGCTGTGGAGTTCAGAGTGGTTTAACAAGACGGTTTTAATGCCCCTTGGTAGAGACGTGGAGGTCACAGTAGCTTAACAAGACAGTTTTCATGCCCCTTGGAAGAGCTGTGGAGTTCAGAGAGGTTTAACAAGACGGTTTTAATGCACCTTGGAAGAGACGTGGAGGTCACAGTAGCTTAACAAGATGGTTTTAATGCCCTTTGGAAGAGACGGGGAGGTCACAGTAGCTTAACAAGACAATTTTTATGCCCCTTGGAAGAGACGTGGAGGTCACAGTAGCTTAACAAGACAGTTTTAATGCCCCTTGGAAGAGTGGTGGAGGTTGCAGTGGAATAAAAAGACAATATCAATACCCCGTGGAAGAGTGATGGAGGTCACAGTAGCTTAACAAGACGGTTTTAATGCCCATTGGAAGAGCTGTGGAGTTCAGAGTGGTTTAACAAGATGGTTTTAATGCTTCTTGGAAGAGTGGTGGAGGTCGCTGTGGAATTAAAAGACAATATCAATGACCCTTCGAAGAGTAGTGGAGGTCACAGTAGCTTAACAAGACGGTTTTAATGCCCCTTGGAAGAGCTGTGGAGTTCAGAGTGGTTTAACAAGACAGTTTTCATGCCCCTTACAAGAGCCATGCAGTACAGTATATTAAAAACATTATTCCCATTATTGGGTAGAGGGTCTCCCATAGTCTTTGCCTATGCCGTCCAAGCTAAAGCTGCCAAAAATTTGGACGGAGGAACTAGCAATGCTGGCAAACAAGAGCCATGCAGTACAGCATATTAAAAACATTATTCCCATTATTGGCGAGTGGATCTCCTATAGTCTTTGCCTATACCTTCCAAGCAAAAGCTTCCAAAAATTAGGACAGAGTAACTTGCAATGCCCCTTACAAGAGCCATGCAGTACAGCATATTAAAAACATCATTCCCATTATTGGGGAGTGAATCTCCCATAGTCTTTGCCTATGCCTTCCAAGCAAAAGCTGCCAAAAATTAGGACGAAGGAACTTTCAATGCTGGCAAACAAGAGCCATGCAGTACAGCATATTAAAAACATTATTCCCATTATTGGGGAGTGGGTCTCCCATAGTCTTTGCCTATGCCTTCCAAGCAAAATCTGCCAAAAATTAGGACGGAGGAACTTGCAATGCCCCTTACAAGAGCCATGCAGTACAGCATATTAAAAGCATCATTCCCATTATTGGGGAGTGGGTCTCCCATAGTCTTTGCCTATGCCTTCCAAGAAAAAGCTGCCAAAAATTAGGACGGAGCAACTTTCAATGCTGGCAAACAAGAGCCATGCAGTACAGCATGTTAAAAACATTATTTACATTATTGGGGAGTGGGTCTTCCATAGTCTTTGCCTATGCCTTCCAAGCAAAAGCAGCCAAAAATTAAGATGGAGGAACTTGCAATGCTGGCAAACAAGAGCCATGCAGTACAGCATTTAAAAAAAAAATTATTCCCTTTATTGGGAATGGGTCTCCCATAGTCTTTGCCTATGCCTTCCAAGCAAAAGCTGCCAAACATTAGGACGGAGGAACTTGCAATGCTGGCAACATGGACCACGATCACCCTGGTGGTATAGTGGTGGTGGAGGCTGAGGATAAGGAGAAGAGCAAAATACAGCCGAAATGAGGAAGCGTATACCCATGTGAGGGTGTGAAGCGGTACATGGGAATACACCTCCCGAAATAACACAGTGGATTTAACTTTATGTTATTCTGCTGTCATTTGGTGGTGATGAGAAGTCTGGCCCAATCCAGCCCTTGTTCATTTTGATAAGGGTCAGCTTGTCAGCATTGTCAGTTCACAGGCGAGTGCACTTATCAGTTATAATTCGCCCAGCGGCACTAAAAACACGCTCCGATAACACGCTAGCGGCAGGGCAGGCCAGGACATCTAAGGCGCACAGAGCGAGTTCATTCCAAGTGTCCAGCTTGGATACCCAATAATTAAAAGGCACAGAGGAATCACGGAGGACGCTGGTACGGTCGGCAAGGTACTCCCTCACCATCTTTTGAAACTTTCCACTCCTTGTGAGAGTTCCCCGCGCCTCAGCGTCTGTCCTAAGGGAGGGTCTGAGAAAACTGTCCCAGAAAGTTGACAGTGTTCCCCTGCCTCTGCTGGATTGGAGTTGCGTCTCTCTAGCCTGTACGCCTTGGTTGGGCAATGAACTGTGACCTCTGCCGCTAGAGTGTTCAGAAGGGAATTTTTTTTAAATTTCTGCAGCAAGGGACTTCTGGTACTGCCCCATTTTTGTAGACCTCTCCACCTCAGGAATAAGAGAGTGAAAGTTCTCCTTGTAGCGGGGGTATAAAAGTGTCACCAACCAGTAATGACTGTCACCCAACATTTTGACAATGCGAGGGTCATGGTTAAGGCAGAGTAACATAAATTCAGCCATGCGTGCCAGACTGGTAACGGGCAAGACTTCCGTGTCCTCACCAAGATGACGACTGACCATGCTCTCCTCCTCCTCCACCTCCTCCTCCTCCCCCTGTCCTCAGGCCACCCACGCTGAACTGACGGTATGACAGTTGTACAGGTACTACCGTCTACAGCGCATGATACCAGCTCCTGTTCTTACTCGTCCTCCTCCTCCTCTCCCTCATTGTCCCCCAATGCACGTTTGGATGAGATGAGGCTGGGCTGTGTGTAATCGCCCGTTACAGCTTCTTGATCCATCTCATCATACTCTGGAAGCAATGCCTCCTCTTTAATTCTCTGCAGAGAGCATTGTAAGAGACAGACAAGTGGGATGCTGACGCTAATGATGGCGTCATCGCCACTCACCATCTTGGTGGACTCCTCAAAGTTTATCAGGATGGTACATATGTCAGACATCCAGGTCCACTCCTGAGGTCTTATGTGTGGAGTCTGACGTGAATATCGATGGCCTTGTTGCAGCTGGTACTCCACAACTGCTCTCTTCTGCTCACAAATCCTTTGCAACATGTGGAGGGTAGAGTTCCAATGTGTGGGGACATCACACACCAGTCAGTGTGCTGGAAGCTGCAAACGCTGCTACAACACAGCAAGGGCGGCGGAAGCTGTAGCCGACTTCCGAAAATGAGCTGACAGGCGGCGTACTTTGACGAGCAGATCTGGCAACTCGGGGTGCGATTTAAGAAACCGCTGAACCACGAGGTTAAGCACATGAGCCAGGCATGGTACGTGTGTGATCTTGCCTCGCCTCAAAGCCGTCACCAGGTTACGGCCATTGTCACACACGACCATGACTGGATGTAGGTTCAGAGTTCTCACCCACAGATCTGCCTGCTCTTTCATAGCTGTCCACAACTCACAAGCAGTGTGAGGTTTATCACCTAAGCTTATGAGTTTCAGCACAGCCTGTTGCCGCTTAGCTGAGGCAGTACTGCAGTGCTTCCAGCTTGTAACTGATGTGGTGATATCTGAGATGGAGGCTGAACATGAGGAGGAGGAGGATGATGCGCAGGAGCTGCACACTGTGGGGGCAACTTTGACTGACATAGGGCCCGCAATCCTCGGTGTGGGGAGGATGTGTTCCGTCCCAAGGTCCGACTGGTTCCTGGCTTCCACTATCTTTACCCAGTGTGCCGTCAGGGGCATGTACCATCCCTGGCCACAAGCACTTGTCCATATGTCCATTGTCAGGTGGACTCTCCCAGTAACTGCGATGTTGAGGGCACGGCAGATGTTTTGGGACACGTGCTTGTGTAGTGCGGGGATGGCACACCGGGCAAAATTGTGTTGGCTGGGGACCGAGTACCGAGGGACGGCCACCGCCATAAGGTTGCGGAAGGATTCCGTCTCCACCAGCCTAAAAGGCAGCATTTCCAACGCAAGCAATCTGGGATAAGGACAATTGAACGCTGTGGTGGGACGTGGACGTGGACGTTGATGCTGTTTATTGAGAAACTGCCATAACAAATGAAGACTGAGAGGAGGGAGCATTTTTGCATGTAGTATGGACAGGGGATTGCCTTGCACGCACAACAGGGGGTTCTCTTACACGCACAACAGCAGAAGAAGCAGTTGTGACACCCACTGACACTGGTCGTGGACCCTGGGGTTCGCCCCACAAAGTCGTGTGCTTTGCTGACATGTGCCTGATCATGCTGGTGGTGGTCAGGCTGGTAGTTTTGTCACCCCTGCTGATGCTGGCATGGCAGGTGGTACAAATAGCCTTTTTGGTGTTATCAGCAGAGTCTTTAAAAAAATTCCAGACTCTGGAAGACCTACCGGTTGTACTGGCAACGTCCCTCGTGTTGGTGTTACGGGGAATGGTTGCCCACCTTCTCTGTGCGGCCACCACACTGCTTGTTCCTGCCTGTTGGGGTACTCTGCCTCCCTCCCCCTGTGTGCTGCTGGCCTCGCTCTGCGTGTCCTCCTGCCGCGTTGGGTCAGTTACTAGATCATCCACCACCTCCTCCTCTTCCACTTGCGAACCATGATCCTCCTCCTCACTTCGTGGCAATTGTGTCTCGTCATCGTCCACCTCTTGTGACAAATCGGCAGCGTCGACTTCCTGTGGCCGTGGCTGTTCAAATATTTGGGCATCGCTACATGGGATCTCCTCTTCCACCACTTCAAGCAGAGCAGGCGAGGGGCACAAATATGGAAATGGCCCAGTGAACAGCTCTTCAGAGTGTCCAACTGTGGGATCAGTTGCTGTCTGACGACACTCGGCATGGTGGGAGGTAGGAGCATCAGGGTGAGGAGGAGTATGCGGTCGAGACTCACGGCTATTTAAACTTGACCATGTGGAAGACAGACCGGAGATGGTGGTGCCAAGGTAACTGGAAGTATTATCTGCTATCCAATTAATAACCTGTTCACACTGATCAGTTCGCAATACTGATGTTGTAGTGTGCTTCCCTAGTAATTCGGTCAAGAAGTGGGAGCGAGAAGATGTGGCTGTTGGTTGTGGCACATTTTCACCTTGGCCACGGCCGCATCCTCTACACGCACCATCAGCAGAACGTCCAGTTCCACGTCCCTTGCTACCCGCCTTGCCCATTGTAAATGAAGTAAAATAGCTTACACTCTCACTATCAATGGAAAAAGGGTAATAAAAGGGAGATTGGAACCGTGGAAGAGGAAAACCACAGTTCTATTTCTCTGGCCTACACCAAAATCTTTTAAACAGATATATTTGTGTCTGAACACTGAGCGAGACACTCAAACTGTTTTTTTTTCATGTAAAAAAGGCAAAAAGGAGGATAACACAGAGATTTGAACCGTGGAACTGCAAAGCCACAGTTATAGTTATGTGGCCTACACCAGAATCTTTTAAACAGATATATTTGTGTCTGAACAGTTAGGGAGACACTATTACTGTTTTTTTTTACAGAAAAAAAGGCCAAAAGCTGGATAATACAGAGATTTGAACAGTGGAACTGCAAAACCACAGTTATAGTTATGTGGCCTACACCAGAATCTTTTAAACAGATATATTTGTGTCTGAACAGTCAGGGAGACACTATTACTGTTTTTTTTTATAGAAAAAAGGCCAAAAGCTGGATAATACAGAGATTTGAACCGTGGAGCTGCAAAACCACAGTTATAGTTATGTGGCCTACACCAGAATCTTTTAAACAGATATATTTGTGTCTGAACAGTCAGCGAGACACTATTACTGTTTTTTTTTTATGGAAAAAAGGCCAAAAGCTGGATAATACAGAGATTTGAACCGTGGAACTGCAAAACCACAGTAAGACTATGTGCCCATGTTGCAGAAATGAAGCAGAAAATTTCTGCTTCATTTCCGCAAGTCCTCTCCCGGAAAAACGCTTTCGGAAATTGGCAAGCGTTTTTCGCGCGTTTTTCACACGTTTTTGAAACGTTTGTGACATGTGGAATTGCCTTGTGTTTTTTATTGCATTGACAAGGCAATTCCGCAAGCGTAAACGCAAAATTAATAGACATGCTGCGGATTTTTGAGTGCATCAAAAACGCTGCGGAAAAATCCGCAGCATGGGCATTGAACTTGCGGATTCTCATTGGGGACCATGGGGGATGGATTAATAAGCGTTTCACAAGCGTTTATGCTGCAGAAATTCCGCAGCATATACGCTTGTAAAACGCTACGTGTGCACATACCCTTATAGTTATGTGGCCTACACCAAAATCTTTTAAACAGGTATATTTGTGTCTGAACAGTCAGCGAGACACTATTACTGTTTTTTTCACAGAAAAAAGGCCAAAAGCTGGATAATACAGAGATTTGAGCCGTGAAACTGCAAAACCACAATTATAGTTATGTCGCCTACACCAGATCTTTTAAACAGATATATTTGTGTCTGAACAGTCAGGGAGACACTATTACTGTTTTTTTTACGGAAAAAAGGCCAAAAGCTGGATAATACAGAGATTTGAACCGTGGAACTGCAAAACCACAGTTATAGTCATGTGGCCTACACCAGAATCTTTTAAACAGGTATATTTGTGTCTGAACAGTCAGGGAGACACTATTACTGTTTTTTTTACGGAAAAAGGCAAAAAGCTGGATAATACTGAGATTTGAACCGTGGAACTGCAAAACCACAGTTATAGTTATGTGGCCTACATCAGAATCTTTTAAACAGATATATTTGTGTCTGAACAGTCAGCGAGACTCTATTACTGTTTTTTTTTTATGGAAAAAAGGCCAAAGGCTGGATAATACAGAGATTTGAACCGTGGAACTGCAATACCACAGTTATAGTTATGTAGCCTACACCAGAATCTTTTAAACAGATATATTTGTGTCTGAACAGTCAGCGAGACACTATTACTGTTTTTTTTACGGAAAAAAGGCAAAAAGCTGGATAATACAGAGATTTGAACCGTGGAACTGCAAGACCACAGTTATAGTTATGTGTCGTACACCAGAATCTTTTAAACAGATATATTTGTGTCTGAACAGTCAGGGAGAAACTATTACTGTTTTTTTTACGGACAAAAGGCCAAAAGCTGGATAATACAGAGATTTGAACCGTGGAACTGCAAAACCACAGTTATAGTTATGTGGCCTACACCAGAATCTTTTAAACAGATATATTTGTGTCTGAACAGTCAGCGAGACACTATTACTGTTTTTTTTTACGAAAAAAAGGCAAAAAGCTGGATAATACAGAGATTTGAACCGTAGAACTGCAAAACCACAGTTATAGTTATGTGGCCTACACCAGAATCTTTTAAACAGATAAATTTGTGTCTGAACAGTCAGGGAGAAACTATTACTGTTTTTTTTACGGACAAAAGGCCAAAAGCAGGATAATACAGAGATTTGAACCGTGGAGCTGCAAAACCACAGTTATAGTAATGTGGCCTACACCAGAATCTTTTAAACAGATATATTTGTGTCTGAACAGTCAGCGAGACGCTATTACTGTTTTTTTTTATGGAAAAAAGGCCAAAAGCTGGATAATACAGAGATTTTAACCGTGGAACTGCAAAACCACAGTTATAGTTATGTGGCCTACACCAGAATCTTTTAAACAAATATATTGGTGTCTGAACAGTCACAGACACACTCAAATTTTTTTTGGGGGGGGGGAAATACCAAAGGGTTAATAAGATGCGTATTTGTACAGTCTGACTGAGGAAAAAAAATTAAATACAGGATTTAGATGAAAAAAAAGGATTTTTCCTGACCCATGAGACCGGGGGATAAGTCTAGCAATTTGACCAGCAGGAGCACACAGGACTGTAATGCAGTGTTTGTTGGTATATCCACTGCGTCTCCTATACAGCCTGCCTGCCTGCCTGATATCTGGGATGGATATTAGTCCTGAGAAGGACTGTTTGTTTGATTTGGCAGGCTTTAGAGACCCTACACTACCTATTTCGCACTATATATCTCTCCCTAACTCAGCAACACTGACTCTACACTGTCTGATCCGGAGTGACTGTGTCCAAGATTGCGGTGCCCGGTTATAAATACTCGAGGTGACGCTGTGCGGCCAGCCAATCACTGTAATGCCCACAAACAACATGGCTGCGGCATTACAGTGACTGGCTGGCAATCCCTGCATGTTCATTGGCTCTGTAAAGAGTGCCAAACATGCAGGGTGAAGACCCGAGCTCCCGCCCGAGTAACCCGGAAATGTTCGGTGCTCGCCGAACATCCCGAGTAGCGAGATGCTCGGGTGAGTACCGAGCAGTGTCGAGCATGCTCGCTCAACACTATTCATTACATAATATTTTAATATGGATGTAAATGAATTATCAGTATGCAATCAGCTCCTCTGCTCCCTCTACTAGTTGCTCCAAACAGGCAGAATTATATCATTTATATCTATGTATATATGGAGGATTTGGATATCTATTTCCGAATAAGTTTGGCCATTTTGAAGCCGCAATAATAAATTAATCGGCACAAACTTTTGGAGCTATCTAGATAAAACATTGTGAAAATGTACTTTAAAGAGCATATAACACTTATAATAAGATTATTTTGGAAGACTCGGCTTTCGTTTTTGTTACAGACCCTGCTGTTACGGGCTGAATAATTGCCAGTCAGAAGCTTGAAATATTGCCTTATTAATGAGCCATCAGTTGAATGATGTTAATTAACTAAAAAGTGACTCTCGTTAATAGCGGCTGTAGATTACATGTGGTGAGATTTCATTGCACCACTGATTGTTCAAAGGTATTAACTTAGAGACTTTCTGATTTTCCCCTAAAATCGCAATAGTTAAACATTATTCAAAGGAACTGTCACCATTGATTGGTGACCAGGGAAGAGGGGCTCCTACCCTGTCCCTAACACTAGGGGGAGCCCTAGCTCGCCCTATTCCCTGGGATACCTCTGAAGGTGAGGATGCAGGGGGCCTCCACCCTCGCCCTGACTCCTGAGTTAGCCCTCCATCTGTCCCCCCCCACCCAGGAAAGGGGGTGCTACTGTGCACCGTAGAACACCCGACAAACAAGGCTACACAGACATGGGCAAACAGAAAACTCCAGGCACATGAAATATTCACTCACATATAACAGAGGGAAGCACAAGGGTGTGAAGGTAGGGGAATAAACCAAAATGGAGAAGGATAAGGAATTACCATGCGTACAAACAAAACAACAGTCTCTGATAAACCCTCCAACTCTCCTCATAATAACTCCTCTCCCTCCATTAGCCATGCAGCAAAAGCTAGCTCTGACAAGGACTAAAATCAGAGCCCAGATTATAAAGGGAAAAGGTGTGACTAACCGATCTCAGCTGTGAGCACCAAGATTTCCAAAATGGCCGTTTAACCCCTGTTCTGCCAAAGAAATAAAACATTTCTTAAAATGAAGACGTGCTTATTCTCGGAGCCGGAATGGGAGCCCTCAGTCCTTTGGCTCCACCCAGTTGTGGTAACCCCGTAACAGCAACTTTCCAAGCTCTTTTGTTTTCATGTACACTTTGGTCAAGTCGCCCTATTTAGATGTTTTTCAGAACTTTTGCAGACTTTACAACTTTAGAAAAGAACCCAAAATTCATGGTAGATGTCGAAAGCAAACATCAAATTCTCCTGTCCTCTATTATTGAAGCAGCATTCAAGTTCCAGTGAATAAAGCATTTTGCATAATTCGTCTACCTTTTCTGCAAATGTTGATGCCGATCCAAATTAATCACATTACAAATCCAGTCCAAATCAAAAAACTTGATCGTCAATAGGGTTGAATGGTCAAATTAATAGAATTTCACCATTGCTGTTCAGGTAAAGTTTTTGTGTTTTCTCTGTACAGTAAAATTAACCTTGTGACTTTATTCTTCAAAACATAATTACAACAACACTAATTTTATGTTTTATTTTCATAAAATATAACAAAAAATGAAATAAATAAAAAAGTTTTTTTTTTCTCAAACACCATATTCTGAGACACATGCATTTTTTTTTGCTTTCTCATCAATAGGGCTGTGTTTGGTCTTGTCTTGCATCATTTTGGGGTAAACGTGACTTTTTGATTGTTCTTTATTCTATTCTATTTTATTATTGAAGGTAAAGAGACCAAACTGGAAACTCTGACATTTATTTTTTTATGGTATTCATGTGCTGGAAAAATAATGTTATATTTCAGGTGCAATCAAACTACAGTAGGTACGGAAAGTATTCAGACCCCTTTAAATGTTTCACTCTTTGTTTCATTGCAGCCATTTGGTAAATTCTAAACAGTTCATTTTTTTCTCATTAAAGTACACTCTGCACCCCATCTTGACAGAAAAAAAACAGAAATGTAGAAATTTTTGCAAATTTATTAAAAAAGAAAAACTGAAATATCACATGGTCATAAGTATTCAGACCCTTTGCTCAGTATTGAGTAGAAGCCCCCTTTTGAGCTAGTACAGCCATGAGTCTTCTTGGGAATGATGCAACATGTTTTTCACACCTGGATTTGGGGATCCTCTGCCATTCTTCCTTGCAGATCCTCTCCAGTTCCGTCAGGTTGGATGGTGAACGTTGGTGGACAGCCATTTTCAGGTCTCTCCAGTGATGCTCAATTGGGTTTAGGTCAGGGCTCTGGCTGGGTCAGTTAAGAATGGTCCCAGAGTTGTTCTGAAGCCACTCCTTTGTTATTTTAGCTGTGTGCTTATGGTTATTGTCTTGTTGGAAGGACAACCTTCGACAAAGTCTGAGGTCCAGAGCACTCTGGAAGAGGTTTCCATCCAGGATATCTCTGTACTTGGCCACATTCATGTTTCCTTCAATTGCAACCAGTCGTCCTGTCCCTGCAGCTGAAAAACACCCCTTTAGCATGATACTGCCACCACCATGTTTCACTGTTGGGATTGTATTGTGCAGGTGATGAGCAGTGCCTGGCTTTCTCCACACATACCGCTTAGAATTATCACCAAAAAGTTCTATCTTCGTCTCATCAGACCAGAGAATCTTATTTCTCATAGTCTGGGAGTCCTTCATGTGCTTTTTGAGCAAACTCTATGCGGACTTTCATATGTCTTGCACTGAGGAGAGGCCTCCGTCGGGCCACTCTGCCATAATGGCCCGATTGGTGGAGGGCTGCAGTGATAGTTTACTTTGTGGAACTTTCCCCCATCTCCCTACTGCATCACTGGAGCTCAGCCACAGTGATCTTGGGGTTCTTCCATACCTCTCTAGCCATGGCTCTTCTCCCACGATTGCTCAGTTTGGCTGGACGGCCAGGTCTAGGAAGACTTCTGGTGGTCCCAAAATTCTTCCATTTAAGGATTATGGAGGCCACTGTGCCCTTAGGAACCTTGAGTAATGCAGAAATTCTTTTGTAACCTTGGCCAGATCTGTGCCTTACCCCAAATCTGTCTCTGAGCTCTTTGGGCATTTCCCTTGATCTCATGATTCTCCTTTGGTCTGACATGCACTGTGAGCTGTGAGGTCTTATATAGACAGGTGTGTGCCTTTCCAAATCAATTCCTATCAGTTTAATTTAACACAGCTGGACTCCAATGAAGGAGTAGAACCATCTCAAGGAGGATCACAAGGAAATGGACAGCATGTGACTTAAATATGAGTGTCTGAGCAAAGGGTCTGAATACTTATGACCATGTGATATTTCAGTTTTTCTTTATTAATAAATTTGCAAAAATTTCTACATTTCTTTTTTTTCAGTCAAGATGGGGTGCAGAGTGTACTTTAATGCGAAAAAAATGAACTTTTTAGAATTTACCAAATGGCTGCAATGAAACAGAGTGAAAAATGTAAAGGGGTCTGAATACTTTCCGTACCCACTATAAATATGTTTATTTATTTATCTTTCAATTTACAGAATACAAAAAGGGGGTGATTTAAATTTTAGCTTTTCAGCATTTTTTTACTTTTTTTTTTATCGTAGAACATGTCGTGCTAGAGTGAAAGGTAAAAATCAATATATTTTTACAAAGTTTTTCTAATATTTCCTAAAACTGGAAAACTTTAAAGGGCTGATCTGAAACTAAGATCAATTTAATCCTAAATATTTATATATTTAAAGTAATAGTCTAATTGCTTTTCTAAAACACTTTATTAAAAAATTTCTATACCTTTCTCTTTTTAATCTATCAACCGATTTTTGTTTTACCAACTTTCTTTTTGATGTAATTTTGTGTGAGAATCCCCAGTACACGTTGGGATATTCAAACAAGATACCATCAGGAGCCAAGAGGCTGCGGTCACTGCTACATCCTCTTCCCCCATCCTGAAATGAAGAGACATCAGTGATGTCCATTTCAGGATCTGGGCTAGTCCCTGCTCTACTGAACATGCGTCGGTTCTGATGTATGCTCAGTAGTATCTTGTCACTGTGCAATAATCTTTTTAATGCACAGTGACAGTGTGCTTCCTCTCCGGCTCTGATGAGAAGTGATGCGCTGTCAAGAGAGTGCACTGTCAGTGTGCATTGCAAGGAGATAACCTGATGAGCAGGAAAAGCAGAGACCAGCCCTGTCCCCGAAACACAACATCACTTTTGAAATTGACGACCAACCCATGTTCAGTTCATCATGGACTATCCCTGCCCCTGAAATGAACATCACTGATGAGTCTTAGTTTTAGGGTGGGAACAGAGCTTGCCGTGACCGTAGCCTCTGCCCCTGATGATGCTTTGTTTGAGTATCCCAGCATGCACTGAGGACTCTCAAACAAAATGTCAATTGTTAAATAAATAAATAAATAAATTAATTAATTAATTAATAAATGAAAAAGTTACAATAGAGAGGAAACAGTAAGGATTTTTTTTATTAAAATATACTAGAAAAGCAATTAACTAAATGGACATTTAGGATTAAATCATTTTTAGTTTCAGACTACCACTTTAAAGAGGTTGTCTCATGATGTGTTTTCAGGCGTGCATCTCTTCCCTGCCTCCCTACATACTGGGAGGAGATGCGCTCCTGATGATTGACAGTTCCAACCAGAGGCATAGCTGCGCCGATGGTTCGATCTACGTGTTCTCCGATGCTGCAAGCAGAGAGAGCTTTGCCTCTTCAGAACTGGAGAAGCAAAGGGACTCTGAAACCTGCACGATCTTAGGATTTAGCCAGCTTCAGGGGAGCGCTTACAAGTTCTATACCAAAAAGCTTGCAAGCACTGCACTCTTTGCCTAGGATTACCTGACAGTGCTGATAGAAAGCAGAAGTTGCCGGTACCCCAAATAACGAGCGGTAACCTATATATTTAAAAATATTTCTGTTCTTGAGAACACAGAAAATTTTTAATAACAGGTAGATTGCAAAGTTACTTATTTTTACAAGCACTCTTCAATTTTACCCAGAAGATTGGACAATCCCTTTAAGGGTTTAATGAGGTTAACCACCTCCAGAAGAGGATACCAAGAGACTTCCTCTGTTAAAACAGGGGGCTATTACTAGGGTATAATATTAAACAAGACATTTGACTATGTTAGCGGCTTTAATGTATCGACAGTTATATTAATGTCTGGCATCCCTTTTACCAGGGTTATCCTTCCCATTCTTTCTATTCTTGCAGCAGCAGGGAATATCATCATGTTTCCTCGGTTTACAAAGGGGCACTGATGTCATCAGCAATAAATGTTCGTTCCTTGCACCATTAAATCCTACACAAATGAGATCCGGTAATTAAAAAGGAAAGGAAAAGGTGGTCGGGGAGGAAGACAAATATTGTTGTCCATAATTCCGTCAGCTAAATCATTCGGTCTTGCTCTGATGAGCATTGCTTAGCGTTAAGATGAGAGAATTGAAAGGGATTGATGTTAATGTGGTGCCTACAGTCCCTCACCCAGAGGTACTGGGCTCACTGCTGATTAATACACAGCCTTGGCAGGCAGCAGTCTCAGGAATACCTCCAACTGTGTCAGCTCACTTTGCCGTCAACTCTGCCAGCAGGGTGACAGAGCATAGAAGGAAAAATGATGCTAAAGAGAGCTGAAATATACTTGGAATAGAAACATTCTGCAAAACTTCCCCATGCACAGGCAAATACAGACTGGAAAAAAAAGAAAAAGCTCAAGCTGCAATCACACATGCAGTTTTTTTCATGCTGTTTTTCATGCAGTATTTGAAGCCAAAACCAGGAGTGAATACTAATGGAATGGAAGACATAAAAGAAGGACCTCTACATCTACCCACTGGATCCACTTCATGCTTTGGCTCCAAAACTGCATACTGTGATCAAGCCCCTTATGGATGACACATTATTAGGTCAGTCAATAATTAGTCCAATTTTGGACCATTAAACACTTTAGAATAAACTGTGACAATAGGACAGATTTACAATTTTTTTTTTACATTTTTAGACTAGAGAGTGTATAAGTTTATCACATGGTTCATATACCAATATTGGCATTCCGTTAGTTAAAAAGGAGAGAAGATGGCGCTTTCTGAGCGTAGTAAATAAAAAAAAAAAAAATGAGAGATTAAAATCAAAAACTTGGAACAAAACTCCTGAAAATGCATGAAATAAATCCAATAGGTGCAGCCAACCTGGGAGTTCCGGCAGTGGGCAAGGAGGGAGAAGATACCAGGTGAAGGGCGCTCCCACAATAGCAGATGTAAAAATTTCTGGAAGACTAAAAGAAAGTAAAATGTATATAAAAACACAATGCGTTTCGCCTATATCTAGTCTTCCTCAGGAGTATCAGACACCTGAGAAAGTCTGGATACAGCTGAAAAGCGTTTCTTTTTTTAAATACATTTTTATTTTATTCTTGAACTTTTTTGGTAATTTGACTTCAATTGCTACCATTAGATCGGCCTTCACCTGGTATGTTCCCTCTCATCACATGCCTCATGGCATTTGATAAGTTGCATGCACCTTTAGATTCACTGGTCTACATACACATCACCTTTTGTTTGGCTTAATTTGCAGAAAAAAGTTTGTGACGATTTTTAAGCAAAATTTTTTTCATTTATTATTTTCTACAGCTGTTATGCTATTCATATTTCAGATTTCATATCTATATACTCAGTGTTACAGTGTGCTACTTTATTTGTTCATTATATATGGAGGTAGCTGCTCTTAGTAAGCACCTGTTCACACCTATTTTTTGTAGTGGATGTGCCGTCATTTTCTTTGTTACTAGATTTTTAAGCAATGTCTTTCATTTCAATCCATGCCAATTTCTCTTCAAGCCGCATGTCTGTGCTAGTTATTACTTGTGTTCTCCATGAAAAATAAATTATGAGTCATGTTTTCTTAGTTTTGTGCTGTGCAGTTCATCTGTTATAACTAGAGATGAGCGTTGTTCTACTCGAACTGTTCGCCAATCTCAAATTCGAGCTGTTTTGGGCGGTGTTCGAGCCGTTCGGCGAACACAAACGATTTGAGAAAAATTCGGCTGTTCGAGGTTATGTTCGATAACTGTTCGTGCACCAAAATCATAACTGGATTTTTTCTCAGTAATGATGAAAATTAATGTTAATACGCAGTTTGAGTGTACAGCGGGGCGGGGGGAGGGGCAGGGGATGGATCTCTGCAGGAACAATGAAGATCTCCATTTTTTTTTCTCTTTCCCGCATTTGCAGTGGGGAGGTGCAATCTGTCAGCCTATCAGCAGCGCACACACGGAGCGAAGTGCTTTTTTTCACACAAGCAAGGGCATGTGTCATTGGCAGTGTATGTCACATGTCCTTGCCCTATAAGACCAAGCCATTTTCCCCGTCGCCACCATTTTCTCACTGCTGCAGCTGCGTGTTAGACGGCACCGCTGTTGCTGTGTGCGCTATACCTTGTTAATTTCAAGCCAATTTTCGCACAAATATACAGATAGCTTGGGAGTAGGGAATAGTTGTGATTGCAGTCCTTTTAAGGACTAGGTTACAGCATTTCCTACGACTTTTATCAGGGAGGTCTGTGCTCTTAAATAGATAGGTTGTGGGAGTAAAGACTAATTGTAATTGGAGTCCTTTTCAGGACTAGGTTACATCAGTTCCTATCAGTTTTTGCCAGGCAGGTCTGTGCCAGTGCTGTGCAAGTTTTTTTCACAGCATTTGGCTGAATCTAGCAAAGCTAATCCTTTTTGGCCTATTGCAGAGTGTGTTAGTCAGTGGAGTAGCCTATCTGTGTTGCAAGATATACCACCTGTGTATAGAATACCAATTTTTTTACTGCACCTAGTGAAGTAAAATCTTTTGGGCATAGCATCATTCTATTAGTCCATCTATACTGACCTCCATCAGGTTGCAAACTGAATATAATTTTTTTCTGCATCTAGCTCGGAAAAAATATTTGGCCTTCTAGCAGTGTGTGGGACTTGTTCTATTAGTCCTTCTATACTGACCTCCAGCAGGTTGCAAATTGAATATAATTTTTTTCTGCATCTAGCTCTGAAAAAATAGTTGGGCTTCTAGCGGTGTGTGGGACTTGGTCTATTAGTCCATCTATACTGACCTCCATCAGGTTGCAAATTAAAAATAATTTTTTTCTGCATCTAGCTCTGAAAAAATATTTGGGCTTCTAGCAGTGTGTGGGACTTGGTCTATTAGTCCATCTATACTGACCTCCATCAGGTTGCAAATTAAAAATAATTTTTTTCTGCATCTAGCTCTGAAAAAATATTTGGGCTTCTAGCAGTGTGTGGGACTTGGTCTATTAGTCCATCTATACTGACCTCCATCAGGTTGCAAATTAAAAATAATTTTTTTCTGCATCTAGCTCTGAAAAAATATTTGGGCTTCTAGCAGTGTGTGGGACTTGGTCTATTAGTCGATCTATACTGACCTCCATCAGGTTGCAAATTAAAAATAATTTTTTCTTCATTTAGCTCTGAAAAAATATTTGGGCTTCTAGCAGTGTGTGGGACTTGGTCTATTAGTCCATCTATACTGACCTCCATCAGGTTGCAAATTAAAAATAATTTTTTTCTGCATCTAGCTCTGAAAAAATATTTGGGCTTCTAGCGGTGTGTGGGACTTGGTCTATTAGTCCATCTATACTGACCTCCATCAGGTTGCAAATTAAAAATAATTTTTTTCTGCATCTAGCTCTGAAAAAATATTTGGGCTTCTAGCAGTGTGTGGGACTTGGTCTATTAGTCCATCTATACTGACCTCCATCAGGTTGCAAATTAAAAATAATTTTTTTCTTCATTTAGCTCTGAAAAAATATTTGGGCTTCTAGCAGTGTGTGGGACTTGTTCTATTAGTCCTTCTATACTGACCTCCAGCAGGTTGCAAATTGAATATAATTTTTTTCTGCATCTAGCTCTGAAAAAATAGTTGGGCTTCTAGCGGTGTGTGGGACTTGGTCTATTAGTCCATCTATACTGACCTCCATCAGGTTGCAAATTAAAAATAATTTTTTTCTGCATCTATCTCTGAAAAAATATTTGTGCTTCTAGCAGTGTGTGGGACTTGGTCTATTAGTCCATCTATACTGACCTCCATCAGGTTGCAAATTAAAAATAATTTTTTTCTGCATCTACCTCTGAAAAAATATTTGGGCTTCTAGCAGTGTGTGGGACTATTTGTATTAGTCCATCTATACTGACCTCCATCAGGTTGCAAATTCAAAATAATTTTTTTCTGCATCTAACCCAGCCAATAGTTTTGGCCTAATACCACAGTTTGGCCACTCAGCTCTGCTCGGTTACCATCCATTGTTTTTTTGTGCAAACAACTCCAGAGTTGTGAATTAGTTAACCACCAAAATGAGTGGAAAAAGGCCTGCTGCTGGTGGAAAGGGGAATAGGCGTGTTGGGAAGGGGAAAAAAGGTTGTGTCCGTGGGGTAGGTGTTAAAGCAACAGTAACATCTGCAGAAGAAAGACCATCTTCCAGCCAAACTAAAATGTCTACTTCTTTTAGCGGACAATGTGATAAGATCCCTTTCTTACGGCCACGCCAATCGCTACAAATTCCAGATGAGGCACAAAAACAGCAGGTGCTTCAACGGATATCAAGTGCTCCTTTAAGTGGGCTCTCCTCCACATGAACTTCAACATCACAAATACTCCAGTCCTCAAAGGTGTCACCCAAATCGCACTTGCTTCCTCACAGCTCCCAAATCTCCAGCTGCCCGTCTGAGTATGAGGTAGAACAGATGGTTGAGTCTGCAGAGCTGTTTACTCATACTATAGCCTGGGAATCAGAGGTCGACTCCAGCGCTTCTGTGAATCCAGACGAGGAAATGATCTGCACTGATGCCCAGAATCTTTATGAGTCGGATCCAGGACCAGACGCAGAATGTTCTGACCATAATGTAGACCCTCATTCCCAAACTGTAACTCCTGTTGGTGGAGACAATGAGGAAGACGATGATAAGACTCAAATACCTGATTGGAGCGACAACTTTAGTTTTTTGTCAGGGCAGGAACAGGTTGGCTCTGAGGACGACGGGTGTGATAACGCACAGGGTGATGATGATGAGGTCGGAGATCCCACTTACTGTCAACCCACAGTCAGCCAAGAGATGAGGTCAGCAGAGGAGGTGGAGGAAGATGCTAGTGACGACGAGGTCAGGTTGCGCCTTCCTGGACAGAGACGTAGTACTGGAAGCACGTCAACAACTGCATCCTCAAACACAACTCTGCCTCTCACCACAAGTCGTGGTGGCTCTTCAGGTCGCATGGGTGCTAAGCCTTGCATAGCCTGGGCATTTTTTCAGATCGATAAAGATGACCCAACTCGTGTTATCTGTAACATTTGTCAGCAAAAGCTAACTAGAGGCCAAAAAATACATAGTTTGAGTACTTCATGCATGAACCGGCACATGGACATGAAGCATAAGTTGCAGTGGGAAGCTCAGTGTGCTACAATGCGGCCTAGCCGGCCGGGCCAATCACCGTCTGCCATATCTTGTGCATCCGCGGCCTCTTCATCCTCTGTGACTGGGGGGACAGCAGTCACACCTGTTTTGGGGCGCAGACCTGCCACCTCTTTACCCGCAACAGCCAGCGTGATTGGCAGGTCATCATTTTCTTTGGAGGTGGTAACACCAGCTGGTGTTGAGCGCTGTCCGACATCGATAGCACCACCTTTGGATCAAGGCAACCTAACATGTCCGCCTGCATCTTCCTCACAGACCGGCAGTTTGCCGGGGACACCCTTATCAACCCCGTCTAAGCACAATAGCTAGCCCTCGGTCCCTCAGATGTGGACAAGTAAAAGACCATTTCCTCCTAGCCATGAGAAAGCTAAGAGGTTGAATTTCACCATCTGCAAGCTCTTGGCTACAGAAATGCTGCCATTCCGCCTGGTGGACACAGAGGATTTTCGAGACCTTATGTCCGTCGCAGTGCCCCAGTACCAGATGCCCAGTCGGCACTACTTCTCAAAGAAAGGTGTGCCTGCGCTCCACCAGCATGTCGCACACAACATCACCGCTTCTTTGAGAAACTCTGTGTTTGACAGGGTGCATTTCACCACAGACACTTGGACGAGTAGGCATGGACAGGGGCGTTACATGTCGCTGACTGGGCACTGGGTAACTATGGTGACAGCAGGACAAGGGGCTGCTGTCCAAGTCTTGCCGTCCCCACGAGTTGTGTGTCAATCCTCTTTATGTCAAAGTTCCTCCACTGCTTCTGCCTCCTCAACCTCCTCTCGGTCTTCCACCTGCACCCAAAGCCTGTCTGGTCATGCCACAAGCTTTCTAACTGCGCAGAAGGGATCCTGCACACCTCCTTACTATGCTGGCAGTAGGGCTCAACGTCATCAGGCGGTTTTTACATTGAAATGTCTGGGAAATGTGAGTCACACAGCTGAGGAGTTGTGGTCAGCTCTGGAGAACCAATTTCATGAATGGTTGTCTCCACTGGACCTGAAACCAGGGAAGGCCGTGTGCGACAATGCTGCAAACCTGGGTGCGGCCCTTCGCCGGGGCAATGTCACACACGTGCCTTGTATGGCTCACGTGTTGAACCTGGTTGTCCAGCAATTTTTAGCCCACTATCCCAGACTAGATGGCCTTCTGCAGAGGGCACGGTCGCTGTGTGCTCACTTCCGCCGTTCGCATCCCGCAGCTCAGCGACTTACATCTCTACAGAAGTCGTTGGGCCTGCCACTTCACCGGCTAAAATGCGATGTGCCTACCCGGTGGAATTCAACTCTGCACATGTTGCAGCGACTGTGGCAGCACCGACAAGCCCTGGTGCAATACGTTCTGACGTATAGCCTGGGCCAACGAGATTCAGAGGTGGGGCAAATCACGCTGGAGGAGTGGTCTCAGATCAGGGACCTATGCACCCTTCTGCACAGTTTTGAAATGGCGACGAAGATGTTTAGTGCTGACGATGCCATTATCAGCATGACTATTCCGGTGATTTACATGCTGGAGCACATGTTAAACAGAATTCGGAGTCAGGTGGTGGCACAAGAGGAGGTGGAGGAAGTAGAGGAGGAGGAGTTGTATGCGGAAGGGCTAACATCTGCAAGGTCCAGACGGTCGGCAGCACCAAGGCGGCAGGCATGTGAGGGTGGGGGAGATGGTTTTACCAGGGCGCATGGTAGCAGCCAAACTAGTGAGGAAGGTGCAGGAGCCCAGGAAGAAGTGGAGGACGAACTGATGGAAGACTCATCAGATGAGGGAGACCTTGATCACATTTCTGTTGTGCGAGGTTGGGGGGAGAGGACAGAGGAATGAAGCATGATTGTTACCTCGCCACCAACACAACAGGGACTTGGTGCTCCTGGATGCGCAACACACATGAGTGCCTTCTTGCTGCACTACCTGCAACATGACCCTCGAATTGTGAGAATTAGAAATAATCCTGACTACTGGGTTGCCACACTGTTAGATCCCCGGTACAAAAGTAAATTTGCAGAAATTATTCCTGCCATAGAAAGGGATGCACGCATGCAGGAGTATCAGCAGAGACTGTTGCAGAATCTTACATGTGCTTTTCCACAAAATACCAGTGGTGCACGTAGTGAATCTCACAGTTCCAACTTGCCAACCGTGGGACCGTCAAGTGTTCAGCACTCAAACCATAACAGAACCACAGTATCTGCTGGTAACATCAATTTTGCGGAATCATTTCACCACTTTTTTAGCCCATCCTTTGCAAGGCCACAGGAGACAAGAAGTCTGACACATAGTCAACGCCTAGAGACGATGGTACAGGAGTATCTCCAAGTAAACATTGGAGCCACGACTGTGTCACTGGACCCTTGCTCTTTTTGGGCTTCCAATCTGGATAAATGGCCGGAGCTAGCCACTTACGCCTTGGAGATCTTGTCATGCCCCGCAGCCAGCGTTCTGTCTGAACGTGTGTTCAGCGCTGCTGGTGGTGTGCTGACAGATAAGCGCACGCGGCTCTCCACTGATAATGTAGACAGACTCACGTTCATAAAGATGAACAAATCATGGATCCGAAACGACTTTTCTACCCCTGTGTCATCCTGGGGAGAGTAAAAGCTTGATGATTGGTTAAAATCACCCTGCCAACCGTTTTAAGCTTTCAAATTACTAATCATGTTTATCTGTATCTTGACTGGAAAATAATTTGGGCTTTGTAGCAGTGTGCAGCACTGATCCTATTAGGCCATCTATACTAAAGCTTCACCAGATTTAAAATTAAAAATAATTTTTAGCTGCATCTAGCCCAGAAAATAATTTTGGGGCTCCGAGATGCGCAAGGCACATAAGTGCCTTCTTGCTGCACTACCTGCAGCATGACCCTCATATTGTCAGAATTCGAAGTAATCATGACTACTGGGTTGCCACACTCTTAGATCCCCCAAACTTTTCGATCAACCTTTTCATTTTAATAAAGACCAAAAAAATGGTCATTTTTGAAATTATAAGCATTAGCAGGTTGTTAGAAACTGAAATCAAACAGTTTTCAACTCAAAACTTTATTCTAGGTGATGTTACATTTTCACATAGGACCCCTTGTTCGAAAGGAGCTTCTGAACTCTCTCGTCCATTGAATTTGTCAGGTTTTGGATGGTTTCTGCTTCAATTGTTTTGCATGAGGACAGAATACCCTCCCAGAGCTGTTGCTTAGATGTGAACTGCCTCCCGCCATCATAGACACTCCTTTTAATGATGCTCCAAAGGTTCTGAATGGGGTAGAGGTCAGGGGAGCATGGGGGTCACTCCATAAGTTTGTCCCCTTTTATGCCCATATCAGCGAGAGATGCAGATGTTTTATGTGCAGCATGAGATGGTGCATTATCATGCAGAAAAATGATCTTGCTGTGAAATACACGGTTCTTCTTCTTGAACCATGGCAGGAAGTGCTGTTTGAGAAAATCCACATACATTATGGAGTTCATCTTTAGCGCCTTCAGGGATCCTAAAGGGGCCGACAATCTCTCTCCCCATGATTCCAGCCCAAAACATTACTCCACCTCCTCCTTGTTGGCGCTGTAGCCGTGTTTGCGTGGGGTGTCCATCAACCAGCCATCCTCCACTCCATCCATCTGGACCATCGAGCGCTGCACGGCACTCATCCGTGAACAAAACAGTTTTGAAATCAGTCTTCATGTAATGTTTGGCCCACTGGAGCCGTTTCTGCTTGTGTGAAGTGGATAGAGGAGGTCGACAGGATGGCGCATGCACAGCTGCAAACCTCTGAAGGACCCTGCATCTTGTTGTTCGGGGGACGTTGGAGGCACAAGCAGCTTCAAAAACTTGTCTGCTGCTATGACAAGGCTTTTTTGCCGCTGCTCTTTCAACCTGACGTAATTGCCTGTAGGAAAGAGTCCTCAATTTGCCCTTATCAGCACGCACACGTGTGTACTGTGAATCAGCTACATACTTCTTGATTGCCAAGACACTTCATCCTGATCATCGCACAATGTTGATTGTAGTCATGCCTTGACCTAAACACTCCACAATTTGTTGCTTCTCAGCAGCCGACACATCCTTTTTCTTTCCCATTTTGGCAGAAAATGTAGGCTGCTTAATAATGTGAGAGAGCCTTCTTAAGTAGTCTTGCCTTTCATTGGACACACCTGCCAAACTAATTAGCACAGGTGTCTGCAATTGCTTACAGTGATATAAAGAGCCCTGACACACATCACCATCAATGAGTTTAACTGACAAACAAACAAATTCTTCCCTTATCACTCCTAAACACTTTTTGCATAATAATTTGGAACGCGGTGTACATGTGTTTTCCACAAAACACCAGCGGTTCACGTAGTGAATCTTACAGTTCTAACTTGCCAACCGTGGTCTGTATGGAATTGTTCAATAAAGGGCCCAAAATTAAGATAACATAGATGGGAGAGGTCTCTATGAATAGGAATTCCTAAGTATTTGATACCCTGTGAGGGCCAGGCAAAGGGAAAGTTGGACTGGATGGAATCCTATATGGATTTGGGGAGAGAGACATCGAGGGCCTCAGACTTCGCTGCATTGATTTTAAAATTTTACCATGTAACAAAGTGATCTATTTCAGCCATAACAGCATGGATGGATATATGTGATTGAGTGATATATACTAGGACATCATCAGCAAATAGAGAGCACTTGTACTCGGTGCCTTCCTCAATCCACCTAATATTGGGGTTATGGCGAATTGATGAGAGCAGGTGCTCCGTCACTAGGATGTATAAGAGAGGGGACAGAGGACATCATTGCCTTGTCCCATTGGTGATTGTGAAAGGTGATGAAAATGTTCTGACGCACCCCCTGGGCCTTGGGACACCCGGAGCCGGACCCTTTTTGGTGGATGCTGGTGGTTGTAGTCTTCGTGGCGGCGACCCAGTTCCGTGGCTCAGGGCGGTCAAACCAGTGGCGGAACTATTTATGTGGTTTTCATGTTTAAATGTCCGACTACGCCACCCGTGGATTGCGGTCAGAGTGAACCGCCGCTACAGGGCAGACCACTGAGGCTGGTGTTGTGGGTGCAGCAGAGCGTAGCATAACTCCCCACGGGAGGAGTATAGCCTCAGGGCAGTGTATGCGGAGGATGGGGGTGATGGTGCAGGGCAGCAGCAGTAACGACATGGAGTCAGTGATGCAGTTCAGGGCCTTTACTCACAGTTCTTATTATCCAGACCACGTCTGCAGGTAACGGCTGCCCACGTCGTACTGTGCTCACCAGTGAGGGGCTCAGACAACTCCCAGATAACTTTGGAGCACTTCACAGGACCCCCTTTGTGTGTCCTTTGTCTGGCCTTTCTTACCAACACTTCTGTCCGGCTGCCTCGGGCCTCCTCTTGGTAAACTTGGCGCCAGTTTCCCTGACCCTATGTGGTGCCTTCCTAGCGGGTGTAGCGAGGGGCTGCGCCACATAAAATGTCAGAGCCTCCGGTTTCTAGCTGAGGGTCGTTTCCTGCCTCCACTAGTTCGGGGACCGGTCTCCCCCTTTGGCCTGACCCCTCCACGCAGGTGGATTCGGGCGTGCGGTGGCGACTCGCCCGTCCGCACCCCTGGGATCCCTTCATTCCTCGTTCCTGGAGCCTTCTCCGCTCCTCTTCCTTCCTTCTCCCTCTTCCAGGCCTGGGCCTCTGTTACTAGGCCCGCCTCCGGAGCAGAGCTCATGCAGAGCCCCTGCTCCCTGCCACTTCTGCTCAGACTTCTCTGCACTGAACTAAGATGGTGCCCACCTTTTATACTCCCTTCTCAATGCACCCAGGAACTGCTTCCTCCCTGCTCCTGCACTACAGGGTTCCCCTTCCTCAGTGTTCCCTCCCCCCACTCCAGCCAGGGACAGGGACTGTCGTGCCCATCTCAGGGGCATATTGGTCGCCCTGCCCCACGGCAATGTGGTGTAATGCATGCAGGTGTCGGGTCCTGATCCACACTCCATCCTTACCTGAGAGTGAGATATCACACCTCTGGGTGAGGTGCAATACGTCTGTAGCAACCGAGCCCTCAGGGTGCTACAGTTCCATTTATCTTCAGCCTAGGTGACGTATTGCGATACAGGGCCGTGATTTTGGCTATAAAAGGGTCCCCTAGACCCCTACCCCAAGCTTTTTAAGAGAATCATATATGGCGTGCCAGGAGACTCTATGGAATGCTTTCTCAGCATCCAACGAGAGTATCTAATTACAAATTTTTAACTGCATCTAGCCCAGGAAATACTTTGTGCCTAGTAGCAGTGTCTGCTAGTGAGCGGATTATCCCGGCTGTTAAGCAAGCTGCACCACCTGTAGTTTGTAGTTTAGACACTTAATTTTTTCAAAGGAAATGCTTCGGGACCATGGGATACTTAGTGAAGAGCATCAGGAGGCACCCCAAGGCATAGGGGCTGGGACTGGCAGTAGGATGCCTTGCGGTGGACAGCCGAGCTCGATCCTTATAAAAGCTTTTTAACTGCAGCAGCTTTAGTGGACGCTACTGGAGCTGGAATTACCGCGGCTGCTGGCATGAGACTTGCCCTCCAATAGATCCTTGTAAATGGATTTAAAGTGTATTCATTCAAATTAGAGAGACAATTTAAATTAAAAAGCTTAGAGCTGCCTCCACCACAGGGGGGGTCGCTCGACCCACCAGCGGACAGGCACCAGTATTGGGAGAGGGGGGCTGGCCGTCAGGGTTCACCGCGGCTCTGGCACAAACCCGGCGACACGGAGGTGGCACGGGCAGGAGCGGACTGGCCGTGTCGGCTTCTCACTTTTTGGATTTTAGAAGGGCATGACATGCCTATATCTGTGTCTCCCCCTCCTTTTACTCCTCCACCTCTTTTATTTTCGCATGACTATATGTACTTGTCACTTTTCCATGTGTTAGTTATGTCTTCTGAGCAGTTTGTCAGCTTTTGGACACCTTTGAAGGTGTTTTCTATGTGTTTCTATGTGTTTTTGTTTGCCTGCCATTGGTTTTAATGGTGTTCGAAGGTGTTCGACGAACAGTTCGACGAACAGTTCGGCGAACACACGGGTGTTCGACGAACCGAACCGAACTCGAACACTACGGGGGTGGCTCAACACTAGTTATAACTCTTAAGAATTTTTGCATATATCGACAACTGGGTATCACCATTCCCTTAGTCAAATGGGTGTGTCCAAGGTTTCATTGACAGCCCTGATTGACTAACATTGCACTGTGTATGGTCATACCCTCAACTGGTAATCAATTAAAGGGGTTGTTCAAATTGATAATTCTGCAGTCACTCTGTGTGACTGCAGACTTATAAATCCCCCCAGCGCAGGCAATGTGCGCTACAAGTATTCGTCGATTTTTGAGCTGGGACTGGAGGGTATGTATGAGCTATACATACTCCCGGGCAGAGCCGGTCCAGTGGACGTGGACTCGTCCCATACACTATATTGGAGTGAGGCCATTCACCATCTAGTCAGCCACGGCCACGTCACTAGACGGGGCACAGCCTTGCTCAATACAAGTGTATTGAGCGAGGCCGAGCCCACTGGATTCCCTCCGGTCCCAGCTCAGAAACCAACTGAGTGACTGCAGACTTATTGATTTGGACCATACAACCCCTTTAGCAACTTAGAGGCTGGGTTAGCAGACTCACAGCAGGCACTGAGGATGGTCTGTATACGCCCAGCAGACTGGTTGACCATCATTAGCATGTAGTGAAAGCAATTCCCAAACATCATTTTTGGAGGCTCTGGAAGAGAAATGGACACATTGTATGGAAACTTATTAGTGATGCGCGAGCATGCTCGTTACTCGAGAATTACGAGCATGCTCGGTTGTTTCCCGAGCATCTTCAGCGTGCTCGGGTGTTATGACTTGTCGCACTGTGTGCATGATTTGCGACTGTTTGACAGCTTTAATACATGTGAGGAATGCCTGTTTCTTAGGCATTCCTCACATGTATTAAAGCTATCAAACAGTCGGAAATCATGAGCACTGAGTGACGAAAACATAACACCTGAGCACGCTGAAGATACTCGGGAAACACCCGAGCATGCTCGCCGAAAGGGTTAACAGAACATACTCGCTCATCACTAATACTTATTAAATCATAAAAAAACATAGTGGCAATTATTTAGAAGTTAGAGTTTCCTGATCTTAAATAAGTGAGAACATTCTTAAAAGATATATGATTTTTAAAATGTCAGTCTATGTATAAAAAAGTATCAATCCTATAAATAAATAAACAATGAATTGTAAAGGAAATAGAAGTGTCTTGTATTGATACTGTTGTCCTGTAGCTCCAATAAACCATTGTAAGATTACTCCTCATAGTGTCACACTGCTGGAACCCCCAGAGATCTGCTGTAATCTATGGGAATCCTAAGTGTTAAATTCCCCTGCAGCACAACTCCAAGAGAATTAAAAGGATATTCTGGCTCTGCTCACTTGCTCATTGGGATACGATGAGGATTCTGAACATGAAATATGCTTCAATTAACTCAAAAATCTCTAATAAGATACATAAAAATTAGATTTCTGATTTAGATCCCCCCCCCCTTTTTTACTCTAGAATTAAACTGTATGTTTTTTAATTCTAGTGTATGTTTACTGTACCATAAATACAATCTAACATGCACAAACATATGTATGGATATGTATTGGATACACATATATACAAACAGACATACACAGATATATATTGGAAAAACACATATATGCAAAGTACACACAGTTATACAATTCATTCACAAGAATGGTTTCAAAGATAGAAGTGTCAATAGTTTATATTTATAAATAAACAAAATGCAAAGTGAATGAACAAAAGAGAACTTTAAATCCCATCAATATTTGGTGACCACTAGTGTTGAGCGAGCATGTTCGACACTGCTCTGTACTCGCCCGAGCATCTCACTACTCGGGATGTTCGGCGAGCACCGAGCATTTCTGGGTTACTCAGGCGGGAGCTCGGGTCTCCGCCCTACATGTTTGGCGCTCTTTACAGAGCCAATGAACATGCAGGGATTGCCAGCCAGTCACTGTAATGCCGCAGCCATGTTGTTTGTGGGCATTACAGTGATTTGCTGGCCGCACAGCGTCACCTCGAGTATTTAAAATCGGGCGCAGCAATCATGGACACAATCGCTCCGGATCAGACAGTGTAGGGACAGCGCTGCTGATTTATGGAGAGATTTATACTGCAAAATAGTTAGTGTAGGGACTCTAAAACCTGCAAAATCAAACAAACAGTCCTTCTCAGGACTAATATCCATCCCTGATATCAGGCAGGCAGGCAGGCAGGCAGGCTGTATAGGAGACGCAGTGGTTATACCAACAAACACTGCATTACAGTCCTGTGTGCTGCTTTTCAAATTGCTAGACTTAGCCCCCGGTCTCAGGGGCCAGGAAAAATCCTTTTTTTTTCATCTAAATCCTCTTTTTTTGTTTTTTCCTCAGTCAGACTGTACAAATACCCGTCTTATTAACCTTTTGGTATCCCCCCCCCAAAAAAAAAAATTGAGTGTGTCTGTGACTGTTCAGACACAAATATATCTGTTTAAAAGAGTCGGGTTTCGGCCAGATAACTAGAACTGTGGTTTTGCAGTTCCACGCTTCAAATCTCTGTATTATCCACTTTTTTGCCTTTTTTCCATAAAAAAAAGCAGTTTGAGTGTCTCGCTGACTGTTCAGACACAAATATATCTGTTTAAAAGATTCTGGTGTTGGCCAGAGAACTAGAACTGTGGTTTTCCTCTTCAACGGTTCAAATCTGGGTGTAATCCACCTTTTTGCATAAAAAAAAAACAGTTTCAGTGTCTCGCTGACTGTTCAGACACAAATATATCTGTTTAAAAGATTCTGGTGTAGGCCAGAGAAATAGAACTGTGGTTTTCCTCTTCCACGGTTCAAATCTCCTTTTTATTACCCTTTTGCCATTGAAAGTGCGAGTGTAAGCTGTTTTACTTCATTTACAATGGGCAGGGAGCATGGCAAGGGACGTGGAACTGGATGTTCTGGTGATGGTGCATGCAGAGGATGGGGCTGTGGCCAAGGTGAAAATGTGCCACAAGCAACAGCCACATCTTCTCGCTCCCACTTCTTGACCGAATTACTAGGAAAGTTGACGCGCCCCCTGGGCCATGATCAGGGAATACCCGGAGCCGGATCTGTCGGGGATAGTAGTCCTCGTGGCGGTGACCCGGTCCGTGCCCAGGGTGTCAAACTAAGTGGCGGAATTAGTAGAAGATGTTATAGAGTTCGACTACGCCACCCGTTGAATGCGGTTACGAAACCGCCGCTGCAGGGCAGACCGCTGAGGCCGGTGGTAAAGTTGTGCAGCGTGGGTAGTATAACCCCCAACGGGAGGGGTATGGCCTCAGGGCAGCAGACGTGGATGATGGGGATGGTAGAATTGCCCGCAGGCACCAGGAACCACTCAGAGACGGTGCGGTGTAGTTCAGGGTCTTTACTGGTGGCAAAGGTGGACCCTCCCGGGAGTACTGGCTAGCGGTCGGGGTCTGGTCAGTCCGTGAGCAGATAGGATCTCCCCTGGCCAGGCAGAGTTGTAGGCCTCCCCAACTAATTGTACTCTTCCTGGCTACCTTGCTAGAAGCGGGTAAAAGTAGCCCACGTCCCTGAGTGTACCGTGTGGTGCTCACCCGTATGGCCGGTGACTCGGGGCCTTCTGGTAGCCTCCGCTCCAGGATGGCGGTGCTGGTCCCTTGCGTGTGACTGTGCCTTCGGGTTTCTTGGCCAGAGGACCTGAAATCCCCTGCCGGACGGTTTCTGCTGCTGGGTATGGAACAGTCCCCACAGCCTCGGACTCCGTGTCCGGTGAGATCTCTTCAGTCAGGACGAGCTCTACAGCTTCCAGTCTCTGACCCCTTTTATCACTGCTCCCACAGAGCTCCTGATCTTGCTCTCCCTGTATCAGCTACACTCCAGACCAGACTGTGTCTCTGTCTGGAACTCCTCTTCTTCTCTTTTCCTCTTTTTTTTTCTAACCCCACCTCAGCCCCAGTTTATATAGGGGAAGTTCTTCCCCTCCCAGGACTGGGCAGGAGGTGTGGCATGCTTAGATTTCCTGACCAGGAGACCTCCCACCTGCTCACAGACGAAATATTGCTATTACTGTGGTAACCAGAACCCTGGGGTGCCACATTCCCCCCTAGTAAAATTTAGTACTCCGGGACTAAACATATTTTTGAAAACATAACAGGGTAAAAACAGGAACTATTCAATAAGGAAAAACACGTTATGGTGGTCACGGCGTGTCCGCAACCGGGTGCAATTTTTGAAGCAAAAAGGGTGTCCATTTCACCAAAGAACGGGGAGCCGTAACCAGGTAGGGGGTCTGTCCTGCCCCGAGTCTTTAACAGTCTTTAGTCCGTTCCTGGGTTACGCTCCAAACATATATACAACAGAGTTCCGGTTAATCCACAAAAACACCTATAAAATAACTGGAAAAACATAATTATTTACAAGCAACAGTAACAGGTAAATACCAATAAGACAGTCTGAACACTTTAGATCCTCCAACGTACGGGCAACTGGCCTCTAGTGGCCCTAGTGGACCTACGGAGCTTACTGACCGGTCCTGAGCTACAGGGTGTAGGAGCTGTCAAAGGTAAGCTGGGCAGCTGTCTACGGACTCTTTGGCTCACTAGGGGCACGGCAGGCTCATTATAAGCAGAGGGTCGATTCTCCTGGTCTGCTTGTGTGGGGTCTTCTGCCTCCTGGACCGGCTGCTCTTCCAGCTCTACCTGTTTTTCCGTAGGCACTTGGGATGCTGGCTGGAGGAAGGTGAGGACGGGTACCACAACAGCGCCATTTACCTGTGTCCAAGACCGAGGGAAGTCTCCGAGTACAGTACTGACCATCTCTTCCCTTTCCTCTGCGGGTCGAGGGTTTTCTTGATCTTCTTCAGGGTTTTGTAGCTGCTCGGGACACTTCTTCAGGTGATCTCGGGAGACAATGGCTGTGGTTTCTCCTCCATCCTTACTGATTGTGCAGATTTTTGGGTTTTCATGGCTTGATGGCAGTACGGTGTACGGGTCCTTCTCCCACTGGTCGTCCAACTTGTGGAGCCGTCTTTTCCTCTTCAAGACCTGCTCTCCAGGTACCAGGGGAACAGCGGGAGCACACTGGTTGTAAGTCTTCTCCTGTCTTTCTCTTGCTTGACGGAGACTTCGCTCAACGCTCTCCTGTACTTTCCGATACTGCTGCTGCCTCTCTGTGTCCCAGTCTGCTTCTGGTGAAGTGTCCTCGGGTGTCAGGACTCCCATATCCAGATCAACAGGCAGCTTACCAGGTCTTGCTCTCATTAGGTAAGCCGGGGTACAGTTGGTAGAACCTACAGGGATGTGGTTGTATAGGTCCACCAGATCAGGCAGTTTCTCAGGCCACAGACTGCGTTCTTCCAGGGGCAATGTTTTCAGAAGGTCTATCACCACCTGGTTCATCTTCTCGCAAAGTCCATTGGTTTGCGGATGATAGGGTGTTGTTCTTATCTTCCGGCAGCCATACAGAGTGCAGAACTCCTGGAAGACTTCCGCTTCAAAGGCAGGTCCTTGGTCCGTCAGCACCTGCTCTGGGTATCCGTGTGGACGACAAAAGTGCTGCTGGAAGGCTCTAGCTGCTGTTTGAGCCGTTAAGTCCTTGACGGGGACTACAACCAAGAACCGGGAGTAGTGATCCACGATGGTTAACGCATAGACGTAGCCACTTCTGCTGGGGGTCAGTTTTACATGGTCCAAGGCTACCAGTTCCAACGGCTGCCTGGTGACGATGGACTGCAGGGCAGTCTTCTGGCTGGCACGGTCCTTCCTTCTTAGGTTGCATGGGCCACAGTCTCTGCATCACCTCTCGATGGTCCCTCTCATGCCTACCCAGTGGAACCGCCCGCGCAGCAGGAACTCCAGCTTCTTCCATCCGAAGTGCCCAGCTCCGTCGTGGTATGCCTCCAGTACCATAGCCGCGTCTCTTCTTGGCACCACTACTTGCCAGATCAGTTCATGCGTCCGGGAGTTAACCATTCTGCGGCACAACTTCCCCTTGTAAAGAAACAGTCGACTCTTCTCAGCCCACAGTTGCTTGGTCTCCTCCGGAGCGTCTGGGTCAAGGCGGGCATCTGGCCGAGTCAGCATCTCCTTCACTAGTCGGACGGCGGGGTCACTGTCTTGTGTTTCCGCCCAGTTGTAATGAGGTAAGGGGTTGAACGTAGCGGATTGCTTACCCCTTACACAGTGGGAATACTGGTTAGTCCCATGACGGTGAAACGCGGGGAGTTCAACTTCTTCCAGTTCCTCTGGATCTTCCTCTACGTCCGGTAGGCTTGGCATTCTGGACAAGGCATCCGCGTTGGTATTGGAGCGTCCGGCCCGGTATTTGATCGTGAACTCATAGTTGGACAGGCGGGCCATCCATCTCTGCTCCAGGGCACCGAGTCTTGCAGTGTCCAGGTGTGTCAACGGGTTGTTATCCGTGTACACGGTGAACCGGGAAGAGGCGAGGTAGTGCTTAAAGCGTTCGGTGACTGCCCACACCACTGCCAGGAACTCTAGCTTGAATGAGCTGTAATTCTCAGGGTTTCTTTCGGTGGGTCGCAGTTTTCGGCTGGCGTAAGCAATTACCCGTTCTCTCCCCTGCTGGATCTGGGACAGTACGGCTCCTAGCCCGATGTTACTTGTGTCGGTGTAGAGGATAAAGGGCTGGCTGTAATCAGGGTACGCCAGGATTTCATCCCCCGTGAGGGCCATCTTCAGCTGGCGGAAGGACTCTTCTTCCAACTTCTCCCATCTGAAGGGCGGCTTCTGGTTCTTGGCCTTCCTGGACTGGCCTATCAGGAGGTCCTGCATAGGAGCTGCCTTTTTGGTGAAACCGGGAATGAATCTTCGGTAGTAGCCTACCAACCCGAGGAACTGCCGCACTTCCTTTACGCTGAAGGGTCTTGGCCATTCCCTAATCACGGTGATCTTATCAGGGTCGGGAGCCACTCCGTCAGCACTCACCACGTGTCCCAGGTACTGCACTTTTGGTTTTAGCAGGTGACACTTCGACGGTTTCACCTTCAGACCGTAGTTTGCCAGGGCTTCGAACACTTCCGCCAGGTGTTTCAGGTGGTCCTCGTAGGTTTTGGAATAAACTATAACATCGTCCAGGTACAGCAGGACCGTCTCAAAGTTCCGGTGTCCCAGACAGCATTCCATCAATCGTTGAAAGGTTCCTGGTGCGTTGCAGAGTCCGAACGGCATGCAGGTAAACTCGCTAAGTCCCATCGGGGTAGTGAATGCGGTCTTCTCCCGGTCCGCCTCTGCGACAGGAACCTGCCAGTACCCGCTAGTGAGATCCAAAGTGGAGAAGAAGTTAGCAGATTTTAAAGCAGCCAAAGACTCCTCTATCCTTGGTAAGGGGTACGCATCTTTGTGTGTGATACGGTTGATTTTCCGGTAATCTACACACATTCTCATGGTGTTGTCTTTCTTTTTAACGAAGACTAGTGGAGCTGCCCAGGGGCTACAGCTATCCCTGATTACCCCAGCCTCCTTCATGTCTCTAAGCATCCCCTTGGCGTGTTGGTAGTGTGCAGGGGGTACGGGACGATACCTTTCCTTTATGGGAGGATGATCTCCCGTGGGGATGTGATGTTCCACTCCCTTTACTCGCCCGAAGTCCAGCGGGTGTTTACTGAACACTCTCTATTCCTGGATCACCCGGTAGACTCCCTGCTTTTGGTGAGCAGGTGTGGAGTCAGTACCCAAATGCAGTTGCTGACACCAGTCCTCCATTTGTTGCTTAGAGCCGTTACCTTCCTCTGGATGAGATGGAGGCAAGGGTTCCACGGACTGTACAGAATTTTGGTTGATGGTATACAATTTGGCTAGTGTAGCATACCGGGGCAGGTACACTTCCCTCTTCCCGATATTTATTATGCGAACGGGCACCCTCCCATGGCGTACATCAACCACCCCCCGTGCCGTCAAAATGGTGGGCCTACTATCTGAGTAGACTGGTTCTACCATTGCCTGGTAATCTCTACCTCTCAGACCAATAGCTGCCCGGCACCAAATCATCATTTCACTTTTCGGGGGCATGGCAATAGGGAAAGGGTCACGCTACCAATCTCACCACCGGAGAGTTCCACCTGTTGCCGTCGCATCAGTGCCCGGATCTCTTTTTGGAGCACTCGCTGCTGGCCGGAGCTGGCGTTCTTGGCAACCTGCTGTAAAATGAGAATCACCTCTGCAAGACAATTTTCAATCACATTAGTTCCTAGAGTTATCTTTGGGTGACTCTCGCGCTTGTCAATGTCCACAATGATCAGTCCCTGTGCTGCCAGTTCGACTTTACCGATTTTAATGGTCATCTCTTTAAATCCGATCTGTGGCACGGGCTGACCATTGCTGGCGATGATACTCAAGTCGTCGTCTGGGTAGCGGGTTATATCCGAGTCATTCCAGTACTGCTTGAAGAGCACGTATGGGATGGTGGTGACCTGTGACCCGGTGTCAAGTAGGGCACTCATAGGAATGCCATCCAGTACTACAGGCAAGACTGGACGTCCTCCCACGTATTTGTCACGCCAGTTCGATGGACCTGGTGATCTTTTTCCTAGGGGTTGGCCCTCTACCCCAGGTTGTGCCAGTTTAAAGGACAGTACCTTGCCATATGTCCGGGTTGATTGCAGCGGCGGCAGATGGGTTGTCCGTCCTCGTTGTATCGGTCGCTGGGTCTTCCTCTGGCCGGTGGGGTCCTCCTTGGTCGGCGCCACGGGATATCCTCCGGTCCGGATGCCAGCTGGATCTTCCCTGGAGTAGAAACCTGTAAAGACTGCACAGTTCGGTTTAGCGCGGCAACGCTTTTAGTTAGCTCTTGGACCTGACGGTGCAGGTCTGTAGCCGGGTCATTGTTTAAAGCCTGCGCATCAGCTCCCACAGGCCCTGCCGACAAGGGCGCCGTCTCCTGTTGGTAAATGGTAGCAGGGCGTTTGTGGGTCACAGCGCCACCTGGTGCCGGTTCTCGGAGCACCCGGATGGCTCTGTCCTTGAACTGTGCAAAATCCAGATGAGGTTCCTGTAAGGCCATTGCTCGCAACTGGGTTCGGTGGGCATTGCAATGTAGACCCTCTATAAATTGTTCAGTCAACAGCTTGTCTTCGTTTCCCACGCCGTCAGGGTCGGCCTGCTTAATGGCTCTCAGGGCCTCTTGTAGGTTTAGTGCATAGTCCCTTATATTCTCATGTGCTCGCTGCTTGCACCCGTAGAATCTAAGCTTGATCTCGGCTGAGGTACGGGTATCAAAGGTGTCCTTCAGCCGGGCTAGTATCTCTGCGACAGTCCTCCTCCTCCCAAGTGGCCAGGACTTTACCTCCCTTTGGGCTGCCCCTGTTAATTGAGCCACCAGGATGCTCACTTTTTGCTCTTCTGTGAGGGGGTACACCTGGAAGAGGCTATCCAGCCTTTCTCTGAAGTCATTTAGGGTATGTGACTCCCCTGAGTACTGGGGTAGCAAGGCTGACCCCGGGATGTAGGGCATGGTGAAAGGCATGACCGCAGCAGCGGTGGTGCTGGCGGTGGCTGTAGCAGTGAAGCTCTCCTCCGTATCCGACATCCTCCTCCCCCCTAGTGGACCGTGGCCTACCTTGCGATGATCCTCTTCCATAGGCCGCGGCTCCGCAGTGGATCGTCAGGGTTGAGGACCTTCCGTCGCGCTCCTGTGACGTCGGCGTCTGCTGGGCTCCTTCCAGGACCTTACGCAACGTCCGGACATGAGGCGGAGCTTCAGTTCTCGCGCGCTTTCGGAGTCCACGCCCCTCTTCTTCCCGCGCGGCGTCCTCGAGATGGCGTCCAATGGCGGGAAAACTCCACGGATGGCGGGAAGAAGGCAAAAGATGGCGTCGGATGGCGGGAAAACACCACGGATGGCGGGAATCTTCACCACAGGTAAGTTTAACAGTCTTTTTCAGGCACGCAGTACCCGGTGGTTGCGGGCACGGGATCCTGCCGACTACGCCAAAAGTTGACGCGCCCCCTGGGCCATGATCAGGGAATACCCGGAGCCGGATCTGTCGGGGATAGTAGTCCTCGTGGCGGTGACCCGGTCCGTGCCCAGGGTGTCAAACTAAGTGGCGGAATTAGTAGAAGATGTTATAGAGTTCGACTACGCCACCCGTTGAATGCGGTTACGAAACCGCCGCTGCAGGGCAGACCGCTGAGGCCGGTGGTAAAGTTGTGCAGCGTGGGTAGTATAACCCCCAACGGGAGGGGTATGGCCTCAGGGCAGCAGACGTGGATGATGGGGATGGTAGAATTGCCCGCAGGCACCAGGAACCACTCAGAGACGGTGCGGTGTAGTTCAGGGTCTTTACTGGTGGCAAAGGTGGACCCTCCCGGGAGTACTGGCTAGCGGCCGGGGTCTGGTCAGTCCGTGAGCAGATAGGATCTCCCCTGGCCAGGCGGAGTTGTAGGCCTCCCCAACTAATTGTACTCTTCCTGGCTACCTTGCTAGAAGCGGGTAAAAGTAGCCCACGTCTCTGAGTGTACCGTGTGGTGCTCACCCGTATGGCCGGTGACTCGGGGCCTTCTGGTAGCCTCCGCTCCAGGACGTCGGTGCTGGTGCCTTGCGTGTGACCGTGCCTTCGGGTTTCTTGGCCAGAGGACCTGAAATCCCCTGCCGGACGGTTTCTGCTGCTGGGTATGGAACAGTCCCCACAGCCTCGGACTCCGTGTCCGGTGAGATCTCTTCAGTCAGGACGAGCTCTACAGCTTCCAGTCTCTGACCCTTTTTATCACTGCTCCCACAGAGCTCCTGATCTTGCTCTCCCTGTATCAGCTACACTCCAGACCAGACTGTGTCTCTGTCTGGGACTCCTCTTCTTCTCTTTTCCTCTTTTTTTTTCTAACCCCACCTCAGCCCCAGTTTATATAGGGGAAGTTCTTCCCCTCCCAGGACTGGGCAGGAGGTGTGGCATGCTTAGGTTTCCTGACCAGGAGACCTCCCACCTGCTCACAGACGTAATATTGCTATTACTGTGGTAACCAGAACCATGGGGTGCCACAGAAGCACACAACAGCACCACTATTGTGAACTGATCAGTGTGAACAGGTTATTAATTGGATATCAGATAATACTTCCAGTCACCTGGACACCACCACCTCCGGTCTGTCTTCCACACAGTCAACTGTTAGTAGCCGTGAGTCTTAATCGCGTACTCCTCCTCACCCTGATGCTCCTTCCTCCCACCATGCCGAGTGTTGTCAGACAGCAACTGATCCCACAGTTGGACACTCTGAAGAGCTGTTCACTGGTCCATTTCCATATTTGTGCCCCTCATCTGCTCCGCTTGAAGTGGTGGAAGAGGAGATCCCATGTAGCGATGCCCAAATATTTGAACAGCCACGGCCACAGGAAGTCGACGCTGGCAATTTGTCACAAGAGGTGGACGATGACGAGACACAATTGCCACAAAGTGAGGAGGAGGACCGTGGTGCTGAAGTGGAAGAGGAGGAGGTGGTGGATGATCTAGTAACTGACCCAACGTGGCAGGAGGACACACAGAGAGAGGCCAGCAACACACAGGGGGAGTGAGGCAGAGTACCCCAACAGGCAGGAAGAAGCAGTGTGGTGGCCGCAGACAGAAGGCGGGTAACCGTTCCCCGTAACACCAACACGAGGGATGTTGCCAGTACAACCGGTAGGTCTTCCAGAGTCTGGAATTTTTTTAAAGACTCTGCTGATAGCCCCAAAAAGGCCATTTGTACCTCCTGCCAGGCCAGCATCAGCAGGGGTGACAAAACTACCAGCCTGACCACCATCAGCATAATCAGGCACATGTCAGCAAAGCACACAACTTTGTGGGGCGTACTCCAGGGTCCACGACCAGTGTCAGCGGGTGTCACCACTGCTTCTTCCGCTGTTGTGCGTGTAAGAGAACCCCCTGTTGTGTGTGCAAGGCAATCCCCTGTCCATACTGCATGCAAAAATGCCCCCTCCTCTCAGTCTTCACTTGTTATGGCAGTTTCTCAAGAAACAGCATCAACGTCCACGTCCACATCCCACCGCAGCATTCAATTGTCCATATCCCACACCTTTGAACGAAAGCACAAATTCGCAGCCAATGCCCCACAGGCCACAGTCCTAACTTCACACATTTCACAACTGCTTGCGTTGGAAATGCTGCCTTTTAGGCTGGTGGAGACGGAATCCCTCGGTACTCGGTCCCCAGCCGACACTATTTTGCCCAGTATGCCATCCCCGCACTACACAAGCACATGTCCCAAAACATCTGCCGTGCCCTCAACAACGCAGTTACTGGGAGAGCTCACCTGACTACGGACACGTAGACAAGTGCTTGTGGCCAGGGACGGTACATCTCCCTGACGGCACACTGGGTAAACATAATGGAAGCCGGACCCAGTCGGACCTTGGGATGGAACACATCCTCACCACACCGAGGATTGCGGGCCCTATGTCAGTCAGAGTTGCCCCCACAGTGTACAGCTCCTGCGCATCATCCTCCTCCTCCTCTTCATGTTCAGCCTCCATCTCAGATATCACCACATCAGTTACAAGCTGGAAGCACTGCAGTACTGCCTCAGCCAAGCGGCAACAGGCTGTGCTGAAACTCATAAGCTTAGGTGATAAACCTCACATTGCTTGTGAGTTGTGGACAGCTGTGAAAGAGCAGGCAGATCTGTGGTTGAGACCGCTGAACCTACATCCTGGCAAGGTCGTGTGTGACAATGACCGTAACCTGGTGGCAGCTCTGAGGCAAGGCGGGTTCACACACATACCATGCCTGGCTCATGTGCTTAACCTCGTGGTTCAGCGGTTTCTTAAATCATACCCCAAGTTGCCAGATCTGGTCGTCAAAGTACGCCGCCTGTCAGCTCATTTTCAGAAGTCGGCTACAGCTTCCGCGCCCTTGCTGTGTTGAAGCAGCGTTTGCAGCTTCCGGCACACCGACTGGTGTGTGATATCACCACACATTGGAACTCTACCCTCCACATGTTGCAAAGGATTTGTGAGCAGAAGAGAGCAGTTGTGGAGTACCAGCTGCAACAAGGCCGTCGATATTCACGTCAGACTCCACACATAAGACCTCAGGAGTGGACCTGGATGTCTGACATATGTACCATCCTGCCAATTTTTGAGGAGACCACCAAGATAGTGAGTGGTGATGACGCCATCATTAGCGTCAGCATCCCACTTGTCTGTCTTTTGCAACGCTCTCTGCAGAGAATTAAAGAGGAGGCATTGCAGCCAGAGTATGATGAGATGGATCAAGAAGCCATAGCGGTCGATTACACACAGCCCAGCCTCATCTCATCCCAACGTGCATTGGGGGACAATAAGGGAGAGGAGGAGAAGAAGGAGGAGGAAGAACAGGAGCTGGTATCATGCACTGTAATACCTGTACAACTGTTATACCATCGGTTCAGAGTGGGTGGCCTGAGGACAGGAGGGAGGAGGAGGAGGAGGAGAGCATGGTCAGTCGTCATCTTGGTGAGTACACGGAAGTCTTGCCCATTACCAGTCTGGCACGCATGGCTGACTTTATGTTACACTGCCTTAACCGTGACCCTCGCGTTGTGAAAATGTTGGGTGACAGTCATTACTGGTTGGTGACACTTTTAGACCCCCGCTACAAGGAGAACTTTCGCTCTCTTATTCCTGAGGTGGAGAGATCTACAAAAATGGGGCAGTACCAGAAGTCCCTTGCTGCAGAACTGTTAAAAAAATTCCCATCTGAACACACTAGCAGCAGAGATCACAGTTCGTTGCCCAACCAAGGCGTACAGGCGAGAGAGACGTAACTCCAATCCAGCAGAGGCAGGGGAACACTGTCAACATTCTGGGACAGTTTTCTGAGACCCGCCCAGCTTACAGGCCCTGAGGTGCGGGGTACTCTCACAAGGAGTGGAAAGTTTCAAAAGATGGTGAGGGAGTACCTTGCCGACCGTACCAGCATCCTCCGTGATTCCTCTGTGCCTTTTAATTATTGGGTATCCAAGCTGGACACTTGGAATGAACTCGCTCTGTACGCCTTGGAGGTCCTGGCCTGCCCTTCCGCTAATGTGTTATCGGAGCGTGTTTTTAGTGCCGCTGGGGGAATTATAACTGATAAGCGCACTCGCCTGTCAACTGACAATGCTGACAAGCTGACCCTTATCAAAATGAACAAGGGCTGGATTGGGCCAGACTTCTCATCACCACCAAATAACAGCAGAGTAATATAAAGTCAAACCCACTGTGTTATTTCAGGAGGTGTATTCCCATGCACCGCTTCACACCCACACATGGGTATACACTTCCTCATTTCAGCTGTTTTTTGCTCTTCTCCTTATCCTCAGCCTCCACCACCACTATACTATGAGGGTGACCATGGTCCATGTTGCCAGCATTGCAAGTTCCTCCATCCTAATTTTTGGCAGCTTTTGCTTGGAAGGCATAGGCAAAGTGTTAAGTGCCAGGCAGTTGCTGGACCTGAAATGGGTTCAGAATCTTCAGTGGATTCTTTGGTCTCCCATTCTGGTTTAGCCAGGGCTGATGCTGCACAGCATCGCTGTCGGTCCCAACGCCTAACTAGTGCACGAGATGCACAAGTTGTATCTCGGGTGTTTGTGCCTAGCAGTATGAAGTATAGGTTACGGAGGGAGTCAGGGCTCCGTCAGCCTAAGTCGAAGATCCATAGCACTGAGCATGCCCGTGACATGGCGGACCATGATTGCCATACACCCCTAGCCATCTGCAGACGCCGTATTCCCGGTATCGCCAGTGAGCCACATGGACCGAGTCTACTCAGTCCGGTAGCACGCCGGCTGAGAGCACGTATACCCGGCGGGTATCACACCCGCACCCTAGCGCCTACTGAGTAGCCCCTGTGTAGTTAACAGGGCTACCGCCACTACCCCGGTTGCACATCTCCCGTGCAGTCAACGGAGATAGAGCGAACCTCTATACCAATTCCTGTGTGCTGTAACACGGAAGGGTTTATATTTAAGTTGGTTGTTTTCCTTCCCACCCGGAAGGTGTTCGGCCGCAGTCCACCAGGCTGCATTGCGGACCCTGGGGTCGGTTGCTTTCCATTATAATAAAGTTTGTTTGCAACCGTCCCATAACACAAAGACTATGGGAGACCCACTCCCCAATAATGTGAATAATGCTTTTAATATGCTGTACTGCACGACTCTTGTAAGGAGCATTGCAAGTTCCTCCGTCCTAATTTTTGGCAGCTTTTGCTTTGAAGGCATAGGCAAAGAATATCGGAGACCCACTCCCCAATAATGGGAATAATTTTTTTAATATGCTGTACTGCATGGCTCTTGTAAGGGGCATTGCAAGTTCCTCCGTCCTAAGTTTTGGCAGCTTTTGCTTGGAAGGCATAGGCAAAGACTATGGGAGACCCACTCCCCAATAATGGGAATAATGTTTTTAATATGCTGTGCTGCATGGCTCTTGTAAGGGGCATTAAAATCTTCTTGTTAAGCTACTGTGACCTCAACGTCTCTTCCAAGGGTCATTGATATTGTCTTTTTATTCCACTGCGACCTCCACCACTCTTCCAAGGGGCATTGATATTGTCTTTTTATTCTACTGGGACCTCCACGTCTCTTCCAAGGGGCATTAAAACTGTCTTGTTAAACCACTCTGAACTCCACGTCTCTTCGAAGGGGCATTAAAACCGTCTTGTTAAACCACTCTGAACTCCACGTCTCTTCAAAGGGGCATTAAAATCGTCTTGTTAAGCTATTGTGACCTCCACGTCTCTTCCAAGGGTCATTGATATTGTCTTTTTATTCCACTGCGACCTCCACCACTCTTCCAAGGGTCATTGATATTGTCTTTTTATTCCACTGCGACCTCCACCACTCTTTCAAGGGTCATTGATATTGTCTTTTTATTCCACTGCGACCTCCACGTATCTTCCAAGGGGCATTAAAACGGTCTTGTTAAGCTACTGTGACCTCCACGTCTCTTCCAAGGGGCATTGATATTGTCTTTTTTTTCCACTGCGACCTCCACCTTTCTTCCAAGGGGCATTGATATTGTCTTTTTATTCCACTGTAACCTCCACCACTCTTACAAGGGGCATTGATATTGTCTTTTTCTTCCACGGCGACCTCCAGCATTCTTCCAAGGGGCATTGATATTGTCTTTTTATTCCACTGGGTCCTCCACCACTCTTCCAAGGGGCATTGATGTTGTCTTTTTTTTCCACTGGGACCTCCACGTCTCTTCCAAGGGGCATTAAAACCGTCTTGTTAAACCACTCTGAACTCCACGTCTCTTCCAAGGGGCATTAAAATTGTCTTGTTAAGCTACTGTGACCTCCACGTTTTTTCTAAGGGTCATTGATATTGTCTTTTTATTCCACTGTAACCTCCACCACTCTTCCAAGGGGCATTCATATTGTCTTTTTATTCCACTGGGACCTCCACTACTCTTCCAAGGGTCATTGATAATGTCTTTTTATTCCACTGCGACCTCCACCACTCTTCCAAGGGTCATTGATATTGTCTTTTTATTCCACTGCGACCTCCACCACTCTTCCAAGGGTCATTGATATTGTCTTTTTATTCCACTGCGACCTCCACGTATCTTCCAAGGGGCACTAAAAACCATCTTGTTAAACCACTCTGAACTCCACGTCTCTTCCAAGGGGCATTAAAACCGTCTTGTTAAGCTACTGTGACCTCCACGTCTCTTCCAAGGGGCATTGATATTGTCTTTTTTTTCCACTGTAACCTCCACCACTCTTACAAGGGGCATTGATATTGTCTTTTTCTTCCACGGCGACCTCCACCATTCTTCCAAGGGGCATTGATATTGTCTTTTTCTTCCACGGCGACCTCCACCATTCTTCCAAGGGGCATTGATATTGTCTTTTTCTTCCACGGCGACCTCCACCATTCTTCCAAGGGGCATTGATATTGTCTTTTTTTTCCACTGGGACCTCCACGTCTCTTCCAAGGGGCATTAAAACCGTCTTGTTAAACCACTCTGAACTCCACGTCTCTTCCAAGGGGCATTAAAATTGTCTTGTTAAGCTACTGTGACCTCCACGTTTTTTCTAAGGGTCATTGATATTGTCTTTTTATTCCACTGTAACCTCCACCACTCTTCCAAGGGGCATTCATATTGTCTTTTTATTCCACTGGGACCTCCACGTCTCTTCCAAGGGGCATTAAAACCGTCTTGTTAAACCACTCTGAACTCCACGTCTCTTCCAAGGGGCATTAAAATTGTCTTGTTAAGCTACTGTGACCTCCACGTTTTTTCTAAGGGTCATTGATAATGTCTTTTTATTCCACTGCGACCTCCACCACTCTTCCAAGGGTCATTGATATTGTCTTTTTATTCCACTGCGACCTCCACCACTCTTCCAAGGGTCATTGATATTGTTTTTTTATTCCACTGCGACCTCCACGTATCTTCCAAGGGGAACTAAAAACCATCTTGTTAAACCACTCTGAACTCCACGTCTGTTTCAAGGGGCATTGCAGTTCCTCATAATTTTTGGAAAGCCTTCCATTCACTGCTTAGGCCAACAGTGTACAGGAGACCCAGTTGCTATAAATGGAAAAAACGGTTTAGTTATGGCCCTCTGGCCTCCATGTCACTTCCAAGGGGCATTGGAGTGCCTCGAAATTTTTGGTAGGCATTGAACTCACTGTATGCCCTATAACTGTGTAGCCAAACCGCTCCTTTTGGTACAGAAACATATCCTACAAGACATGTGTGCTTGACTGGCCTGATATTGATGTGAATGGTCCATGTTCCTCCTGCTCTTTCTCCTTTGCCACCACCTTATCCATCATTCATCACCTGAAGCTTTGTTTTAACGGGAGTCATAGAACTGGGATAGTAGCAGGAAAACATCGGAGGAGGTAGGATATGCGCCAAAACGCTGACCACCTCAGGCCTAGCCGCTACTACATACATGCGTTGCATTCCAAGGAACAGAAAGCTAAGGAGATGGATGGCCTCATGATCATGAATAATTTACTCGTTGTGTAGGAGGCCGACCACTGCTGCTGTCTACCTTCTGAACTTTGTGTTGAAGCCTGATTGACCCAGGACCCGCAATCCTCTATGTCTGGAGGACGTGTTGCATCCCAGTGTCCATCTGTGTCCCAGATTCCACAATATTAACCCAGTGTGCAGGCGTCAGTGAGATAGACCATCCCTGGCCACATTCACTTGTTTGTGGTTAGGCTGTCCTTCCCACTAAATGCACTGGAGAGGGCACAGGTAATTTTTTGGTATGCGCGCTTGTGTATAAGGCGCACTGGGACAAGTAGGGGTCGCTAGGGACTGTTTATGAACACCCGGCCACCCCCAGGTGGCTGGGGACCGTGTGTGGGCACCCGTCCGCAGGGCGGCAGGGAACTGAGCATGGATACCAGGCAGCCGATGCAGCCATGACAGGGTGGCCAGATTCCACCTCCACATGCCTTAAAGGCCCAATTTTAAGTGCAAGTAAGCAAGCAGTATGGTATTGCAGCCTGGGGGTGGGTGAGTGGCAAGCTACATACTTGCGCTTGCAGTACAAGGAAGGGGGGAAGTACAATTGAACACTGCCCTGGGACAAGGCCTTGCACGGGGATAGTTGCAAGTCTGCATCTTCTGATGCGGCAAGGATCACTTTTGATGGGCACACTTTTAGGCAGTGACCTGGGTATCAGAGATGCTTCCAGGGGTCTTCCCCATGCTGTTCCCATGTCTTTTCAGCACTGTATGCATGTGTCACACAGCACATGGCCAGATAAGGTTGTAAAATGTTAAAATTACATTTCCCGGTGAATGCATTTGTCACGGTTGAAAGCAATATAAAAGTGCAAAAACGCATAAAAAATGCTACTTGTGAACATAGCCCATAGGTGTGGAGTAGTATTTTTGTTTTGGGTTATTTATTTTACCTTATACATAAGTCTTTACCCTGGAAAGGATGTTCCTTAACATATTTCACAGGAAAACAGTTTCAGTTTCGTTTTTGAACGTTTTATTGTGAGCCCGTAAAAGTGGCTTAATACTAGTGTTGAGCCACCCCCGTAGTGTTCGAGTTTGGTTCGGTTCGTCGAACACCCGTGTGTTCGCCGAACTGTTCGTCGAACACCTTCGAACACCGTTAAAACCAATGGCAGGAAAACATAAACACATAGAAACACATAGAAAACACCTTCAAAGGTGTCCAAAAGCTGACAAACTGCTCAGAAGACACAACTAACACATGGAAAAGTGACAAGTACATATAGTCATGCGAAAAGAAAAGAGGTGGAGGAGTAAAAGGAGGGGGAGACACAGATATAGGCATGTCATGCCCTTCTAAAATCCAAAAAGTGAGAAGCCAACACGTTCAGTCCGCTCCTGCCCGTGCCACCTCCGTGTCGCCGGGTTTGTGCCAGAGCCGCGGTGAACCCTGACGGCCAGCCCCCCTCTCCCAATACTGGTGCCTGTCCGCTGGTGGGTCGAGCGAGCCCCCCTGTGGTGGAGGCAGCTCTAAGCTTTTTAATTTAAATTGTCTCTCTAATTTGAATGAATACACTTTAAATCCATTTACAAGGATCTATTGGAGGGCAAGTCTCATGCCAGCAGCCGCGTAATTGCAGCTCCAGTAGCGTCCACTAAAGCTGCTGCAGTTAAAAAGCTTTTATAAGGATCGAGCTCGGCTGTCCACCGCAAGGCATCCTACTGCCAGTCCCAGCCCCTATGCCTTGGGGTGCCTCCTGATGCTCTTCACTGAGTATCCCGTGGTCCCGAAGCATTTCCTTTGAAAAAATTAAGTGTCCAAAATACAGGTGGTGTAGCTTGCTTAACAGCCGGGATAATCCGCTGAATAGCAGACACTGCTACAAGGCACAAAGTATTTCCTGGGCTAGATGCAGTTAAAAATTTGTAATTAGATACTCTCGTTGGATGCTGAGAAAGCATTCCATAGAGTTTCCTGGCACGCCATATATGATTCTCTTAAAAAGCTTGGGGTAGGGGTCTAGGAGACCCTTTTATAGCCAAAATCACGGCCCTGTATCACAATACGTCACCTAGGCTGAAGATAAATGGAACTGTAGCACCCTGAGGGCTCGGTTGCTACAGAGGTATTGCACCTCACCCAGAGGTGTGATATCTCACTCTCAGTTAAGGATGGAGTGTAGATCAGGACCCGACACCTGCATGCATTACACCACATTGCCGTGGGGCAGGGCGACCAATATGCCTCTGAGATGGGCATGACAGTCCCTGTTCCTGGCTGGAGTGGGGGGAGGGAACACTGAGGAAGGGGAACCCTGTAGTGCAGGAGCAGGGAGGAAGCAGTTCCTGGGTGCATTGAGAAGGGAGTATAAAAGGTGGGCACCATCTTAGTTCAGTGCAGAGAAGTCTGAGCAGAAGTGGCAGGGAGCAGGGGCTCTGCATGAGCTCTGCTCCGAAGGCGGGCCTAGTAACAGAGGCCCAGGCCTGGAAGAGGGAGAAGGAAGGAAGAGGAGCGGAGAAGGCTCCAGGAATGAGGAACGAAGGGTTCCCAGGGGTGCGGACGGGCGAGTCGCCACCGCACGCCAGAATCCACCAGCGTGGAGGGGTCAGGCCAAAGGGGGAGACCGGTCCCCGAAACTAGTGGAGGCAGGAAACGACCCTCAGCTTGAAACCGGAGGCTGTGACATTTTATGTGGCGCAGCCCCTCGCTACACCCGCTAGGAAGGCACCACATAGGGTCAGGGAAACTGGCGCCAAGTTTACCAAGAGGAGGCCCGAGGCAGCCGGACAGAAGGGTTGGTAAGAAAGGCCAGACAAAGGACACACAAAGGGGGTCCTGTGAAGTGCTCCAAAGTTATCTGGGAGTTGTCTGAGCCCCTCACCTGGTGAGCACAGTACGACTTGGGCAGCCGTTACCTGCAGACGTGGTCTGGATAATAAGAACTGTGAGTAAAGGCCCTGGACTGCATCACTGACTCCGTGTCGTTACTGCTGATGCCCTGCACCATCACCCCCATCCTCCGCATACACTGCCCTGAGGCTATACTCCTCCCGTGGGGAGTTATGCTACGCTCTGCTGCACCCACAACACCAGCCTCAGCGGTCTGCCCTGCAGCGGCGGTTCACTCTGACCGCAATCCACGGGTGGCGTAGTCGGACATTTAAACATCAAAACCACATAAATAGTTCCGCCACTGGTTTGACCACCCTGAGCCACGGAACCAGGTCGCCACCACGAAGACTACAACCACCAGCATCCACCAAAAAGGGTCCGGCTCCGGGTGTCCCAAGGCCCAGGGGGTGCATCAGAACATTTTCATCACCTTTCACAATCACCAATGGGACAAGGCAGGGATGTCCTCTGTCCCCTCTCTTATACATCCTAGTGACGGAGCACCTGCTCTCATCAATTCGCCATAACCCCAATATTAGGTGGATTGAGGTGGGAGGCACCGAGTACAAGTGCTCTCTATTTGCTGATGATGTCCTAGTATATATCACTCAATCACATATATCCATCCATGCTGTTATGGCTGAAATAGATCACTTTGTTACATGGTCAAATTTTAAAATCAATGCAGCGAAGTCTGAGGCCCTCGATGTCTCCCTCCCCAAATCCATATAGGATTCCATCCAGTCCAACTTTCCCTTTGCCTGGCCCTCACAGGGTATCAAATACTTAGGAATTCCTATTCATAGAGGCCTCTCCCATCTATGTTATCTTAATTTTGGGCCCTTTATTGAACAACTCCATACAGACCACGGTTGGCAAGTTAGAACTGTAAGATTCACTACGTGAACCACTGGTGTTTTGTGGAAAAGCACATGTACACTGTGTTCCAAATTATTATGCAAAAAGTGTTTAGGAGTGATAAGGGAAGAATTTGTTTGTTTGTCAGTAAAACTCATTGATGGTGATGTGTGTCAGGGCTCTTTATATCACTGTAAGCAATTGCAGACACCTGTGCTAATTAGTTTGGCAGGTGTGTCCAATGAAAGGCAAGACTACTTAAGAAGGCTGTCTCACATTATTAAGCAGCCTACATTTTCTGCCAAAATGGGAAAGAAAAAGGATGTGTCGGCTGCTGAGAAGCAACAAATTGTGGAGTGTTTAGGTCAAGGCATGACTACAATCAACATTGTGCGATGATCAGGATGAAGTGTCTTGGCAATCAAGAAGTATGTAGCTGATTCACAGTACACACGTGTGCGTGCTGATAAGGGCAAATTGAGGACTCTTTCCTACAGGCAATTACGTCAGGTTAAAAGAGCAGCGGCAAAAAAGCCTTGTCATAGCAGCAGACAAGTTTTTGAAGCTGCTGGTGCCTCCAACGTCCCCCAAACAACAAGATGCAGGATCCTTCAGAGGTTTGCAGCTGTGCATACGCCATCCTGTCGACCTCCTCTATCCACTTCACACAAGCAGAAACGGCTCCAGTGGGCCAAACATTACATGAAGACTGATTTCAAAACTGTTTTGTTCACGGATGAGTGCCGTGCAGCGCTCGATGGTCCAGATGGATGGAGTGGAGGATGGCTGGTTGATGGACACCCCACGCAAACACGGCTACAGCGCCAACAAGGAGGAGGTGGAGTAATGTTTTGGGCTGGAATCATGGGGAGAGAGATTGTCGGCCCCTTTAGGATCCCTGAAGGCGCTAAAGATGAACTCCATAATGTATGTGGATTTTCTCAAACAGCACTTCCTGCCATGGTTCAAGAAGAAGAACCATGTATTTCACAGCAAGATCATTTTTTTGCATGATAATGCACCATCTCATGCTGCACATAAAACATCTGCATCTCTGGCTGATATGGGCATAAAAGGGGACAAACTTATGGTGTGACCCCCATGCTCCCCTGACCTCTACCCCATTCAGAACCTCTGGGGCATCATCAAAAGGAGTGTCTATGATGGCGGGAGGCAGTTCACATCTAAGCAACAGCTCTGGGAGGGTATTCTGTCCTCATGCAAAACAATTGAAGCAGAAACCATCCAAAACCTGACAAATTCAATGGACGAGAGAGTTCAGAAGCTCCTTTCGAACAAGGGGTCCTATGTGAAAATGTAACATCACCTAGAATAAAGTTTTGAGTTGAAAACTGTTTGATTTCAGTTTCTAATAACCTGCTAATGCTTATAATTTCAAAAATGACCATTTTTTTGGTCTTTATTAAAATGAAAAGGTTGATCGAAAAGTTTGGGGGATCTAAGAGTGTGGCAACCCAGTAGTCGTGATTACTTCGAATTCTGACAATATGAGGGTCATGTTGCAGGTAGTGCAGCAAGAAGGCACTTTTGTGTCTTGCGCATCTCGGAGCCCCAAAATTATTTTCCGGGCTAGATGCAGCTAAAAATTATTATTAATTTTAAATCTGGTGGAGCTTAGTATAGATGGCCTAATAGGATCAGTGCTGCACACTGCTACAAAGCCCAAATTATTTTCCAGTCAAGATACAGATAAACATGATTAGTAATTTTAAATCTGGTGGAGCTTATTATAGATGGCCTAATAGAATCAGTGCTGCACACTGCTACAAAGCCCAAATTATTTTCCAGCCAAGATACAGATAAACATGATTAGTAATTTGAAAGCTTAAAACGGTTGGTAGGGTGATTTTAACCAATCATCAAGCTTTTACTCTCCCCAGGATGACACAGGGGTAGAAAAGTCGTTTCGGATCCATGATTTGTTCATCTTTATGAACGTGAGTCTGTCTACATTATCAGTGGAGAGCCGCGTGCGCTTATCTGTCAGCACACCACCAGCAGCGCTGAACACACGTTCAGACAGAACGCTGGCTGCGGGGCATGACAAGATCTCCAAGGCGTAAGTGGCTAGCTCCGGCCATTTATCCAGATTGGAAGCCCAAAACGAGCAAGGGTCCAGTGACACAGTCATGGCTTCAATGTTTACTTGGAGATACTCCTGTACCATCGTCTCTAGGCGTTGACTATGTGTCAGACTTCTTGTCTCCTGTGGCCTTGCAAAGGATGGGCTAAAAAAGTGGTGAAATGATTCCGCAAAATTGATGTTACCAGCAGATACTGTGGTTCTGTTACGGTTTGAGTGCTGAACACTTGACGGTCCCACGGTTGGCAAGTTGGAACTGTGAGATTCACTACGTGCACCACTGGTGTTTTGTGGAAAAGCACATGTATGATTCTGCAACAGTCTCTGCTGATACTCCTGCATGCGTGCATCCCTTTCTATGTCAGGAATAATTTCTGCAAATTTACTTTTGTACCGGGGATCTAACAGTGTGGCAACCCAGTAGTCAGGATTATTTCTAATTCTCACAATTCGAGGGTCATGTTGCAGGTAGTGCAGCAAGAAGGCACTCATGTGTGTTGCGCATCCAGGACCACCAAGTCCCTGTTGTGTTGGTGGCGAGGTAACAATCATGCTTCCTTCCTCTGTCCTCTCCCCCCAACCTCGCACAACAGAAATGTGATCAAGGTCTCCCTCATCTGATGAGTCTTCCATCAGTTCGTCCTCCACTTCTTCCTGGGCTCCTGCACCTTCCTCACTAGTTTGGCTGCTACCATGCGCCCTGGTAAAACCATCTCGCCCACCCTCACATGCCTGCCGCCTTGGTGCTGCCGACCGTCTGGACCTTGCAGATGTTAGCCCTTCCGCATACAACTCCTCCTCCTCTACTTCCTCCACCTCCTCTTGTGCCACCACCTGACTCCAAATTCTGTTTAACATGTGCTCCAGCATGTAAATCACCGGAATAGTCATGCTGATAATGGCATCGTCAGCACTAAACATCTTCGTCGCCATTTCAAAACTGTGCAGAAGGGTGCATAGGTCCCTGATCTGAGACCACTCCTCCAGCGTGATTTGCCCCACCTCTGGATCTCGTTGGCCCAGGCTATACGTCAGAACGTATTGCACCAGGGCTTGTCGGTGCTGCCACAGTCGCTGCAACATGTGCAGAGTTGAATTCCACCGGGTAGGCACATCGCATTTTAGCCGGTGAAGTGGCAGGCCCAACGACTTCTGTAGAGATGTAAGTCGCTGAGCTGCGGGATGCGAACGGCGGAAGTGAGCACACAGCGTCCGTGCCCTCTGAAGAAGGCCATCTAGTCTGGGATAGTGGGCTAAAAATTGCTGGACAACCAGGTTCAACACGTGAGCCATACAAGGCACGTGTGTGACTTTGCCCCGGCGAAGGGCCGCACCCAGGTTTGCAGCATTGTCGCACACGGCCTTCCCTGGTTTCAGGTCCAGTGGAGACAACCATTCATGAAATTGGTTCTCCAGAGCTGACCACAACTCCTCAGCTGTGTGACTCACATTTCCCAGACATTTCAAAGTAAAAACCGCCTGATGACGTTGAGCCCTACTGCCAGCATAGTAAGGAGGTGTGCAGGATCCCTTCTGCGCAGTTAGAAACCTTGTGGCATGACCAGACAGGCTTTGGGTGCAGGTGGAAGACCGAGAGGAGGTTGAGGAGGCAGAAGCAGTGGAGGAACTTTGACATAAAGAGGATTGACGCACAACTCGTGGGGACGGCAAGACTTGGACAGCAGCCCCTTGTCCTGCTGTCACCATAGTTACCCAGTGCCCAGTCAGCGACATGTAACGCCCCTGTCCATGCCTACTCGTCCAAGTGTCTGTGGTGAAATGCACCCTGTCACACACAGAGTCTCTCAAAGAAGCGGTGATGTTGTGTGCGACATGCTGGTGGAGCGCAGGCACACCTTTCTTTGAGAAGTAGTGCCGACTGGGCATCTGGTACTGGGGCACTGCGACGGACATAAGGTCTCGAAAATCCTCTGTGTCCACCAGGCGGAAAGGCAGCATTTCTGTAGCCAAGAGCTTGAAGATGGTGAAATTCAACCTCTTAGCTTTCTCATGGCTAGGAGGAAATGGTCTTTTACTTGTCCACATCTGAGGGACCGAGGGCTGGCTATTGTGCTTAGACGGGGTTGATAAGGGTGTCCCCGGCAAACTGCCGGTCTGTGAGGAAGATGCAGGCGGACATGTTAGGTTGCCTTGTTCCAAAGGTGGTGCTATCGATGTCGGACAGCGCTCAACACCAGCTGGTGTTACCACCTCCAAAGAAAATGATGACCTGCCAATCACGCTGGCTGTTGCGGGTAAAGAGGTGGCAGGTCTGCGCCCCAAAACAGGTGTGACTGCTGTCCCCCCAGTCACAGAGGATGAAGAGGCCGCGGATGCACAAGATATGGCAGACGGTGGTTGGCCCGGCCGGCTAGGCCGCATTGTAGCACACTGAGCTTCCCACTGCAACTTATGCTTCATGTCCATGTGCCAGTTCATGCATGAAGTACTCAAGCTAGGTATTTTTTGGCCTCTACTTAGCTTTTGCTGACAAATGTTACAGATAACACGAGTTGGGTCATCTTTATCGATCTGAAAAAATGCCCAGGCTATGCAAGGCTTAGCACCCATGCGACCTGAAGAGCCACCACGACTTGTGGTGACAGGCAGAGTTGTGTTTGAGGATGCAGTTGTTGACGTGCTTCCAGTACTACGTCTCTGTCCAGGAAGGCGCAACCTGACCTCGTCGTCACTAGCATCTTCCTCCACCTCCTCTGCTGACCTCATCTCTTGGCTGACTGTGGGTTGACAGTAAGTGGGATCTCCAACCTCATCATCATCACCCTGTGCGTTATCACACCCGTCGTCCTCAGAGCCAACCTGTTCCTGCCCTGACAAAAAACTAAAGTTGTCGATCCAATCAGGTATTTGAGTCTCATCATCGTCTTCCTCATTGTCTCCACCAACAGGAGTTACAGTTTGGGAATGAGGGTCTACATTATGGTCAGAACCTTCTGCGTCTGGTCCTGGATCCGACTCATAAAGATTCTGGGTATCAGTGCAGATCATTTCCTCGTCTGGATTCACAGAAGCGCTGGAGTCGACCTCTGATTCCCAGGCTATAGTATGAGTAAACCGCTCTGCAGACTCAACCATCTGTTCTACCTCATACTCAGACGGGCAGCTGGAGATTTGGGAGCTGTGAGGAAGCAAGTGCGATTGGGGTGACACCTTTTAGGACTGGAGTATTTGTGATGTTGAAGTTGATGTGGAGGAGAGCCCACTTAAAGGAGCACTTGATATCCGTTGAAGCACCTGCTGTTATTGTGCCTCATTTGGAATTTGTAGCGATTGGCGTGGCCGTAAGAAAGGGATCTTATCACATTGTCCGCTAAAAGAAGTAGACATTTTAGTTTGGCTGGAAGATGGTCTTTCTTCTGCAGATGTTACTGTTGCTTTAACACCTACCCCACGGACACAACCTTTTTTCCCCTTCCCAACACGCCTATTACTCTTTCCACCAGCAGCAGGCCTTTTTCCACTCATTTTGGTGGTTAACTAATTCACAACTCTGGAGTTGTTTGCACAAAAAAACAATGGATGGGAACCGAGCAGAGCTGAGTGGCCAAACTGTGGTATTAGGCCAAAACTATTGGCTGGGTTAGATGCAGAAAAAAATTATATTCAATTTGCAACCTGATGGAGGTCAGTATAGATGGACTAATAGAACAAGTCCCACACACAGCTAGAAGCCCAAATATTTTTTCAGAGGTAGATGCAGAAAAAAATTGTATTCAGTTTGCAACCTGATGGAGGTCAGTATAGATGGACTAATAGAACAAGTCCTACACACAGCTAGAAGCCCAAATATTTTTTCAGAGGTAGATGCAGAAAAAAAATATATTCAGTTTGCAACCTGATGGAGGTCAGTATAGATGGACTAATAGAGAAAGTCCCACACACTGCTAGAAGGCCAAATATTTTTTCAGAGCTAGATGCAGACAAAAAAATATTTTTAATTTGCAACCTGATGGAGGTCAGTATAGATGGACTAAAAGAGAAAGTCCCACACACTGCTAGAAGGCCAAATATTTTTTCAGAGCTAGATGCAGATAAAAATTATTTTTAATTTGCAACCTGACGGAGGTCAGTATAGATGGACTAATATAGAAAGTCCCACACACTGCTAGAAGGCCAAATATTTTTTCAGAGCTAGATGCAGAAAAAAATTATATTCAGTTTGCAACCTGATGGAGGTCAGTATAGATGGATTAATAGAACAAGTCCCACACACAGCTAGAAGCCCAAATATTTTTTCAGAGGTAGATGCAGAAAAAAATTATATTCAGTTTGCAACCTGATGGAGGTCAGTATAGATGGATTAATAGAACAAGTCCCACACACAGCTAGAAGCCCAAATATTTTTTCAGAGGTAGATGCAGAAAAAAATTATATTCAGTTTGCAACCTGATGGAGGTCTGTATAGATGGATTAATAGAACAAGTCTCACACACAGCTAGAAGCCCAATATTTTTTCAGAGGTAGAAGCAGAAAAAAAATATATTCAGTTTGCAACCTGATGGAGGTCAGTATAGATGGACTAATAGAGAAAGTCCCACACACTGCTAGAAGGCCAAATATTTTTTCAGAGCTAGATGCAGACAAAAAATTATTTTTAATTTGCAACCTGATGGAGGTCAGTATAGATGGACTAATAGAGAAAGTCCCACAAACTGCTAGAAGGCCAAATATTTTTTCAGAGCTAGATGCAGATATAAATTATTTTTAATTTGCATCCTGATGGAGGTCAGTATAGATGGACTAATAGAGAAAGTCCCACACACTGCTAGAAGGCCAAATATTTTTTCAGAGCTAGACGCAGAAAAAAATTATATTCAGTTTGCAACCTGATGGAGGTCAGTATAGATGGACTAATAGAACAAGTCCCACACACAGCTAGAAGCCCAAATATTTTTTCAGAGGTAGATGCAGAAAAAAATTATATTCAGTTTGCAACCTGATGGAGGTCTGTATACATGGATTAATAGAACAAGTCCCACACACAGCTAGAAGCCCAATATTTTTTTAGAGGTAGATGCAGAAAAAAAATATATTCAGTTTGCAACCTGATGGAGGTCAGTATAGATGGACTAATAGAGAAAGTCCCACACACTGCTAGAAGGCCAAATACTTTTTCAGAGCTAGATGCAGACAAAAAATTATTTTGAATTTGCAACCTGAGGGAGGTCAGTATAGATGGACTTATAGAGAAAGTCCCACACACTGCTAGAAGGCCAAATATTTTTTCAGAGCTAGATGCAGATAAAAAAATTATTTTTAATTTGCAACCTGATGGAGGTCAGTATAGATGGACTAATAGAGAAAGTCCCACACACTGCTAGAAGGCCAAATATTTTTTCAGAGCTAGATGCAGATAAAAATATATTCAGTTTGCAACCTGATGGAGGTCAGTATAGATGGACTAATAGAGAAAGTCCCACACACTGCTAGAAGGCCAAATATTTTTTCAGAGCTTGATGCAGACAAAAAATTATTTTTAATTTGCAACCTGATGGAGGTCAGTATAGATGGACTAATAGAGAAAGTCCCACACACTGCTAGAAGGCCAAATATTTTTTCAGAGCTAGATGCAGATAAAAATTATTTTTAATTTGCAACCTGATGGAGGTCAGTATAGATGGACTAAAAGAGAAAGTCCCAAACACTGCTAGAAGGCCAAATATTTTTTCAGAGCTAGATGCAGATAAAAATTATTTTTAATTTGCAACCTGATGGAGGTCAGTATAGATGGACTAATATAGAAAGTCCCACACACTGCTAGAAGGCCAAATATTTTTTCAGAGCTAGATGCAGAAAAAAATTATATTCAGTTTGCAACCTGATGGAGGTCAGTATAGATGGACTAATAGAACAAGTCCCACACACAGCTAGAAGCCCAAATATTTTTTCAGAGGTAGATGCAGAAAAAAATTATATTCAGTTTGCAACCTGATGGAGGTCAGTATAGATGGATTAATAGAACAAGTCCCACACACAGCTAGAAGCCCAAATATTTTTTCAGAGGTAGATGCAGAAAAAAATTATATTCAGTTTGCAACCTGATGGAGGTCTGTATAGATGGATTAATAGAACAAGTCTCACACACAGGTAGAAGCCCAATATTTTTTCAGAGGTAGATGCAGAAAAAAAATATATTCAGTTTGCAACCTGATGGAGGTCAGTATAGATGGACTAATAGAGAAAGTCCCACACACTGCTAGAAGGCCAAATATTTTTTCAGAGCTAGATGCAGACAAAAAATTATTTTTAATTTGCAACCTGATGGAGGTCAGTATAGATGGACTAATAGAGAAAGTCCCACACACTGCTAGAAGGCCAAATATTTTTTCAGAGCTAGATGCAGATATAAATTATTTTTAATTTGCAACCTGATGGAGGTCAGTATAGATGGACTAATAGAGAAAGTCCCACACACTGCTAGAAGGCCAAATATTTTTTCAGAGCTAGACGCAGAAAAAAATTATATTCAGTTTGCAACCTGATGGAGGTCAGTATAGATGGACTAATAGAACAAGTCCCACACACAGCTAGAAGCCCAAATATTTTTTCAGAGGTAGATGCAGAAAAAAATTGTATTCAGTTTGCAACATGATGGAGGTCAGTATAGATGGACTAATAGAACAAGTCCTACACACAGCTAGAAGCCCAAATATTTTTTCAGAGGTAGATGCAGAAAAAAAATATATTCAGTTTGCAACCTGATGGAGGTCAGTATAGATGGACTAATAAAGAAAGTCCCACACACTGCTAGAAGGCCAAATATTTTTTCAGAGCTAGATGCAGACAAAAAATTATTTTTAATTTGCAACCTGATGGAGGTCAGTATAGATGGACTAATAGAGAAAGTCCCACACACTGCTAGAAGGCCAAATATTTTTTCAGAGCTAGATGCAGATAAAAATTATTTTTAATTTGCAACCTGATGGAGGTCAGTATAGATGGACTAAAAGAGAAAGTCCCACACATTGCTAGAAGGCCAAATATTTTTTCAGAGCTAGATGCAGATAAAAATTATTTTTAATTTGCAACCTGATGGAGGTCAGTATAGATGGACTAATATAGAAAGTCCCACACACTGCTAGAAGGCCAAATATTTTTTCAGAGCTAGATGCAGAAAAAAATTATATTCAGTTTGCAACCTGATGGAGGTCAGTATAGATGGACTAATAGAACAAGTCCCACACACAGCTAGAAGCTCAAATTTTTTTTCAGAGGTAGATGCAGAAAAAAATTATATTCAGTTTGCAACCTGATGGAGGTCAGTATAGATGGATTAATAGAACAAGTCCCACACACAGCTAGAAGCCCAAATATTTTTTCAGAGGTAGATGCAGAAAAAAATTATATTCAGTTTGCAACCTGATGGAGGTCTGTATAGATGGATTAATAGAACAAGTCTCACACACAGCTAGAAGCCCAATATTTTTTCAGAGGTAGAAGCAGAAAAAAAATATATTCAGTTTGCAACCTGATGGAGGTCAGTATAGATGGACTAATAGAGAAAGTCCCACACACTGCTAGAAGGCCAAATATTTTTTCAGAGCTAGATGCAGAAAAAAATTATATTCAGTTTGCAACCTGATGGAGGTCAGTATAGATGGACTAATAGAACAAGTCCCACACACAGCTAGAAGCCCAAATATTTTTTCAGAGGTAGATGCAGAAAAAAATTATATTCAGTTTGCAACCTGATGGAGGTCAGTATAGATGGATTAATAGAACAAGTCCCACACACAGCTAGAAGCCCAAATATTTTTTCAGAGGTAGATGCAGAAAAAAATTATATTCAGTTTGCAACCTGATGGAGGTCTGTATAGATGGATTAATAGAACAAGTCTCACACACAGCTAGAAGCCCAATATTTTTTCAGAGGTAGATGCAGAAAAAAAATATATTCAGTTTGCAACCTGATGGAGGTCAGTATAGATGGACTAATAGAGAAAGTCCCACACACTGCTAGAAGGCCAAATATTTTTTCAGAGCTAGATGCAGACAAAAAATTATTTTTAATTTGCAACCTGATGGAGGTCAGTATAGATGGACTAATAGAGAAAGTCCCACACACTGCTAGAAGGCCAAATATTTTTTCAGAGCTAGATGCAGATATAAATTATTTTTAATTTGCAACCTGATGGAGGTCAGTATAGATGGACTAATAGAGAAAGTCCCACACACTGCTAGAAGGCCAAATATTTTTTCAGAGCTAGACGCAGAAAAAAATTATATTCAGTTTGCAACCTGATGGAGGTCAGTATAGATGGACTAATAGAACAAGTCCCACACACAGCTAGAAGCCCAAATATTTTTTCAGAGGTAGATGCAGAAAAAATTATATTCAGTTTGCAACCTGATGGAGGTCTGTATAGATGGATTAATAGAACAAGTCCCACACACAGCTAGAAGCCCAATATTTTTTTAGAGGTAGATGCAGAAAAAAAATTATTTTTAATTTGCAACCTGATGGAGGTCAGTATAGATGGACTAATAGAGAAAGTCCCACACACTGCTAGAAGGCCAAATATTTTTTCAGAGCTAGATGCAGACAAAAAATTATTTTGAATTTGCAACCTGATGGAGGTCAGTATAGATGGACTAATAGAGAAAGTCCCACACACTGCTAGAAGGCCAAATATATTTTCAGAGCTAGATGCAGACAAAAAATTATTTTTAATTTGCAACCTGATGGAGGTCAGTATAGATGGACTAATAGAGAAAGTCCCACACACTGCTAGAAGGCCAAATATTTTTTCAGAGCTAGATGCAGATAAAAATTATTTTTAATTTGCAACCTGATGGAGGTCAGTATAGATGGACTAATAGAGAAAGTCCCACACACTGCTAGAAGGCCAAATATTTTTTCAGAGCTAGATTCAGAAAAAAATTATATTCAGTTTGCAACCTGATGGAGGTCAGTATAGATGGACTAATAGAACAAGTCCCACACACAGCTAGAAGCCCAAATATTTTTTCAGAGGTAGATGCAGATAAAAATTATTTTTAATTTGCAACCTGATGGAGGTCAGTATAGATGGACTAATAGAGAAAGTCCCACACACTGCTAGAAGGCCAAATATTTTTTCAGAGCTAGATGCAGAAAAAAATTATATTCAGTTTGCAACCTGATGGAGGTCAGTATAGATGGACTAATAGAACAAGTCCCACACACTGCTAGAAGCCCAAATATTTTTTCAGAGCTAGACGCAGAAAAAAATTATATTCAGTTTGCAACCTGATGGAGGTCAGTATAGATGGACTAATAGAACAAGTCCCACGCACAGCTAGAAGCCCAAATATTTTTTCAGAGGTAGATGCAGAAAAAAATTGTATTCAGTTTGCAACCTGATGGAGGTCAGTATAGATGGACTAATAGAACAAGTCCTACACACAGCTAGAAGCCCAAATATTTTTTCAGAGCTAGATGCAGAAAAAAAATATATTCAGTTTGCAACCTGATGGAGGTCAGTATAGATGGACTAATAGAGAAAGTCCCACACACTGCTAGAAGGCCAAATATTTTTTCAGAGCTAGATGCAGATAAAAATTATTTTTAATTTGCAACCTGATGGAGGTCAGTATAGATGGACTAAAAGAGAAAGTCCCACACATTGCTAGAAGGCCAAATATTTTTTCAGAGCTAGATGCAGATAAAAATTATTTTTAATTTGCAACCTGATGGAGGTCAGTATAGATGGACTAATATAGAAAGTCCCACACACTGCTAGAAGGCCAAATATTTTTTCAGAGCTAGATGCAGAAAAAAAATTATATTCAGTTTGCAACCTGATGGAGGTCAGTATAGATGGACTAATAGAACAAGTCCCACACACAGCTAGAAGCTCAAATATTTTTTCAGAGGTAGATGCAGAAAAAAATTATATTCAGTTTGCAACCTGATGGAGGTCAGTATAGATGGATTAATAGAACAAGTCCCACACACAGCTAGAAGCCCAAATATTTTTTCAGAGGTAGATGCAGAAAAAAATTATATTCAGTTTGCAACCTGATGGAGGTCTGTATAGATGGATTAATAGAACAAGTCTCACACACAGCTAGAAGCCCAATATTTTTTCAGAGGTAGAAGCAGAAAAAAAATATATTCAGTTTGCAACCTGATGGAGGTCAGTATAGATGGACTAATAGAGAAAGTCCCACACACTGCTAGAAGGCCAAATATTTTTTCAGAGCTAGATGCAGACAAAAAATTATTTTTAATTTGCAACCTGATGGAGGTCAGTATAGAAGGACTAATAGAGAAAGTCCCACACACTGCTAGAAGGCCAAATATTTTTTCAGAGCTAGATGCAGATATAAATTATTTTTAATTTGCAACCTGATGGAGGTCAGTATAGATGGACTAATAGAGAAAGTCCCACACACTGCTAGAAGGCCAAATATTTTTTCAGAGCTAGACGCAGAAAAAAATTATATTCAGTTTGCAACCTGATGGAGGTCAGTATAGATGGACTAATAGAACAAGTCCCACACACAGCTAGAAGCCCAAATATTTTTTCAGAGGTAGATGCAGAAAAAAATTATATTCAGTTTGCAACCTGATGGAGGTCTGTATAGATGGATTAATAGAACAAGTCCCACACACAGCTAGAAGCCCAATATTTTTTTAGAGGTAGATGCTGAAAAAAAATATATTCAGTTTGCAACCTGATGGAGGTCAGTATAGATGGACTAATAGAGAAAGTCCCACACACTGCTAGAAGGCCAAATACTTTTTCAGAGCTAGATGCAGACAAAAAATTATTTTGAATTTGCAACCTGATGGAGGTCAGTATAGATGGACTAATAGAGAAAGTCCCACACACTGCTAGAAGGCCAAATATTTTTTCAGAGCTAGATGCAGATAAAAAATTATTTTTAATTTGCAACCTGATGGAGGTCAGTATAGATGGACTAATAGAGAAAGTCCCACACACTGCTAGAAGGCCAAATATTTTTTCAGAGCTAGATGCAGATAAAAATTATTTTTAATTTGCAACCTGATGGAGGTCAGTATAGATGGACTAAAAGAGAAAGTCCCACACACTGCTAGAAGGCCAAATATTTTTTCAGAGCTAGATGCAGATAAAAATTATTTTTAATTTGCAACCTGATGGAGGTCAGTATAGATGGACTAATATAGAAAGTCCCACACACTGCTAGAAGGCCAAATATTTTTTCAGAGCTAGATGCAGAAAAAAATTATATTCAGTTTGCAACCTGATGGAGGTCAGTATAGATGGACTAATAGAACAAGTCCCACACACAGCTAGAAGCCCAAATATTTTTTCAGAGGTAGATGCAGAAAAAAATTATATTCAGTTTGCAACCTGATGGAGGTCTGTATAGATGGATTAATAGAACAAGTCTCACACACAGCTAGAAGCCCAATATTTTTTCAGAGGTAGAAGCAGAAAAAAAATATATTCAGTTTGCAACCTGATGGAGGTCAGTATAGATGGACTAATAGAGAAAGTCCCACACACTGCTAGAAGGCCAAATATTTTTTCAGAGCTAGATGCAGACAAAAAATTATTTTTAATTTGCAACCTGATGGAGGTCAGTATAGAAGGACTAATAGAGAAAGTCCCACACACTGCTAGAAGGCCAAATATTTTTTCAGAGCTAGATGCAGATATAAATTATTTTTAATTTGCAACCTGATGGAGGTCAGTATAGATGGACTAATAGAGAAAGTCCCACACACTGCTAGAAGGCCAAATATTTTTTCAGAGCTAGACGCAGAAAAAAATTATATTCAGTTTGCAACCTGATGGAGGTCAGTATAGATGGACTAATAGAACAAGTCCCACACACAGCTAGAAGCCCAAATATTTTTTCAGAGGTAGATGCAGAAAAAAATTATATTCAGTTTGCAACCTGATGGAGGTCTGTATAGATGGATTAATAGAACAAGTCCCACACACAGCTAGAAGCCCAATATATTTTAGAGGTAGATGCTGAAAAAAAATATATTCAGTTTGCAACCTGATGGAGGTCAGTATAGATGGACTAATAGAGAAAGTCCCACACACTGCTAGAAGGCCAAATAATTTTTCAGAGCTAGATGCAGACAAAAAATTATTTTGAATTTGCAACCTGATGGAGGTCAGTATAGATGGACTAATAGAGAAAGTCCCACACACTGCTAGAAGGCCAAATATTTTTTCAGAGCTAGATGCAGATAAAAAATTATTTTTAATTTGCAACCTGATGGAGGTCAGTATAGATGGACTAATAGAGAAAGTCCCACACACTGCTAGAAGGCCAAATATTTTTTCAGAGCTAGATGCAGATAAAAATTATTTTTAATTTGCAACCTGATGGAGGTCAGTATAGATGGACTAAAAGAGAAAGTCCCACACACTGCTAGAAGGCCAAATATTTTTTCAGAGCTAGATGCAGATAAAAATTATTTTTAATTTGCAACCTGATGGAGGTCAGTATAGATGGACTAATATAGAAAGTCCCACACACTGCTAGAAGCCCAAATATTTTTTCAGAGGTAGATGCAGATAAAAATTATTTTTAATTTGCAACCTGATGGAGGTCAGTATAGATGGACTAATAGAGAAAGTCCCACACACTGCTAGAAGGCCAAATATTTTTTCAGAGCTAGATGCAGAAAAAAATTATATTCAGTTTGCAACCTGATGGAGGTCAGTATAGATGGACTAATAGAACAAGTCCCACACACTGCTAGAAGCCCAAATATTTTTTCAGAGCTAGACGCAGAAAAAAATTATATTCAGTTTGCAACCTGATGGAGGTCAGTATAGATGGACTAATAGAACAAGTCCCACACACAGCTAGAAGCCCAAATATTTTTTCAGAGGTAGATGCAGAAAAAAATTGTATTCAGTTTGCAACCTGATGGAGGTCAGTATAGATGGACTAATAGAACAAGTCCTACACACAGCTAGAAGCCCAAATATTTTTTCAGAGGTAGATGCAGAAAAAAAATATATTCAGTTTGCAACCTGATGGAGGTCAGTATAGATGGACTAATAGAGAAAGTCCCACACACTGCTAGAAGGCCAAATATTTTTTCAGAGCTAGATGCAGATAAAAATTATTTTTAATTTGCAACCTGATGGAGGTCAGTATAGATGGACTAAAAGAGAAAGTCCCACACATTGCTAGAAGGCCAAATATTTTTTCAGAGCTAGATGCAGATAAAAATTATTTTTAATTTGCAACCTGATGGAGGTCAGTATAGATGGACTAATATAGAAAGTCCCACACACTGCTAGAAGGCCAAATATTTTTTCAGAGCTAGATGCAGAAAAAAATTATATTCAGTTTGCAACCTGATGGAGGTCAGTATAGATGGACTAATAGAACAAGTCCCACACACAGCTAGAAGCCCAAATATTTTTTCAGAGGTAGATGCAGAAAAAAATTATATTCAGTTTGCAACCTGATGGAGGTCTGTATAGATGGATTAATAGAACAAGTCTCACACACAGCTAGAAGCCCAATATTTTTTCAGAGGTAGATGCAGAAAAAAAATATATTCAGTTTGCAACCTGATGGAGGTCAGTATAGATGGACTAATAGAGAAAGTCCCACACACTGCTAGAAGGCCAAATATTTTTTCAGAGCTAGATGCAGACAAAAAATTATTTTGAATTTGCAACCTGATGGAGGTCAGTATAGATGGACTAATAGAGAAAGTCCCACACACTGCTAGAAGGCCAAATATATTTTCAGAGCTAGATGCAGACAAAAAATTATTTTTAATTTGCAACCTGATGGAGGTCAGTATAGATGGACTAATAGAGAAAGTCCCACACACTGCTAGAAGGCCAAATATTTTTTCAGAGCTAGATTCAGAAAAAAATTATATTCAGTTTGCAACCTGATGGAGGTCAGTATAGATGGACTAATAGAACAAGTCCCACACACAGCTAGAAGCCCAAATATTTTTTCAGAGGTAGATGCAGATAAAAATTATTTTTAATTTGCAACCTGATGGAGGTCAGTATAGATGGACTAATAGAGAAAGTCCCACACACTGCTAGAAGGCCAAATATTTTTTCAGAGCTAGATGCAGAAAAAAATTATATTCAGTTTGCAACCTGATGGAGGTCAGTATAGATGGACTAATAGAACAAGTCCCACACACTGCTAGAAGCCCAAATATTTTTTCAGAGCTAGACGCAGAAAAAAATTGTATTCAGTTTGCAACCTGATGGAGGTCAGTATAGATGGACTAATAGAACAAGTCCTACACACAGCTAGAAGCCCAAATATTTTTTCAGAGGTAGATGCAGAAAAAAAATATATTCAGTTTGCAACCTGATGGAGGTCAGTATAGATGGACTAATAGAGAAAGTCCCACACACTGCTAGAAGGCCAAATATTTTTTCAGAGCTAGATGCAGACAAAAAATTATTTTTAATTTGCAACCTGATGGAGGTCAGTATAGAAGGACTAATAGAGAAAGTCCCACACACTGCTAGAAGGCCAAACATTTTTTCAGAGCTAGATGCAGGTATAAATTATTTTTAATTTGCAACCTGATGGAGGTCAGTATAGATGGACTAATAGAGAAAGTCCCACACACTGCTAGAAGGCCAAATATTTTTTCAGAGCTAGACGCAGAAAAAAATTATATTCAGTTTGCAACCTGATGGAGGTCAGTATAGATGGACTAATAGAACAAGTCCCACACACAGCTAGAAGCCCAAATATTTTTTCAGAGGTAGATGCAGAAAAAAATTATATTCAGTTTGCAACCTGATGGAGGTCTGTATAGATGGATTAATAGAACAAGTCCCACACACAGCTAGAAGCCCAATATTTTTTTAGAGGTAGATGCTGAAAAAAAATATATTCAGTTTGCAACCTGATGGAGGTCAGTATAGATGGACTAATAGAGAAAGTCCCACACACTGCTAGAAGGCCAAATACTTTTTCAGAGCTAGATGCAGACAAAAAATTATTTTGAATTTGCAACCTGATGGAGGTCAGTATAGATGGACTAATAGAGAAAGTCCCACACACTGCTAGAAGGCCAAATATTTTTTCAGAGCTAGATGCAGATAAAAAATTATTTTTAATTTGCAACCTGATGGAGGTCAGTATAGATGGACTAATAGAGAAAGTCCCACACACTGCTAGAAGGCCAAATATTTTTTCAGAGCTAGATGCAGATAAAAATTATTTTTAATTTGCAACCTGATGGAGGTCAGTATAGATGGACTAAAAGAGAAAGTCCCACACACTGCTAGAAGGCCAAATATTTTTTCAGAGCTAGATGCAGATAAAAATTATTTTTAATTTGCAACCTGATGGAGGTCAGTATAGATGGACTAATATAGAAAGTCCCACACACTGCTAGAAGGCCAAATATTTTTTCAGAGCTAGATGCAGAAAAAAATTATATTCAGTTTGCAACCTGATGGAGGTCAGTATACATGGACTAATAGAACAAGTCCCACACACAGCTAGAAGCCTAAATATTTTTTCAGAGGTAGATGCAGAAAAAAATTATATTCAGTTTGCAACCTGATGGAGGTCTGTATAGATGGATTAATAGAACAAGTCTCACACACAGCTAGAAGCCCAATATTTTTTCAGAGGTAGATGCAGAAAAAAAATATATTCAGTTTGCAACCTGATGGAGGTCAGTATAGATGGACTAATAGAGAAAGTCCCACACACTGCTAGAAGGCCAAATATTTTTTCAGAGCTAGATGCAGACAAAAAATTATTTTGAATTTGCAACCTGATGGAGGTCAGTATAGATGGACTAATAGAGAAAGTCCCACACACTGCTAGAAGGCCAAATATATTTTCAGAGCTAGATGCAGACAAAAAATTATTTTTAATTTGCAACCTGATGGAGGTCAGTATAGATGGACTAATAGAGAAAGTCCCACACACTGCTAGAAGGCCAAATATTTTTTCAGAGCTAGATGCAGATAAAAATTATTTTTAATTTGCAACCTGATGGAGGTCAGTATAGATGGACTAATAGAGAAAGTCCCACACACTGCTAGAAGGCCAAATATTTTTTCAGAGCTAGATTCAGAAAAAAATTATATTCAGTTTGCAACCTGATGGAGGTCAGTATAGATGGACTAATAGAACAAGTCCCACACACAGCTAGAAGCCCAAATATTTTTTCAGAGGTAGATGCAGATAAAAATTATTTTTAATTTGCAACCTGATGGAGGTCAGTATAGATGGACTAATAGAGAAAGTCCCACACACTGCTAGAAGGCCAAATATTTTTTCAGAGCTAGATGCAGAAAAAAATTATATTCAGTTTGCAACCTGATGGAGGTCAGTATAGATGGACTAATAGAACAAGTCCCACACACTGCTAGAAGCCCAAATATTTTTTCAGAGCTAGACGCAGAAAAAAATTATATTCAGTTTGCAACCTGATGGAGGTCAGTATAGATGGACTAATAGAACAAGTCCCACACACAGCTAGAAGCCCAAATATTTTTTCAGAGGTAGATGCAGAAAAAAATTGTATTCAGTTTGCAACCTGATGGAGGTCAGTATAGATGGACTAATAGAACAAGTCCTACACACAGCTAGAAGCCCAAATATTTTTTCAGAGGTAGATGCAGAAAAAAAATATATTCAGTTTGCAACCTGATGGAGGTCAGTATAGATGGACTAATAGAGAAAGTCCCACACACTGCTAGAAGGCCAAATATTTTTTCAGAGCTAGATGCAGATAAAAATTATTTTTAATTTGCAACCTGATGGAGGTCAGTATAGATGGACTAAAAGAGAAAGTCCCACACATTGCTAGAAGGCCAAATATTTTTTCAGAGCTAGATGCAGATAAAAATTATTTTTAATTTGCAACCTGATGGAGGTCAGTATAGATGGACTAATATAGAAAGTCCCACACACTGCTAGAAGGCCAAATATTTTTTCAGAGCTAGATGCAGAAAAAAATTATATTCAGTTTGCAACCTGATGGAGGTCAGTATAGATGGACTAATAGAACAAGTCCCACACACAGCTAGAAGCCCAAATATTTTTTCAGAGGTAGATGCAGAAAAAAATTATATTCAGTTTGCAACCTGATGGAGGTCTGTATAGATGGATTAATAGAACAAGTCTCACACACAGCTAGAAGCCCAATATTTTTTCAGAGGTAGATGCAGAAAAAAAATATATTCAGTTTGCAACCTGATGGAGGTCAGTATAGATGGACTAATAGAGAAAGTCCCACACACTGCTAGAAGGCCAAATATTTTTTCAGAGCTAGATGCAGACAAAAAATTATTTTGAATTTGCAACCTGATGGAGGTCAGTATAGATGGACTAATAGAGAAAGTCCCACACACTGCTAGAAGGCCAAATATATTTTCAGAGCTAGATGCAGACAAAAAATTATTTTTAATTTGCAACCTGATGGAGGTCAGTATAGATGGACTAATAGAGAAAGTCCCACACACTGCTAGAAGGCCAAATATTTTTTCAGAGCTAGATGCAGATAAAAATTATTTTTAATTTGCAACCTGATGGAGGTCAGTATAGATGGACTAATAGAGAAAGTCCCACACACTGCTAGAAGGCCAAATATTTTTTCAGAGCTAGATTCAGAAAAAAATTATATTCAGTTTCCAACCTGATGGAGGTCAGTATAGATGGACTAATAGAACAAGTCCCACACACAGCTAGAAGCCCAAATATTTTTTCAGAGGTAGATGCAGATAAAAATTATTTTTAATTTGCAACCTGATGGAGGTCAGTATAGATGGACTAATAGAGAAAGTCCCACACACTGCTAGAAGGCCAAATATTTTTTCAGAGCTAGATGCAGAAAAAAATTATATTCAGTTTGCAACCTGATGGAGGTCAGTATAGATGGACTAATAGAACAAGTCCCACACACTGCTAGAAGCCCAAATATTTTTTCAGAGCTAGACGCAGAAAAAAATTATATTCAGTTTGCAACCTGATGGAGGTCAGTATAGATGGACTAATAGAACAAGTCCCACACACAGCTAGAAGCCCAAATATTTTTTCAGAGGTAGATGCAGAAAAAAATTGTATTCAGTTTGCAACCTGATGGAGGTCAGTATAGATGGACTAATAGAACAAGTCCTACACACAGCTAGAAGCCCAAATATTTTTTCAGAGGTAGATGCAGAAAAAAAATATATTCAGTTTGCAACCTGATGGAGGTCAGTATAGATGGACTAATAGAGAAAGTCCCACACACTGCTAGAAGGCCAAATATTTTTTCAGAGCTAGATGCAGATAAAAATTATTTTTAATTTGCAACCTGATGGAGGTCAGTATAGATGGACTAATATAGAAAGTCCCACACACTGCTAGAAGGCCAAATATTTTTTCAGAGCTAGATGCAGAAAAAATTATATTCAGTTTGCAACCTGATGGAGGTCAGTATAGATGGACTAATAGAACAAGTCCCACACACAGCTAGAAGCTCAAATATTTTTTCAGAGGTAGATGCAGAAAAAAATTATATTCAGTTTGCAACCTGATGGAGGTCAGTATAGATGGATTAATAGAACAAGTCCCACACACAGCTAGAAGCCCAAATATTTTTTCAGAGGTAGATGCAGAAAAAAATTATATTCAGTTTGCAACCTGATGGAGGTCTGTATAGATGGATTAATAGAACAAGTCTCACACACAGCTAGAAGCCCAATATTTTTTCAGAGGTAGAAGCAGAAAAAAAATATATTCAGTTTGCAACCTGATGGAGGTCAGTATAGATGGACTAATAGAGAAAGTCCCACACACTGCTAGAAGGCCAAATATTTTTTCAGAGCTAGATGCAGACAAAAAATTATTTTTAATTTGCAACCTGATGGAGGTCAGTATAGATGGACTAATAGAGAAAGTCCCACACACTGCTAGAAGGCCAAATATTTTTTCAGAGCTAGATGCAGATATAAATTATTTTTAATTTGCAACCTGATGGAGGTCAGTATAGATGGACTAATAGAGAAAGTCCCACACACTGCTAGAAGGCCAAATATTTTTTCAGAGCTAGACGCAGAAAAAAATTATATTCAGTTTGCAACCTGATGGAGGTCAGTATAGATGGACTAATAGAACAAGTCCCACACACAGCTAGAAGCCCAAATATTTTTTCAGAGGTAGATGCAGAAAAAAATTATATTCAGTTTGCAACCTGATGGAGGTCTGTATAGATGGATTAATAGAACAAGTCCCACACACAGCTAGAAGCCCAATATTTTTTTAGAGGTAGATGCTGAAAAAAAATATATTCAGTTTTCAACCTGATGGAGGTCAGTATAGATGGACTAATAGAGAAAGTCCCACACACTGCTAGAAGGCCAAATACTTTTTCAGAGCTAGATGCAGACAAAAAATTATTTTGAATTTGCAACCTGATGGAGGTCAGTATAGATGGACTAATAGAGAAAGTCCCACACACTGCTAGAAGGCCAAATATTTTTTCAGAGCTAGATGCAGATAAAAAATTATTTTTAATTTGCAACCTGATGGAGGTCAGTATAGATGGACTAATAGAGAAAGTCCCACACATTGCTAGAAGGCCAAATATTTTTTCAGAGCTAGATGCAGATAAAAATTATTTTTAATTTGCAACCTGATGGAGGTCACTATAGATGGACTAAAAGAGAAAGTCCCACACACTGCTAGAAGGCCAAATATATTTTCAGAGCTAGATGCAGATAAAAATATATTCAGTTTGCAACCTGATGGAGGTCAGTATAGATGGACTAATAGAGAAAGTCCCACACACTGCTAGAAGGCCAAATATTTTTTCAGAGCTAGATGCAGACAAAAAATTATTTTGAATTTGCAACCTGATGGAGGTCAGTATAGATGGACTAATAGAGAAAGTCCCACACACTGCTAGAAGGCCAAATATATTTTCAGAGCTAGATGCAGACAAAAAATTATTTTTAATTTGCAACCTGATGGAGGTCAGTATAGATGGACTAATAGAGAAAGTCCCACACACTGCTAGAAGGCCAAATATTTTTTCAGAGCTAGATGCAGATAAAAATTATTTTTAATTTGCAACCTGATGGAGGTCAGTATAGATGGACTAATAGAGAAAGTCCCACACACTGCTAGAAGGCCAAATATTTTTTCAGAGCTAGATTCAGAAAAAAATTATATTCAGTTTGCAACCTGATGGAGGTCAGTATAGATGGACTAATAGAACAAGTCCCACACACAGCTAGAAGCCCAAATATTTTTTCAGAGGTAGATGCAGATAAAAATTATTTTTAATTTGCAACCTGATGGAGGTCAGTATAGATGGACTAATAGAGAAAGTCCCACACACTGCTAGAAGGCCAAATATTTTTTCAGAGCTAGATGCAGAAAAAAATTATATTCAGTTTGCAACCTGATGGAGGTCAGTATAGATGGACTAATAGAACAAGTCCCACACACAGCTAGAAGCCCAAATATTTTTTCAGAGGTAGATGCAGAAAAAAAATATATTCAGTTTGCAACCTGATGGAGGTCAGTATAGATGGATTAATAGAACAAGTCCCACACACAGCTAGAAGCCCAAATATTTTTTCAGAGGTAGATGCAGAAAAAAATTATATTCAGTTTGCAACCTGATGGAGGTCTGTATAGATGGATTAATAGAACAAGTCTCACACACAGCTAGAAGCCCAATATTTTTTCAGAGGTAGATGCAGAAAAAATATATATTCAGTTTGCAACCTGATGGAGGTCAGTATAGATGGACTAATAGAGAAAGTCCCACACACTGCTAGAAGGCCAAATATTTTTTCAGAGCTAGATGCAGACAAAAAATTATTTTTAATTTGCAACCTGATGGAGGTCAGTATAGATGGACTAATAGAGAAAGTCCCACACACTGCTAGAAGGCCAAATATTTTTTCAGAGCTAGATGCAGATATAAATTATTTTTAATTTGCAACCTGATGGAGGTCAGTATAGATGGACTAATAGAGAAAGTCCCACACACTGCTAGAAGGCCAAATATTTTTTCAGAGCTAGACGCAGAAAAAAATTATATTCAGTTTGCAACCTGATGGAGGTCAGTATAGATGGACTAATAGAACAAGTCCCACACACAGCTAGAAGCCCAAATATTTTTTCAGAGGTAGATGAAGAAAAAAATTATATTCAGTTTGCAACCTGATGGAGGTCTGTATAGATGGATTAATAGAACAAGTCCCACACACAGCTAGAAGCCCAATATTTTTTTAGAGGTAGATGCAGAAAAAAAATATATTCAGTTTGCAACCTGATGGAGGTCAGTATAGATGGACTAATAGAGAAAGTCCCACACACTGCTAGAAGGCCAAATACTTTTTCAGAGCTAGATGCAGACAAAAAATTATTTTGAATTTGCAACCTGATGGAGTTCAGTATAGATGGACTAATAGAGAAAGTCCCACACACTGCTAGAAGGCCAAATATTTTTTCAGAGCTAGATGCAGATAAAAAAATAATTTTAATTTGCAACCTGATGGAGGTCAGTATAGATGGACTAATAGAGAAAGTCCCACACACTGCTAGAAGGCCAAATATTTTTTCAGAGCTAGATGCAGATAAAAATATATTCAGTTTGCAACCTGATGGAGGTCAGTATAGATGGACTAATAGAGAAAGTCCCACACACTGCTAGAAGGCCAAATATTTTTTCAGAGCTAGATGCAGACAAAAAATTATTTTGAATTTGCAACCTGATGGAGGTCAGTATAGATGGACTAATAGAGAAAGTCCCACACACTGCTAGAAGGCCAAATATATTTTCAGAGCTAGATGCAGACAAAAAATTATTTTTAATTTGCAACCTGATGGAGGTCAGTATAGATGGACTAATAGAGAAAGTCCCACACACTGCTAGAAGGCCAAATATTTTTTCAGAGCTAGATGCAGATAAAAATTATTTTTAATTTGCAACCTGATGTAGGTCAGTATAGATGGACTAATAGAGAAAGTCCCACACACTGCTAGAAGGCCAAATATTTTTTCAGAGCTAGATTCAGAAAAAAATTATATTCAGTTTGCAACCTGATGGAGGTCAGTATAGATGGACTAATAGAACAAGTCCCACACACAGCTAGAAGCCCAAATATTTTTTCAGAGGTAGATGCAGATAAAAATTATTTTTAATTTGCAACCTGATGGAGGTCAGTATAGATGGACTAATAGAGAAAGTCCCACACACTGCTGGAAGGCCAAATATTTTTTCAGAGCTAGATGCAGAAAAAAATTATATTCAGTTTGCAACCTGATGGAGGTCAGTATAGATGGACTAATAGAACAAGTCCCACACACAGCTAGAAGCCCAAATATTTTTTCAGAGGTAGATGAAGATAAAAATTATTTTTAATTTGCAACCTGATGGAGGTCAGTATAGATGGACTAATAGAGAAAGTCCCACACACTGCTAGAAGGCCAAATATTTTTTCAGAGCTAGATGCAGACAAAAAATTATTTTGAATTTGCAGCGTGATAGAGGTCAGTATAGATGGAGTAATAGAGAAAGTCCCACACACTGCTAGAAGGCCAAATATTTTTTCAGAGCTAGATGCAGAAAAAAATTATATTCAGTTTGCAACCTGATGGAGGTCAGTATAGATGGACTAATAGAACAAGTCCCACACACTGCTAGAAGCCCAAATATTTTTTCAGAGCTAGACGCAGAAAAAAATTATATTCAATTTGCACCCTGATGGAGGTCAGTATAGATGGACTAATAGAATGATGCTATGCCCAAAAGATTTTACTTCACTAGGTGCAGTAAAAAAATTGGTATTCTATACACAGGTGATATATCTTGCAACACAGATAGGCTACTCCACTGACTAACACACTCTGCAATAGGCCAAAAAGGATTAGCTTTGCTAGATTCAGCCAAATGCTGTGAAAAAAACTTGCACAGCACTGGCACAGACCTGCCTGGCAAAAACTGATAGGAACTGATGTAACCTAGTCCTGAAAAGGACTGCAATTACAATTAGTCTTTACTCCCACAATCTATCTATTTAAGAGCACAGACCTGCCTGATAAAAGTCGTAGGAAATGCTGTAACCTAGTCCTTAAAAGGACTGCAATCACAACTATTCCCTACTCCCAAGCTATCTGTAGATTTGTGCGAAAATTGGCTTGAAATTAACAAGGTATAGCGCACACAGCAACAGCGGTGCCTTCTAACACGCAGCTGCAGCAGTGAGAAAATGGTGGCGACGAGGAAAATGGCTTGGTCTTATAGGGCAAGGACATGTGACATACACTGCCAATGACACATGCCCTTGCTTGTGTGAAAAAAAGCACTTCGCTCCGTGTGTGCGCTGCTGATAGGCTGACAGATTGCACCTCTCCACTGTAAATGCGGGAAAGAGAAAAAAAAATGGAGATCTTCATTATTCCTGCAGAGATCCATCCCCTGCCCCTCCCCCCACCCCGCTGTACACTCAAACTGCGTATTAACATTAATTTTCATCATTACTGAGAAAAAATCCAGTTATGATTTTGGTGCACGAACAGTTATCGAACATAACCTCGAACAGCCGAATTTTTCTCAAATCGTTCGTGTTCGCCGAACGGCTCGAACACCGCCCAAAACAGCTCGAATTTGAGATTTGCGAACAGTTCGAGTCGAACAACGCTCATCTCTACTTAATACCTCTGACCACGTTGTTGACAACAGTAACCTGGGTGTCAGAGTTGCTTCCAGGGGTCTTCCCCATGCTGTTCCCATATCTTTTCAGCACTGTATGTATGTGTCACACAGCACATGGCCAGATAAGGCTGTAAAATGTTAAAATGACATTTCCCGGTGAATGCATTTGTCAGGGTTGAAAGCAATACAAAAGTGCAAAAACGCATAAAAATGCTACTTGTGAACATAGCCCAAGGTGTGGGGGAGTATTTTTGTTTTTGGTTATTTATTTTACCTTATTCACAAGTCTTTAACCTGGAAAGGAATTTCCTTAACATATTTCACAGGAAAACATTTTCACTTTCGTTTTTGAACGTTTTATTGTGAGCCTGTAAAAGTGGCTTAATACCTCTGACCACGTTGTTGACAGCAGTGACCTGGGGGTCAGAAATGCTTCCTGGGGCGATCCCCATGCTGTCCCCATGTCATTTTAGCACTGTCACTATCGTTTTGGGCACTTTTTAGGCTTTCTACAGACTGCCAGGGGTGCCTCCCCAAAAATGCTCGGGTCTCCCATAGACTAACATTGGGCTCGTTGCTCGGGTCGAGCACACGAGTGTCACGGTGAGCTTGGCCCGAGCTTCGAGCACCTGAGCATTTTAGTGCTCGCTCAACACTAGTGACCACCCATTGCCTTCATCACTTATTCCCGGTCAGTTTTCACTTGCACGCAGTATTTGAAGGAACTCGGAAGGAGATTGTTCCAAACATCTTGGAGGACCGACCCCAGAACTTTTGTTTATGGGGCTTTCTGTCTCTTCCTGTGATCCCAGACAGACTGGATGATGTGAGTTCAGGGCTCTGTGGGGCCAAATCATCACCTCCAGGACTCCTCGTTCTTGATGACATTGACTGGATGTTTGGGATCGTTGTCTGACTGCAGAATAAATTTGAAGCCAATCAGAAGCCTCCCTGATGATATTGCATGATGCATAAATTCCTGCCTGTACTTTTCAGCATTGAGAACACCAGTAATCCTGTCCAAATCCCCAAATCTATTTTGAAAAAACATCGCCCCAAACTTGCACCACCGCGCTTCCCTGCTCCTACAGATACTCATTATTGAGCCGCTCTCCAGCCATTCGACGAAGAAACTGTTTCTGTTACAGCCAAATATTTCACATTTTAACTCATTATTCGTTACTCATACACCTATCTTCAGTCCTACAAAATCCTAAACATGCAGTTTTTATCTGGAAATTTTCCAACATCTCATTCAAGTCTATAAGGAATATCTGCAAAAATAGTGCTTATTTACAGCAAGAGAAATTGAGATGTTGCAGATTTCAAAAATTACACCGCAGGTCAGATTCCACAAAATAAAAAACAAAAAATCAGTTGGCATGAGATTTTTATAATTTCCCAAGACTTTGTTGGAACTGTAATACGTTGAGTTAGTTAGGTGCAAAACAGAATGGAAAAAACACTCATTGTGGGAACTTAGCCGAGCACTTCTCTTTTTGAAAGCATTCCTGCTTAACAGTATATTTTTCACCTGCCTAAAACTTTTTCACAGTTCTCTACATAAACGGACATACACAAAGTTATATATTGTACACACAGACACAAATACCGTCATGGCCAAAAGTGTTGGCACCCTTTAAATTGTTCCAGAAAATGAAGTATTTCTCCCCAAAAATTTTTACAATTACACATGTTTTGTAATACACATGTTTATTTCCTTTGTGTCTATTGAAACAACACAAAAAAAAAACAGAGAAAAAAAGGCAAATTGTACAAAAATTCACACAAAACCTCAAAAATGGGTCGGGCAAAATTGTTGGCACCTTTTCAAAACTATGGGTAAAGAATTTTGTTTCAATCTCACCTTTGGCAAGTAACAGGTGTGGGCAATATGAAAATCACACCTGAAACCTGATTAAAAGGGGAGAAGTTGACTCAATCTTTGCATTGTGTGTTCCACACTAAGCTGGGAGAACAGAAAGAGGAGAAGAGAACTGTCTGAGGACTTGAGAACCAAAATTATTGAGCAATATCAACAATCTCGAGGTTACGAGTCCTTTTCCAGAGATCTTGATGTTCCTTTGTCCACGGTGCGCAACATAATCAAGAAGTTTACAACCAATGGTACTGTAGTTAATCTCCCTGGACATGGACGGAAGAGAAAAATTGTGAAAGGTTGCAAAGCAGGATAGTCCGGATGGTGGATAAGCAGCCTCAATCAGGTTACAAAGAAATTCAAGTTGTCCTGCAAGCTCAGTGTACATCAGTGTCAGCACAAATTATCCGTCCACATTTGACTGTGCATGTATACTCAACTATACGTAGGTTTACATTGCACACAGAGAATAAACAATGTACATAAACAAAAACAATTACACACATAGTAGATAATTAAACATACCAGCATATATAGGTAAAACAGCCCAAATTTTTGCTCCACCAGGCTAAAGTCAATTTTCATCTGTAAAGCTCGTGTGCATCCAATTAGTGTAAAATTTGCAGATTTTTTTTTTAAAAAATTGTTACAAAAATTGTACAGTTCCCTGTGATAAGATCCAGTGAGTAGAATTAGGAAATATAGACTTAATCTTGGAAAGATTTAAATATAATGAATTTATTTTGTACATTGATACACCTTGTTATACTGTAGGGTACGGTAAGCAGGCGATAGAATGTTCATCCATTTCTCCATCACGCTTCATACATTCCCGTCCAGATTTTTAATTAGGAAGTTCATTGGATTAATGTGTTGCCCAAACACTCGAACATCTTGTTAGACATTGAGCACATCTGTCTTTTCCAAATAAATACACTTTTTTTTCCCTTCATCTATCCTCGCTGCAATATGTACAGATTTTGCAAACTCGGCATCACATGGAACTGATGCATGACTTGTCCCGTGTAACAAGGCTCGCAGACAGATCCGTACAGATTAACAGATGTAGTTTGCGGAGCGGAGGCTCCCCGGGCTAGTCTGTTCATTACTCACATGTGAAAATGTAATTCTGAAGGTGAAATGCTCACATACATTAAAATAACAAATATTACAGTCATTACCAAACAGGTGCTGAAAATAATTGAAAAACTCTTTTTATTTTTTTTTATTTTTTTTTTTATGAAAAATTAGACATCTCATATGCAAATAATAACAACCATAAAGTATTTAAAAAAATAAAAATTGGATACATGTCAATCTCAATATTTTATTTTACTTTCTATTTTACAGAAAAAAAAATCTAAAACAGTAATCGAATAACAAATAAAAGTATTTCAATGTATTACGCTGGGCCTTGAAGTTATTCCTTTGTATGCTTACTGTAGGCATGATGATTTGTTATTTTGCATGAAGGGTTTTATTTTTTTAAAGCTACCATTTTGGAGTACATTGAATGTGCTTTATTAATTTATTTAATTCATTATTTTAAAACTTTTATTGAACTATTTTATTTTTGATGGATAGAATGAGAAATTATGGAAATTCTGCAATTTTTTTACTGTTTTGCTTATTGTTTTTTATGAATTATTTTTATAGTCATGTGTTTTTTTTAGGAATAGCAAATTAATATTTTTTTTGTTTTGTTTCATTAGCAGTTTTAAGATTACTTTTCATTTACAAATAGTTTTTGTAACTTTTGTAACTTTTTTTTCCATCCACAGAGTTGCATGAGAGTTGACATTTTTTTGGAGAGTTTTTTGTTTATGTTTTTACTACAATCACTGTTTGGATTCATAGCACAATGTTTTTATTCTTTGACTCGTTACAAATGGAGCAATAATTATGTGGTTTTTTTTCACTTTTTTTTAGTTTTTTTTCCTATTTTTAAAAACTTTTTTTTAATATTTTTATGTCTCAATGATTTTGATCCCTCACATAATATACTGCAATACTTCTGTAGTGCGATGTATTATGTCTGCCAGCATAAAACTGACAGCCATTTTATTAGACCCAGACACTGGTGGCATTTAAAAATAGCATTAAGATGGCAGCCATTTGAGCGTTTTTTAGACCTATTGGTAGTGTAAGGGCTAATTGGATCATGAGGGTAGGCAGGGGTGTAGCAATCTGCTGACGTCAGAGCAAATTTTCCTCAACCGCACATTCAACTGAAATGTATTGTTGCGCAGAAACCTGCCGACTTCCTACACTGTAATACATGTTGCCGGAGAATCAGAAGCTGCCGGCAGACATCGGGTTGCCCGTGACGGGCGGAACATGGCAGTGACTTCAGGCTCTACACATGCCGACACACCGAAGTCAGCTGACGCCTTTTGCGTCGGCTGTAGAGGATGACGCCACACATTGTGGGAGCGGGGGAAAGTATGAATAATTGTTTGTTTCTTTATAAAATGTGTTGGAGAACAATGGAAGGGGCCCAGGATGTGGACATTATACCAAGAAGGGGCACATGATGGGGGACGTTACATCAGGAAGGGGCACATGATGGGGGACATTACACCAGGAAGGGTCCCAGGATCTGGGACATTATACCAGGAAGGGGCCCAGGATATGGGACATTATGCCAGGAAAGGGCCCAGGATGGGGGGCATTATGCCAGGAAGTAGCCCAGGATGGGGGGAATTATACCCGGAAGGGGCTTAGGATGAGGGGCATTATACTAGGAAGGGGCCCAGGATGTGTGACATTATACCAGTAAAAGGAACTGGATGGGGGACATTGTTATAGCATGGGGCCAAAGATGAGAAGCATTATTACTGGAAGGGCACAGGATAAGGGGTATTATTACAGTAAGGGGCCACAATGGGGACATTATTAATTGAAGGGGCCCAGGATGGGGGGAATTATTACTGGAAGGGGCCCATGATGAAGGACATTATGCCAGGAAGGGGCCCATGGTGGGGGACATTTTACCACTAAAAGGAACTGGATGGGGGACATTGTTATAGCATGGGGCCAAGGATGGGGGACATTGTTATAGCATTGGGCCAAAGATAGGGAACATTATTACTGGAAGGGCTCAGGATGGGGGGGCATTATTACAGTAAGGGACTACAATGGGGACATTATTAATTGAAGAGGCCCAGGATGGGGGAAATTTTACTGGAAGGGGACCAGGATGAGAGACATTATGTCAGGTAGGGGCCTGGGATGGAAGACATTGTTATAACATGGGGCCAAGGATGGGAAGCATTATTCCTGGAAGGGGCCAGGATGGAGGACATTGTTATAGCATGGGGTTAAGGATAGGGACATTTTTACTGAAAGGGGCCCAGAATGGGGGACATTATTACAAGGGGCAAACACATCTTTATAGAGTCTAGAATGCTACAAGGGCCCCCATATTTGACCAATATGCAGGTGGTAGTCCAGGACTAAATTTTGAACCAGGGCTTTTTGAACTATAGTTAGGCCATTGTGAGTAGGGGTGATTTTCTGACAAAGTAATTCCCTTTACTGTGTTTAACCTCTTAGATGCCACTGTCTCTATGGACCGCGGCATCTAAAGGTGTAAACTGTGGAGATTGGTGTTCCCACCAGTCACCACAATTTCAGAAGGAATCGGGCTATGTGTATCAGTTGGGCTCATGTTCTTTATCAATCAGCACAGTGTATATACTAAATGTGTTATGGAGAGCGCTAATTAACCAGCGCTCATGATGAATACTGATTTAGTAAATTATATATTATCTTTTTTTTTTTTATTATACTGTTTAGTTTGTCATTATTTTGTATGTCACTCTTTATTAAATTAGAATGTTGTTTTTATTGCTTTTACTTTTTTCCTATTTTAATTACTTTTATTTATTTATTTTGAACACCACATAATTACATTTTATTCAGTTGTTTAAAACCCAGATTTAAAAAAAAAAAAAAAAAAAAAAGAATAAATATTATATAAAAGACAGTGCAATATAAAGGGCCTAAAAATCCCTCTCTGGACATATCTCCTTGACAATCATCTTTGCTGTTACAAAGGAATGTATTTTTTTTTTTTTTAATGATAAGCTTAAAAGGAACTAAAGCCTCAAAAGCTTATTCCGTGGAGATATTAATATCCTGTTCGTTTACTTTCAAACTCAATATTTTCCTTCGAGTTACTTTTGTGAACAATATGATGATAATTCAGTCTGGTATCAGATTTGCATAGGAAAAAACACAAACAAAGAATAAAACCAAAATCAGTCTATGAGCTGGAGATAACCGCTCGGTGCGAAGGTTCTTAACTGCTACACTCCTGCCATATCAATAAAGTACATTGTCACATACATATATCATTAGCACCTTCACCCTTGGGCGACTTTCAGTTTTTTATTTCTGCTCCCACGCTCCACCTTATTCTAAGAGCCATAATTTTTTTTTCCCAGCCATATAGCCTGATGGAGCTTGTTTTTTGGTGAATGAGTTGTTTTTTTTTTTTTTTTAATTTACCATGTGCAATATATGGTAAAACTGACCTGGCAATATGATTCTCCAGGTCAGTACGAGTACGCAGATACCAAACATGTATAGCTTTTTTTTTTTATTCAAGTGAGGAAAAAAAAAGTCAGAAATTTGTAAAAAAAAAAAAAAAAGTTTGCTTTTCTCACCATTTTCCAAGACACGTAACGTGTCAATTTTTCAGGTTCTGAGACTGGATGAGGGTTTATTTTTTTTCTCCCCTGAGCTGATGTTTTTATTGATACAATTTTGGGGTAGATACAGTGTTTTGATTGTCTGTTATTGCATTGTATTGCAATGTTGCGGTGTCCAAAAAAACCATAATTCTGACATTTTGATTTTTTTCTCTTTACGCCGTTTACCGATTGAATTCATTTGTTTTATATTTTAACAAATCGGACATTTATGAACGTGGCGATACCCAATATGTGTATCATTTTTTTTATTGGGACAAAAAGGGATTGATTTGAATTTAGTGTTTTTTTTTTTTTTTTATATTTTTTAAAACGTTTCTTTTTTACTTTTCACTGTATTTAATAGAACATTTTAAAGATTTGAAGCTGCAAAAATTCGATTGCTTGTGCTATACATAGCAGGGCTTCAGCACTTCTATGCAAAGCAAAAATCATGATCTCCTATGAACGCTGGTCACAAGCAGGCATTCATAGGAGTATTATGATGACAGAAACGGGAGTCTTCAGCAGACTCCCGGCAGTCATAACAACTCATCGGCACCCCGCGATAACGTGATGGAGGCACCGATGGTCGGGATTAAAGACCCTTTTCCTGTCTGCATGTGTTATTTGCCACTGCAGCTGTTAGACGGCTGATTTAATTAGCCATCAAGTATGGGGAAAGATGCAGGCTCAGTATGTGAGCCTGCATCAAAGGTATGGATACGGCTGATGAAGTAATTATATGTCATCGGCCGTGAAGGGACACTTAAAAGCGATGTATTCCCTATATTTATTTTTTGATAATATTAACAATATGCTATGCACACACCAGGACTGACTGGCGTGTGCGTGTTTAGTGATCCCACTGGACCATGAACCGGAGAGTGCCTGGAGGGGCGTAACTAAGTATCTACCCAATCCGACCAAGGTCGCACGACGGCATACGACGCCTGTGCACCAGGGAGGAACCGAGCAGAGGGACCAGGTGCGACTCCAGGTGAGACCCCGGACACGGCTGTTGACCCACACCGGGGAATACAGGAACAGGCAGGTTAGAGCACAGGCTGGGTAGGGTCCAGTACAGACTAGGAGACGGGTTCAGAGCCGCAGATGAGGTAATAAAGCAGAGTAAAGCAAAACCGCAGGTGCGGTGGACAAGGCTGAGCAGAGCGAAACCGCAGGTGCAGTGGACAAGGCTGAGCAAAGCGAAACCGCAGGTGCGGTGGACAAGGCTGAGCAAAGAGAAACCACAAGTGTGGTGGACTGGGCTGAGCAGAGCGAAACCGCAAGTGCGGTGGACAAGGCTGAGCAGAGCGAAACCGCAAGTGTGGTGGACAAGGCGGAGTAGAGCGAAACCGCAAGTGCAGTGGACAAGGCAGAGCAGAGCGAAACCGCAGATGCGGTGGACAAGGCAGAGCAGAGCGAAACTGCAAGTGCGGTGGACAGGGCTGAGCAGAGCGAAACCGCAAGTGCGGTGGACAGGGCAGAGCAGAGCGAAACCGCTGGTGTGGTGAACAAGGCAGAGCAGAGCGAAAACGCAGATGCGGTGGACAAGGCAGAGCAGAGCGAAACCGCAAGTGCGGTGGACAGGGATGAGCAGAGCGAAACCGCAAGTGCGGTGGACAGGGCTGAGCAGAGCGAAACTGCAGGTGCGGTGGACAAGGCAGAGCAGAGTGAAAGCGCAAGTGCGGTGGACAGGGCTGAGCAGAACGAAACTGCAGATGCGGTGGACAAAGCTGAGCAGAGCGGGCAGAAACCGCCAGAGCGGTAAGTAAGGCAGAACAGAGATAAACCGCCAAAGCGGTGAGCAAAGACAGAGCAGAGGGGAAAAGGCTCTGTTCACACGGAACAGACTGGAAGGGAAAAGCAGAACCAGATACACACAAGGTACTTGCAAAGAAGTAGCGAGTGGACTCCAAACTCACAAACAGAAGTACAGCGACAACGAGTAGGAGTTAGGTGCAGGTCCAGACTCTGCAGAAAAAGAGAGGAAACGGACACAGAGACTAAACAGGTAAGAGGCCAGGAGACAGTTCAGACAAGAACTGTACTGCGACGAAATACAGGAACGAGCCTAGGTAAAGCCAAGTGCTGGTTCAGACACTGCAGCAAAAAGGAGGAAACGGAAATAGAGACAAAACAAGTAACAGGTTAGGAGACAGTTCAGACAGGAACCGTTACTGCAACGAAATACAGGAACGAGCCTAGGTAAAGCCCAGTGCTGGTTCAGACACTGCAGCAAAAGGGAAGAAACGGACATAGAGACAAAACAAGTAACAGGTTAGGAGACAGTTCAGACAGGAACTGTTACTGCAACAGAATACAGGAACGAGCCTAGGTATAGTCAAGCGCTGGTTCAGACACTGCAGAAAAAGGGAGGAAACGGACATAGAGACAAAACAGGTAACAGGTTAGGAGACAGTTCAGACAGGAACTGTTACTGCAGTGAAATACAGGAATGAGCCTGGGTATACGGCCCCCAGAGGCAGAAACTAACAGGCTAGGAGCGTGTTCAGACAGTCCTGGAAATGCAGCCTCCAGGAAGGCAGACAAGCAGGGAAAAACAGAACAGGACCTGGTACATTCAGAGTCTAGAAGCACACTGAATGATAAAGTTGCTCAAGCCTCAGCTTCCAAGTGAAGCTGGTTTAAATATCCAGTGACAGACAGCAATAGGCTGAGGATGCATTAGGGGTGTGCCCACAGCAGCTACAAGAATCAGGAAGTAACCGGACCGCCGCCCTAAGCAGTCAGAACAGAGACAAACAGACAGCATGGAAAGAAGCCAGGCTAGCAGACTGGACTGATGATCAAGTTTGCGATCTTGCATAGTAAGAGATGGTGCACTATGCAAGCCCGCCACCAGGTATGTTACAGTACCCCCCCCTTACGCCCCCTCTTTTTCAAGCCTGCAAGAGTGTTCCACAGAGAATTGGGAGGCCAGTCCTTCACCTCAAGAGGATTGCCTCTTCTGTCCACTAGAGGAAACGAAACTGGTCTCATCATCTTGGTAACTAGGATGCTTCCTCCCAACAAGCCATCCTCAGCAACGGATGAAGTGGGTGAAATACCATGTACAGGGTGTAAGAAAGTCTCTGTCCATTTGTTATCAGGTAGGACCCCAGAGGGTTCAGGAGACAACTGGAGGTCCTCCGCCTGGTTGGAGGGGTGCAGAGACTCAGGGGGTAACCACTGCTTCGGGGTACACTTGGTCAAGCTCACTGGACGAAGTGAGCGAGGTATCAGGTACAAGGTGTAGGAAAGTCTATATCCATTTGTTATCAGGTAGCACCCCGGAGGGTTCAGGAGACAACTGGAGGTCCTCCGCCTGGTTGAAGGGGTGCAGAGACTCGGGGGTAACCACTGCTTCGGGGTACACTTGGTCAAGCTCACTGGACGAAGTGAGCGAGATATCAGGTACAGGGTGTAGGAAAGTCTCTCTCCATTTGTCATCAGGTAGCACCCCGGAGGATTCAGGAGGCAACTGGAGGTCCTCCACCTGGTTGGAGGGGTGCAGAGACTGGGGGGTATCCACCGCCTCGATGGACGCAAGGCCAGATTTATTAAAGATGGAGGGTCCATGCTTTGGGACCATCCTCAAACTGGTTTCAGAGATGACACGTCTGTGAGGCGGGACGGTACCTGAAGCCAGATCATTGGTACAATCGTCGAGACTGTGTGGGGACATTGCCTCCGCTTCTATTCCTTCGGAGACTTCAACGCACAGCGAGTCAGCGACTAGCAGATCTGGTGAAGAAGAAGAAGACATTGCTGACTGTCCTGAAGACATGGGGACTGGACACCCCTTGTACCTTAACAGTCCCCCACGATACACCATGCAAGGTCTCCAGACCTGAGCGGGCACTAGCTCTCTCGGCTCTGGACGACTTGTAGGTAAACCAGTCAGCACCTGAAAGGAAAGCTTCTTCAAGTTTAATGATTTAATCTGGAGCTAAATTTGTACAGACACCTTTTGACAGTTTCTGAGTAGGGCTCGTCCTTCTGCAGACAATGCCCAAACCGGCTTCTGGAGTTTTCGGACAGGAATCAGACACTGACTCTTCGAGGCTTTAAGCCCGAAACTTCCGGTTAATCCGAGGCTTTCACTTGCCACGGAGACAGTCATGGTCATCTGTGGAGAGGAAACACCAATGCCCAGGGCAGCCTTTCCTACAGGCCTAATGTCTTGGGATTCTCCAACCTTCACTGGACAAAGACCGTCAGTGGGACCCAAACAACCGTAGCGGGTCTGCAATCCAATTTAATGACTGAGTTCCGGCCTCTGCTTTGCCTGCCGAACATGGTCAACCTTCATGGATTCAGTGCGGGTAGCTGCTTCTGCAGACTGGGGAACAAGAGGTCTTTGGGAGGACAGAACCTGGCGTGATGGTTTGCCTCTACGCCTTGCACGTCTGGACTGCCTCTTGAGGTTGGGAAGAGAAGTATTCTGCGGAGCATAGTCATCCTGTGTGGATTCTGGGTGGGCAACAGTCTCTTCGGGCTGGAGAACTGGTGAACTACCCACACACATTACCAATCGGGGCTGCTCCGGGACACTGGGAAGGGCAGCTTCAGCAGAGTCCCCAGGATTAGGGTCGTCGAAGACCATTAGAAAGGCCACCAGGAAGGCCTGCAGGTCAAGGACGATTGAATCCCATGCTTCCCATAGGGGGGTGACCCATTTCAAGGCACCACCCGCTAGGTAGGATAACATAAATGTCACTTTAGACCAATTGGTAGGAAAATAGAGAGGGTAGAACTTGAAATTCAGCATGCATTGCTCCACAAACGCACGGCTTTGTTTTGGATCCCCATAGTACCGTGGCGGATCGGCAGGAACGAGGGCTGATAGCTCCATTTGGACTGGTGCGTAATTCGCCTGGGCCATAGCTAGAGAAATTTTTTTTTAATTTATTTATTTATTTTTAAATGCACGTATTCGCTGGACACGGATTCAAAATGTCTCTGAGAGCGAAGGGCCGTGGGGCTCAAAGGGAACCATGACCTGAGCAAACTGTTATGCACACGATGCGGTGGACAAGGCTAAGCAGAGCGAAACCGCAAGTGCGGTGGACAAGGCTGAGCAAAGCGAAACCGCAAGTGCGGTGGACAAGGCAGAGCAGAGTGAAACTGCAAGTGCGGTGGACAGGGCTGAGCAGAGCAAAACCGCAAGTGCGGTGGACAGAGCTGAGCAGAGCAAAACAGCAAGTGCGGTGGACAGGGCTGAGCAGAGCGAAACTGCATATGCAGTGGACAAGGCTGAGCAGAACGAAACCACAAGTGCGGTGGACAAGGCAGAGCAGAGCGAAACCGCAGATGCGGTGGACAAGGCAGAGCAGAGTGAAACCGCAAGTGTGGTGGACAGGGCTGAGCAGAGCGAAACCGCAAGTGCGGTGGACAGGGCTGAGCAGAGCGAAACCACAGGTGCGGTGGACAAGACAGAGCAGAGCAAAACCGCAAGTGCGGTGGACAGGGCTGAGCAGAGCGAAACCGCAGATGCGGTGGACAAGGCTGAGCAGAACGAAACCGCAAGTGCTGTGGACAAGGCTGAGCAGAGCGGGCAGAAACCGCCAGAGCGGTAAGTAAGGCAGAACAGAGATAAACCGCCAAAGCGGTGAGCAAAAACAGAGCAGGGGGGACAGTGCTCTGTTCACACAGAACAGACTGGAAGGGAAAAGCAGAACCAGATACACACAAGGTACTTGCAAAGAAGTAGCGAGTGGACTCCAAACTCACAAACAGAAGTACAGCGACAACGAGTAGGATTTAGGTGCAGGTTCAGACTCTACAGAAAAAGAGAGGAAACGGACACAGAGACAAAACAGGTAAGAGGCCAGGAGACACTTCTGACAAGAACTGTACTGCAACGAAATACAGGAACGAGCCTAGGTAAAGCCAAGTGCTGGTTCAGACACTGCAGCAAAAAGGAGGAAACGGAAATAGAGATAAAACAAGTAACAGGTTAGGAGACAGTTCAGACAGGAACCGTTACTGCAACAAAATACAGGAACGACCCTAGGCAAAGCCAAGTGCTGGTTCAGACACTGCAGCAAAAGGGAAGAAACGGACATAGAGACAAAACAAGTAACAGGTTAGGAGACAGTTCAGACAGGAACTGTTACTGCAACAGAATACAGGAACGAGCCTAGGTATAGCCAAGCGCTGGTTCAGACACTGCAGAAAAAGGGAGGAAACGGACATAGAGACAAAACAGGTAACAGGTTAGGAGACAGTTCAGACAGGAACTGTTACTGCAGCAAAATACAGGAACGAGCCTGGGTATACGGCCCCCAGAGACAGAAACTAACAGGCTAGGATCGTGTTCAGACAGGCCTGGAAATGCAGCCTCCAGGAAGGCAGACAAGCAGGGAAAAACAGAACAGGACCTGGCACATTCAGAGTCTAGAAGCACACTGAATGTTAAAGTTGCTCAGGCCTCAGCTTCCAAGTGAAGCTGGTTTAAATATCCAGTGACAGACAGCAATAGGCTGAGGACGCATTATGGGTGTGCCCACAGCAGCTACAAGAATCAGGAAGTAACCGGGCCGCCGCCCTAAGCAGTCAGAACAGAGACAAACAGACAGCATGGAAAGAAGCCAGGCTAGCAGACTGGACTGATGATCAAGTTTGCGATCTTGCATAGTGAGAGATGGTGCACTATGCAAGCCCGCCACCAGGTATGTTACACAATATATGTACTTGCATGATATTTTTTTTCCAAATCTGTCTTTATCTTTTATATTATATTATATATTATATATTAATGTTTTTATATGATCTCCAGGGGCAGCTATTTTGCCAAAATTCTTCAAAGATTTACTAGATTTTACATATGAGAAATCCAGCTCATGACCCTTAAATATTTAATACATTTCGATATGTATATACTTTGCATCAAAAGGTAGACTTATAAGTGAGGTGAAAATGGGAACAGTAAACTTTTATAAATTAAAAAAAAAGTCTTTTTAAAAATATAAAAGAATAAAATAGATGTAAAAGTTTGCATCACCTCTCTTTTCCCAGCACAAAATAAATATATTTGGTTGCATTCGTAAAAAGTCAAATTGATTAAAATTTAAACTAAAACAATGCAATAAAGAATGTGATAAAATAAAAAAAAGTAACCATACTCAACTTCCACCAGCTAAAGAGTCTCGATAAGCTTATTCCTAAAGTTGGTAGGTAAAAGGAAAAAAAGATCAACCCCAAAAAACTGATACATGAACTTCCCCCTGGTCTCATTTGTTCATACTGCAGAAACTGCAATGAATTTCCCCATTTTACAATCTGGTCTATGTGATATTTTATTTTTTATGTTTTGTTTTATTTTGTGACATCAAGATGGAATCATTAAAGGGTCGTTGTCAAGTCTGAAGTGCTGGTGTTTTTTCTCCTTTTTTGTGTACTAGGACAGTGATCAATCTGGGACTATGGACTGGGGTAGCCAAAGCTCTATTTTACAGAATTATGACTGTAATGCTGAATTTCTTACTGTAAAGGAGAATTCCAATTAATGCACAGTATAGGTGCATAAGACCCCGACCAAACATCAGAAGGATGGATTCTCTCACTGGAGAAAACAAGAACGGTGGGGACTCTATACAGTTTGATGCACATCAACTAGAACACTCCTTTAACTTGGCACTAGCAGTCACTTAACCCATTTGTGAAGACCCATGGTCTCCCATGGGAGTAATACTACTCAGACTACACAGGGTGATGGTAAAACAGCGTGGCAATAATTTATTGAACCACCAAACGGACAATAAACACATAAAACTGTCCCAGCAAATACTCAATACTTGTACAAAATTACTCAGTCTCACCTTTCCGTTGGCCCACCTATGAATAGAACATCTGCGACTTTGGGACTTCTAGGGCCAACTACCTCAAACAGTAGCCCCCCACTTTTTGGTGGGCCCCCACAGAGAGGAGATAGTGGAAAGCTTAGGAAGCCGACAGTCCATCGAGGTCCCACCCTGGCCTCTCTGAAAGTTTCCATGGGGCCAGCTGACCGGCTGTTCCCAATCTGGCTTCTCTGAATGTCTCCATGGGTTCCAAGTGACCGGATGGTCCCACTTGACAACCCCAAACAGCATATCCATGGGGCCAAATGACTTCATCGTCCCAACCTGGTCTCCCCAAATTTGTCCATCGGTTCTCTGATGGTCAATGGAGCAGATCTGTATCCTTCCAGTCAGGGCCATATACCCTTAGGCCAGAATCATGTAGAATCCAAATCTGTGTCTCTCGAGATCGAGGTATGCTATTCATCTGCTGTCCTGAAGAGTGTCTCTCGGATTCTCTGTTTCTCCTTGCAGCAGGATATAAAACCCTTTTTATATTTACATATGTGGCTAAGGTTATCAGTCACAGGTCGGGGGGGGGTGTAGAGCTCAGGTCTCATTGTTTCAGCTAATTCCTCTGATCTTGTAAATAAACAAGCTGGTTTAGTAGAATATGCAATTAGCATAGTAACAAACATCCCTAAAGTTGTAAAGTGCTGCGGAATATGTTGGCGTTATAAAAATAAAAAATATTATTATTATTATTATCATTGTTCGTAAACACTGAGTCACTGTCCTTCTTAACCAGCCAAAGAAACGCATACATTCAGAAGTCAACACAAACACAATAGTGTATTTCCCTTGGCTTAAAAAATCTAGATGTCTGGCTGATTAAGATAGGAAGCTGTTTCGTCACACCATTCATGACCAGCTGATGTTTTTGGCTTTGCGAGTTTTTTTTTTTTCCTCTGCAATTCCTCAATTGTATTTTCAAGTTTGCTTTCACGACATTCGTTGTGCATTAAAACAAAATCAGGGAACAGGATTCTCCACGTCAGGGTGATTATGGCAATTAGTTTGTTTAGTTTGTGTCACCGTTCTTTGTAACTTTTTTCTTCCTTAATCGATGAAGCTGTACGAGGGCCGTTATTTTTTTGGTTTACGAAGATAATGTTTTTATTGATACCATTTTAAGGTACTTACAAGATTTTGTTAGCTTTTTATGGTATTTTCTGGGGACGATTAAGCAACTGAAAAATCACAAATCCAGCATCTCAATAGTTTTCTACTTTTCAGAGTTTAAGTTCGGTTTAATTCATTTTATATTCTAATAAATCAGATTTTTATAGATATAACAATACTAAATTTGTTTGCGTTTTAGATTTTTTAAAATTTATTTTTAAAATGGGAACAATGGAGGATTTCAAATTTTGTTGTTAGTTTTATACTTTTTTTTTCTACTTGTTATTAGTCCTCCTATGGGACTTAAACCTGTGGTCAGTTTATCACATACTATATATTGCAATACTACAATATTGATGTGCATAGCTAAAGAAAAACTCTCTGGGAGTCAACGTAGCTGCAACGTGGCCTTGAGCAGTCTCCTGGTTCGTATTAAAACTCAATGGCACCCTATTATTGCATTACAGGGTGGGGTGGGGGTGAGGCTGTTCCCAAGTGCACTGTTAACCAGGTCATTAAAATTAGTGATGGACAGTGGCATATAACTAGCTAAGCATCAATCAGAGCTTGCTCTGGTCGCTGCTGTTGGAAAAAAATGCCTTAAATGTCTTGTAATAATCCACAAGCTTCACAAATTCTGCTCCTCTTTTCCTTTATGTGTTGCATAATGTGATTGCAGAAATAATCAAATTTGTTGATTATGAAGAACAGTATGTGAAATTTCTGCTTTTAATCCAACTGTGCATTTCTTCAGAGTCTTCTCTGGTGACGAGCGTTTTTACAACTCCCTCCCAGACACTACCAATCACAGCACAGCAGTATCTTAGACTGCTCATTCATCAGGGAGGGTGGAGTGAAAGCACATGGCCCCTGAAAAAACTCTGAAGAAATCCTTAGTTGCACTACAAGCAGAGATTTCACATACTGCACGCCAGAATAACCAAGTGTGAAGTGTGAATATCTCTGCAATGGAACGATGCAACACAAAACTGAAAAAAGCATCTGAATCAGGGGAACTCACTGATTTTTACAAAATATTTAACTTAATATTTTGATAACGTGACATGTGATAGGACCCCGATAATATTAGCTAGTTTATAATATAAGTAGATCTCTACACTGGGTCATACACAGAGTCAATTGAGAGGTCCATATGATGCACTTTAAGCCTTTAAAGGACATGTGAAAATTACATTTGCCTTATTAATATAGATGAGCAAACCCGAACTTAAAAGTTTGGGGTTCATACCGGACAGTTAATGTCTTGTGCTTAATGCCGAAGACGTACTCCACCCGGAAGTCCATTACAATGTTCGGAGTTACGAGGGAAGTCAGGGAAGACGGAGAGAGAGAGTTTTCCAGCTCGAAAGTTTGGCTTACCATCGTTTTCAATGGGGTTCGGGTTCAAGTTTGGGTATAATTCTGGTACCCGAACCGAACTGTGGAATAAAGTTTGGGTCAGGTGCCAGAATCAGAACCTCCACCGGTGCGCCCATTCATACTTATGAATTAATCCATTTAAAAAGTAAAATCATATCTATACCGACATTTATGTGCATAATTAGGAATCAGAATGTCTTTAAATATTTATTTAGCTATTATATAAAATAATTAAAATTAGCAAAAGCCTATTTAACCAAGAACGCACACAACTTAATGAGCTCTATTTAAATACAAAGAATCATACATTGAATAATCCAGAGAAAAAAAAAGCACAAATAATAAATAAAAAAGTCAAAATTAAATTTACCTTGTGTTAAGAAATATTAAAAAAAATGCATAAATGCACTTTCTTGATTTATTTAATTGTGCTCCAATGTGTTAAGCGTTGTTTTTATGAAAGTAATCTCATTAAATATAACAAATGAGAAACGAGTTTAAAAATAAAAAAAATAAAGTCTTTTTAAATAATTGACTAGTTTTGGAAATTAATTCATGACTGAATTTGTGTTGTTAAAAAGTCGGAAATTTTAGATCGTTTTATGATATTTTTTTTTACTTAGCTTGCATCTATTCATCTCGCATTAACAAGGATCACAGTATTTTATTTCCTCTTTATTCCCCAAAGTATGAATGAAACAAAATTTGCTGAAGGCCATGCTGTTTCCGTGACAATAGAACTCTTTGCGGCGATGAGATGTGTTTATTAAAGTGGATCTGTCGTGCGCTTTTAAAAAATTTATCAGCGATAATAAAGATGGAGTAAAATACTAATTGCAGTGCACAGATATTAGCACATGTAGCATTAGTATTATGCTATAAAATAAAATAAAAATACTTGAATTCTAGTCTTTTGATGTCACAGGGAGCCTGTCAGCACAAAATGACTGTTCTAACCAAGCACAGGTGCTCGGTGAACCTTTAGCATGGCCAATTAGTTCTGTGCATCAGACAATCTACTTGATTTGCATCTATCTCTTCTTCCCGTTCCTTGATTGACAGTTCTGTCTTTCCTGGAGGCAGAGAACAGCAGATATAAATGGAAAACAAGTAGGTGGGAGCTGTTTGGCCTCGCCAAGAGTGAACCGAGCTCCTGTGCTTGGTTTGAACAGTCATTTTCTTGACAGTCTCCCTACAACATTAGAGAAGCTCTTCCTTTCAAGTATTTAATACCTTAAGATACCGTATTGTAATCAACATATTATACAGCATTGTGTACTTACAATTGCTCTTTCTGCCTTTCTACCTAGTTATTTCTTCTCTTTTCCAATAGGTCTATGACATCAAGTGGTTAAAAACTGCTGAATCCTTCTAAGTTCTATGTAGAAACAGGAAGTCTATTTTCCCAGAATGAGTCATCATCAGAATAACAATTCTACATAACTGCAAAGTCCGAGGCAGAGCACAGTCTAGTAGGATTATGCCCGGGAGTATGGATATTGCATACTTACAGTCAAATGACTGCCCACTCCCGTGTTACGATACTGGCATAGTACTGCTTTAAACTAGTGGCCGAAGGAGCACAAGCAGGAACAGCAAGCGGTAGTAGAAATTCTTGTAGTTAGCAAAAAGAGTTGTAGGAAACAATCTGTAGATAGGTGAGAACAGTCTGGGTAAGACTGTTCAGGAGCTTGGGGATTGAAAACTAGTCTAACAGCTAGACACAATACTCAAGTAATGAGTGAGAGATCCATGCAGCTTTAAGTTTGTCCAAACAGGAAACAAGATGGATCCCACAGGTTCAGAATCTGCCATCTTAGTAAAGGGCAATTGCAGAACCCCACAGCAATCTCCAGTGGTAAGGAGTGGGATTGCAGCAGAATTATTAAGGTGAAAAATAGCAACCACTTGTGGTCAAACTGTAGAAGAACAACTGGAATTCTGACATCCCGACACCGTCACAGAAGAATCCTCAAAGCATACACAAGTCTGCAGACTTGTAGCCTATGGCTAGACAAACCCTTTAAATCTAGTATCTATAGCTACTAAGCTTTACCCTGCTAACTAGAGTTGGTGCAAATCGATTTGCAGGACCCAGTTCATCGACCTCGTCAGTATTCTGCGGTTTACAACCTCATGGTTAATCAGAAGAAGAGCTGTGGATGCCGTCACATATTAGGCAGTTCTCAGGGCTCCCATTTAGCAATCACAGATATTTGACTTGGCCGATAAACCGGGTCCTGCAAATTGATTTGCACCAACTTTATTACTAACCCTACTACAAGCCATGAGAACTTTTTGTGCCGCCATGTGAAACATGAGATATATTGACTTCTTACTTTAGTTTTTCTAGTATTAATGTTGCATGCATTTTTAGTAAAGCTAGGGGAAAATGTTAATAATCTTATGATATTAGTGCCTTAGGTACATACATACTGTAGCAGAGATGTATAATCGAAGATGCACATGGGGACCCCGAGCCCTAATAACTGAACTACTCATATTTATTCTAATCCGATGAATTATAATTGTGATTGAGGCTTAGCACTACATTTGGGCATGCTTTTTTTGCTTTTGTTGGCGCGCCTCTTATGCTCACTGCAAAATATGATATACAATACAATATCAAATATAAGATTAAAAGGTTGTGTTAAAATTCAGTAAAAATTTATACTTGACAAGTTAAAAGTTTACATTCGTAAATCGTAAGGAATAATCAGTAGGCATAGCAACCTCAAAATATTTTTTTTTCTAGCTCTTTGGACTTTTTTTGCTCACTGTACTTAGACTTAAACTAGAGAAGAACTGGTGAAGGTTTTGCAAACCAGACTTCATCAAAATATAAATAAAGTCTGTGTCATTAGGACATCAAAAGTGGTTGGAAACATCTAAAACCTTAAAGGGTTTGTCCACGCTTAAGACATTAAAGACCTATCCTTTATATGGGTCATCAATATCAGATTGGTGAGGGTTTGAAGCTCAGCTATTTTCACCTCTGGTGGTGGGCATATGTCAATGGTGAAAAGTGCAACATAGATAAATATAGACATGGACAAGATGGGAATTCTGGGGCCTCTGGAAAGGTTACTGGGTCTTCAGGGTTGCACATTGGACAGGCTTGAGTTAAGGTCCATGCAGTCATGAAGGAAGGCGGAATTACTAGATGCTCATATGTGGCTCAAAAATATTCTCAGCGGAGAAATGCACGGAGAGCATAACATAGATAAATAAATGAACAACGCCAGGTTTTGTGATGCAGTCACTCTTGTTGTCAGAGGCTTTATGGCTTTCAAAGGGGCCACAAAAGGCCAATCGCCTGGAAGATGAATCGTAGCTGCAAGTGCAGACTCCGTAGAGAAAGGAACGGAAACGGCATGTGGGCATTGAAGTCGCTGCTCTAATAGATCTTTACACTACAGCTCTTATCCCACTGTAAGCATAAAAAGCAGCTGTCATTTTCTGCAGGTTGCAATGGGTTAAAGAGTCAGCAAACATGAAAGTTGAAAAATGATCATTCCATTAAATTATTGGGATCTTCATGATCCACTGGTTTGGATACTTTTAAAAGGAAGATGATTTTGGAGAGCAAAAACAATGTTTTAGTAAAAAATAATAAACTCTGTTACTCACCTGTTCCAGGTCTACTGCTAAGCTTTGCTTGCTCCTCCGGCGATCAGATCCTTCTGTGCTAGTGCACATCGAGTAACCATTGCAACTCACCTCTCGAGTATGTGCAGCTCTGCTACTTCACGGTGTCTGTCTACCAAATTGGTTGCGCTATTCCTGGGTGCTGTCCGCACATGTAATTCTGCATATGGTACTTGTTTGTTTACACAGCTCTACTGTTCCAAGGTGCTGTCTGCACAATAAAGTACCTGTATGTTTACACGACTCTGCTGTTCTAAGGTGCGTGTTCGTATATCCAGTTCTGCTAATCCTCACTCTTCAAGCAAATCCAGCTTAGCTGTTCCACATTTTATGTAGCCTACGTAACTCCACTGCATCTGCAATTCTGGTTCGTGTTGTTCACCATGACCTAAGGTTTGGGAATCCACCTTTCCAGGTGAACTCATAAAAAATATTTGTTATTTTTCTCTTTGTTGACCGCCTCCATTAAAGCTGCGTTTTCAGTGCGGCGACTGCACAGTTGTGGAACTCTATCAACCTGCAGATTAACCCCATATCTGCAGGTCAATAGTGTTTTTAATATAACAGATTCTCCTTAAAACTGGATGAGGAACAGCCAAAATCTGCTAAAAAGGCAGGGCGGCAGAGATGAAAAACACATAAACTGAAGACATACGGTACAGCAGTGCCATCAGCTTAGCACTGGCCGGGAGTAGTGGGACCAACTACAGCCATCTACTGTTCAGAGAAAGCTGTCCAGAAGTGGCCTTCACGGCAGAATTGCAGCTGAAAACCTCTAACCCCAAACCTTCTACATGGAAACAAGGACAAGGGACTAATCTCTTCAAGAAAAATAAGAACTGGGCTGCAGAGAAATGTCAGCAGGTACTCTGGATGGAGGAGTCAAAAAGTGAATTTTATTACTGTAAGGGAAAGAAATTTATTCTCAAAGGACTGGTGAGTGACACAATAATGAGCGTCTACAGGAGCAGTGATGTACGGTGGATGGTCCTGCAAGTTTGTGGCTGCATTTCAGCTAATGGAGTTGGGGATTTAGTGAGGATAAATGGTGTCCTCAATGCTGAGAAATTCAGGCAGATACTTATCCATCATGTAATACAATCAGGGAGGCGTCTAATTAGCTCCAAAATTATTTTGCAGCAGGACAACGATCCCAAACATTCAGCCAATGTCATTAAGAATGTGGAGTCCTGGAAGTGATGATCCGGCCTCTGCAGAGCCCAGATCTCACATCATCGAGTCTGTCTGGGATCACGTGAAGAAACTGAAGGATCCACACTAGCCTCATACACAGAAGTTCTGGGGTCAGTGCTCCAAGATGTTTGGAACAAACTCCTGCTGAGTTTCTTTAAAAACTGTAAGTGACTAGTGGCCAAGGAGAAGTGATGAAGGCAAAGGGTTGTCAAATATTGATCTGAATTAGACTTCCAATTTGCTTATTTACTGGCATTTAGTAATGTACAGGTGCTTCTCACAAAATTAGAATATCATCAAAAAGTTAATTTATTTCAGTTCTTCAATACAAAAAGTGAAACTCCTATATTATATAGAGTCATTACACACAGAGGGATCTATTATATAGAGTCATTACACACAGAGTGATCTATTATATAGAGTCATTACACACAGAGGGATCTATTATATAGAGTCATTACACACAGAGGGATCTATTATATAGAGTCATTACACACAGAGGGATCTATTATATAGAGTCATTACACACAGAGGGATCTATTATATAGAGTCATTACACACAGAGGGATCTATTATATGGAGTCATTACACACAGAGGGATCTATTTCAAGTGTTTATTTCTGTTAATGTTGATGATTATGGCTTACAGCCAATGAAAACACAAAACTCATTATCTCAGTAAATTAGAATACTTTATAACAACAGCTTGAAAAATGATTTTAAAATCCTCAATGTTGTCCTACTGAAATGTATGGTCAGTAAATGCCCTCAATACTTGGTCCGGCTCCTTTTGCATCAATTACTGCATCAATGCGGCGTGGCATGGAGGCGATCTGCCTGTGGTATTGCTGAGGTGTTATGGAAGCCCAGGTGGCTTTGATAGCAGCCTTCAGCTCGTCTGCATTGTTGGCTCTGGTGTCTCTCATCTTCCTCTTGACAATACCCCATAGATTCTCTATAATAGATTCACTATGGGATTAAGGTCAGGTGAGTTTGCTGCCAATCAAGCACAGTGATACTGTTGAGTGTAAACCAGGTATTGGTACTTTTGGCCGTGTGGACAGGGGCCAAGTACTGCTGGAGAATGACATTTCCATCTCCAAAAAGCTTGTCGGCAGAGGGAAGCATGAAGTGCTCTAAAATTTCCTGGTAGACGGTTGCGCTGAATTTCGTCTTGATAAGTGGACCAACACCAGTAGATGACATGGCTCCCCAAATCATCACTGATTGTGGAAACTTCACACTAGACCTCCAGCAGCTTGGATTGTGGCCTCTCCACTCTTCCTCCAGACCCTGGGACATTGATTTCCAAATGAAATGCAAAATTTACTTTCATCTGAAAACAACACCTTGGACCACTGAGAACAGTCCAGGTCTTCTTCTCCTTGTCCCAGGTAAAACGCTTCTGGCGTTGTCTATTGGTCATGAGTGGTTTGGCACAAGGAATGCAACACTTGTAGCCCATGTCCTGGATACATCTGTGTGTGGTGGCTCTTGAAGCAATGACTCCAGCAGCAGTCCACTTCTTGTGAATCTTCCCAAAATTTTTGAATGGCCTTTTCTTAACAATCCTTTCCAGGCTGCAGTTATCCCGGTTTCTTGTGCACCTTTTTCTACCACACTTTTTCCTTCCACTTAACTTTCCATTAATATGCTTGGATACAGCACTTTGTGAATAGCTAACTTGTTTAGCAATGATCTTTTGTAGCTTACCCTCTTTGTGGAGTGTGTCAATGACTGCCTTCTGGACATCTATCCAGTCAGCAGACTTCCCCATGATTGTGGAGCCTACTGAAACAGACTTAGGGACCTTTTTAAACGGGTAAGAAGCCTTTGCAGGTGTTTTTTGTTAATTATTCTAATTTACTGAGATAATGACTTTTGTGTTTTCATTGGCTGTAAGCCATAATCATCAACATTAACAGACATAAATACTTGAAATAGATCACTCTGTTTGTAATGACTCTATATAATATAGGAGTTTTTGTATTGAAGAACTGAAATAAATTAACATTTTGATGATATTCTAATTTTGTGAGAAGCACCTAAATATAGTACTATATACAGTGGCTTGCAAAAGTATTCACACCCCTTGACTTTTTACCTATTTTGTTACATTACAACCTGTGTTTAAATATTTTTGTAATCCAAATTGTGTGTGATGCATCAGCACTAGTGATGAGCGAGTATGTTCGGTTAACCCTTTCACCGAGTATACTCGGCTGAGCACCGAGTATTTATAGAATGCTCGGGCTTTAAGTTTTCTTCGCTCCATGAACATAATTTGCGACTGTTTGACAGATTTGACAAGTGTATTGAGCGAGGCCGAGCTCACTGGATTCCCTCCGGTCCCAGCTCAGAAACTGACTGAGTGACTGCAGACTTATTGATTTGGACCATACAACCCCTTTAACAACTTAGAGGCTGGGTTAGCAGACTCACAGCAGGCACTGAAGATGGTCTGTATACGCCTAGCAGACTGGTTGACCATCATTAGCATGTAGTGAAAGCAATTCCCAAAGATCATTTTTGGAGGCTCTGGAAGAGAAATGGACACATTGTATGGATACTTATTAGTGATGCGCGAGCATGCTCATTACTCGAGAATTACGAGCATGCTCAGGTGTTTCCTGAGTATCTTCAGCATGCTCGGGAGTTATGACTTGTTGCGCTGTGTGCATGATTTGCGACTGTTTGACAGCTTTAATACATGTGAGGAATGCCTGTTTTTCCAGCATTCCTCACATCTATTAAATCTGTCAAACAGTTGCAAATTATGTTCATGGAGCGATGAAAACTTAAAGCCCGAGCATTCTATAAATACTCTGTGCTCGGCCGAGTATACTCAACGAAAGGGTTAACCGAACATACTCGCTCATCACTAATCAGCACTAAATAGTGTATGTTGTTGAAGTGAAGTGAAAAAAATATAGGCATAAATTAAATTTATGGGATCAAATAACTAAAAATTGGCATGTACATATGTATTCACTAGTGTTGAGCATTCCGATACTGAAATATCGGGTATCGGCCGATAATCGCGGTATCGGAATTCCGATACTTAATTCCGATACATTTAGAATATCGTATACCGGAATCGGAAGTTCCCATAATGCAATGAGCCAGTTTCATTTTATTCAGCCAATGAGGATCCTAAGAAGTGTGGGCACATCCTGTTAGGCATGTAGGCATGTTAACTAATGGCATGGCTGTGATTGGCTGCTGAAATTATGTCATGATGCACAATAAAAGCCGCCGCCGCCATTTTGAGTTCACTCTGCTGTGAATTCAGTTAGGGATAGGACGCTGTTGTTCTGAGGGACAGTTTTAGCTGCCTATTTGCTCTATTCTGCTTTACCCAAGCTACTTTATAAATCGCTGTGCCTTGCAGCGCTAGTGCACAGTTCTCTGTGCTGTTCACCGCTGTCTGCAAGGTCTGTGTGTGTGAGTGCAGCTCACGCTGTAGTGTGTGCTTCAGCCAAGTCTGGTTGTAGTGCGCTCAGCGTGCGTCACTGCCTCATACATTGTCCTTTTTTGCTAATTGATCATTTTTCCTGATTTCTCCTATTAGTGTGGTGGTTCCATCCGTATTCAGCCAAATTGGTTCCAAACACACTATATAGGAGTAGATAGAGGAGCCTTTCAGCAGCATTGTGCCCTGCAGCCCCAGCCAGATTAGTATTAGCCTAGTTTTTGTAGCCACATCTATTGCATTGTAGGTTACCTTCTTGCATTGTAATAGCTACAAAAAGTTTGTGATACCATCGGTATTACAACTTTGGGCACATCCAGTGTCTTTTTGTGACCAAAAAAACCTAAATAAAGTTCACCAAACACTTCACTTTACAGTTGTGTAGGCCACATTAGCTCATATTAAAGTCTAGTCCACACTTTATAAAATTAGTGTTTCTTATACCTGTTAGCAGCTGTTCAGGAATAAGCACACTAAGCCCTTAGTACTTTTCTGCCTATCTTTATCAGTCTACCAAGATGAAGAAGGCAGGGAGTAAGGCATGTGGTCGTGGTTGTGGAGTTTCTACAGGGAGAGGACGTGAGGATTCTGTGCCTGCAGGGAGAGGACATGGGGATTCTGTGTCTGCTGCGGGCACCAGTGACTCAGCATCCCCCAGTTTTACCAGGGAACAGTCCTTTATGCGCAGCTTTGTAGGAGCTAGCCGTACCTCACTGCTGCGGGAGGACCAAATTGAAGCTGTTGTCGGATGGATGGCAGCTAACGCATCGACTTCAATTAGTTCCAGATCCTTTCAGAACTGAAGAGCACCCATCTGTCTCTTCACCACCTGCCAAATTGCCCAGGCAGTCAGAGAGCCCTGGACAGGAGTCATCTCTATTTCTGTTCTCTGAATCTCTTGGCTTTGGAAAGAGGGGGCCAGCCAAGCAGAATTCGAGAATTTGAAGAAGAGGTAGTATGCAGTGATGAGCAACCGTTTTGTCTCTATGAATCTGAAGAGGCGGGTGGGCCAGTGCCTATGGTCAGCAGCACACCTCAGTACGCATCTAATGATGAGACTCAGGTGCCACTTTCTGGTGCGTACTGTGCTGTCGAGACTACCAAGGAGAAGCAGTTGTTTGAAGAGGGTGGTGTAGATGATAAGGTCCTTGACCCATCATGGTGTGAGGGACAGGAAGGTGGTGGGAGCAGCTCTGAGGAAGAGATTCCCCGAACGGCCCAAAAAGGAGGGAGAGGGAGTGAGCAGACTAGGTTGCCTGTAGCCTCCACTTCGGCACCCATTAGGAGCATGGCTCTTCCAAAATCCAAAGTGGGCGCTCCCAAGACTTGCAGTGCCTGGTCCTTTTTTGACACAGTTGCAGATGACATTTGCTTTGTCAAATGCAAGCTGTGTAATCAGAAGGTGAAAAGAGGGAAAAGTGTCAGCAACCTCAATACCACAAATATGTGGAAACATGTGCAGACCAAGCATGTGGTGGAGTTACAAAAACACACTGAAGACCTAGGCCAGCCTACAGCGCCACCTACCACCTCTTCAGCTTGTGTTGTAGCCTCTTCCTCCAGCTCACACACAGCTGCTTCGGCTTCCTCACAGGATCACCATGGAAGAACCTCCGGCACTGTTGTACAGAGACACAGTGTAATTCTACCCACAGTATCACTTTCCCTTTCATCCTCACACTCCCTGGCCAGTCTACAGCCATCGTTAGCACAGGCATGGGAAAAAAAGGCGCCAATACACGGCAAACCACCCCCGAGCACAGGCTCTGAATGCTGGCATTGCTAAACTACTGGCCCTTGAAATGCTATCATTCAGGCTGGTGGAGACTGACACCTTCCGTAACTTTATGGCATTGGCAGTCCCACAATACAACGTGCCCAGCCGCTTTTATTTCAGCAGGCAAGCCGTCCCTGCCCTGCAACAGCATGTGGAGGGAAAAATTAAACATGCGCTACAAAACGCCGTCAGTAGCAAGGTCCACCTGACCACCGATGCGTGGACCAGTAAGCATGGACAGGGACGATACCTTTCTCTCACTGCCCATTGGGTAAATGTTGTGGAGCCGGGTACAGATCTTGAGAGTGGCTCTGTACGTGTTCTGCCAACTCCAAGGATTGCAGGAATCCAGTCTGTACACATTGACTGCTCCTCATACTCCAGTTCCTCTGAATCAGCGCTGCAGGAGCCATCACGGTCTACCTCCACATCGACCCATGAACGGTTACCTGTTATGATGACCGATATGAGCAAAGACATGGCCAAACGTCAACAGGCCATATTAAAATTAATTTCTTTGGGAAATCGAAGACACACAGCGCAGGAGCTCTGGAATGCCATCAAGCAGCAGAGTGACGTGTGGTTTGTGCCAATTAATCTCCAGCCAGGCATGGTAGTGTGTGACAATGGCCGAAATCTGGTGGCAGCTCTGGGCCTAGGCAACCTCACTCACATCCCATGTCTGGCACTTGAGCTCAACTTGGTCATGCAGAGTTTTTGAGGGACTATCCGGATCTTGATGCACTGCTGCACAAGGTCCGCATAGAGTGCGCTCACTTGCGGCGTTCCAGCAACGCAAGATCGCGCATTGCTGCTCTGCAGCACCGATTACTTCATCTGGAACATCGCATCATATGTGACCTACCCACTAGGTGGAATTCAGCATTACATATGTTGGAGAGGTTGTGTGAGCAGCAGGCAGCAGTAATGGAGTACCAGCTGCAGCAGGCGCAAACAAGTCGCAGTGCGCGCCGTTCACACTTCACCACCACTGAGTGGGCCTCTATGAAGGACATTTGCCACGTTTTGCGTGCCTTCGATTATTCCACGCGGATGGCGAGTGCAGGTGATGCACTAGTCAGCATGACTATCCCCCTTATCTGCCTGCTTGAAAAAAACTGCAAGCACTAAGGGAGAAGGTTTTGGAAGAGGTGGAGGATGAGGATTCACAAATGCCATCTGCTTGTGTACAGTCTGCGCAACGTGGTTCCTCACAAAGGCCTAGGCAGGGGACACTTTGTGAGGAGGATGAGGAGGAGTCAATGGAGGAGGAAGACATCTGTCCAGAGGAGGGAGGTACACAATGCTCTAGTAGTCAGTATCTAGAGGGAGGGTGGAGTGATGCAGAGCAGGCCGAGATCACGCCTCAAGCAGGGGACAGCGTTTCTTGGCCAGTTGGCAGTCTGCAGCACATGGTTGATTTCATGCTGCAGTGCCTGAGAAACTACCGCCGCATCGCCCACATTCTCAACACGGCTGATTATTGGGTGTCCACCCTCCTAGATCCTCGCTACCCGGACAACTTACAAAGCCTCATTACACCGTTGAACCGGGAGCGTAAAATGCGGGAGTACCAAGACGCACTGGTGCATTCCATCATGTTCTCCATTCCAACCAAGAGCAGTGCTGCTAGAGCTTTACAAAGCAGCTCAGTGCGTCGAGGCAGTGGAGGAAGCTCTGCACAAAGAGGGAGCAGAAGCAGCGCCTCAGCACAAGGCAAGACCAGTATGGCCCAGATGTGGCAAAGTTTTGTGTCCCCGCCGCCACAAATGTCTACACCATCACAGACGGCTCCAGTCAGCAGGAGGCAACGTTTCCGTCAGATGGTGACAGACTACATGTCTTGCCCTCTCAGTGTACTCCCAGATGGCTCTTCCCCTTTCAAGTTTTGGGTCACTAAGCTGGATACATGGCCAGAGCTTAGCCAGTATGCATTGGAGGTGCTGGCTTGCTCTGCTGCTAGTGTATTATCGGAACGCGTCTTTAGTGCTGCAGGTGGTGTACTAACAGACCATCGCATGCGCCTATCCTCTGATAACGTTGACCGCCTTACTTTTCTGAAAATGAACAAGGCCTGGATCTCGCATGAATTTGCCAGTCCTCTTCCAGAATAAATAATTGGTTGGCAACAGTATCCAGGTCTTCTGTTGTGTTCATGTTTCTACCACCTGAACTGTAATCCCTGAGCTTCAACACTGTCAGTTGCTGCTCAGATGTGCCGTCTTCACAGTCAACACTTGCTCCAGTGTTATTGGGGTTCAGTAACGTCAGCTGATCCCCAGCTGTGTGTCCGGCAAATTCTTCTGCTCTGTCAACATCCACTGTACTACTAATTTAAAACTTGCTCCAATTACACCTCTGGCTCCTCTGTTTTTAGTATTTATCCTGGGCTCCAACACCGCTAGTTGCTGCTCAGAAGTGCCGTCTGCACAGTCAACGCTTGCTCCAGTGTTATTGGGGTTCAGTAACATCAGCTGATCCCCAGCTGTGTGTCCAGCAAATTCTCCTGCTCTGTCCACATCCACTGTACTACTAATTTAAAACTTGCTCCAATTTCACCTCTGGCTCCTCTGTTTTTAGTATTTACCCTGGGCTCCAACACCGCTATTTGCTGCTCAGAAGTGCCGTCTGCACAGTCAACACTTGATGCCGTGTCATTGGGGTTCAGTAACGTCAGCTGTTCCCATGCTGTGTGTCCAGCAATTTCTCCTGCTCTGTCCACATTCTCACTACTACAGATTTTAAAGTTGCTCCAATTGCACCTCTGGCTCCTCTGTTTTCAGTATTATCCCTGAGCTCCAACACCACCAGTTGGCACTCAGAAGTGCCGTCTGCACAGTCTACACTTGCTGCCGTGTTATTGGGGTTCAGTAACGTCAGCTGTTTCCCTGCTGTGTGTCCGGCAAATTCTCCTGCTCTGGCCACATCCACTGTACTACTAATTTAAAACTTGCTCCAATTATACCTCTGGCTCCTCTGTTTTTAGTATTTACCCTGGGCTCCAACACCGCTAGTTGCTGCTTAGAAGTGCCGTCTGCACAGTCAACACTTGCTGCCGTGTTTTTGGGGTTCAGTAACGTCAGCTGTTCCCCTGCTGTGTGTCCGGCAATTTCTCCTGATCTGTCCACATTCTCACTACTACAGATTTTAAAGTTGCTCCAATTACACCTCTGGCTCCTCTGTTTTCAGTATTGTCTCTGAGCTCCAACACCGCCAGTTGGCGCTCCGAAGTGCCGTCTGCACAGTCAACACTTGCTGCTGTGTTATTGGGGTTCAGTAACGTCAGCTGTTCCCCTGCTATGCGTCCGCAATTTCTCCTGCTCTGTCCACATTCTCACTACAACAGATTTTAAATTTGCTCCAATTACACCTCTGGCTCCTCTGTTTTCAGTATTATCCCTGAGCTCCAACACCACCAGTTGGCGCTCAGAAATGCCGTCTGCACAGTCAACACTTGCTGCCGTGTTATTGGGGTTCAGTAACGGCAGCTGTTCCCCAGCTGTGTGTCCGGCAATTTCTCCTGCTCTGTCCACATTCACACTACTAGTCTACTACTGATTTTAAAGTTGCTCCAATTAGGCCTCTGTCTCCACTCTGTTTTCAGTATTTACCCTGGGTTCCAGCACTGCCAGCTGTTTCCCAGCAGTGTCTTTGGCACGGGTACTCCCTCCTGCCCAGCCTGTTTCCAGCACGCCAGCTGTTTCCGGGTAGTGTCAACGTCACTTTGCTTCCAAAGCGTTGTCCTGTCGTGTTGCGGTCAGGTTAGCCGACTCTATGGTGCCTGCAGTTTAAGTGACTCCTACGTGGGCTGCGGGATCTGGCAATGAAGGCTGGTTCCATAGTGCCAATAGGACAAGCAGCCACTGTAGGACTGTGGGTTTCGGTAACTGCGACCAGCTCGCGGCCTTGCAACTTTTTTTTTCATGGGTACCTTCTGCTACCCATCCGAGTTCCAGTACCGTCAGCTGGTTCTCGGCAGTGCCTTTGGCTTAGGTGCCTCCTTCTCCGTATCCAAGTTCCACCAACGTCTGCTGGTCCTTGGTAGTGCTTTCTGGCACAGGTACCTCCTGCTTAGTAATCGAGTTCCAGTACCGTCAGCTGGTCCTCGGTAGTTCCATTGGCTCTTCTACCTTCTGCTACCCATCCGGGTTCCAGTACCGTCAGCTGGTTCTCGGCAGTGCCTTTGGCTTAGGTGCCTCCTTCTCGGTATCCAAGTTCCACCAACGTCTGCTGGTCCTTGGTAGTGCTTTCTGGCACAGGTACCTACTGCTTAGTAACCGAGCTCCAGTACAGTCAGCTAGTTCTCGGTAGTTCCATTGGCTCTTGTACCTTCTGCTACCCATCCGGGTTCCAGTACCATCAGCTGGTTCTCGGCAGTGCCTTTGGCTTCAGTGCCTCCTTCTAGGTATCCAAGTTCCACCAACGTCTGCTGGTCCTTGGTAGTGCTTTCTGGCAAAGGTACCTCCTGCTTAGTAATCGAGTTCCAGTACCGTCAGCTGGTCCTCGGTAGTTCCATTGGCTCTTGTACCTTCTGCTACCCATCCGGGTTCCAGTACCATCAGCTGGTTCTCGGCAGTGCCTTTGGCTTAGGTGCCTCCTTCTCCGTATCCAAGTTCCACCAATGTCTGCTGGTCCTTGGTAGTGCTTTCTGGCACAGGTACCTCCTGCTTAGTAACCGAGTTCCAGTATCGTCAGCTGGTTCTCGGTAGTTACATTGGCTCTTGTAACTTCTGCTACCCATCCGGGTTCCAGTACCGTCAGCTGGTTCTCGGCAGTGCCTTTGGCTTAGGTGCCTCCTTCTCGGTATCCAAGTTCCACCAACATCTGCTGGTCCTTGGTAGTGCTTTCTGGCACAGGTACCTCCTGCTTAGTAACCGAGTTCCAGTACCGTCAGCTGGTTCTCGGTAGTTTCATTGGCTCTTGTACCTTCTGCTACCCATCCGGGTTCCAGTACCGTCAGCTGGTTCTTGGCAGTGCCTTTGGCTTAGGTGCCTCCTTCTTGGTATCCAAGTTCCACCAGCGTCTGCTGGCCCTTGGTAGTGCTTTCTGGCACAGGTACCTCCTGCTTAGTAACTGAGTTCCAGTACCGTAAGCTGGTTCTCGGTAGTTCCATTGGCTTTTGTACCTTCTGCTACCCATCCGGATTCCAGTACCTTCAGCTGTTTCTCGGCAGTTCCTCAGCCTTCTTGTACCTTCTGCTACATTTTCAAGTTCAAGCTTTTTGAAATGGTTCTTGGTAATCACTCTCGATCTCCCTGGCGAGGACCCTAAATACGAGGACCCTGAAGACCACCCCGAAGAAGATGAGGACCCTGAAGACGAGGACCCTGAAGTCGAGGACCCTGAAGACCACCCCAAAGAAGACGAGGACCCCGAAGATGAAGACCCTGAAGACGAGGACCCTGAAGACCACCCTGAAGAAGACGAGGACCCCGAAGACAAGGACCCTGAAGACCACCCCGAAGAAGACGATGACCCCGAAGACGAGGACCCTGAAGACGAGGACCCTGAAGACCAACCCAAAGAAGATGAGGACCCCAAAGACGAGGACCCTGAAGACGAGGACCCTGAAGACGAGGACCCTGAAGACCACCCCGAAGAAGACGAGGTCCCCGAAGACGACGACCCTGAAGACGAGGACCCTGAAGACCACCCCGAAGAAGACGAGGACCCCGAAGACAACGTCCCTGAAGACGAGGACCCTGAAGAAGACGAGGACCCTGAAGACGACGACCCTGAAGACGACGACCCTGAAGACCACCCCGAAGAAGACCAAGAAGATGACCCTGAAGAAGATGACCAAGAGGACAAAGAACAAGAAGATAACCACGAAGATACAGAAGAACAAGAGACAAAAAAACAAGAAGTAGAAGTACAAGAAGCTGCAGAACAAAAAACGGAAGAACATTAAGCATAAGACTAAAAATCAGAGCAAAAGATATTATCTAAATTATAAGCAGAAGAAGACTAAGCAGTGCATGGGGATGAGTCCGTTCCTCCTTGTGGTGCCCCTGTAAAAGACCTGCTGCTGCAGGCCAAACTGAACGCGGACAAATCCTGTTGTAAATCGTTTGTGACGGGCAGAATGAAAGGTGTAATTTTCAAACTTTTATAGATAACAACTACAGGAATGCCTGTCACAAATAAGAATATGATGAAGAAGAAGAATATGAAGAAGATGAAGAAGTAGAATATGAAGAATAATAGTTGAATAAGAAGAATATGAAGAATGTAAAAAAAAAGAATAATTCGAAGAAGGTGAAGAAGAAAATGAAGAAGGTGAAGAAGAAGTTGATGAAAAAGATGCTGATGCTGAGGATGATGAAGGAGTAAGTGTGGGAGAAGTAAAAAAGAAGGTGAAGAGCATGGAAGTAGTGAAACATAAATATCTGACAAAATATAAAAAAACTTAACATAGTCAATATTTCTGTAACTCAGAACGTCTTAAAAAAAAAATTAATTCCTGCTATTCCATTTGATTGGGCTAAACCTCTATGCCTTTATTTTCTCCCCAACCTCACCCAATACATTCTACATTATTCTTAGTTGTTTTCCTTCATGTAGAATTAACCTACACGGAAAGAAAGGGTTTATTTTCATTCCGATATTTGTGTCCCATTGACTTGCATTGGTTTCCGGTATCGGAATAGGCGATATCCGATATTTTTTGGGTATCGGTCCGATACAATCCGATCCGATATTTCTCGATATCGGAAGGTATCGCTCAACACTAGTATTCACCCATTTTGCTAGGAAGCCCCTATAAATTTCTGGTGCAAGCAATTCCCTTCAGAAGGCACATGCTTAGCGATAGGACGCCCCCTGTGTGCAATCCAACTGTCACCTGGTCTGTCTGTATATATACACCATTTCTGAAAGGCCAAAGAGGCTGCAGAACCCTTAAGCAAAAGTTGCTACTAACCTAGCAACACCATGAAGACCAAAGAGATCTCCAAACAAGTCAGGGACAAAGTTGTTGAGAAGTACAAGTCAGGGTTGGGTTATAAAAAAAAATCTCAATCTCTGATGATCCCCCGGAGCACCATCAAATCCATTTAATATCAAATGGAAAGAACATAGTACCACAACAAACCTGCCAAGAGAGGGCAGCCCACCAAAACTCTCAGCCCGGGCAAGGAGGGGATAAATCAGAGAGGCAACACAGAGATCAAAGGTAACCCTGAAGGAGCTGCAGAGTTCCCAAGCAGTGAATGGAGTATCTGTCCATACAACCAAAATAAGCTGTACACTCCATAGAGGTGGCATTTATGAAAGAGTGGGCAGAAAAAAGCCTTTACTTACACACAAAAATTGTATGGTTCATTCCAAAAGACATGTGGGAGACTCCCCAAATACATGGAGGAAGGTGCTGTGGTCAGATGAGACCAAAATTTAACTTTTTGGCCACCAAGGTAAACACTATGTCTGGCGCAAAAACAACACAGCTCATCACCCCAAGAACACCATCCCCACAGTGAAACATGGTGGTGGCAGCATCATGCTGTGTGGATGTTTTTCGGCAGCAGGGAAATGGAAAATGGTCTGAGTCAAGGGGAAGATGGATGGTGAGAAATACAGGGATATTCTTCAGTAAAATATGTTTCAGTCTGCTAGTGATTTCAGACTGGGACGAAGGTTCACCTTACAACAAGACACCAGAGCATAAGAAACATATAAAAAATAAGAAAATCCTTATACTCACCCTTCACTCACCTGTATGCCTCCTCCGCTACTCACAACCATCAGTCCAATCCTCGCTGCACCTTCTGATCCTCTGCCGCTCAGGAGGGTTCTCAGCATGCATGCGGGCGGTCACTGTGGTGAACACCATAACGTCATCATGATGTCATGATGCTTGGCAAATCCCTCAGAAGGGCCTCACTATGAGTTTGAGAGGCCCCAAAATTTCAGAGCGAGCACTGGGGGATCAGAAAATGTTGCAAGGACTGGTGAAGTGGTGGTGAGTAGTGGAGGGGCCGGAGAGGTGAGGGGTGAGTATAAGGATTTTCATATTTTTTTAGATTTTCCGTTTCTTGTGCTCTGGAGTCTGTTTTTTTTTTTCTTTATGGCCCTTTATGGTTCTGAAAAATATAATTTTGCTGAATCCGGGCAGAAGCAAATTATCAAGAAAATCTACATTTTGATGAATGAGATCATTTTTGACACATGGTAAGGTTTTAATACTAGAGGATAGGACCATCCCGGTTGGGTACACTCGTCTCTGGTGGGATAGCTTTTACCCTTTTTTGATCAAAAATATATTACTAAATTGCATTTCCTCTAAGGGTAGACCCTTCAAGCATCAGACTTGGGATTCTTCACCTAGATCGCATGAAGCAGTATAATAAATATAGACTAAAAAATAAATAAATAAATAAATACTTATCCGACCATTACCATCTTTGAACAGATCCCCTCCAGGCCTCAAAGTTCTGCTCTGACTTCAGTCACAGCAGGTCTTTAGTCAGCTTAAGAGCACCCATTCAGTCTTCAGAAAACTCCAGTGCTGATTAAGCCATTCTATGTGATGATGGCTCCAAATGATGCATTATATAATATTGCATGTGGAGGCAGAAAAGTCTGGTGTGACAATACAGCTTCTAATCTTAATCAGCTAGACGTTTATATTTATTAAGCCAAGAGAAATACCCTATTGTGTGTGTTGACTTGTGAATGTATGTGTGATTCTATGGCTGGTCAAGAAGGACAGATCAGTGTTTGTGTATCCCTCTGATTGTTGCCTTATATTGGATCTGTGAACAATGAAGTTTGTTAATATGCTAATTACATATTATACTAACGCCAGCTGAATGTTGATTTAAAGAGCCCCCTGCTATACCAACTATGTAAATTGATTAGCTCAAACAATGAGACCTGAGTGAGTCCTGCACCTTTGCCTCTGACCGGTGAATGATGACCTTAGCCACATCAGCTTAAGAGCACCCATTCAGTCTTCAGAAAACTCCAGCGCTGATTAAGCCATTGAAGGTGATTATGGTGCCAAACGATGCATTTTATAATATCGCATGTGGAGGTAGCAAAGACTGGATTGGACCAGTGAAGAAGGCCAAAGACCCAATCAGACTGAAGAATGGACTGAGCAGTGAGCTATGTGTATAAAGTGGTGGACTTGGAGAAGTCCATATCATTTTTTAAAACTTTTTTTTGAACCCTTTTTGGCCCTCTTGAATCCAGCCAGCCAGCATTTTGCTGAATTTGTGCAAATCCAATTTTTTTTTGTGAAATTCAATGCAAATTCAATTCACCTCAACTTGATTAACTCTTTTTTTGCCATAAGTTTACAAGATAGGGACAACCCCCTTTTAAGTCTTCTTGTTAAGCCCGACCATCGTTAATTCCTGTTCACGGTCTCCAAGAACAGTATTATTTTTTTATTTGTTATTTTTTAAATGAACAGACTGAGATGTAATTAATTAGAAAAATAGTATTGGTCAAGGTTTTGTAGCACAATATTGTACAGCTGCCTCTATTATCGAGTCATCGCTCCACATATGGTCGAATTTATCTCGTGTTGCCTTGATTCATTCTGCTGATTAACTGGGGTCTTTTGGACAAACGACTGCTTCTATCTATGAAGAGGGTCCTTGTTACCTCCTACATACAGTAAAATAGTTGACTAGTTTTGGGGTTTGGCCATAGAGTTGATCTGGTCTTGCTAAAGACGGGGCACGGAGAGATCTTTTTGTTTTCACACTAGATGTAATATCTGCTGTAGTTACATTCAGCAAAACCACAAAGACAATTATTCTGTTTATATCATATATCACTTAATGGTGAAACTCGTAAATTAGAAGCCGAGTCCTAGGTAGCTTTACAAATAAATCACAAGAGCAACATTCCGGGATCGTAAAACCTGAACGCACCTTGACATCCTACACATAAAGTCTTGGTGGTGGTGAAGTCATTGTAGATGTCCCCAGATGCAGAGCACAAGACGATGATTCCTTCGGTGTTTTTGGCTGCTTCGCTCACAACAATGTCACTGTCACCGTGATTAATTGCTAGCTGTACAGATAAGAAGGGAGCTCAGGGAGGGAAATGTCTATATGGCTGGATAAGAAAGCTCGAATCTGCAGTGACGGAACGAAAAGAAGATATTTCACTAAAAACACTTTCATGATTCATAGGTTAAGAAAATCCCAGACAAATATATAAGAAAAAAATTGGAACAGCACCATCTATAATAACTATGGGTGCAAAACCTCCCAAACAATAATCCGTTTATAAGATAGATAGAAGTAATAAAAATAAAAATGAGACAGCACTCCAAAAAATGGTGCTGTCACAACCAAAACGTTGTCACACCATATAGGCTCATAAAGTCCACTTGTTTCACAATCATTTTTTGAGTGCTGTCTGCTTTTTGTTATTTCCATAGATGGATAGATAATAGATAGAGATAGATATTAGATAGATAATAGATAGATAGATAATAGATAGAGAGATAGATAGATAATAGATAGATAATAGATAGATAATAGATAGATAATAGATAGATAGATAATAGATAGATAGATAATAGATAATAGATAGATAGATAATAGATAATAGATAGATGATAGATAGATAGATAGATAGATATTAGATAGATAATAGATAGATAATAGAAAGATAGATAGATAGATAGATAATAGATAGATAGATATTAGATAGATAATAGATAGATAGATATTAGATATATAATAGATAGATGATAGATAGATAGATAGATAATAGATAGATAGATAGATAGATAATAGATAATATATAATAGATAGATAGATAGATAATAGATAGATATTAGATAGATAATAGATAGATAGATAATAGATAGATAATAGATAGAGAGATAGATAGATAATAGATAGATAGAAGATACATAGATATTAGATAGATAATAGATAGATAGATAATAGATAGATAATAGATAGAGAGATAGATAGATAATAGATATATAGAAGATAGATAGATAATAGATAGATAATAGATAGATAGAAGATAGATAGATATTAGATAGATAATAGATAGATATTAGATAGATAATAGATAGATAATGGATAAATATTAGATAGATAATAGATAGATAGATAGATAATAGATAGATAATAGATAGATAGATAGATAATAGATAGATAATAGATAATATATAATAGAAAGATAGATATTAGATAGATAATAGATAGATAGATAATAGATAGATAATAGATAGATATGAAGTAGAAAGATATTAGATAAATAGATAAGAGATAGTTAAATAGATAGGAGATAAATATTAGATAGATAATAGATAGATAACAGCTAGATAAATAGATATATAGATATATATTAGATAGATAATGGATAGATAGATAACAGATAGATGATAGATAATAGATAATATATCGATAGATAGACAATAGATAATAGATAGATAATAGATAGATAATAGATGATAGATAATAGATAGATAATAGATAGATAATAGATAGATGATAGATAATAGATAATAGATCGATAGATAGATGATAGATAATAGATGACAGATAATAGATAGGTAATAGACAGATAATAGATAGATCTATTAATAGATAGATAATAGATAGACACTGTAGATAGATAGATTGATTCTATTATCTATCTATTGTCTATCTATCGATCTTTCTATCCATCTGTAACTTTCATATTTTTCCATTATTTTCATACTTATCTGACTGTGATAACATCGCACACGTTCCGACCCTGGTGGCTTCTGCTCCTGACAGATGTTCTTCCTGATGCTGGGATTGAGCGGCGCAGACGTCCCACTGTGCCGTATTCATCAGTTCCATCCCACCATGAAATGTTTGTGTAACTGTCATTTTTAAAAGAAATACCTATCCAGTGGAAATGTGCAGCCATCCCTCATGTAGCCCACCCCGGCCCGCCAGCCACAGCGATCAATCTGGACAATAATTTACAAGAAGCATCCATTCATCTGGGAGCAGGGGGTGACAGTTCATAGTTGCTAAGGATTACGCGTTCTAGCATAATGGATGATGGTGCGATAGATTCTAGGCCAAACTATCCATTTATAATCTACATAGCTCAACAGTGATATATCAAGTAAAACTCTGAGACACAAGTAATATGTATATATATATATATATATATATATATATATATATATATATATATATACAGTATACACATACATATATATGTGTCTGTATTACAAGTACATACTACAGAATATATTTTTATTATATTAGTCAAAAACATAAACATTGTTTTGCTATCCGCCAACTAAAACAGGTAATTTGTGATACAGCAATTAGTGGGAAAATTAAAAACTATCTTTAATAGATTCAATATTAATACACTGACACAATAACGATTGGAATATCTATGCGTCTTAATAAATTGTGTCAGTAACCTCTATTTGAGTAGTAAGATGATGAAATATATGTCTCTATAAAAAATATACAAAAGGTAGTATATATAACCAGGCAGTCAGAAGGTCACTGGTAAAATACTGGAGGGGAAACATGTGTCACTAAGGATGTTAGCCTAAGTGATATGAACCTGGAAAAATGCTCCAGCACACTATGTGCTGAGAGGGGTTAATTAGCCATGTTAAGGGCTGGGTTTTTGTGAACAGCTTAAGTTTGAGTGGGAGACTTTTCACCATATCTCCACCCCAGAGTGTGGTCAAGAAGGTGAATGTGGATCCTTTGGACTCATTCAGTGTTCGGTGTGTCTGGAGATGAGAGCACCAGAGCTGTGCTTTTATTAAAGAGAACTGAACCTTGTTGTTTTGTGCCCCGGAGCACTGTACTGTATGCTATTTTGCTTTTCCCGTTATGCCAGAAGGGCTGAGTTTGACTAATTTTGGACTGGTTTATGCAGTACATTTTTTAATAAACCAGTTGAAAACTTAAATGGAAAGTGTTCCTGTGACTACCTCTATTTAAAGTGGAATGTTCCCACAGAAGCTGGTCGCAGAAAACTGTGTGCTATGACGTCTTCCATACACAGCAGAGAGAAATGGCTTCTTGCTCTTCATTCCTTCTTTAGCAAATAGACAGAAGGATTAGCAGCATGGAGGGAAATAAACAGTGGCGCTGAGCTTTGTGGATATGAATCAAGCTCTGGGAGAGGTAAAAGCCTAACTAGAAAGCTCAGGATGATCTTTCTGTGACCCCTTTCTGCATTTTTTCCTTAGTCTTTTCCTCACTCCTCCTCACATGTAAGGACCCACAAGGTGAGGTGGATCCCCTAAGCCCCATCTCTGGATGGAAACACGAACAAACAGCATTGATACAGAACGTTGGAAGGCATGTGAGAAGCGAGGACTAGAAACACTCAGGAGTCTCAGGAGCAGCAGGATGGATGAAGTGGAACTCAACAGAGAAGGAAGCAAGTTAAAGCACAGTGTGCACAGAAGGTGGTGGACACCAAACTAAATTCTAGAGTCTTGATCCCAAGACACAGGTATGCATCAATGGCCCCTAAAAAGGTCTAGGTAGATGATGTCATTGATCCAGACCGGGCAACTTGCAAATCCTGACATGGAGCACAACTGAGGGCAGTGGATCCAGGAGAGTGGCGCGATACCTGGGATAGATACGTAACATCACACCTCCCATCTACATACAGCATTATAGGATGTGTAACCTGACACATCAGTGTACTGGCAAAGCTTATGGCCTTGAGCAATATGGAGTTGAGCTGTTTTTTCTTAAGAGTGGATGGTGAACTCAGGAGACAGGGGGAGAAAAAGTGGCTCATAAGTGGAAAAATATGTATATTTTTCTGATAGGATATATTACAAAGTTTCTTATATCAACTTGTAATATTGAGTTATGCAGTGACCTTTCAAAGTGTTTTATGCCCTATTTCCGGCATAAACACTCTGATGAGTAGCCCCAGTTGCCTATAATGTTTCCTTGGCGTCATGTGTGCTGCCCATCATGAAAGGAGTCAATGTCAAGGAGAAGTGGTACCCAACAATAGTGGAAATTGGTGTTGGAGTGAGGACAGTAGACTTTATTACATACATTACGTCAGTGGATCAATCTTGGCATGCCGTCCTTATGGCTGTGGTAGCAACGGGTGCACTATATTTAATTTTTTTTGTATCAGATGTTAGTGAGTGAAGTACTGATGTTGTGGTACAACAAAAAGACAGAGTTGTTTTTCTCAAAAAGTGGCAACCATGGAGAATTTACAGAAGCAAACAATGTCCAAGCATATGACAAATTTAATCTTTCTTGAAAAGGCCCCTCTGCCCCGGACATTAAGTACAACTGTACCTTTCAAATATTTAATCACCAAACCTATCGTCCTCTTTTTGTGCAATTTTTGAGAAATGCATCTCTATTTTTCTATTCTTCCTCTGTCCCAGTTCTTCTATCATAGATATTAGTTGGACCTTGTCTCACCATGAGGCTATTGAAGAAGTATCAGTGATTTTCTGTTTCATAGGCATAAGAAGTATAACTGCTGTAAGAAAGGTGTGTGACAAGGTCACGTTAGGTGTGAAATTATGTGACATCCAGAGAAGGATTCATTACAGGAGAGCACAGGTTGTGTTAACGTTATCTCTCACCTCTCTCTCGAAAGGTTGCATTTTCGGGCGACGCCATCATATCTGGGATCTCGTATCTCTCTGCTGCTCGCATCTGCAACATTTGTTTGAGTTAGTTAAGCTTTTTGTAAATTTTAACAATAAAGAGCTCTGTTACCTTCTACCTACGTTTCAGATCATTTTGGGAGATGTGCGCGAAGGCAATGGTTTTGCTTTTAGAGATCAAAACATCTTTAGAGGTGGAGGAGTTGGTAAAAAAGGGTTTGTCTGCTTTATTTTTTTTCCAACAGGAGTGTTGGAAATGTGGTTGTGTGCCACTTACTTTTGACCCTGCAAAACTGCTAAAAAATAATACATGAATAAATGATACCTTTCTGTAGAGGTTTTGTAGCAGCATGCCGGAGAAGCTGGAGGTTTTTATCGAACATGCTTAGACTGCATTAGCTAGTACAGAAATGCCCTAGACTCTACAACAGATGCTCCTCAACATCTTTCCTCTGTTTTAGACTGGGGTCACACACAACCTTAGATTCTCTCATCCGATTATGGCAATGACATTCTGATCAAACTCTGATCCGAGTTTGATCCGAGTGTCAGCTTAGTGCTATCTGATTCTATCGCAAGAGAAAATCATAGCAGAGGTCAGGAGAAGATGGAGAACAAAATTTCTCCCTCTTCTCCAAGGTGTGAGCTCACGGAAAGCGGATATCACTCAGAGGTCAAAACGCAAATAAGCACTTCCCCATAGAATAACACTAGTCTGATGAATACGCTTGTGTGAGCGAGACCTTAGAGTCAAAGATATAATGTTAATAGAGCTGTGACTAAAGAATGGAGCGAAAAGTTTGTGGAGCCCTTACAGCAGTGACACTTCAGAGTTACGTTTCAACTTCTCATTTTCAGTCATTCTGCTACTAAAACTCTACAGAAAGTTCCAACTAGGCTAAAGATGTGCAAATCAAGTCTAAATTAAGTATATTCACTAAAAATGTCTTAAACTTGGATCCAAACAAATTTGGTGTGTGTCTTAGGGGATTCTGAGGGCTGAGAAGGAGTTCAAAAAGCAATAACCTGTTACACTAAACTCTCCCCTCAGTCTTCCATGAGTTGCAAGTACTTCAAAGTGGAGCAATGCATTTGCAGCTCTCCAGCCCTCCCTCTCTTCTTTGTGCCGACCTGCCTCCTGTGTTTGACTGACAGGTTATTCTTCTTTCACTGACCTGTCTGCCCTGACCAAGATCTCTCACAAGCGAGGGTGCCCTTTTTTGCCTAGTAATGATGACACCCCAGGGTGCTATTGATTGACAATTAGAAGCAATTGCTCATTTAATATGTACAATATTAGCAAACTAAAGGCATACTTTTTTAATCATTCACTCTCTATACCCTCATTTATTTTGACATAAATTAAAAGTTAAGTTTTATGGCTTGTTAGTGAGGGATACCTAGTGGGGTTCTGACCTTTTGGATTCTCTTTATGCCCATATCTCTCCCAGGTCACTTGTACCCCATTGTTTTCTGAATCCAGCTTTATGGGATTCTGAGGACTGAGAAGGAGTTCAAAAAGCAATAACTTGTTACTTTAAACTCTCTTAGCCTACCAGGAGTTTTAAACATTTCAAGGTGGGACAATGCACTTGCAGCTCTCCTGCCCTCCCTCTGTTCCTTCTTCGTGCCGTCTTGCCTCCTATGTTTTATTGACAGGTCATTCTTACTTCACTGACCTGTCTTCCCTGACTGAGATCTCTCACAAGCGACAATAGTACCCGGGGCGCCTAATTTATAGTAAGGTTTCATGGCATCACTGGACTTAGTTGTTATGTTCTGCTACCAGAGCTAAGGAAAGAGAGGAGATCTGTCCCTACGATAGAACTCAGCTTTATCCCTACGATGTAACAGGGGACCTGATCCTGCGATCAGACCTGCTAAAGTCCTAAGCTAGTCTGTACGGAGACCTATAGATGTTGGGAAGGAATCCCTACAAGTACTAAGGACTGGGAGGAAAATGGGACACCTCCCAACAGAAATAGTAGCAGACAGACAAACAAACAAAATATATAGAACACTGAGGTCCGTAGACCAAGCAAACTAACAGAGTTAGATACAGAGCACATGCTAGCTAGAAAGTAGTTATACAATGAAGTCCAGCAAAGCCAGAAGGGCAGAGCAGGATTAAATAGGCCAACAAGGTCATGTGACCAGCAAAGGAAAAAACCTAAGAGCAAGGTTCTAACAGTACCCCCCCTTCTAAGAGGATCCTCCGGATCCCCTAGGACCAGGCTTATCAGGAAATCTCCTGTGAAACGCTCTGATAAGTCTGGACGCGGAAACATCATCTGACCTCACCCAAGAGTTATCCTCGGGTCCGAAACCTTTCCAGGCCACAAGATACTGCAAACTACCTCTATACCGTCTAGAGTTAAGGATGCGAGAAATTTCATATTCCCCGTCCTCCACCACCGGAGGAACAGAGGCAGAGGCGTCACCATCCGACACAACAGCTTTTTTTAACAGAGAGACATGAAATACCGGATTAATTCTCCAGGAGGTAGGAACCTCCAACCTAACAGCAGATTGGTTGACAACCTGAAGCACCTTAAAGGGCCCTACAAACTTGGGACCCAATTTCTTAGAAGGAATCCTCAACCGCAGATTCCTAGAGGACAACCAAACCATGTCACCAACAGCGAACAAAACCTCCTGTCGTTTCCTATCAAAGTAGTCTTTAGATTTTCTGTTGGCCTCATGAAGATTACCACGCACATCCGTCCAAACTCTCTCCAAATCACCGGAAAAATTCTCCTCCTCAGGCACGGTAGATCCCAACTTGGAGAACGACCCAAACGACGGATGTCTCCCAGAACAACAAAAAAAGGCGAACAACCAGCAGAAGAAGATGTATGATTGTTCAGAGCAAATTCAGCAAGTGGCAGAAACTCAGAACACCCCTCTTGATTGTCTGCCACAAAACAACGCAAGAACTGCTCAACATCCTGGTTTTTCCTTTCTGTCTGGCCATTAGATTCAGGATGATATCCGGACGAGAACGACAAATGAACTCCTAACCTGTCACAAAAGGCACGCCAAAAACGAGCCACGAACTGAGGACCCCTATCAGAAACAATGTCAGTAGGAACGCCATGAAGTCTGACAATTTCCTTGACAAAGGCCTTAGCGAGAGTTTTAGCGCAGGGCAGTTTGACGAAGGGAACCAAGTGACACATCTTGCTAAAACGGTCCACGACCACCCAGATGACAGTAAAACCCTCAGAGGGGGGAAGGTCAGTTATAAAGTCCATAGCCAAATGTGTCCAAGGAGCACTGGGAACCTCCAAAGGACAAAGCAACCCCGCAGCAGGAGTATGTGAGGACTTAGATCTAGCACATATAGTACATTGACGCACCCACTTAATGACTTCCTTCTGCCATCCAGGCCACCAAAAACTGCGACCCACCAGTCTCTTGGTCTCAGAGATTCCGGGATGACCTGCCAACCGAGATTCGTGACACTCAACAAACAAATCTCTCCTAAAGGTCCCAGGCACAAACAACCTCCCATGAGGAGTGTTAGATGGGGCATTCTCCTGTGCTTTAAGAATCTCATCTTCCAAAACGGAGTCCAAAGCAGCTATCACAATACCTTCTTGTAAAATGTTCTCCTCTTTCTCAGCACCGACTATGGGAGAAAAACTGCGAGACAAGGCATCCGCCTTAACATTCTTAGTACCAGGGATGTAAGTAACGGAGAAATTAAACCGCGAGAAAAACAGTGCCCACATAGCCTGACGGGCATTCAGGCGCTTGGCAGCATCAAGATATATCAGATTTTTATGATCCGTAAGAACCTGAACGGGAAATTCCGCACCTTCCAAGAAGTGGCGCCAGTGTTCAAATGCGAGTTTAATAGCCAATAATTCCCGATTACCAATATCGTAATTCAGTTCAGTCTCCGAAAATTTTTTTGAAAAAAAGGCACAGGGATGTAATCCATCCCCGTTATCCTGAGACAATACTTCGCCAACCCCCACAGAGGAAGCATCAACCTCAACCAAAAACGGCTTAGTCACATCAGGCTGCATAAGGATGGGAGCAGAGGTGAACCTCTCCTTGAGATACACAAAAGCTTCAATAGCCTCAGAAGACCACTGAACCGCATCAGCACCTTTCCTGGTGAGATCGGTCAGAGGTTTGACAATACTAGAAAATTTTTTTATGAATTTTCTGTAATAATTGGCGAAACCTAAAAACCTCTGTATCGATTTCAAACCAATAGGCCTAGGCCATTCCTGTACAGCTTGAACTTTAACCGGGTCCATCTCAAAACCTTCGCTGGAGATAATGTAACCCAAAAAACTAATTCTCTGTACAGCGAACTCACATTTCTCCAGCTTAGCAAAAAGCGAATTGTCCATTAACAACTGTAATACCTCACGTACACTCCGCCAATGAGACTCCAGATCCGGCGAATAAATCAAAATGTCATCCAAATACACAACCACATTTTTGCCGATCAAAGGTCTAAGGATGTCATTAATAAGATTCTGAAAAAATGCAGGAGCATTAGTAAGACCAAAAGGCATAACCAGATTCTCAAAATGACCCACAGGAGTGTTAAAAGCAGTCTTCCATTCGTCACCCTCCTTCATGCGCAACAGATTGTATGCCCCCTTAAGGTCAATTTTAGAGAACCACTTGGCCCCCATTAACTGGTTAAACAGATCAGGAATCAATGGCAGTGGGTAAGGATTGCATACAGTAATTTTGTTAATCTCACGAAAATCCAGACAAGGACGTAAACCGCCGTCCTTTTTTTTTACAAAAAAAAATCCAACCGCCACAGGAGACTTAGAGGGCCTAATGTGACCGGCGGCCAAACTTGTCTGTATGTATTCCTCCAAAGCCTTCCTCTCAGGAATAGTAAGGTTAAATAAACGGCTTTTAGGAAGAGTCGCTCCAGGGACAAATTCAATAGAACAATCATAGTCTCTATGGGGAGGCAAAACCTGCGATTCCTTCTCAGAAAAAACTCTCCAAAAATCCTGAATAGGAACAGGCAATTCTCCCCTATCCAAAGCTGCAATACGCTCGTTACAACACTTGTCATAACATTTATGGCTCCAGGATTTAATTTCACTGGTAGACCAATCCAGTACAGGATTGTGAAATTTTAACCAGGGCAATCCCAATATTACTGGAGAAGGCAAGTTATTCAAAACTACCAAATCCAATTTCTCATGGTGAACACCATTAATAGTGAGAGGAAATTCACAGACCTTGAGAGTAATATTCTTCAAAGGGGAACCATCCACAGAAACCACAGCAATGGGGGATGATAAAGGTTCGGGTTTTAAATTGAGTCTTTCCAAGAATCCCCCATCAATTACATTCAGAGTAGACCCACAATCAACAAACACCCGAAATTCCATTAATTTTTCCTGAGCAATCGTGGAAGCAGCTAAAAATACACCCTTGGAATTTAAACAGGCAATACGGGCATGACTGACCATTTTTTTTTTCTTTCTTCATACGAAGCTCACAGCCTTTAATCAAATGACCAGATTTTCCGCAATAGAAACACAAGCCTTCAAAAAATCTACGGTCTTTTTCTTGAGAGCGAGGTGCCACCGATCCAATCTCCATCGGTTCACCACTGTTAGTACACACATTCTCATAACCAGAAACTGACATAGCAGAGGATTTGCTCTCATTAACCCTTGCACGCAGTCTCCTATCCACCCGTATAGCTAATTGCATAGCCTGTTGCAAATCTTCAGGTGTAGGATAAGCAATTAGCAGGTCTTTAACCCTTTCATTGAGCCCAGCAAGAAATAGACTTTTCAGAGCAGAATCGTTCCACCCTGTTTGAGTAGACCAACGACGGAAATGAGTACAATATTTTTCCACATTACCTGATCCCTGTTTCAAACGTCTCAACTCAGTCTCAGCTGATGCGACACGGTCAGGATCATCATATAATAGTCCCAAAGCAGAAAAAAAACTATCCACTGATCTGAAGCATGTATCACTAGGTTGCAAAGAAAAGGCCCACTCCTGAGGCTCTTTGCGCAAAAGTGACATTATGAACCCTATGCGCTGGGATTCATCCCCAGAGGACTTGGGTCTCAAACGAAAATACAATAAGCAAGCATTTTTAAATGAAAAAAATTCTCGGTGTTCACCAAAAAATAAATCCGGCAAACATACCTTAGGCTCCAAGAAATGTGCTCCAGGACAGTTACTCACGTGCTGACGGAGCTCGGCCACCTCCAGAGAGAGTCCCTGCAGGCGATGAGCCAAATCCTGAACCGACACCATGATGGAACAGAAAAATCTTTCCTTAGAGAATTTGCAGGCTGGACTTACTGTTATGTTCTGCTACCAGAGCTAAGGAAAGAGAGGAGATCTGTCCCTACGATAGAACTCAGCTTTATCCCTACGATGTAACAGGGGACCTGATCCTGCGATCAGACCTGCTAAAGTCCTAAGCTAGTCTGTACGGAGACCTATAGATGTTGGGAAGGAATCCCTACAAGTACTAAGGACTGGGAGGAAAATGTGACACCTCCTAACAGAAATAGTAGCAGACAGACAAACAAACAAAATATATAGAACACTGAGGTCCGTAGACCAAGCAAACTAACAGAGTTAGATACAGAGCACAGGCTAGCTAGAAAGTAGTTATACAATGAAGTCCAGCAAAGCCAGAAGGGCGGAGCAGGATTAAATAGGCCAACAAGGTCATGTGACCAGCAAAGGAAAAAACCTAAGAGCAAGGTTCTAACATTAGTGAGCTGATCTGCACATGCGCAACCTGTCATGATGCTGTTGTCTGACAACTCAGGACCAGGGGCTCCTACCCTATCCCAAACACTAGGGTCACCCTATCTATCCCTGTTCCCCAGGTTTCTTCAGATGGTGAAGATGCTGGGGCCACTTACCTTGCTGTTCTCCTGAATCAGCCCTTACCTGTCCCCTTCCCCACCCAAGGAACTGGGGAGGAATAGTGTATGTATATAAATAAACCAGACAAACAAGGCAGGACATGCAGGGACAAATGAAAATACCAAACACACAAAATATGCAGTCACAGGCAACAGTGGGAAACACCAAAGGGATTAGGAAGTTAAACAACAGTAGAACAGGATGGGACGATGCACACAACCCAAACTCCAAGCAACAGTCACAGAAAAACTCTCCTTAAACACCTCTACCGAACACAAACACCTTCACTCTTCACCAGTCACTACAAGACATAACACTGGCAATCCCAGATAGCCAGAGCAGAGACTATATAGGAGAGGGGAGTGGCTGATGCTGATCAGCTGAGAACTTCCAAATAGAAGCTACAGAGACTCAAAGCTGAGCAGATTAACTCCTGGTCAGTGGAGGCAGATTACCGCAACAAGAGCAACCTGGCTTTCAGATACTGATGGCAGGTGGGTGGGAAGTAGTTAAGGAGGGCAGGAGAGCTGCAAGTGCAATGTCCCACCACAAAGCACTCATTTACATAAGATATCAATGTCCGCTCATCCCTAATGACCACTTCTTTATGTTTAGTCTATACAGCAGTAATGCATGTCAAAATACTTACTTAATAATTTTACTGACTGGTTGTATTTATTCGTCTATTTATTTTGTTTGCTTTCACAGTGAAGTCATAATAAAATGTTTATAGTTCTCTTTTCAAGAAAAGTAAAAAAATAAGAAAAAAATTGTTGCAGATGTGCCGGTGAATTTTCAAAAATCAATTTTATTTCTGCAGGGTGAGAGGACTGGATCCAAATAAACCAACATTAAGCACCACTGGCATTTTGAATTGATGCCACAAAAAGATTGCGTTCGTATGTAGTTCCTAAATAAATTCTGTCACATAGAAATTCACTTGCCACTTGAAAGGCATCACCCTCCCTGAGGACCGCACACTTCATATGCTCATTGTGTAATGGAAAAAATCAACAGCTTGAGAAATTTCTCAGTAATTGTTCACAAACAGGCAGGAGCCCACTTTGACAGCGTGTCAGAAAAGTGCTTTCGAAAGTGGTAAGAATTTTCAAAGTTTAAATATTAATCTAAAAGTGCTCAAGAATCCAGACACTGAGGAGTTCTGGCCGGACTTCTTGAATTCCTTGTGTGATACAAAGAATCAAACGGTTTGAGACATGAAAGCCAGTCAGCGCAGTTTGAGACTGGGTATGATGTAAATTTTAACTATAGTCTAAATCCCAATTATATATCAGATTTAAACAAAATGCACCAGCAAAAAGGCTTCTTTTCCGATCATAAGAAAGCTATGTAAATGGAGTCTGCTGAGCCTAAGGGAAAAATATTAACTCTAACGCAATGCAAAACAATTCAATATATTATTTAAATCATATTTTTGTTACAAAACTATTTTAATGTGAAATAATATGCTGACAATTCCTGTTTTCTGCACATCAATTTTCAGCTTTTCTATGCAAGCTGAGTCATCTACCAAAACAGGGTCAATGGAGGAAACTCATCATCATTACAAGGCAGGATCAGAATGTATCCTTATTTAATAGAGTCAACAGAGCCATCTATAGTCATCAAATGTATGGCTTCTTGGCTGCAATTCTTCCTTGAAGCCACTTCTGGCCAGACCTCTCTGAACAATAGATGGGTGTAGCTCTGGTCCTGCTGGTTGCTGCCAGTTTTGAGTTGATGGCACTGCTGGACATCTTCTGATTCTGAGAGTAAGAATGATGTGTCTTTCATCTACTGCACTATGTTTCCTTCTCCGATCACTCCGTCTACGGTCCTCAATGTGGACCATTTCTAAGTACTTCTTCAAAAGAGCTTGAAGAGCTCATCTTGAAAGCGCAGTCTGCCTTGAGATTTTTGACTGGGAGAAGCCTTGCTGATGCACTATAACTGCTTAGACCTAGTCTCGCCATGGTGTATGACCTGCGACATAAAACTGCCTTCCACAACTTTACCTTTGTAAAGTTGTGGAAGAATCTTTGTAGTAGAGTTTGGCTGTTCATCACCCAGCCTAAAGCCTCCCACGCAGCTGTTTCAGTTTCAGTTAAAGATTCTGTTTCACCATACATATCTAGATGATGATCATTATTACCTGATTGTTAGAATTTGCTACTAACTATAATCCTACAAAATCCCTAACTTTGTGCAAGTGTACCTAGAAGAATTGATGCTGCTTTAAAGGGAAAGGGCAGTCACCAAATATGATTGATCTAACTTATATTTCTCTTTTGAGGAATATAACCAGTTAAGAACATGGATCAGTCATGTCCAATGGAAGAATAAATTTTGATTACGCTCATATTAAACCACATTTAACACTGAAAAGTCAAGAATGTCCAGAAAAAAACATCCGTAAATGCCTTTGAAATGTCCACATCACAGTGTGAAATGGAATTGAAGAAATATTCTTGAAGTGGGGAAAAAAATGGGAGATGGTGAACTAAAGACACAGCTATCTGAGCATGGTATTATTAAATCATATACAGGTGCATCTCACTAAATTAGAATATCATCAAAAAGTTAATTTATTTCAGTTCTTCAATACAAAAGTGAAACTCATATATTATATAGAGTCATTACACACAGAGGGATCTATTATATAGAGTCATTACACACAGAGGGATCTATTATATAGAGTCATTACACACAGAGGGATCTATTATATAGAGTCATTACACACAGAGGGATCTATTATATAGAGTCATTACACACAGAGTGATCTATTTCATGTGATTATTTCTGTTAATGTTGATGATTATGGCTTACAGCCAATGAAAACACAAAAGTCATTATCTCAGTAAATTAGAATACTTTATAACAACAGCTTGAAAAATGTTTTTAAAATCCGAAATGTCCTACTTAAATATCTGTTCAGTAAATGCCCTCAATACTTGGTCGGGGCTCCTTTTGCATCAATTCCTGCATCAATGCGGCAATGTGGCATGGAGGTGATCAGCCTGTGGCCCTGCTGAGGTGTTATGGAAGCCCAGGTGGCTTTGATAGCAGCCTTCAGCTCGTCTGCATTGTTGGCTCTGGTGTCTCTCATCTTCCTCTTGACAATACCCCATAGATTCTCTATAATAGATTCTCTATGGGGTTAAGGTCAGACGAGTTTGCTGCCAATCAAGCCCAGTGATACTGTTGCTTGTAAACCAGGTATTGGTACTTTTGGCCGTGTGGACAGGGGCCAAGTCCTGCTGGAGAATGACATTTCCATCTCCATAAAGCTTGTTGGCAGAGGGAAGCATGAAGTGCTCTAAAATGTCCTGGTAGACGGTTGCTCTGACTTTGGTCTTGATAAAACACAGTGGACCTACACCAGCAGATGACATGGCTCCCCAAACCATCACTGATTGTGGAAACTTCACACTAGACCTCAAGCAGCTTGGATTGTGGCCTCTCCACTCTTCCTCCAGACTCTGGAACCTTGTGGAGTGTGTCAATGACTGCCTTCTGGACATCTGTCAAGTCAGCAGTCTTCCCCATGATTGTAGAGCCTACTGAAACAGACTAAGGGACCTTTTTAAGTCCATCTAGTTCAACCCATAGCCTAACATGTTGATCCAGAGGAAGGCAAAAAAACCATGTGGCAAACACTAAGCTCCACATTGGGGCATTGGGGAAAAAAATTCCTTCCCGACTCCATACGACAATCAGACTGGTTCCCTGGATCAACGCCCTATCAAGGAATCTAGTATATATAACCTGTAATATTATACTTTTCAAGAAAGGCATCCATGCCCTTCTTAAATTTTAATAGTGAATCACTCATTACAACATCATGCGGCAGAGAGCTCCATAGTCTCACTGCTCTTACAGTAAAGAATCCGCATCTGTGATTCTGATTAAACCTTCTTTCCTCCAGATGTAGAAGATGCCCCCTTGTCCCCGTCTCAGGCCTCAGAGAAAAAAGATCAGTAGAAAGGTCTTTGTACTGTCCCCTCATATACTTGTACATAGTAATAAGATCACCCCTAAGCCTTCTTTTTTCCACAGTAAATAACCCCAAGTGTAATAACCTGTCTTGGTATTGCAGACCCCCCCAGTCCTCTAATAACCTTGGTCGCTCTTCTCTGCACCCTCTCTAATTCAGCTATGTCTTTCTTATACACCGGAGACCAGAACTGTACACAGTATTCTAAGTGTGGTCGCACTAATGACTTGCATAGAGGTAAAATTATGTTCTCCTCATGAGTATCTATGCCTCTTTTAATGCATCCCATTATTGTATTTGCCTTTGCAGCAGCTGCCTGACACTGGCCACTAAACGTGAGCTTGTCGTCCACCAATACACCCAGGTCTTTTTCAGTTACAGTTTTGCCCAGTGTTTTACAATTAAGCATATAATTATACATTTTATTTCCTCTGCCCAAGTGCATTACCTTACATTTATCCCCATTAAAGCTCATTTGCCATTTATCAGCCCAAGCTTCTAGTTTACATAGATCCTCCTGTAATTTAAAATTGTCCTCCTCTGTATTGATTACCCTGCAGAGTTTAGTGTCATCTGCAAATATTGAAATATTACTCTGTATGTCCCCTACAAGGTCATTAATAAATATGTTAAAAAGAAGAGGGCCCAATACTGACCCCTGTGGTACCCCACTGTTAACTGAGACTCAGTCTGAGTGTTTTCCATTAATAGCCACCCTTTGTTTCCTATCACTGCGCCAATTCTTAACCCACATACATATATTTTCCCCTATCCCCATTGTTCTCATTTTATGTATCAACCTTTTTGTGGAACCGTATCAAAAGCTTTTGAAAAGTCCATATACACAACATCCACTGCATTTCCTTGGTCCAGTCAAGAACTTGCCTCCTCATAAAAACTGATCAGATTAGTTTGACAGGAACGGTCCCTCGTAAACCCATGTTGATATTGGGTCATGAGGTTTTTCACTTTTTCTATGTAGTTAAAGAATATTTTGGGGTTATTTTTACTTTCTATGGCAATGATTCTCTCTGCCTCAATCTTTGCTGCCTTGATTTGTTTTTTACCTAATTTATTTAATTTTCTATATTTATTTAATGCCTCATCACTACCTACTTGCTTTAGCTCTCTAAATGCTTTCTTTTTGTCACTTACTGCACCCCTTACAGCTCTATTTAGCCATAGTGGTTTCCTCCTATTTCTAGCATGTTTATTCCGAAAGGGTATATATTGTGCACAGGTCCTATTCAGGATGTTAATAAATGTCTCCCATTTGCTTTGTGTAGCTTTATGTCTCAGGATATCGTCCCAGTTTATTGCACTAAGATCATCTCTCAACCATTGAAAATTTGCCTTCCTGAAGTTTAGTGTCCTTGTAACCCCTCTACTGCATATCTTATTAAAGGTTACATGAAAACGTACTATTTTGTGATCATTATTACCGAAGTGACCCCCAACTCGTATATTTGATATGCGATCTGGCCTATTGGTTAATATTAGGTCTAGCAGTGCCCCCCTTCTTGTTGGGTCCTGAACCAGTCGTGAAAGGTAATTGTCTCTCATAGTTGTCAGTGAGCAGCAGACTCCTTTCCATATTGTCAATGGATCTCATTGTTGCCAGCTGCTCATTTAGATCCAGTACCTGGGCTTCCAAATGCACAATGTGCACACATCTCGCGCAGCAGTAAGCAACCCCGACCGGCTGTTCAAGGAATGCATACATGTGGCAAGATGTACACTGGATAGCATTGTCAATAATGGAGCTCATTTCCTAATGGGAATTGCAATAGACAGAATTTTAAGTAAAAAGAAAAGTAAAGAATTAATAAAATACAGACAGCAATTCAGTCCAAAGTCCTCCCTTCCAAACTCCCTGAATCCAAAGTCACTGAAAAACAAGTCACATACTTTCGTTCGCACTTACGCTCTGGTCACACTCGCAAACTAAGAGATTTAAAGAGTTATTTTTTTCCCCTTTTCCAGCAATGCACCCTACAGCTCAATGCACTTCCCACAGCGCTCCATGTGGTTAGCTAGGGTATTACAAGCACACTTATAAACAGCTCTACTCAGCAGTGTATCCCACAGCACTCCATGTGGTTAACCAGGGTATTACAAGCACACTTATAAACAGTCTAGGCTAAGATGATCATGTAAAATAATAATGAAATAATTACTATAAGAACTTTAAGTCTAATTTATTCTCTCTTCTTGCAATAATGCCTAAATCTAGCACCAACTGTTTCCTGCTCAATGTGACCTGTGACACGTGATGTATTTTAAGATGCTGACTGCCAGACACTCAGCCCCGTAAAACACGCAGTTGGCCCTAGTCATGTGTGGACACATTGAGAGGGGCAAGAGGATCTTAGGAACAGTATCAGAAACTGCAGCACAAGTCATAGCTAAGGATAAGTTCACATGTCCAGTAATCATCCTTTAGAATGGATGCTGCAGCAATCCATTGACAAAAAAGTTTTGTATTCACAACTTTTTGTCCAGGTGAAAAAAAAAAGACTTCAACTGGATCCATTTTTTTTCACATTGAAGTCAATGGACAATGGATCCATTATTTAGCCATCTGATTTTCTTTCATTACAAAAGGATCTGTTTTTTGCTTACTGGATCAGTAAGAAAATGAATGGCTGTTTAACAGATCCTTTTTCACAGACTTCAATGGCAAAAAAACGGATCCAGTGGAATTTTTTTTTTAGCTAGACAAAAAAGTTAAGTCTGCAAAACTTTTTTGTCAATGGATTGCTGCTGCTGGGTCCATTCTAACGGATGATTACTTGACATATGAACAAAGCCTTAGGCTGTGTTCCAATTTCCAGTAGTTATTTCCGTTTTTGGATCAGTTTTGAGATGACAAAATCAGAAATCAAATGATCCAAAATGGGATCCATTTATTTGGATGGGAATGGAAATGTCCCAAAACGTCTTCCTTTTGACTACAGTCCAGGTTTTCACCATTTTTTTTCATCTGGCTGGATAGCAACCAAATCCCTTTTGTTTAACATTAACGTCTATGGACCAGGATCATTATGGATGGTGGTCTGTCATGTTATCCATTAACAATACTTTTTTTATGCCCAGAACAAGAGAGATGTTCAGACACACCTTGGAAAGACAGATCCTTTACAAATGGAACAAAAATGGATCCGAAAAAAAAAACAAAAATGCATCTGTTTTTGTTCCGTTTGTAACAGATCAATTTTTTTTAACATTGGATCCATTACTAAAGGATGCCAACTTGACACATGAACAGATCCTTACCCGAAAGTCTCCAGTGGACCAGAATGTGACCATAGTTTCAATCGGGCAATTTGTGAACTTTTGCATTTTAATACCATTTATTAGGATTTCTTTTCCATCAGATATCTCTTTTAAAGACTGTTTATAGGACAAATCTAGCTATATATCTAGCATAGTAGCAAAAAAGAAGCAAGACAAAAATATATCTCATACCCTACCATAATTATATATAAATGTAAAGCAAAATTGCATAATAAATATAGGGTACTTAGTGAACTATTTTTGATCAAAAAAAGTATACAAGCCGTCCCACCAGCGGCAAGGTGACCCTAAATTGGGACGGTACCTATACTGCCTATATTAAAAACCTTACTGTATATCAAAGTTGAAGTAATGCATATAAAAGGGTAGACAAATAGGACCGGGTCCCAACTCCAGACCACCTAGGCCCGTGGTAAGCTACATATATACCAATCAGCTCAACAAAGGGCATGCCACACCCTTAAATTGCACAGAATGCAAACAAGTCAAAAAACCAGACAATGTGAACTGAGGTCTAAGATGGCAGACATACAAGAAACAGAGGCATGTTCACACTAGCAAAAAAGAAGCAAGACAAAAATATATCTCATACCCTACCATAATTATATATAAATGTAAAGCAAAATTGCATAATAAATATAGGGTACTTAGTGAACTATTTTTGATCAAAAAAAGTATACAAGCCGTCCCACCAGCGGCAAGGTGACCCTAAATTGGGACGGTACCTATACTGCCTATATTAAAAACCTTACTGTATATCAAAGTTGAAGTAATGCATATAAAAGGGTAGACAAATAGGACCGGGTCCCAACTCCAGACCACCTAGGCCCGTGGTAAGCTACATATATACCAATCAGCTCAACAAAGGGCATGCCACACCCTTAAATTGCACAGAATGCAAACAAGTCAAAAAACCAGACAATGTGAACTGAGGTCTAAGATGGCAGACATACAAGAAACAGAGGCATGTTCACACTAGCAAAAAAGAAGCAAGACAAAAATATATCTCATACCCTACCATAATTATATATAAATGTAAAGCAAAATTGCATAATAAATATAGGGTACTTAGTGAACTATTTTTGATCAAAAAAAGTATACAAGCCGTCCCACCAGCGGCAAGGTGACCCTAAATTGGGACGGTACCTATACTGCCTATATTAAAAACCTTACTGTATATCAAAGTTGAAGTAATGCATATAAAAGGGTAGACAAATAGGACCGGGTCCCAACTCCAGACCACCTAGGCCCGTGGTAAGCTACATATATACCAATCAGCTCAACAAAGGGCATGCCACACCCTTAAATTGCACAGAATGCAAACAAGTCAAAAAACCAGACAATGTGAACTGAGGTCTAAGATGGCAGACATACAAGAAACAGAGGCATGTTCACACTAGCAAAAAAGAAGCAAGACAAAAATATATCTCATACCCTACCATAATTATATATAAATGTAAAGCAAAATTGCATAATAAATATAGGGTACTTAGTGAACTATTTTTGATCAAAAAAAGTATACAAGCCGTCCCACCAGCGGCAAGGTGACCCTAAATTGGGACGGTACCTATACTGCCTATATTAAAAACCTTACTGTATATCAAAGTTGAAGTAATGCATATAAAAGGGTAGACAAATAGGACCGGGTCCCAACTCCAGACCACCTAGGCCCGTGGTAAGCTACATATATACCAATCAGCTCAACAAAGGGCATGCCACACCCTTAAATTGCACAGAATGCAAACAAGTCAAAAAACCAGACAATGTGAACTGAGGTCTAAGATGGCAGACATACAAGAAACAGAGGCATGTTCACACTAGCAAAAAAGAAGCAAGACAAAAATATATCTCATACCCTACCATAATTATATATAAATGTAAAGCAAAATTGCATAATAAATATAGGGTACTTAGTGAACTATTTTTGATCAAAAAAAGTATACAAGCCGTCCCACCAGCGGCAAGGTGACCCTAAATTGGGACGGTACCTATACTGCCTATATTAAAAACCTTACTGTATATCAAAGTTGAAGTAATGCATATAAAAGGGTAGACAAATAGGACCGGGTCCCAACTCCAGACCACCTAGGCCCGTGGTAAGCTACATATATACCAATCAGCTCAACAAAGGGCATGCCACACCCTTAAATTGCACAGAATGCAAACAAGTCAAAAAACCAGACAATGTGAACTGAGGTCTAAGATGGCAGACATACAAGAAACAGAGGCATGTTCACACTAGCAAAAAAGAAGCAAGACAAAAATATATCTCATACCCTACCATAATTATATATAAATGTAAAGCAAAATTGCATAATAAATATAGGGTACTTAGTGAACTATTTTTGATCAAAAAAAGTATACAAGCCGTCCCACCAGCGGCAAGGTGACCCTAAATTGGGACGGTACCTATACTGCCTATATTAAAAACCTTACTGTATATCAAAGTTGAAGTAATGCATATAAAAGGGTAGACAAATAGGACCGGGTCCCAACTCCAGACCACCTAGGCCCGTGGTAAGCTACATATATACCAATCAGCTCAACAAAGGGCATGCCACACCCTTAAATTGCACAGAATGCAAACAAGTCAAAAAACCAGACAATGTGAACTGAGGTCTAAGATGGCAGACATACAAGAAACAGAGGCATGTTCACACTAGCAAAAAAGAAGCAAGACAAAAATATATCTCATACCCTACCATAATTATATATAAATGTAAAGCAAAATTGCATAATAAATATAGGGTACTTAGTGAACTATTTTTGATCAAAAAAAGTATACAAGCCGTCCCACCAGCGGCAAGGTGACCCTAAATTGGGACGGTACCTATACTGCCTATATTAAAAACCTTACTGTATATCAAAGTTGAAGTAATGCATATAAAAGGGTAGACAAATAGGACCGGGTCCCAACTCCAGACCACCTAGGCCCGTGGTAAGCTACATATATACCAATCAGCTCAACAAAGGGCATGCCACACCCTTAAATGGACCAGAATGTGACCATAGTTTCAATCGGGCAATTTGTGAACTTTTGCATTTTAATACCATTTATTAGGATTTCTTTTCCATCAGATATCTCTTTTAAAGACTGTTTATAGGACAAATCTAGCTATATATCTAGCATAGTGCAGAGATTCTTGGACAATATAACAATAGGGACATGCTTTCCCTATTAATAATTCTAAGACTGGCAACAAAAAAAGAGGCAATTATTCTTTACTCCAAAGTATAGTGAGTCACATCTGTCAATGTCCAAACAAGTTAGAGAGCAAAGAAGAAATGAAGAGAATAACATATATGTGATATAAATTGATTGGATTGCGAGTGCGGAGCCGCACAACACCCTGTAATCACCTCCTCTATTGATTTTGCGGTCAGTGTTTTCCAGCTTTCTTGAGCATAGGTTGAAAAAGCTTTTGGGAATCAACCAAATGTTCCATTTTCTGATAAAGACCTGTTGGCCTTCAGGAGGGTGTTGTCAACTAGATGAAGGTTTAGATGAGGGAAATAAGAAGTGATAATTAACTTTTTCCACATTTTAAATTGATTAATATTTACCTCTAAATACTCTATATGCGGTGATGGAAACTAAATGCTTTGATCATTTTTGCATTTTTTTGTGCTGATGGAAGAGTATATTTTTTTATTGGCTGGAGAAACCACCAGGGATAAAGCAGGAGCATATGACCAAAAAAGATTAATCTTCTAATCCTCCTTGGCTTTTTGTCTGCCTCTTCTTTCTCATTCTTGGCAGAATTTAATCCCTATACTATCTTGATTGTAAATGTGTCACAGGTGTGTCAGATGTAACAGACAGTCGCTCTGCATCTGGCTGCAGAAGGTCACTGTGTTTGGCATTGCAGATGCCTTCTTAATCCTTTTGACTTTTGGACCCAGCAGTGACCTCCCTCCTCCTCTGATTGACACACCCTGGTCTTCATTTTTCATTGTGAAGGCTTAGAGCTATTGCAGTCAGCTAGCTTCCTCTCTTGTGCCCTTGGAGGAAATTTGGTGTTATCCCTCTGTTCAAGCTAAGATTTCCCCCTTTGTTTTTCTCCCTTGTTGTCTTTAATTTATAGTGGGGATTGACCAGAGCTCACCCCCCTCCGTATCTAGGGCCTAGCTCTAGGGATAGACAGGGCTTAGGTTTCCTGCTCAGCGATTGGTGATGAAGCAAAACCGGGACAGTAGAGTAGGCAGGGTGTTAATAGATCTGCATAGGCGTCTCCACTCCCCCTTTAACTAGCATCTGGGCTTCCTTCCCCTGATCCTTTTGTGTTGCACTTAGTCTTTCCCACACTGTGCGTGACAAAATGTTAAAGGGATGTTCACAATTTTACGAATTGGTGAAGGTCCTACCACTTTGACCAACACGGGAAACTAGGTCTTTGAGTGGAAACACTGGCTGCGCATGCATGCCAACGCTACATTCATCCTTTATCGAATTACCAAAGATAGCTGAATGCACTACTAGGCTTTTTATGCCAGTCTTATGGTGAGCATGCATATATGGTGAGCATGCTTCTCCATTCCAAAAAATCTTTTCAGGGGGAATTTCTATAGTAATGCACAAGAAACAGAGCCAGGAAAGGGATGCAGTTCAGTGAAAAGACAAAGCATGGCAGAATGATTCCCCTTCAAATTGGTCAACATGCCTAGCATTATGTTCTGGCACTGATTGCCAAGGCTACTATGAATCTAGGTCAACATAGCAATGACCTGGATTGGCACCCTGCACTGAAGAATGGGAGCAGAACCAGGAGTGAAGAAGTATGGGTGCCTAGTATGAGCTTTAGCCTATCTCCCGTTCCCCCTGGAAACTTGCACCTAAAATCAGACATGGTGAGTAGTAAAATTAAGTAGAGGGCACTTAACAAAACCTTCAACTCTATATATAAGTAGTGCAGTGTATTATGTATAAACTGTGTGGCTGAAAAATTGCATTCCAAAATTGTAACAATGTGTTATTTCCGTATAAAAAAAACTGAGCAAAATCATACAAACTTCAAAAATCTAATATATATAATTGTCTTATCCTGTCTGTCTGTCTGTCTTTCTGTCTGTTTGTCTGTCTTTCTGTCTGTCTGTCCAGGAAATCCCACGTCGCTGATTGGTCCGGCCGCGGCCAATCAGCGACGCGGGATTTCAGAACAAGATGGCGGCCGTTAGCGGCTCACCCGCACACGCTCACCCTCATACGCTCACCCTCACCCGCTCACCCTCGCATGCTCACCCTCACACCCTCAGACGCTCACCCAGACGCTCACCCTCAGACGCTCACGCTCTGACGCTCAGCCTCAGACGCTCACGCTCACGCTCTGACGCTTACGCTCAGACGCTCACGCTCTGACGCTTACGCTCGGACGTTCACGCTCACGCTCACGCTCGGACGCTCAAGCTCGGACGCTCACGCTCACACTCGGACACTCACGCTCGGACGCTCACCCTCAGACGCTCACGCTCGGACGCTCACGCTCACACTCGGACGCTCACGCTCTGACGCTCACGCTCTGACGATCACGCTCTGACGCTCATGCTCACGCTCTGACGCTCACGCTCGGATGCTCACGCTTGGACGCTCTCGCTCTGACGCTCACGCTCACGCTCTGACGCTCACGCTCACACTCTGACGCTCACGCTCGGACGCTCACACTCTGACGCTCACGCTCGGACGCTCACGCTCAGACGCTCACGCTCTCATGCTCTGACGCTCACGCTCTGACGCTCACGCTCTGAAGCTCAAGCTCGGACGCTCACGCTGAGATGTTCACGCTCTGACGCTCACGCTCGGACGCTCACGCTCACGCTCGGACGCTCACGCTCACACTCTGACGCTCACGCTCGGACGCTCACGCTCGGACGCTCACGCTCACGCTCGGATGTTCACGCTCTGACGCTCACGCTCGGAGGCTCATGCTCGGACGTTCACGCTCTGACGCTCACGCTCGGACGCTCACGCTCACGCTCTGACGCTCACGCTCGGACGCTCACGCTCTGACGCTCACGCTCGGACGCGGACGCTCACGCTCAGACGTCAACGCTCGGACGCTCACGCTCTGACGCTCACGCTCACGCTCGGACATTCACGCTCTGACGCTCACGCTCGGACGCTCACGCTCACGCTCGGACGCTCAAGCTCGGACGCTCACGCTCGGACATTCACGCTCTGACGCTTACGCTCGGACGTTCACGCTCACGCTCACGCTCGGACGCTCAAGCTCGGACGCTCACGCTCACACTCGGACACTCACGCTCTGACGCTCACGCTCTGACGATCACGCTCTGACGCTCGCGCTCTGACGCTCATGCTCACGCTCTGACGCTCACGCTCGGATGCTCACGCTTGGACGCTCACGCTCTGACGCTCACGCTCACGCTCTGACGCTCACGCTCACACTCTGACGCTCACGCTCGGACGCTCACACTCTGACGCTCACGCTCGGACGCTCACGCTCAGACGCTCACGCTCTCATGCTCTGACGCTCACGCTCTGACGCTCACGCTCTGAAGCTCAAGCTCGGACGCTCACGCTGAGATGTTCACGCTCTGACGCTCACGCTCGGACGCTCACGCTCACGCTCGGACGCTCACGCTCACACTCTGACGCTCACGCTCGGACGCTCACGCTCGGACGCTCACGCTCACGCTCGGATGTTCACGCTCTGACGCTCACGCTCGGAGGCTCATGCTCGGACGTTCACGCTCTGACGCTCACGCTCGGACGCTCACGCTCACGCTCTGACGCTCACGCTCGGACGCTCACGCTCTGACGCTCACGCTCGGACGCTCACGCTCGGACGCGGATGCTCACGCTCAGACGTCAACGCTCGGACGCTCACGCTCTGACGCTCACGCTCACGCTCGGACATTCACGCTCTGACGCTCACGCTCGGACGCTCACGCTCGGACGCTCACGCTCGGAAGCGGACGCTCATGCTCAGACGTTCACGCTCTGACGCTTGGACGCTCACGCTCTGATGCTCACACTCACGCTCTGACGCTCAAGCTCTGACGCTCACGCTCTGATGCTCACGCTCGGACACTCATGCTCAGACGCTCATGCTCAGGCGCTCACACGCTCGGACGCTCACGCTCTGACGCTCACGCTCTGACGTTCAGACGCTCACGCTCTGACGCTCACGCACGGACGCTCACGCACGGACGCTCACGCTCACGCTCTGATGCTCACGCTCGGACGCTCACGCTCACACGCTTGGACGCTCACGCTCGGACGCTCACGCTCACACGCTCACGCTCGGACGCTCACGCTCTGACGCTCTCGCTCACACGCTCACACTCAGACGCTCACGCTCGGACGCTTACGCTCTGATGCTCACCCTCAGACGCTCACCCTCAGAGACTCACCCTCAGACGCTCACCCTCTCACCCTCACACGCTCACCCTCACACGCTCACCCTCACACGCTCACACTCTCACCCTCACACGCTCACATTCTCACGCTCACATTCTCACGCTCACCCTTACACGCTCGCACGCTCACCCTCACACGCTCCCACGCTCACACTCACACGCTCCCACGCTCACCCTCACACCTGCTCCCACGCTCACCCTCACACCTCACACCCTCACATTCTCACCCTCCCATGCTCTGATGCTCACCCTCAGACGCTCACCCTCAGAGACTCACCCTCAGACGCTCACCCTCTCACCCTCACACGCTCACACTCTCACCCTCACACGCTCACATTCTCACGCTCACATTCTCACGCTCACCCTTACACGCTCGCACGCTCACCCTCACACGCTCCCACGCTCACACTCACACACTCCCACGCTCACCCTCACACCTGCTCCCACGCTCACCCTCACACCTCACACCCTCACATTCTCACCCTCCCATGCTCACCCGCTCCCACGCTCACCCTCACACGCTCACCCTGTGCTAGACGGTCATCTCCCGGCTGCTCGCAGCAGAAGTACCCTGACCAGCGGCCTCGCTCCCCGGTCCTCCAAAATTCATTAGGGGCCATGGGGGGATACATTGAGGGGTTAATTTAAAGTAGTGCACAACCCATTTAAACACTGCTTCGCTGATTAGTCGCGCCCGGTCGGACGCATACATATTCTAGAATTCCCGATGCGTTAGAATCGGGCCACCATCTAGTCTATACATAATTGGTGAACTATATAAAAAAATGTCTGAATTTTACGAGTTTTTATTGCTCATCTGCTTCTCAAAAAAAGTATAATAAAAAGCAATTCAAATTTCAAATGCACCGAAAAAATGGCACCAATTAAAATTACAAGATGTGAGGATAAAAATGTTATAAGTATGTGAGATTAAATAGTTTTTAGTATTGAAGAAGTTGTTCGCTATTTTTTCTTCTAAGTTTATTTTAAAAAATGTGACCAGGGTGATCATAAAAAAAACAAACAAAAAAATTAGATACTGAAGTCCCAGACCACCACTAATCGAGCATTGTTGCTTGTGTTCCCCGCCAGTCTCCTCTCTTCCTTTGTTGGCAGGGGACACCAAGTGTCATGTTCTGTCGGGGCCTGTAGAGTTTAAAGTTGTTTCTTCTGGCTCAATTGGAATATTTGGATGCTATTTGGCTACAATTGTCTTTTGATGGAAGAGAAAGCATAGAGACCGGCAGGGAACATGATGGGTGTACGGTTGGTATCTTGTTTATTTAAGACATCAAAGGGACAATTTTTCTAATGCAAAAAATTGTAAAAATAATAAACAAATATTAATAATTCACCTTTTGGTGAATGAAATGAAACAAAAATGCAGATAAAAATGAAAGATAAAAGAAGAGATGAAAACAGTTTCGGATTTTTGAGTAGATTTTTGTATTTCCTCATCCTGCAGTCCACGCACTTCTACAAGCAGCTCCTGGGCCTGTTGTGCATAGAGGATTTGTAGGGCACAGCTGCTCGGTGTAACATTTTGCTTTCTCAGCTTATAATCATTTTTTCGCTTTTGAAAACAAAGACAAGCAAAAGAAAACTTTCTCCAGAGGGTCAGTTATGTAAACTTTTCTATGATGGTTCTCCTGCTTTCAGCTAAAGGTAGCTGCATTCCAATTAGAGGCGAGCAGTAACCGCAGCGGAGAAAAATACAATTTGAGATCAGTGATGAAGCTGTCATGGTCGGCAAGGTAAAGACTGCCCCTGGGACTGAGATAATATTGCTGGTTTGAAGAGATTTCCTTCTTTTGAAAGAGTGTGTTTATTCTCCTTCTCGGCCAGGGACAGTAGCTGGGTAATTCAGGAAAATCATTTCATTTAGACAATCTTTTGTAAAATAAAAAATAAAACAACTTGAGTAAAACTGCAGAACCTCTTGGAAGGGAGGGATGACAATGAATGTATAACAAGAGAATGTGCAATGCTCAATTTCTTGTGATATTTCTATCTGCAAGGTGTTATCTTTACAGATGAGCTGATATTCAGGAAATCTCTGAACCCAGCAAATTCGAACAATATAAAATTGTAGAGGGAGTACTTGACCTCCAAAGCCAGCTGGTAGGCTTCTCCATAATGCCTTGGATGGTATAGCATAGCCAATGAGGAGGCAATATCAAAGTATGCATTAAATCAGAAAATACAGCAGTCATTATGGAGTGAATCTGGATAGTGAGAAGACGTCACAGCTAGCATCTTAGCCATAGAGATAGAAAGAGAAAGCCATAAAACACTGAATAAACTGTACATATAGTGTGTAACAGTCGAGTAGTAAAGATGATTAGTGTGTGAGGAAATGAGACAGTTCATGATTTGATTGATAAGGATAGAAAGCTAGATTATCTGGCAGTCATCTTGGAGTGAATCTGGATAGTGAGAAAATGCTAACATCTTAACCATAGAGATAGAAAGAAAAAGCCATAAAACACTGAATAAACTGTACATATAGTGTGTGACAGCCGAGTAGTGAATATGATTAGTGTGTGAGGAAATAAGACAGTTCAAGATTTAATTGATAAGGATAGAAAGCTAGATTATCTGGCAGTCATTTTGGAGTGAATCTGGATAGTGAGAAGAAACTAACATCATAGCCATAGAGATAGAAAGAGAAAGCCATAAAACACTGAATAAACTGTACATATAGTGTGTGACAGCCGAGTAGTGAAGATGAGTAGTGTGCGAGGAAATGAGACAGTTCGAGATTTAATTGATAGAGATAGAAATCTAGATTATCTGACTTTTTGTAATAAAATGTCACCAAAGAGTTTAAAGGCAAAAATAAAGAGGATTTTTGATTTTGGGCATTATTTTTGAACTATGTGTGCTACTTTGAAAATCAAGTTGAAAAAATGTGAACTGCTCTTACACCTAACATGACTGCCAACTGCACGTGATGTTGATACGATTCTACTATGCTCTGTGTGATGCTAGTCACTAATCAATGTGATGCTAGTCACTACTCATGGACTTACCGTGATCAGGATAGTCAAGAGGTCGTGGGTCAGTACCAAGAAGGCTCGTAAAAAACAGAGGGGTGAGACAAAAGCATAGTCAGGTAACAGTCCGAGGTCTGAAAATCAGGAGATTAGTGGATCAAGACAAAGGGGTAAGTCAGACGGAAAGTCCAAAAGGTAAAAGCCCGGTCGGCAATGGAGATCAGAATACAACTTAGGATACAGAGCTAGCACGTACACACCACTTGAGCAAAGCTACAAGTGGAAAACTTCTTACAATAGACAGAGTGCTAAATAGCCCTGCAATCACCCAGAATGGATGACACCTACTGGAGATCCCACAGACCCAGCTAGATAGGACAGTTGAGCTGTCAATCACAATATTAATACCTCTGCTTCAGAATGGGGGGCAAAGCTGTCACTCACAATCCTAACAGCTCAGCCAGCCCTCAATCCCATAAGAAGGCAAAGCTGTCATTTACAGCATCGCTAGGACACCGTGAGTGGTGGAATCGTGACACTCTATATTGTACATAGAGCACACCTCCCATTATAATCCAGCCATCGGACCATGAATATAACACAATCTCTAACTTAACAATTAATTCCCAGCATCACCCAACCATTGAACATGTCTAGAGATGAATAAATCGATTCTAAACCAAACGGGATTGGAATCTGAATTTTTCATGACTTGTTCTCAATTAATTCAGCAAAATAGCTGTCTGTCTGTTAGGCTCACCTGGTGAGGTGGATACTCCTTCCCGAGGTCCAGGTAGGCACATTGGTCATGGGAGTCTGTGCAGTAGACAGGTGAGGCACACAGGACACACATAGCTGAGGAACAGGAGACCACAGGCAGACAGGAGCTTTAGCAGAGGCACTGGAATCTGCAGTCAGGCAGGAGACATCCTGGAGACCGAAGACAGATAGATGAGATACTGGAAACCACAGGCAGGGAGGAGACATCCTAAAGAACGCATACAGTGACTGAGTGGGTCGAGGTGCACAGAGAAAATAAGAGTCCCAGGAACACTAAAGTCTTAAAACTGAGACACATGTGTGTGTCTTGATGAGCAATGTATAGGCCCGGGCAGATAAGCAGATGGGATCATACCAGGCCATCTGCAAAGCCCAACTTGGAGCGCAACAGAGTTTAGCAGACCGGGGTGAGGGAAGGAAAGCGCATATCTGGGACAGGTACGTAACACATACATTTTGATGAATTCTTTTTAAGGCAAGGAAGGATGCAAAAAGATAATAAAATACTACACTCACCTTTCCCGCTGCCTCACCTCTCCTTCCAGCACAGCTCCCCAGTCCTCCAGTCTTTGCATCGGATTTTCTTACAGCTTCTGGAATTCAGTCTTCTCCTTTGGTCATTCCGTGCTGAATAAGCCACATGTTGTCTCGTGGGGCACAACTTACGCCATTGGAGTTGGTCACACCTTACAAAACCACGTGGAAACTAGTCAGCGTAAGAAGATTCTAAGGGAAGTCAGAAGACTGGAAGCCAGAAGAGGCGAAGACTCAAAGACAAGTGGAAGGCGGATGAAGAGGTGAGGGGCAAGCCAAGGACAGTTGAGTATGAAATGGGGTTTTTTAACCTCTCAAATCATAGTAAACTTTTTTTCAGGGCACTTTAAAATCAGTCAGAATCAAAGTTTTTGGCTATTTTGGAGGAATTGAATCTTCACTCGTCTCTAGATATGATCATAATGCAATTCTATCATACAATACATAAGGAGAAATGCACTTCACAACATGACCCGACCTAGGAACATGACTGAAGAGCACTACGCCTCCCAGCAGCCGCCGGCCACTGACTCCGGTCATAGTACTATTCTATTATGCTCTATTCAAAGAATACTACAACTCTTTTGATTCTCATCTTCTCTGCATAACCGCAAAGAAAGTGGCGGCATATCCACCCGCTGCACCTCCGCGGATCCCATCAGACATTTTTATATACATCATAAGAGACATAGGTTAATGGTGGAGGTGGATTATAATCCGGGAAGTTTCCATCCTCCTGACATGTGCATCAGGTTGCAGCACGGTCCGAGTAACCTCGGTGGTGATACATTAATGGTCATACATATTTATCGTTCAGCTTCATGTCATATTTTATGAAACTTTGTATTTTTGTATTTTTTTCCATTTTATTTCTTCTTTTTGTGTTTATTTCCCCAAACCCTTAATAGTGCTGTGAAGCGGAGCTGTTTGCTCACTGTAATGCTGCAATCCATCATGGCTGACAGCGAGGAAGGTCTTTTCTGTGACTTACCAAAATGTTTCTTCCAAAGCATGTCTTGTACAAATAAAGCGACGAGATCTGTATCTTCCAGGATGCAGCCGGTCTAAAGTAAGGGCACCAGGCAATTATACTCACTATGACTTGTATCATGGTTTACCATGTAGGTGAGGTTATAATCTGATTACATAACACATCTAGGGCTAATGGAAGCCACTGCTTGATTTAGGGATTTTATTTCGTGATGGACAAAAAAAAATTCTACCTAAATATAATTTACTGTATAATTAAAGGGGGTTGTGTAACATTAGAAAAAAAAGTTTGCTGTTAGCTTGCATAAGTTTCCATACACGGCAAGCTGCACTATCCCCTTATTAGCCAAATCTGTCAGAGCAGTATCTCTGCCAATCAAAGTGCACTGTTATGTGCATGCTCATGTTTCCGATCTGTGGATGAACCAATAAGCATGCCCCTCTTTCTCACTATTCTAATACAGTGCAGTGAATTTGTGTATACACAGACACTCAAGAGAGAGGGGTACAGTTACTGATTGGGAGAGATGACTGAATTGTGCATAAACTCATTGGACCTGATTGGATCTATGCACACTCTCCTTCGGTTCTCCTATGCAGTGCAGTGAATTTTTGCATGTGCAGAAGCGAGTGCGGAGGAGAGCAGTGTAATTTATTAGGGTAAGAGATGGCTGATGTGATGCTAGTCACTACTCACGGACAGGCCGTGAGGCAGAGAAGTCAGACATTCTGGGATCAGCAGCAAGAGAACACATAGTAAACTAAGGGAAAAGACAAAGGCATAAGTCAGATCACAGTCCAGGGTCAAAATACTAGAGAAATAGCAGATCTAAGCAAAAGGGCAAAACAAATGGGTAGTCAAAACACGGTCCAAAGGTCAGGCAGCATTAGGTCAGTACAGGCCAGAGATGTCAGTACACCAGAGAGCAGAAACTTTGACTGGCAGTGATCTGGGCCAGACAGCTCACTAAAATAGCAGCGCAATTACTAGGAACAGGGAATACCTGGGGAGATCTCTGCTCCTCCCAGTCTCAGATAGGTCAATTGAGCTGTCAATCAAAGCACCGTCAGCTCAGCATGCCCCAGCACTGGACATGGTGACAGAGCTGTCCATCACTGAGACCCAGATACACTAGGGGGGAAGAATCGTGACAGCTGAGCTGGGCATAGGCATTGGTTCCCCCACTAGTCAGAACCATGCAACAATTGCCCCACTCTCCCTCTCTGCTCCAATGTAACACAATGAAGTTGTACACTTGTAGATTCACAGGAGTATATTTGAACAAATAAGAAGAATGGCCAAAAATGACTGAAGGGCAGCAATGACTGAACTTTGCATGTACATTGGTTCCCCTAAAGATGTGCAGTAATTGTGCCACTCTTCCGTTACGCTCTGTTATAGAAGTATATAAAGCTGTCACTTCCGGGTCGAGAGACTCGCGGCCAGTCTGTGCATTGCAGTCCGATTTCAGACCGTATAAATGTCCCCTAACAGTGATTAGAGTGGAGAGGGAGAACAGTGACTGATCTGAGCATGCTCATTAGTTCTCCACTGATTTGAACCATGCACATGTGCAAAACTTTGCACAAGTAGGAAGCCAAAGCAGCGGTCAGAGCTATGCTGCCGGTGACGGATTAGGCTGAGAAGGACATAGTCCAGCAGTCAGTGTATGGAGACTCTCATAAGTTGCAGAAAATCAAAAGAAATTGGAGAAATTGGTGCAAATCACTTTCGAAATTACACCCATGCTTTTGCTGGGGAGTCCACCAGATGTTGTGTTAAATGAAACGCCATATTGTCAGGCCACGGCTGAAAGAGCGCGTTTCAGCAAATAGATGAGCACCTGGTGTATCGCGCATGGATGATATGACCTCATGCATATGACAAAATTGTAAGTTTATACAATTTGATACAAATACTCATTATTGCCGTGATTGATCTTATGAGGTCTCTGTTCTTTTTGTGCATACTAATTTTTGTCACATCTGTAATTTAGGGGTTTGGCTATATTGGTCACTTTATAACCTGTGGGGACAATTTGTCAACATTTTGCACGCTAAAATGGGTTGTTTAGGCATCATTCATCTGTTGTTTTCACGTACGTGAAAATGATGACCTGATTTTCAAAATAGTTTGGATCAGTTTTTCACCAATGTTTGGATGGTGTGTCCATTTTTTCCATCAGTGTTTCATTAGTAATTTTCTCATTTGGCTGAAAAAAAAATTCAAAGCTTTTTTTATCCACCACAATTTTAAAATCAGATAGCACACAGACTGCATATGAATAGCATTCGTTCGCTGACCACAATTTTCACAGACCCATAGACTTCAAAAATAGACATGTCACCATGATAGGTATGCAAAAAAAGTAGGAGATGTAAATAGCACCATAGACGTCAATGTGTGCATGTAGTGTCAAAGAAAATAACAAACATAAGCCCACCCAGGACTTTCCCAGTAATGCTCACTTTTGGGGCCTGATTTTGCTAAAACCTAACACTTTGTGGTCCAGTTTAATAGATTATTCCATCGAAATCCGAACAATTGGCAAATATGGATGGTAGTCTGATAACTGGGACATCCACCAATTTAGACTATGTAGCGGATGCAGTACTCATGTTCCAACACTGTTCTTTGCACAGCCATGTGGCCAAGGGCTGCAGTGCAGGAGATGAGAGCTGCAGAACTGACCCATTCAAGTGAATGGCTTGGTGGCTCGGATTGCTGCTTTGCATGGAAAAAAGAAAGGGGGTCTCAGCCCTACACCTTCACTCTCAGAATCAGAGGTTGGATCCCAAAAAAGGAAAAAGTATATTAATATGTTAGCAATATGTCATCAGTTTATTTTTTTCTTGTAGTTCATGTGTTTCCATATAAGAATGAAAAAAAATCAATGACTTGCTCCTTTGGGTGCTTTATTGATGTTGATTTTCCAATGGACACTGAAAAATTTGATCCATATATTAGTATGGGCAGTGGCTCAGCATGGGGGGCCACAAGGCCAGTTGCCTTAGGCACCAAATTCTATCGTAGTGCAAATTTTAGACCCTGCTCTCATATCTTTTTGGAGTGATGCAGGGGTACGGTATGTGTCGTTCTGACAACTGGCTGCTTTGGCATCTCTCTTGGTGCAGGCAGTTTCCAATGTAGACCAAAGAAGTCAACATGAGTTTGTCATCGGCTGTTTCATTTTCATAGGCTGGGACCAAGATGACAAGACTCAAAGTATGATGAAGTGAGCTTTGTCTTCTCAGTCACTAACTATGCAGAGTGCAGCAGCTGATGACAAACTCATCTCAATTATTGCACTCTTCTGCACAGGCTGCAAATTAGATGACAAAGTCTGCATTGTCTTCTCCAACAGCTCCAAGCCTCTTCTCAGAAGACAGAGACCTCATGAATGATCTGTCCCAAATTTAAGAAATTGATCCTTGAAAAAAACAAAACCCTCAGACGTTATAATAAACTTTATGTTTTTATACACACTTTATAAACCTAAATAGGGTTAAGGATAAGGGTGAGCATAAGGGTTGAGGCTAGGACAAGGGTTAGGGGTATGGTTAGGGTTAGGGATAGTGTTACGATTAGGCATAGGGTAAGTTTTAGGGCTAGTGTAAGAATACAGTTACAAAACAAAAATATAAAAAAACATAACAATGTTAAAATTTGAGGTCGAATAGCAGCAAACCACAGATGTCTAAGGGGTATCGTTTCTTCTTGTGGAGAGTGACATTCCTGCTCTGGCATGCCAATGTAAGGAGGCTTATTCACCGTGCAATGCTCCTATGGGAAATTAAATATGCAAATTCCCTCCATAAGGAGAAACCTTCCCCCCCTGAGACCTCACTCTAGAGCCTCTCACCTAGCCAAATCATATCTTATACTTTACACTGATGAGGGGCAATACCCCGAAACACAGGTCCTGCAAATTAAGATTCTGATTTGGCTTTTATCCTAAATCATATTGCAAGACTCGTTAAAGGGTTGATAGTGACTTGTAGGATTGCAGCTTCCAATAGGCGGCACAATAGATCTAGTCCTCTTCCTCTCTGAAGAGACAATTTGCATATTTAATTTCCCAGAGGAGCATTGCATGGCAAATAAGCCTCCTTACATTGGCATGCCAGAGTCAGTATGTCACTTTCCACAAGGAGAAACGTTACCCTTTAGACCTCAGTCCACAGCCTCTCACCTTGTCAAATCAGATCTCGTACTTTGCACTGATGAGGGGCAAAACCCCAAAACACCGTATCTACCAACTGAGATTCTGATTTGCCTTTTATCCTAAGTCATATTGCAAGACTCGTTAATGGGTCGATAGTGACTTGTAAGATTGCTGCTTCCAAGAGGTGGCGCTATAGAGTTCTAGCCTTCTTCCTCTCTGAAGAGACAATTTGCATTGCAAACAGCAGAAAAATAAATAGAGGGTCAAAGAGCAAACTATAATTATATCACTATTTTATAATGATGTGCTTGGAGACAGAGAGATGCAATACCAGACTGGTGGAAATTACTTAGGGAGTTCCAATGGTACTGGGGTTAGCGTGAATAAAATACTTGCACTTTCCTTAGCACTGGCAACTAGTGTTGAGCCACCCCCGTAGTGTTCGAGTTCGGTTCGGTTCGTCGAACACCCGTGTGTTCGCCGAACTGTTCGTCGAACTGTTCGTCGAACACCTTCGAACACCGTTAAAACCAATGGCAGGCAAACAAAAACACATAGAAACACATAGAAAACACCTTCAAAGGTGTCCAAAAGCTGACAAACTGCTCAGAAGACACAACTAACACATGGAAAAGTGACAAGTACATATAGTCATGCGAAAAGAAAAGAGGTGGAGGAGTAAAAGGAGGGGGAGACACAGATATAGGCATGTCATGCCCTTCTAAAATCCAAAAAGTGAGAAGCCGACACGTTCAGTCCGCTCCTGCCCGTGCCACCTCCGTGTCGCCGGGTTTGTGCCAGAGCCACGGTGAACCCTGACGGCCAGCCCCCCTCTCCCAATACTGGTGCCTGTCCGCTGGTGGGTCGAGCGAGCCCCCCTGTGGTGGAGGCAGCTCTAAGCTTTTTAATTTAAATTGTCTCTCTAATTTGAATGAATACACTTTAAATCCATTTACAAGGATCTATTGGAGGGCAAGTCTCATGCCAGCAGCCGCGTAATTCCAGCTCCAGTAGCGTCCACTAAAGCTGCTGCAGTTAAAAAGCTTTTATAAGGATCGAGCTTGGCTGTCCACCGCAAGGCATCCTACTGCCAGTCCCAGCCCCTATGCCTTGGGGTGCCTCCTGATGCTCTTCACTGAGTATCCCGTGGTCCCAAAGCATTTCCTTTGAAAAAATTAAGTGTCCAAACTACAGGTGGTGTAGCTTGCTTAACAGCCGGGATAATCCGCTGACTAGCAGACACTGCTACTAGGCACAAAGTATTTCCTGGGCTAGATGCAGTTAAAAATTTGTAATTAGATACTCTCGTTGGATGCTGAGAAAGCATTCCATAGAGTCTCCTGGCACGCCATATATGATTCTTTTAAAAAGCTTGGGGTAGGGGTCTAGGGGACCCTTTTATAGCCAAAATCACGGCCCTGTATCACAATACGTCACCTAGGCTGAAGATAAATGGAACTGTAGCACCCTGAGGGCTCGGTTGCTACAGAGGTATTGCACCTCACCCAGAGGTGTGATATCTCACTCTCAGGTAAGGATGGAGTGTGGATCAGGACCCGACACCTGCATGCATTACACCACATTGCCGTGGGGCAGGGCAACCAATATGCCTCTGAGATGGGCACGACAGTCCCTGTCCCTGGCTGGAGAGGGGGGAGGGAACACTGAGGAAGGGGAACCCTGTAGTGCAGGAGCAGGGAGGAAGCAGTTCCTGGGTGCATTGAGAAGGGAGTATAAAAGGTGGGCACCATCTTAGTTCAGTGCAGAGAAGTCTGAGCAGAAGTGGCAGGGAGCAGGGGCTCTGCATGAGCTCTGCTCCGGAGGCGGGCCTAGTAACAGAGGCCCAGGCCTGGAAGAGGGAGAAGGAAGGAAGAGGAGCGGAGAAGGCTGCAGGAACGAGGAATGAAGGGATCCCAGGGGTGCGGACGGGTGAGTCGCCACCGCACGCCCGAATCCACCTGCGTGGAGGGGTCAGGCCAAAGGGGGAGACCGGTCCCCGAAACTAGTGGAGGCAGGAAACGACCCTCAGCTAGAAACCGGAGGCTGTGACATTTTATGTGGCGCAGCCCCTCGCTACACCCGCTAGGAAGGCACCACATAGGGTCAGGGAAACTGGCGCCAAGTTTACCAAGAGGAGGCCCGAGGCAGCCGGACAGAAGGGTTGGTAAGAAAGGCCAGACAAAGGACACACAAAGGCCCTGTGAGTAAAGGCCCTGGACTGCATCACTGACTCCGTGTCGTTACTGCTGCTGCCCTGCACCATCACCCCCATCCTCCGCATACACTGCCCTGAGGCTATACTCCTCCCGTGGGGAGTTATGCTACGCTCTGCTGCACCCACAACACCAGCCTCAGCGGTCTGCCCTGCAGCGGCGGTTCACTCTGACCGCAATCCACGGGTGGCGTAGTCGGACATTTAAACATCAAAACCACATAAATAGTTCCGCCACTGGTTTGACCACCCTGAGCCACGGAACCGGGTCGCCGCCACGAAGACTACAACCACCAGCATCCACCAAAAAGGGTCCGACTCCGGGTGTCCCAAGGACCAGGGGGTGCATCAGAACATTTTCATCACCTTTCACAATCACCAATGGGACAAGGCAGGGATGTCCTCTGTCCCCTCTCTTATACATCCTAGTGACGGAGCACCTGCTCTCATCAATTCGCCATAACCCCAATATTAGGTGGATTGAGGTGGGAGGCACCGAGTACAAGTGCTCTCTATTTGCTGATGATGTCCTAGTATATATCACTCAATCACATATATCCATCCATGCTGTTATGGCTGAAATAGATCACTTTGTTACATGGTCAAATTTTAAAATCAATGCAGCGAAGTCTGAGGCCCTCGATGTCTCCCTCCCCAAATCCATATAGGATTCCATCCAGTCCAACTTTCCCTTTGCCTGGCCCTCACAGGGTATCAAATACTTAGGAATTCCTATTCATAGAGACCTCTCCCATCTATGTTATCTTAATTTTGGGCCCTTTATTGAACAACTCCATACAGACCATGGTTGGCAAGTTAGAACTGTAAGATTCACTACGTGAACCACTGGTGTTTTGTGGAAAAGCACATGTACACTGTGTTCCAAATTATTATGCAAAAAGTGTTTAGGAGTGATAAGGGAAGAATTTGTTTGTTTGTCAGTTAAACTCATTGATGGTGATGTGTGTCAGGGCTCTTTATATCACTGTAAGTAATTGCAGACACCTGTGCTAATTAGTTTGGCAGGTGTGTCCAATGAAAGGCAAGACTACTTAAGAAGGCTGTCTCACATTATTAAGCAGCCTACATTTTCTGCCAAAATGGGAAAGAAAAAGGATGTGTCGGCTGCTGAGAAGCAACAAATTGTGGAGTGTTTAGGTCAAGGCATGACTACAATCAACATTGTGCGATGATCAGGATGAAGTGTCTTGGCAATCAAGAAGTATGTAGCTGATTCACAGTACACACGTGTGCGTGCTGATAAGGGCAAATTGAGGACTCTTTCCTACAGGCAATTACGTCAGGTTAAAAGAGCAGCGGCAAAAAAGCCTTGTCATAGCAGCAGACAAGTTTTTGAAGCTGCTGGTGCCTCCAACGTCCACCGAACAACAAGATGCAGGGTCCTTCAGAGGTTTGCAGCTGTGCATACGCCATCCTATCGACCTCCTCTATCCACTTCACACAAGCAGAAACGGCTCCAGTGGGCCAAACATTACATGAAGACTGATTTCAAAACTGTTTTGTTCACGGATGAGTGCCGTGCAGCGCTCGATGGTCCAGATGGATGGAGTGGAGGATGGCTGGTTGATGGACACCCCACGCAAACACGGCTACAGCGCCAACAAGGAGGAGGTGGAGTAATGTTTTGGGCTGGAATCATGGAGAGAGAGATTGTCGGCCCCTTTAGGATCCCTGAAGGCGCTAAAGATGAACTCCATAATGTATGTGGATTTTCTCAAACAGCACTTCCTGCCATGGTTCAAGAAGAAGAACCGTGTATTTCACAGCAAGATCATTTTTTTGCATGATAATACACCATCTCATGCTGCACATAAAACATCTGCATCTCTGGCTGATATGGGCATAAAAGGGGACAAACTTATGGTGTGACCCCCATGCTCCCCTGACCTCTACCCCATTCAGAACCTCTGGAGCATCATCAAAAGGAGTGTCTATGATGGCGGGAGGCAGTTCACATCTAAGCAACAGCTCTGGGAGGGTATTCTGTCCTCATGCAAAACAATTGAAGCAGAAACCATCCAAAACCTGACAAATTCAATGGACGAGAGAGTTCAGAAGCTCCTTTCGAACAAGGGGTCCTATGTGAAAATGTAACATCACCTAGAATAAAGTTTTGAGTTGAAAACTGTTTGATTTCAGTTTCTAATAACCTGCTAATGCTTATAATTTCAAAAATGACCATTTTTTTGGCCTTTATTAAAATGAAAAGGTTGATCGAAAAGTTTGGGGGATCTAAGAGTGTGGCAACCCAGTAGTCATGATTACTTCGAATTCTGACAATATGAGGGTCATGTTGCAGGTAGTGCAGCAAGAAGGCACTTATGTGTCTTGCACATCTCGGAGCCCCAAAATTAATTTCCGGGCTAGATGCAGCTAAAAATTATTATTAATTTTAAATCTGGTGGAGCTTAGTATAGATGGCTTAATAGGATCAGTGCTGCACACTGCTACAAAGCCCAAATTATTTTCCAGTCAAGATACAGATAAACATGATTAGTAATTTTAAATCTGGTGGAGCTTATTATAGATGGCCTAATAGAATCAGTGCTGCACACTGCTACAAAGCCCAAATTATTTTCCAGCCAAGATACAGATAAACATGATTAGTAATTTGAAAGCTTAAAATGGTTGGTAGGGTGATTTTAACCAATCATCAAGCTTTTACTCTCCCCAGGAAGACACAGGGTTAGAAAAGTCGTTTCGGATCCATGATTTGTTCATCTTTATGAACGTGAGTCTGTCTACATTATCAGTGGACAGCTGCGTGCGCTTATCTGTCAGCACATCACCAGCAGCGCTGAACACACGTTCAGACAGAACGCTGGCTGCGGGGCATGACAAGATCTCCAAGGCGTAAGTGGCTAGCTCCGGCAATTTATCCAGATTGGAAGCCCAAAAAGAGCAAGGGTCCAGTGACACAGTCATGGCTTCAATGTTTACTTGGAGATACTCCTGTACCATCGTCTCTAGGTGTTGACTATGTGTCAGACTTCTTGTCTCCTGTGGCCTTGCAAAGGATGGGCTAAAAAAGTGGTGAAATGATTCCGCAAAATTGATGTTACCAGCAGATACTGTGGTTCTGTTACGGTTTGAGTGCTGAACACTTGACGGTCCCACGGTTGGCAAGTTGGAACTGTGAGATTCACTACGTGCACCACTGGTGTTTTGTGGAAAAGCACATGTAAGATTCTGCAACAGTCTCTGCTGATACTCCTGCATGCGTGCATCCCTTTCTATGGCAGGAATAATTTCTGCAAATTTACTTTTGTACCGGGGATCTAACAGTGTGGCAACCCAGTAGTCAGGATTATTTCTAATTCTCACAATTCGAGGGTCATGTTGCAGGTAGTGCAGCAAGAAGGCACTCATTTGTGTTGCGCATCCAGGAGCACCAAGTCCCTGTTGTGTTGGTGGCGAGGTAACAATCATGCTTCCTTCCTCTGTCCTCTCCCCCCAACCTCGCACAACAGAAATGTGATCAAGGTCTCCCTCATCTGATGAGTCTTCCATCAGTTCGTCCTCCACTTCTTCCTGGGCTCCTGCACCTTCCTCACTAGTTTGGCTGCTACCATGCGCCCTGGTAAAACCATCTCCCCCACCCTCACATGCCTGCCGCCTTGGTGCTGCCGACCGTCTGGACCTTGCAGATGTTAGCCCTTCCGCATACAACTCCTCCTCCTCTACTTCCTCCACCTCCTCTTGTGCCACCACCTGACTCCGAATTCTGTTTAACATGTGCTCCAGCATGTAAATCACCAGAATAGTCATGCTGATAATGGCATCGTCAGCACTAAACATCTTCGTCGCCATTTCAAAACTGTGCAGAAGGGTGCATAGGTCCCTGATCTGAGACCACTCCTCCAGCGTGATTTGCCCCACCTCTGGATCTCGTTGGCCCAGGCTATACGTCAGAACGTATTGCACCAGGGCTTGTCGGTGCTGCCACAGTCGCTGCAACATGTGCAGAGTTGAATTCCACCGAGAAGGCACATCGCATTTTAGCCGGTGAAGTGGCAGGCCCAACGACTTCTGTAGAGATGTAAGTCGCTGAGCTGCGGGATGTGAACGGCGGAAGTGAGCACACAGCGACCGTGCCCTCTGCAGAAGGCCATCTAGTCTGGGATAGTGGGCTAAAAATTGCTGGACAACCAAGTTCAACACGTGAGCCATACAAGGCACGTGTGTGACATTGCCCCGGCGAAGGGCCGCACCCAGGTTTGCAGCATTGTCGCACACGGCCTTCCCTGGTTTCAGGTCCAGTGGAGACAACCATTCATGAAATTGGTTCTCCAGAGCTGACCACAACTCCTCAGCTGTGTGACTCACATTTCCCAGACATTTCAAAGTAAAAACCGCCTGATGACGTTGAGCCCTACTGCCAGCATAGTAAGGAGGTGTGCAGGATCCCTTCTGCGCAGTTAGAAATCTTGTGGCATGACCAGACAGGCTTTGGGTGCAGGTGGAAGACGGAGAGGAGGTTGAGGAGGCAGAAGCAGTGGAGGAACTTTGTCATAAAGAGGATTGACGCACAACTCGTGGGGACGGCAAGACTTGGACAGCAGCCCCTTGTCCTGCTGTCACCATAGTTACCCAGTGCCCAGTCAGCGACATGTAACGCCCCTGTCCATGCCTACTCGTCCAAGTGTCTGTGGTGAAATGCACCCTGTCACACACAGAGTTTCTCAAAGAAGCGGTGATGTTGTGTGCGACATGCTGGTGGAGCGCAGGCACACCTTTCTTTGAGAAGTAGTGCCGACTGGGCATCTGGTACTGGGGCACTGCGACGGACATAAGGTCTCGAAAATCCTCTGTGTCCACCAGGCGGAAAGGCAGCATTTCTGTAGCCAAGAGCTTGCAGATGGTGAAATTCAACCTCTTAGCTTTCTCATGGCTAGGAGGAAATGGTCTTTTACTTGTCCACATCTGAGGGACCGAGGGCTGGCTATTGGGCTTAGACGGGGTTGATAAGGGTGTCCCCGGCAAACTGCCGGTCTGTGAGGAAGATGCAGGCGGACATGTTAGGTTGCCTTGATCCAAAGGTGGTGCTATCGATGTCGGACAGCGCTCAACACCAGCTGGTGTTACCACCTCCAAAGAAAATGATGACCTGCCAATCACGCTGGCTGTTGCGGGTAAAGAGGTGGCAGGTCTGCGCCCCAAAACAGGTGTGACTGCTGTCCCCCCAGTCACAGAGGATGAAGAGGCCGCGGATGCACAAGATATGGCAGACAGTGGTTGGCCCGGCCGGCTAGGCTGCATTGTAGCACACTGAGCTTCCCACTGCAACTTATGCTTCATGTCCATGTGCCGGTTCATGCATGAAGTACTCAAACTATGTATTTTTTGGCCTCTACTTAGCTTTTGCTGACAAATGTTACAGATAACACGAGTTGGGTCATCTTTATCGATCTGAAAAAATGCCCAGGCTATGCAAGGCTTAGCACCCATGCGACCTGAAGAGCCACCACGACTTGTGGTGAGAGGCAGAGTTGTGTTTGAGGATGCAGTTGTTGACGTGCTTCCAGTACTACGTCTCTGTCCAGGAAGGCGCAACCTGACCTCGTCGTCACTAGCATCTTCCTCCACCTCCTCTGCTGACCTCATCTCTTGGCTGACTGTGGGTTGACAGTAAGTGGGATCTCCAACCTCATCATCATCACCCTGTGTGTTATCACAAACGTCGTCCTCAGAGCCAACCTGTTCCGGCCCTGACAAAAAACTAAAGTTGTCGCTCCAATCAGGTATTTGAGTCTCATCATCGTCTTCCTCATTGTCTCCACCAACAGGAGTTACAGTTTGGGAATGAGGGTCTACATTATGGTCAGAACCTTCTGCGTCTGGTCCTGGATCCGACTCATAAAGATTCTGGGCATGAGTGCAGATCATTTCCTCGTCTGGATTCACAGAAGCGCTGGAGTCGACCTCTGATTCCCAGGCTATAGTATGAGTAAACAGCTCTGCAGACTCAACCATCTGTTCTACCTCATACTCAGACGGGCAGCTGGAGATTTGGGAGCTGTGAGGAAGCAAGTGCGATTGGGGTGACACCTTTGAGGACTGGAGTATTTGTGATGTTGAAGTTGATGTGGAGGAGAGCCCACTTAAAGGAGCACTTGATATCCGTTGAAGCACCTGCTGTTTTTGTGCCTCATCTGGAATTTGTAGCAATTGGCGTGGCCGTAAGAAAGGGATCTTATCACATTGTCCGCTAAAAGAAGTAGACATTTTAGTTTGGCTGGAAGATGGTCTTTCTTCTGCAGATGTTACTGTTGCTTTAACACCTACCCCACGGACACAACCTTTTTTCCCCTTCCCAACACGCCTATTCCCCTTTCCACCAGCAGCAGGCCTTTTTCCACTCATTTTGGTGGTAACTAATTCACAACTCTGGAGTTGTTTGCACAAAAAAACAATGGATGGGAACCGAGCAGAGCTGAGTGGCCAAACTGTGGTATTAGGCCAAAACTATTGGCTGGGTTAGATGCAGAAAAAAATTATATTCAATTTGCAACCTGATGGAGGTCAGTATAGATGGACTAATAGAACAAGTCACACACACAGCTAGAAGCCCAAATATTTTTTCAGAGGTAGATGCAGAAAAAAATTATATTCAGTTTGCAACCTGATGGAGGTCAGTATAGATGGACTAATAGAACAAGTCCCACACACAGCTAGAAGGCCAAATATTTTTTCAGAGGTAGATGCAGATAAAAATTATTTTTAATTTGCAGCCTGATGGAGGTCAGTATAGATGGACTAATAGAGAAAGTCCCACACACTGCTAGAAGGCCAAATATTTTTTCAGAGCTAGATGCAAACAAAAAATGATTTTTAATTTGCAACCTGATGGAGGTCAGTATAGATGGACTAATAGAGAAAGTCCCACAATCTGCTAGAAGGCCAAATATTTTTTCAGAGCTAGATGCAGAAAAAAATTATATTCAGTTTGCAACCTGATGGAGGTCAGTATAGATGGACTAATAGAACAAGTCCCACACACAGCTAGAAGCCCAAATATTTTTTCAGAGGTAGATGCAGATAAAAATTATTTTTAATTTGCAACCTGATGGAGGTCAGTATAGATGGACTAATAGAGAAAGTCCCACACACTGCTAGAAGGCCAAATATTTTTTCAGAGCTAGATGCAGACAAAAAATTATTTTGAATTTGCAGCGTGATGGAGGTCAGTATAGATGGACTAATAGAATGATGCTATGCCCAAAAGATTTTACTTCACTAGGTGCAGTAAAAAAATTGGTATTCTATACACAGGTGGTATATCTTGCAACACAGATAGGCTACTCCACTGACTAACACACTCTGCAATAGGCCAAAAAGGATTAGCTTTGCTAGATTCAGCCAAATGCTGTGAAAAAAACTTGCACATCACTGGCACTGACCTGCCTGGCAAAAACTGATAGGAACTGATGTAACCTAGTCCTGAAAAGGACTCCAATTACAATTAGTCTTTACTCCCACAATCTATCTATTTAAGAGCACAGACCTGCCTGATAAAAGTCGTAGGAAATGCTGTAACCTAGTCCTTAAAAGGACTGCAATCACAGCTATTCCCTACTCCCAAGCTATCTTTAGATTTGTGCGAAAATTGGCTTGAAATTAACAAGGTATAGCGCACACAGCAACAGCGGTGCCGTCTAACACGCAGCTGCAGCAGTGAGAAAATGGTGGCGACGGGGAAAATGGCTTGGTCTTATAGGGCAAGGACATGTGACATACACTGCCAATGACACATGCCCTTGCTTGTGTGAAAAAAAGCACTTCGCTCCGTGTGTGCGCTGCTGATAGGCTGACAGATTGCACCTCCCCACTGCAAATGCGGGAAAGAGAAAAAAAAATGGAGATCTTCATTGTTCCTGCAGAGACCCATCCCCTGCCCCTCCCCCCACCCCGCTGTACACTCAAACTGTGTATTAACATTAATTTTCATCATTACTGAGAAAAAATCCAGTTATGATTTTGGTGCACGAACAGTTATCGAACATAACCTCGAACAGCCGAATTTTTCTCAAATCGTTCGTGTTCGCGGAACGGCTCGAACACCGCCCAAAACAGCTCGAATTTGAGATTGGCGAACAGTTCGAGTCGAACAACGCTCATCTCTACTGGCAACCCTACCCATGCTATGCAACATAACACAGATTTTTATCCCTGAAGTCTGTGGCATTTCTGCAGAAATCACTTTGAAAAAAAATTCTGTATAATTATTACATACACCTGTCATATGGAACATATGTGGTTATTGTACCAAACACCATATAGAGATAGAAGAAGACCAAAGTTAAACAAGGATACGTAGGTTCAGTTTCCTGTGATGCCTACAGGAGATAATCATTACGGTACAAGGGCATGTACTAGACTCTTCTTCTGAACACGTTTTTCCAAGGTAGATATATGTATAATGTTGACTAACTTAGCAAAAATGTTACTTAGCAAATCGTGTTCTGACCTTTCATTGCATTATGTATTCTGAGAATCCACATCCAGGGTCACATTCAGAAATGTTGCAGTTGCCGCTTGACACATTCACTTCTATCAGCTTAAAGAGAACTTGTCATCTTGTACATGCAGTCCTATCTGCAGGCCGTGTGTCATACAAAGAGGAGCTGAATGGATTGATACATAGTTTCCTTTTAGCTTGGAATTTATTGATTTAATTTCCTGCTCTTTCTGGGTTTAGGAGTCCAGCGGTCCTGCTCAGTGACTGAGAAGCTTACCTGTATCAGTGTGCTTAGAAATATCACTGTCAATCCCTAAGTAGGACCACCTACCGGACTTCCGAGCACAAAAATAGGAGGAATTAAAAGAAATAAAAAGTCCAAGTAATGATGTAGCAAAGCTAGCCATCCAGCTACTCCTGATCTATTCTATGCTTCATTAAAGGGGCTTTTCTGGGCTTAATACATTGTAAATATTTATTCTTAGGAAAGGTCACACTCACTAGAGATAAGGCAACCCGGACTGTAAAGTTTGGGGTTCGTACTGCTTCCGGTGCTGACCTCCGAATACAGACTTCTCTCGGAAGTATGTTTTAGTGTTCGGAGTTCCGGGAGAACTGAGGGAGAGACTCTGCTTTCTTTGGCAGCCCCCTAGCCCTTACTAGGACCATTTTTCAGCCTTCTTACAGGACCAAAGTCAAAGTCCCCATTGACTTCAATGAGGTTCGGGCTCAAGTTCGGGTAGAGTTCTGGTACCCGAACCGAACATTGAACAACAATTCAGTCGAACCCAACTAATCCAAACATCCATGGGTCCGCTCATCCCTAGAGTTCACCAATATCACATTATGAGGGTCTGACAACTGGCCCCTTAACAGCTGTTTTAAGCTCTAATGACCCCAAAATCTAAACAGTCCGCGGCCACCAGACCAGAGTTATGGTAATCTCCTACTACCTGCATGATCTCTAATGCTTCTTCCGATTAGTAGTCATGGGGAGTCTACTGATCAGAAGTGGCTGGCAGTGGCTCTAGTCCTGCAACCATGGATTGCTGACTACTGGTGTCGGGTTCGGCATATCTTTTTTTGCTCAAATCTACTAATGACTGCAGAGGAATAAAAGCCAAAAAAACATCTAACTACATTGATGTTTTTGCTGTAGTCAGATCACTCACAGTCAAATACAATGCTAATTTTAGAAAAGAGTCCTGAATTGATGCCCTTTTTGGGCACCTTGACAAACAAACCAAAAGGCAAAGCTATAGTTGGGGATTGGGGAGTTTATGCTACCCCAGAGAGTATATAAGGACTCTAAATGGTAAAGTACTGTTTGTTTTTTGCACATACCAGTCTTATATGTACAAGAACTGTCCCAATTATAATGCTATGTAATTTTCCAGCCACTGTTTTTAGATGGGTTGTTCTTCTTCATTAGCATTCTACCAGCACAATAGGTATAGGAACTTTCATTTGTCAAGCATACATTTTTCCTGTTATTGTCCCATAACTCATATCCTCCAACTGAAAATTCAGCATGTAGCAAAGAACCCCTCGATCACAACCACCCATCTCAGGGTCATCTAAACCAGAATGCTAGGGACCAAGAACATAGAAGTGGAAATTTAATGCAGTAAATCCAGAAAAAAATGAGATGATAGTAAAAAAAACACTGTATTAGGAATTTAGCAATGAAACTTTGGGCCATGTGGGCTGATAAGGAAAACCCGTCACTTCCTAGCATGCACTATGGCACCCAAGCCTTCTACATGGTGGTGGCGTCAAGTGGTCTTGGCACAATTATGTAAATAGCATTCATCGTTCATATTCAGCCGTCTCCAGAAGCATGACATTAATTTTTCTCTTTCTGTTTGAAGATGATTAAGGGTTAATTACGGCTGATTTATTCCAGAATTCCAAGTGTTGCTATATATATAATCAATTTGCCTCTATGTTACGCCTGCAGTAATGTATTTGATGAAATGTGGGCTTGATTAACTCCGACTCGCCGAGCCAAAAGCCGCAGCGTCTTTGGTCTCTGCAAACTGTCTATCAAAGTAGCATTTATTTAAAGTAGACAGTATATTAGAGACTGATTAACAGAGTTATTTTCATGTAAAGGGATTAACATAATTCCATTATTTAGATATCTGAGATGAATATCAATTAGACTTCATTATGCAGATAAATCCCGCTTGTATTGTTTCCCTTTCCCAGGTAATTATGAATGGAGAGATATGGTAGTTAAGGTCTAAGGAGATCTTCAATATCAGGTTATTCCTCTGTTTGGGTTATGAGACGGAGCGATCGTTTGCATTACTCTGCACTTCTGCCAGGATTCATCAAAGTGAGATCGCATCCTGATAGCATGAGGCTGGCATAATAATTACAGCTCACACTGGCACAGCTAATCTCTCTGTGATACACCTGACTGGCGTCTGATACATTCCCAACGGATAATCTGATGTAAACCGAACCTAATAATCATATACCGACCCTTCCAGACCCAGAAACAGCAAATATTAGACCTTTACGCCCAGTTTCTTCTTGTTTGATGAAAGTAAAACATTGCACAATTTAAAAAAAAAAAATTAATTAATTAATATTCTTTTTATTTGGGGATTTTAACAATATACGGGAAAGGGAAAATAAAATGTAATATACTGTTACATCAACCTCAAGGAAACAAACTTGTAACATAAAAGAAACAAAGAAGAGAACATGGGAAGAGATTCAGAGAGGAAGGAGGAAAGGAAAAGGTGGACAAAAAAAAAGGGGAGGAAGGGAAGGAATGTCACGGGTGTGTCAGAGATGACAGTCGCACTGTAATGGTTTGCAGGAGATCTCCACGTTTGACAATGCAGACAGCTTCCTAGATAGGAGGCAGTGTTTAGGACCCAGCGACTACCTCCCTTTAGTCTGGGTGTATATATTCCTGGTGTGTCTAGGTGGGCGTCGCCGGTTATACTCATTCCCACTTGGAACTTGGCTGAAGCAGCATCAAGTCCTCTTTGGAGTCTTTAGGCCGTGTGCCCTGTTGCAGTTCTTCTAAAGCTAAGTTGTTATTCCCCTGTGTTGTCTTCCCCTTTTGTCTTTAGAGTGCTAGCGGCGGTTGACTAGTGCTCATCTCCTTCCACCCCCAAATATAGCCTTACGCCAGGGATAGTAGGGCGAGGCACGTGATCGGCTATAGCTGCAGAGGCTGTATAGGGACGTTGGGGGGAGACAGGTTGGCACTAGTCCAGATTAGGAGGTCACCTCTTCCCCATTTCCCTAGTGTCTGGGCTTCTTTTCCCTTTCCCTTTCCCCTCTGTGTTTCACTCACACCTGGCGTGACAGGTAAATGTAAATAAAGAAAGAGGGATAAAGGGAAATAAAAAAAAGATGATCCATATTATAATCATAGTTATAACTTCACAGGTTTTTAATTTATATGTATTGAAATAAAGAAATCTATATATTTTCTGGCTAAAAATAATAACATTTAATTGCACCATTTTTGAAGCATACCTGTTTATAGTACCTGTCCTTCACAGAAAGCCTGTAAAAGGACAGAAAAGTGATTTTTTTTTTGTTGCACCAGTCTAATATATACAAGAGCTGTCCAAATTATAATGTTATGTAATTTGACATCCACTGTTTTTAGCTTTGTTGGTCCTCTTCATCAGCATTCTTCCAGCACAATAGGTATAGGAAATTCCTTTCCCTCGCTGTCCAGCATGCATTGCTCCTGTTATTGTCCAATAGCTTGCTTCCTTCAACTGAAAGTTTATTTTTAAAGCAATCCTTCAGCATTTTTTTTATTTCAGCGCTGGAGTGGTGCTATTAAACTAAGTTTATTGAGACTAGTCTAATACCTACCAGCCACCATTTTCAGCTCTTTTTGGCACCACTCCAGGTCCATGCTGCCTTTTTGAGACTGCAACCTGGGACTGACTGGCAGGCTCTCAATGTACATTTATGAGAGCCTCACTCTTCGCTCGTTCTGGCTCTCATAGATTTACACTGAGTTGTGCCTCCAGGAAACATTGGAGCGATCCGGCAGGTCACAGACCTACTAGAGTGGTGCTGATAAAAGATGGTGGTATGTATGAGTCTAGGGACAGGGAACTTAGATTGCTTGCACCACTCCAGTGCTGCAATAAAATTAAAAGACTGGAGTGGTGCTTTAAGTTATGTATGTATGTAGTTTTGATAGACAAGAGAACCGGAGCAGCGAGACAAAGAGCAGACTCCACTTCTTATAGAGATGCAAAGATTCACTTTCTGTTGAGAGATAAAGACCCAACACCATGTACTAGGAGTTGAAAGCTCAAAGTATCAAACCACACAATTCAACTCTTTATGGGCTGTCTCTTTAAAGTAATACATTGAACCATTCCCTTGAGAGTAGCACTGCCATGCTCATTATACGTTGTTCAGATTGACACTATCACATCTGTTTTGTCAACAGATTTTACAATACATATTGTGACGCGCCCCTGGGCCTGTGTCGCGCTGCGATGCGCACGCGGGAGCTTACCCGGAGCCGGATCTCTTGAGGGTTGTAGTCTCGTGGCGGCGACCCGGTCCGTGCCCAGGGAGTCAAACTGAGCGGCGATGTACTAGCAGTAGATGGTTGGTGACTACGTCACCCGTTGAATGCAGCTATGGAGCTGCCGCTGCAGGGCAGACCGCTGAGGCCGGTGGAAGGATGGTGCAGCGTGGATGGTATAACCCCCAACGGGAGGGGTATGGCCTCAGGGCAGCCGACGTGGATGATGGGGGTAGCAGGAACCACTCAGAGACGGTGCGGTGTAGTTCAGGGTCTTTACTGGTGACAAAGATAGACCCTCCCGGAGTACTTGCTAGTGATAGGGGCCTGGTCAGTCCTTGAGCAGATGGGATCTCCCCTGGCCAGGCGGAGTTGTAGGCCTTCCCAACTAACTGTACTCTTCTGGCTACCTTGCTAGAGGCGGGAATAAGTAGCCCACGTCCCTGAGTGTACCGTGTGGTGCTCACCCGTATGGCCGGTGACTCGAGGCCTTCTAATGGCTTCCGCTCCACGGTGGCGGTGCTGGTCCCACGCGTGTGACCGTGCCTTCGGGCTTCTTGGCCAGAGGACCTGAAATCCCCTGCCGGACGGATTCTGCTGCTGGGTAGGAGTTAGTCCCCACAGCCTCGGACTCCGGGTCCGGTAAGAAATCTTCTCAGTCAGGGCGAGCTCTGCAGCTGCCAGCCCCTGACTCGTAGTAGTATTGCTTCTGCTGTTTCTTGTCTCTACTCTCCTTGACTCCAGGCTCAGGCCCCTGGACAGGGCCTGCCTGTGGAGCAGAGCCCATAGAGCAGCTCTGCTCCCTGTCTTCTCCTCTCAGAACTCCCTACCCTGCCTCAGCCCTAGGTTTATATAGGGGAAGTCCTTCCCCTCCCAAGACTGGGCAGGAGGTGTGGCATGCACAGGATCCCTGACCAAAGGACCTCCCACCTGCTCTCAGACGTAATATCTCTATCACTGTGGCAACCAGACCCCTGGGGTGTCACATTCCCCCCTAGTGAAATTTAGTACTCCGGGACTAAACATATTTTTGTAACATAACAAAGTATAAACAATAACATTACAATAAGGAAACGCATAAAGCTGGTCACGGCGTGTCCGTAACCGGGTGCAGTCTTTGAAGAAAGCAAGGTGTCCATTTCACCAAAACAGGGAGACGTAACCAGGTAGGGGTCTGTCCTACCCCGAGTCCTTAACAGTCTTTTAGTCCATCCTGGGTTACGCTCCACTAACTGTACAAAGGATTCCCGGTAAATCCACCAAGGACTCCTATAAATTACTAGAAACACATAATATTTACAAGATATGGCCGCTCTCAGTCCTCGGCCAGTGGGGATAAGGATTGGCTGCTCACAGTCCTCAGCCTGTGGGGAGATGGGATGGCTGCTCACAGTCCTCAGCCTGGTTAAGGATAGGGCACACACGGGAACAGTTCACACTTGTCCCAACGGGGACCATATTTTAATTAGCAACACAAGTACCCCTACGGGTAACTATGTACAGTTCCACTTTACCGTACTTCAGTAACGGCATCCTCCTGCTCCTTCTTGTGTGTAGGCTTCAGACCCGTCCGGGTCCTCTTGGCTTTCCTCGTATTGGTAGTACTGCAGCTCCTCCTTGGTTAACGTGGAGGGCGTACAGTCCTTTTGCACCTGGGGAGTTCAGGCCTTGCGACCAGGCGTGGAGAGGGTCGCCGTTGATGACGCCTGGGGTCAGAGGGTGCAACTTTGGGCCTGGGCGCGGGCTGGTGGTGGTAGTGCCCAGGGCTGGAGGGCTTGGCCGCAGGGCTTGTTGCGGGGGCTGGAGCAGGTCGGTGTCTGCAGCGCCCGGAATCGGCGGCTCCACCAGGGGGCCCGGGAGCAGGCTGACGCTGGCAGCGTCCGGGACAGGGAGACTCCTCTTACCTGCTCCCGCGACCGCTCCTGCGTCACGCGTCTTCTCCCGGCGCTGGTCGGGGCAGGCGACGACTGGGGCACTGCCGATGCTGGGCAGCTTAGTCTGCTGCCGGTCCGCCATCTTGCTGTCCGTTCCTGGTGTCCTCCTCCCCCCTAGTGGACCGTGGCCTACCTTCCGGAGATCCTCTTCCGTAGGCCGCGGCTCCGCAGTCAATCGTCGGGGTAGAGGACCTGGCGTCGCGCTCCTGTGACGTCGGCGTCTGCTGGGCTCCTTCCAGGACCTTACGCAACGTCCGGACGTGAGGCGGGGCTTCAGTTCTCGCGCGCTTTCGGAGTCCACGCCCCTCTTCTTCCCGCGCGGCGTCTCCAAGATGGCGCCGGATGGCGGGAAAACTCCTCGGATGGCGGGAAGAAGGCAGAAGATGGCGCCGGATGGCGGGAAAACTCCTCGGATGGCGGGAAGAAGGCAGAAGATGGCGCCGGATGGCGGGAAAACTCCACGGATGGCGGGAATCTTCACAGATGGCGGGAATCTTCACCACTGGTAAGTTTGAAAAGTCTCTTTTTCAGGCACGCAGTACCCGGTGGTTGCGGGCACGAGATCCTGCCGACTACGCCAAAGTTGACGCGCCCCTGGGCCTGTGTCGCGCTGCGATGCGCACGCGGGAGCTTACCCGGAGCCGGATCTCTTGAGGGTTGTAGTCTCGTGGCGGCGACCCGGTCCGTGCCCAGGGAGTCAAACTGAGCGGCGATGTACTAGCAGTAGATGGTTGGTGACTACGCCACCCGTTGAATGCAGCTATGGAGCTGCCGCTGCAGGGCAGACCGCTGAGGCCGGTGGAAGGATGGTGCAGCGTGGATGGTATAACCCCCAATGGGAGGGGTATGGCCTCAGGGCAGCCGACGTGGATGATGGGGGTAGCAGGAACCACTCAGAGACGGTGCGGTGTAGTTCAGGGTCTTTACTGGTGACAAAGATAGACCCTCCCGGAGTACTTGCTAGTGATAGGGGCCTGGTCAGTCCTTGAGCAGATGGGATCTCCCCTGGCCAGGCGGAGTTGTAGGCCTTCCCAACTAACTGTACTCTTCTGGCTACCTTGCTAGAGGCGGGAATAAGTAGCCCACGTCCCTGAGTGTACCGTGTGGTGCTCACCCGTATGGCCGGTGACTCGGGGCCTTCTAATGGCTTCCGCTCCACGGTGGCGGTGCTGGTCCCACGCGTGTGACCGTGCCTTCGGGCTTCTTGGCCAGAGGACCTGAAATCCCCTGCCGGACGGATTCTGCTGCTGGGTAGGAGTTAGTCCCCACAGCCTCGGACTCCGGGTCCGGTAAGAAATCTTCTCAGTCAGGGCGAGCTCTGCAGCTGCCAGCCCCTGACTCGTAGTAGTATTGCTTCTGCTGTTTCTTGTCTCTACTCTCCTTGACTCCAGGCTCAGGCCCCTGGACAGGGCCTGCCTGTGGAGCAGAGCCCATAGAGCAGCTCTGCTCCCTGTCTTCTCCTCTCAGAACTCCCTACCCTGCCTCAGCCCTAGGTTTATATAGGGGAAGTCCTTCCCCTCCCAAGACTGGGCAGGAGGTGTGGCATGCACAGGATCCCTGACCAAAGGACCTCCCACCTGCTCTCAGACGTAATATCTCTATCACTGTGGCAACCAGACCCCTGGGGTGTCACAATTGCATATATTTGCATATAGATTTCTTAGACCTGTTGATGCTGGTGTACTTACTTTGAAAATCCATTTCAGTACAGCTGTATAATTCTATTTGAAACTTTAAAGTCAATCTCCACCCACCTCAAATGATTGACAGCTCCTTACTGCTCCTCACTGCTGCTGCTGCTAAATATACACCCTACTAGCTTGATTGACAGCTCCTTTATGTCTCTCTACCAGTGCTGCTGAAATCTCACACTGCTCAGTACAAGCTGCAGCTGTCAGTCAGGGTGGATGGGTAGAAACTATACACTTGGACACATGAGCTCTCAAAATGTTTTAATCAGAATTTCAGGAATATACAGCCATTCTTACATGTACTTTCAAAGTAAGTACACCAGTCTCATCGAGTCTAAGAGAGATATTTTATCATGTATGCAATTTGTATTATGAAATCTGGTGACAGATCAGATTTGAAGGATACAGGACATTATGTACTGATCGATGGGGATCTAAACAGAGAGATGCCCTGCAATCCAGTAAGTACTGATATACACCAAAACACAATTTTACTCATTGCAGAAGATTTCACCAATCAAAAAAGTATCACATGAGCAGGTGTGCAGACTATCACATCACATGGTACAGCACAGCCAATTGGAAGCCACTATTATAGTCTGTATAAAAGCAGAGGCAGGGAATGCAGCAAACATTTTTTTTATAGAATCTGACACATGGACATCACAACTCACAGTATAGGAAGAGAAAGCCATAAAACACAGAACAATATATATATATATATATATATATATATATATATATATATATATACTGCTCAAAAAAATAAAGGGAACACTTAAACAACAGAATATAACTCCAAGTAAATCAAACTTCTGTGAAATCAAACTGTCTACTTAGGAAGCAACACTGATTGACAATCAATTTCACATGCTGTTGTGCAAATGGAATAGACAATAGATGGAAATTATTGGCAATTATCAAGACACCCTCAATTAAGGAGTGGTTCTGCAGGTGGGGACCACAGACCACATCTCAGTACCAATGCTTTCTGGCTGATGTTTTGGTCACTTTTGAATGTTGGTTGTGCTTTCACACACGTGGTAGCATGAGACGGACTCTACAACCCACAGAAGTTGCTCAGGTAGTGCAGCTCATCCAGGATGGCACATCAATGCGAGCTGTAGCAGGAAGGTTTGCTGTGTCTGTCAGCATAGTGTCCAGAGGCTGGAGGTGCTACCAGGAGACAGGCCAGTACACCAGGAGATGTGGATGGGGCCTTAGGAGAGCAACAACCCAGCAGCAGGACCGCTACCTCCGCATTTATGCAAGGAGGAACAATAGGAGCACTACCAGATCCCAGCAAAACGACCTCCAGCAGGCCACAAATGTGCATGTGTCTGCACAAACGGTTAGAAACCGACTCCGTGAGGGTGGTATGAAGGCCCGACGTCCACAGATGGGGGTTGTGCTCACAGCCCAACACCATGCAGGACGCTTGGCATTTGCCACAGAACCCCAGGATTGGCAAAGTTGCCACTGGTACCCTGTGCTCTTCACAGATGAAAGCAGGTTCACACTGAGCACATGTGACAGACGTGACAGAGTCTGGAGACGCCATGGAGAGTGATCTGCTGCCTGCAAAATCCTTCAGCATGACCGGTTTGGCATTGGGTCAGTAATGGTGTGGGGTGGCATTTCTTTGGAGGGCCGCACAGCCCTCCATGTGCTCGCCAGACGTAGCCTGACTGACATTAGGTACCGAAGTGAGATCCTCAAACCTCTTGTGAGACCATATGGTGGTATGGTTGGCCCAGGGTTCCTCCTAATGCAGGACAATGCCAGACCTCATGTGGTTGGAGTGTGTCAGCAGTTCCTGCAAGATAATTTATAAACAGCAGCCAGCATATCAAGTAACCAAAGAACCGGGTTAGAATCCCGGATGACCAGGCCTTACCCAGATAGCCTACTCACAACATATGTAAAACCAAAATGAAGCGAAGAGTATAATTGGCTTACAAAAAAGAAATTGTTTATTAGTAAATAAATGTACAGTACAGAAATTTATTTGAAACATCATAAATATAAGAAAGGAGGACAGAAAGTGCAAAGTGCCTAAACCAAGGCCCCCAAGAGCCTACTGCATCCCAAAATGCAAAAAAGATTATGGCTACCAAGGAATCCTCATCACAAATCAGGGATACAAGTCTAGAGTGTTCCTAACAATTTCAAGCAGCACTCACCACTACAATAGTGGCCTGAGTGGATGTGGGAAAATCCCACTTGTCAAGTGGGAAACAGTATGTACTCACCACAAAATGGATGGGAGAGCAAGGAAGTAGGACCATAGGGTAGCTGGCGCACCTCTACGCGCGTTTTGCTGTCACAGGACAGCATTCTGAAGAGAAAGTGTGCATAAGAGTTCGTAGGACCTTTTTACATAAGCCCCAAATTGGTCACATGAACAAGTCATGTGACCAGAAGGTATCAGGAGTGAGCAAGCAGGACCTGCAGTGGCGCATGCGCGGCGGTGCCGAAAACCCGCGCATGGACCCCAGCCGTCACGCCCTCCTGCGCGTCATCCCAAACACGGAAGTGCCTGGAGTTAGCGCAAGGAGTGTACTGACAGCGGCATCAACGCCGGCACGGGGAAGCCGCGGCGCATGCGCGCAGCGGTCGCTACGCCTCATCAATACTCCTAGATGTAAAAGCCCATCCAATCTGGCCCTATAGAGGGGAGGAATGGCTGAACACCATTACCCCCAAGGTATAGTCGGAACATACATACAGAAATAACAACATATTTCAATAATACATATATATAAGTATATCACTGTGTATAATTATAATGTCCATAGGAATTTCCATATATTTGTCCAAAATGACACTACATCGGAGCATCCCAGACACGCGTGTGATCAGCATGAAAACCCTCCAGGGGCAGAGGAAAATACCGGGATATTGAGACATCGGGCCCAAAAACTCTATAAGGAAGAAAAACAGTGGAAAAGCATTTTTAAAACCAATGTAAATAAAAACGATCGAAAAAGGGGGATTAAAAACACAAAAAGCGTCATGCTAACTATTAAAAGTATAGGGGCCCCCAGAGGAGCAGGAGAACATTCCATCACTACAGAAACACCCTATCTAGGGTTGAAATCCATCTGGCCTCTTTTTGGGCCAGAATCTGTTTGCCATTCCCACCACGGGAGCCCAAATGTAGAATATCTATGCCACATACCCTCAGGGAGCTTGGGTCGCAGTTGTGATATTGATGAAAATGACGCGGGAGCGTCCTCAGCTCCCGGGGATCAGCGACCATGCTTGCCCCTCGAATGTTGCTCACGTGCTCCCGAACTGTCACCCTGAGCTCCCTTGTGGTCAAACCAACATAGATTAGTTGACAGCCACAAGTTGCATAGTATATAACATGAGTTGAACCACATGAAATGTACTTTAGAATTTTGAATTCACGGGAGCCATCAGAGGAGAGAAAGGAAGCACTGCGCATGACATTTGCGCAGGCCATACAATGACCACATGGATAACAACCCACTGTGGGTTCACGGGGCCCAAAAGGATTTTGTAGAGGAGGGATATAGTGGCTTGACACAAGCAAGTCACTGAGATTTCTTGCCCGTCGAGCCGTCATCAACGGGTATCCTCCAAGGCAGTCACGCAGGGAGGGCTCCATACCAAGAACCCGCCAAAGTGCTTGGCGAATATTTCCCGCATCACCCCCCATTGACGGCTATAGGTTGAAATATAGCATACCTTCTCAGGTACAACCCCACTCTGAGGGTGGGCTGGATAGAGAAGGCGGCCCCGAGGGGTTTTCCTTGCCCTCTCATAGCCACGCCTGATGGATATATTACTATAGTCACGATGACGAAAACGTTCAGCCAGATCAGTGGCCTGTCTCTCAAAGGAGGATTCTGTAGAGCAGATGCGCCTCATCCTCAGGAATTGACCGACCGGGATGGCCTGAATTGTGGAGAAATTATGGGCAGACTTAGCATGTAGGAGGGCATTAACCGCAGTGGGATTCCTAAAGACATCGGTCTGGAGGGAGGAGGATGAATCCACCTCCAAAAAGATGTCCAGGAATTCCATGCATTTTGGATGGTAGGTATATGTGAGTTTAATGCACCAGTCGTTAGAGTTCAGCTCCACCATAAAATCCTCGAGCTATGCCACCATCCCCCGCCAAAAAATAAAATATCATCAATGTATCGAAGCCACGACACGACCTGTGAGGCGCGCCTGCTACCCTATGGTCCCCCTTCCTTGCGCTCCCATCCATTTTGTGGTGAGTACATACTGTTTATTTGTGATGTGGGTTCCTTGGTGGCCGTAAGCTTTTTTGCATTTTGGGATGCAGTAGGCTCTTGGGGGGCCTTGGTTTAGGCACTTTGCACTTTCTGTCCTCCTTTCTTATATTTATGATATTTCAAATAAATTTCTGTACTGTACATTTATTTACTAATAAACAATTTATTTTTTGTTAGCCAATTATACTCTTCACTTCTTTTTGGTTTTACAGTTCCTACAAGATGAAGGCATTGAAGCTATGGACTGGCCCGTCCGTTCTCCAGACCTGAATCCAATTGAGCACATCTGGGACATCATGTCTCGCTCCATCCACCAACGGATGCTTTAGTCCAGGTCTGGGAGGAGATCCCACAGGAGACCATCCGCAACCTCATCAGGAACATGCCCAGGCATTGTAGGGAGGTCATACAGGCACGTGGAGGCCACACACAATACTGAGCCTCATTTTGACTTGTTTTAAGGACATTACATCAAAGTTGGATCAACCTGTAATGTGTTTTTCCACTTTAATTTTGGGGGTGACTCCAAATCCAGGCCTCCATTGGTTAATAAATTTGTTTTCCATTGATGATTTTTGTGTGATTTTGTTGTCAGCACATTCAACTTTCTACAGAACAAAGTATTCAATGAGAAGATTTCATTCATTCAGATCTAGGATGTGTTATTTGAGTGTCCCCTTTATTTTTTTGAGCAGTGTATATATATGTACACTGCTCAAAAAAATAAATGCCACCCCACACCATTACTGACCCACTGCCAAACCGGTCATGCTGAAGGATGTTGCCGGCAGCAGATCGCTCTCCACGGCGTCTCCAGACTCTGTCACGTCTGTCACATGTGCTCAGTGTGAACCTGCTTTCATATGTGAAGAGCACAGGGCGCCAGTGGCGACTTTGCCAATCCTGGTGTTCTGTGGCAAATGCCAAGCGTCTTGCATGGTGTTGGGCTGTGAGCACAACCCCCATCTGTGGATGTCCGGCCCTCATACCACCCTCATGGAGTCGGTTTCTAACCGTTTGTGCAGACACATGCACATTTGTGGCCGGTTGGAGGTCATTTTGCAGGGCTCTGGCAGTGCTCCTCCTGTTCCTCCTTGCACAAAGGCAGAGGTAGCGGTCCTGCTGCTGGGTTGTTGTCCGCCTCTAGACACTACGCTGACAGACACAGCAAACCTTCTTGCCACAGCTCGCATTGATGTGCCATCCTGGATGAGCTGCACTACCTGAGCAACTTCTGTGGGTTGTAGAGTCCGTCTTATGCTACCACGAGTGTGAAAGCACAACCAACATTCAAAAACCAACATTCAAAAGTGACCAAAACATCAGCCAGAAAGCATTGGTACTGAGATGTGGTCAGTGGTCCCCATCTGCAGAACCACTTCTTTAATGATTGTGTCTTGAAAATTGCCAATAATTCCCATCTATTGTCTATTCCATTTGCACAACAGCATGTGAAATTGATTGGCAATCAGTGTTGCTTCCTAAGTGGACAGTTTGATTTCACAGAAGTTTGATTTACTTGGAGTTATATTCTGTTGTTTAAGTGTTCCCATTATTTTTTGAGCAGTATATACTGTATATTGCATATATTTATATGCATTAGTGTGTGGCAACACAACAGGAAGTATAGTTTGTGAAGACTAAACTGCTGGTTACCATTGGTTTCCATCCATTTACTCATAGTGATATATGCTAAAGGGGTCAGAGTCCTAGGAGACCTCAGAGTTTTCAAAAATATATTTTCAGAGAAAATGATGGCTTTGCAGTACTTTCAAATCGATTTGCTAAAAATAAACATTTATTGAAAAATTTAACGAAGCTAGCAAACTCGAAATTCAAAAGATTCCATCATCTCTAATATTTGTAATATAATTATTTTATCTAAATTCCCCCATTTCGGGAATTGGCATTGACCTGCCAAGGTTGTTTTTATTTACTTCTGTTCTTGGATTAAGCCCTGCTCTTCTCGCCAGTGCTCAGATTGGAACGTCACCGTTCAGATGCTGTTAGTGATGGAGGAAAGGCAGTCTGATGGAGCACAACTAGCTTTTGGCCATAGGATGAGAACAGCGGCATCTTCCAGTTGGGTTGGTTCTACCAGAAGTGTTGAGATGTTTCACATGCGCATACTGAGAATCAAGTGTTATTCATGGATATTGTAAGATTGATCGAAGATGCGGTTTGTGAATAAACCAGGCATGCAGAGATTAATTTTGGTGAGTCAAAGGGAATGACGGACAAAATGAAGAAAAGGCAACTAGGAGAAATTGTGGGAGGCTTAAGCAATGGATCTTTTTTAATCTTATCTCTAACCTGGACAACCCCTTTAATGGAGCTTGGAACAGAAATGAGATAACCTGAAAGATTACAGAACGTGTGTTGCTTTAAAGCAAGGTCATTTAGAAATTGCAGGCAAAAATATCACATTCTGTTAGATGCCCGGAAAGGGACGTGCCCTTCTGTGGTCCAAAGATATTTCCTTCACCGTGATCTATAGAAGCAAATGATAAATGACATGGCAGAATACAATGTATCTTTCTCCGTTAGTAATAAATCACAAAAAAAGAAGGGAAACATCCTTTTGGATGTTGAAGCTGTGAGGCCTGTCCTTCCCTAACCTCAGGTGTATGGACAAGTGTGACCTTCCACCTTGCTCCAGAAAACAGGATACCCAAAAGAGCAACCATGTATTATGACATCAATTACAGCCACAAGACCAGAAAGAGCGCACAGAGGATTGCAACCGATGTCATGGTGTGAGACGCTAATTAGCAGAGATATCTTGTTCTTTGGTGTCCAGTGATCATTAAAAATCAAGAGAGTGGCTACATCCTGGTATTTAACTGAGTCATTACGTGGTGGAGTATCCTGAAACTGAATAAAAAGATGAAGGAAGGAAAGAAAGGAAAAGTGCTGAAGATGAAACTTTGTCTCCCCCGGCTATTGGTTCCTGAGATTAAATTTGACCCCATGAGATGAGGGGGGCCAAGAGAGTTTGTGATACAATTAGTCAGTGCCTGATGACATACATATGTTGGTACAATTGCCTTTCATCTTGTCACGAAAAAAAACCCAAAAAACATAAATTCATGATTTTCTGTTGGAAGATGTTTATGCTATATGTGTCTATGTGTCTTTATGTGGCCACCCAGGGGTTATGATATGAATTGCATATTTTTATTTTATTGGTGCACTCCCTCCTTGTTGATCTTTCTTCCCATATGTATTCAATACTTTTATCCTAAGATGCATTCTATGTTGTGAATTTATTTACAAATTGAAGGTATAGCCGTACAGTTGGGAGGCAGAACAGCCAATGTTTCATCCTTCAGCGACGGTCCAATGGCCACATCAATGGGAAACAAAATTGTGCAGCAATTTTCATGCCATTGGACAAAGTTTTGGTCGAATTCATCATCAGGCCTTGCACCAATAGGGTGATAGTTTATTCTGCAGGTAGATGTTAGCTTTAAGTGTGTAGGGAAATATAAAACTTACTACAAGTGATTATTTTTTTTATAGTTGGATATAAAGTTTAACAAAATGTTTACATATTTTTTTCACATGTTGTACTCCAGGCTCGGACTGGCCAACAGAGGAACCGGATAATCCTCCGGTAGGCCGCTTGACTTACAATTGATTTACAATTTTCAGAAAAAAGGTATCATTTAATCCTTCATTAAACAAGCTAGACAAATAAATATTACATAGAAGCAAAAATAAATTTGTGTACTAGGGTCAGGTTATTTTTGCATGTACAGTAGCTGAACAGTGGGCCCTAAGAATCAATGTTATTGCTGGACCTTTGCCAACCCAGTCTGACACTTTTATAATTTCTTAAACACCCTTTAGATCACACATGTCAAAATCTGGCCCTCGGGCTGATTATAATTTGTACACATTGACTCCGGGGACAATATGGGGCCATTATACTGTATGGAGGACTATGTGGGGCCCATTATACTATATGGAGGACTATGTGGAGCCATTATTCTGTATGGAGGACTATGTGGGGCCATTAGTCTGTATGGAGGACTATGTGGGGCCATTTTTCTATATGGAGGACTATTTGGGGCCCATTATACTGTATGAAGGACTATGTGGGGCTATTATACTGTATGGAGGACTATGTGAGGCCCATTATTCTGTATGGAAGGACTATGTGGGGCCCATTATTCTGTATGGAGGACTATATGGGGCCATTATATTGTATGGAGGGCTATGTGGGACCATTATACTGAATGGAGGACTATGTGGGACCATTATACTGTATGGAGGATTATGTGGGCTCATTATACTGTATGGAGGACTATGTGGAGCCATTATACTGAATGGAACTATGTGGGACAATTATACTGTATGGAGGACTATGTGGGGCCATCATACTCTATGCAGGACTATGTGGGGCCCATTATTCTGTATGGAGGACTATGTGGGCCCATTATACTGTATGGAGGACTATGTGGGGCCCATTATTCTGTATGTAGGACTATGTGGGGACATTATACTGTATGGAGGATTATGTGGGACCCATTATACTGTATGGAGGACTATGTGGGTTCATTATACTGTATAGAGGACTATGTGGAGCCCATTATACTGTATGGAGGACTATGTGGGCTCATTATACTGTGGAGGATTATGTGGAGCCCATTATTCTGTATGGAGGACTATGTGGGGCTAATATTCTGTATGGAGGATTATGTGGGGCACATTATACTATATGGAGGACTATGTGCGGCCATTATTCTGTATGGAGGACTATATGGGACCCATTATACTGCATTGAGGGCTATGTGGGGCCCATTATTCTGTATGGAGGACTATGTGGGACCCATTATACTGCATTGAGGGCTATGTGGGGCCCATTATTCTGTATGGAGGACTATGTGGGGCCCATTATACTGTATAGAGGACTATGTGGGGCCATTATTCTGTATAGAAGACTATGCGGGGCCATTATACTGTATGAAGGACTATTTTGGGCCATTATTCTGTATGGAGGACTATGTGGTGCCATTATACTGTATGGAGGACTATGTGGGGCCTTTATTCTGTATTGAGGATTATGTGGGGCCGTTATACTGTATGGAGGACTATGTGGGACTATGTGGGGCTCCATTGTTGAGCGGGCCTCTGGTTTGGCAGCCACGGACTACCAAAATCACTAGATTAGAAACTTGCACATCATTATGCTCAAATCTAGCTCTCACATATTGGTGTCTAGACCATACAAAGTTGAGCCTTTTGAGCAATATTAAGGATGTTTAATAGTCTACAACATATATAAAACAATTAAGTTTACTTACACGTGTAATTACACCTTTTTCTTTATTTTGTTTTTAGTGTTTTTTCCCTTTTTTTACCCTTTTTTTATTTAAACCTTTTTCAATCTATTTTCTATGTGGTTATCTGGGTTATTTTTTCGGCTAAGTCATCAACTGCACATTGTTGCAGAATTGTAATCCAGAGATTTTCTTGTAGTAATTTAATGTGTGTCTGGAATTTTTTTGGGATGGGATAATTTTTGGACATCTCAGTGGTACATGCAACTTTCTTGCTCTAAAATGTCGCTAAAAAGGGGAAGACAAAATTAAAAAGCATTTTTTTTTTAATTCATGCAAAATTCATGAATCACGTCACCAAATACCACAAGACAAAAAGAAGAAGAAAAGTGACTTTGAAAAAAAAAATTGAATCGCAAATAATAAATCGAGACCCAAATTTTGAATCAAGCTTAAAATATTCAAACAGTAGGTTCAGTTCCTCCAGCATTTAATATATTCTTCCTACTGTCTACCTGATTGCATGTAATGAATTCAAAAAGTTGCCGAACTTTTCATTCTAAAACTATTTTGCAATCTATCAAAATATCTATATATTTTTATTATTTTTTTTATTTCTTTAAAGATGAAATTCCTAAGTTTACATTTACTGAAATAACCCCGGCGCTGCTACTTAGTGTAAAAAATTCCAGGTCTACATCTGCCTAAGTAAAAGTATTGACAATAATTAAATCCTGCCCTCTGACTGACAAGTTGCTCGTTATAAATTTGGATCTCTCCCTTCATACTTTCATACAGCAAACATTCATTTTCTCACTTGAAGCCTCTCTTGTTCCTCCTCCATAAAATTCTCCCTGGGGGTGGAAACAGAGCAGAACCTGAACTTGTCAGCCTGCTGTCCGGTCCAGTTATCCCATGTGCATGGAGGTTGAAGGGGAACATTTGACAGTAGATGTCAAAAAGGGAAAAAATCACTTGGACCTGTTCCGACAATTAAGCGCACTTAACCTGTCGAGCTCATCTCCTCCTCTATCACTCCTGCTCTCTGTTTGCCGATTCTGACTATCGTATCAGGCTGATGAGTTTCATTCGGTAATTATAGCTAAGAGCTACACCCGCTGGCTGTTTAGTTTTGAATTTGTCAGAACCCAGATGGAAATAGAATTCTTCTTGGGGATTCCCAAAAACAGAAAGAGTCTGGAAAACAAGGACAAGTTCAAAAAAGTATCAATTCTAAAAATGAAAAAACATCAAACTATGGAAAGACTCATTAACCAGTCATTACCAAGTGCCCCGAGGGCCAATATCCAAAAATACTCATTTACCACATTTCTTAAAGAGGTATTCTATTTATGAAGAGTTTCAACAATTTTCACCTCTCCACTTAATCGGCAGGAACCACCGATAAATATCCCAAAAGTGTAGCTCTTCGACAGGATTTCCATTAGCCAAGTCTCTTTTTTGGCTCATGTAACTGAAATACCCAAGAAGAACTAGACAGATATGAATGGAAACTAACAGATAGAAACAATAAGCAATTCACTGTCAATAAGGCTGACAGTCTATCATTGTCGGCCCCGTAAAGAGCGAATGGAGCAGCGGCATAAATGCTGGATCATTGCTCCATTCACATGGGGGATTTGGGGCGCCCACCTATCCTGTACTTATCCTGAATCCTGTATTATTATTATTATTTATTATAGCACCATTTATTCCATGGCGCTTTACATGTGAAAAAGGGGTATAATACAAGAACAATTACAATAATCTTGAACACAATGTGACAGCGACTGGTACAGGAGGAGCGAGGACCCTGCCCGCGAGGGCTCACAATCTACAAGGGATGGGTGAGGATACAGTAGGTGAGGGTAGAGCTGGTCGTGCAGCGGTGGTTACTGCAGGTTGTAGGCTTGTCGGAAGAGGTGGGTCTTCAGGTTCCTTTTGAAGGTTTCCACGGTAGGCGAGAGTCTGATACGTTGGGGTAGAGAGTTCCCGAGTAGGGCAGAAGCATGGGAGAAATCTTGTATACGGTTGTGGGAGGAGGAGATAAGAGAGGAGTAGAGCAGGAGATCTTGTGAGGATCGGAGGTTGCGTGCAGGTATGTAACGGGAGACTAGGTTGGAGATATATGGAGGAGACAGGTTGTGAATGGCTTTGTATGTCATGGTTAGGTTTTGAACTGGAGTCTCTGAGCAATGGGGAGCCAGTGAAGAGATTGACAGAGAGGAGAGGCCGGGGAATAGCGGGGGGACAGGTTTATTAGTCGAGCAGCAGAGTTTAGGATAGATTGGAGGGGTGCGAGAGTGTTAGAGGGGAGGCCACAGAGCAGAAGGTTGCAGTAGTCAAGGCTGGAGATGATGAGGGCGTGCACCAGTGTTTTTGCAGATTCATGGTTTAGGAATGTGCGGATCCAGGAGATATTTTTGAGTTGGAGTCGGCAGGAGGTGGAAAGGGCTTGGATATGTGGTTTGAATGAGAGTTCTGAGTCCAGGGTTACCCCAAGGCAGCGAGCTTGAGGGACTGGGGAGAGTGGGCAGCCATTGACTTTGATAGATAGGTCAGTTGGGAGGGTTGAATGAGATGGCGGAAAGATGATGAATTCTGTTTTGTCCATGTTAAGTTTTAGAAATCTGGCAGAGAAGAAGGATGAAATAGCAGACAGACATTGGGGGATTTTGGTTAATAAGGAGGTGATATCGGGCCCAGAGAGGTAGATCTGTGTGTCATCAGCATAGAGGTGATAATGAAAGCCATGAGACTCTATGAGCTGTCCCAGGCCTAAGGTGTAGATGGAGAAGAGCAGGGGTCCTAGAACTGAACCTTGGGGGACACCGACAGATAGGGGGCGAGATGAGGAGGTTGTGTGTGAGTGGGAGACACTGAATGTCCGGTCTGTTAGGTATGAGGAGATCTAGGATAGGGCCAAGTCTGTGATGCCGAGAGATAGGAGAGTCTGGAGTAAGAGGGAATGGTCCACTGTGTCAAAGGCAGATGACAGGTCTAGGAGGAGGAGGACAGAGTAGTGTCGCTTAGATTTGGCGGTTAGTAGGTCGTTTGTGACTTTAGTCAGTGCAGTTTCAGTAGAATGGTGCTATCGGAAACCAGATTGTAGGCGGTCAAAGAGGGAGCAGGAGGAGAGGTGGGAGGACAGTTCAGAATGGACTTATTGTTCCAGTAGTTTTGAGGCATAGGGGAGAAGTGATATGGGGTGATAGCTAGACACGGAGGATGGGTCAAGGGAGGGCTTTTTGAGGATGGGTGTGATTGAGGCATGTTTGAAGCATGAGGGGAAGACACCAGTTGTTAGTGACAGGTTGAAGAGGTGGGCTTGGGCTGGGATGAAGATAGAGGTAAGGTTTGGGATGAGGTGGGACGGGATTGGGTCAAGTTTACAGGTGGTGAGGTGTGATTTGGAGAGTAAGGAGGAAAGTTGATCTTCAGAAATGGTGGAAAATGTAGTTTTGGAGGAGGAGGGTTGAGTAGGTGTGGGGAGGGATGGTGGGGGCTTTAGGCAAAACTTTGTCTGATGGTGTCAATCTTCTGCTTGAAGAAGGAGGCAAAGTCTTCGGCTGAAATAAGAGGAGAGGGAGGAGGCACTGGGGGACGGAGGAGAGAATTTAAGGTGTTGAATAGTTGTTTAGGGTTGTGAGACAGGGAGGATATGAGAGATGCAAAGTATGTTTGTTTTGCTGCAGTGAGTGTGGACTTGAAGGAAGTGAGGGACTGTTTGAATGCGATGAAGTGCTCATGGGAGTGGGACCTTTTCCATCTACGTTCAGCAACCCAGGAGGCCCGTCGCAGTTCTTTAGTTAAGCTGGTGTGCCAGGGTTGTCTGTTGATTGTGCCAGCCTTGGTATGCGTGAGGGGGGCGACCGAATCGAGAGCTGCAGCTGTTGTGGTGTTGTATAAAGTGGCAGCATCTGCATCATGTAAGGAACTAATGTCTGTAAGAGGGAGGAGGGATTCAGAGAGAGAGTGTAGGTCAAGGTGTTTGAGATTTCTACGAGGGTATGCAAGTTTGTGGAGTGGGGATTGTTGCCCCGGGGAGGAGAGAGAAGAGAATGTGAGTAGGTTGTGGTCAGAAAGAGGGAGAGGTGAGTTAGAGAGGTTAGATAGGGAACAGAGGCGGGTGAAAATGAGGTCCAGCGTGTGGCCGTCTTTCTGGGTGGGTGTGGAAGACCACTGAGTAAGACCAAAGGAGGAAGTGAGGGATAGAAGCATAGAGGCAGCTGAGAGGTAAGTGTCAATGGGGATGTTAAAGTCACCCATGAGGATAGTGGGGATGTCAACGGAGATTAAATGAAGTAGCCAGGTGGTGAAGTGGTCAAAGAAAGTGGTGGTTGATCCTGGGGGGCGGTAGATGACAGCCAATTGGAGGTTGGATGGGGAGTAGATGCGCACGCAGTGCACTTCAAAAGAGGGGAGAGTAATTGCGGGCGGCAGTGGGATATGGGTGAAGGAGCAGTTTTCTGAGAGGAGGAAACCTATTCCTCCACCGTGCTTGCCGGTGGGGCGGGGGGTATGGGAGAGGTGGAATCCGCCATACGAAAGTGCAGCAGGAGAGGCTGTGTCGGAGGGGGTGAGCCAGGTTTCAGTGATGCCGAGGAAGGAAAGCTTGTTAGTGATGAAGAGATCGGGAATGTAGGAAAGTTTATTGCAGACAGAGTGAGCGTTCCATAGAGCTCCTGTTAGTGGAACTTTGGAGGCGGGGGCTGGGCGGATGGGTATAAGGTAAGAAGGGTTACGAGAGTTTGGGATAGATCGTGGGTAGGAGGTGGAAGTGATTGTAGGGATGTGGTGAGGAGGGCTGGGATTTGGAGAGATGTCGCGGGCAGTAAGGAGGAGCAGAGAAAGCGTTAATAGGTGGGAGCAGGAGAGGGCATGAGGTGGCTGTCTGTGTTTGGAGACAAAGGATTATATGCTGTGGAATAGCTCTGAGGAGGAGGTGAGATGGGTGGGGAGAATGGAGAGAGAGATGAAGAGTTCCTTACTAGGTGTAGGGATTAGGGGTGGTTGAAAGAAGTGAAGGATTAAGGGGATGAGAGTGAAAACAAACACAAACCATGTTTACTGTGACTTAGTATCCAGTTACCTTCAGTTTACTTCAGGTTCAATTCAGAATTAATTCAAATTTCAGACACTTCAGCTAATGGACACTTAAGCTGAGGGACACAGACTGAAGTCTGACACAGACTCCTAGTTCTCAATATATGGGCTACAGAATGCATTCAGCTGTGAAGCAAATGGGAGTGGTCTGTGCTCATCTTGATCAGCTGATTAGATTGAACCAGATGCTGGATGCTCAAGACAGAGTAAACAAGGCCATAAATGAAAGTGGGGGGTGGCTGGGTCACATACCAGTAGGACATAGGGGTAGAGAAATATAGAGAAATCTGCATGGGAGTCAAGACAGAAAAGTTGGGTGACATACCATTAGAGAATTGGAACAGAACGGTATAGGGAAGACAGCATGGAATTCAGCATGGGAAAAGTTGGGTGACGTACATGTAAGAGGAATGGATAAACAGATGCTGATTAGAGTGCGGTGATGGCAGGTATTATACTCCAGAGCTGCACTCACTATTCTGCTGGTGCAGTCACTGTGTACATACATTACATTACTGATCCTGAGTTACCTACTGTATTATACTCCAGAGCAGCACTCACTATTCTGCTGGTGTAGTCACTGTGTACATACATTACATTACTGATCCTGTACTGATCCTGAGTTACATCTTGTATTATACTCCAGAGCAGCACTCACTATTCTGCTGGTGCAGTCACTGTGTACATACATTACATTACTGATCCGGAGTCACATCCTGTATTATACTCCAGAGCTGCACTCACTATTCTGCTGGTGCGGTCACTGTGTACATACATTATGTTATGCACACGCCCGGACTGACTGGCGTGTGTGTGATTAGTGATCCCACCGGAGAGTGCCTGGAGGGGCGTAACTAAGTATCAACCCGATCCGACCCAGGTCGCACGACAGCTACGACGCCGTGCACCAGGGAGCAACTGAGCAGAGGGACCAGGTGCTACTCCAGGTCAGACCCCGGACACGTCTGTTGACCCACACCGGGGAATACAGAAACAGGCAGGTTACAGCACAGGCTGGGTAGGGTCCAGTACAGACTAGGAGACAGGTTCAGAGCCGCAGATGCGGTAATCAAGCAGAGTAAAGCGAAACCGCAGGTGCAGTGGACAAAGCTGAGCAGAGCGAAACCACAGGTGCGGTGGACAAGGCTGAGCAGAGAGAAACCGCAAGTGCGGTGGACAAGGCTGAGCAGAGAGAAACCGCAAGTGCGGTGGACAGGGTAGAGCAGAGCAAAACCGCAGATGCGGTAGACAAGGCTGAGCAGAGCGAAACTGCAGGAGCGGTGGACAAGGCTGAGCAGAGCGAGACTGCAGGCACAGCGGACAAGGCTGAGCAGAGCAAAACCGCAAGTGCGATGGACAAAGCAGAACAGAGCGGGCAGAAACCGCAAGAGCGGTAAGTAAGGCAGAGCAGAGATAACCACCAAAGCGGTGAGCAAAGACCGAGCAGAGGGGACAGGGCTCTGTTCACATGGAACAGACTGGAAGGGAAAGGCAGAACCAGATACACACAAGGTACTTGCAAAGAAGTAGCGCGTGGACTCCAAACTCACAAACAGAAGTACAGCGACAACGAGTAGGAGTTAGGTGCAGGTTCAGACTCTACAGAAAAAGAGGGGAAACGGACAAAGAGACAAAACAGGTAAGATGTTAGGAGACCGTTCCGACAGGTACTGTACTGTAACGAAATACAGGAACGAGCCTAGGTATAGCCAAGAGCTGGTTCAGACACTGCAGCAAAAGGGAGGAAACGGACATAGAGACAAAACAAGTAACAGGTTAGGAGACAGTTCAGACAGGAACTGTTACTGCAGAGAAATACAGGAACGAGCCTGGGTACACAGCCCCCAGAGTCAGAAACAAACAGGCAAGGAGCGTGTTCAGACTGGTCTGGAAATAAAGCCTCCAGGAAGGCAGACAGACAGGCAAGAAAACACAGATAACAGATCTAGGTATGCGGCCCCTAGAAGGCTGGACGAACAGGCTAGGAGCTTGTTCAGACAGAACTGGAAATACAGCCTCCAGGAAGGTGGACAGGCAGGAGAAACAGAACAGGACATTCAGCGTCAAGGAGCACACTGAATGATAGAGTAGCTCAGGCACCAGCTTCCAGGTGAAGCAGGTTTAAATATCCAGTAACAGACAGCAATAGGCTGAGGATGCATTAGGGGTGTGCCCACAGCAGCTACAAGAAACAGGAAGTAACCGGGCTGCCGCCCTAAGCAGTCAGAACAGAGACAAACAGACTGCATGAATAGAAGCCGAGCTAGCAGACTGGACTGAAGATCAAGTTTGCGATCTTGCATAGTGAGAGATGGTGCACCATGCAAGCCCGCCACCAGGTATGCTACACATTACATTACTGATCCTGTACTGATCCTGAGTTACATCCTGTATTATACTCCAGAGCTGCACTCACTATTCTGCTGGTGCAGTTACTGTGAACATTCATTACATTACTGATCCTGAGTTACCTCCTGTATTATACTCCAGAGCTGCACTCACTATTCTGCTCGTGCAGTCACTGGGTACATACATTACATTACTGATCCTGAATTACATCCTGTATTATACCCCAGAGCTGCACTCAATATTCTGCTGGAGTAGTCACTGTGTACATACATTATGATACTTATCCTGTACTGATCCAGAGTTACATCCTGTATTATGCTCCAGAGCTGCACTCACTATTTTGCTGGTGCAGTCACTGTGTACACGCATTACATTACTGATCATGTACTGATCCTGAGTTACATCCAGTATTATACCCCAGAGCTGCACTCACTATTCTGCTGGAGCAGTCACTGTGTACATACATTACGTTACTTATCCTGTACTGATCCTGAGTTACCTCTTGTATTATACTCCAGAGTTGCACTCACTATTCTGCTGGTGCAGTCACTGTGTACATACATTACATTACTGATCCTGAGTTATATCCTGTATTATACTCCAGAGCTGCACTCACTATTCTGCTGGTGCAGTCACTGTGTACATACATTACAATACTGATCCTGTACTGATCCTGAGTTACATCCTGTATTATATTTTAGAGCTGCACTCACTATTCTGCTGGTGCAGTCACTGTGTACTTACATTACATTACTTATCCTGTACTGATCCTGAGTAACCTCCTGTATTATACTCCAGAGCAGCACTCACCATTCTGCTGGTGGAGTCACTGTGTACATACATTACATTACTCATCCTGAGTTACATTCTGTATTATACTCCAGAGCTGCGCTCACTATTCTGCTGGTGCAGTCACTGTGAACACACATTACACTATTGATCCTGTACTGATCCTGAGTTAGATCCTGTATAATATTTTAGAGCTGCACTCACTATTATGCTGGTGCAGTCACCGTGTACATGCATTACACTAATGATCCTGAGTTACATCCTGCATTATACTCCAGAGCTGCAGTCACTATTCTGCTGGTGCAGTCACCGTGCACATACATTACATTAATGATCCTGAGTTACACCCTGTATTATACTCCAGAGCTGTACTCACTATTCTGCTGGTGCAGTCACCATGTACATACATTACATTAATGATCCTGAGTTACATCCTGTATTATACTCCAGAGCTGCAGTCACTTTTCTGCTGGTGCAGTCACTTTGTACATACATTACATTACTGATCCTGAGTTACATCCTGTATTATACTCCAGAGCTGCACTCACTATCCTGCTGGTGCAGCCACTGTGTACATACATTACATTACTGATCCAGTACTGATCCTGAGTTACATCCTGTATTATCCTCCAGAGCTGCACTCACTATTCTGCTGGTGCAGTCACTGTGTACATACATTGCATTACTGATCCTGAGTTATATCCTGTATTATACTCCAGAGCTGCACTCACTATTCTGCTGGTGCAGTCACTGTGTACATACATTACATTACTGATCCTGTACTGATCCTGAGTTACATCCTGTATTATATTTTAGAGCTGCACTCACTATTCTGCTGGTGCAGTCACTGTGTACTTACATTACATTACTTATCCTGTACTGATCCTGACTTACCTCCTGTATTATACTCCAGAGCAGCACTCACCATTCTGCTGGTGGAGTCACTGTGTACATACATTACATTACTTATCCTGAGTTACATTCTGTATTATACTCCAGAGCTGCGCTCACTATTCTGCTGGTGCAGTCACTGTGAACATACATTACATTACTGATCCTGTACTGATCCTGAGTTAGATCCTGTATAATATTTTAGAGCTGCACTCACTATTATGCTGATGCAGTCACCGTGTACATGCATTACACTAATGATCCTGAGTTACATCCTGCATTATACTCCAGAGCTGCAGTCACTATTCTGCTGGTGCAGTCTCCGTGCACATACATTACATTATTCATCCTGAGTTACACCCTGTATTATACTCCAGAGCTGTACTCACTATTCTGCTGGTACAGTCACCGTGTACATACATTACATTAATGATCCTGAGTTACATCCTGTATTATACTCCAGAGCTGCAGTCACTATTCTGCTGGTGCAGTCACTTTGTACATACATTACATTACTGATCCTGAGTTACATCCTGTATTATACTCCAGAGCTGCACTCACTATCCTGCTGGTGCAGCCACTGTGTACATACATTACATTACTGATCCAGTACTGATCCTGAGTTACATCCTATATTATCCTCCAGAGCTGTACTCAGTATTCTGCTGGTGCAGTCACTGTGTACATACATTACATTACTGATCCTGAGTTACATCCTGCATTATACTCCAGAGCTGCACTCACTATTCTGCTGGTGCAGTCACTGTGTACATACATTAAATTACTGATCCTGTACGGATCCTGAGTTACATCCTGTATTATACTCCAGAGCTGCACTCACTATTCTGCTGGTGCAGTCACTGTGTACATACATTACATTGCTTATCCTGTACTGATCCTGAGTTACATCCTGTATTATACTCCAGAGCTGCACTCACTATTCTGCTGGTGCAGTCACTGTGCACATACATTACATTACTGATCCTGTACGGATCCTGAGTTACATCCTGTATTATACTCCAGAGCTGCACTCACTATTCTGCTGGTGCAGTCACTGTGTACATACATTAAATTACTGATCCTGTACGGATCCTGAGTTACATCCTGTATTATACTCCAGAGCTACACTCACTATTCTGCTGGTGCAGTCACTGTGTACATACATTAAATTACTGATCCTGTACGGATCCTGAGTTACATCCTGTATTATACTCCAGAGCTGCACTCACTATTCTGCTGGTGCAGTCACTGTGTACATACATTACATTACTGATCCTGTACTGATCCTGAGTTACATCCTGTATTATACTCCAGAGCTGCACTCACTATTCTGCTGGTGCTGTCACTGTGCACATACATTACATTACTGATCCTGAGTTACATCCTGTATTATACTCCAGAGCTGCACTCACTATTCTGCTGGTACAGTCACTGTGTACATACATTACATTACTGATCCTGTACTGGTCATGAGTTACATCCTGTATTATACTCCAGAGCTGCACTCACTATTCTGCTGGTGCAGTCACTGTATACATACATTACATTACTGATCCTGAGTTAAATCCTGTATTATACTCCAGAGCTGCACTCACTATTCTGCTGGTGCAGTCACTGTGTACATACATTACATTACTGATCCTGTACTGATCCTGAGTTACTCCTGTATTATACCCCAGAGCTGCGCCCACTATTCTGCTGGTGCAGTCACTGTGTACATTCATTACATTACTGATACTGTACTGATCCTGAGTTACATCCTGTATTATACTCCAGAGCTGCACCCACTATTCTGCTGGTGCAGTCACTGTGTACATACATTACATTACTGATCCTGTACTGATCCTGAGTTACATCCTGTATTATCCTCCCGAGCTGCACTCACTATTCTGCTGGTGCAGTCACTGTGTACATACATTACATTACTGATCCTGTACTGATCCTGAGTTACATCCTGTATTATCCTCCCGAGCTGCACTCACTATTCTGCTGGTGCAGTCACTGTGTACATACATTACATTACTGATCCTGTACTGATCCTGAGTTACATCCTGCATTATACTCCAGAGCTGCACTCACTATTCTGCTGGTGCAGTCACTGTGTACATACATTACATTACTGATCCTGTACTGATCCTGAGTTACATCCTGTATTATACTCCAGAGCTGTACTCAGTATTTTGCTGTTGTAGTCACTATGTACATACATTACAGTACTGATCCTGAGTTACATCTTGTATTATACTCCAGAGCTGCACTCACTATTCTGCTGGTGCAGTCACTGTGTACATACATTACATTACTTATCCTGAGTTACATTCTGTATTATACTCCAGAGCTGCGCTCACTATTCTGCTGTTGCAGTCACTGTGTACATACATTACATTACTGATCCTGTACTGATCTTGAGTTACATCCTGTATTATATTTTAGAGCTGCACTCACTATTATGCTGGTTCAGTCACCGTGTACATGCATTACACTAATGATCCTGAGTTACATCCTGCATTATACTCCAGAGCTGCAGTCACTATTCTGCTGTTGCAGTCACTGTGTACATACATTACATTACTGATCCTGAGTTGCACCCTGTATTATACTCCAGAGCTGCACTCTCTCTTCTGCTGGTCAGTCACTGTGTACATACATTACATTACTGATCCTGTACTGATCCTGAATTGCATCCTGTAATATATTCCAGAGCTGCACTCACTATTCTGCTGGTGCAGCCACTGTGTATGTACATTACAATACTGATCTTGTACTGATCCTGAATTGCATCCTGTATTATATTCCAGAGCTGCACTCACTATTCTGCTGGTGCAGCCACTGTGTACATACATTACATTACTGATCCTGAGTTAAATCCTGTATTATGCTCCAGAGCTGCACTCACTATTCTGCTGGTGCAGTCACTGTGTACATACATTACATTACTTATCCTGTATTGATCCTGAATTACATCCTGTATTATATTCCAGAGCAGCACTCACTATTCTGCTGGTTGCTATTCTACAGTCAAAAGGTCTTTCAACAAACACATCCCTAATGCTCATCCCTCAAAATACAAGGTAAAAGTCAACATTTTTGTACATCATATCATTGTACAGATACTACAAATCACCAGGGCAAAAATAACACTGGCAAAGAATGCTGGGAGATTCCAGCTCTGAATTCATTTTTTTTTTCTTTGTGAAGTTTTGGAATATGTATTATTTTGCTGACATCTCCCGAGAAGAAGATTCACACATCCTGCCTAAATATAGAGTACATGTCTAGAGTTGTCTCTTTATGTGTAGTTTGCATTTTACAGACATGTGTCACTGGTAATACTATTCAGCGATGTCTTGATTTTCCCAAAACTCTGGAAACAGTTTTTTAAACGGAATATATATAGTTGTGCTCAAAAGTTTATATACCCCGGCAGAATTTTTCCTTTCTTGGCCTTGTTTCAGAGAATATGAATGATAACAAAAAAACTTTTCCTCCACTCATGGTTATTGGTTGGGTGAAGCCATTTATTGTCAAACTACTGTGTTTTCTCTTTTTAAATCTTAATGACAACCAAAAACATCCGAATGACCCTGATCAAAAGTTCACATACCCCAGTTCTTAATACCGTGTATTGCCCCCTCTAACATCAATGACAGCTTGAAGTCTTTTGTGGTAGTTGTGGATGAGGTTCTTTATTTTCTCAGATGGTAAAGCTGCCCATTCTTCTTGGCAAAAAGCTTCCAGTTCCTGTAAATTCCTGGGCTGTCTAGCATGAACTGTGCGCTTGAGATCTCCCCAGAGTGGCTCAATGATATTGAGATCAGGAGACTGAGATGGCCACTCCAGAACCTTCACTTTGTTCTGCTGTAGCCAATGAAAGGTCGACTTGGCCTTGTATTTTGGATCATTGTCATGTTGGAACGTCCAAGTACGTCCCATGCGCATCTTCCGGGCTGATTAGTGCAAATTTGCCTCAAGTATTTGCTGATAACGTGCTTCATTCATCTTTCCTTCATCTTTTACCAAGTTTCCTGTGCCTTTGTAGCTCACACATCCCCAAAACATCAGCAATCCACCTCCATGCTTTGCTGTAGGAATGGTGTTCCTTTCATCATAGGCCTTGTTGACCTCTCTCCAAATTAAACGTTTATTGTTGTGGCCAAAAAGCTCAATTTTGGTCTCATCACTCCAAATTACCTTGTTCCAGAAGTTTTGAGGCTTGTCTCTGTGCTGTTTGGCGTATTGTAGGTGAGATACTTTGTGGCATTTGTGCAGTAATGGCTTTCTTCTGGCGACTCGACCATGCAGCCCATTTTTCTTCAAGTGCCTCCTTATTGTCCATTTTGAAACAGCCACACCGCTAGTTTTCAGAGAGTCCTGAATTTAAGCTGATGTTATTTGTGGGCTATTCTTTGCATCCCGAACAATTTTCCTGGCAGTTGTGGCGGAAATGTTTGTTGGTCTACCTGACCGTGGTTTGGATTTTCCAGAGCCCCTGATTTTCCATTTGTTATTCCCTTTTTGAACGCTGCTGACTGGCATTATCAAGTCCTTGGATATCTTTTTGTATCCCTTTCCTGTGTTATAAAGTACAACTACCTTTTCCCGTAGATCCGTTGACAATTCTTTTGCTTTCCCCATGACTCACAAAACAGAAACGTCAGTGGCTGGATGAAAGATGCAAGAATCTGTCTGGATCCCATAAACTCACTCACCTTTCATGCACACCCACTGATTACAAGCAAACTGGTTACAGGTGAGGATATTACCTTTAGTAGCCATTCAAACCCATTTATGTCAAATTCTGTGCATGTTATCAGGCCAAAATCACCAGGGTATGTGAACTTTTGATCAGGGTCATTTGGATATTTTTGGTTGTCATTAAGAATTAAAAAGAGAATACACAGTAGTTTGACAATAAATGGCTTCACCCAACCAATAACCATGAGTGCAGAAAAAGTTTTTTTGTTTTCATTCATATTCTCTGAAACAAGGCCAAGAAAGGAAAAATTCTGCCGGGGTATGTAAACTTTTGAGCACAACAGTATATTGCAAGAAACTACAGAATAGCATATCAGTCAAGGAGCAACTTATGGATTAAACCATCGGTTACAGTAAGTTTCATGAACTCTTTTTAAACACTCTTTATGTTATGCATTCACCCTTGCACAACAACTTTGGTGTCTCTGCCTACCTCTCTGTGCTGCCTCGGACTTGCCATTTCCCTCTGATGTGTTCTCCTGGCCATAGAGTTTCCAATGTGGACAAGTCTTCACTCTGATACGTGCCCTCCAGTTGACTGTGCCATTCCTCTGGGTCTATGTATTTACTCTGACCTATGGCTTTGTGAATCTACCTCACCAGCCAACAGAATCTATCAAAATATGATCTTCACAACATGTCTTTGGAAATGTATCATGGTACAAACAAAAGGAATCTCTGAGGACATCAGAAGAAATATAATTCATGCTCATTAGGCTGAAAATGACAAACTTATCTTTAATAAGTATTGACTCCACCGATTAACAGTCAGACAGATTGTGGACAAATTCAAGACCATTATTACAAACCCCCAAAGTGGGTGATCAATAAAGATCACTCCAAAAGCAAGACATATATAGCACTACTGCATGCGCCTCTGCATAGTGTCCTCTTCTCCCTCCATGTAGGGATGCCGGCTTACTCACTGCCCCAGTCCTCTGCGCAGTCCCCGGCATGCTCCTTCCTCCTGTTACTTCCTGGTGTGTATGTCGCACTGTGTCTCGGTGGTGTGCCTACTGCGCGTATGCACATGCTTCCCTTTTCTTAAATGGGCAGCATGCGCACATGGCAAACACCCCCAGCTGACAGCTGGGAGGCATTTAGCTAATGTATTCACCTGCAAGGAGTCTCCCAGCCAATATCTGGGAGGCATCTTGTATATAAAACACCCTCCCCAATTGGGAGTTGCCTGATCAACCCCTATAGTTCAGTGTTAGGTAGTTGGTGTGTGCAACTGTATGTTTCCAGGTCCTTGTGCCTAGTTTTTTAATTTTATCCCATATCCTGTGTCCTGTTAGTCCAGTATAATTAGTCCAAGTTCCTGTGACCGCTTTGGTGGTGACCGATTTGGTGGTGTCCGTATCCTGAAGCCACAGTAGCAGTACGTGTCTGCAACCCTGGGGTCTGAATACCCAGACCTCAACCCTGGATCTGTCCCAGTTTCCATCCTGTCTGCACAGTCTAAACCTGTCCCAGTGGCTCTCCTGTCTGCACATACTGAACCTGTCCCAGTGGCCATCCTGTCTGCACAGTCTGAACCTGTCCCAGTGGCTGTCCTGTTTGCACAGTCTAAACCTGTCCCAGTAGCCATCCTGTCTGCACAGTCTGAACCTGTCCAAGTGGCCATTCCGCCCTGCCTAATCATTGTTTGGAGTCAGCTGCTACTGCGGGACACCGCCCAGAAGTGTCACCTGACAGCTATGTGCCGCACAAGCCTGAACTCACCCCTAGAGGTGCCAATGAGCACCAAGGTAGCTGCTTAGTCATGACCCCTCCAGGGTAAGTCTGTTCTGTGGCACAGTGGGTCACAAACCACATGCACCACCTAGGAGCATAACAGCATATAATACTCTGAGAGGTCACAAAGGAACTTAAGGTAACCTTTATGCAACTAAAGGCCTCTCTACTACTAGCTAATGTTAATGTTCACGAGTCCTCACTAAGTAGTAAACTGAACAACAGAGCTGTGTATGTCAGGATTGCAAGTTTGCTAAAGATCCATTGGACACGTCAGAAGGCTAGTGGAATAATGTTTTGTGGACACAATACAAACATAGAGCTTTTTCTTAATATCAATCAATATTAGGCCTGGGCAGATGTCTGCACTGATGAATTAGTACAAGTTTCAACTGACGAGTCACTGATCATTGGCTGCAGCCTGTATGTGACACAACAAGTAGCGTCTCTTTATCTTTTTGCTGCTTTTTTTATTTAACTGTTTATTCTTCCATTTATTTCACACACTGTGCCCCTAATAAGGTCTTAAAAAAACTTTGAGGGGGTCATTTTAACATATTGATACATTGTTTTTATTGCTCATTTTGCCTGTAACTGGGGTTGATTTTTTAGCCCAAGTTACAGGGGGAAATCAGCCTACTGGCTGCATAGAAGAATTGACTTGGTCTCCTGAGACCCAGCAGCTTCTGATCTCTTCCCTGTTCAGCATTGTATACAGAGCGATCAAGAAAGCAGGAATGATAATAAACCATCTCTGCCTTCTTTATGAGGAGTTGGTTGTGCCTGACATCCGACTCCCCTCTCCTGCAGCTACATGATCTTTATGCAAGCAGTTTACTCTGCATTGACATTTTAAAATGTCACTACAGAGTAAAATATGGACCTTCTGGGTCATATAAAATCTGTGGGCTATCTGGCACTGGTTAAATTGTTAACTAAGCTGTGTTGGTTAATGTGACAAATTTCTAATTGTCAAGGACACTATTAATTATTAATTATTTTACATAGGGACTATAGGAAAAGGACTATCAGCCTTTTTTAACTTTAAAAATTATCATGTTGCTCAAGGAAACTGTTAAAACAGAAGCACAGCTCTGCTTCGTCTTTCTAACATCTAGCTATTCACAAGGTAGGTGAGTATTTTAGCACACAGTGTACGAGGATGTGTTATGATTTCAGGACTGGTTGTTTTTCTTCTAAAGTTGTAATTTAAGAAAAAAAGAAGTGGGCGGATATTTTTATATATCACTGACAGGGGGATCTGAGGGAACAACATGTCACTGTCTTCATGTGTGGGTGCAATAAGCTTAATATGCTGGTACTATGAGTTTCTCTCAGTTAACTTATTGTAGAAATGGATTTTAAGTTCAAGAAAAATCTTAAAGGGATTTTCTAGTTTATTATAAAAAATTAAAGGAACACATAAGGTGAGACTGATGCATTGTGCTATCAGCTGAAAGGGGCAGAACAAGATGTGGTGATGTTCTCTGTGTTGTTACTTTATTCTTTTAGGGCCAATTTTGGGCTTTACATCACTTTTGTATTTAATTACTATTTTTAAAGAGCTCTGCTTGATTCTTTGTGTTCAGAGGCTTAATCCAGTCTTAGCAATGATCTGTGAGCTCAAATACGTCAGCAGGACAAATCTCACTCCTGTCTTAATAATTTGATACATTGAATCAATGCAGGTAAAATGTAGCCTGAAATCCAAATGTGTAAGGTGAGGGAAAGACTAAATGCACAACAATGGGAAGAGGGAGAGGAAGCCCAAACACTAGGGAAAGGGGGAGTGGAGACCCCTAGGCAGATCTGATAGTTACCCTGGCTCCCCTATTGTCCCTAAATAGGTTCCACACCTATTGCCAAGCAGGAAACCAAATCCCTGTCTGCCCCTAGCAATAGACCCTAGGTAGGGAGGGGACGGGGTTAGCACCAGTCAGCCCCCACTGCAACTAAAGACAAACAGGTAAAAGGAAACATTTAGCTTAAGAAGACACCAGAGAGATCACGCCAACTATCCTTTAAGGGAACTCCAAGAAGACACTAGCCGACTACTAGTACTTCGAGCCTGGACAGAGGAAAATGGAACTATCACTGGCGATTCTCTCGAGAGACTGAAAATATTTAAACATCCCGCAAGGGTGTGTAAATTAGCAGCAGAAGGTGGAGGTCACAACTAGGTCTTAGAGGAGAAGGTTATCACTACACTACAGGGATGAAAAGGTAAAGATGTTGCCTGCAGAGCCAAGCGCAATGACCTTCCACAGCTGGATCCAGATTGACTGTCAGACCTGACACACCCGTGACACCAGCTGACAGGGGATTGTCTACACCACAGATTTCTCCACCCTGTTCCATGAAGTCAGTTAAGGACTTTAATTTTTCAAAAATGTATTATATTAACACAATATGCTAACAAAACTTCCAACAGGTTGCCAATCACATCACAGCCACTGGGTAGCCAGACATAGATACATATAACATTGCCATTTTCTGATTGAGTATCACAAAATTACTTTTTTTCAAACCAGGGGTGTTAGCAAAATGAGACACCTAAATATAGACAGCTATTTTAGAGTTTTCATTAATACATAGAAGGATTGACATCTGTGCCGGTGCCTGTTCCATCTATTCCCTCTCCTGTTGCTGGGCAGTATCACCCATTCAGTGGAGGCGGTGCTGGGTGACAACTGAATACTTCAGTGTATTCTATGGTACTTGTGGTACCATACAGGCAATTAGGCAGGGGGTTAACTTCTCTCTCTGGTTAGATTTAACTCTCTGCTATTTGACTTGGGTGGGGCTCCTAGCTATTTATTCTCATGAATCCATTTCTTCTCTGCCAGTTATAAGCTCTGCTTGATCTGGTTTACATGTGATTTCCAGTCTCTTTCATGCTGAGTCAATTAAGGTTATTTGACCTAAGCTCATATTTTTAACACTCTTCTGCATGCTATTTCTGCTCTGGTCCAAACTTCCTGGTATTGATGCAACTTCCTGACTATCCTCTGTCAGCCCACTCTACCAGCCAGCAGCTACTCTGTTGACTCAACCCAGGGGTTCCTATGTAAGTCCAGATCCCTGTATAGGAATTAAGTATTGAGGGCAAGAGCAACATATGGTATCTGGTAGATGGAGTGGCTAGTGCTAAGTCTATCCGTGGAAGCCCTATTAAAAGTTACAACTCACAGTGCTCCTGTGACAGAAGAGTACTGACTTATGAGCTTATATGCCATGGTTGCAGATCATGACAGACCTTATAGAAGATATCCAACCAGTGGATGGTCTTATAGACAATGCAACCTGGGAAAATTATATAAGTCAACTCTTCTTCAAGCTGAAGAATACTTTCAATACAGCTAATTATATGTATCTAACCTGTATGTCAAAGTCCAACCCATCAAATAGTCATGAAACATGTTTAGGGATGTCAACAGTGAGATGACAGTGCGTGTAGACCCACTGTGCCACTGGCTGGGCTTACCCTGGATGGGCATGACTAAGTGGCTACCTGGTCTTCACTAGAGCCTCTGATAGTGAGGATAGGCTTGGGCCAAGGGTTAGCTACCAGGCGTCACTCCAGTACAGTACACCCACCAGCAGCAGCTAGCCAACGGGTCAAGGCAGGGATACATGGTACAAAGAGCACAGGCAAAGATGTAGTGACAGTCCAAGGTCAGGGCAGGCAGCACATGTTCAGAATGCAAAGCCGAGTTCAGGAGCGGAGAGGTCAGACAGAGCGGTTATATAACCAAGGTTGGTAACGGGAGTGATAAACAACAAAACACCTTGGCGGGGAACTAGATGCCAACTGAAAACTGAAACCAAAGCTAAGGTATAGAGTAGAGGCAGGAGCTGCCTAATATATTGCCTGCTGGCAGGGATATGCCAGGGAAGCAGAATCCTGCAGGATACAGGAGGGTTAAATTCCTGCAAAATCTGTCCACACCTCCCTATTGCCAGTAAAAGACAGCAAAAGATGCAGCAGTGCTGGGATTGCTACAAGAGGCAACTCAGCGAGACAGCCTGATACAAGGAGAAGCAGAGTGGGGACAGCACTTAGTAGCACCACGCTGAGTAGGTGTGCGAGTTATCAGCCTGACAAACAGCATCTCATCCAGCTTTTCAGTATCCTACTTTGTAGTGACAAGAGCAGCTATCTACAATTTAGCGGCTGGTCTGGTTAATATACCAAGTCATGTATCATAGTATTTTATGCAGACATTGACATACAAGGCAGTTATCTATAGATGCCACTAACCAAGAGTTTCCTTCTTACTAGAAGACAGCTGCAGTGCATATCCATTTCTTACTTTACATGCCTCTTTGAGAACAAGTAACCAAGATCTTAATTCAACTGAATATTATTAAAAGTATGCATTGTGCTCCTAAGCCCCCTCTAGTGGTGACTACAGGCTGCAAGAATATGAATTTAATTTTATCTACATGCAGGAGGTTTGGATCTATTTCAGAAAAAAAAACCTGTGACTGATATAAAGATTTCATAGGTAATTAATTAGTACATACAAATTCATCTGTTTAAATTAAAAATAAAGGTTCAAAAGTGGATGTGCCCGATGAGCTACAGAAATTCACTGCATAGCACATCCCAGCCTCTGAATGACATGTTTATAGCTCTGCAATATTTACATGTGACAGAAAAGATAATTCAATATTTCTCCTCTCAACTCTGTGATAATTTATTTGATGCAAGAATGTATCACATATTAGAAGTGAATTGTAACACTTTTCTTGATACAAGCATAATAATTGGATAGGATATGCTCCCTCCGGCGATTTGTATCTTCTCTGACTTAAAGTTTGAACTTGAAAGCGTCAATGATTTTGACAGAATACAAGTGATGATAAGTCTCACTGTTTTACATCGTCATTGCTCGGACTGATTTTTAACAAAGCGAATGTGAATGAAAACCTTTCTGCTACATGATAATGAACATTTCTAACAAGGTTCCAGATTGTGATGTGTTTTGAAGGCTTTGTATGCATTCATCCATCCAGACAATAATTGTGTCTATTAATGCGGATTAATTATTTATCCCCCTTTTATCACCAATTAACCGTTAGGCTGCGTGCCCACGTTGCATATTACAAGCGTATATGCTGAGGAATTTCCGCAGCGTAAACGCTTGTAAAACGCATGTATATCCGCACCCCATGGTCCCCAATGGCATTCCGCAATGTCAATGCCCATGCTGCGGATTTTTCCGCAGCGTATATGCTGCGGTCAAAAATCCGCAGCATGTTCATTAAATTTGGGGAAGCGCAGCGGAATCAATGTGCGGATGGTACCCAAGTCAGGATGAGAGGAGACTCTCATCCAGACCTGGGTACCAAAGAACCTGTAAAAAAAAGAAAAAATAAAGTTTATACTTATCTTCTGATGTCTTCCCAGTGTTTTCCTGCCGTCGCGCTGTTGTGTGAAGGACCTGCCACGTCATTGAGTCATGTGACCCATCACATGACTCAATGACGTCACCGCAGGTCCTGCACACAACAGCGTGAGCCGCTCAAGACTCCGGACGGGGCAGAGAATGCATCGGAAAGTGAGTATAAACTTTATTTTTTTATTTTTTACCATTCTGATTCTTTTTTTTAACTATTACTTGGTCACACTATATAAATCCATGCCGGTTGCATGGATTTATATAGTGTGAACAAGTTGTCAAGCACTTTTCCAAGTGATGCTTAAATCACTTGGAGAAGTGCTTGATAACCCGCATGCGGAAATGCATGCAAAGACGCTGCAAAGACGCCTCACAAACGCTTCTACCTGGCGGGAAAACCGCATGTAAAATCCGCATGCGATTTTCCCGCCAGGGAGAAGCGTAAAAAATATGCTTCAGTTCTGCAATGTGGGCACATAGCCTTAAAGTAAGTATTAGTGATGGGTGAACCCATGACTGTTAGAGGTTCGGCTAATTAAGCTGAACGTCGAACAGTTTTTTAAAAGTTCGGGTACCATAACAGTACCCGAACCCCTAACACGGACCTCATTCATTTGAATGGGGGAGCCGAATATCCCTGATTTCCTGCACTGAAACACAGGAAACAAAGGCTCTGATTGGCGGTAACAGCATTACCACAATCAGAGCGCTGTGGCAGTGACCTGCGGTAAAAAGCTTACCGCAGGTCATAGGCGCCAGCTGATGGTACTACTACCACCATTAGAAGGCGCCTCCTGCCATGGGAAACAGCGGGCACATGCACCGCTGGATGGGAGCAGTAGTCTTCCATCCGTTGGCGCCTGTGCTCTGCTGAATGCCGGCAAATGAGGTCAGTGCATGCGCAGTGAGTATTTTCCCACGCTTGCCGATGAGTCATTCAACTCATTGGCAAGCGTGGGAAAATACTCATTGCGCATGCGGTGACCTTATTTGCCGGCAATACACCGAATCAGTGTATTGCCAGCTGCTGAACATTTTACAATGTGCCAGCTCTGTTCATGGGATCTTCGTGGGACCCTCGCTATTTGGACTATGGCGGACAGGTGAGGATGAGGTTGCTTTATTATTTTACTTGTATTACAGGTGATCATGGGCTTCGGAGATTATGTGTAAGGTGAGTATATTGTGTTTTTTTATTTTTTGCAGGGGCTGAGAACATCGGGGACAGGGTGTAGGTGAGTATAATGTGTTTTATTTTTATTATAATATTTTTTTATTAATTTAAAAAAAAAATTTTGACAGTCAGCAGAGCACAGGCGTCGGCGAATGGTAGACTACTGCTCCCATCCAGAGGTGCCTGCACTCGCTGTTTCCAATGGCAGCAGGCTCTGGCTGATGGTGGTAGTAGTACTAGCCGGCGTCTATGACCCATGGTAAGCTATTTATCGTGGGACACTGTCACAGCTGTGGCACCATAGTGACAACTGTCAGCAAGTTCTCACAGCTCTCTGACCACGGTAATGCAATTACCTCCGTTCAGAGCCTGGGTTTCCTTTGCTGTCATGCAAGTGACAGCACGGGAAACACCCAAACCCGAGCACGAACAGTAAAACGGACTTCCTGAGGAAGTCTGTGTTAGGGGTCCGTGACCGAACAGTAGGTGTTCGGTACGGACGCCGAACTTTACTGATCAGGGTCGCCCATCACTAGTAAGGATATTAACCGAGTAAAATACATAACATTATGTAATGGATCCTGTATTATACTTCAGAGCAGCACTCTCCATTCTGCTGGTGGAATAACTATATACATACATTAACTTACTGATCCTGTACTGATCCTGAGTTACATCCTGTATTATACTCCAGAGCTGCACTCACTATTCTGCTGGTGCAGTCACTGTGTACATACATTACATTACTGATCCTGAGTTACATCCTGTATTACACTCCAGAGCTGCATTCACTATTCTGCTGGTGCAGTCACCGTGTACATACATTACATTACTGATCTTGAGTTACATCCTGTATTATACTCCAGAGCTGCACTCACTATTCTGCTGGTGCAGTCACTGTGTACATACATTACATTTCTGATCCTGAGTTACATCCTGTATTATACCCCAGAGCTGCACTCATTACTTATGCAGGTGGAGTCACTGTGTACATACATTACATTACTGATCCTGTACTGATCCTGAGTTACATCCTGTATTATACTCCAGAGCTGCATTCACTATTCTGCTGGTGGAGTCACTGTGTACATACATTACATTACTGATCCTGTACTGATCCTGAGTTACCTCCTGTATTATACTCCAGAGCTGCACTCACTATTCTGCTGGTGCAGTCACTGTGTACATACATTACATTACTGATCCTGAGTTACCTCCTGTATTATTCTCCAGAGCTGCACTCACTATTCTGCTGGTGCAGTCACTATGTACATACATTACATTACTTGTCCTTTACTCATCTGGAGTTACATCCTGTATTATACTCCAGAGCTGCACTCCTTATTCTGCTGGTGGAGTCACTGTGTACATTCATTACATTGCAGATCCTGTACTGATCCTGAGTTACATCCTGTATTATACTCCAGAGCTGCACTCACTATTCTGCTGGTGCAGTCACTGTGTACATACATTACATTACTGATCCTGAGTTACATCTTGTATTATACTCCAGAGCTGCACTCACTATTCTGCTGGTGCAGTCACTGTGTACATACATTACATTACGGATCTTGTACTGATCCCGAGTTACATCCTGTATTATACTCCAGAGCTGCACTCACTATTTTGCTGGTGCAGTCACTGTGTACATACATTACATTACTGATCCTGAGTTACATCCTGTATTATACTCCAGAGCTGCACCCACTATTCTGCTGGTGCAGTCACTGTGTACATACATTACATTACTGATCCTGTACTGATCCTGAGTTACATCCTGTATTATTTTCCAGAGCTGCACTCACTATTCTGCTGGCACAGTCACTTTGTACATACATTACATTACTGATCCTGTACTGATCCTGAGTTACATCCTGTATTATACTCCAGAGCTGCACTCACTATTCTGCTGGTGCAGTCACTGTGTACATACATTACATTTCTGATCCTGCTCTGATCCTGAGTTACATACTGTATTATAATCCAGAGCTGCACTCACTATTCTACTGGTGTAGTCACTATGTCTATACATTACATTACTGATCCTGTACTGATCCTGAGTTACATCCTGTATTATACTCCAGAGCTGCACTCACTATTCTGCTGGTGCAGTCACTGTGTACATACATTACATTATTGATCCTGTACTGATCCTGAGTTACATCCTGTATTATACTCCAGAGCAGCACTCACTATTCTGCTGTGCAGTCACTTTGTACATACATTACACTACTTATCCTGAGTTACATCCTGTATTATACTCCAGAGCTGCACTCACTATTCTGCTGGTGCAGTCACTGTGTACATACTTTACATTACTTATCCTGTACTGATCCTGAGTTACATCCTGTATTATCCTCCCGAGCTGCACTCACTATTCTGCTGGTGCAGTCACTGTGTACATACATTACATTACTGATCCTGAGTTACATCCTGTATTATACTCCAGAGCAGCACTCACTGTTCTGCTGGTGCAGTCACTGTGTACATACATTACATTACTGATCATGTACTGATCCTGAGTTACATCCTGTATTATCCTCCCAAGCTGCACTCACTATTCTGCTGGTGCAGTCAGTGTGTACATACATTACATTACTGATCCTGAGTTACATCCTGTATTATACTCCAGAGCTGCACTCACTATTCTACTGGTGCAGTCACTGTGTACATACATTACATTACTGATCCTGTACTGATCCTGAGTTACATCCTGTATTATACACCAGAGCTGCACTCACTATTCTGCTGGTGCAGTCACTGTGTACATACATTACATTACTGTTCCTGAGTTACCTCATGTATTATACTCCAGAGCTGCACTCACTATTCTACTGGTGCAGTCACTGTGGACACACATTACATTACTGATCCTGAGTTACATCCTGTATTATATTCCAGAGCTGCACTCACTATTCTGCTGGTGGAGTCACTGTGTACATACAGTACATTACTGATCCGTTACTGATGGTGAGTTACATCCTGTATTATCCTCCCGAGCTGCACTTACTATTCTGCTGGTGCATTCACTGTGTACATACACTACATTACTGATCTTGTACTGATCCCGAGTTACATCCTGTATTATACTCCAGAGCTGCACTCACTATTTTGCTGGTGCAGTCACTGTGTACATACATTACATTACTGATCCTGTACTGATCCTGAGTTACATCCTGTATTATTTTCCAGAGCTGCACTCACTATTCTGCTGGCACAGTCACTTTGTACATACATTACATTACTGATCCTGTACTGATCCTGAGTTACATCCTGTATTATACTCCAGAGCTGCACTCACTATTCTGCTGGTGCAGTCACTGTGTACATACATTACATTTCTGATCCTGCTCTGATCCTGAGTTACATACTGTATTATAATCCAGAGCTGCACTCACTATTCTACTGGTGTAGTCACTATGTCTATACATTACATTACTGATCCTGTACTGATCCTGAATTACATCCTGTATTATACTCCAGAGCTGCACTCACTATTCTGCTGGTGCAGTCACTGTGTACATACATTACATTATTGATCCTGTACTGATCCTGAGTTACATCCTGTATTATACTCCAGAGCAGCACTCACTATTCTGCTGTGCAGTCACTTTGTACATACATTACACTACTTATCCTGAGTTACATCCTGTATTATACTCCAGAGCTGCACTCACTATTCTGCTGGTGCAGTCACTGTGTACATACTTTACATTACTTATCCTGTACTGATTCTGAGTTACATCCTGTATTATCCTCCCGAGCAGCACTCACTATTCTGCTGGTGCAGTCACTGTGTACATACATTACATTACTGATCCTGAGTTACATTCCTGTATTATACTCCAGAGCTGCACTCACTATTCTGCTGGTGCAGTCAGTGTGTACATACATTACATTACTGATCCTGAGTTACATCCTGTATTATACTCCAGAGCTGCACTCACTATTCTACTGGTGCAATCACTGTGTACATACATTACATTACTGATCCTGTACTGATCCTGAGTTACATCCTGTATTATACACCAGAGCTGCACTCACTATTCTGCTGGTGCAGTCACTGTGTACATACATTACATTACTGTTCCTGAGTTACCTCATGTATTATACTCCAGAGCTGCACTCACTATTCTACTGGTGCAGTCACTGTGTACACACATTACATTACTGATCCTGAGTTACATCCTGTATTATATTCCAGAGCTGCACTCACTATTCTGCTGGTGGAGTCACTGTGTACATACAGTACATTACTGATCCGTTACTGATCCTGAGTTACATCCTGTATTATCCTCCCGAGCTGCACTTACTATTCTGCTGGTGCATTCACTGTGTACATACACTACATTACTGATCCTGTACTGATCCTGAGTTACATCCTGTATTATACTCCAGAGCTGCACTCTCTATTCTGCTGGTGGAGTCACTGTGTACATACATTACATTACTGATCCTGAGTTACATCCTGTATTATACTGCAGAGCTGCACTCACTATTCTGTTGGTGCATTCACTGTGTACATACTTTACATTACTGATCCTGTACTGATACTGAGTTACATCCTGTATTATACTCCACAGCTGCACTCTCTATTCTGCTGGTGGAGTCACTGTGTACATACATTACATTACTGATCCTGAGTTACATCCTGTATTATACTCCAGAGCTGCACTCACTATTCTGCTGGTGCAGTCACCCTGTACATACATTACATTACTGATCCTGTACTGATCCTGAGTTACATCCTGTATTATACACCAGAGCTGCACTCACTATTCTGCTGGTGCAGTCACTGTGTACATACATTACATTACTGATCCTGAGTTACATCCTGTATTATACTCCAGAGCTGCACTCACTATTCTGCTGGTGCAGTCACTGTGTACATACATTACATTACTGTTCCTGAGTTACCTCCTGTATTATACTCGAGAGCTGCACTCACTATTCTACTGGTGTAGTCACTGTGTACATACAATACATTACTGATCCAGAGTTACATCCTGTATTATACTCCAGAGCTGCACTCACTATTCTGCTGGTGCCGTCACTGTGTACATACAGTACATTACGGATCCTTTACTGATCCTGAGTTACATCCTGTATTATACTCCAGAGCTGCACTCACTATTCTGCTGGTGCAGTCACTGTGTACATACATTACATTACTGATCCTGAGTTACATACTGTATTATACTCCAGAGCTGCACTCACTATTCTGCTGGTGCAGTCATTGTGTACATACATTACATTACTGATCCTGTACTGATCCTGAGTTACATCCTGTATTATACTCCAGAGCTGCACTCACTATTCTGCTGGTGCGGTCACTGTGTACATACATTACATTACTGATCCTTTACTGATCCTGAGTTACATCCTGTATTATACACCAGAGCTGCACTCACTATTTTGCTGGTGCAGTCACTGTGTACATACAGTACATTACTGATCCTGAGTTACATCCTGTATTATACTCCAGAGCTGCACTCACTATTCTGCTGGTGCAGTCACTGTGTACATACATTACATTACTGATCCTGAGTTACATCCTGTATTATACTCCAGAGCTGCACTCACTATTCTGCTGGTGCAGTCACTGTGTACATACATTACATTACTGATCCTGTACTGATCCTGAGTTACATCCTGTATTATACACCAGAGCTGCACTCACTATTCTGCTTGTGCAGTCACTGTGTACATACATTACATTACTGATCCTGTACTGATCCTGAGTTACATCCTGTATTATACTCCAGAGCTGCACTCACTATTCTGCTGGTGCAGTCACTGTGTACATACATTACATTATTGATCCTGTACTGATCCTGAGTTACATCCTGTATTATACTCCAGAGCAGCACTCACTATTCTGCTGTGCAGTCACTTTGTACATACATTACACTACTTATCCTGAGTTACATCCTGTATTATACTCCAGAGCTGCACTCACTATTCTGCTGGTGCAGTCACTGTGTACATACTTTACATTACTTATCCTGTACTGATCCTGAGTTACATCCTGTATTATCCTCCCGAGCTGCACTCACTATTCTGCTGGTGCAGTCACTGTGTACATACATTACATTACTGATCCTGAGTTACATCCTGTATTATACTCCAGAGCAGCACCCACTGTTCTGCTGGTGCAGTCACTGTGTACATACATTACATTACTGATCATGTACTGATCCTGAGTTACATCCTGTATTATCCTCCCAAGCTGCACTCACTATTCTGCTGGTGCAGTCAGTGTGTACATACATTACATTACTGATCCTGAGTTACATCCTGTATTATACTCCAGAGCTGCACTCACTATTCTACTGGTGCAGTCACTGTGTACATACATTACATTACTGATCCTGAGTTACATCCTGTATTATACTCCAGAGCTATACTCACTATCCTGCTGGTGCAGTCACTGTGTACATACATTACATTACTGATCCTGTACTGATCCTGAGTTACATCCTGTATTATACACCAGAGCTGCACTCACTATTCTGCTGGTGCAGTCACTGTGTACATACATTACATTACTGTTCCTGAGTTACCTCATGTATTATACTCCAGAGCTGCACTCACTATTCTACTGGTGCAGTCACTGTGTACACACATTACATTACTGATCCTGAGTTACATCCTGTATTATATTCCAGATCTGCACTCACTATTCTGCTGGTGGAGTCACTGTGTACATACAGTACATTACTGATCCGTTACTGATGGTGAGTTACATCCTGTATTATCCTCCCGAGCTGCACTTACTATTCTGCTGGTGCATTCACTGTGTACATACACTACATTACTGATCTTGTACTGATCCCGAGTTACATCCTGTATTATACTCCAGAGCTGCACTCACTATTTTGCTGGTGCAGTCACTGTGTACATACATTACATTACTGATCCTGAGTTACATCCTGTATTATACTCCAGAGCTGCACCCACTATTCTGCTGGTGCAGTCACTGTGTACATACATTACATTACTGATCCTGTACTGATCCTGAGTTACATCCTGTATTATTTTCCAGAGCTGCACTCACTATTCTGCTGGCACAGTCACTTTGTACATACATTACATTACTGATCCTGTACTGATCCTGAGTTACATCCTGTATTATACTCCAGAGCTGCACTCACTATTCTGCTGGTGCAGTCACTGTGTACATACATTACATTTCTGATCCTGCTCTGATCCTGAGTTACATACTGTATTATAATCCAGAGCTGCACTCACTATTCTACTGGTGTAGTCACTATGTCTATACATTACATTACTGATCCTGAGTTACATCCTGTATTATTTTCCAGAGCTGCACTCACTATTCTGCTGGCACAGTCACTGTGTACATACATTACATTACTGATCCTGTACTGATCCTGAATTACATCCTGTATTATACTCCAGAGCTGCACTCACTATTCTGCTGGTGCAGTCACTGTGTACATACATTACATTATTGATCCTGTACTGATCCTGAGTTACATCCTGTATTATACTCCAGAGCAGCACTCACTATTCTGCTGTGCAGTCACTTTGTACATACATTACACTACTTATCCTGAGTTACATCCTGTATTATACTCCAGAGCTGCACTCACTATTCTGCTGGTGCAGTCACTGTGTACATACTTTACATTACTTATCCTGTACTGATTCTGAGTTACATCCTGTATTATCCTCCCGAGCTGCACTCACTATTCTGCTGGTGCAGTCACTGTGTACATACATTACATTACTGATCCTGAGTTACATTCCTGTATTATACTCCAGAGCTGCACTCACTATTCTGCTGGTGCAGTCAGTGTGTACATACATTACATTACTGATCCTGAGTTACATCCTGTATTATACTCCAGAGCTGCACTCACTATTCTACTGGTGCAATCACTGTGTACATACATTACATTACTGATCCTGTACTGATCCTGAGTTACATCCTGTATTATACACCAGAGCTGCACTCACTATTCTGCTGGTGCAGTCACTGTGTACATACATTACATTACTGTTCCTGAGTTACCTCATGTATTATACTCCAGAGCTGCACTCACTATTCTACTGGTGCAGTCACTGTGTACACACATTACATTACTGATCCTGAGTTACATCCTGTATTATATTCCAGAGCTGCACTCACTATTCTGCTGGTGGAGTCACTGTGTACATACAGTACATTACTGATCCGTTACTGATCCTGAGTTACATCCTGTATTATCCTCCCGAGCTGCACTCACTATTCTGCTGGTGCATTCACTGTGTACATACACTACATTACTGATCCTGTACTGATCCTGAGTTACATCCTGTATTATACTCCAGAGCTGCACTCTCTATTCTGCTGGTGGAGTCACTGTGTACATACATTACATTACTGATCCTGAGTTACATGCTGTATTATACTGCAGAGCTGCACTCACTATTCTGTTGGTGCATTCACTGTGTACATACTTTACATTACTGATCCTGTACTGATACTGAGTTACATCCTGTATTATACTCCACAGCTGCACTCTCTATTCTGCTGGTGGAGTCACTGTGTACATACATTACATTACTGATCCTGAGTTACATCCTGTATTATACTCCAGAGCTGCACTCACTATTCTGCTGGTGCAGTCACCCTGTACATACATTACATTACTGATCCTGTACTGATCCTGAGTTACATCCTGTATTATACACCAGAGCTGCACTCACTATTCTGCTGGTGCAGTCACTGTGTACATACATTACATTACTGATCCTGAGTTACATCCTGTATTATACTCCAGAGCTGCACTCACTATTCTGCTGGTGCAGTCACTGTGTACATACATTACATTACTGTTCCTGAGTTACCTCCTGTATTATACTCGAGAGCTGCACTCACTATTCTACTGGTGTAGTCACTGTGTACATACAATACATTACTGATCCAGAGTTACATCCTGTATTATACTCCAGAGCTGCACTCACTATTCTGCTGGTGCCGTCACTGTGTACATACAGTACATTACGGATCCTTTACTGATCCTGAGTTACATCCTGTATTATACTCCAGAGCTGCACTCACTATTCTGCTGGTGCAGTCACTGTGTACATACATTACATTACTGATCCTGAGTTACATACTGTATTATACTCCAGAGCTGCACTCACTATTCTGCTGGTGCAGTCATTGTGTACATACATTACATTACTGATCCTTTACTGATCCTGAGTTACATCCTGTATTATACACCAGAGCTGCACTCACTATTTTGCTGGTGCAGTCACTGTGTACATACAGTACATTACTGATCCTGAGTTACATCCTGTATTATACTCCAGAGCTGCACTCACTATTCTGCTGGTGCAGTCACTGTGTACATACATTACATTACTGATCCTGTACTGATCCTGAGTTACATCCTGTATTATACTCCAGAGCTGCACTCACTATTCTGCTGGTGCAGTCACTGTGTACATACATTACATTACTGATCCTGTACTGATCCTGAGTTACATCCTGTATTATCCTCCCGAGCTGCACTCACTATTCTGCTGGTGCAGTCACTGTGTACATACATTACATTACTGATCCTGAGTTACATCCTGTATTATACTCCAGAGCAGCACCCACTGTTCTGCTGGTGCAGTCACTGTGTACATACATTACATTACTGATCATGTACTGATCCTGAGTTACATCCTGTATTATCCTCCCAAGCTGCACTCACTATTCTGCTGGTGCAGTCAGTGTGTACATACATTACATTACTGATCCTGAGTTACATCCTGTATTATACTCCAGAGCTGCACTCACTATTCTACTGGTGCAGTCACTGTGTACATACATTACATTACTGATCCTGAGTTACATCCTGTATTATACTCCAGAGCTATACTCACTATCCTGCTGGTGCAGTCACTGTGTACATACATTACATTACTGATCCTGTACTGATCCTGAGTTACATCCTGTATTATACACCAGAGCTGCACTCACTATTCTGCTGGTGCAGTCACTGTGTACATACATTACATTACTGTTCCTGAGTTACCTCATGTATTATACTCCAGAGCTGCACTCACTATTCTACTGGTGCAGTCACTGTGTACACACATTACATTACTGATCCTGAGTTACATCCTGTATTATATTCCAGATCTGCACTCACTATTCTGCTGGTGGAGTCACTGTGTACATACAGTACATTACTGATCCGTTACTGATGGTGAGTTACATCCTGTATTATCCTCCCGAGCTGCACTTACTATTCTGCTGGTGCATTCACTGTGTACATACACTACATTACTGATCTTGTACTGATCCCGAGTTACATCCTGTATTATACTCCAGAGCTGCACTCACTATTTTGCTGGTGCAGTCACTGTGTACATACATTACATTACTGATCCTGAGTTACATCCTGTATTATACTCCAGAGCTGCACCCACTATTCTGCTGGTGCAGTCACTGTGTACATACATTACATTACTGATCCTGTACTGATCCTGAGTTACATCCTGTATTATTTTCCAGAGCTGCACTCACTATTCTGCTGGCACAGTCACTTTGTACATACATTACATTACTGATCCTGTACTGATCCTGAGTTACATCCTGTATTATACTCCAGAGCTGCACTCACTATTCTGCTGGTGCAGTCACTGTGTACATACATTACATTTCTGATCCTGCTCTGATCCTGAGTTACATACTGTATTATAATCCAGAGCTGCACTCACTATTCTACTGGTGTAGTCACTATGTCTATACATTACATTACTGATCCTGAGTTACATCCTGTATTATTTTCCAGAGCTGCACTCACTATTCTGCTGGCACAGTCACTGTGTACATACATTACATTACTGATCCTGTACTGATCCTGAATTACATCCTGTATTATACTCCAGAGCTGCACTCACTATTCTGCTGGTGCAGTCACTGTGTACATACATTACATTATTGATCCTGTACTGATCCTGAGTTACATCCTGTATTATACTCCAGAGCAGCACTCACTATTCTGCTGTGCAGTCACTTTGTACATACATTACACTACTTATCCTGAGTTACATCCTGTATTATACTCCAGAGCTGCACTCACTATTCTGCTGGTGCAGTCACTGTGTACATACTTTACATTACTTATCCTGTACTGATTCTGAGTTACATCCTGTATTATCCTCCCGAGCTGCACTCACTATTCTGCTGGTGCAGTCACTGTGTACATACATTACATTACTGATCCTGAGTTACATTCCTGTATTATACTCCAGAGCTGCACTCACTATTCTGCTGGTGCAGTCAGTGTGTACATACATTACATTACTGATCCTGAGTTACATCCTGTATTATACTCCAGAGCTGCACTCACTATTCTACTGGTGCAATCACTGTGTACATACATTACATTACTGATCCTGTACTGATCCTGAGTTACATCCTGTATTATACACCAGAGCTGCACTCACTATTCTGCTGGTGCAGTCACTGTGTACATACATTACATTACTGTTCCTGAGTTACCTCATGTATTATACTCCAGAGCTGCACTCACTATTCTACTGGTGCAGTCACTGTGTACACACATTACATTACTGATCCTGAGTTACATCCTGTATTATATTCCAGAGCTGCACTCACTATTCTGCTGGTGGAGTCACTGTGTACATACAGTACATTACTGATCCGTTACTGATCCTGAGTTACATCCTGTATTATCCTCCCGAGCTGCACTCACTATTCTGCTGGTGCATTCACTGTGTACATACACTACATTACTGATCCTGTACTGATCCTGAGTTACATCCTGTATTATACTCCAGAGCTGCACTCTCTATTCTGCTGGTGGAGTCACTGTGTACATACATTACATTACTGATCCTGAGTTACATGCTGTATTATACTGCAGAGCTGCACTCACTATTCTGTTGGTGCATTCACTGTGTACATACTTTACATTACTGATCCTGTACTGATACTGAGTTACATCCTGTATTATACTCCACAGCTGCACTCTCTATTCTGCTGGTGGAGTCACTGTGTACATACATTACATTACTGATCCTGAGTTACATCCTGTATTATACTCCAGAGCTGCACTCACTATTCTGCTGGTGCAGTCACCCTGTACATACATTACATTACTGATCCTGTACTGATCCTGAGTTACATCCTGTATTATACACCAGAGCTGCACTCACTATTCTGCTGGTGCAGTCACTGTGTACATACATTACATTACTGATCCTGAGTTACATCCTGTATTATACTCCAGAGCTGCACTCACTATTCTGCTGGTGCAGTCACTGTGTACATACATTACATTACTGTTCCTGAGTTACCTCCTGTATTATACTCGAGAGCTGCACTCACTATTCTACTGGTGTAGTCACTGTGTACATACAATACATTACTGATCCAGAGTTACATCCTGTATTATACTCCAGAGCTGCACTCACTATTCTGCTGGTGCCGTCACTGTGTACATACAGTACATTACGGATCCTTTACTGATCCTGAGTTACATCCTGTATTATACTCCAGAGCTGCACTCACTATTCTGCTGGTGCAGTCACTGTGTACATACATTACATTACTGATCCTGAGTTACATACTGTATTATACTCCAGAGCTGCACTCACTATTCTGCTGGTGCAGTCATTGTGTACATACATTACATTACTGATCCTTTACTGATCCTGAGTTACATCCTGTATTATACACCAGAGCTGCACTCACTATTTTGCTGGTGCAGTCACTGTGTACATACAGTACATTACTGATCCTGAGTTACATCCTGTATTATACTCCAGAGCTGCACTCACTATTCTGCTGGTGCAGTCACTGTGTACATACATTACATTACTGATCCTGTACTGATCCTGAGTTACATCCTGTATTATACTCCAGAGCTGCACTCACTATTCTGCTGGTGCAGTCACTGTGTACATACATTACATTACTGATCCTGTACTGATCCTGAGTTACATCCTGTATTATCCTCCCGAGCTGCACTCACTATTCTGCTGGTGCAGTCACTATGTACATACATTACATTACTGTTCCTGAGTTACCTCCTGTATTATACTCCAGAGCTGCACTCACTATTCTACTGGTGCAGTCACTGTGTACATACATTACATTACTGATCCTGAGTTACATCCTGTATTATACTCCAGAGCTGCACTCACTATTCTGTTGGTGCAGTCACTGTGTACATGCATTGCATTACTGATCCTGTACTGATCCTGAGTTACATCCTGTATTATACACCAGAGCTGCACTCACTATTTTGCTGGTGCAGTCACTGTGTACATACATTACATTACTGATCCTGTACTGATCCTGAGTTACATCCTGTATTATACTCCAGAGCTGCACTTACTATTCTGCTGGTGCAGTCACTGTGTACATACATTACATTACTGATCCTGAGTTACATCCTGTATTATACTCCAGAGCTGCACTCACTATTCTGCTGGTGCAGTCACTGTGTACATACATTACATTACTGATCCTGAGTTACATCCTGTATTATACTCCAGAGCTGCACTCACTATTCTGCTGGTGCAGTCACTGTGTACATACATTACATTACTGATCCTGAGTTACATCCTGTATTATACTCCAGAGCTGCACTCACTATTCTGCTGGTGCAGTCACTGTGTACATACATTACATTACTGATCCTGAGTTACATCCTGTATTATACTCCAGAGCTGCACTCACTATTCTGCTGGTGCAGTCACTGTGTACATACATTACATTACTGATCCTGTACTGATCCTGATTTACATCCTGCATTATTCTCCAGAGCTGTACTCACTAACATATTTGACCTATAGACACATTTCGTTATGTTTATTCCCTGTTTTATAGCTTTTTCTTATTATTTCTAATAAGTTGTGACGTCTTCTCACTATCCAGATTTACCACAAACTGCTGTATTCCCTGCTTCTGTTTTATATCGTCTTTGACAATCCTCTCTGATTGTGCTATATCTTGTGATAAGATAGATGTGAAGCTTTATGGGGAAGCCAGCACATTGATCTCTGGCTGAAGGAATCTCGTGCAATGTGCAAAATGGATCGGGGAGTTTATTTTACTATTTGCGCTAATCAGCTCACAGATTGTTTGAATTCATTAGTTCCGGCGAATTTCCTAAGTTGCGACATAAACATAATTTGCATCAAATTGCTCATCAAAGACAGAGACATCTTGCATAGATGCCTTCCAGCTGTTTTGGGCGCAAAAGTATTTACATTGATTTTTCTGGATAACATGGTACCACAATATACTGTAATTTTTTATTGTACATCCCAACAGTATCGTAACTTCATGATTTTTCTTCTTTTCAGAGCCGGTCGTCTCATATCACTCATATTGGGAAATAATTAGAGATGAGCGATCCCAAACTTAAACGTTCGGCGTTCGTATCGGCCAGTTACTGTCCGGTGCTAATGCCTGAACACGGACTTTCTCCAAAAGTCCGTTGCAATGTTCGGAGTTCCGGGGGCAGAAAGAGAGAGTTTTTTTTTCTCCGGATCTAAAGTTTGGGTCCCTATTGTTTTCAATGGAGTTTCGAGTTTTGGTTCAAGTTCAGTAAAGTTCTGGTACCCGAACCAAACTTTGGGACAAAGTTCAGGTTGAGTACCAGAATCTGAACTTCCACGGTACCTGTTATCCCTAGTAAAGACGAAACCATCTGTATCCTAGGTCCACCGTGTCAATGCTAGAGTTGCCCAAATTTAGCAGTAATCCATTACTGATTTGTTTTCTGCAACTTCTTCACCAAAGTTTAGACTGAAGTACAAATAAAAGCTTAGAAACAGGATTATTTATAGCTCGATTTGCTCTTTAGGTAATTTCTAATGTTAATATTTTAATGTACAACTTCTTCAATCCAATAATAATTTGCTTAATAACAGCCCATCTACATGTATTACTGTAATTATTGTATTCTTAGAATAAACTCCCACCATGTTCTGTGCAGATAATAGTCACATCATCTGGGGGGGGGGGCGAAATGAGAGAGCAGATTATTAGTCATTATCAATCAGAAGACTTGATGTGACACTCTCTATATCTACATCAATAGGGTGGAGGGTGAACAGCTCACTGAGATGTTACAGATAACGTGGAGAAAAAGATCCATTTAACATACTTCTTTTTATTTTTTATATATTTGTTTTGCCTATTTTTATTAATTGTTGTTTTAGATTTATTTCCTTATTAGTGATGAACGAGCACTAAAATGCTCGGTTGCTCGATGCTCGGGTCGAGCACATTGGAATACTCAGGTGCTCGACCCGAGCAACGAGCCCAATGTAAGTCTATGGGAAACTCGAGCATTTTTCAGGCGGCTCCCTCCGGCGGTCTGCAGAGGGCCTAAAAATTGCCCAAATCGATGGGAACAGTGCTCACATGACTTGGGAACAGCATGTGGAAGACACCTGGAAGCATCTCTGACTCCCAGGTCACTGCTATCAACAATGTTGTCAGAGGTATTATGCCACTTTTACGGACTCACAATAAAACATACAAAAACAAAATCAAAATGGATTTTCCTGGGAAATATGTTAAGGAACATCCTTTCCAGGGTAATGACTTGTATAGTAGGCAAAATAAATAAGCAAAACCAAAAATACTCCTCCACACCTTGGGCTATGTTCGCACGTTGCTTTTTTGATGCATTTTTGCACTTTTGCATTGCTTTCAACCGTGACAAATGCATTCACCGGGAAATTTCATTTTAACATTTTACAACCTTATCTGGCCATGTGGTGTGTGACACATGCATACAGTGCTGAAAAGACATGGGAACAGCATGGGGAAGACCGCTGGAAGCTTCTCTGACACCCAGGTCACTGCCTAAAAGTGTGCCCATCATAAGTGATCTTTGGCGCATGCGAAGATGCCTCCCGCCATGCACCTGTCGTTGCAGACTTGCAACAATCACCATCCATGTCCTTGTCCCACTCCAGCGTTCAGTTGTCCCTCCCCTATTCCTTGGAATGCAAGCGCAAGTAAGCAGCCAGCCAGTCACCCACCCACAGGCTGTAATACTATACTGCCAAATTTTTGACAGCTTCTTGCACTTGAAATCTGGCCTATTAAGATCGTGGAGGCGGAAGCTTTTCACAACCTCATGCCGGAGGCGGCCGGGTGTCCATACTTGGTCCCCAGCAGCCAATATATTTCCCGGTATCGCCTCCACCGTCCATAAGCACGGGTCCCACAACATTACCCGTGCTCTCCCCAGTGCACTTACTGGGAAGAACCGCCTAACCACAAACACATGGACAGGTGGATGTGGCCAGGGACATTAAGGAGCCAGTCCACAACTTTTTTTTGCTGACAGTTGTATTTAGCTCTGTGAAAGGACTGGCATACAGAGAAACCCTATCTACCCTGCATGTCATTTCTCACAGGAAGTCCTGTAATGCAGCTTGTTGCAGAAGCAATGGCAGCCCGTCCAACATCAACTCGCCCTTGTCGTTGGTGCTTTGACACACATACACACATCTTGGACAGGCCCACCAGAGAACCGGAGACTCCTCCGGCGGGCCCTGGCTTCTCCTTCAGGAGAGTTCATAGTGCCGAGGTGAGGCCATGATGATGATAGAGGCCACCATCTACTTAGTTTTCTGTTACTTGGAATGCAAGCGCAAGAATGCAGCCAGCCACCCACCCACCCACACACCGCAACACTAAACTGCCAGATTTCTGGGCAGCTTTTTGCACTTGAAATATGGCCTTTTAAGCTCGTGGAGGCGGAAGCTTTTCACAACCTCATGCCGGCGGCGGCCGGGTGTCCATACTCGGTCCCCAGCCACCACTATATTTCCTGGTATCGCCTCCGCCTTCCACAAGCACGGGTCCCACAACATTACCCGTGCGGTCCCCAGTGCACTTACTGGGAAGGACCACCTAACCACAAACACGTGGACAGGTGAATGTGGCCAGAGACGGTACGGAGCCAGTCCACAACTTTTTTTGGCTGACAGTTGTATTTAGCTTGGTGAAAGGACTGGCATAGAGGGAAACCATATGTATCCTGCATGTCATTTCTCACAGGAAGTCCTGTAATGCAGCTTGTTGCAGAAGCAATGGCAGCCAGTCCAACATCAACTCGCCCTTGTCGGTGGTGCTTTGACACACACACACACATCTTTCTTTGCGCATTTAATTTCTTGAATACAGAGTTGGACATTGGCCTGATCTGTAATGCGGTTTGAGAAATAACATGCATAAGCATGGCTGATGCACATTAAAAAAGCAGCCATAGAGTGTCCGGGAACCTTCCCACACACTTTTCTTAGCCAGGACTGCTACTCGGCAGGGTTGGACGGTCCCACCAAAGAATCCTCTGGTGTGCCTTGGCTTCTACCTCAGGAAAGTTCATGACAGCGCTAACTTTGCAGCTGCTATGGGGCTTTTGAGCAGGGGAGAAAGGTTTGCCCTCAGAATCAAATCCTCTGGTGGGCACAATGTTTTTCAATCTGAAACAGCTTCTCAGTGGGAGTTGTATTTCACCACAGCCATATTCTTTATCTCGGTGAAAGGACTGGCATAGAGGGAAACCGTATCTACCCCAGCTGTCATTTCTCAGTCACAAGGTTCCGCCTATTGTCACACACGACCATGCCTGGCTGTATGTTCAGCGGTGAGAGCCACAGATCAGGCTGCTGTGTTACAGCTTTCAACAACTCTGCAGCGCTGGGCGGTTTGTAAGTTAAGCATTAAGCATGTTATCTTCAGCACAGCCTGTTGCCGCTTGGCCAAGGCAGTGCTGCAGTGCTGTCCGCTTGTGACTGATGTGGTCATTTCGGAGATGGAGGAGGAGGTGCATGAGCTGAACAATGTGATTACATTGTTGTTAAATTGGTGACGCTGTTTTTTATACTAAAGAAAAATCCTATTGTTTAGTATTTTTTAATTTTTTTTTTAAGACAAATGCATTCACAGGGAAATGTCATTTTAACATTTTACAACCTTAGCTGGCCATGTGGTGTGTGATACATCATCAGACACATCCTGTTTTATTTATGATGGAGGGACTCTGAATGTCATAAAGCCTATTTTTACAGGGACATCAGATGGCCCTTACTATTCTTAAAAGGCCATCAGTCGGCCGTAGCTATTGTTAAGAGCCATCAGCCGGCTATGCTTTGTTGTTCCCATTATTAACAAGTGGGTCTCCTATACTGTTATTGCGTATCCAGTGACTGCAAGGGCTGCCAAAAATTTGGACGCAACCCAATACCCCTTTGAAGAGACATAGAGGAGGGTCTCAGTAAAAAAAATGTTCCCATTATAAAGGAGCGGGTCTCCTATAAGTGGAATGCCCATGCTGTGAATGCAAGGGCTGCCAAAATTTGGGAAAAACCCCACTAAAAATTTAAAGACACATAGAGCAGGGCCACAGAAACAAGGTACAACATGTTCTCATTAGAAAGGAGAGAGTCTGCTATACAGTTATAGGGTATGCAGTGAGTCCAACGGCTGACAATTTTAGGAAAAACCCCACTAAGAATTTAAAGACACACAGAGCAGGGCCACAGTAACAAGTACGACATGCTCCCATTAGAAAGGAGAGAGTCTGCTATACAGTTATAGGGTATGCAGTGAGTCCAACGGCTGACAATTTTAGGAAAAACCCCACTAAGAATTTAAAGACACATGTAGCAGGGCCACAGTAACAAGTACGGCATGTTCCCATTAGAAAGGAGAGAGTCTGCTATACAGTTATAGGGTATGCAGTGAGTCCAACGGCTGACAATTTTAGGGAAAACCCCACTAAGAATTTAAAGACACATGGAGCAGGGCCACAGTAACAAGGTACGACATGTTCCCATTAGAAAGGAAAGAGTCTGCTATACAGTTATAGAGCATAGAGCATAGAGCTGGGTCACAGTAACGACAAATTCCCATTAGAAAGGAGAGAGTATCCGATAGTGTTGGCCTATGCAGTGAATGCAAGGGCTGCCAAAAATTTGGAGGCACTTCAATGCCTCTTGGAAGAGACATGGAGGAGGGCCTCATAAAAAAATGTTCCCATTAGAAAGGAGTGGGCCTCCTATACTTGTAAAACCCATGCACTAAGTGTATGGGCTGACAAACATTTACCCCTGGGGGGTATACATGAACATACTGTATCTAAAAAATTTTTTACAGGCATCCTTAACACCCTTTAAAAAAATTAGGTGGGTGTTGCATCACGGACCACGGTCACCCTGGTGATATAGTGGTGGAGAATGAAGAGAAAGAGGAGGACAAGAGCAAATATCCAAAATCAGGAAGTGTATACCCATGTGTGGGTGTGAAAAGGTGCATGGGAATACACCTCTCAAGAAAAGACACTGGATTTGAGTTTATGTTACACTGCTATCATTCGGTGGTGTTGAGAAGTCTGGCTCAATCCAGCCCTTGTTCATTTTGATAAGGGTCAGCTTGTCAGCATTTTCAGTTGACAGGCGGATGCGCTTATCAGTTATAATTCCACCAGCGGCACTAAAAACCCGCTGTGATAAAACGCCGGCGGAAGGGCAGGCCAGGACCTCCAAGGCATAGAGAGCCAGTTCATTCCACATATCCAGCTTGGATACCCAATAATTATAAGGCACAGCGGAATCGCGGAGGACGTTGGTACGGTCGACAAGGTACTCCCTCAGCATCTTCACAAACTTTGCACTCCTAGTGAGAGTACTCCACGCCTCAGGGCCTGTCCAATGGGAGGGTCTGAGAAAACTCTCCCAGAACTTTGACAGTGTTCCCCTGTCTCTGCTGGATTGAAGTTGTGTCTCTGTTGCCTGTACTCCTTGCTTGTCCAACGAAGTATGCCCTCTGCCGGCCGCGATTTCAGAAGGGAATTTTGTTAATAGTTCCACAACAAGGGCCTTCTGGTACAGCCCCATTTTTGTAGACCTATCCGCCTCAGGAATAAGAGATATAAAGTTTTCCTTGTAGCGTGGGTCTAGAAGTGTCACCGACCAGTAATGGCTGTCACCCAAAATTTTGAGAACCCGAGGGTCATGGGAAAGGCAGTGTAATATAAACTCAGCCGTGCGTGCCAGACTACTAACAGGCAAGACTTCCGTGTCCTCACCAAGTTGTTGACTGATCATGCTCTCCTCCTCCTCCTCTCTGTCCTCTGGCCATCTACACTGAACAGACGGTATGACAGCTGTGCAGGTAGTACCATCTATAGTGCATTAAACTAGTTCCTGATCTTCCTCCTCCTCCTTCTCTTCCTCATTGTCACCCAATCCACGTTGGGATGAGATGAGGCTTGGCTGTGTGTAATCACCCTGTATGGTTCCTTGCTCCATCTCATCGTGCTCCGCCTGCAATGCATCCTCTTTGATTGTGAGCAGAGAGCGTTTCAGATGACAGAGAAGCTGGATGGGGATGCTAATTATGGCGTCATTGCCGCTCACCATCTTGGTGGAGTCCTCAAAATTTTTGAGGATGGTACATATGTCTGACATCTATGTCCACTCATGAGGTCTTATGTGTGGAGTCTGAACCGAATACCGACGGCCTTGTTGATGCTGGTACTCAACAACTGCCCTCTTCTGCTCACAAATCCTTCCCAACATCTGCAGTGTAGAGTTCCAACGCGTGGGGACATCATACACCAGTCTGTGAGCCGTAAGCTGCAAACGCTGCAGAAACACTGCAAGGGCGGCGGAAGCTGTAGCTGACTTTCTAAAATGGGCACACAGAAACTTTAACAAGAAGATCCCGCAGCTCCGGGTAGGATTTGAGAAACCGCTGAACCACGGGGTTAAGCACATGGGCCAGAGCCGCCACCAGGTTCCGGCCATTGTCACACACGACCATGCCTGGCTGTAGGTTCAGCGGTGTGAGCCACAGATCTGCCTGCTCATTACCCGTTCAGTCCCCAGTGCACTTACTGGGAAGGGCAACCTAACCACAAACACGTGGACAGGTGAATGTGGCCAGGGACGGTACGGAGCCAGTCCACAACTTTTTTTTGCTGACAGTTTTATTTAGCTCGGTGAAACGACTGGCATAGAGGGAAACCATATGTATCCTGCATGTCATTTCTCACTGGAAGTCCTGTAATGCAACTTGTTGCAGAAGCAATGGCAGCCCGTCCAACATCAACTCGCCCTTGTCGGTGGTGCTTTGACACACACACATCTTTCTTTGCGCATTTAATTTCTTGAATACAGAGTTGGACAATGGCCTGATCTGTAATGCGGTTTGAGAAATAACATGCATAAGCATGGCCGATCCACATTAAAAAAGCAGCCATAGAGTGTCCGGGAACCTTCCCACACACTTTTCTTAGCCAGGACTGCTTCTCGGCAGGGTTGGACGGTCCCACCAAAGAATCCTCTGGTGTGCCTTGGCTTCTACCTCAGGAAAGTTCATGATAGCGCTAACTTTGCAGCTGCTATGGGGCTTTTGAGCAGGGGAGAAAGGTTAGCCCTCAGAATCAAATCCTCTGGTGGGCACAATGTTTTTCAATCTGAAACAGCTTCTCAGTGGGAGTTGTATTTCACCACAGCCATATTCTTTAGCTCGGTGAAAGGACTGGCATAGAGGGAAACCGTATCTACCCTAGCTGTCATTTCTCAGTCACAAGGTTCCGCCCATTGTCACACACTACCATGCCTGGCTGTATGTTCAGTGGTGAGAGCCACAGATCAGGCTGCTGTGTTACAGCTTTCAACAACTCTGCAGCGCTGGGCGGTTTGTAAGTTAAGCATTAAGCATGTTATCTTCAGCACAGCCTGTTGCCGCTTGGCCAAGGCAGTGCTGCAGTGCTGTCCGCTTGTGACTGATGTGGTCATTTCGGAGATGGAGGAGGAGGTGCATGAGCTGAACAATGTGATTACATTGTTGTTAAATTGGTGACGCTGTTTTTTATACTAAAGAAAAATCCTATTGTTTAGTATTTTTTAATTTTTTTTTTAAGACAAATGCATTCACAGGGAAATGTCATTTTAACATTTTACAACCTTAGCTGGCCATGTGGTGTGTGATACATCATCAGACACATCATGTTTTATTTATGATGGAGGGACTCTGAATGTCATAAATAGTGTTGAGCCACCCCCGTAGTGTTCGAGTTCGGTTCGGTTCGTCGAACACCCGTGTGTTCGCCGAACTGTTCGTCGAACTGTTCGTCGAACACCTTCGAACACCGTTAAAACCAATGGCAGGCAAACAAAAACACATAGAAACACATAGAAAACACCTTCAAAGGTGTCCAAAAGCTGACAAACTGCTCAGAAGACACAACTAACACATGGAAAAGTGACAAGTACATATAGTCATGCGAAAATAAAAGAGGTGGAGGAGTAAAAGGAGGGGGAGACACAGATATAGGCATGTCATGCCCTTCTAAAATCCAAAAAGTGAGAAGCCGAGACGGCCAGTCCGCTCCTGCCCGTGCCACCTCCGTGTCGCCGGGTTTGTGCCAGAGCCGCGGTGAACCCTGACGGCCAGCCCCCCTCTCCCAATACTGGTGCCTGTCCGCTGGTGGGTCGAGAGAGCCCCCCTGTGGTGGAGGCAGCTCTAAGCTTTTTAATTTAAATTGTCCCTCTAATTTGAATGAATACACTTTAAATCCATTTACAAGGATCTATTGGAGGGCAAGTCTCATGCCAGCAGCCGCGTAATTCCAGCTCCAGTAGCGTCCACTAAAGCTGCTGCAGTTAAAAAGCTTTTATAAGGATCGAGCTCGGCTGTCCACCGCAAGGCATCCTAGTGCCAGTCCCAGCCCCTATGCCTTGGGGTGCCTCCTGATGCTCTTCACTAAGTATCCCGTGGTCCCGAAGCATTTCCTTTGAAAAAATTAAGTGTCCAAACTACAGGTGGTGTAGCTTGCTTAACAGCCGGGATAATCCGCTGACTAACAGACACTGCTACTAGGCACAAAGTATTTCCTGGGCTAGATGCAGTTAAAAATTTGTAAGTAGATACTCTCGTTGGATGCTGAGAAAGCATTCCATAGAGTCTCCTGGCACGCCATATATGATTCTCTTAAAAAGCTTGGGGTAGGGGTCTAGGGGACCCTTTTATAGCCAAAATCACGGCCCTGTATCACAATACGTCACCTAGGCTGAAGATAAATGGAACTGTAGCACCGAGGGCTCGGTTGCTACAGACGTATTGCACCTCACCCAGAGGTGTGATATCTCACTCTCAGATAAGGATGGAGTGTGGATCAGGACCCGACACCTGCATGCATTACACCACATTGCCGTGGGGCAGGGCGACCAATATGCCCCTGAGATGGGCATGACAGTCCCTGACCCTGGCTGGAGTGGGGGGAGGGAACACTGAGGAAGGGGAACCCTGCAGTGCAGGAGCAGGGAGGAAGCAGTTCCTGGGTGCATTGAGAAGGGAGTATAAAAGGTGGGCACCATCTTAGTTCAGTGCAGAGAAGTCTGAGCAGAAGTGGCAGGGAGCAGGGGCTCTGCATGAGCTCTGCTCCGGAGGCGGGACTAGTAACAGAGGCCCAGGCCTGCAAGAGGGAGAAGGAAGGAAGAGGAGCGGAGAAGGCTCCAGGAACGAGGAATGAAGGGATCCCAGGGGTGCGGACGGGCGAGTCGCCACCGCACGCCCGAATCCACCTGCGTGGAGGGGTCAGGCCAAAGGGGGAGACCGGTCCCCGAACTAGTGGAGGCAGGAAACGACCCTCAGCTAGAAACCGGAGGCTCTGACATTTTATGTGGCGCAGCCCCTTGCTCCACCCGCTAGGAAGGCACCACATAGGGTCAGGGAAACTGGCGCCAAGTTTACCAAGAGGAGGCCCGAGGCAGCCGGACAGAAGTGTTGGTAAGAAAGGCCAGACAAAGGACACACAAAGGGGGTCCTGTGAAGCGCTCCAAAGTTATCTGGGAGTTGTCTGAGCCCCTCACCTGGTGAGCACAGTACGACGTGGGCAGCCGTTACCTGCAGACGTGGTCTGGATAATAAGAACTGTGAGTAAAGGCCCTGAACTGCATCACTGACTCCGTGTCGTTACTGCTGCTGCCCTGCACCATCACCCCCATCCTCCGCATACACTGCCCTGAGGCTATACTCCTCCCGTGGGGAGTTATGCTACGCTCTGCTGCACCCACAACACCAGCCTCAGCGGTCTGCCCTGTAGCGGCGGTTCACTCTGACCGCAATCCACGGGTGGCGTAGTCGGACATTTAAACATCAAAACCACATAAATAGTTCCGCCACTGGTTTGACCGCCCTGAGCCACGGAACCGGATCGCCGCCACGAAGACTACAACCACCAGCATCCACCAAAAAGGGTCCGGCTCCGGGTGTCCCAAGGCCCAGGGGGTGCATCAGAACATTTTCATCACCTTTCACAATCACCAATGGGACAAGGCAGGGATGTCCTCTGTCCCCTCTCTTATACATCCTAGTGACGGAGCACCTGCTCTCATCAATTCGCCATAACCCCAATATTAGGTGGATTGAGGTGGGAGGCACCGAGTACAAGTGCTCTCTATTTGCTGATGATGTCCTAGTATATATCACTCAATCACATATATCCATCCCTGCTGTTATGGCTGAAATAGATCACTTTGTTACATGGTAACATTTTAAAATCAATGCAGCGAAGTCTGAGGCCCTCGATGTCTCCCTCCCTAAATCCATATAGGATTCCATCCAGTCCAACTTTCCCTTTGCCTGGCCCTCACAGGGTATCAAATACTTAGGAATTCCTATTCATAGAGACCTCTCCCATCTATGTTATCTTAATTTTGGGCCCTTTATTGAACAATTCCATACAGACCACGGTTGGCAAGTTAGAACTGTAAGATTCACTACGTGAACCACTGGTGTTTTGTGGAAAAGCACATGTACACCGCGTTCCAAATTATTATGCAAAAAGTGTTTAGGAGTGATAAGGGAAGAATTTGTTTGTTTGTCAGTTAAACTCATTGATTGTGATGTGTGTCAGGGCTCTTTATATCACTGTAAGCAATTGCAGACACCTGTGCTAATTAGTTTGGCAGGTGTGTCCAATGAAAGGCAAGACTACTTAAGAAGGCTCTCTCACATTATTAAGCAGCCTACATTTTCTGCCAAAATGGGAAAGAAAAAGGATGTGTCGGCTGCTGAGAAGCAACAAATTGTGGAGTGTTTAGGTCAAGGCATGACTACAATCAACATTGTGCGATGATCAGGATGAAGTGTCTTGGCAATCAAGAAGTATGTAGCTGATTCACAGTACACACGTGTGCGTGCTGATAAGGGCAAATTGAGGACTCTTTCCTACAGGCAATTACGTCAGGTTGAAAGAGCAGCGGCAAAAAAGCCTTGTCATAGCAGCAGACAAGTTTTTGAAGCTGCTTGTGCCTCCAACGTCCCCCGAACAACAAGATGCAGGGTCCTTCAGAGGTTTGCAGCTGTGCATACGCCATCCTGTCGACCTCCTCTATCCACTTCACACAAGCAGAAACGGCTCCAGTGGGCCAAACATTACATGAAGACTGATTTCAAAACTGTTTTGTTCACGGATGAGTGCCGTGCAGCGCTCGATGGTCCAGATGAATGGAGTGGAGGATGGCTGGTTGATGGACACCCCACGCAAACACGGCTACAGCGCCAACAAGGAGGAGGTGGAGTAATGTTTTGGGCTGGAATCATGGGGAGAGAGATTGTCGGCCCCTTTAGGATCCCTGAAGGCGCTAAAGATGAACTCCATAATGTATGTGGATTTTCTCAAACAGCACTTCCTGCCATGGTTCAAGAAGAAGAACCGTGTATTTCACAGCAAGATCATTTTTCTGCATGATAATGCACCATCTCATGCTGCACATAAAACATCTGCATCTCTGGCTGATATGGGCATAAAAGGGGACAAACTTATGGTGTGACCCCCATGCTCCCCTGACCTCTACCCCATTCAGAACCTTTGGAGCATCATTAAAAGGAGTGTCTATGATGGCGGGAGGCAGTTCACATCTAAGCAACAGCTCTGGGAGGGTATTCTGTCCTTATGCAAAACAATTGAAGCAGAAACCATCCAAAACCTGACAAATTCAATGGACGAGAGAGTTCAGAAGCTCCTTTCGAACAAGGGGTCCTATGTGAAAATGTAACATCACCTAGAATAAAGTTTTGAGTTGAAAACTGTTTGATTTCAGTTTCTAACAACCTGCTAATACTTATAATTTCAAAAATGACCATTTTTTTGGTCTTTATTAAAATGAAAAGGTTGATCGAAAAGTTTGGGGGATCTAAGAGTGTGGCAACCCAGTAGTCATGATTACTTCGAATTCTGACAATATGAGGGTCATGCTGCAGGTAGTGCAGCAAGAAGGCACTTATGTGTCTTGCGCATCTCGGAGCCCCAAAATTATTTTCCGGGCTAGATGCAGCTAAAAATTATTTTTAATTTTAAATCTGGTGAAGCTTATTATAGATGGCCTAATAGGATCAGTGCTGCACACTGCTACAAAGCCCAAATTATTTTCCAGTCAAGATACAGATAAACATGATTAGTAATTTGAAAGCTTAAAACGGTTGGTAGGGTGATTTTAACCAATCATCAAGCTTTTACTCTCCCCAGGATGACACAGGGGTAGAAAAGTCGTTTCGGATCCATGATTTGTTCATCTTTATGAACGTGAGTCTGTCTACATTATCAGTGGAGAGCCGCGTGCGCTTATCTGTCAGCACACCACCAGCAGCGCTGAACACACGTTCAGACAGAACGCTGGCTGCGGGGCATGACAAGATCTCCAAGGCGTAAGTGGCTAGCTCCGGCCATTTATCCAGATTGGAAGCCCAAAAAGAGCAAGGGTCCAGTGACACAGTCGTGGCTTCAATGTTCACTTGGAGATACTCCTGTACCATCGTCTCTAGGCGTTGACTATGTGTCAGACTTCTTGTCTCCTGTGGCCTTGCAAAGGATGGGCTAAAAAAGTGGTGAAATGATTCCGCAAAATTGATGTTACCAGCAGATACTGTGGTTCTGTTACGGTTTGAGTGCTGAACACTTGACGGTCCCACGGTTGGCAAGTTGGAACTGTGAGATTCACTACGTGCACCACTGGTATTTTGTGGAAAAGCACATGTAAGATTCTGCAACAGTCTCTGCTGATACTCCTGCATGCGTGCATCCCTTTCTATGGCAGGAATAATTTCTGCAAATTTACTTTTGTACCGGGGATCTAACAGTGTGGCAACCCAGTAGTCAGGATTATTTCTAATTCTCACAATTCGAGGGTCATGTTGCAGGTAGTGCAGCAAGAAGGCACTCATGTGTGTTGCGCATCCAGGAGCACCAAGTCCCTGTTGTGTTGGTGGCGAGGTAACAATCATGCTTCCTTCCTCTGTCCTCTCCCCCCAACCTCGCACAACAGAAATGTGATCAAGGTCTCCCTCATCTGATGAGTCTTCCATCAGTTCGTCCTCCACTTCTTCCTGGGCTCCTGCACCTTCCTCACTAGTTTGGCTGCTACCATGCGCCCTGGTTAAACCATCTCCCCCACCCTCACATGCCTGCCGCCTTGGTGCTGCCGACCGTCTGGACCTTGCAGATGTTAGCCCTTCCGCATACAACTCCTCCTCCTCTACTTCCTCCACCTCCTCTTGTGCCACCACCTGACTCCGAATTCTGTTTAACATGTGCTCCAGCATGTAAATCACCGGAATAGTCATGCTGATAATGGCATCGTCAGCACTAAACATCTTCGTCGCCATTTCAAAACTGTGCAGAAGGGTGCATAGGTCCCTGATCTGAGACCACTCCTCCAGCGTGATTTGCCCCACCTCTGAATCTCGTTGGCCCAGGCTATACGTCAGAACGTATTGCACCAGGGCTTGTCGGTGCTGCCACAGTCGCTGCAACATGTGCAGAGTTGAATTCCACCGGGTAGGCACATCGCATTTTAGCCGGTGAAGTGGCAGGCCCAACGACTTCTGTAGAGATGTAAGTCGCTGAGCTGCGGGATACGAACGGCGGAAGTGAGCACACAGCGACCGTGCCCTCTGCAGAAGGCCATCTAGTCTGGGATAGTGGGCTAAAAATTGCTGGACAACCAGGTTCAACACGTGAGCCATACAAGGCACGTGTGTGACATTGCCCCGGCGAAGGGCCGCACCCAGGTTTGCAGCATTGTCGCACACGGCCTTCCCTGGTTTCAGGTCCAGTGGAGACAACCATTCATGAAATTGGTTCTCCAGAGCTGACCACAACTCCTCAGCTGTGTGACTCACATTTCCCAGACATTTCAATGTAAAAACCGGCTGATGACGTTGAGCCCTACTGCCAGCATAGTAAGGAGGTGTGCAGGATCCCTTCTGCGCAGTTAGAAAGCTTGTGGCATGACCAGACAGGCTTTGGGTGCAGGTGGAAGACCGAGAGGAGGTTGAGGAGGCAGAAGCAGTGGAGGAACTTTGACATAAAGAGGATTGACGCACAACTCGTGGGGACGGCAAGACTTGGACAGCAGCCCCTTGTCCTGCTGTCACCATAGTTACCCAGTGCCCAGTCAGCGACATGTAACGCCCCTGTCCATGCCTACTCGTCCAAGTGTCTGTGGTGAAATGCACCCTGTCACACACAGAGTTTCTCAAAGAAGCGGTGATGTTGTGTGCGACATGCTGGTGGAGCGCAGGCACACCTTTCTTTGAGAAGTAGTGCCGACTGGGCATCTGGTACTGGGGCACTGCGACGGACATAAGGTCTCGAAAATCCTCTGTGTCCACCAGGCGGAAAGGCAGCATTTCTGTAGCCAAGAGCTTGCAGATGGTGAAATTCAACCTCTTAGCTTTCTCATGGCTAGGAGGAAATGGTCTTTTACTTGTCCACATCTGAGGGACCGAGGGCTGGCTATTGTGCTTAGACGGGGTTGATAAGGGTGTCCCCGGCAAACTGCCGGTCTGTGAGGAAGATGCAGGCGGACATGTTAGGTTGCCTTGATCCAAAGGTGGTGCTATCGATGTCGGACAGCGCTCAAGACCAGCTGGTGTTACCACCTCCAAAGAAAATGATGACCTGCCAATCACGCTGGCTGTTGCGGGTAAAGAGGTGGCAGGTCTGCGCCCCAAAACAGGTGTGACTGCTGTCCCCCCAGTCACAGAGGATGAAGAGGCCGCGGATGCACAAGATATGGCAGACGGTGGTTGGCCCGGCCGGCTAGACCACATTGTAGCACACTGAGCTTCCCACTGCAACTTATGCTTCATGTCCATGTGCCGGTTCATGCATGAAGTACTCAAACTATGTATTTTTTGGCCTCTACTTAGCTTTTGCTGACAAATGTTACAGATAACACGAGTTGGGTCATCTTTATCGATCTGAAAAAATGCCCAGGCTGTGCAAGGCTTAGCACCCATGCGACCTGAAGAGCCACCACAACTTGTGGTGAGAGGCAGAGTTGTGTTTGAGGATGCAGTTGTTGACGTGCTTCCAGTACTACGTCTCTGTCCAGGAAGGCGCAACCTGACCTCGTCGTCACTAGCATCTTCCTCCACCTCCTCTGCTGACCTCATCTCTTGGCTGACTGTGGGTTGACAGTAAGTCGGATCTCCGACCTCATCATCATCACCCTGTGCGTTATCACACCCGTCGTCCTCAGAGCCAACCTGTTCCTGCCCTGACAAAAAATTAAAGTTGTCGCTCCAATCAGGTATTTGAGTCTTATCATAGTCTTCCTCATTGTCTCCACCAACAGGAGTTACAGTTTGGGAATGAGGGTCTACATTATGGTCAGAACCTTCTGCGTCTGGTCTTGGATCCGACTCATAAAGATTCTGGGCATCAGTGCAGATCATTTCCTCGTCTGGATTCACAGAAGCGCTGGAGTCAACCTCTGATTCCCAGGCTATAGTATGAGTAAACAGCTCTGCAGACTCAACCATCTGTTCTACCTCATACTCAGACGGGCAGCTGGAGATTTGGGAGCTGTGAGGAAGCAAGTGCGATTTGGGTGACACCTTTGAGGACTGGAGTATTTGTGATGTTGAAGTTGATGTGGAGGAGAGCCCACTTAAAGGAGCACTTGATATCCGTTGAAGCACCTGCTGTTTTTGTGCCTCATCTGGAATTTGTAGCGATTGGTGTGGCCGTAAGAAAGGGATCTTATCACATTGTCCGCTAAAAGAAGTAGACATTTTAGTTTGGCTGGAAGATGGTCTTTCTTCTGCACCTACCCCACGGACACAACCTTTTTTCCCCTTCCCAACACGCCTATTCCCCTTTCCACCAGCAGCAGGCCTTTTTCCACTCATTTTGGTGGTTAACTAATTCACAACTCTGGAGTTGTTTGCACAAAAAAACAATGGATGGTAACCGAGCAGAGCTGAGTGGCCAAACTGTGGTATTAGGCCAAAACTATTGGCTGGGTTAGATGCAGAAAAAAATTATTTTTAATTTGCAACCTGATGGAGGTCAGTATAGATGGACTAATAGACCAAGTCCCACACACCGCTAGAAGCCCAAATATTTTTTCAGAGCTAGATGCAGAAATTTTTTTTATTCAATTTGCAACCTGATGGAGGTCAGTATAGATGGACTAATAGACCAAGTCCCACACACTGCTAGAAGCCCAAATATTTTTTCAGAGCTAGATGCAGAAAAAAATTATTTTTAATTTGCAACCTGATGGAGGTCAGTATAGATGGACTAATAGACCAAGTCCCACACACTGCTAGAAGCCCAAATATTTTTTCAGAGCTAGATGCAGAAAAAAATTATTTTTAATTTGCAACCTGATGGAGGTCAGTATAGATGGACTAATAGACCAAGTCCCACACACTGCTAGAAGCCCAAATATTTTTTCAGAGCTAGATGCAGAAAAAAATTATTTTTAATTTGCAACCTGATGGAGGTCAGTATAGATGGACTAATAGACCAAGTCCCACACACCGCTAGAAGCCCAAATATTTTTTCAGAGCTAGATGCAGAAAATTTTTTTATTCAATTTGCAACCTGATGGAGGTCAGTATAGATGGACTAATAGACCAAGTCCCACACACTGCTAGAAGCCCAAATATTTTTTCAGGGCTAGATGCAGAAAAAAATTATTTTTAATTTGCAACCTGATGGAGGTCAGTATAGATGGACTAATAGACCAAGTCCCACACACTGCTAGAAGCCCAAATATTTTTTCAGAGCTAGATGCAGAAAAAAATTATTTTTAATTTGCAACCTGATGGAGGTCAGTATAGATGGACTAATAGAACAAGTCCCACACGCTGCTAGAAGCCCAAATATTTTTTAGAGATAAATGAAGAAAAAAATTATTTTTAATTTGCAACCTGATGGAGGTCAGTATAGATGGACTAATAGACCAAGTCCCACACACTGCTAGAAGCCCAAATATTTTTTCAGAGCTAGATGCAGAAAAAAATTATTTTTAATTTGCAACCTGATGGAGGTCAGTATAGATGGACTAATAGACCAAGTCCCACACACTGCTAGAAGCCCAAATATTTTTTCAGAGCTAGATGCAGAAAAAAATTATTTTTAATTTGCAACCTGATGGAGGTCAGTATAGATGGACTAATAGACCAAGTCCCACACACCGCTAGAAGCCCAAATATTTTTTCAGAGCTAGATGCAGAAAAAAATTATATTCAATTTGCAACCTGCTGGACGTCAGTATAGAAGGACTAATAGAACAAGTCCCACACACTGCTAGAAGCCCAAATATTTTTTCAGAGCTAAATGAAGAAAAAAATTATTTTTAATTTGCAACCTGATGGAGGTCAGTATAGATGGACTAATAGACCAAGTCCCACACACTGCTAGAAGCCCAAATATTTTTTCAGAGCTAGATGCAGAAAAAAATTATTTTTAATTTGCAACCTGATGGAGGTCAGTATAGATGGACTAATAGACCAAGTCCCACACACCGCTAGAAGCCCAAATATTTTTTCAGAGCTAGATGCAGAAAATTTTTTTATTCAATTTGCAACCTGATGGAGGTCAGTATAGATGGACTAATAGACCAAGTCCCACACACTGCTAGAAGCCCAAATATTTTTTCAGAGCTAGATGCAGAAAAAAATTATTTTTAATTTGCAACCTGATGGAGGTCAGTATAGATGGACTAATAGACCAAGTCCCACACACCGCTAGAAGCCCAAATATTTTTTCAGAGCTAGATGCAGAAAATTTTTTTATTCAATTTGCAACCTGATGGAGGTCAGTATAGATGGACTAATAGACCAAGTCCCACACACTGCTAGAAGCCCAAATATTTTTTCAGAGCTAGATGCAGAAAAAAATTATTTTTAATTTGCAACCTGATGGAGGTCAATATAGATGGACTAATAGACCAAGTCCCACACACTGCTAGAAGCCCAAATATTTTTTCAGAGCTAGATGCAGAAAAAAATTATTTTTAATTTGCAACCTGATGGAGGTCAGTATAGATGGACTAATAGAACAAGTCCCACACGCTGCTAGAAGCCCAAATATTTTTTCAGAGATAAATGAAGAAAAAAATTATTTTTAATTTGCAACCTGATGGAGGTCAGTATAGATGGACTAATAGACCAAGTCCCACACACTGCTAGAAGCCCAAATATTTTTTCAGAGCTAGATGCAGAAAAAAAATATTTTTAATTTGCAACCTGATGGAGGTCAGTATAGATGGACTAATAGACCAAGTCCCACACACCGCTAGAAGCCCAAATATTTTTTCAGAGCTAGATGCAGAAAAAAATTATATTCAGTTTGCAACCTGATGAAGGTCAGTATAGATGGACTAATAGAATGATGCTATGCCCAAAAGATTTTACTTCACTAGGTGCAGTAAAAAAATTGGTATTCTATACACAGGTGGTATATCTTGCAACACAGATAGGCTACTCCACTGACTAACACACTCTGCAATAGGCCAAAAAGGATTAGCTTTGCTAGATTCAGCCAAATGCTGTGAAAAAAACTTGCACAGCACTGGCACAGACCTGCCTGGCAAAAACTGATAGGAACTGATGTAACCTAGTCCTGAAAAGGACTCCAATTACAATTAGTCTTTACTCCCACAATCTATCTATTTAAGAGCACAGACCTGCCTGATAAAAGTCGTAGGAAATGCTGTAACCTAGTCCTTAAAAGGACTGCAATCACAACTATTCTCTACTCCCAAGCTATCTGTATATTTGTGCGAAAATTGGCTTGAAATTAACAAGGTATATCGCACACAGCAACAGCGGTGCCGTCTAACACGCAGCTGCAGCAGTGAGAAAATGGTGGCGACGGGGAAAATGGCTTGGTCTTATAGGGCAAGGACATGTGACATACACTGCCAATCACACATGCCCTTGCTTTTGTGAAAAAAAGCACTTCGCTCCGTGTGTGCGCTGCTGATAGGCTGACAGATTGCACCTCCCCACTGCAAATGCGGGAAAGAGAAAAAAAAATGGAGATCTTCATTGTTCCTGCAGAGATCCATCCCCTGCCCCTCCCCCCGCCCCGCTGTACACTCAAACTGCGTATTAACATTAATTTTCATCATTACTGAGAAAAAATCCAGTTATGATTTTGGTGCATGAACAGTTATCGAACATAACCTCGAACAGCCGAATTTTTATCAAATTGTTCGTGTTCGCCGACCGGCTCGAACACCGCCCAAAACAGCTCGAATTTGAGATTGGCGAACAGTTCGAGTAGAACAACGCTCATCTCTAGTCATAAAGCCTATTTTTACAGGGACATCAGATGGCCCTTACTATTCTTAAAAGGCCATCAGTCGGCCGTAGCTATTGTTAGAGAGCCATCAGCCGGCTATGCTTTGTTGTTCCCATTATTAACAAGTGGGTCTCCTATACTGTTATTGCGTATCCAGTGACTGCAAGGACTGCCAAACATTTGGACGTAACCCAATACCCCTTTGAAGAGACATAGAGGAGGGTCTCAGTAAAAAAAATGTTCCCATTATAAAGGAGCGGGTCTCCTATAAGTGGAATGCCCATGCTGTGACTGCAAGGGCTGCCAAAATTTGGGAAAAACCCCACTAAAAATTTAAAGACACATAGAGCAGGGCCACAGCAACAAGGTACAACATGTTCTCATTAGAAAGGAGAGAGTCTGCTATACAGTTATAGGGTATGCAGTGAGTCCAACGGCTGACAATTTTAGGAAAAACCCCACTAAGAATTTAAAGACACACAGAGCAGGGCCACATTAACAAGCTACGACATGTTCCCATTAGAAAGAAGAGAGTGTGCTATACAGTTATAGAGTATGCAGTGAGTCCAACGGCTGACAATTTTAGGAAAAACCCCACTAAGAATTTAAAGACACATGTAGCAGGGCCACAGTAACAAGTACGACATGTTCCCATTTGAAAGGAGAGAGTGTGCTATACAGTTATAGGGTATGCAGTGAGTCCAACGGCTGACAATTTTAGAAAAAAACCCACTAAGAATTTAAAGACACATGGAGCAGGGCCACAGTAACAAGTACAACATGTTCTCATTAGAAAGGAGAGAGTCTGCTATACAGCTATAGGGTATGCAGTGAGTCCAACGGCTGACCAATTTTAGGAAAAACCCCACTAAGAATTTAAAGACACATGGAGCAGGGCCACAGTAACAAGGTACGACATGTTCCCATTAGAAAGGAGAGAGTCTGCTTTACAGTTATAGGGCATAGAGCATAGAGCTGGGTCACAGTAACGACAAATTCCCATTAGAAAGGAGAGAGTCTCCCATAGTGTTGGCCTATGCAGTGAATGCAAGGGCTGCCAAAAATTTGCAGGCACTTCAATGCCCCTTGGAAGAGACTTGGAGGAGGGCCTCATAAAAAAATGTTCCCATTAGAAAGGAGTGGGCCTCCTATACTTCTAATGCCCATGCACTAAGTGTATGGGCTGACAAACATTTACCCCTGGGGGGTATACATGAACATACTGTATCTAAAAAAATTTTTACGGGCATCCTTAACACCCTTTAAAAAAATTCGGTGGGTGTTGCATCACGGACCAAGGTCACCCTGGTGATATAGTTTTGGAGAATGAGGAGAAAGAGGAGGACAAGAGCAAATAGCCAAAATCAGGAAGTGTATACCCATGTGTGGGTGTGAAAAGGTGCATGGGAGATATAAGAGATATAAAGTTCTCCTTGTAGCGTGGGTCTAGAAGTGTCACCAACCAGTAATGGCTGTCACCCAAAATTTTGAGAACGCGAGTGTCATGGGAAAGGCAGTGTAACATAAACTCAGCCATGCGTGCCAGACTACTAACAGGCAAGACTTCCGTGTCCTCACCAAGAGGATGACTGATCATGCTCTCCTCCTCCTCCTCTCTGTCCTCTGGCCATCTACACTGAACAGCTGTGCAGGTAGTACCATCTATAGTGCATTAAACTAGTTCCTGATCTTCTTCCTCCTCCTCCTCTTCCTCATTGTCACCCAATCCACGTTGGGATGAGATGAGGCTCGGCTGTGTGTAATCACCCTGTATGGTTCCTTGCTCCATCTCATCGTGCTCCGCCTGCAACGCATCCTCTTTGATTGTGAGAAGAGAGCGTTTCAGAAGACAGAGAAGCGGGATGGTGACGCTAGTTATGGCATCATCGCCGCTCACCATCTTGGTGGAGTCCTCAAAATTTTTGAGGATGGTACATATGTCTGACATCCATGTCCACTTATGAGGTCTTATGTGTGGAGTCTGAACCGAATACCGATGGCCTTGTTGATGCTGGTACTCAACAACTGCCCTCTTCTGCTCACAAATCCTTCCCAACATCTGGAGTGTAGAGTTCCAACGCGTGGGGACATCACACACCAGTTTGTGAGCCGTAAGCTGCAAACGCTGCTGAAACACTGCAAGGGCGGCGGAAGCTGTAGCTGACTTTCTAAAATGGGCACACAGAAACTTTAACAAGCAGATACGTCAGCTCCGGGTAGGATTTGAGAAACCGCTGAAACACGGGGTTAAGCACATGGGCCAGAGCCGCCACCAGGTTCCGGCCATTGTCACACACGACCATGCCTGGCTGTAGGTTCAGCGGTGTGAGCCACAGATCTGCCTGCTCTTTCAGAGCTGTCCAGAACTCTTCAGCATTGTGCTGTTTTTCACCTAAGCATATAAGCTTCAGCAAAGCCTGTTGCCGCTTGGCCGAGACAGTGCTGCAGTGCTTCCAGCTTGTGACTAATGTGGTCATTTTGGAGATGGAGGCTGAAGAGGAGGAGGAGGCTGAGGAGGATGAGGTGCAGGAGCTGTAGACCATGGGGGCAAACCCTGATTGACCTAGGGCCCGCAATCCTTGGCGTCGGGAAGACGTGTTCTGTCCCGAGGGCCGACTGGGTCCCGGCTTCCACTATGTTAACCCAGTGTGCCATCAGCGAGATGTACTGTCCCTTCCCACAAGCACTTGTCCACATGTCCGTTGTTAGGTGGAATTTACCGGTAACTGCGTTGTTGAGAGCATGGCTAATGTTTTGGGACACGCGCTTGTGTAATGCGGTGACGGCACACCAGGGAGAAATAGTGGCGGCTGGGGACCGAGTACCGAGGGATGGCCGCCGCCATCAGGTTGCGGAATGCTTCCGTCTCCACGAGCCTAAAAGGCAACATTTCGAGCGCAAGCAGTCGTGAAATGTGAGAAATTAGTAGTGTGGCCTGTGGGGCGTTGGCTGCATATTTGCGCTTGCGTTCCAAGGACTGGGGTATGGACAACTGAACGCTGCGCTGGGACAAGGACATGGACATGCTTCCTGATGCTGCTACTTGAGAGTGTGCAAACGACAGGTGCAGGGCAGGAGGCATCTTGGCATGCACCATGGACAGGGGATTGGCTTGCATCCACAACAGCGTAAGAAGCAATGTTGCCACCCGCAGACACTGTTCCTGGACCCCGTGGTTCGGCCCACAAAGTCGGGTGCTTTGCTTTCATGTGCCTGATCATGCTGGTGGTGGTCAGGCTGGTCGTTTTGCCACCCCTGCTGATGATGGCCTGGCAAGTGGTGAAAATGGCCTTTTTGGGGTTATCGGCAGAGTCTTTAAAAAACAACCAGACGCGGGAAGACCTAACAGTTATACTGGCAACTTCCTTCTTGTTGGTGTTACGGGGAACGGTTGCCTGCCTTCTGTCTGCGGCCACCACACTGATTCTTCCTGCCTGTTGGGGTGCTCTGCCTCCCTCCTCCTGTGTGCTGCTGTCCTTGCTCTGCATGTCCTCCTGCCAGGTTGGGTCAGTTACTATATCGTCCACCACCTCGTCTTCCACTTCCGCACACTGGTCCTCCTCCTGACTTTCTGGCAATTGTGTCTCATCATCGTCCACCTCTTGTAACACTTTCCCACCGTCACCTTCGTGTGACCGTGGCTGCTCAAATATTTGGGCATCGCTATACGCGATCTCCTCTTGCCCTGCTTCAAGTGGACAGGGCGAGAGGCCTGAATGTATAAATGGAAAAGTGAACAGCTCAGAGTGTCCAAGTGTGGGATCAGTTGTCTCTGGGTACTCGGCATGGTGGGAGGAAGGAGGATCAGTGTGAGGAATATGCGGTCCAGACTCACGGCTACTGAGACTTGACCGTGTGGAAGACAGGGTGGTGGTGGTGGTGGCCAAGTGACTGGAAGCATTATCCGTTATCCAACCAACAACCTTTTGACACTGCTCTGGGTTCAATAGTGGTGTGCTGCGGTCCCCTAGAAATTGGGACAGGAGGTCAGGTGAGTAGATGTGGGTGTTTGTTGTGGCACAATTTCGGCTTGCCCACGGCCTTCTCCTCGGACTATGCATGCACCATTACCATCACGTCCAGTTCCCCATCCCTTGCCTTGCCCATTTTAAATGGAGGACAGTATCTTCCACGCTCACTACAAATGACTGAGTTTGGAGCGAACTTTTAATTGAGCAGTTTGATGGAGAAAACACGGTTTTAAATACCTGGCCTGTAGGTAAGTAGTTTGAACAGCAATCTGGTGTCAACTGCTACACTGACACACTGAAAATTTTTTTTAATGGAGGCCAGAAATGGCAGTATTTTCTAACATCGTATATGTGATCCGTGTGACGGAGAAAACACAGTTTTAAATAGCTGGATTTTTAGCGCAGTAATATAGAAAGGACCTGGCTGTATTCTGCAGTGCCAACAAGCAAATGGTGCACATTAACCATGTTCTCTGGATTGCTTTTTAAGCAAATTATGAGGATTAAGATGCAAAAAAAAGTATTCCTGGCCCCTGAGACCAGGGGCCTATTTCTAGAAATATCAAACAGCAGCAGCCGACAAAACTGGAATGGAGCCTCTTGTTCTATGTGCACTGCAGTCTGTTACATACCCTTCCTGCCTGCCTATATACACTGCCTGCCTGATATCTCTGCAGATGGATTAGTCCTCAGAAGGACTGTTTGTTAAGATGGATAAGTGTAATGTACGGTTTTTCTCCCTACACTACCTAATACACAAGCAAATCTCTCCCTAGCTCAGCAGCACCTCTCCCTACACTGTCTGATCCGGAGTGACTGTGATGAGCATGGCGGCGCCAGGTATGATATAGACCTGATGATGCTGTGCAGCCATCCAATCACTGTAATGCCCACAAACAACATGGCTACGGCATTACAGTGAGTGGCAGGCAATCCCTGCATGTTCATTGGCTCTGTAAAGAGCGCGAAACATGCAGGGAGGAGACCCGAGCTCCCGCCGAGCAACCTGGAAATACTCGCCGAGCTTGACGAGCGCCATGATGCTTGGGCGAGTTCCGAGTAGTGGTGAGCACGTTCGCTCATCACTATTCCTTATATATACACTGTGTTCTGAATTATTAGGCAAGTTGTATTTTAGAGGATTATTTTTATAATTGATCAACAACTATGTTCTCAATCAACCCAAAAGACTCATAAATATCCAAGCTTAATATTTTTGGAAGTTGGAGTGGTTTTTTTTTAGATTTGGCTATCTTAGGAGGATATCTGTTTGTGCAGGTAACTATTACTGTCCCGAATTATTAGGCAACTTAATAAAAAACAAATATAATCCCATCTCACTTGTTTATTTTCACCAGGTAAACCAACATCAGTGCACAAAATTTAGAAATAAACATTTCTGACATGCAAAAACAAAAACCAAAATAATTAGTGATCTGTATAGCCACCTTTCTTTATGATGACACTCAACAGCCTTCCACCCATAGATTCTGTCAGTTGCTTGATCTGTTTTCGATCAACATTGTGTGCAGCAGCCACCACAGCCTCCCAGACACTGTTCCCAGAGGTGTACTGTTTTCCCTCCCTGCAGATCTCACATTTTATGATGGACCATAGGTTCTCTATGGGGTTCAGATCAGGTGAACCAGGGGGCCATGTCATTATTTTTTCATCTTTTAGACCTTTACTGGCCAGCCACGCTGTGGAGTAGTTGGATGCATGTGATGGAGCATTGTTCAGCATGACAATCATGTTTTTCTTGAACGATACCGACTTTTTCCTGTACCACTGCTTGAAGAAGTTGTCTTCCAGAAACTGGCTGTAGGTCTGGGAGTTGAGCTTCACTCCATCCTCAACCTGAGAAGGTCCCACAAGTTCATCTTTGATGATACCAGCCCATACCAGTACCCCACCTCCACCTTGCTGGCGTCTGAGTCGGAGTGGAGCTCTCTGCCCTTTACTGATCCAGCCTCTAGCCCATCCATCTGGCCCATCAAGAGTCACGCTCATTTCATCAGTCCATAAAACCTTTTAAAAATCAGTCTTAAGATATTTCTTGGCCCATTCTTGATGTTTTATCTTATGTTTCTTGTTCATAGGTGGTGTTTTTTCAGCCTTCCTTACCTTGGCCATGTCCCTGATTATCGCACACCTTGTGCTTTTTGATACTCCAGTAACGTTGCAGCTCTGAAATATGGCAAAACTGGTGGCGAATGGCATCTTGGCAGCTTCACGCTTGATTTTCCTCAATTCATGGGCAGTTATTTTGCACCTTTTTTGGCCAACACGCTTCTTGCGACCCTGTTGGCTATTTGCCATGAAACGCTTGATTGCTCGGTGATCACGCTTCAAAAGTTTGGAAATTTCAAGACTGCTGCATCCCTCTGCAAGACATCTCACAATTTTGGACTTTTCAGAGCCTGTCAAAACTCTCTTCTGACCCATTTTGCCAAAGGAAAGGAAGTTGCCTAATAATTAAGCACACCTTGTATAGGGTGTTGATGTCATTAGTCAACACCCCTCCTCATTACAGAGATGCACATCACCTGATTTACTTAATTGGTAGTTGGCTCTCAAGCCTATGCAGCTTGGAGTAGGACAACATGTATAAAAAGTATCATGTGATCAAAATACTCATTTGCTTAATAATTCGGAACACAGTGTATATCTTATATATCATTTTATTCCTTTTCTATATATTTATATCTATTTACATATATATATATATATATATATATATATATATATATATTGTTGGGATGGCTTTGTCTTGTGTTATTTTGTTCATTGTAATCTGTCTTGATAATTGGTTTCATGTGGATATGCAACAGATATACGTTAAGGCCATGGTGCATATTTTTTTACACAATTGGGACAAAACAACAACATTTTTCCAGCAATTTTTGAAAATCACAGCAAACAGTGCATTTTTTTTGTTATAGTTGTGGAAAAAAAATGCACTGTCGCCGCAACATGTGAACACAAACTTATAGGGATTCTGTCAGCAAGTTTTTGCCAAGTAATCTGATGTAGGAGCAGAGACCCTGATTCCATCGAAGTTTTACTTGTTAGTCTGTGAATTCCTATTTTTATAAAATCAATGTTTTATCATCAGAAGATTATCACTACATGTCTAGGTGTCCCGTGCCTCTAGAACTGCTCTGTGTAACTCCCCTCCCATCACTGATTTGCAGCTTTCTGCCTATGCACAGTGTACACAGAAAGCTACCAATCAGTGGGGTGGGCAGAGTTATGCAGAGCTCAGTATTCTGAGCACTGCTACATCTGCAGCAGATAAACAGTGATTGTATAAAAAAACAGCAAGCAGACGAGTAAGTGATACATCACTGGAATCAGGCACTCAGACCCCACACCGTGCGGTGCTGCTGTCAGATTGCGTAACAAAAACCTGCTGACATATTCGCTTTCAGCTTCGTGTAAATGTCTGATATGTTTAATTTATAACAGTTCACACGATCAATAGTCTCTTGTGAGGTTCCCAATGTGAGGTTACGTGTTCATCTATACCTGTACCTAAAGGGGTATTCCAGTCTGCATAAATTATCACCTATTTATTGGATAGGTGACAATTGGGATTTTTTTATGGCTAAATGCCAACATATGCGTTAGGTAAAAGTTACTCAAAACCTAAGAATTTCAAGGAGATTTGATGACCATCTAATGCGTATGGGGGGCACCTCCTGATTTTTTCCCCCAACAGATGATGTTTTGAGAAGGAAAGATGGGGTGGGTTAAATGCAATCTCCCATTTCTTTTTTTTTGTAGGCAGATAACATGTAAAAACAAAAAAACTGAGATGGACTATAAGCTGGTATATGTGCAAAGTGTAAGAGCTTGTTCACACAATAGCTATTTCATAGACAAAACCCAATTAAAAAAATGAAAATAAGCATATACATTAACAGCAAGTAAATCAGTAAATGGTAAAAGAACATATAAATAACATAGGGCACTTAGTTGACATAATTTTGACCATCCAGATGGGTACACCTTGTCGCTGTCGGATGACTTTTTTGCTTTTCTTGATCAAAATAGCATTAATTAAGTACCTTATGTTACCTACTTGTACCATTACTATTTACCGATTTGCTTGGTGTAGAGTATGCTATGATAAACATTTATACTTTGCTTTGATTATCATTTAAAGAATTTATAAATCAATGATAATTTAATATTTTTTAATTAGCTTTATAAGTGTTATTCATCATAAAATCAATAACACAGTATTGTCTCCAGTATAGATGTGTCTTTGTTTTAAGTTTTCTTTGCTACAGAAGGCATAGAAAGCTATGTGGAACCAGTTTCAAGGAATTCAGCAGAATCCATAATTTATGACTTTGTTATTCCCAATTAAAATATCTTCTGGTAATGTAAAGCCATACCCCTTTTCTTATCTTTGTAGTTGTATTAATAACTTGTGACTGGGCATCTGAGAATCAGACAAGCCTGGTGCACTAACAGACACTGGTTGTGTGCCTTTGCCTCCGATCGATTGACTCTCTGATTTGATCAAAACCGGCAAACGTACCAAACCTTTTGAGTTTCTCTTAAAGCTTTCCATACAGGTTTCCACATTAATTATGTGCTCATTTTAGTTTTTTGTTGGGTTTTGTAGATAACTTGTACCCATATGAACCTGGCAGGGGCTTTACTCTGCTTTCCTTTCAGAGAGCACAAGAACGATCGTCTGGGCATCCACTTCTCCACCACACACCCAGTATGTATATTCTCCCTTCCGATCTGTCAGTCTTCCGCCCTTATATAACTGATTAAGGTCAGCCTGGTTCTGTGTGTTCATGTGGTGAAATATCCAGGGATCCGGCTGCTACACTGAAATTTATTGAAACTTTGTACTGAACTCAGAACAGCAATTATTATTCATAAGTCATTTCCCTGCTATCTAAGTTCTGCACGTCTTTTCCTCAAATGCCAAGAGAATGGCAAAAACCTATAAGGTCATTCTTACATTAAGAGGGAAAAAAATCCTTTAGTGCACAGCATGGGGACATTTTTTGGCACATGAATAACATTTGTAGAACGGGGCCAACAGAGTAAAATAATCCAGGCTTGATGAACGAGGCAACATATTGGCAATTAGCATGCAGTAGATAGTTTGTAACAAGAAGTGTTTTTCTTTTTTACATTTTTTGCTTTATTGCACATTTTTCTAATATGCACTAGACTCATTGTGTTCATACACACAGAGAAAAATGGGACTTGAATGCAGCAATGAAAATTAGACTTATTTCTGCTTCTTTATTGCAACTTTCCAAAAATTCTTCATTAAAAATGTCCTACCTTTTACTTAACCCCTTAACCCCCGAGGGTGGTTTGCACGTTAATGACCAGGCCAATTTTTACAATTCTGACCACAGTCACTTTATGAGGTACTTACTCTGGAACGCTTCAACAGATCCCCCTGATTCTGAGACAGATTTTTCGTTACATATTGTACTTCATGATTTTGGTAAAATTTCTTCGATATCACTTGCGTTTATTTGTGAAAAAAACGGAAATTTGGCAAAAATTTAGAAAATTTAGCAATTTTCAAAATTTGAATTTTTATGCCCTTAAATCAGAGCGATATGTCACACAAAATACTTAATAAATAACATTTCCCACATGTGTACTTTACATCAACACAATTCTGGAACCAAAATTTATTTTTGTTAGTGAGCTATAAGGGTTAAAAGTTGACCAGCGATTTCTCATTTTTCCAACAAAATTTACAAAACCATTTTTTTTTGGGACCACATCACATTTGAAGTCACTTTGAGGGGTCTTTATGACAGAAAATCCCCAAAAGTGACACCATTCTAAAAACAGAACCCCTCATGGTGCTCAAAACCACATTCAAGAACTTTATTAACCCTTCAGGTGCTTCACAGGAATTTTTTGAATGTGGAAGAAAAAAATGAATATTTAACTTTTTTCAAAAAAATGTTAATTTAGACCCAATTTTTTTTATTTTCACAGGGGTAACAAGAAAAAATGGACCCCAAAATTTGTTGTGCAATTTACCCTGGGCACGCAGATACCGCATATGTGGGGAAAAACCACTGTTTGGGCGCACGGCAGGGCTCGGAAGGGAAGGAGCACCATTTGACTTTTTGATTGTAAAATTTGCTTGAATATTTAGCGGATGCCATGTTGCGTTTGGAGAGCCCCTGATGTGCCTAAACATTGGAGCTCCTCCACAAGTGACCCCATTTTGGAAACTAGACCCCCCAAGGCACCTATCTAGATGCATAGTGAGCACTTGGAACCCCCAGGTGCTTCACAAATTGATTCGTAAAAATTAAAAAGTTTTTCCACTTTTTAATTTTTACGAATCAATTTGTGAAGCACCTGGGGGTTTCAAGTGCTCACTATGCATCTAGATAGCTGCCTTGGGTGGTATAGTTTCCAAAATGGGGTCACTTGTGGGGGAGCTCCAATGTTTAGGCACACAGGGGCTCTCCAAACGCGACATGGTTCCAATTTGTTAGCGGACACCATGTCGCGTTTGGAGAGCTCCTGTGTGCCTAAACATTGGAGCTCCCCTAGATGCATAGTGAGCACTTGGAACCCCCAGGTGCTTCATAAATTGATTGGTAAAAATTAAAAAGTGGAAAAAAAAAACACTTTTTCATTTTTACGAATCAATTTGTGAAGCACCTGAGGGTTCCAAGTGCTCACTATGCATCTAGATAGGTGCCTTGGGGGGTCTAGTTTCCAAAATGGGGACACTTGTTGGGGAGCTCCAATGTTTAGGCACGCAGGGGCTCTCCAAACGCAACATGGCGTCCGATAACAATTTGAGACGATTTTCCATTCAATTTGTTAGCGGACACCATGTCGCGTTTGGAGAGCCCCTGATGTGCCTAAACAGTGGAGCTCCCCCACAAGTGACCCCATTTTGGAAACTATACCCCTCAAGGATTTTATTAAGGGGTATAGTGAACATTTTGAACCCAGAGGTACGACACAGAATTTGATAACATTAGGTCATCATATTGAATAAGTTGTCATTAGTCTTGAGCGCAAGTGCTCGCTACTTGAGTTTGCATCGGGTACTCAGGTATGCACCATGTACTGCGTGTGCTCGAGTGACATGCTCGAGTCCCTGCCACGCATGTTTCACGGTTATTAGACACCCAAAAAAAAACATGCGGGGATCGCTCGTGCATGGCAGGTAATCCCCGGAAAGTTTTTTTGGCCGCAAAACATATGGGGCGGAGACTCGAGCATGTCACTCAAATACCCACGATACTCAATGCATACCCGAGCACCCGATGCAAACTCAAGTAGCGAGCACTTGCGCTCAACACTAGTCGCCATATCGTCATCTTTTTTTCTTACTTTTGAAAAAAATCCCAACCCCATCACAACCCAAACCCCAAACCCAGCCCTAACCCTAGCTCTAACCCTAGCCCAGCCCTAACCCGAGAGTTAATTTTTTACGCCGTTCCTCGTGCGGTATAAGTGATTAGACGACCTTATTCTTCGGGTCGGTGAGGCTACAGTGATACCAGAATCATATGGGGTTTTTATGACTGACAGCTGTCACACATTAAAAGACGCATTTTTTGTAAAATCTAGTTTTTGCATCGTCATATTTTGAGAGCTATCATTTTTCCAGATTTTGGCAGACAGTTATGTGACGGCTTGTTTTTTGCGGGATGAGTTGACTTTGTTATTGGTGCCATTTTCAGGCATGTGACATTTTTTGATCGCTTTCCATTCCGATTTTTGGGAGGCAGAATAAACAAAAACCAACAATTCAGGAATTGTTTTTTTTTTTTTTTTTTTTTTTTATTCTTTTCCGCGTGTGGTAAAATTAATAAGGCAGCTTTATTCTTCGGGTCAGTACATTTACAGCGGTACCACATTTATATCGTTTTTCTATGTTTTACACTTTTACATAATAAAAGCAATTTTATAGAAAAAATATTTTTTAGCATAGCTTTATTCTGAGAGCTATAACTTTTTTATTTTTCGGCTGATGGAGCTGTATGGTGGCTTGTTTTTTACAGGACGAGATGACATTTTCAGCGGTACTATGTTTATTTATATTCGTCTTTTTAATTGCGTGTTATTCTATTTTTTGTTTGTTGGTATGATGATAAAGCATTGTTTTTTGCTTTATTTTTTATTTTTTACCGTGTTCACTGAAGGGGTTAACTAGTGGGACAGTTTTATAGGTCAGGTTGTTCCAGATGCGGCGATACCAAATATGTGTCCTTTTTTTGTTTTTTTTGTTTTTTTTTATAATAATATTTATTGATGGGTACATTATATTTTTATTTTTGGTGGATTATTTTTTTTATTTTTTTTTTATATTTTTACAATTTTTTTTTTTTTTTTTTCACTTTCTGACAGTTTTTACACTTTTTTACTTTGTCCCACTCTGGGACTTTCACTTTTTTTCTCTGATCGCCTGCATGGCACAGGAATGCAGCACCATCCTTTTGCCATGCAGGCTGTCAGCGCTGGACAGGGAGAAGATAGTTTGGAGAAGCACTGCGCATGTCCAAAAAATCTTCATGCTGTCTGGTGACCTGGATGTTGTCATGACGACATTGGGTCATCATGGCAACATCCTGGAAGCCGCGGCAGACAGCGCTGGAGGCCGGAAGAGGAGGTGAGTATCTGCGATCACCTCCCCTTGCCACCGCAATGCTGCGATTGAATTCGATCGCAGCATTGCGGGGGTTAATGTGCGGGGAGCGGTGCGGGACTGCTTCCTGCACATAGTACCGGGTATAAGCTGTGACAATCAGCTGACACCCGGCGGCGATCGCGCCCGCACAGCCTGTGAGCGCGCGCGATGACGTACTAATACGGGTCTGGCTCTTAAGTCCCAGGGCACAGACGCGTATTAGTACGTCTAATGCTGTTAAGGGGTTAAAGCAGACTGTCTGTAATACTCCACCTAGCTGACTGGTTTGCAAAATCGGACCTGCTCATGGCTCTGACTGCTCTTTCTGTTCTCCCCTTCCTTTCTCTTAGTGTTAGAGATAGAAGCAGGGTTTTGAAAGAATCTAAAAATTCCAAAAAGCCACAAAAATGCCTAAAACATAAACATGGTCTATGTGTACATGTCAATAATATGCTGTCGATTGTGTGTGAATCCAGTCATATGCGAAAGTTCAGACATGGAAATTCACAGCAGAAGGAGATGAGAACATTTTTAACAATGTTGCTAATCAGTAGTGATGAGCGAGCTTGCTCGCCACTGCTCGGTACCCGCCCGAGCATCTCAGTAATCGAGATGCTCGGAGCTCGCCGGGTACTTTCGAGATGATTGGGCGGGAGCTCAGGTCCCCGTCCTGCATGTTTGGCACTATTTAGAGCACCAATCATGGAGGGATTGTCTGCAACTCACTGTACTGTCACAGCCATGGTGGTTGTGGCATTACAGTGATTGCCCAAATCGATGGGAACAGTGCTCACAGTGAAACATGAAAAGCCGGCAATTCATCAGCGGCATACAATGGTACCCAACAATTTAGAACAGAAAGAATAGAGCACCACACATAGATTAGATAGATAGAAACATGTCAGTCACATATATAATAAGTACAGTGACAGTGTTGGTTACTGTACTTGTTATTTGGTGTTAAAATAAAGGATGTATTAAAAAAAATAATAGTGTTTTTTCATGCATGCGTCTCTTTAAAAAAGCCAGCTGGCAATTCATCAGCGGCATACATCGGTACTAGTGTTGAGCGAGCATGCTCGACACTGCTCGTTACTCGCCCGAGCGTCTCACTACTCGGGATGTTCGGCGAGCACCGAGCATTTCCGGGTTACTCGGGCGGGAGCTCGGGTCTCCACCCTGCACGTTTGGTGCTCTTTACAGAGCCAATGAACATGCATGGATTGCCAGCCAGTCACTGTAATGCCACAGACATGTTGTTTGTGAGCATTACAGTGATTGGCTGGCTGCACAGTGTCACCTCGAGTATTTAAAATTGGGCGCCGCCATCTTGGACACAGTCGCTCTGGATCAGACAGTGTAGGGAGAGTGCTACTGAGTTAGGGAGAGATATATAGTGCGAAATAGGTAGTGTAGGGTCTCTAAAGCCTGCCAAATCAAACAAACCGTCCTTCTCAGGACTAATATCCATCCCAGATATCAGACAGGCAGGCAGGCAGGCTGTATAGGAGACGCAGTGGTTATACCAGCAAACGCTGCATTACAGTACTCTGTGCTCCTGTTGGTCAAATTGCTAGACTTATCCCCAGGTCTCAGGGGCCAGAAAAAAATATATTTTTTTTTTATCTAAATCCTTTATTTATTTATTTTTCATCAGTCAGACTGTACAAATACGCGTCTTATTAACCTTTTTGTATCTCCCGCCCCCCCCCCAAAAAAAAAAAAAAATTGAGTGTGTCTGTGACTGTTCAGACACCAATATATCTGTTTAAAAGAGTCTGGTGTAGGCCAGAAAAATATAACTGTGGTTTTGCAGTTCCACGGGTCAAATCTCTGTATTATCCTGCTTTTGTCATTTTTTGACGTAAAAAAAAAACAGTAATAGTGTCTCCCTGACTGTTCAGACACAAATATATCTGTTTAACAGAGTCTGGTGTAGGCCAGAAAAATAGAACTGTGGTTTTGCTGTACCACAGCTCAAATCTCTGTATTATCCTGCTTTTGGCATTTTTAGCCATAAAAAAAACTGTAATAGTGTCTCCCTGACTGTTCAGACACAAATATATCTGTTTAAAAGAGTCTGGCGTAGGCCAGAAAAATAGAACTGTGGTTTTGCAGTTCCACGGGTCAAATCTCTGTATTATCCTGCATTTGGCATTTTTTGCCGTAAAAGAAAACAGTAATAGTGTCTCCCTGACTGTTCAGACCCAAATATATCTGTTTAAAAGGTTCTGGTGTAGGCCAGAGAAATAGAACTGTGGTTTTCCTCTTCCACGGTTCTTATCTCCTTTTTATTACCCTTTTTCCATTGATAGTGCGAGTGTTAGCTATTATACTTCATTTACAATGGGCAAGGCACGTGGCAAGGGACGTGGAACTGGACATTCTGGTGATGGTGCGTGTAGAGGGTGGGGCCGTGGCCAAGGTGAAAATGTGCCATAACCAACAGCCACATCTTCTCGCTCCCACTTCTTGACCGAATTACTAGGGAAGCACACTACAACATCAGTATTGCGAAATGATCAGTGTGAACAGGTTGTTAATTGGATAGCAGATAATACTTCCAGTTACCTGGGCACCACCACCTCCGGTCTATCTTCCACACGGTCAAGTTTTAGAAGCCGTGAGTCTCAAACGCATACTCCTCCTCACCCTGATGCTCCTTCCTCCCACCATGCCGAGTATCGTCAGACAGCAACTGATCCCAGCTGTTCACTGGTCCATTTCCATATTTGTGCCCCTCGCCTGCTCCACTTGAAGTGGTGGAAGAGGAGATCCCATGTAGCGATGCCCAAATATTTGAACAGCCACGGCCACAGGAAGTCGACGCTGGCAATTTGTCACAAGAGATGGACGATGACGAGACACAATTGCCACGAAGTGAGGAGGAGGATCATGGTGCGCAAGTGGAAGAGGAGGAGGTGGTGGATGATCTAGTAACTGACCCAACGTGGCAGGAGGACACGCAGAGCGAGGCCAGGAGCACACCGGGGGAGGGAGGCAGAGTACCCCAACAGGCAGGAAGTAGCAGTGTGGTGGCCGCACGCAGAAGGTGGGCAACAGTTCCCCGTAACACCAACACGAGGGACGTTGCCAGTACAACTGGTAGGTCTTCCAGAATCTGGAATTTTTTTAAAGACTCTGTTGATAACCCCAAAAAGGCCATTTGTACCACCTGCCATGCCAGGATCAGCAGGGGTGACAAAACTACCAGCCTGACCACCACCAGCATGATCAGGCACATGGCAGCAAAGCACCCGACTTTGTGGGGGGAACCCCAGGGTCCACGACCAGTGTCAGCGGGTGTCACCACTGCTTCTTCCGCTGTTGTGCGTGTAATAGAACCCCCTGTTGTGAGTGCAAGGCAATCCCCTGTCCATACTGCATGCAAAGATGCCCCCTCCTCTCAGTCTTCACTTGTTATGGCAGTTTCTCAAGAAACAGCATCAACGTCCACGTCCATGTCCAACATCAGAGTTCAATTGTCCATATCCCAGAGCTTTGAACGAAAGCACAAATTCGCAGCCAACGCCCCACAGGCCACAGTCCTAAATTCGCACATTTCACGACTGCTTGCATTGGAAATGCTGCCTTTTAGGCTGATGGAGACGGAATCCTTCCGCAACCTTATGGCGGTGGCCGTCCCTTGGTACTCGGTCCCCAGCCGACACTATTTTGCCTGGTGTGCCATCCCCGCACTACACAAGCACGTGTCCCAAAATATCTGCCGTGCCCTTAACAACGCAGTTACTGGGAGAGTCCACCTGACAACAGACACGTGGACAAGTGCTTGTGGCCAGGGGCGGTACATCTCCCTGACGGCACACTGGGTAAACATAGTGGAAACCGGGACTAAGTTGTACCTTTGGACGGAACACATCCTCCACACACCGAGGATTGCGGGCCCTATGTCTGTCAGAATTGCCCCCATAGTGTACAGCTCCTGCGCATCATCCTCCTCCTCATGTTCAGCCTCCATCTCAGATATCACCACATCAGTTACAAGCTGGAAGCACTGCAGTACTGCCTCAGCCAAGCGGAAACAGGCTGTGCTGAAACTCATAAGCTTAGGTGAGAAACCTCACACTGCTTGTGAGATGTGGACAGCTGTGAAAGAGCAGGCAGATCTGTGGCTGAGACCGCTGAACCTACATCCAGGCATGGTCATGTTTGACAATGGCCGTAACCTGGTGGTGGCTCTGAGGCGAGGCAAGATCACACACGTACCATGCCTGGCTCATGTGCTTAACCTCATGGTTTAGCAGTTTATTTAATCGTACCCCGAGTTGCCAGATCTGTTCATCAAAGTAAGCCACCTGTCAGCTCATTTTCGGATGTTGGCTACAGCTTCCGCCGCCCTTGCTGTGTTGCAGCAGCGTTTGCAGCTTCCGGCACACCAACTGGTGTGTGATGTACCCACATGTTGTAACTAGTGTTGAGCCACCCCCGTAGTGTTCGGGTTCGGTTCGGTTCGTCGAACACCGGGATGTTCGAGGAACTGTTCGTCGAACTGTTCGTCGAACACCTTAGAACACCGTCGAACACCGTTAAAACCAATGGCAGGCAAACAAAAACACATAGAAACACATAGAAAACACCTTCAAAGGTGTCCAAAAGCTGACAAACTGCTCAGAAGACGCTTTCTTTAAAAAAGCCGGCCGGCAATTCAGCAGCGGCATACACCGGTACCCGACAATTTAGACAAGAAGGAATAGAGCTTCACACATAGATTAGATAGATAGAAACATGTCAGTCACATATATATGAAGTACAGTGACAGTGTTGCTTACTGTACTTGTCATTTAGTGTAAAGGATTTATTAAAAAATATAATAGTGTTTTCATGCACTGTCTCTTTAAAAAAGCCGGCCGGCAATTCAGCAGCGGTACCCGACAATTTATAACAGACAGAATAGAGCTTCACACATAGATTAGATAGATAGAAACATGTCAGTCACATATATATGAAGTACAGTGACAATGTTGCTTACTGTACTTGTCATTTAGTGTAAAGGATTTATTAAAAAAAATATTAGTGTTTTCATGCACCGTCTCTTTAAAAAAGCCGGCCGGCAATTCAGCATCTGTACCCGACAATTTATAACAGACAGAATAGAGCTTCACACATAGATTAGATAGATAGAAACATGTCAGTCACATATATATGAAGTACAGTGATAGTGTTGGTTACTGTACTTGTCATTTAGTATTAAAATAAAGGATTTATTATTAAAAAAAATTGGCGTGGGGTTCCCCTTAATTTTAGTCTCTAGCGGAGGTTAAGCAGACAGCTGGGGCAGATGTTTGAAGCCTGGGAAGGGGGTAAAACCCACGGAGCTTCCCAGGCTACTAATATGAGCCCCCAGCTGAATACATAGCCTTTACTAGCTATTAAAATGGGGGACCCCCCAAAAAAATGACGTGGGGTCCCCCTTAATTTAATAGCTAGCAAAGGCTAGGCAGACAGCTGGGGGCTGATATTAATAGCCCAGGAAGGGAGCCATGAATATTGGCCCCCTCCCAGGCTAGAAACACCAGCCGTCAGCCGCCCCAGAAATGGCGCATTCATAGGATGCGCCAATTCTGGCACTTAGCCTCGCTCTTCCACGCTGCCCTGTAGCGGTGGCAGGGGGTAATATGGCTGGGGTTGATGTCAGCTTATAATGCCAGCTGACATCAAGCCCAGGTTAGTAATGGAGAGGCGTCTATAAGACACCCCCATTACTAACCCCATAGTGAAAGCTAAAAAAAAACACAAACACCCAGAATAAAGTCCTTTAATTGAAATAAAGACACAATCCTTTATTGTTCTAAATTAAACCATACTTACCGTCACGCCCATTCCAGCTGAAGCCAACGATCTCCTGCAATAAAAGAAAAATAATAAAGCAACATCATCCTTACCTTTCCATGGTTCCCACGACAGCTTCAGCTCTGCTACATCGAGATGACAGGCTGGACCGCAGCAGAACGCTGCCATCCAACCTGTCATCCCGCAGACACTGAGAAGCGCAGGCATGCTTGCGCTACTCAGTGTCTGGCTGTGACGGCATCCAGATGAGCCGAGGTCATGTCCAATGAACTCGGCGCACCTCATGCACGTCACTGACAGCGTGGGAGAATTCTCCTGCACTCAGCGCTTCAGCGTGAGAATTTTCCCACGCTGTCAGTGACGTGCATGAGGTGAGCCGAGTTCATTGGACATGACCTCGGCTCATCTGGATGCCGTCACAGCCAGACACTGAGTAGCGCAAGCAAGCCTGCGCTTCTCAGTGTCTGCGGGATGACAGGTTGGATGGCAGCGTTCTGCTGCGGTCCAGCCTGTCATCTCGATGTAGCAGAGCTGAAGCTGTCGTGGGAACCATGGAAAGGTAAGGATGATGTTGCTTTATTATTTTTCTTTTATTTCAGGAGATCGTTGGCTTCAGCTGGAATGGGCGTGACGGTAAGTATGGTTTAATTTAGAACAATAAAGAATTGTGTGTTTATTTCAATTAAAGGACTTTTTTCTGGGTGTTGTGTTTTTTTTAAATACTTTACTAGAAATTCATGGTGGTCATGTCTAATATTGGCATGACCCCATGAATTTTGGGCTTAGGGCCAGCTGATAATGCCAAGCTGGCCCTAACCCCTTTATTACCCAGTGAGCCACCGCATCAGGGCCCTGGATGAGTTGGGTACAGCGCCAGAAGATGGCGCTTCTATGAACGCGCCATTTTCCGGGGTGACTACGGACTGCAATTTGCAGCGGGGGTGGCCCAGAAAGCTTGGGCCTCCCTGCGCTGCGGATTCCAGCCCCCAGCTGCCTAGTTGTACCTGGCTGGACACAAAAACAGGGCGAAGCCCCACGTCAATTTTCTTTAAATTATTTCATGAATTTCCTGAAATAATTTTAAAAAATTGAAGTGGGGCTTCGCACTATATTTGTGTCCAGCCAGGTACAGCAGGCAGGAATGGGCTGCCCCCAACCACCAGCTGCCTATTTGTACCTGGCCGGACACAACAATATAGGGAAGGCCTTTTTTTCTTAATTATTTCATGAAATAATTAAAAAAAATTGAAGTGGGGCTTCGCACTATATTTGTGTCCAGCCAGGTACAACTAGGCAGCTGGGGGCTGGAATCTGCAGCGCAGGGAGGCCCAAGCTTTCTGGGCCCCCCCCGCTGCAAATTGCAGTCCGCAGCCACCCCGGAAAATGGCGCGTTCATAGAAGCGCCATCTTCTGGCGCTGTACCCAACTCATCCAGGGCCCTGGTGCGGTGGCTCACTGGGTAATAAAGGGGTTAGGGCCAGCTTGGCATTATCAGCTGGCCCTAAGCCCAAAATTCATGGGGTCACGTCAGTATTAGGCATGACCGCCATGAATTTCTAGTAAAGTATTTAAAAAAAACACAACACCCAGAATAAAGTCCTTTAATTGAAATAAACACACAATTCTTTATTGTTCTAAATTAAACTATACTTACCATCACGCCCATTCCAGCTGAAGCCAACGATCTCCTGCAATAAAAGAAAAATAATAAACCAACCTCATCCTTACCTTTCCATGGTTCCCACGACAGCTTCAGCTCTGCTACATCGAGATGACAGGCTGGACCGCAGCAGAACGCTGCCATCCAGCCTGTCATGCCGCAGACACTGAGAAGAGCAGGCATGCTTGCGCTCCTCAGTGTCTCGCTGTGACGGCATCCAGATGAGCCGAGGTCATGTCCAATGATCTCAGCTCACCTCATGCACGTCACTGACAGCGTGGGAAAATTCTCACGCTGAAGTGCTGAGTGCAGGAGAATTCTCCCACGCTGTCAGTGACGTGCATGAGGTGAGATCATGTCCAATGAACTCAGCTCACCTCATGCACCTCACTGACAGCGTGGGAAAATTCTCCTGCACTCAGCGCTTCAGCGTGAGAATTCTCCCACGCTGTAAGTGACGTGCATGAGGTGAGCCGAGTTCATTGGACATGACCTCGGCTCATCTTTATGTCGTCACAGAGAGACAATGTGGAGCGCAAGCAAGCCTGCTCTTCTCAGTGTCTGCGGGATGACAGGCTGGATGGCGGCGTTCTGCTGCGGTCCAGCCTGTCATCTCGATGTAGCAGAGCTGAAGCTGTCGTGGGAACCATGGAAAGGTAAGGATGAGGTTGCTTTATTATTTTTCTTTTATTGCAGGAGATCGTTGGCTTCAGCTGGAATGGGCGTGACGGTAAGTATGGTTTAATTTAGAACAATAAAGAATTGTGTGCTTATTTCAATTAAAGGACTTTATTCTGGGTGTTTGTGTTTTTTTTAACTTTGACTATGGTGTTAGTAATGGGGGTGTCTTATAGACGCCTCTCCATTACTAACCTGGGCTTGATGTCAGCTGGCTTTATAAGCTGACATCAACCCCAGCTCTATTACCCCCTGCCACCGCTACAGGGCAGCGTGGAAGAGCGAGGCTAAGTGCCAGAATTGGCGCATCCTATGAATGCGCCATTTCTGGGGCGGCTGACGGCTGGTGTTTCTAGCCTGGGAGGGGGCCAATATTCATGGCTCCCTTCCTGGGCTATTAATATCAGCCCCCAGCTGTCTGCCTAGCCTTTGCTAGCTATTAAATTAGGGGGGACCCCACGTCATTTTTTGGGGGGGGTCCCCCATTTTAATAGCTAGTAAAGGCTAGGTATTCAGCTGGGGGCTGATATTAGTAGCCTGGGAAGCTCCGTGGGTATTACCCCCTTCCCAGGCTTCAAACATCTGCCCCAGCTGTCTGCTTAACCTCCGCTAGAGCCTAAAATTAAGGGGAACCCCACGCCAATTTTTTTAATAATAAATCCTTTATTTTAATACTAAATGACAAGTACAGTAACCAACACTATCACTGTACTTCATATATATGTGACTGACATGTTTCTATCTATCTAATCTATGTGTGAAGCTCTATTCTGTCTGTTATAAATTGTCGGGTACAGATGCTGAAATGCCGGCCGGCTTTCTTAAAGAGACGGTGCATGAAAACACTATTATTTTTTTTGATAAATCCTTTACACTAAATGACAAGTACAGTAAGCAACACTATCACTGTACTTCATATATATGTGACTGACATGTTTCTATCTATCTAATCTATGTGTGATTCTCTATTCCTTCTATTCTAAATTGTCGGGAACAGATGCTGAATTGCCGGCCGGCTTTTTTAAAGAGACAGTGCATGAAAACACTAATATTTTTTTTTATAAATCCTTTACACTAAATGACAAGTACAGTAAGCAGCACTTTCACTGTACTTCGTATATATGTGGCTGACATGTTTATATCTATCTAATCTATGTGTGAAGCTCTATTCTTTCGGTTATAATTTGTCGGGTACCGGTGTATGCCGCTGCTGAATTGCCGGCTTTTCATGTTTCACTGTGAGCACTGTTCCCATCGATTTGGGCAATCACTGTAATGCCACAACCACCATGGCTGTGGCATTACAGTGAGTGGCAGACAATCCCTGCATGATTGGTGCTCTAAATAGCGCCAGACATGCAGGACACGCTTTTGGTGCACGAACAGTTATCGAACATAACCTCGAACAGCCGAATTTTTTGCAAATCGTTCGGGTTCGTCGAACAACTCGAACACCGCCCAAAACAGCTCGAATTTGAGATTGGCGAACAGTTCTAGTCGAACACCGCTCATCTCTAGTTGTAACTCTACCCTCCACATGTTTCAAAGGATTTGTGAGCAGAAGAGAGCAGTTGTGGAGTTGTGGAGTACCAGCTGCAACAAGTGGACCTGGATGTCTGACATATGTATCATCCTGACAAACTTTGAGGAGTCCACCAAGATGGTGAGTGGTGATGACGCCATCATTAGCGTCATCATCCCACTTGTCTGTCTTTTGCAACGCTCTCTGCAGAGAATTAAAGAGGAGGCATTGCAGCCAGAGTATGATGAGATGGATCAAGAACCCGTAATGGGCGATTACACACAGCCCAGCCTCATCTCATCCCAACGTGCATTGGGGGACAATGAGGGAGAGGAGGAGGAGGAGGAAGAACAGGAGATGGTATCATGCACTGTAGACGGTAGTACCTGTACAACTGTCATACCGTTGGTTCAGCGTGTGAGGCCTGAGGACAGGGGGGAGGAGGAGGAGGAGGAGAGCATGGTCAGTCGTCATCTTGTTGTCGACACGGAAGTCTTGCACATTACCAGTCTGGCATGCCTGGCTGACTTTATGTTACGCTGCCTTAACCGTGACCCTCACGCTGTGAAAATGGTGACAGTTACTACTGGTTGGTGACATTTTTAGACACCCGTTACAAGGAGAACGTTCACTCTCTTATTCCTGAGGTGGAGAGGTCTACAAATATGGGGCAGTACCAGAAGGCCCTTGCTGCAGAACTGTTAAAAAAATTCCCATCTGAACACGCTAGCGGCAGAGGTCACAGTTCGTTGACCAACCAAGGCGTACAGGTGAGAGATAAGCAACTCCAATCCAGCAGAGACAGGGGAACACTGTCAACATTCTGGGACAGTTTTCTGAGACCCGCCCAGCTTACAGGCCCTGTGGCGTGGGGTACTCTGACAATGAGTGGAAAGCTTCAAAAGATGGTGAGGGAGTACCTTGCCGACTGGACAAGCATCCTCCTTGATTCCTCTGTGCCTTTTAATTATTGGGTATCCAAGCTGGACACTTGGAATGAACTCGCTCTGTATGCCTTGCAGGTCCTGGCCTGCCCTGCCGCTAGCTTGTTATCGGAGCGTGTTTTTAGTGCCGCTGGGGGGATTATAACTGATAAGCGCACTCGCCTGTCAACTGACAATTCTGACAAGCTGACCCTTATCAAAATGAACAAGGCCTGGATTGGGCCAGACTTCTCATCACCACCAAATGACAGCAGACTAACATAAAGTCAAATCGACTGTGTTATTTCGGGAGGTGTATTCCCATGCACCGCTTCACACCCACACATGGGTATACGCTTCCTCATTTCGGCTGTATTTTGCTCTTCTCCTTATCCTCGGCCTCCACCACCACTATACCACCAGGGTGACCGTGGTTCGTGTTGCCAGCATTGCAAGTTCCTCCGTCCTAATTTTTGGCAGCTTTTGCTTGGAAGGCATAGGCAAAAACTATGGGAGACCCACTCCCCAATAATGGGAATAATGTTTTTAATATGCTGTACTGCCTGGCTCTTGTAAGGGGCATGAAAACCATCTTGTTAAGCTACTGCGACCTCCACCATTCTTCCAAGGGGCATTAAAACCATCTTGTTAAGCTACTGCGACCTCCACGTCTCTTCCAAGGGGCATTAAAACAGTCTTGTTAAGCTTCTGCGACCTCCACAACTTTTACCAGGAGCATTGATATTGTCTTTTCATTCCACTGCGACCTCCACGTCTCTTCCAAGGGTCATTAAAACCCTCTTGTTAAGCTACTGCAACCTCCATGTCTCTTTCAAGGGGCATTAAAACCGTCTTGTTAAGGTACTGCGACCTCCACGTCTCTTCCAAGGGGCATTAAAACAATCTTTTTAAGCTGCTGCGACATCCACCACTTTTCCCAGGGGCATTAAAACCATCTTGTTAAGCTACTGCGTCCTCCACCACTTTTCCCAGGGGCATTTATATTGTCTTTTAATTCCACTGCGACCTCCACGTCTCTTCCAAGGGGCTTCAAATCAGTCTTGTTAAGCTACTGCGACCTCCACGTCTCTTCAAAGGGGCATTAAAATCATCATGTTAAGCTACTGCGACCTCCACCACTTTTCCCAGGGCCATTGATATTGTCTTTTTATTCAATGCGACCTCAACGTCTCTTCCAAGGGGCATTAAAACCATCTTGTTAAGCTACTGCGACCTCCACCACCTTTCCCAGGGGCATTAAAACCATCTTGTTAAGCTACTGCGACCTCCACCACTTTTCCCAGGGGCATTAATAATTTTTTTTTATTTCACTGCGACCTCACCTCCACGTCTCTTCCAAGGGGCATTAAAACCGTCTTGTTAAGCTATTGCGACCTCCACTTCTCTTGCAAGGGGCATTAAAACCGTCGTGTTAAGCTACTGCGACCTCCACAACTTTTCTCAGGGGCATTGATATTGTCTTTTTATTCCACTGCGACCTACACGTCTCTTCCAAGGGACATAGGGACAATAAAAGCGTCTTTTTAAGCTACTGCAACTTCCATGTCTCTTTCAAGGGGCATTACAACCGTCTTGTTAATCTACTGCGACCTCCACGTCTCTTCCAAGGGGCATTAAAACCATCTTGTTAAGCTACTGCAACCTCCACCACTTTTCCCAGGGGCATTGATATTGTCTTTTTATTCCACTGTGACCTCCTCGTTTCTTCAAAGGGGCATTAAAACGGTCTTGTTAAGCTACTGCGACCTCCACGTCTCTTCCAAGGGGCATTAAAACCGTCTTGTTAAGCTACTGAGACCTCAACGTCTCTTCCAAGGGGCATTAAAACCATCTTGTTAAGCTGCTGCGACCTCCACCATTTTTCCCAGGGGCATTAAAACCTTCTTGTTAAGCTACTGCGACCTCCACCACTTTTCCCAGGGGCATTGATATTGTCTTTTTATTCCACTGCAACCTCCATGTCTCTTTCAAGGGGCTTTAAAAACATCTTGTTAATCTACTGTGACCTCCACGTCTCTCTAAGGGGCATTAAAACCATCTTGTTAAGCTGCTGCGACCTCCACCACTTTTCCCAGGGGCATTAAAACCATCTTGATAAGCTATTGCAACCTCGACCACTTTTCCCAGGGGCATTAATATTGTCTTTTTATTTCACTGCGACCTCACCTCCACATCTCTTCCAAGGGGCATTAAAACCATTTTGTTAAGCTACTGCGACCTCCTCTTCTCTTGCAAGGGGCATTAAAACCATCTTGTTAAGATACCGCGACCTCTACGTCTTTTCCAAGTGGCATTAAAACCGTCTTGATAAGCTACTGCGACCTCCACGTCTCTTCCAAGGGGCATTAAAACCGTCTTGTTAAGCTACTGTGACCTCCACCACTTTTCCCAGGGGCATTGATATTGTCTTTTAATTCCACTGCAACCTCCACGTCTCTTCCAAGGCACATTAAAACCGTCTTGTTAAGCTACTGCAACCTCCATGTCTCTTTCAAGGGGCTTTAAAACCGTCTTGTTAATCTACAGTGACATCCACGTCTTTTCCAAGGGGCATTTAAACCATCTTGTTAAGCTGCTGAGACCTCCACCACTTTTCCCAGGGGCATTAAAACCGTCTTGTAAAGCTACTGCGACCTCCACCACTTTTCCCAGGGGCATTGATATTGTCTTTTTATTCCACTGCGACCTCCACGTCTCTTCCAAGGGGCATTAAAACCGTCTTGCTAAGCTACTGCGACCTCCACGTCTCTTCCAAGGGGCATTAAAACCGTCTTGTTAAGCTACTGCGACCTCCACCACTTTTCCCAGGGGCATTGATATTGTCTTTTTATTCCACTGCGACCTCCACATCTCTTCCAAGGGGCATTAAAACCGTCTTGTTAAGCTACTGTGACCTCCACCACTTTTCCCAGGGGCATTGATATTGTCTTTTAATTCCACTGCAACCTCCACGTCTCTTCCAAGGCACATTAAAACCGTCTTGTTAAGCTACTGCAACCTCCATGTCTCTTTCAAGGGGCTTTAAAACCGTCTTGTTAATCTACAGTGACATCCACGTCTTTTCCAAGGGGCATTAAAACCATCTTGATAAGCTATTGCAACCTCGACCACTTTTCCCAGGGGCATTAATATTGTCTTTTTATTTCACTGCGACCTCACCTCCACATCTCTTCCAAGGGGCATTAAAACCATTTTGTTAAGCTACTGCGACCTCCTCTTCTCTTGCAAGGGGCATTAAAACCATCTTGTTAAGATACCGCGACCTCTACGTCTTTTCCAAGTGGCATTAAAACCGTCTTGATAAGCTACTGCGACCTCCACGTCTCTTCCAAGGGGCATTAAAACCGTCTTGTTAAGCTACTGTGACCTCCACCACTTTTCCCAGGGGCATTGATATCGTCTTTTAATTCCACTGCAACCTCCACGTCTCTTCCAAGGCACATTAAAACCGTCTTGTTAAGCTACTGCAACCTCCATGTCTCTTTCAAGGGGCTTTAAAACCGTCTTGTTAATCTACAGTGACATCCACGTCTTTTCCAAGGGGCATTTAAACCATCTTGTTAAGCTGCTGAGACCTCCACCACTTTTCCCAGGGGCATTAAAACCGTCTTGTAAAGCTACTGCGACCTCCACCACTTTTCCCAGGGGCATTGATATTGTCTTTTTATTCCACTGCGACCTCCACGTCTCTTCCAAGGGGCATTAAAACCGTCTTGCTAAGCTACTGCGACCTCCACGTCTCTTCCAAGGGGCATTAAAACCGTCTTGTTAAGCTACTGCGACCTCCACCACTTTTCCCAGGGGCATTGATATTGTCTTTTTATTCCACTGCGACCTCCACATCTCTTCCAAGGGGCATTAAAACCGTCTTGTTAAGCTACTGTGACCTCCACCACTTTTCCCAGGGGCATTGATATTGTCTTTTAATTCCACTGCAACCTCCACGTCTCTTCCAAGGCACATTAAAACCGTCTTGTTAAGCTACTGCAACCTCCATGTCTCTTTCAAGGGGCTTTAAAACCGTCTTGTTAATCTACAGTGACATCCACGTCTTTTCCAAGGGGCATTAAAACCATCTTGATAAGCTATTGCAACCTCGACCACTTTTCCCAGGGGCATTAATATTGTCTTTTTATTTCACTGCGACCTCACCTCCACATCTCTTCCAAGGGGCATTAAAACCATTTTGTTAAGCTACTGCGACCTCCTCTTCTCTTGCAAGGGGCATTAAAACCATCTTGTTAAGATACCGCGACCTCTACGTCTTTTCCAAGTGGCATTAAAACCGTCTTGATAAGCTACTGCGACCTCCACGTCTCTTCCAAGGGGCATTAAAACCGTCTTGTTAAGCTACTGTGACCTCCACCACTTTTCCCAGGGGCATTGATATTGTCTTTTAATTCCACTGCAACCTCCACGTCTCTTCCAAGGCACATTAAAACCGTCTTGTTAAGCTACTGCAACCTCCATGTCTCTTTCAAGGGGCTTTAAAACCGTCTTGTTAATCTACAGTGACATCCACGTCTTTTCCAAGGGGCATTTAAACCATCTTGTTAAGCTGCTGAGACCTCCACCACTTTTCCCAGGGGCATTAAAACCGTCTTGTAAAGCTACTGCGACCTCCACCACTTTTCCCAGGGGCATTGATATTGTCTTTTTATTCCACTGCGACCTCCACGTCTCTTCCAAGGGGCATTAAAACCGTCTTGCTAAGCTACTGCGACCTCCACGTCTCTTCCAAGGGGCATTAAAACCGTCTTGTTAAGCTACTGCGACCTCCACCACTTTTCCCAGGGGCATTGATATTGTCTTTTTATTCCACTGCGACCTCCACATCTCTTCCAAGGGGCATTAAAACCGTCTTGTTAAGCTACTGCGAAGTCCACGTCTCTTCCAAGGGGCATTAAAACCGTCTTGTTAAGCTACTACGACCTCCACCACTTTTCCCAGGGGCTTTGATTTTGTCTTTTTATTCCACTGCGACCTCCAAGTCTCTTCCAAGGGGCATTAAAACCGTCTTGTTAAGATACTGCGACCTCCATCACTTTTCCCAGGGGCATTAAAACCATCTTGTTAAGATACTGCGACCTCCAACACTTTTCCCAGGGGCATTGATATTGTCTATGTATTCCATTGCAACCTCCATGTCTCTTTCAAGGGGCATTAAAACCGTCTTGTTAATCTACTGCGACCTCCACGTCTCTTCCAAGGGGTATTAAAACCATCTTGTTAAGATACTGCGACCTCCACCACTTTTCCAGTGGCATTAAAACCGTCTTGTGAAGCTACTGCGACCTCCACCACTTTTCCCAAGGGCATTGATATTGTCTTTTTATTCCACTGTGACCTCCATGTCTCTTTCAAGGGGCATTAAAACCGTCTTGTTAAGCTACTGCGACCTCCACGTCTCTTCCAAGGGGCATTAAAACCGTCTTGTTAAGCTACTGCGACCTCCACCACTTTTGCCAGGGGCATTAAAACCATCTTGTTAAGCTACTGCGACGTCCACCACTTTTCCCAGGGGCATTGATATTGTATTTTTATTTCACTGCGACCTCCACGTCTCTTCCAAGGGGCATTAAAACTGTCTTGTTAAGCTATTTCGACCTCCACTTCTCTTGCTAGGGGCATTAAAACCATCTTTATAAGAAACTGCGACCTCTACTTCTCTTCCAAGGGGCATTAAAACCGTCTTGTTAAGCTACTGTGACCTCCACGTCTCTTCCAAGGGGCATTAAAACCATCTTGTTAAGCTACTGCAACCTCCACGTCTCTTTCAAGGGGCATTAAAACCATCTTGTTAAGCTACTGCGACCTCCACCACTTTTCCCAGGGCTATTGATATTGTCTTTTTATTCCACTGCGACCTCCACGTCTCATCCTAGGGGCATTAAAACCGTCTTGTTAAGCTACTGCGACCTCCACGTCTCTTCCAAGGGGCATTAAAACTGTCTTGTTAAGCTACTGTAACCTCCACCACTTTTCCCAGGGGCATTGATATTGTCTTTTTATTCCTCTGCTACCTCCATGTCTCTTTCAAGGGGCATTAAAACCGTCTTGTTAAGATACTGCGACCTCCACGTCTCTTCCAAGGGGCATTAAAACCATCTTGTTAAGCTGCTGCCACCTCCACCACTTTCCCCAGGGGCATTAAAGCAGTTTTGTTAAGCTACTGCGACCTCCACCACTTTTCCCAGGGGCATTGATATTGTCTTTTTATTCCACTGCAACATCCACGTCTCTTACAAGGGGCATTAAAACCATCTTGTTCAGCTACTGCGACCTCCACCACTTTTCCCAGGGGCATTAAAACCATCTTGTTAGGCTACTGCGACCTCCACCACTTTTCCCAGGGGCATTGATAATATCTTTTTATTCCACTGCAACCTCCATGTCTCTTTCAAGGGGCATTAAAACCGTCTTGTTAAGCTACTGCGACCTCCACGTCTCTTCGAAGGGGCATTAAAACCATCTTGTTAAGCTACTGCGACCTCCACCACTTTTCCCAGAGGCATTAAAACAGTCTTGTTAGGCTACTGCGACCTCCACCACTTTTCCCAAGGGCATTCATATTGTCTTTTTATTCCACTGCGACCTCCACGTCTCTTCTAAGGGGCATTAAAACCGGCTTGTTAAGCTACTGCGACCTCCACTTCTCTTGCAAGGGGCAATAAAACCGTCTTGTTAAGATATTGCGACCTCTACGTCTCTTCCAAGGGGCATTAAAACCATCTTGTTAAGCTACTGCGACCTCCACGTCTCTTCCAAGGGGCATTAAAACTGTCTTTTTAAGCTACTGCAACCTCGACGTCTCTTCCAAGGGGCATTAAAACCGTCTTGTTAAGCTACTGCGACCTCCACCACTTTTCCCAGGGGCATTGATATTGTCTTTTTATTCCACTGCGACCTCCATGTCTCTTCCAAGGGGCATTATAACCATCTTTTTAATCTACTGATATTGTCTTTTTATTTCACTGCGACCTCCACGTCTCTTCCAAGGGGCATTAAAACCATCTTGTTAAGCTACTGCGGCCTCCACTTCTCTTGCAAGGGGCATTTAAACCGTCTTGTTAAGCTACTGCTACCTCCACGTCTCTTCCAAGGGGTATTAAAATCGTCTTGTTAAGCTACTGCGACCTACACCACTTTTTCAAGGGGCATTAAAACCGTCTTGGTAAGCTACTGGGACCTCCACCACTTTTTCAAGGGGCATTGATATTGTCTTTTTATTCAACTGCAACCTCCACTATTCTTCCAAGGGGCATTAAAACCATTTTGTTAAGCTACTGGGACATCCACCACTTTTCCCAGAGGCATTGATATTGTCTTTTTATTTCACTGAGACCTCCACGTCTCTTCCAAGGGGCATTAAAACCATCTTGTTAAGCTACTGCCACCTCCATTTCTCTTGCAAGGGGCATTAAAACCGTCTTGTTAAGATACTGCGACCTCTACGTCTCTTCCAAGGGGCAATAAAACCATCTTGTTAAGCTACTGCGACCTCCACGTCTCTTCAAAGGGGCATTAAAATCGTCTTGTTAAGCTACTGCAACCTTGACGTCTCTTCCAATGGGCATTAAAACCGTCTTGTTAAGCTACTGCGACCTCCACCACTTTTCCCAGGGGCATTGATATTGTCTTTTTATTCCACTGCGACCTCCACGTCTCTTCCAAGGGGCATTATAACCGTCTTGTTAATCTACTGATATTGTCTTTTTATTTCACTGCGACCTCCACGTCTCTTCCAAGGGGCATTAAAACAGTCTTGTTAAGCTACTGCGGCCTCCACTTCTCTTACAAGGGGCATTTAAACCGTCTTGTTAAGATACTGCTACCTCCACGTCTCTTCCAAGGGGTATTAAAATTGTCTTGAAAGCTACTGCGACCTACACCACTTTTCCCAGAGGCATTAAAACCGTCTTGTTAAGCTACTGGGACCTCCACCACATTTTCAAGGGGCATTGAAATTGTCTTTTTATTCCACTGCAACCTCCACCATTCTTCCAAGGGGCATTAAAACCGTCTTGTTAAGCTACTGCGACCTCCACGTCTCTTCCAAGGGGCATTAAAACCGTCATGTTAAGCTACTGCGACCTCCACCACTTTTCCCAGGGGCATTAAAACCATGTTGTTAAGCTACTGCGACGTCCACCACTTTTCCCAGGGGCATTGATATTGTCTTTTTATTTCACTGCGACCTCCACGTCTCTTCCAAGGGGCATTAAAACTGTCTTTTTAAGCTACTGCGACCTCCACTTCTCTTGCAAGGGGCATTAAAACCGTCTTGTTAAGATACAGCGACCTCCACGTCTCTTCCAAGGGGTATTAAAACCATCTTGTTAAGCTACTGCCACCTCCACGTCTCTTCCAAAGGGCATTAAAAACGTCTTGTTAAGCTACTGCAACCTCGACGTCTCTTCCAAGGGGCATTAAAACCGTCTTGTTAAGCTACTGCGACCTCCACCACTTTTCCCAGGGGCATTGATATTGTCTTTTTATTCCACTGCGACCTCCACGTCTCTTCCAAGGGGCATTATAACTGTCTTGTTAATCTACTGATATTGTCTTTTTATTTCACTGTGACCTCCACGTCTCTTCCAAGGGGCATTAAAACCGTCTTGTTAAGCTACTGCGGCCTCCACTTCTCTTGCAAGGGGCATTTAAACCGTCTTGTTAAGATACTGTGACCTCTACGTCTCTTCCAAGGGGCATTAAAACCGTCTTGTTAAGCTACTGCTACCTCCACGTCTCTTCCAAGGGGTATTAAAATCGTCTGGTTAAGCTACTGCGACCTACACAACTTTTCCCAGGGGCATTAAAACCGTCTTGTTAAGCTACTGGGACCTCCACCACTTTTTCAAGGGGCATTGATATTGTCTTTTTATTCCACTGCAACCTCCACCATTCTTCCAAGGGGCATTAAAACCGTCTTCTTAAGCTACTGCGACCTCCACCACTTTTCCCAGGGGCATTAAAACCTTCTTGTTAAGCTACTGCGAACTCCACCACTTTTCCCAGGGGCATTGATATTGTCTTTTTATTCCACTGCGACCTCCACGTCTCTTCTACGGGGCATTAAAACCGTCTTGTTAGGCTACTGCGTCCTCCACCACTTTTCCCAGGTGCATTAATATTGTCTTTTTATTCCACTGCGAATTCCACCATTATTCCAGCGGGCATTGCATTTCCTCCTAATTTTAGTCAGCTTTTGCTTTTCAATGCATAGATGAACAATAAGGGAGACCCACTCCCCAATAATGGGTAGACGGTTTTTAGTATGCTGTAATCCACGTCTGTTTCAAGGGGCATTGCAGTTCCTCATAATTTTTGGAAAACCTTGCATTCATTGCTTAGGCCAACAGTGCACAGGAGACCCAGTTGCTATAAATGGAAAAAACGGTTTAGTTAAGGCCCTCTGACCTCCATGTCATTTCCAAGGGGCATTGGAGTGCCTCGAAATATATGGTAGGCATTGCACTCACTGCATGCCCTATAACTGTGTAGCCAAACCGCTTCTTTTGGTACAGAAACTTATCCTACAAGACATGTGTGGTTGACTGGCCTGATATTGATGTGAATGGTCCCTGTTCCTTCTGCTCTTTCTCCTTTGCCACCACCTCACCCATCATTCATCACCTGAAGCTTTGTTTTAACGGTAGTCATAGATTTGGGATAGTAGCAGGAAAACATCCAGCAATCCTCGGAGGAGGTAGGATATGCGCCAAAACGCTGACCACCTCAGGCCTAGCCGCTACTACATACATGCGCTTGCATTCCAAGAAAACAAACCAGATGCTAACTTCTGTCATCATCATCATACTCCTCACTTGGTACTCTGGTGGGCTCGTCCAATGCTGCCCTAAAGCAGGTCGGGCTAAGAAAAGTGTGGGGGGAAGTTCCAAGGAGAAATAGGGGCGGCTGGGACCGTTTATGGACACCCGACCGCCCCCAGGCGGCTGGGGACCGTGTGTGGACACCCGGCCGCGGGGCGGCTGGGGACCAAGCGTGGACACCCGGCTTCCAGGTGACTGGGGACTGAGTATGGATACCAGGCCGCCGATGCAGCCATGACATGGTGGCCGGCGTCTGCCTCCACATGCCTAAAAGGCCCAATTTCAAGTGAAAGCAAGCTAGCAGTATGGTATTGCAGCCTGGGAGTGGGTGGGTGGCAGGTTGCACACTTACGCTTGCATTCCAAGAAAGCAAAGCAGATGCTAACTTCTTTCATCATCATCATGCTCCTCACCTTGGCACTCTCAACTCCCCTGATGGAGAAGCCAGGGCCCACCGGAGGAGTCAGGTTGTCTGGTGGGCTCGTCCAATGCTGCCCTAAAGCAGGCCGGGCTAAGAAAAGTGTGGGGGAAAGTTCCAATTAGAAATAGGGGCGGCTAGGGACCGTTTATGGACACCCGACTGCCCCCAGGCGGCTGGGGACCGTGTGTGGACCCCCGGCCGCGGGGCGGCTGGGGACCGAGCGTGGACACCCGACCGCCGGGCGGCTGCGGACTGAGTATGGATACCAGGCCGCCGACGCAGCCATGACATGGTGGCCGGCGTCTGCCTCCACATGCCTAAAAGGCCCAATTTCAAGTGCAAGCAAGCTAGCAGTATGGTATTGCAGCCTGGGGGTGGGTGGGTGGCAGGTTGCACACTTACACTTGTGACGCGCCCCCGGGGCAATGGAGTTCTCGGCAGCCGGGCCTATGGATGCTGGTGGGGGATATGTCACAGTGGCTGGCCCGGTCCGTGGCCCAGGGCGGTCAACCGAAAAGGGGGATTGTAACTTGGACAGAAAATAGAAATAAAATAAATAGTTTGTGACGCCACCTGTGGTACCTGGTAAGGATTACCAGCGCTGCTGCAGACCTCCGGGGGGTGATGGGATGGCAGCTGAGGTGTTTCTGTTCCCCACAGGTGGAGCGGGCCCCCGGGGCAGTGTGGAGTTTGATGATGGTGATGCTGGGACTTGTAGTGCAAGCGGATGGCGCTGGAGGAGTAACTGACAGAGACAGGGGATTCGCTTCAATACCTTTACTGGTGAGGATGTCAGGTACGGTCCAGGGTACTCAGTAGGATGGGTGTGACTCGCCCCCTGGGCTGTGGGGCACCCGGAACCGGGCAATGGGGAGACGATGGGGGTAGTAGTGGCGACCCGGTCCCGTGGCTCAGGGTGGTCAGACCAGTGGCAGTCTTTTAGGTGTTTAAGATAATGTCCGACTACGCCACACGTGGATTGCGGTTATTAGGGCAGACCGCTGGGGCCGATGATGGATGCAGCTCGGATGGTGTGACTCTCCACGGGAAGAGTGCGGCCCCAGGGCAGTGTAGTGGATGGTGGGTGTGATGGTGGTGGGAGTCTCAGTACCGTTAGTGCTGGAGGAGCGAAAGAGCACACAGACAACGTACTGCAGTCCAATGTCTTTTACTCACAGTTCAGGTGCTCCGGGTCACTTCTGCGCAAGCAGTGACCACCCAAGCCGTGCAGTGTCCACCAGGTGAGGGTCTCGGTCAACCCCCAGGCAGTTCAGGAGCATGGCACAGGACCCCCTTCAATCCATTCTCTGGCCTGCCTCACCAGTGACCCACTTTTGTCCAGCTGCCGCGGACTTGCGCGGGTAAACGTGGGCCCCGTTCTCTGCTGTCCTATATGGTGCCTTCCTAGCAGGTTTGATGAGGTGCTGCACCAATAAATGGTCACAGCCTCCAGTCTTTGTCTGAGGGTTGTTTCTCCTCCACCAACTTGGGATTCGGTACCCTTAATCTGCCTGACCCTGCACCCTGGATTCTCGTGGGTTCTTAGGTTCCCTTCCACCTTCTTGTTCCTGAGCCCTTCTGTTTCTCTGTCTCTTCTTCTCCTTTTCTGTTCTGTCTTCTCCTCCTTCCCTTGGCCTCTTCTCCAGGCCCACTTCTCCTTCTCCTCTCAGGCTCTGGCCTTTTCTCTAGGCCTGCCTCTGAGCAGAGCTCCTACAGAGCCTCTGCTCCCTGTCTTCTCCTCTCTGGACAGAACCTTGAACTAAGATGTTGCCCACCTTTTATACCTCCCTCTGACCATGAGCCCAGGTGACCAGCAACCAATGGGCTCTGTCCTACGCTCAGGAACCAACCCCTATCTGCTCCTACAGCACTGGGTGTTCCACCCCCCTCCCCACTCCAGACAGGGACATAGTCGGTCGTGCCTGCACTTCTGTCTAGTGGGAGCACCGTTGAGCTGTCCCTCGGAAATGGGGTGTGTGTGCTGTATGCAGCTAACTGAGCCCTGGTCCATACTCCATCCTTACCTGGGAGTGGAATACCACACCTCTGGCAGAGGTGCAATACCCCTGTAGCGGCCGAACCCTTGGGGCGCTACAGGTGCACTTCAGGACTTCTCCCCAGTGAGCGGGTATAAGGCCTCCTGGTCCGTGACAGCCTCTCTGTATGCTCTTGGCCAGCCTGCAACTGGGCCTAGCTTATGTGTCGTGCTGTTCCTTCACCTGTTGCTCGGTAGTAGGACCTTCTGCTGGCAACCACTATCCCTGGTAACGCTGGGGCCTTCGTGGTTCCTGGTCCTGAGTGGGTCTAGCTTCAGGTCTGCCATGGACTTGTAGTTCTCCTGGAATGCCGGTGATCCCAACTGGGTTTAAAGGACCTTGTAGGCACGGACCCGGTGTCCGGTTTGTATATTGGGGTGGGCCTATGATGCTCCTCTGCCCCCTCAACTCCTCTCTCCTTTCTCCTCTTGCCTTCGGCCACACTCGGGGCCCTCAGAACTCAGCAGCAGACGTGCTGCATCTTCGCTGCTCTCAGCATCAGAACGCTCTCAGACTCTCTCTCAGTCTGACTACTAACAACTAACTGAACTGTCTGTCTCCACCCTCCATATTTATATCCCTAACGGGCTCCCTCTGGTGGTACGAGGTGGAAGGATGGAGGTGTTTGTATGTAATGAGGGCCTCTTGTGGAGAAGTCCGTCCATGCACCCTGTGTCCTGTGGTACCTGTGCACAGCAGGGTGCCACACTTGCATTCCAAGAAAACAAAGCAGATGCTAACTTCTTTCATCATCATCATGCTCCTCACCTTGGCACTCTCAACTCCCCTGATGGAGAAGCCAGGGCCCACCGGAGGAGTCAGGTTCTCTGGTGGGCTCGACTAATGCTGCCCTAAAGTAGGCCAGGCTAAGAAAAGTGTGGGGGGAGCTTCCAAGGAGAAATGGGGGTGGCTGGGGACCGTTTATGGACACCCGGTGGCCCCCTGGCGGCTGGAGACCGAGCGTCGACACCCAGCCGCTGGGCGGCTGGGGACTGAGTATGGACACCTTGCTGCCAAAGCAGCCATGAGGTAGTGGCCTGCTTCGGCCTCCTCCAAACTAAAAGGCCCCATTTTAAGTGCAAGCTAGCAGTATGGTATTGCAGCCTGGGGGTGGGCGGGTGGCAGGCTGCATACTTGCACTTGCATTGCAAGGAATGGGGGAGGTACAATTGAACACTGCCCTCGGACAAGGACTTGCACGGGAATAGTTGCAAGTCTGCATCTTCTGATACGGCAAGGATCACCTGTGATGGGCACACTTTTAGCCAGTGAACTGAGTCAGAGATGCTTCCAGGGGTCTTCCCCATGCTGTTCCCATGTCTTTTCAGCACTGTATGCATGTGTCACACAGCACATGGCCAGATAAGATTGTAAAATGTTAAAATGACATTTCCCGGTGAATGCATTTGTCACTGTTGAAAGCAATACAAAAGTGCAAAAACGCATAAAAACTGCTACTTGTGAACATAGCCCAAGGTATGGAGGAGTATTTTTGTTTTTGGTTATTTATTTTGCCTTATACACAAGTCTTTATCCTGGAAAGGAAGTTCCTTAACATATTTCACAGGAAAACCGTTTCAGTTTAGTTTTTGAACATTTTATTGTGAGCCCGTAAAAGTGGCTTAATACCTCTGACCACGTTGTTGACAGCAGTGACCTGGGGATCAGAAATGCTTCCTGGGGCGATGCCCATGCTGCCCCCATATCTTTTGAGCACTGTCACTATCGTTTTGGGCATTTTTTAGGCTTTCTACAGACTGCTGGGGGTGCCACCGCAAGAATGCTCGTGTCTCCCATAGACTAACATTGGGCTTGTTGCTCGGGTCGAGCACCCAAGTATAATGGTGAGCTTGGCCCGAGCTTAGAGCACCCGAGCATTTTAGTGCTCGTTCAACACTAATCGGTACCCGACAATTTAGAACAGAAAGAATAGAGCATCACACATAGAATATATAGATAGAAACATGTCAGTCACATATATAAGTACAGTGACAGTGTTGGTTACTGTACATGTCATTTAGTGTTAAAATAAATTATTTATTAAAAAAATAATTGGCGTGGGGTTCCCCGTAATTTTAGTCTCTAGCAGAGGTTAAGCAGACGGCTGGGGCAGATGTTTGAAGCCTGGTAAGGGGGTAATACCCATAGAGCTTCCCAGGCTACTAATATCAGCCCCCAGCTGAATACCCAGCCTTTACTAGCTATTAAAATGGGGGACCCCAAAAAAATGACGTGGGGTCCCCCCTATTTTAATAGCTAGCAAAGGCTAGGCAGACAGCTGGGGGCTGATATTAATAGCCCAGGAAGGGTGCCATGAATATTGGCCCCCTCCCAGGCTAGAAACACCAGCCGTCAGCCGCCCCAGAAATGGCGCATCCATAGGATGCGCCAATTCTGGCACTTAGCCTCGCTCTTCCCACTGTTCTGTAGCGGTGGCAGTTGGGTAATAGGGTTGGGGTTGATGTCAGCTTATAATGCCAGCTGACATCAAGCCCAGGTTAGTAATGGAGAAGCGTCTATCAGACAACCCCATTACTAACCCCATAGTGAAAGTTAAAATAAAACCCACAAACACCAGAATAAAATTCTTTAATTGAAACAAAGACACAATTCTTTAATGTTCTAAATTAAACTCTACTTAACGTATCGCCCATTCCAGCTGAAGCCAACGATCTCCTGCAATAAAAGTAAAATAATGAAACAACCTCATCCTTACTAGTGTTGAGCGAGCATGCTCGACACTGCTCGGTACTCGCCCGAGCATCACGCTACTCGGGATGTTCGGCAAGCAGCGAGCAATTCCGGGTTACTCGGGCGGGAGCTCGGGTCTCCGCCCTGCATGTTTGGCGCTCTTTACAGAGCCAATGAACATGCAGGGATTGCCAGTCAGTCACTGTAATTCCACAGACATGTTGTTTGTGGGCATTACAGTGATTGACTGGCCGCACAGCGTCACCTCGAGTATTTAAAACCGGTCGCCGCCATCTTGGACACAGTCGCTCCAGATCAGACAGTGTAGGGACAGCGCTGCGAAATAGTTAGTGTAGGGTCTGTAAATGCTGCCAGATCCAACAAACAGTCCTTCTCAGGACTAATATCCATCCCAGATATCAGGCAGGCAGGCTGTATAGGAGACGCAGTGGTTATACAAGCAAACGCTGCATTACAGTGCTGTGTGCTCCTGTTGCTGAAATTGCTGGACTTAGCTCCAGGTCTCGGGGGCCAGGAAAAATCCTCTTTTTTTCATCTAAATCCTCTTTTTTTTTCCTCCTTCACACTGTACAAATAGCCGTCTTATTAACCTTTTGGTGTCCCTACCTCCCCCCAAAAAAAAGTGTGTCTCTGATTTTTCAGACACAAATATATCTGTTGAAAATAGTGTGGCGTAGGTCAGCGAAATAGAAGTGTGGTTTTGCAGATCCATGGGACATTTGTATCTAAAAAAAAACAGTTTGAATGTGTCGCTCACTGTTCAGCCACAAATATATATATTTAAAAAAGTCTGGTATACACGAGTAAATTATAACTGTGGTTTTGCTGTTCCACGGTAAAAAATCTCTATTATCCTGTTTTTGGCATTTTTTGCCGTAAAAAAAAAAATATTAGTGTCTCCCTGTTATTTCAGACACAAATATATCTGATGAAAATAGTCTGGTGTAGGCCAGAGAGACAGAAGTGTGCTTTTGCTGTTCCACGGTAAAAAATCTCTATTATCCTGCTTTTGGCATTTTTTGCCGTAAAAAAAAATATTAGTGTCTCCCTGTTATTTCAGACACAAATATATCTGATGAAAATAGTCTGGTGTAGGCCAGAGAGACAGAAGTGTGCTTTTGCTGTTCCACGGTAAAAAATCTCTATTATCCTGCTTTTGGCATTTTTTGCCGTAAAAAATAAATAATAGTGTCTCCTGATTGTTCAGACACAAATAAATCTGTTGAAAAGAGTCTGGTGTAGGCCCGAGAAATACAAGTGTGGTTTTGCAGTTCCACGGTTCAAACCTCTGTATTATCCACTTTTGGGCCATTTGTTTCTAAAAAAAACAGTTTGAGTGTGTCGCTCACTGTTCAGCCGCAAATATATATATTTTAAAAAGTCTGGTATACACCAGTCAATTATAACGGTGGTTTTGCTGTTCCACGGTAAAAAATCTCTATTATCCTGCTTTTGGCCTTTTTTGCCGTAAAAAATAAATAATAGTGTCTCCTGATTGTTCAGACACAAATATATCTGTTGAAAATAGTCGAGTGTAGGTCCGAGAAATACAAGTGTGGTTTTGCAGTTCCACGGGTCAAATCTCTGTATTATCCTGATTTTGGAATTTTTTGCCATAAAAAATAAATAATAGTGTCTCCTGAATGTTCAGACACAAATATATCTGTTGAAAATAGTCTGGTGTAGGCCCAAGAAATACAAGTGTGGTTTTGCAGTTCCACGGGTCAAATCTCTGTATTATCCTGCTTTTGCATTTTTTGCCGAAATTAATAAATAATAGTGTATCCTGATTGTGCAGACACAAATATATCTCTAGAAAATAGTTTGGTGTAGGCCCGAGAAATACAAGTGTGGTTTTGCAGTTCCACAGTTCAAACCTCTGTATTATCCACTTTTGGGCCATTTGTGTCTAAAAAAACCAGTTTGAGTGTGTCGATCACTGTTCAGCCGCAAATATATATATATTTAAAAAAGTCTGGTATACACCAGTCAATTATAACTGTGGTTTTGCTGTTCCACAGTAAAAAATCTCTATTATCCTGCTTTTGGCATTTTTTGCCGTAAAAAATAGATAATAGTGTCTCCTGATTGTTCAGACACAAATATATCTGTTGAAAATAGTCTGGTATAGGCCCGAGAAATACAAGTGTGGTTTTGCAGTTCCACGGGTCAAATCTCTATACTATCCTGCTTTTCGCAATTTTTGCCATAAAAAATACATAATAGTGTCTCCTGATTGGTCAGACACAAATATATCTGTTGAAAATAGTCTGGTGTAGGCCCGAGAAATACAAGTGTGATTTTGCAGTTCCACGGTTTAAACCTCTGTATTATCCTGCTTTTGAGCCATTTGTATATAAAAAAAAACAGTTTGAGTGTGTCGCTCACTGTTCAGTCGCAAATATATATATTTAAAAAGTCTGGCATACACCAGTCAATTATAACTGTGGTTTTGCTGTTCCACAGTAAAAAATCTCTATTATCCTGCTTTTGGCATTTTTTGCTGTAAAAAATAAATAATAGTGTCTCCTTATTGTTCAGACACAAATATATCTGTTGAAAATAGTCTGGTGTAGGCCCGAGAAATACAAGTGTGGTTTGGCAGTTCCACGGGTCAAATCTCTGTATTATCCTGCTTTTGGCATTTTTTGCCATAAAAAATAAATAATAGTGTCTCCTAATTGTTCAGATACAAGTATATCTGTTGAAAATAGTCTGGTGTAGGCCCGAGAAATACAAGTGTAGTTTTGCAGTACCACGGGTCAAATCTCTGTATTATCCTGCTTTTGGCATTTTCTGCCATAAAAAATAAATAATAGTGTCTCCTGAATGTTCAGACACAAATATATCTGTTGAAAATAGTCTGGTGTGGGCCCGAGAAATACAAGTGTGGTTTTGCAGTTCCACGGGTCAAATCTCTGTATTATCCTGCTTTTTGAAATTTTTGCCGAAATTAATAAATAATAGTGTATCCTGATTGTGCAGACACAAATATATCTCTTGAAAATAGTTTGGTGTAGGCCCGAGAAATACAAGTGTGGTTTTGCAGTTCCACGGTTCAAACCTCTGTATTATCCACTTTTGGGCCATTTGTTTCTAAAAAAAAACAGTTTGAGTGTGTCGCTCAATGTTCAGCTTCAAATATATATATTTTAAAAAGTCTGGTATAAACCAGTCAATTATAACTGTGGTTTTGCTGTTCCACTGTAAAAAATCTCTATTATCCTGCTTTTGGCATTTTTTGCCGTAAAAAATAAATAATAGTGTCTCCTGATTGTTCAGACACAAATATATCTGTTGAAAATAGTCTGGTGTAGGCCCAAGAAATACAAGTGTGGTTTTGCAGTTCCACGGGTCAAATGTCTGTATTATCCTGCTTTTGGCTTTTTTTGCCATAAAAAATAAATTATAGTGTCTCCTGATTGTTCAGACACAAATATATCTGTTGAAAATAGTCTGGTGTAGGCCCGAGAAATACAAGTGTGGTTTTGCAGTTCCACGGTTCAAACCTCTGTATTATCCACTTTTGGGCCATTTGTATCTAAAAAAAACAGTTTGAGTGTGTCGCTCACTGTTCAGCCGCAAATATATGTATTTAAAAAAGTCTGGTATACACCAGTCAATTATAACTGTGGTTTTGCTGTTCCATGGTAAAAAATCTCTATTATCCTGCTTTTGGCAATTTTTGCCGTAAAAAAAATATATAATAGTGTCTCCTGATTGTTCAGACTCAAATATATCTGTTGAAAATAGTCTGGTGTAGGCCCGAGAAATAGAAGTGTGGTTTTGCAGTTCCACGGGTCAAATCTCTGTATTATCCTGCTTTTGGCATTTTTTGCCGTAAAAAATAAATAATAGTGTCTCCTAATTGTTCAGACACAAATATATCTGTTGAAAATAGTCTGGTGTAGGCCCAAGAAATACAAGTGTGGTTTTGCAGTTCCACGGGTCAAATCTCTGTATTATCCACTTTTGGGCCATTTGTATCTAAAAAACAGTTTGAGTGTGTCGCTCACTGTTCAGCCGCAAATATATATATTTAAAAAAGTCTGGTATACACCAGTAAATTATAACTGTGGTTTTGCTGTTCCACGGTAAGAAATCAATATTATTCGGCTTTTGGTATTTTTTCCGTAAAGAAAAGCAGTAATAGTTTCTCCCTGATTGTTCAGATTATTTAAAAGAGTCGGTTGTGGGCCAGAGAAATAGAACTGTGGTTTTCCTCTTCCACAGTTCTAAGCTACTTTTTATTACCCTTTTTCCATTGATAGTGCGAGTGTTAGCTTTTACTTCCTTTACAATTGGCAAGGCGCGTGGCAAGGGACGTGGAAGTGGACGTTCTGGTGATGGTGCGTGCAGAGGACGGGGGTCGTGGCCAAGGTGAAAATGTGCCACAACCAACAGCCACGTCTTCTCGCTCCCACTTCTTGACCGAATTACTAGGGAAGCACAGAACAACACCAGTATTGCGAACTGATCAGTGTGAACAGGTTATTAATTGGATAGCAGATAATACTTCCAGTTACCTGGGCACCACCACCTCTGGCCTGTCTTCCACACGGTCGACTCTTAGTAGCCGTGAGTCTCGACCGCATACTCCTCCTCACCCTGATGCTCCTTCCTCCCACCATGCCGAGTGTCGTCAGACAGTAACTGATCCCACACTTGGACACTCTAAAGAGCTGTTCACTGGTCCATTTCCATATTTGTGCCCCTCGCCAGCTCCGCCTGAAGTGGTGGAAGAGGTGATCCCATGTAGCGATGCTAAAATATTTGAACAGCCACGGCCACAGGAAGTCAACACTGGCAATTTGTTACAAGAGGTGGATGATGATGAGACACAATTGCCAGAAAGTGAGGAGGAGGATCGTGGTGCGCAAGTGGAAGAGGAGGAGGTGGTGAATGATCTAGTAACTGACCCAACGTGGCAGGAGGTCAAGCAGAGTGAGGCCAGCAGCACACAGGGGGAGTGAGCCAGAGTACCCCAACAGGCAGGAAGAAGCAGCGTGAAGGCCGCAGACAGAAGGCGGGCAACCGTTCCCCGTAACACCAACACGAGGGACGTTGCCAGTACAACTGGTAGGTCTTCCAGAGTCTGGAATTTTTATAAAGACTCTGCTGATAACCCCAAAAAGGCCATTTTTACCACCTGCCATGCCAGCATCAGCAGGGGTGACAAAACTACCAGCCTGAACACCACCAGCATGATCAGGCACATGGCAGCAAAGCACCCGACTTTGTGGGGCGAACCCCAGGGTCCACGACCAGGGTCAGCGGGTGTCACCACTGCTTCTTCCACTGTTGTGCGTGCAATAGAACCCCCTTTTGTGTGTGCAAGGCAATTCCCTGTCCATACTGCATGCAAAGATGCCCCCTCCTCTCAGTCTTCACTTGTTATGGCAGTTTCTCAAGAAACAGCATCAACGTCCACGTCCCACCGCAGCGTTCAATTGTCCATATCCCAGACCTTTGAATGAAAGCGGAACATGCCCCACATGCCACAGTCATAAATTCGCATATTTCACGACTGCTTGAGTTGGAAATGCTGCCTTTTAGGCTGGTGGAGACAGATCCTTCCGCAACCTTATGGCGGTGGCCGTCCCTCGGTACTCGGTCCCCATCCGACACTATTTTGCCCGGTGTGCCATCCCCGCATTACACAAGCACGTGTCCCAAAACATCTGCCGTGCCCTCAACAACGCAGTTCCTGGGAGAGTCCACCTGACAACGGACACTTGGACAAGTGCTTGTGGCCAGGGACGGTACATCTCCCTGACTGTACACTGGGTAAACATAGTGGAAGCCGGTACCCAGTCGGACCTTGAGACGGAACACATCCTCCCCACACCGAGGATTGCTGGCCCTATGTCAGTCAGAGTTGCCCCCCAAAAGTGTACAGCTCCTGCGCATCATCCTCCTCCTCCTCCTCATGTTCAGCCTCCATCTCAGATATCAACGCATCAGTTACAAGCTGGAAGCACTGCAGTACTGCCTCCGCCAAGCGGCAAGAGGCTGTGCTGAAACTTCTAAGCTTAGGTGAGAAACCTCACACTGCTTGTGAGTTGTGGACAGCAGTGAAAGTGTGTGACGCTCACAGCCCTCCCTGGGAGATGGGGTACTCGGAGCCGGGTCAGATGTTGGGGAAGCAGTCGTTGCCTGTACCCGTTCCGTGCCCAGGGCCGTCACATAAAAGTAATGGGCTATCAGGGTTCAGTGGTTAGTATCGACTACGCCACCTGTGTTGTCTGGTGATCGCCACCAGCGCTGCAACAGTCCTCTGAGGCGGGATGTAGTGGCAGCAGGAGATGGTGCTACTCCCCACAGGTGGAGCAGAGCCTCAGGGCAGAGAGGCGGATGGAGGGAGTCGTAGTGGAGGAATTCTGGAGCTGTGCGGTGCAGAAATAAAGAGACCGGAGGCCATAGGGGTAGACTTCCAGGGTTTTTACTCACGGTATAGCATGCAGCTGCAAGGCTTCTCCCTGCTCCTCACGGGGCTCTGCGGCCACCAGGACCAGGGGTCCGACAACCTCCGAGTAATTCAGGTGCTTTAGCCCGGACCCCGCACCACAGTGTTCCTAGACTTCAAACTAAGTCCTCTCCTATCTGTGTGTGTAGAAAGCCCGGGTCTCCCTCTGGACTATGCACAGAACAATGGTACGGGCGGCGACTCCGCTCCGTTACCTGGTGGGATCCACTGAGCCTCCAGGCTTCTCCGACTGAGACATAGAGTAACAAAGTCAGATATCGGGGGCCAGTACCCCTTTTGCAGCAGGAATCCCTCTGACTAGGCCAGAGCAGCGAGGACAGGTGGCGTATACCGCTCCATCTGCATCCCCCTGGGATCCTTTTGTGGTGCAGCTAGACTCCTCAGCTCCAATCCTTCTTGGGCAGGTACCTTGACCGGGTTGAGACAGCCGTTAACTTAAACACGCTCCTCGACTCAAGGCCAGAGCACGAGGACATTGTCCCCATCAACTGCAGGTTCACACAGGAAGCCACGTTCAGTGATGAAGATCACAATCAAAAGACCATAAGCCCAAGATGGCTGTGTATTAAATATGAATTATTAAGCGTAACCTAAATGTGCGTCTTCCACCCTCACCCACTACATGGTTCCCCCTATCTTTTGGTTCCCCAATCTCCAATTATCCCGGCTGGGGCAGCACACTGGTGCCTATTAGACCCCTCTGGTGGGAGAAGTGTAGTGTTGGATGCAGAGGTGTGGTCCTAACAGTTGCAACATCCTTACCTTGAAGGAGAGATACCACACCCCATTAAAGAGGTGCAGCATCCCTGTGGCGGTCGAACCCCCAGGGGCGCCACAAAAGAGCAGGCAGATCTGTGGCTGAGACCGCTGAACCTACATCCAGGCATGGTCGTGTGTGACAATGGCCGTAACCTTGTGGCGGCTCTTAGGCGAGGCAAGATCACACACGTTCAATGCCTGGCTCATGTGCTTAACCTCGTGGTTCAGCGGTTTCTTAAATCATACCCCGAGTTGCCAGATCTGCTCGTCAAAGTACGCCGCCTGTCAGCTCATTTTTGCAAGTCGGCTACAGCTTCCGCCACCCTTGCTGTGTTGCAGCAGCATTTGCAGCTTCCGTTACACCGACTGCTGTGTGATGTACCCACAAGTTGGAACTCCACCCTCCACATGTTGCAAAGGATTTGTGAGCAGAAGAGAGAAGTTGTGGAGAACCAGCTGCAACAAGGCAGTCGATATTCAGGTCAGACTCCACACATAAGACCTCAGGAGTGGATCTGGATGTCTGACATCTGTACCATCTTGACAAACTTTGAGGAGTCCACCCAGATGGTGAGTGGCGATGACGCCATCATTAGAGTCAGCATTCTACTTGTCTGTCTTTTGCAATGCTCTCTGCAGAGAATTAAAGAGGAGGCATTGCAGCCAGAGTATGATGAGATGGATCAAGAAGCCGTAGCGGTCGATAACACACAGCCCAGCCTCATCTCATCCCAACGTGCATTGGGGGACAATGAGGGAGAAGAGGAGGAGGAGGAGGAAGAACAGGAGCTTGTATCATGCGCTGTAGATGGTAGTACCTGTACAACTGTCATACCGTCGGTTCAGCGTGGGTGGCCTGAGGACAGGGGGGAGGAAGAGGAGGAGGAGAGCATGGTCAGTCGTCATCTTGGTGAGGACACGGAAGTCTTGCCCATTACCAGTCTGGCAAACATGGCTGACTTTATGTTACGCTGCCTTAACCGTGACCCTCGCGTTGTCAAAATGTTGAGTGACAGTCATTACTGGTTGGTGACACTTTTAGACCCCCGCTACAAGGAGAACTTTCACTCTCTTTTAGAGATGAGCGGTGTTCGACTTGAACTTTTCGCCAATCTCAAATTCGAGCTGTTTTGGGCGGTGTTCGAGCCATTTGACGAACACGAACGATTTGAAAAAAATCCGGCTGTTCGAGGTTATGTTCGATAACTGTTCGTGCACCAAAATCGTAACTGGATTTTTCCACAGTAATGCTGTTAATCAATGTTAATACACAGTTTGAGTGTACAGTTTGCGGTGGAAGGGGCAGGGGATGGATCTCTGCAGAAATAATGAAGATCTCCATTTTTTTTTGCTTTCCCGCATTTATAGTGGGGAGGTGCAGTCTGTCAGCCTATCAGCAGTGCACACACGCAGCGAAGTGCTTATTTTCACACAAGCAAGGGCATGTGTCATTGGCTGTGTATGTCACATGTCCTTGCCCTATAAGACCCAGCCATTTTCCACGTCGCCATCATTATCTCACTGCTGCAGCTGAGTGTTAGACGGCACCGCTGCTGCTGTGGGCGCTATACTTTCTAACCGTGTGAATTGCAAGCGAATTTGCTCTTAAATAGACAGATAGGTTGGGAGTAGGGACTAGTTGTAATTGCAGCCCTTTTGAGTGCTAGGTTACAGCATTTCCTAGGACTTTTTGCGAGGCAGGTCTGTTTTAGTGCTGTGCAAGTGTTTTTCACAGCATTTGGCTAAATCTAGCTAAGCAAATCCTTTTGGGCCTCTTACAGTGTGTGTTTGTCAGTGGAGTAGCCGATCTGTGTTGCAAGCTACACAACCTGTGTATGTAATATGAATTTTTAACTGCACCTAGCCAAGTAAAACCTTTTGGGCATAGTAGCAGTGTGTGTTACTCCTTGTATTAGGCCATCTATACCAATTTCCACCAGCTTTGAAATTAATAATAATTTTTAGCTGCATCTAGCCTGGAAAATAATTTTGGGTACTGTAGCAGTGTGTGGTACTCATTCTATTAGGCTGTCTATACTAAGCTCCACCAGCTTTGAAATTAATAATAATTTTTAGCTGCATCTAGCCCGGAAAATAATTTTGGGCCTGTAGCAGTGTGCGGTACTCAATCTATTAGGCCATCTATACTAAGCTCCACAAGCTTTTAAATTAATAATAATTTTTAGCTGCATCTAGCCCAGAAAATAGTTTTGGGCCTGTATCAGTGTGTAGTACTCAATCTATTAGGCCATCTACACTAAGCTCCAGCAGCCTTGAAATTAATAATAACTTTTAGCTGCATCTAGCCCGGAAAATAATTTTGGGCATAGTAGCAGTGTGTGGTACTCATTGTATTAGACCATCTATACCAAGCTCCACCAGCTTTGAAATTAATAATAATTTTAGCTGCATCTAGCCCGGAAAATAATTTTGGGCCTGTAGCAGTGTGTGGTACTCAATCTATTCGGCCATCTATACTAAGCTCCACAAGCTTTTAAATTAATAATAATTTTTAGCTGCATCTAGCCCAGAAAATAGTTTTGGGCCTGTAGCAGTGTGTAGTACTCAATCTATTAGGCCATCTACACTAAGCTCCACCAGCTTTGAAATTAATAATCATTTTTAGCTGCATCTAGCCCGGAAAATAATTTTGGGCATAGTAGCAGTGTGTGGTACTCATTGTATTAGGCCATCTATACCAAGCTCCACCAGCTTTGAAATTAATAATAATTTTTAGCTGCATCTAGCCGGGAAAATAATTTTGGGCATAGTAGCAGTGTGTGGTACTCATTGTATTAGGCCATCTATACCAAGCTGCACCAGCTTTGAAATTAATAATAATTTTTAGCTGTATATAGCCCGGAAAATAATTTTGGGCATACTAGCAGTGTGTGGTACTCATTTTATTAGGCCATCTATACCAAGCTCCACGAGCTTTGAAATTAATAATAATTTTTAGCTGCATCTAGCCCGGAAAATAATTTTGGGCCTGTAGCAGTGTGTGGTACTCATTCTATTAGGCCATCTATACTAAGCTCCACCAGCTTTTATATTAAGAATAATTTTTAGCTGCATCTAGCCCAGAAAATAATTTTGGGCATAGTAGCAGTGTGTGGTACTCCTTGTATTACAGTGGTGGCCAAAAGTATTGGCACCCCTGCAATTCTGTCAGATAATACTCAGTTTCTTCCTGAAAATGATTGCAATCACAAATTCTTTGGCATTATTATCTTCACTTAATTTGCTTGCAAGGAAAAACCACAAAAGAGAATGAGGCAAAAATCAAATCATTGATCATTTCACACAAAACTCCAAAAATGGGTCAGACAAAAGTATTGGAACCCTCAGCCTAATACTTGGTTGCACAGCCTTTAGCCAAAATAACTGTGAACAACCGCTTCCGGTAACCATCAATGAGTTTCTTACAATGCTCTGCTGGAATTGTAGACCATTATTCTTGGGCAAACTGCTCCAGGTCCCTGATATTTGAAGGGTGCCTTCTCCAAACTGCCATTTTGAGATCTCTCCACAGGTGTTCTATGGGATTCAGGTCTGGACTCATTGCTGGCCACCTTAGAAGTCTCCAGTGCTTTCTCTTAAACCATTTTATAGTGCTTTTGGAAGTGGTTTTGGGTCATTGTCCTGCTGGAAGACCCATGACCTCTGAGGGAGACCCAGCTTTCTTACACTGGGCCCTACATTATGCTGCAAAATTTGTTGGTAGTCTTCAGACTTCATAATGCCATGCACACGGTCAAGCAGTCCAGTGCCAGAGGCAGAAAAGCAACCCCAAAACATCAGGGAACCTCTGCCATGTTTGACTGTAGGGACCGTGTTATTTTCTTTGAATGCCTCTTTTTTTTTCCTGTGCACTCTATGTTGATGCTTTTTCCCAAAAAGCTCTACTTTTGTCTCATCTGACCAGAGAACATTCTTCCAAAACGTTTTAGGCTTTCTCAGGTAAGTTTTGGCAAACTCCAGCCTGGATTTTTTATGTCTCGGGGTAAGAAGTGGGGTCTTCCTGGGTATCCTACCATACAGTCCCTTTTCATTCAGACTCCGATGGATAGTACGGGTTGACACTGTTGTACCCTCAGACTGCAGGGCAGCTTGAGCTTGTTTGGATGTTAGTCGAGGTTCTTTATCCACCATCCGCACAATCTTGCGTTGAAATCTCTCGTCAATTTTTCATTTCCGTCCACATCTAGGGAGGTTAGCCACAGTGCCATGGGCTTTAAACTTCTTGTTGACACTGCGCACGGAAGACACAGGAACATTCAGGTCTTTGGAGATGGACTATAGCCTTGAGATTGCTCATGCTTCCTCACAATTTGGTTTCTCAAGTCCTCAGACAGTTCTTTGGTCTTCTTTCTTTTCTCCATGCTCAGTGTGGTACACTCAAGGACACAGAAAAGAGGTTGAGTCAACTTTAATCCATGTTAACTGGCTGCAAGTGTGATTTAGCTATTGCCAACACCTGTTAGGTGCCACAGGTAAGTTACAGGTGCTGTTAATTACACAAATTAGAGAAGCATCACATGATTTTTCAAACAGTGCCAATAATTTTGTCCACCCCATTTTTTAGGTTTGGTGTGGAATTATATCCAATTTGGCTTTACGACAATTCTTTTTGTGTTTTTTCATTGAAGACAAATTAAATGAAGATAATAATACCAAAGAATTTGTGATTGCAATCATTTTCAGGAAGAAACAACTGAGTATTATCTGACAGAATTGCAGGGGTGCCAATACTTTTGGCCACCACTGTAGGACATCTATACCAAGCTCCACCAGCTTTGAAATTAATAATAATTTTTAGCTGCCTCTAGCCCGGAAAATAATTTTGGGCATAGTAGCAGTGTGTGCTACTCATTCTATTAGGCCAGCTATACCAAGCTCCACCACCTGTGTATGTAATAAAATTGTTTTACTGCTTCTAACCCAGCCAATCCTTTTGGGCTAGTACCACAGTTTGGCCACTCAGCTCTACTCGGTTTCCATCCATCGTTGTTTGTGCAAACAACTACAGAGTTGTCAATTAGTTAACCACCAAAATGAGTGGAAAAATGCCTGCTGCTGGTGGAAAGGGGAATAGGCGTGTTGGGAAAGGAAAAAAAGGTTGTGTCCGTGGGGTAGGTGTTAAAGCAACAGTAACATCTGCAGAAGAAAGACCATCTTCCAGCCAAACTAAGATGTCTACTTCTTTTCGTGGACAATGTGATCCGATCCCTTTCTTATGGCCAAGGCAATCGCTTCAAATTCCAGATGAGGCACAAAAACAGCAGGTGCTTCAACGGATATCAAGTGCTCCTTTAAGTGGGCTCTCCTCCACCTCAATTTCAACATCACAAATACTCCAGTCCTCAGAGGTGTCACCCCAATCGCACTTGCTTCCTCACAGCTCCCAAGTCTCCAGCTGCCCGTCTGAGTATGGGGTAGCACAGATGGTTGAGTCTGCAGAGCTGTTTACTCATACTATAGCCTGGGAATCAGAGGTCTGCTCCAGAGCTTCTGTGAATCCAGATGAGGAAATGATCTGCACTGATGCCCAGAATCTTTATGAGTCGGATCCAGGACCAGATGAAGAAGGTTTTGAGCATAATGTAGACCCTCGTTCCCAAACTGTAACTCCTGTTGGTGGAGACAATGATGAAGACGATGATTAGACTCAAATACCTGATTGGAGCGACAGCTTGAGTTTTCGGTCAGGGCAGGAAGAGGTTGGCTCTGAGGACGATGGGTGTGAGAACACACAGGGTGATGATGACGAGGTTGGAGATCCCACTTACTGTCAACCCACAGACAGCCAGTCGATGAGGTCAGCAGAGGAGGTGGAGGAGGATGCTAGTGACGACGAGGTTAGGTTGCGCCTTCCTGGACAGAGACGTAGTACTGGAAGCACGTCAACAACTGCATCTTCAAACACAACTGTTCCTCTGACCACAAGTCGTGGTGGCTCTTCAGGTCGCATGGGCTCTAAGCCTTACATAGCCTAGGCATTTTTTCAGATCGATAAGGATGACCCAAATCGTGTTATCTGTAACATTTGTCACCAAAAGCTAAGTAGAGGCCAAAAAATCCATAGTTTGAGTACTTCATGCATGAACCGTCACATGGATAGGAAGCATAAGTTGCAGTGGGAAGCTCACTGTGCTACAATGCGGCCTAGCGGGCAGGGCCAACCACCGTCTGCCCCATCTTGTGCATCCGCGGCCTCTTCATCCTCTGTGACTGGGGGGACAGCAGTTACACATGTTTTTGGACGCAGACCTGCCACCTTTTTACCCACAACAGCCAGTGTGATTGGCAGGTCATCATTTCATTTGGATGAGGAAACACCAGCTGGTGTTGAGCGCTCTCCGATATCGAGAGCACCACCTTTGGATCAAGGCAACCTAACTTTTCCGCCTGCATCTTCCTCACAGACCGGAAGTTTGCCGGGGACACCCTACTCAAGCCCGTCTAAGCACAACAGCCAGACCTCGGTCCCTCAGATGTGGACAAGTAAAAGACCATTTCCTCCTAGCCATGAGAAAGCTAAGAGGTTGAATTTCACCATCTGCAAGCTCTTGGCTACAGAAATGCTGCCTTTCCGCCTGGTGGACACAGAGGATTTTCGAGATCTTATGTCCATCGCAGTGCCCCAGTACCAGATGCCCAGTCGGCACTACTTCTCAAAGAAAGGTGTGCCTGCGCTCCACCAGCATGTCGCACACAAAATCACCACTTCTTTGAGAAACTCTGTGTGTGACAGTGTGCATTTCACCACAGACACTTGGACGAGTAGGTATGGACAGATGCGTGACATGTCACTGACTGGGCACTGGGTAACTATGGTGACAGCAGGACAAGTCTTGCCGTCCCCACGAGTTGTGTGTCAATCCTCTTTATCTCGAAGTTCCTCCACTGCTTCTGCCTCCTCAACCTCCTCTCTGTCCTCCACCTGCACCCAAAGCCTGTCTGGTAATGCCACCCGCTTTCTAACTGCGCAGAAGGAATCCTGCACACCTCCTTACTATGCTGGCAGCAGGGCTCAATGTCATCAGATGGTTTTTACTTTGAAATGTCTGGGAAATGTGAGTCACACAGCTGAGGAGTTGTGGTCAGCTCTGAAGAACCAGTTTCATGAATGGTTGTCTCCACTGGACCTGCAACCAGGGAAGGCCGTGTGCGACAATGCTGCAAACCTGGGTGCGGCCCTTCGCTGGGGCAATGTCACACACGTGCCTTGTATGGCTCACGTGTTGAACCTGGTTGTCTAGCAATTTTTAGCCCACTATCCCGGACTAGATGGCCTTCTGCAGAGGGCACGGTCGCTGTGTACTCATTTCCGCCATTCGCATCCCGCAGCTCAGCGACTTACATCTCTACAGAAGATGCCACTTCACCGGCTGAAATGCGATGTGCCGACAAGGTGGAATTCAACTCTGCACGTGTTGCAGCGACTGTGGCAGCACCGACAAGCCCTGGTGCAATACGTTGTGATCCAGAGGTGGGGCAAATCACGCTGGAGGAGTGGTCTCAGATCAGGGACCTATGCACCCTTCTGCACAGTTTTGAAATGGTGACGAAGATGTTTAGTGCTGACGATGCCATTATCAGCATGACTATTCCGGTGACTTACATGCTGGAGCACACGTTAAACAGAATTCAGAGTCAGGTGGTGGGACAAGAGGAGGTGGAGGAAGTAGAGGAGGAGGAGTTGAATGCGGAAGGGCTAATATCTGCAAGGTCCAGACGGTTGGCAGCACCAAGGCGGCAGGCATGGGAGGGTGGGGGAGAGGGATTAACCAGGGCACAAGGTAGCAGCCAAACTGTTGAGGAAGGTGCAGGAGCCGAGGAAGAAGTGGAGGACGAACTGACGATGGGCATGGAAGACTCATCAGATGAGGGAGACCTTGATCACATTTCTGTTGTGCGAGGTTGTTGGGAGAGGGCAGAGGAAGGAAGCATGATTCTTTTCTCGTCACCAACACAACAGGGACTTGGTGCTCCTGGATGCGCAAGACACATGAGTGCCTTCTTGCAGCACTACCTGCAACATGACCCTTGGATTGTCAGAATTCGAAGTAATTCCGACTACTGGGTTGCCACACTCTTAGATCCCCGGTACAAAAGTAAATTTGTAGAAATAATTCCTGCCATAGAAAGGGATTCACGCATGCAGGAGTATCAGCAGAGACTGTTGCAGAATCTTACATGTGCTTTTCCACAAAACACCAGTGGTGCACGTAGTGAATCTCACAGGTCTAACTTGCCAACCGTGGGACTGTCGAGTCTTCAGCACTCAAACCGTAACAGAAACACAGTATCTGCTGGTAACAGCAATTTTGTGCAATCATTTCACCACTTTTTTAGCCCATCCTTTGCAAGGCCACAGGAGACAAGAAGTCTGACACATAGTCAACGCCTAGAGACGATGGTACAGGAGTATCTCCAAGTGAACATCGAAGCCATGACTGTGTCACTGGACCCTTGCTCATTTTGGGCTTTCAATCTGAAAATATGGCCTGAGCTCGCCACTCACGCCTTGAAGATCTTGTCGTGCCCCGCAGCCAACGTTCTCTCTGAACGTGTGTTCAGCGCTGCTGGTGGTGTGCTGACAGATAAGCGCACGTGGCTGTCCACTGAGAATGTAGGCAGACTCACGTTCATAAAGATGAACAAATCATGGATCCGCAAGGACTTTTCAACCCCTGTGTCATCCTGGGGAGAGTAAATGCTTGAGGATTTGGTAAAATCACCTCACCAACCGTTTTAAGCAATTCTGGGGCAATTGATGCCACTTAAGTTGTGTCTGTGCCACAAATTTTTGGAAAAAATGGAGACTCTTTTTGGAGTCCCCTTGCTGTGTTTTACGTGACCTTGGTATCGTCAATTACAGGTGGGTTGGGTCTCCCCCCCCCCTTTTAACCGTAAGAAAGTACATACACTATGGCTTGGGGTAACACAGATGGTTGAGTCTGAAGAACTGTTTACTCAGAGGTCTGCTCTAAAGCTTCAGTGTCTGCTAGTCAGCATAGTAGCCCAGCTGTGAAGCAAGCTGCACTGCCAGTGTATCTAATAATAATTTTTAACTGCATCTAGCCTAGGCAGACTCTGGAGACCCCCAACCAAACTCAGACGCTCAGCCCCCCTACCGCCCCCCTTTCATTGACAATACAATCATGTAACTCTTGCAACTGGATGGGTGAGGATCGGTCACAGCTTTATTAACTGTTTGTACTCATGACATTAGAAAGGCATTTTATTTCTAAAATAATTCAGCTTGTTGCAGCATGCCCTGTGTCTCCACACCGGCAAGTTGGCTAACAAGTGTAACTCTCCAACATGTCCTTTCTATTTCCAGGCCACGGATGATCCTGCGTACTCATATGCAGGACTCTGACCCCCATCCATCACTCTTAAAGCTTGTTCCACTCCATCCTGGAGTCCTGACAGGAATATGTCCAGTCTAATATCCATTAAGTGAACACCGTCGGGCCGTATGAGGCCTGCTTTATCTCCTTCCAGATGTCGGTGTCGTATCACTACACCGCCTCTGTCTCTTATAAATTTTGCCATCCAAATATTTATTAGCCGCCTTGTCCGTTCAATGGCCGTGATGTCTCGGGCACCTTGGCATACCGCTCTCGGCACAATCTCTGACCATACTATAGCTATTTTTGTGTAACATTCTCTGAAGCGCTCAGTGTCTAGTTTCATTATTGCCACTAGTTATGCGCTCTTGTGATAAACTATGTCGTTTCCGCCAGCCTGTATAACTAAGATGACAGGATCTCTTGCCTCTCTCCCTACCTTGATTACCTCCATTAGTACCTGTGGCCATTGCAGGCCTCTAATACCTCTCCAGTTGAAATATGTGTTATGAAACTCAAATTCCCTCCTGCCTGGGTGTACTTTCGCCCTTTTTTCTGCTCAATATATATACGAGTGGCCTATCGCCCACACTGTTGGCTTAGCGTCACCTGTAAAAGAAACAAACCACGTTAGGATAACATGTCCGGTCTTATGTATCTCGCCAAACACCTGGATCGCCATCTCCCTATCCTCTGAACTTCCGTTTCTGACAGTTCTGCTCTTGCTGCTTCCGTGGCCGCGCCTATGCGGAATGAGTGTGTCCCGTAATCTTTGGGGTGGTTCCCTGCCGATGTTAGGCATTTATTAAATATAGCTTGGAACTGGTATCTTGATAATGGCATTCCATCAATGTATGATAGGAAGAAATTACTTTGTGATCTGATGGTTATACAGTACAGACCAAAAATTTGGAAACACCTTCTCATTTAAAGATTTTTCTGTATTTTCATGAATTTGAAAATTGTACATTCACACTGAAGGCATCAAAACTATGAATTAACACATGTGCAATTATGTACTTAACAAAAAAGTGTGAAACAACTGAAAATATGTATTATATTCTAGGTTCTTCAAAGTAGCCACCTTTTGCTTTAATGACTGCTTTGCACACTCTTGGCATTCACTTGACGAGCTTCAAGAGGTAGTCACCTGAAATGGTTTTCACTTCACAGGTGTGCCCTGTCAGGTTTAATAAGTGGGATTTCTTGCCTTATAAATGGAGTTGGGACCATCAGTTGTGTGTGTACAGAAGTCTGGTGAATGCACAGCTGATAGTCCTACTGAATAGACTGTTAGAATTTGTGTTATGGCCAGAAAAAAGCAGCTAAGTAAAGAAAAACTAGTGGCCATCATTACTTTAAGAAATGAAGGTCAGTTAGTCCGAAAAATTGGGAAAACGTTGAAAGTGTCCCCAAGTGCAGTCGTAAAAACCATCAAGCACTGCAAAGAAACTGACTCACATGATGACCGCCCCAGGAAAGGAAGACCAAGAGTTACCTCTGCTTCTGAGGATAAGTTTATCCGAGTCACCAGCCTCAGAAATCGCAGGTTAACAGCAGCTCAGATTAGAGTCCAGGTCAATGCCACACAGAGTTCTAACAGCAGACACATCTCTTCAACAACTGTTAAGAGGAGACTTTGTGCAGCAGGTCATCATGGTAAAATAGCTGCTAGGAAACCACTGCTAAGGACAGGCAACAAGCAGAAGAGACTTGTTTGGGCTAAAGAACACAAGGAATGGACATTAGACTAGTGGAAATCTGTGCTTTCGTCTGATGAATCCAAATTTGAGATCTTTGGTTTCAACCACCGTGTCTTTGTGCGACGCAGAAAAGGTGAATGGATGGACTCTACATGCCTGGTTCCCACCGTGAACCATGGAGGAGGAGGTGTGATGGTGTGGGGGTACTTTTCTGGTGACACTGTAAGGAATTTATTTAAAATTGAAGGCATACTGAACCAACATGGCTACCACAGCATCTTTCAGCGGCACGCTATTCCATCTGGTTTGCGTTTAGTTGGACCATCATTAATTTTTCAACAGGACAATGACCCCAAACACACCTCCAGGCTGTATAAGGGCTATTTGACCAAGGAGGAGAGTGATGGGGTGCTACGCCAGATGACCTGGTCTCCATAGTCACCAGACCTGAACCTAATTAAGATGGTTTGGGGTGAGCTGGACAGCAGAGTGAAGGCAAAAGGGCCAACAAGTGCTAAGCATCTCTGGGAACTCCTTCAAGATTGTTGTAAGACCATTTCCAGTGACTACCTCTTGAAGCTCATCAAGAGAATGCCAAGAGTGTGCAAAGCAGTTATCAAAGCAAAAGGTAGCTACTTTGAAGAACCTAGAATATAAGACATATTTTCAGTTGCTTCACACTTTTTTGTTAAGTATATAATTCCACATGTGTTAATTCTTAGTTTTGATGCCTTCAGTGTGAATGTACATTTTTCATAGTCGTGAAAATACAGAAAAATCTTTAAATGAGAAGGTGTGTCCAAACTTTTGGTCTGTACTGTATATGTTTTTACTATTGTTACCCGAATCAGGGTACCGTTTGTGGGTTGTAGAAGTACCCAAGTGCCCCTGCCCGCTGGAACCTTTTTCGATTTGTGTATGTGTAGACGTATTGCATTATTGGCTATGACTACGTCCTGGTGTAATAAGCCTCCACTGGTGGTAATTTTGGCTTGAGGGACTAATTCGCTTATGCATAGCGCCCCGAAGAAGGCGATCGCAAATGCAGTAGACAGTAGTGTGGCTTCGAATTGTGAGTGTCAGTCATGTTAATGGTGTTAGGGATATGATGTGAGAAATCAGTTTTAGTGACACAGGACGGGACGTCTACACTCCTGACTTGGCTGACCCCTTTTCCACCCTTTTATGGATTGTCTGATGATGAATCTCTTTGTCACGTCTCCCCAATTCAGTAGTTGGAAGTGAAATGCTACTCCAGTCAGCCACCGCTGCGCTGACGCCCCTGATATGCCCCTCATCATTAGCTGGTGGAGAAATTCTATGGTGACTTGTAATCTGGCTTGTTCACATTGGTCAACCCGTCTGCCTGCTACTAGTCGTGTCCACTGTTCCCATGCCTTACCGTATGCTTGCCACATCGACGGGGCAACTGACACTCTGATTAATGGCATCAACTATTCGCCACTAGATACCATAGGGAGGCTGGGCAACTGTTGCCCGATGGGTGGGCGTTGGGGAGGAGCTCTGTGAAAATCTGCCAATTGAATTGTGATAAAGCATTAGCAGCAGCTTTAGACCCCTCAGCATCGTGGCTAGTGCGGACCCATACATTGTGTTTTAGGCACAGGAATGCTAGCCGGCGTAGTAGGCCTAGCACTGGGAGAGACGATGATGCCATATTATTAATGAAGTGCGCTAGGCTGGTGTTTTTTGTTATGAAGGGTATATTTTTGTTAGCCAGGCACGCGCCCCATATTTCTATTGCTACCACTATTGGGAAGAGTTCCAGGAGTGTCTGTTTTTCTGTCAGCACTTGTTCTGCCCAATACAGAGGCCATAAGCTTGTGTCCCATTGGTTATTTAGTATCGCTGCATATCCGCCTGATTCTGCCGCCCCAGTGAATAATCTTAGTTCAATGTTGGACTGTTCTGCAGACATAAATAACGTGTGACCGTTGAATGATTATAAAAAGGTTTTCCACACCTCTAAGTCCGCCCGTAGCTGCCTGCTAATTCTGATTGTATGACTCGGTTTAGATGCCCCTTTTGTTGGGGGCGATAAATGAAGAGAAAAAACCCTTCCGACTGGCATCACTCGGCTCGCAAACATGAGGAGACCTAGTAATACTTGCATCTGCTGTAGTGTTAGTTTCCATACTGCGCAAAAAACCTAGATCAGGTGTAATGTTTTGGTATTTTTTCCCATGGGAGGCGGAACAACCTTGCTGTGGTGTCGATTTCGATGCCTAAGAACGATATCCTTGTTGTGGGGCCTATGTTTTTGGTTGGGCATAATGGGACTCCAAACCGATGGGAGATGTTTGTGAATTCGTTGAGTAAGGGGCAGCGAAAGTGGATGACCAATCGCCACGGCCCGCGGAGGGGCCACGACTGTCCGTGAATCCTTCCTTCTTTAGTATAAAGTCTACCAATACTTTGGGCGTAGTAGCCCAGCTGCGAAGCAAGCTGCACCGCCTGTGTATCTAATAAGAATTTTTAACTGCATCTAACCCAGCCAATCATTTGATAGTATTGCTAGTAGCAGAGTCGCATGGGCTCTAAACCTTGCATAGCCTGGGCATTTTTTGAGATGTCTAAGGATGACCCAACTCATGTTATCTGTAACATTTGTCACCAAAAGCTAAGTAGAGGCCAAAAAAGCAATAGTTTGAGTACTTTATGCTTGAACCGTCACATGGATATGAAGCATAAGTTGCAGTGCGAAGCTCACTGTGCTACAATGCGGCCTAGCGGGCCGGTCCAACCACCATCTGCCCCACCTGTTTCATTCTGGGGAGACTAAAATCTTTAGGATTTTGGAAAATCACCTCACCAACCGTTTTAAGCAACTCTGGGACAATTGATGCCACTTAAGTGGTGTCTGTGCCACAATTTTTGGAAAAAATGGAGACTCTTTTTGGAGTCCCCTTGCTGTGTTTTACATGAAGTTGGCATCGTCAATTCCAGGTGGGTCAGGTCTCTACCCCCCCTTTTAACTGTAAGAAAGTACATACACTATGGCTTGGGGTAACACAGATGGTTGAGTCTGAAGAGCTGTTTACTCATACTATTGCCTGGGAATCAGAGGTCTGCTGCAAAGCTTCAGTGTCTGCTAGTCAGCGGAGTAGCCACCGCCTGCAGATCTATTTACAAATTTTTAACTGCATCTAGCCCAGGCAATACTTTGGGCCTAGTAGCAGTGTCTGCTAGTCAGCGGATTATCCCAGCTGTTAAGCAATCTACACCACCTGTAGTTTGGACACTTAATTTTTTCAAAGGAAATGCTTCGGGCCCCCGGGACACTCAGTGAAGAGCATCGGGGGAGGCACCCCAAGGCACAGGGGCTGGGACTGGCGGTAGGACGCCTTGCGGTGGACCGCCAAGCTCGATCCTTATAAAAGCTTTTTAACTGCAGCAGCTTTAGTGGACGCTACTGGAGCTGGAACTCTATTTTATTAAAAATGTAAAAACACAAACTAGTACAAGTAACGAAAACAATTTCCTGCAATATAACCGATACATAAACAATGTAAATACAAGGGACCCCACCTGCCTGACAACCACCATACAACCACAGCCTATCCAAACATACCTCAAACTTCCTCCAGACTTACACCTGATTCTGCTGTAACAAAAACCAGAGATGCAGAAGCAAAATACATATAACAAAATATAAACCACATAAACCATATGAAATAACACACAAGACTTAAATCATGAGTAACACATAATAACACATACACTACCCCAACTCTCACTATACCCACAACCCGAACCGGCCTCTAAGTTCCGAAAAAGTCCTTCTGGACTTAGGGCGAACCCCGAAAGTTTTGGGCCCGGGCCAGTCCAAGTTCATGCTTAACCCCGGTCAAAACCCTCACCCCACCTAACTAACCCCCAAAATAAAAGAACAATAAGACAACAATAATAATAATAACAATGACAAGAACAATAACAAAATTATCATTCGCACCGGTTCGGTGCTTGTAAACCCTATTCATGATACCATTCTCAAAGCAAAAAGCTACGGTGAGAACTTAACCCACCACCAGGGGGCTTGGAGCAATCCAGAACAAAGGCACCTGGAAGGAGAAACCCCTCCAGAGACGGGAGGCCCCCGATGCACCCAGCCTTTCATACTCCAAGGAGCGCACCTTCACCAGGTCACCAAGGATGTTGCTACATACCTCACCCACTGGGAGGATTTTACTGCCCGTCGACACTAAACACCGTGCATTCCATGTGAAAAACCTAACCACTAGGCTAACTAGAAAAAGAGTGCACTGGTCCCGTCCACCAAGGTCTCTGAATGCTCCATAGGCCCACTCAGCGCAAGAGAGGCCCGCCAGCCTAGGCCAGACAATGGAAGCGCCCACCCTGTTGCATACCTCTGCATTAAAGGGACACTAAAGCAGGAAGTGCTCCATGCTCTCAAGCGTGTCAGCACAACTCTCACGAGGACAATTCCTATCCTCGGAGTTCCTGTACTTCAAGTTGTCCCTCACATACAGTCACTTACCCTGAAAGCAGTGCCAAGTCAAGTCTCAATACTTCGCGGGGTTCCGTTTTGAATTTAAAAGACGCAACCCCACATCCAGATCCCGACTTGGGCAGTCCCTGAGGGCCAGTGGCTTTTGAAAATGGGTTGGTAAGATCCTCTCCTCGAGAAGTTTCCTCGTGAGAGTCCTCACCTCCCACACTCCCAAACCCCACCGGCGTATTACTTTCAAAACCAGGGTAACATAAGCTGGGATATGCCCGTGCGGTGTGCGAAGATCCTTCACACGCCCTCCTGTCTCCCAATCCTGGAAGAAAGACTGCAACCATCCCCTACAGGAGAATACCCACAGAGGAGCCCTCTCTTTCCTGAGGTTTGATACATTTAGCTTAAGAAAGCTGCAAACCAAGAACACCATGGGGTTGACCATATTCAACCCCCCTAGTCTCCTCGTACGGTAAGTAACCTCCCGCTTAACTAGGTTCAGCCTGTTTCCCCATAACAGTTGGAAAAACAGGCTGTAGACCCGCGTCCAGAGAGGCTCTGGCAAAATACAGGCGCTGCCTAGATACATTAACAATGGAAGCAGGAAACCTTTGCACAAGCTCACCCTTTCCCTCAGGGTCAAAGACCAACCCTTCCACTGGTCCACTCTCTGGGCGGCAGTTTTAAGTCTACCTTCCCAGTTTTTGGTTGGGTAATCACCCTGGCCAAATTCAACACCTAGGATCTTGGCATACTCTTGGGGTTCTGGGAGGGTGTCCGGGAGATCAAACCTGGGATCTCCTCCCACCAGCCAAAGACTCCCACACTTGCTCCGATTGACAATGGAACCAGAAGCCCTGGAGTAGCCCTCCACCTCAGACATCACTGCCCGCACCTCCTCTTCTGAGGAGACAAAAACAGAGACATCATCAGCATAGGCCACTACCTTCAGGGCGGCCTCCCATTCGCCTGCCTGGTCCATCCTCACCCCTGCTATTGGTCCACGATCCACCCTCCTTATGAAGGGATCAATCGCAAACACATACAGCAGGGGACTGAGAGGACCACCCTGACGAACGCCAGAGCCCACCGCAAAGGCCTGTCCAATCCAACCGTTCACAAGTTGGAACTCTCCGCCCCTCTGTACAATGTCTTCAGCCAGTCCACGAACCTCCCTGGCAGACCATACTTCAGAAGAGCAGACCACAGGTACTCGTGATCAACCCGGTCAAAGGCTTTGGCCTGATCCAAGGACAGCAGATACCCCTTCCAGAGGCCAGCCCTACCCTGTTCCACAGCCTCCCAGACACCGAGAACAGCACTAAAAGTGCTATGGCCAGGACCACAGCAGTGCTGGGACTCCGAAAGGAGCCGTGGCGCAAACTTCACCAACCTGTTAAAGAGTACTTTAGCCAAAACCTTCCTGTCCACATTGAGAAGCGCTATGGGCCTCCAGTTCTCAATGTGCGATGGATCCTTTCCCCTAGAAAGAAGGATCAAAGCTGACCTCCTCATTAATCTCGGAAGAGTGCCCGAGGAGAGACACTCATTAAAAACCTGAGTCAATAAGGGGACCAAAAGGTCCTTAAAGGTCTTGTAGAACTCCGACATTAAGCCGTCCGGACCTGGTGATTTTTTGAGCTGGAGCCCGTCAATTGCCAGTCTAACTTCCTCTTCTTTGATCTCATCCACCAAGACATCGAGCGAGGGAGTCTACCCCTGACTCAGGAATGGCCTCAGCCAGGAAAGCCGACGTCTCATTTCGATCCAGCTCCTTCCTCCCCAAGAGATGTGAGTAAAAGGATCTGATGACCTCCAAGATCCCTGACCTGGACCTGGTCAGGGATCCTGTACTGTCCCTCAGACCCGCCACTATCTTACTACTCACTGACATCTTGCAGTTTCTGTAAGGGTCGGGTGAGTGATACTTCCCAAAGTCCCTCTCAAAAACCAAAGATGTGTGCCTATTATACTGACATCTCTTGAGTAAGGCTTTCACCCTGGTGATGTCCTCACGGCCACCCCCAGTCGAGACAAGTTCCTCGAGTTTCCTCCTCAGGCCCCGATACAGGAGATCCCTGGTCAGGCTTCTGAGGTTAGAAAGCTGGCGGAAGAATCTCGCCACCCAATGTTTGAAGATCTCCCACCACTCTGACTTAGTGTTACCAAGGCCCAGTAGCGGTACCTGACTTTGAAAGAAATCCTCAAAGGACTGTCTTACAGCTGCTTTCTTCAGGAGTGACGAATTCAGCTTCGAAAAACCTCTTCCCATCCGAGGAGTCTCTGTAACATTCAGAGAAAACATAATCAGGCAGTCGTCGGAGAATTCAACCTCTACCACCAATAAAGGTGAAGAGACTGCCTCCTCCTTCAAATAAAACCTGTCTATTCTAGACCTACTCTGACTACCTCTGAAATAAGTGTAACCCGCGTGGCCCGTGGAGTTCCGGATGTGGACATCCACTAGGCGAGCCTCACTAACTATGCTATTCAAGGCGACGCTGTCGTAGGCCAACCGGTCTCTGGAACCTCCTCTGTCTTGGGGCCTCGAAACATTGTTGAAGTCCCCTCCAAAGACCACCTGTCGACTACAAAACAAAAAGGGTTTAATACTCATAAAGAGACACTTGCGGTCCCACTTAGTCTTGGGACCATATATGTTTATGAGCCGAAGCTCTTGTCCCCTTATGAACACATCCAAGATCAAGCACCTCCCCATTTCCAACTCAATAACCATTCGGCATACTACATCTGCGGTCTTGAAAAGGACCGCCACCCCCCTATACAGCTCAGCCACAAGAGACCAATAGGAAGGCCCGTGTACCCACTCCCTCTTAGCTTTTTTAAGGGACGCGAGATCGGCCAACCTGGTCTCCTGCAAAAACAAAATGTCGGCATCAAGCTGGCCAAGAAAATGAAAGGCCGTGAACCTAGCCGCATCAGACTTTATGCTGGCAACATTACTGGTCGCCAGCGTCAACGGGGTGAGTGCCCCCATCATGAGTGATCAGGTTGGACAGCGACCTTCTTCCCACCCCCTTACACTTTACATGAGCTCCATTTTCCTCCTCAGAGGACGATATAGCACGTTTCAGACACACCGACACATCCATACCTGCTGTTCCAGACACAACTTTAACGGGCACAACTGTTTCAGGCGCACCCTTGCCCTTGTCAGGAAGCCCTGGGTCGATCCCCCCCACCAGAGGCCCGGTTTCCCCAACCCCCGATGTTGAGGGCCTGGCACCCCCTTTAGCCCCTACATCCTTATCCGCAACCCCCAGCACCAGAGCCCCCTCCTCCCCCCATCCGAAGACAAGGGAGACTCGCTTAGGGCCTGGTACTGGTTGGAGAGCTCCACCGGAGGAAGGGAGGAAGAGCCTTCCTTTGGCACCAGGCCCCGGGTTGCCTTCTCCTTCGAGTTACCCTTCTTCCTCACCCTTTTCTTCTCCCTCTTCTTTTGCTGTTGCCACTCTTCATTCCCCCCCTCATCCACACCTTCGCTGGATGAGGATAAGGGAGAGGTGGCCCCATCCTCCCTGACCATCCTCCTGACCTCTTCGTCTATCTCACTGTCCGGGACCTCAGCTGCAAGCTCCCCCGAACTAGGGACCAGAGGCAGGGACATAACCCCCTGGTCCCTCTCCCCCACTCTCCTCAGACGTTGCTCTTTCCCTCCCGCCTCAGGGGGAGTTCAGCTCCTCACCGGTCCCTTACTTCCTACGCCACCGCTAGTCCCTTCACCGGCTGGTCTGGTCCTCTCCTCCTCCCTACCAGCACCTCCCGGATTCAGGCCAACATTGGCATAGGAGCACGGACAGCGACTAAACGGGTGTCCCAAGACACCACACAGGTTACACCGAATGTCCCTACAGGTTGCGGCCAGATGACCCACCCCTCCACACATTGCGCACTTCTCCACCTTTCACCCCGCGCTGAAGTGAGAGGGGCTGCCGCACCTGTGGCACAACTTTGGCTGCCCCTGGTAAAAGATCAGGATTCGGTCCCTTCCCAAGAATGTTGAAGTGGGAATGTGGGTAACCGAGTAACCCGAGACCTTCAGTTTTATCATAAAGGTCCAGGCCCCTGACCAGATGCCATGATTGTCCAGATTCTTTTTGGGAATCTGGACCACCTCCCCATACCTGCTCAGCCAGGTCATGATGTCCATCTCAGAAAGTGACTCGTTACTGGTGAGCACGGTCACTTTCTTCACTGAGTTTTGGCGAGAGATAGCCTGGACTATAAACCCTCGCCATTCAGGGCAAATCCAAGCCAACTCATACTGTGACCAGAAGAGCTCTAGGCCCTCCAATCTCACAAAGCTGACGTCGAAAAAAATGGCACCATAGGGATGAATCAGGGCATAGATGTCATCTGCCCTGAAGCCCATCCCCAGGAAAAGCTCCACCACCTTGTTCCTAGAGGGGCACGCTTCATGGCCTTCCCACCGGAGACGGACCACATTCCTATGGACACCACCCTGCCCTGCTGTCGACAGAGACCACGTAACGTTCTCTGCCCCTACCTCTCGGAAGTCGGACAGAACATGTCGGTCTATCCAGAGCGATAAATCTACCTCCCTACCCTCCACAGTAATGGACTGCTCTCCCCTCTTCAGGGCGTCCAGGAGACGCCATTGCAAGTAACCCTGCCCAGCGTCCCCTGACAAGGACCCTCCAATACCCGCGGCAGCGGCCGCCGCAAAGGTGCGGACATGTGAACCGCCCTCTAACGAGGCCGCCAACGAACCGGGATTCCTTGGCCTCACACTTGGCCCCTCATTCACACTCACACTCTGCCTCACAGCCTCACCTACCGCCCCTGCATCACTACCATCACCACCAGCCATACCACTCACCACTTCCATACCTGCATCCTCACCTACATCCTCACCTCCTTCATGTACCCCATTCATCCCCACCTCATGCACCCCATCCATGCCCGCCAGAACAGGTGGGGTACTAACCGCTTTACCCAAGGTCCCGGCATCACTGGGGGGTGGGTTTCAGGACACTCACCACATCCGCAGCATTGTCCTTACTCCCCTTATCCCCCTCTGCCACCTTGGACCCTCCAATATTCATGCGCTGGGTATCACAGGGGCCGGGATTTTACCAAACTCACAGGTGCAGACAACCCGGCCGGTTTACCCCCGGCAGCCTTGTCCCCAGCATGCGGCCCCTCAACCCTCTGGCCAGATATGGAAGCAGTGGCTCTCTCCTCCCCCACCATCCTCTGGACCTCAGCCAAGATCTCTGAAAAAGCTGCTCTGGCTCCACCGCCTCAACCCCCACCTCCCTCTGCCCGAGACCCAGAGGCCATGCGAGACAGAGACGGGAACTCCACCACACTGAATATGTCTGGCGCCACCGCCAGCGATGACCCTTTGCCATCCCTACTGTCCTCCGTAGGGATCGCCACATCATCACCATTCGCCTTACATTTGCCTTTACTCTCCCCAACGGACCTGCGCCGAGGACCAACTTCATGATCCAGGCGCCCTTGACCAGCGGGGGTTACACAGGAGACAGCAGCAGCATCAGTATCATCATTAAACACGTAACACATACTCACCATCTCCAGTGCCTTCTTCTTGCGCCCCTTCTTCTCCTTTCCGGGTCCCGGATCTTCGTCCCCGAAACAAAAATGCTGGAGGTTCACCGGGGACTCCAGCAACCGGATGGCCGCCATGAACCCCCCGGACCCCGAAGACGCCTCCATTACCTCCTCCTATGATGTGCTGGAGGCAGGCAGCGCCACCTGCTCAGGACACAGACCGGAAGATTTAGGAGGCTCCCCAGTAACGCTGGCAGGCTGCTCGACCGGGGTTACTGCCACCTCCTGGGACACTGTTCCTAGATCCGCCTCTGTCTTCCCTGCTGTTTTACCTGCTGTCTTCCCTGCTGCCTCCCTCCCAGCCGCAGGTTTCTTCTGGGCAACTCCAGGTGCTGCGGTGGGCAGGACGAGGGGCAGGGCACCGGCACAAGGCTTGCTGAGCCTTGTGGTACTATAAGCATTGCTAGCTGCTTTTACTTTCATGTCCCTCCTGCCTCCCTCCTTCCCTCCGCCCACAGACTGTACAGAGGCAGTGCCGAGAGTTGCGGTGGGCGGGACTAGAGGCGGACCGGCAGACTGGGAACTGCTGGGCTCTGCAGTTCCACTCGCTGCTCTCATGGTGGCTGCGCCGAGCACCGAGGTGGGCGGGGCAAGGGGCGGGCCAACAGACCGGGGACCCCTGGGCTCTGCAGTTCCATGTGTGTCTCTCATGGTGGCCGTGCCGAGCGCCGAGGTGGGCGGGGCAAAGGGCTGGTAGCCGGACCGGGGACCGCTGGGCTCTGCAGTTCCTCCTGCAGCTCTCACAGCTGCCACGCTGAGCTCCGAGGTGGGCGGGGCAAGGGGCGGAGCCCCGGACCGCGATCCCCCGGCCTTTGTGCCCGCACCCACACTATCCTCTGCTCTCACTAACAGCGCGCCTCTTCCACCACCCCCTCACCTTCTCCCCCTCCATGGCTGGGGTAACCCCTGTGGCAGCACCCAGCACTGTGGTGGGCGGGACAGGGGGCGGGACTCCAGACAAACATTCCTTTCCAGGCTCCTGGCTGCCATGCATAGTCCTGGGAGTGCCTTCACTGGCCGGCAGGCCCCCTTCATACGCCCCCCTTCCTTGCTGCGTGGTTAACCCCTCCTGGCCCGAGAACCGCCGATCATTAGAGAATTTCTCCAGAAAGGGACCCGCAGCCCTCTCTATTTCTGCCTGCCTCTGCTCCACCTCGGCAATCCTACCCTTGACCGTCTGGATTTGCGTGGCGATCGCCGGGCGCTTCCTCTGGGCTTCTGCATTATATAGTGCCTTGGCCAGCCGCAACTCCAGCAGGAATTTTGCCAGTGCCACCTTCCCCTTTTCGTGGCACCGCAACATCTCCACCACCTGCTGGGAAAAAGCCTCCGCTGACTCGTCCGGGCCCCTCTCGGCCCATGGGGCACTCCCTTTGCTTCCCTTGGGCTTGCAAGTCACCTTGTTAGCCAATGCCGGCATGCTCACCGTAGCCGCTTCACGCTGGGACAGCCTCCCAGACCTCCTCACAGAGTCCTCCGATGTATCCATATTCAGTCCTCCGACCCCACCCAGCCCAGACCGGGAGGGCCGGAGCCCGGGGATGCCCCCCGACACCCCTGCCTCTGTCCTTGGAAAAAGAAGAGGCAAGGGTCGGGCTTAGAAAAAAGTCCTAGTTGGAGCTTCCCAGGAGCTCCTTCACACAGCTCTCACTCAGCTAGGAACACAGGCCACACCTCCTCCACTTCCTACTACCATGGCTGCTGGCATGAGACTTGCCCTCCAATAGATCCTTGTAAAAGAATTTAAAGTGTACTCATTCAAATTAGAGAGACAATTTAAATTACAGAGCTTAGACCTGCCTCCACCGTAGGGGGGCTCGACCCACCAGCGGACAGGCACCAGTATTGGGAGAGGGGGGCTGGCCGTCAGGGTCCACCGCAGCTCTGGTACAAACCTGGCGACACCGAGGTCGCACGGGCAGGAACGGACTGGCCGTGTCGGCATCTCACTTTTTTGGTTTTAGAAGGGCATGACATGCCTATATCTGTGTCTCCCCCTCCTTTTACTCCTCCACCTCTTTCCATTTGCATGGCAATATTTACGTGTCACTTTTCCATGTGTTAGTTGTGTCTTCTGAGCAGCTTGTCAGCTTTTGGACATCTTTGAAGGTATTTTCTATGTGTTTCTATGTGTTTTTGTTTGCCTGCCATTGGTTTTAACGGTGTTCGACGAACAGTTCGACGAACAGTTCGGCGAACATACCGATGTTCGACGAACCGAACCGAACCCGAACACTACGGGGGTGGCTCAACACTACTCTCTTATTCCTGAGGTGGAGAGGTCTACAATAATGGGGCAGTACCAGAAGGCCTTTGCTGCAGAACTGTTAAAAAAGTTCCCATCTGAACACGCTAGCGGCAGAGGTCACAGTTCATTGACCAACCAAGGCGTACAAGCGAGAGAGAGGCAACTCCAATCCAGCAGAGGCAGGGGAACACTGTCAACGTTCTGGGACAGTTTTCTGAGACCCGCCCAGCTAACAGGCCCTGAGGCGCGGGGTACTCTCACAAGGAGTGGAAAGTTTCAAAAGATGGTGAGGGAGTACCTTGCCGACTGTAGCAGCATCCTCTGTGATTCCCCTGTGCCTTTTTAATAATTGGGTATCCAAGCTGGACACTTGGAATGAACTCGCTCTGTACGCCTTGGAGGTCCTGACCTGCCCTGCCGCTAGCGTGTTATCGGAGCGTGTTTTTAGTGCCGCTGGGGGAATTATAACTGATAAGTGCACTCGCCTGTCAACTGACAATGCTGACAAGCTGACCCTTATCAAAATGAACAAGGGCTGGATTGGGCCAGACTTCTCATCACCACCAAATGACAGCAGAGAAACATAAAGTCAAATCCACTGTGTTTTTTCAGGAGGTGTATTCACATGCACGGCTTCACACCCACACATGGGTATACACTTCCTCATTTCGGCTGTTTTATGTTCTTCTCCTTATCCTCAGCCTCCACCACCACTATACCACAAGAGTTCCTCCATCCTTATTTTTGTCAGCTTGCTTGGAAGGCATAAGCAAAGACTGTGGGAGACACACTCCCCAATAATGGGAATAATGTTTGTAATGTGCTGTACTGCATGGCTCTTGTAAGGGGCATTGCAAGTTCCTCCATCTTAATTTTTGGCAGCTTTTGCTTGGAAGGCATAAGCAAATACTATGGGAGACCCACTCCCCAATCATGGGAATAATGTTTGTAATATGCTGTACTGCATGGCTCTTGTAAGGGGCATTGCAAGTTCCTCCATCCTAAATTTTGGCAGCTTTTGCTTGGAAGGCATAAGCAAATACTATGGGAGACCCACTCCCCAATTATGGGAATAATGTTTGTAATATGCTGTACTGCATGGCTCTTGTAAGGGGCATTGCAAGTTCCTCCATCCTAAATTTTGGCAGCTTTTGCTTGGAAGGCATAAGCAAATACTATGGGAGACACACTCCCCAATAATGGGAATAATGTTTTTAAGATTCTGTACTGTATGGCTCTTGAAGGGGCATTAAAAGCGTCTTGTTAAGCTATTGCGTCGTCCACCACTTTTCCGAGGGGCATTAAAAGCGTCTTGTTAAGCTACTGCATCCTCCACCACTTTTACTAGGGTTCACTAAAAGTGTCTTGTTAAGCTACTGTAACCTCCACCACTTTTCTGAGGGGCATTAAAAGAGTCTTGTTAAGCTACTGGGACCTCCACGTCTCTTCTGAGTCGCATTAAAAGCATCTTGTTAAGCTACTGGGACCTCCACCACTTTACAGAGGGGCATTAAAAGCGTCTTGTTAAGCTACTGGGACCTCCACCACTCTTCCGAGGGGCATTAAATCCGTCTTGTTAAGCTTCTGTGACCTCCACGTCTCTTCCAAGGGGCATTCAAACCATCTTGTTAAGCTACTGTGACCTCCACTTCTCTTCAAAGGTGTATTAAAAGCGTCTTCTTAAGCCACTCTGAACTCCACAGCTCTTCCAAGGGGCATTGAGATGTTGTTTTTAATTACCTCTAACCTCCACGACTCTTCCAAAGGGCATTGTATTTCCTCCTAATTTTAGTCAGCTTTTGCTTTTCAATGAAAAGGCGAAAACTAAGGGAGACCCACTCCCCACTAATGGGTAGAAGGTTTTTAGTACGCTGTAATCCACGTCTGTTTCAAGGGGCATTGCAGTTCCTCATAATTTTTGAAATGCCTTCCATTCACTGCTTAGGCCAACAGTGTACAGGAGACTCAGTTGCTATAAATGGAAAAAACGGTTTAGTTAAGGCCCTCTAACCTCCATGTCATTTCCAAGGGGCGTTGGAGTGCCTCAAAAATTTTTGTAGTCATTCCACTAACTATAACTGTGTAGCCGAACCGCTCATTTTGTTACAGAAACATATCCTGCAAGACATATGTGGTTGACTGGCCTGATATTGATGTGAATGGTCCCTGTTCCTCCTGCTCTTTCTCCTTTGCCACCACCTCATCCATCATTTATCACCTGAAGCTTTGTTTTAACGGGAGTCATAGAACTGGGATAGTAGCAGGAAAACATCCAGCAATCCTCGGAGGAGGTAGGATATGCGCCAAAACGCTGACCACCTCAGGCCTAGCCGCTACTACATACATGCGCGTGCATTCCATTCTTGCATTCTCCTGTTCCAAGGAGAAATAGGGGCGGCTGGGGACCGTTTATGGACTCCCGGCTGCCCCCAGGCGGCTGGGGACCGTGTTTTGACACCCGGCTGCGGGGTAGCTGGGGACCGAGTATGGACACCCGGCTGCCCCCTGGTGGCTGGGGACTAAGTGTGGACACCCGGCCGCCAGGCGGCTGGGGACTGAGTATTGATACCAGGCCGCCAACGCAGCTATGACGTGGTGGCCAGATTCCGCCTCCACATGCCTAAAAGGCCCAATTTCAAGTGCAAGCAAGCAAGCAGTATGGTATTGCAGCCTGGGGGTGGGTGGGTGGAAGGCTGCATACTTGCGCTTGCATTGCAAGGAATCGGGGAGGTACAATTGAACACTGCCCTGGGACATGAACTTGCATGGGGATAGTTGCAAGTCTGCATCTTCTGATGCGGCAAGGATGACTTCTGATGGGCACACTTTTAGGCAGTGACCTGGGTGTCAGAGATGCTTCCAATGGTCTTCCCCATGCTGTTCCCATGTCTTTTCAGCACTGTATGCATGTGTCACACAGCACATGGCCTGATAAGGTTGTAAAATGTTAAAATGTCATTTCCCGGTGAATGCATTTGTCACAGTTGAAAGCAATACAAAAGTGCAAAAACGCATAAAAAATGCTACTTGTTAACATAGTCCAAGGTGTGGAGGAGTATTTTTTTTTTTTGGTTATTTATTTTACCTTATACACAAGTCTTTACCCTGGAAAGGAACTTCCTTAACATATTTCACAGGAAAGCAGTTTCAGTTTCATTTTTGAATGTTTTATTGTGAGCCCTTAAAAGTGGCTTAATACCTCTGACCATGTTGTTGACAGCAGAGACCTGGGGGTCAGAAATGCTTCCTGGGGCGATCCCCATGCTGTCCCCATGTCATTTGAGCATTGTCACTATCGTTTTGGGCACTTGTTAGGGTTTTAAAAGACTGCCGGGGGTGCCGCCGCAACAATGCTCGGGTCTCCCATAGACTAACATAGGGCTCGTTGCTCAAGTCGAGCACCCGAGTATCACGGAGAGCTCGGCCCAAGCTTCGAGCACCCGAGCATTTTAGTGCTCGCTTAACACTAGTAAGGAATGGTGTTGAGCGAGCACTAAAATGCTGCGTTGGCGGCCTGGTATCCATACTCAGTCCCCAGCCGCCCGGCGGCCGGGTGTCCACACACGGTCCCCAGCCGCCTGAGGGCAGCCGGGTGTCCATAAACGGTCCCCAGCCGCACCTATTTCTCCTTGGAAAATCCCCACACACACTTTTCTTAGCCCTGCCTGCTTTAGGGAAGCATTGGACGAGCCCACAAGAGAACCAGACTCCTCCGGTGGGCCCTGGTTTCTCCATCAGGGGAGTTGAGAGTGCCAAGGTGAGGAGCATGATGATGATGATAGAAGTTAGCGTCTGCTTTGTTTTCTTGGAATGCAAGCGCATGTATGTAGTAGCGGATGGGCCTGAGGTGGTCAACGTTTTGGTGCATATCCTACCTTCTCCTCGGAAAAGTGGTGGAGGTCCCAGTAGCTTAACAAGACGCTTTTAATGCCCCTCAGAAGAGACATGGAGGTCCCAGTAGCTTAGCAAGATGCTTTTAATGCCCCTCAGAAGAGACATGGAGGTCCCAGTAGTTTAACAAGACACTTTTAATGCCCCTCGGAAAAGTGGTGGAGGTCCCAGTAGCTTAACAAGACGCATTTAATGCCCCTCAGAAGAGACGTGGAGGTCCCAGTAGCTTAACAAGACGCTTTTAATGCCCCTCGGAAAAGTGGTGGAGGTCCCAGTAGCTTAACAAGACGCTTTTAATGCTCCTCAGAAGAGACGTGGAGGTCCCAGTAGCTTAACAAGACGCTTTTAATGTCCCTCAGAAGAGACATGGAGGTCCCACTAGCATAGCAAGATGCTTTTAATGCCCCTCTGAAGAGACATGGAGGTCCCAGTAGCTTAACAAGACGCTTTTAATGCCCCTCGGAAAAGTGGTGGAGGTCCCAGTAGCTTAACAAGACGCTTTTAATGCCCCTCAGAAGAGACGTGGAGGTCCCATTAGCTTAACAAGACGGTTTTAATACCCCTCAGAAGAGACGTGGAGGTCGCAGTAGCTTAACAAGACACTTTTAATGCCCCTCGGAAAAGTGGTGGAGGTACCAGTAGCTTAACAAGATGCTTTTAATGCACCTCAGAAGAGACGTGGAGTTCCCAGTAGCTTAACAAGACGCTTTTAATGCCCCTCGGAAAAGTGGTGGAGGTCACAGTAGCTTAACAAGACGCTTTTAATGCCCCTCGGAAAAGTGCTGGAGGTCACAGTAGCTTAACAAGAAGCTTTTAATGCCCCTCGGAAAAGTGGTGGAGGTCACAGTAGCTTAACAAGACGCTTATAATGCCCCTTACAAGAGCCATACAGTACAGCATCTTAAAAACATTATTCCCATTACTGAGGAGTGTGTCTCCCATAGTATTTGCTTATGCCTTCTAAGCAAAAGCTGCCAAAAATTAGGATGGAGGAACTTGCAATGCCCATTACAAGAGCCATGCACTACAGCATATTACAAACATTATTCCCATGATTGGGGAGTGGGTCTCCCATAGTATTTGCTTATGCCTTCCAAGCAAAAGCTGCCAAAAATTAGGATGGAGAAACTTGCAATGCCCCTTACAAGAGCCATGCAGTACAGCATATTACAAACATTATTCCCATGATTGGGTAGTGGGTCTCCCATAGTGTTTGCTTATGCCTTCCAAGCAAAAGCTGCCAAAAATTAGATTAGGATGGAGCAACTTGCAATGCCCCTTACAAGAGCCATGCAGTGCATCATATTACAAACATTATTCCCATGATTGGGGAGTGGGTCTCCCATAGTATTTGCTTATGCCTTCAAAGCAAAAGCTGCCAAAAAATTAGGATGGAGGAACTTGCAATGCCCCTTATAAGAGCCATGCAGTACAGCATATTACAAACATTATTCCCATTATTGGGGTGTGGGTCTCCCAAAGTCTTTGCTTATGCCTTCAAAGCAAAAGCTGCCAAAAATTAGGATGGAGGAACTTGCAATGCCCGTTACAAGAGCCATGCAGTGCATCATATTACAAACATTATTCCCATGATTGGGTATTGGGTCTCCCATAGTATTTGCTTATGCCTTCCAAGCAAAAGCTGCCAAAAATTAGGATGGAGGAACTTGCAATGCCCATTACAAGAGCCATGCACTACAGCATATTACAAACATTATTCCCATGATTGGGGAGTGGTTCTCCCATAGTATTTGCTTATGCCTTCCAAGCAAAAGCTGCAAAAAATTAGGATGGAGGAACTTGCAATGCCCCTTACAAGAGCCATGCAGTACAGCATATTACAAACATTATTCCCATGATTGGGTAGTGGGTCTCCCATAGTGTTTGCTTATGCCTTCCAAGCAAAAGCTGCCAAAAATTAGATTAGGATGGAGGAACTTGCAATGCCCCTTACAAGAGCCATGCAGTGCATCATATTACAAACATTATTCCAATGATTGGGGAGTGGGTCTCCCATAGTATTTGCTTATGCCTTCAAAGCAAAAGCTGCCAAAAAATTAGGATGGAGGAACTTGCAATTAGTGTTGAGCCACCCCCGTAGTGTTCGAGTTCGGTTCGGTTCGTCGAACACCCGTGTGTTCGCCGAACTGTTCGTCGAACTGTTCGTCGAACACCTTCGAACACCGTTAAAACCAATGGCAGGCAAACAAAAACACATAGAAACACATAGAAAACACCTTCAAAGGTGTCCAAAAGCTGACAAACTGCTCAGAAGACACAACTAACACATGGAAAAGTGACAAGTACATATAGTCATGCGAAAAGAAAAGAGGTGGAGGAGTAAAAGGAGGGGGAGACACAGATATAGGCATGTCATGCCCTTCTAAAATCCAAAAAGTGAGAAGCCGAGACGGCCAGTCCGCTCCTGCCCGTGCCACCTCCGTGTCGCCGGGTTTGTGCCAGAGCCGCGGTGAACCCTGACGGCCAGCCCCCCTCTCCCAATACTGGTGCCTGTCCGCTGGTGGGTCGAGAGAGCCCCCCTGTGGTGGAGGCAGCTCTAAGCTTTTTAATTTAAATTGTCCCTCTAATTTGAATGAATACACTTTAAATCCATTTACAAGGATCTATTGGAGGGCAAGTCTCATGCCAGCAGCCGCGTAATTCCAGCTCCAGTAGCGTCCACTAAAGCTGCTGCAGTTAAAAAGCTTTTATAAGGATCGAGCTCGGCTGTCCACCGCAAGGCATCCTAGTGCCAGTCCCAGCCCCTATGCCTTGGGGTGCCTCCTGATGCTCTTCACTAAGTATCCCGTGGTCCCGAAGCATTTCCTTTGAAAAAATTAAGTGTCCAAACTACAGGTGGTGTAGCTTGCTTAACAGCCGGGATAATCCGCTGACTAGCAGACACTGCTACTAGGCACAAAGTATTTCCTGGGCTAGATGCAGTTAAAAATTTGTAAGTAGATACTCTCGTTGGATGCTGAGAAAGCATTCCATAGAGTCTCCTGGCACGCCATATATGATTCTCTTAAAAAGCTTGGGGTAGGGGTCTAGGGGACCCTTTTATAGCCAAAATCACGGCCCTGTATCACAATACGTCACCTAGGCTGAAGATAAATGGAACTGTAGCACCGAGGGCTCGGTTGCTACAGACGTATTGCACCTCACCCAGAGGTGTGATATCTCACTCTCAGATAAGGATGGAGTGTGGATCAGGACCCGACACCTGCATGCATTACACCACATTGCCGTGGGGCAGGGCGACCAATATGCCCCTGAGATGGGCACGACAGTCCCTGTCCCTGGCTGGAGTGGGGGGAGGGAACACTGAGGAAGGGGAACCCTGCAGTGCAGGAGCAGGGAGGAAGCAGTTCCTGGGTGCATTGAGAAGGGAGTATAAAAGGTGGGCACCATCTTAGTTCAGTGCAGAGAAGTCTGAGCAGAAGTGGCAGGGAGCAGGGGCTCTGCATGAGCTCTGCTCCGGAGGCGGGCCTAGTAACAGAGGCCCAGGCCTGCAAGAGGGAGAAGGAAGGAAGAGGAGCGGAGAAGGCTCCAGGAACGAGGAATGAAGGGATCCCAGGGGTGCGGACGGGCGAGTCGCCACCGCACGCCCGAATCCACCTGCGTGGAGGGGTCAGGCCAAAGGGGGAGACCGGTCCCCGAACTAGTGGAGGCAGGAAACGACCCTCAGCTAGAAACCGGAGGCTCTGACATTTTATGTGGCGCAGCCCCTTGCTCCACCCGCTAGGAAGGCACCACATAGGGTCAGGGAAACTGGCGCCAAGTTTACCAAGAGGAGGCCCGAGGCAGCCGGACAGAAGTGTTGGTAAGAAAGGCCAGACAAAGGACACACAAAGGGGGTCCTGTGAAGCGCTCCAAAGTTATCTGGGAGTTGTCTGAGCCCCTCACCTGGTGAGCACAGTACGACGTGGGCAGCCGTTACCTGCAGACGTGGTCTGGATAATAAGAACTGTGAGTAAAGGCCCTGAACTGCATCACTGACTCCGTGTCGTTACTGCTGCTGCCCTGCACCATCACCCCCATCCTCCGCATACACTGCCCTGAGGCTATACTCCTCCCGTGGGGAGTTATGCTACGCTCTGCTGCACCCACAACACCAGCCTTAGCGGTCTGCCCTGTAGCGGCGGTTCACTCTGACCGCAATCCACGGGTGGCGTAGTCGGACATTTAAACATCAAAACCACATAAATAGTTCCGCCACTGGTTTGACCGCCCTGAGCCACGGAACCGGATCGCCGCCACGAAGACTACAACCACCAGCATCCACCAAAAAGGGTCCGGCTCCGGGTGTCCCAAGGCCCAGGGGGTGCGTCAGAACATTTTCATCACCTTTCACAATCACCAATGGGACAAGGCAGGGATGTCCTCTGTCCCCTCTCTTATACATCCTAGTGACGGAGCACCTGCTCTCATCAATTCGCCATAACCCCAATATTAGGTGGATTGAGGTGGGAGGCACCGAGTACAAGTGCTCTCTATTTGCTGATGATGTCCTAGTATATATCACTCAATCACATATATCCATCCCTGCTGTTATGGCTGAAATAGATCACTTTGTTACATGGTAAAATTTTAAAATCAATGCAGCGAAGTCTGAGGCCCTCGATGTCTCCCTCCCTAAATCCATATAGGATTCCATCCAGTCCAACTTTCCCTTTGCCTGGCCCTCACAGGGTATCAAATACTTAGGAATTCCTATTCATAGAGACCTCTCCCATCTATGTTATCTTAATTTTGGGCCCTTTATTGAACAATTCCATACAGACCACGGTTGGCAAGTTAGAACTGTAAGATTCACTACGTGAACCACTGGTGTTTTGTGGAAAAGCACATGTACACCGCGTTCCAAATTATTATGCAAAAAGTGTTTAGGAGTGATAAGGGAAGAATTTGTTTGTTTGTCAGTTAAACTCATTGATGGTGATGTGTGTCAGGGCTCTTTATATCACTGTAAGCAATTGCAGACACCTGTGCTAATTAGTTTGGCAGGTGTGTCCAATGAAAGGCAAGACTACTTAAGAAGGCTCTCTCACATTATTAAGCAGCCTACATTTTCTGCCAAAATGGGAAAGAAAAAGGATGTGTCGGCTGCTGAGAAGCAACAAATTGTGGAGTGTTTAGGTCAAGGCATGACTACAATCAACATTGTGCGATGATCAGGATGAAGTGTCTTGGCAATCAAGAAGTATGTAGCTGATTCACAGTACACACGTGTGCGTGCTGATAAGGGCAAATTGAGGACTCTTTCCTACAGGCAATTACGTCAGGTTGAAAGAGCAGCGGCAAAAAAGCCTTGTCATAGCAGCAGACAAGTTTTTGAAGCTGCTTGTGCCTCCAACGTCCCCCGAACAACAAGATGCAGGGTCCTTCAGAGGTTTGCAGCTGTGCATACGTCATCCTGTCGACCTCCTCTATCCACTTCACACAAGCAGAAACGGCTCCAGTGGGCCAAACATTACATGAAGACTGATTTCAAAACTGTTTTGTTCACGGATGAGTGCCGTGCAGCGCTCGATGGTCCAGATGAATGGAGTGGAGGATGGCTGGTTGATGGACACCCCACGCAAACACGGCTACAGCGCCAACAAGGAGGAGGTGGAGTAATGTTTTGGGCTGGAATCATGGGGAGAGAGATTGTCGGCCCCTTTAGGATCCCTGAAGGCGCTAAAGATGAACTCCATAATGTATGTGGATTTTCTCAAACAGCACTTCCTGCCATGGTTCAAGAAGAAGAACCGTGTATTTCACAGCAAGATCATTTTTCTGCATGATAATGCACCATCTCATGCTGCACATAAAACATCTGCATCTCTGGCTGATATGGGCATAAAAGGGGACAAACTTATGGTGTGACCCCCATGCTCCCCTGACCTCTACCCCATTCAGAACCTTTGGAGCATCATTAAAAGGAGTGTCTATGATGGCGGGAGGCAGTTCACATCTAAGCAACAGCTCTGGGAGGGTATTCTGTCCTCATGCAAAACAATTGAAGCAGAAACCATCCAAAACCTGACAAATTCAATGGACGAGAGAGTTCAGAAGCTCCTTTCGAACAAGGGGTCCTATGTGAAAATGTAACATCACCTAGAATAAAGTTTTGAGTTGAAAACTGTTTGATTTCAGTTTCTAACAACCTGCTAATGCTTATAATTTCAAAAATGACCATTTTTTTGGTCTTTATTAAAATGAAAAGGTTGATCGAAAAGTTTGGGGGATCTAAGAGTGTGGCAACCCAGTAGTCATGATTACTTCGAATTCTGACAATATGAGGGTCATGCTGCAGGTAGTGCAGCAAGAAGGCACTTATGTGTCTTGCGCATCTCGGAGCCCCAAAATTATTTTCCAGGCTAGATGCAGCTAAAAATTATTTTTAATTTTAAATCTGGTGAAGCTTATTATAGATGGCCTAATAGGATCAGTGCTGCACACTGCTACAAAGCCCAAATTATTTTCCAGTCAAGATACAGATAAACATGATTAGTAATTTGAAAGCTTAAAACGGTTGGTAGGGTGATTTTAACCAATCATCAAGCTTTTACTCTCCCCAGGATGACACAGGGGTAGAAAAGTCGTTTCGGATCCATGATTTGTTCATCTTTATGAACGTGAGTCTGTCTACATTATCAGTGGAGAGCCGCGTGCGCTTATCTGTCAGCACACCACCAGCAGCGCTGAACACACGTTCAGACAGAACGCTGGCTGCGGGGCATGACAAGATCTCCAAGGCGTAAGTGGCTAGCTCCGGCCATTTATCCAGATTGGAAGCCCAAAAAGAGCAAGGGTCCAGTGACACAGTCGTGGCTTCAATGTTTACTTGGAGATACTCCTGTACCATCGTCTCTAGGCGTTGACTATGTGTCAGACTTCTTGTCTCCTGTGGCCTTGCAAAGGATGGGCTAAAAAAGTGGTGAAATGATTCCGCAAAATTGATGTTACCAGCAGATACTGTGGTTCTGTTACGGTTTGAGTGCTGAACACTTGACGGTCCCACGGTTGGCAAGTTGGAACTGTGAGATTCACTACGTGCACCACTGGTGTTTTGTGGAAAAGCACATGTAAGATTCTGCAACAGTCTCTGCTGATACTCCTGCATGCGTGCATCCCTTTCTATGGCAGGAATAATTTCTGCAAATTTACTTTTGTACCGGGGATCTAACAGTGTGGCAACCCAGTAGTCAGGATTATTTCTAATTCTCACAATTCGAGGGTCATGTTGCAGGTAGTGCAGCAAGAAGGCACTCATGTGTGTTGCGCATCCAGGAGCACCAAGTCCCTGTTGTGTTGGTGGCGAGGTAACAATCATGCTTCCTTCCTCTGTCCTCTCCCCCCAACCTCGCACAACAGAAATGTGATCAAGGTCTCCCTCATCTGATGAGTCTTCCATCAGTTCGTCCTCCACTTCTTCCTGGGCTCCTGCACCTTCCTCACTAGTTTGGCTGCTACCATGCGCCCTGGTAAAATCATCTCCCCCACCCTCACATGCCTGCCGCCCTGGTGCTGCCGACCGTCTGGACCTTGCAGATGTTAGCCCTTCCGCATACAACTCCTCCTCCTCTACTTCCTCCACCTCCTCTTGTGCCACCACCTGACTCCGAATTCTGTTTAACATGTGCTCCAGCATGTAAATCACCGGAATAGTCATGCTGATAATGGCATCGTCAGCACTAAACATCTTCGTCGCCATTTCAAAACTGTGCAGAAGGGTGCATAGGTCCCTGATCTGAGACCACTCCTCCAGCGTGATTTGCCCCACCTCTGAATCTCGTTGGCCCAGGCTATACGTCAGAACGTATTGCACCAGGGCTTGTCGGTGCTGCCACAGTCGCTGCAACATGTGCAGAGTTGAATTCCAACGGGTAGGCACATCGCATTTTAGCCGGTGAAGTGGCAGGCCCAACGACTTCTGTAGAGATGTAAGTCGCTGAGCTGCGGGATGCGAACGGCGGAAGTGAGCACACAGCGACCGTGCCCTCTGCAGAAGGCCATCTAGTCTGGGATAGTGGGCTAAAAATTGCTGGACAACCAGGTTCAACACGTGAGCCATACAAGGCACGTGTGTGACATTGCCCCGGCGAAGGGCCGCACACAGGTTTGCAGCATTGTCGCACACGGCCTTCCCTGGTTTCAGGTCCAGTGGAGACAACCATTCATGAAATTGGTTCTCCAGAGCTGACCACAACTCCTCAGCTGTGTGACTCACATTTCCCAGACATTTCAATGTAAAAACCGCCTGATGACGTTGAGCCCTACTGCCAGCATAGTAAGGAGGTGTGCAGGATCCCTTCTGCGCAGTTAGAAAGCTTGGGGCATGACCAAACAGGCTTTGGGTGCAGGTGGAAGACCGAGAGGAGGTTGAGGAGGCAGAAGCAGTGGAGGAAAAATGACATAAAGAGGATTGACGCACAACTCGTGGGGACGGCAAGACTTGGACAGCAGCCCCTTGTCCTGCTGTCACCATAGTTACCCAGTGCCCAGTCAGCGACATGTAACGCCCCTGTCCATGCCTACTCGTCCAAGTGTCTGTGGTGAAATGCACCCTGTCACACACAGAGTTTCTCAAAGAAGCGGTGATGTTGTGTGCGACATGCTGGTGGAGCGCAGGCACACCTTTCTTTGAGAAGTAGTGCCGACTGGGCATCTGGTACTGGGGCACTGCGACGGACATAAGGTCTCGAAAATCCTCTGTGTCCACCAGGCGGAAAGGCAGCATTTCTGTAGCCAAGAGCTTGCAGATGGTGAAATTCAACCTCTTAGCTTTCTCATGGCTAGGAGGATATGGTCTTTTACTTGTCCACATCTGAGGGACCGAGGGCTGGCTATTGTGCTTAGACGGGGTTGATAAGGGTGTCCCCGGCAAACTTCCGGTCTGTGAGGAAGATGCAGGCGGACATGTTAGGTTGCCTTGATCCAAAGGTGGTGCTATCGATGTCGGACAGCGCTCAAGACCAGCTGGTGTTACCACCTCCAAAGAAAATGATGACCTGCCAATCACGCTGGCTGTTGCGGGTAAAGAGGTGGCAGGTCTGCGCCCCAAAACAGGTGTGACTGCTGTCCCCCCAGTCACAGAGGATGAAGAGGCCGCGGATGCACAAGATATGGCAGACGGTGGTTGGCCCGGCCGGCTAGACCGCATTGTAGCACACTGAGCTTCCCACTGCAACTTATGCTTCATGTCCATGTGCCGGTTCATGCATGAAGTACTCAAACTATGTATTTTTTGGCCTCTACTTAGCTTTTGCTGACAAATGTTACAGATAACACGAGTTGGGTCATCTTTATCGATCTGAAAAAATGCCCAGGCTATGCAAGGCTTAGCACCCATGCGACCTGAAGAGCCACCACGACTTGTGGTGAGAGGCAGAGTTGTGTTTGAGGATGCAGTTGTTGACGTGCTTCCAGTACTATGTCTCTGTCCAGGAAGGCGCAACCTGACCTCGTCATCACTAGCATCTTCCTCCACCTCCTCTGCTGACCTCATCTCTTGGCTGACTGTGGGTTGACAGTAAGTGGGATCTCCGACCTCATCATCATCACCCTGTGCGTTATCACACCCGTCGTCCTCAGAGCCAACCTGTTCCTGCCCTGACAAAAAACTAAAGTTGTCGCTCCAATCAGGTATTTGAGTCTTATCATCGTCTTCCTCATTGTCTCCACCAACAGGAGTTACAGTTTGGGAATGAGGGTCTACATTATGGTCAGAACCTTCTGCGTCTGGTCCTGGATCCGACTCATAAAGATTCTGGGCATCAGTGCAGATCATTTCCTCGTCTGGATTCACAGAAGCGCTGGAGTCGACCTCTGATTCCCAGGCTATAGTATGAGTAAACAGCTCTGCAGACTCAACCATCTGTTCTACCTCATACTCAGACGGGCAGCTGGAGATTTGGGAGCTGTGAGGAAGCAAGTGCGATTTGGGTGACACCTTTGAGGACTGGAGTATTTGTGATGTTGAAGTTGATGTGGAGGAGAGCCCACTTAAAGGAGCACTTGATATCCGTTGAAGCACCTGCTGTTTTTGTGCCTCATCTGGAATTTGTAGCGATTGGCGTGGCCGTAAGAAAGGGATCTTATCACATTGTCCGCTAAAAGAAGTAGACATTTTAGTTTGGCTGGAAGATGGTCTTTCTTCTGCACCTACCCCACGGACACAACCTTTTTTCCCCTTCCCAACACGCCTATTCCCCTTTCCACCAGCAGCAGGCCTTTTTCCACTCATTTTGGTGGTTAACTAATTCACAACTCTGGAGTTGTTTGCACAAAAAAACAATGGATGGTAACCGAGCAGAGCTGAGTGGCCAAACTGTGGTATTAGGCCAAAACTATTGGCTGGGTTAGATGCAGAAAAAAATTATTTTTAATTTGCAACCTGATGGAGGTCAGTATAGATGGACTAATAGACCAAGTCCCACACACCGCTAGAAGCCCAAATATTTTTTCAGAGCTAGATGCAGAAAAAAATTATTTTTAATTTGCAACCTGATGGAGGTCAGTATAGATGGACTAATAGACCAAGTCCCACACACCGCTAGAAGCCCAAATATTTTTTCAGAGCTAGATGCAGAAAAAAATTATATTCAATTTGCAACCTGCTGGACGTCAGTATAGAAGGACTAATAGAACAAGTCCCACACACTGCTAGAAGCCCAAATATTTTTTCAGAGCTAAATGAAGAAAAAAATTATTTTTAATTTGCAACCTGATGGAGGTCAGTATAGATGGACTAATAGACCAAGTCCCACACACTGCTAGAAGCCCAAATATTTTTTCAGAGCTAGATGCAGAAAAAAATTATTTTTAATTTGCAACCTGATGGAGGTCAGTATAGATGGACTAATAGACCAAGTCCCACACACCGCTAGAAGCCCAAATATTTTTTCAGAGCTAGATGCAGAAAAATTTTTTATTCAATTTGCAACCTGATGGAGGTCAGTATAGATGGACTAATAGACCAAGTCCCACACACTGCTAGAAGCCCAAATATTTTTTCAGAGCTAGATGCAGAAAAAAATTATTTTTAATTTGCAACCTGATGGAGGTCAGTATAGATGGACTAATAGACCAAGTCCCACACACCGCTAGAAGCCCAAATATTTTTTCAGAGCTAGATGCAGAAAAAAATTATATTCAATTTGCAACCTGCTGGACGTCAGTATAGAAGGACTAATAGAACAAGTCCCACACACTGCTAGAAGCCCAAATATTTTTTCAGAGCTAAATGAAGAAAAAAATTATTTTTAATTTGCAACCTGATGGAGGTCAGTATAGATGGACTAATAGACCATGTCCCACACACTGCTAGAAGCCCAAATATTTTTTCAGAGCTAGATGCAGAAAAAAATTATTTTTAATTTGCAACCTGATGGAGGTCAGTATAGATGGACTAATAGACCAAGTCCCACACACCGCTAGAAGCCCAAATATTTTTTCAGAGCTAGATGCAGAAATTTTTTTTATTCAATTTGCAACCTGATGGAGGTCAGTATAGATGGACTAATAGACCAAGTCCCACACACTGCTAGAAGCCCAAATATTTTTTCAGAGCTAGATGCAGAAAAAAATTATTTTTAATTTGCAACCTGATGGAGGTCAGTATAGATGGACTAATAGACCAAGTCCCACACACTGCTAGAAGCCCAAATATTTTTTCAGAGCTAGATGCAGAAAAAAATTATTTTTAATTTGCAACCTGATGAAGGTCAGTATAGATGGACTAATAGAACAAGTCCCACACGCTGCTAGAAGCCCAAATATTTTTTCAGAGATAAATGAAGAAAAAAATTATTTTTAATTTGCAACCTGATGGAGGTCAGTATAGATGGACTAATAGACCAAGTCCCACACACTGCTAGAAGCCCAAATTTTTTTTCAGAGCTAGATGCAGAAAAAAATTATTTTTAATTTGCAACCTGATGGAGGTCAGTATAGATGGACTAATAGACCAAGTCCCACACACTGCTAGAAGCCCAAATATTTTTTCAGAGCTAGATGCAGAAAAAAATTATTTTTAATTTGCAACCTGATGGAGGTCAGTATAGATGGACTAATAGACCAAGTCCCACACACCGCTAGAAGCCCAAATATTTTTTCAGAGCTAGATGCAGAAATTTTTTTTATTCAATTTGCAACCTGATGGAGGTCAGTATAGATGGACTAATAGACCAAGTCCCACACACTGCTAGAAGCCCAAATATTTTTTCAGAGCTAGATGCAGAAAAAAATTATGTTTAATTTGCAACCTGATGGAGGTCAGTATAGATGGACTAATAGAATGATGCTATGCCCAAAAGATTTTACTTCACTAGGTGCAGTAAAAAAATTGGTATTCTATACACAGGTGGTATATCTTGCAACACAGATAGGCTACTCCACTGACTAACACACTCTGCAATAGGCCAAAAAGGATTAGCTTTGCTAGATTCAGCCAAATGCTGTGAAAAAAACTTGCACAGCACTGGCACAGACCTGCCTGGCAAAAACTGATAGGAACTGATGTAACCTAGTCCTGAAAAGGACTCCAATTACAATTAGTCTTTACTCCCACAATCTATCTATTTAAGAGCACAGACCTGCCTGATAAAAGTCGTAGGAAATGCTGTAACCTAGTCCTTAAAAGGACTGCAATCACAACTATTCCCTACTCCCAAGCTATCTGTATATTTGTGCGAAAATTGGCTTGAAATTAACAAGGTATAGCGCACACAGCAACAGCGGTGCCGTCTAACACGCAGCTGCAGCAGTGAGAAAATGGTGGCGACGGGGAAAATGGCTTGGTCTTATAGGGCAAGGACATGTGACATACACTGCCAATCACACATGCCCTTGCTTGTGTGAAAAAAAGCACTTCGCTCCGTGTGTGCGCTGCTGATAGGCTGACAGATTGCACCTCCCCACTGCAAATGCGGGAAAGAGAAAAAAAAATGGAGATCTTCATTGTTCCTGCAGAGATCCATCCCCTGCCCCTCTCCCCGCCCCGCTGTACACTCAAACTGCGTATTAACATTAATTTTCATCATTACTGAGAAAAAATCCAGTTATGATTTTGGTGCACGAACAGTTATCGAACATAACCTCGAACAGCCGAATTTTTCTCAAATTGTTCGTGTTCGCCGACCGGCTCGAACACCGCCCAAAACAGCTCGAATTTGAGATTGGCGAACAGTTCGAGTAGAACAACGCTCATCTCTACTTGCAATGCCCCTTATAAGAGCCATGCAGTACAGCATATTACAAACATTATTCCCATTATTGGGGTGTGGGTCTCCCAAAGTCTTTGCTTATGCCTTCAAAGCAAAAGCTGCCAAAAATTAGGATGGAGGAACTTGCAATGCCCGTTACAAGAGCCATGCAGTGCATCATATTACAAACATTATTCCCATGATTGGTTATTGGGTCTCCCATAGTATTTGCTTATGCCTTCCAAGCAAAAGCTGCCAAAAATTAGGATGGAGGAACTTGCAATGCCCATTGCAAGAGCCATGCACTACAGCATATTACAAACATTATTCCCATGATTGGGTAGTGGGTCTCCCATAATGTTTGCTTATGCCTTCCAAGCAAAAGCTGCCAAAAATTAGATTAGGATGGAGGAACTTGCAATGCCCCTTACAAGAGCCATGCAGTGCATCATATTACAAACATTATTCCCATGATTGGGGAGTGGGTCTCCCATAGTATTTGCTTATGCCTTCAAAGCAAAAGCTGCCAAAAAATTAGGATGGAGGAACTTGCAATGCCCCTTACAAGAGCCATGCAGTACAGCATATTACAAACATTATTCCCATTATTGGGGTGTGGGTCTCCCAAAGTCTTTGCTTATGCCTTCAAAGCAAAAGCTGCCAAAAATTAGGATGGAGGAACTTGCAATGCCCGTTACAAGAGCCATGCAGTGCATCATATTACAAACATTATTCCCATGATTGGGTATTGGGTCTCCCATAGTATTTGCTTATGCCTTCCAAGCAAGAGCTGCCAAAAATTAGGATGGAGGAACTTGCAATGCCCCTTACAAGAGCCATACAATACAGCATATTGCAAACATTATTCCCATTATTGTGGAGTGGGTCTCCCATAGTCTTTCCTTATGCCTTCCAAGCAAAAGCTGCCAAAAATTAGGATGGAAGATCTTGCAATGCCCCTTACAAGAGCCATACAGTACAGCATCTTAAAAATATTATTCCCATTATTGGGGAGTTGGTCTCCCACAGTCTTTGCTTATGCCTTCCAAGCAAAAGCTGACAAAAATAAGGACGGAGGAACTTTCAATAATGGCAACACGGACCACGGTCACCCTGGTGGTATAGTGGTGGTGGAGGCTGAAGATAAGGAGAAGAACATAAAACAGCCAAAATGAGGAAGCGTATACACATGTGTGGGTGTGAAGCGGTGCATGTGAATACACCTCCCGAAATAACACAGTGGATTTGACTTTATGTTTCTCTGCTGTCATTTGGTGGTGATGAGAAGTCTGGCCCAATCCAGCCCTTGTTCATTTCGATAAGGGTCAGCTTGTCAGCTGACAGGAGAGTGCGCTTATCAGTTATAATTCCCCCAGCGACACTAAAAACACGCTCCGATAACACGCTAGTGGCAAGGCAGGCTAGGACCTCCTAGGCGTACAGAGCGAGTTCATTCCAAGTGTCCAGCTTGGATACCCAATAATTAAAAGGCACAGAGGAATCATGGAGGATGCTGGTACGGTCGGCAAGGTTCTACCTCACCATCTTTTGAAACTGTTCACTCCTTGTGAGAGTACCCAGCGCCTCAGGGCCTGTAATCTGGGCGGGTCTCAGAAAACTGTCCCAGAACGTTGACAGTGTTCCCCTGCCTCTGCTGGATTGGACTTGCCTCTCTCTCACTTGTACGCCTTGGTTTGTCAACGAACTGTGACCTCTGCCGCTAGCGTGTTCCCGTGGGAACTTTTTTAACTTTTTTAACTTTTTTTCGGCAGCAAGGGCCTTCTGGTACTGCCCCATTTTTGTGGACCTCTCCACCTCAGGAATAAGAGAGTGAAAGTTCTCCTTGTAGCGGGTGTCTAAAATTGTCACCAACCAGTAATGACTGTCACCCAACATTTTGACAACGCGAGGGTCACGGTTAAGGCAGCGTAACATAAAGTCAGCCATGCGTGCTAGACAGGTAACGGGCAAGACTTCCGTGTCCTCACCAAGATGATGAATGACCATGCTCTCCTCCTCCTCCTCCTCCCCCCTGTCCTCTGGCCACCCTCGCTGAACCGACGGTATGACATTTGTACAGGTACTACCGTCTACAGCGCATGATACAAGCTCCTGTTCTTCCTCCTCCTCCTCTCCACAATGCACGTTGGGATGAGATGAAGCTGGGCTGTGTGTAATCGACCGCTATGGCTTCTTGATCCATCTCATCATACTCTGGCTGCAATGCCTCCTCTTTAATTCTCTGCAGAGAGAGTTGCAAAAGACAGACAAGTGGAATGCTGACACTAATGATGGCGTCATTGCCACTCACCATCTGGGTGGACTCCTCAAAGTTTGTCAAGATGGTATAGATGTCAGACATCCAGGTCCACTCCTGAGGTCTTATGTGTGGAGTCTGACCTGACTATCGATGGCCTTATTGCAGCTGGTACTCCACAACTGCTCTCTTCTGCTCACAAATCCTTTGCAACATATGGAGGGTAGAGTTCCAACGTGTGGTGACAACACACACCAGTCGGTGTGTCGTAAGCTGCAAACGCTGCTGCAACACAGCAAGGGCGGCGGAAGCTGTAGCCGACTTGCATAAATGAGCTGACAGGCGGCGTACTTTGACGAGCAGATCTGGCAACTCGGGGTACGATTTAGGAAACCGCTGAACCACGAGGTTAATCACATGAGCCAGGCATGGTACGTGTGTGATCTCGCCTCGCCTCAGAGCCGCCACCAGGTTACGGCCATTGTCACACATGACCATGCCTGGATGTAGGTTCAGCGGTCTCAGCCACAGATCTGCCTGCTCTTTCACAGCTGTCCACAGCTCACAAGCAGTGTGAGGTTTCTCACCTAAGCTTATGAGTTTCAGCACAGCCTGTTGCCGCTTGGCGGAGGCAGTACTGCAGTGCTTCCAGCTTTTAACTGATGTGTTGATATCTGAGATGGAGGCTGAACATGAGGAGGAGGAGGATGATGCGCAGGAGCTGTACACTGTGGGGGCAACTCTGACTGACATAGGGCCCGCAATCCTCGGTGTGGGGAGGATGTGTTCAGTCCCATGGTCCGACTGGGTCCTGGCTTCCACTATGTTTACCCAGTGTGCCGTCAGTGAGATGTAACATCTCAATGCCGTCCCAGCGTGGGAGAATTCTCCTGCTCAAGCGGTGACGTCATTTGCCGTCACCGCATGCGCAGGAGAATTCTCCCACGCTGTCAGTGACGTCCATGAGGTGAGCTGAGTTCATTGGACATGAACTCGGCTCATCTGGATGCTGTCACAGCGAGACACTGAGGAGCTTCACTGAGGAGCTTCTCAGTGTGTGCGGCATGGCAAGCTGGATGGCAGCGTTCTGCTGCGATCCAACCTGTCATGTCAATGTAGCAGAGCTGAATCCGTCCTGGAAACCATGGAAAGGTAAGGATGAGGTTGCTTTATTATTTTACTTTTATTGCAGGAGATCGTTGGCTTCAGCCGGAATGGGCGATAGGGTAACTAGAGTTTAATTTAGAACATTAAAGAATTGTGTCTTTATTTCAATTAAAGGACTTTATTCTGGGTGTTTGTGTTTTTTCTTAACTTTCACTATGGATTTAGTAATGGGGGTGTCTTATAGACGCCTCTCCATTACTAATTTGGGCTTGATGTTAGCTGGCATTATAAGCTGACATCAACCCCAACCCTATTACCCCACTGCCACCGCTACAGGGCAGTGGGAAGAGCGAGGCTAAGTGCCAGAATTGGCACATCCTATGGATGCGCCATTTCTGGAGCAGCTGACTGCTGGTGTTTCTAGCCTGGGAGGGGGCCAATATTCATGGCATCCTTCCTGGGATATTAATATCAGCCCCCAGCTCTCTGCCTATCCTTCGCTAGATATTAAAATAGGGGGTCCCCACATCATTTTTTTTTTGGGTCCCCCATTTTAATAGCTAGTAAAGGCTAGGTATTCAGTTGGGGGCAGATAATAGTAGCCTGGGAAGCTCCATGGGTATTACCCCCTTCCCAGGCTTCAAACATCTGCCCCAGCCATCTGCTTAACCTCCGCTAGAGACTAAAATTACGGGGAACCTGTCACGCTGTCTCTGTATACTGGAGGTAGGGGGCCTAAGCTGACCCTAAGCTGGGGCCCTGACTAATCCCTCAACCTGGAGGTACTGTTAAAGGTACAGAGGTCCAGGCTGCCAGCGTAACCCCTACCTCCTGAGGATCCCTGCACCTAAGTAATCTAGTCCTGAGAAGGACCCCGATCACAACAAAAGGGGACAAGTAATAATATGCCCACACACAGTACTTAGACGAACGAGACAGTACAAGGGAAAAACCAAAACCACCTTGCATACAACAACTACACAACTACAACAGAGGGAACACCAACGGGAAAGGAGATAAATGATAAAGCGAGGAAGGGAAAAGACACTCCAAATACACTTAACTCTGAAACTCCAAACACCACGATCCGCTCTGTAAGTCTGAATGAAATGCTTTCACCGACACTTCCCAAACAGACCAGCAGGCATTTGAAGGAGTCTCACTACAGAAGTATTGATTGCAGCTGGGCGAGGCTGGACCTCGTCTAGCACAGAGAGAGAGAGAATTAACTCCCTCACTGCCGAAAAACACAAAGCACCAACAAGTCAGCTGCGAGAAGTCAGGCTGTGTACTCGTGACGATCTTTGTGGCGACACACCCGTGACAGTACCCCCCCTTCTACGAGGGGCCTCCGGACCCTCAGGGCCAGGTTTATCCGGGTGAGTCGTGTGGAAGGCCCGAACTAATCGGTCTGCGTTAATATCCGACGCAGGAACCCACATCCTCTCCTCAGGACCATACCCTTTCCAATGAACCAGGTACTGAAGGGACCGGCGATTAAAGCGTGAATCGATGACCCTCGATACCTGGAACTCCAAGTTACCATTGACCACCACTGGAGGGGGAGGTAAAGGTGACGGTACCACCGGCGCCACATACCTCTTAAGCAATGATCTGTGGAACACGTTGTGAATTTTAAACGTAGGGGGGAGGTCAAGACGGAATGCCTCCGGATTAATAATAGAACTGATTCTGTACGGCCCGATGAACCTGGGACCCAGTTTCCAGGAGGGAACCTTAAGTTTAATATTCCTGGTAGACAACCATACCCGATCGTTCACACTTAGGTCCGGACCAGACACTCTCCTCCTATCAGCCATACGTTTGTATCGGTTCCCCATAGTATTCAGATTCTTCAGCACCCCTCTCCATACTGAAGCGAGTGATGAGGAAAATCGTTCCTCCTCAGGAACCCCCGAAGAGCCCCCCCTACTGAAAGTACAAAACTGGGGGTGAAAACCATATGCCCCAAAAAACGGGGACTTACCAGTGGACTCGCTCCGCCTATTATTAAGAGCAAACTCTGCCAAAGGTAAGAAAGAAGCCCAGTCCTCCTGGTTCTCTGACACAAAACACCGGAGATATGTCTCCAAGCTCTGGTTCATACGTTCCGTCTGACCATTGGTCTGAGGATGAAAAGCCGATGAGAATGACAAATGCATCCCCCGCCGTGCACAAAACGCCTTCCAGAACTTGGACACAAACTGAGACCCCCGATCAGACACCACCTCGGAGGGTACACCGTGAAGCCTCACAATCTCCCCAATGAACACCTGCGCAAGAGTTTTAGCATTAGGGAGAGCCGGAAGAGCGATAAAATGTGCCATCTTGCTGAACCTGTCCACTACCACGAGTATGACCGTTTTACCCGAAGACGGAGGGAGGTCCGTAATAAAGTCCATAGACAGATGAGTCCAAGGACGCTCCGGGATCTTCAAAGGTAAGAGGGCCCCAGACGGACGGGTATGTGAGGTCTTAGAGCGCGCACAAACCCCACAGGACGCGACTAAAGTTACCACCTCCTTATGTAAGTTAGGCCACCAAAACCGACGCGAGAGGAGATCCACAGTTGAGTTATGGTGTGCCTCGATCACCTTTTGTCGCAACTGATCTGGAACAAACAGTCTCCCCGGAGGTCCAACAGGGGCGTCCCCCTGAGCCTCCAATACCTCCTCCTCCAGCTCAGAGCATACTGCCGAAACCACCACCCCCTCCTGAAGGATAGGAATCGGGTCGTCCGTATTCCCGGCCCCAGGGAAACTACGAGATAAGGCATCCGCCTTTACATTTTTTGACCCAGGACGATATGTAACGACAAAATTAAACCTGGTAAAAAACAATGACCACCTAGCTTGTCTGGGATTCAGACGTTTCGCGGACTCCAGATATAGCAGGTTCTTGTGATCGGTGATGACGGTGACCGGATGGACTGCCCCCTCCAAAAAATGGCGCCACTCCTCAAAAGCTAACTTAATGGCCAAGAGTTCCCTATTGCCGACATCGTAATTCCTCTCAGCGGACGACAATTTTTTAGAGAAAAAGGCGCACGGATGCCACTTACCAGGGGACGAACCCTGTGACAATACTGCTCCCACCCCTACCTCGGAAGCGTCTACCTCTACAATGAATGGCTGTGACGCATCAGGTTGAATGAGTATGGGTGCCGAGGCAAAACATTTTTTCAAGGAGGAGAATGCTTGACAAGCCTTGTCAGACCACCTAGAAAAATCCGTCCCCTTTTTAGTCATGTCTGTGAGAGGCTTAACCATGGACGAGAAATTACGAATGAACTTCCGGTAATAATTAGCAAACCCCAGGAAACGTTGTAGTGCCTTAAGATTCTCTGGCCGATCCCACTCAAGAACTGCCCGCACTTTCCCAGGGTCCATACGAAAACCGGACGCTGAAACCAGGAAGCCTAAAAACTGGAGTTCCTGTACGGCGAACACACACTTTTCCCATTTGGCATACAGTTTATTATCCCGCAAGATCTGTAACACCTGCCTAACGTGCTCCTGATGAGACACCAGATCCGGCGAGTAAATTAAGATATCATCCAGATATATGACAACAAACTGTCCCACCAGGCGGCAAAAAATGTCATTAACAAAGTGTTGGAACACCGCCGGGGCATTAGTCAGACCAAATGGCATGACAAGGTTCTCATAATGCCCCTCCGGAGTGTTAAACGCCGTCTTCCACTCATCCCCCTCCTTCATCCTAATCAGATTGTACGCCCCCCTGAGATCCAACTTAGAGAACCATTTGGCGCCCACGATCTGATTAAAGAGATCGGGAATAAGTGGGAGCGGATACGGATCTCGGACCGTAATCCGATTAAGTTCACGGAAATCCAGGCAAGGGCGTAGGCCTCCATCTTTCTTCTTAACAAAGAAGAACCCCGCAGCCACCGGTGAAGATGAAGGTCTAATATGCCCCTTAGCCAGACTTTCTGAAATATAATCCTTCATGGCCTGCCTCTCAGGACCAGAAAGGTTATACAACCTAGCTTTAGGTAACTTGGCCTCAGGGAGCAGTTTTAAAGAACAGTCATACTCGCGATGAGGAGGTAGTTCCTGACACCCTTTCTCCGAGAATACATCCTCAAAGTCCGCCAGAAATGGAGGTAAGACCCAAGGAGTAACCGCACCGATGACCGTGTTCATGCAGTTTTTATTACAGAATTTACTCCATTGGCTTATCTCTCTGGTTTGCCAATTAATAACCGGGTTATGCTTAGCTAACCAAGGAAGGCCCAACACTATAGGAGTGGGAAGACCCTCCAACACGTAGCAAGACAACAGTTCTTTATGTATCGCCCCCACTTGAAGTTTTACGTCATGCACAGCTTGCAAAAAACTTCCCTGACCGAGAGGCCTGGCATCGATCGAGAATATGGGGATGGGTTTAGCCAACTCACTCAATCGCATACCTAGAACCCGGGCAAACCGAGCATCAACCAGATTAGCCCCGGCCCCACTATCCAGAAGAACAGATATCCTCTCAGTTCTCGTACCCACCACCACCTCCGCCGGTACAAGAAACTGAGACGAACCTAGGGACGAAATACCTACTCCCAGATTGCCGTCCACCACACAACCTGGGATCAACAGTTTTCCGACGACTCTTCACTCTGCAAGGGACGGGATGGACACCCCCCAATAAAATGTCCCTTTCTCCCGCAGAAGAAACACCTTCCTGTCTTATGGCGCACCACCGGTCCCCTCCCCCGAAATGATGTCCCTCCTAATTGCATAGGCTCCTCTGGACTGACCAGGGGAACCACCATATGAGGGGACCTTGTAGGAGGTGGAGTCATCACAGGGGGTAGAGTTATCCCGCACCTCTCCCGAAGCCGTCTGTCAACGCGAATAGCAAGGGCCATAGCGGCTTCCAGTGACGCGGGAGAGTCATACTGTGCCAACACATGCTGTAATTTGTCGGATAAACCATGACAAAACTGGCTCCTAAGAGCCGGGTCATTCCACTGGGTGTCCGTGGCCCACCTACGGAACTCCGAACAGAATTCCTCCACCGGACGATCTCCCTGCTGGATCCTACGTAACTTAGACTCAGCAAGGGAGATCCGATCTGGGTCATCATATACGAGTCCCAGAGCAGCGAAAAACCTATCCACTGACTGGAGAGCCGGGGAGCCCGGGGGAAGAGAGAACGCCCAAGATTGTGGGTCCCCTTGTAGGAGTGAGATGACAATTCCCACCCTTTGTTCTTCACTCCCCGATGACCGAGGCCGCAGCCGAAAGTACAACTTGCATGCCTCCCGGAAAACAAAAAACTTGTCCCGCCCCCCAGTGAACCTGTCAGGGAGAGCTACTTTAGGTTCTGGTCCGGCTTGCTCCTGAGGATGCCAAACCTTGGACCTAACGTCCGCCAGCTCCATGGACAAACTCTGCAACTGCCGAGCTAGACCGGCTACTGGATCCATGGTAGCTGGAGAAAAACTAAGTGGGTCGGTGAAAATGTCACGCTGTCTCTGTATACTGGAGGTAGGGGGCCTAAGCTGACCCTAAGCTGGGGCCCTGACTAATCCCTCAACCTGGAGGTACTGTTAAAGGTACAGAGGTCCAGGCCGCCAGCGTAACCCCTACCTCCTGAGGATCCCTGCACCTAAGTAATCTAGTCCTGAGAAGGACCCCGATCACAACAAAAGGGGACAAGTAATAATATGCCCACACACACTACTTAGACGAACGAGACAGTACAAGGGAAAAACCAAAACCACCTTGCATACAACAACTACACAACTACAACAGAGGGAACACCAACGGGAAAGGAGATAAATGATAAAGCGAGGAAGGGAAAAGACACTCCAAATACACTTAACTCTGAAACTCCAAACACCACGATCCGCTCTGTAAGTCTGAATGAAATGCTTTCACCGACACTTCCCAAACAGACCAGCAGGCATTTGAAGGAGTCTCACTACAGAAGTATTGATTGCAGCTGGGCGAGGCTGGACCTCGTCTAGCACAGAGAGAGAGAGAATTAACTCCCTCACTGCCGAAAAACACAAAGCACCAACAAGTCAGCTGCGAGAAGTCAGGCTGTGTACTCGTGACGATCTTCGTGGCGACACACCCCTGACAGAACCCCACGCCAATTTTTTTTTTAATAAATCCTTTATTTTAACACTAAATGACAAGTACAGTAACCAACACTGTCACTGTACTTATTATATATGTGACTGACATGTTTCTATCTATCTAATCTATGTGTGATGTTCTATTCTTTCTGTTCTAAATTGTCGGGTACAGATGTATGTCACTGATGAATTGCCGGCCGGCTTTTTTAAAGAGACAAAAACACTATTATTTTTTTTCAATAAATCCTTTATTTTAACACAAAATAACAAGTACAGTAACCAACACTGTCACTGTACTTCTTATATATGTGACTGACATGTTTCTATCTATCTAATCTATGTGTGATGCTCTATTCTTTCTGTTCTAAATTGTCGGGTACCGGTGTATGCCGCTGATGAATTGCCGGCCGGCTTTTTTAAAGAGACAAAAACACTATTATTTTTTTTCAATAAATCCTTTATTTTAACACAAAATAACAAGTACAGTAACCAACACTGTCACTGTACTTCTTATATATGTGACTGACATGTTTCTATCTATCTAATCTATGTGTGATGCTCTATTCTTTCTGTTCTAAATTGTCGGGTACCGGTGTATGCCGTTGATGAATTGCCGGCTGGCTTTTTTAAAGAGAGGGGTGCATTAAAATCGGAGGGCACTAGTGTGTTTCAAGTGCCCTGCTATGTTTTTCATGCACCCTCCTATATATACCCTGCCTGCCTGTCTGCCCATATATTCTGCCTGCCTGACGTTTAATTGAGCACTGTTCCCATCGATTTGGTCAATTTTTGACCTTCTGCAGACCGCTGGGGGGAGCCGCCTGAAAAATGCTCAAGTTTCCCTTAGACTTACATTGGGCTCGTTGCTCGGGTCGAGCACCCGAGTATTCCAATGTGCTCGACCCGAGCAACGAGTACCCGAGCATTTTAGTGCTCGCTCATCACTACTAATCAGTCAATGATTCATCAATGAAATGATCACATGCCCCACGGGATCCAGAATACAAAGCAGAAACAATCTTTAATAAATTATCATAAAAAAACATTTTATTGCTCCACTGTAACTAAAATAAAAAATGAATTCTCTTTGAAAATAGTTTATATTTTTTTGCATACAGCTACTATGCAGATCTATGTATCTCTACAGTAACAGACTACAATTAAACACTTTGTAGTTGGATCTTTTTATTCTGTGCCTAGGATTTTTCTAACATAAACCAGCATTTCGTGTTTTTTCAAGATAGGGAACAGATGGAAGGGGACGTGACTACACAGAGTTTGTTTGTAGTCTGTAACCATGGATATGCTTAGGTCTTCACAGGAGCTGAATTGTTTTAGAAAGACATAGTTACTTTTAACCCAAAATAGTCCGACAAATGTCCACTGAATATGTCATGGACTGAAACAAGTATTACTGTACGGAGGCACCCATGGGTTCATTTTAAAGGGAGTTCATCACCCACCAAAATTCAATTTAAAGCACCACTCCAGTGTTTTTTATTGCAACCCTGGAGTGGTGATACTAATCTTAGTTCCATGCCCCTAGTCTCATCTTTACCAGCCTTCAAATTCATCAGTTATCAGCCGCCGCTTCAGTCGATCTCCAACAGTTTGTGACCTGCCAGATCGCTCCTGGGTTTGCTGGACGATCCGGAAGTAACAACTCAATGTATGTCCATGAGAGCCAGAAGGAGACCAGAACGAGGCTCTCAAAGACTTGTATCAAGAGCTTGTGACTAGAGATGAGCGTTGTTCTACTCGAACTGTTCGCCAATCTCAAATTCGAGCTGTTTTGGGCGGTGTTCGAGCCGTTCGGCGAACACGAACGATTTGAGAAAAATTCGGCTGTTCGAGGTTATGTTCGATAACTGTTCGTGCACCAAAATCATAACTGGATTTTTTCTCAGTAATGATGAAAATTAATGTTAATACGCAGTTTGAGTGTACAGCGGGGTGGGGGGAGGGGCAGGGGATGGATCTCTGCAGGAATAATGAAGATCTCCATTTTTTTTTCTCTTTCCCGCATTTACAGTGGGGAGGTGCAATCTGTCAGCCTATCAGCAGCGCACACACGGAGCGAAGTGCTTTTTTTCACACAAGCAAGGGCATGTGTCATTGGCAGTGTATGTCACATGTCCTTGCCCTATAAGACCAAGCCATTTTCCCCGTCGCCACCATTTTCTCACTGCTGCAGCTGCGTGTTAGACGGCACCGCTGTTGCTGTGTGCGCTATACCTTGTTAATTTCAAGCCAATTTTCGCACAAATCTACAGATAGCTTGGGAGTAGGGAATAGTTGTGATTGCAGTCCTTTTAAGGACTAGGTTACAACATTTCCTACGACTTTTATCAGGCAGGTCTGTGCTCTTAAATAGATAGGTTGTGGGAGTAAAGACTAATTGTAATTGGAGTCCTTTTCAGGACTAGGTTACATCAGTTCCTATCAGTTTTTGCCAGGCAGGTCTGTGCCAGTGCTGTGCAAGTTTTTTTCACAGCATTTGGCTGAATCTAGCAAAGCTAATCCTTTTTGGCCTATTGCAGAGTGTGTTAGTCAGTGGAGTAGCCTATCTGTGTTGCAAGATATACCACCTGTGTATAGAATACCAATTTTTTTACTGCACCTAGTGAAGTAAAATCTTTTGGGCATAGCATCATTCTATTAGTCCATCTATACTGACCTCCATCAGGTTGCAAATTGAATATAATTTTTTTCTGCATCTAGCTCTGAAAAAATATTTGGCCTTCTAGCAGTGTGTGGGACTTGCTTTATTAGTCCATCTATACTGACCTCCATCAAGTTGCAAATTAAAAATAATTTTTTTCTGCATCTACCTCTGAAAAAATATTTGGGCTTCTAGCTGTGTGTGGGACTTGTTCTATTACTCCATCTATACTGACATCCATCAGGTTGCAAATTGAATATAATTTTTTTCTGCATCTAGCTCTGAAAAAATATTGGGCTTCTAGCTGTGTGTGGGACTTGTTGTATTAGTCCATCTATACTGACCTCCATCAGGTTGCAAACTGAATATATTTTTTTCTGCATCTACCTCTGAAAAAATATTGGGCTTCTAGCTGTGTGTGGGACTTGTTCTATTAATCCATCTATACAGACCTCCATCAGGTTGCAAACTGAATATAATTTTTTTCTGCATATAGCTCTGAAAAAATATTTGGCCTTCTAGCAGTGTGTGGGACTTTCTCTATTAGTCCATCTATACTGACCTCCATCAGGTTGCAAATTGAATATAATTTTTTTCTGCATCTAGTTCTGAAAAAATATTGGGCTTCTAGCTGTGTGTGGGACTTGTTGTATTAGTCCATCTATACTGACCTCCATCAGGTTGCAAACTGAATATATTTTTTTCTGCATCTACCTCTGAAAAAATATTGGGCTTCTTGATGTGTGTGGGACTTGTTCTATTAATCCATCTATACAGACCTCCATCAGGTTGCAAACTGAATATAATTTTTTTCTGCATCTAGCTCTGAAAAAATATTGGGCTTCTAGCTGTGTGTGGGACTTGTTGTATTAGTCCATCTATACTGACCTCCATCAGGTTGCAAATTAAAAATAATTTTTATCTGCATCTACCTCTCAAAAAATATTTGGGCTTCTAGCTGTGTGTGGGACTTGTTCTATTACTCCATCTATACTGACCTCCATCAGGTTGCAAATTAAATATAATTTTTTTCTGCATCTAGCTCTGAAAAAATATTGGGCTTCTAGCTGTGTGTGGGACTTGTTCTATTAATCCATCTATACAGACCTCCATCAGGTTGCAAACTGAATATAATTTTTTTCTGCATCTACCTCTGAAAAAATATTTGGCCTTCTAGCAGTGTGTGGGACTTTCTCTATTAGTCCATCTATACTGACCTCCATAAGGTTGCAAACTGAAAATAATTTTTTTCTGCATCTAGCTCTGAAAAAATATTTGGCCTTCTAGCAGTGTGTGGGACTTTCTCTATTAGTCCATCTATACTGACCTCCATCAGGTTGCAAATTAAAAATAATTTTTATCTGCATCTAGCTCTGAAAAAATATTTGGGCTTCTAGCTCTGTGTGGGACTTGTTCTATTACTCCATCTATACTGACCTGCATCAGGTTGCAAATTGAATATAATTTTTTTCTGCATCTAGCTCTGAAAAAATATTGGGCTTCTAGCTGTGTGTGGGACTTGTTGTATTAGTCCATCTATACTGACCTCCATCAGGTTGCAAACTGAATATATTTTTTTCTGCATCTACCTCTGAAAAAATATTGGGCTTCTAGCTGTGTGTGGGACTTGTTCTATTAATCCATCTATACAGACCTCCATCAGGTTGCAAACTGAATATAATTTTTTTCTGCATCTAGCTCTGAAAAAATATTTGGCCTTCTAGCAGTGTGTGGGACTTTCTCTATTAGTCCATCTATACTGACCTCCATCAGGTTGCAAACTGAATATAATTTTTTTCTGCATCTAGCTCTGAAAAAATATTTGGCCTTCTAGCAGTGTGTGGGACTTTCTCTATTAGTTCATCTATACTGACCTCCATCAGGTTGCAAACTGAATATAATTTTTTTCTGCATCTAGCTCTGAAAAAATATTTGGGCTTCTAGCTGTGTGTGGGACTTGTTCTATTAGTCCATCTATACTGACCTCTATCAGGTTGCAAATTGAATATAATTTTTTTCTGCATCTAACCCAGCCAATAGTTTTGGCCTAATACCACAGTTTGGCCACTCAGCTCTGCTCGGTTCCCATCCATTGTTTTTTTGTGCAAACAACTCCAGAGTTGTGAATTAGTTAACCACCAAAATGAGTGGAAAAAGGCCTGCTGCTGGTGGAAAGGGGAATAGGCGTGTTGGGAAGGGGAAAAAAGGTTGTGTCCGTGGGGTAGGTGTTAAAGCAACAGTAACATCTGCAGAAGAAAGACCATCTTCCAGCCAAACTAAAATGTCTACTTCTTTTAGCGGACAATGTGATAAGATCCCTTTCTTACGGCCACGCCAATCGCTACAAATTCCAGATGAGGCGCAAAAACAGCAGGTGCTTCAACGGATATCAAGTGCTCCTTTAAGTGGGCTCTCCTCCACATCAACTTCAACATCACAAATACTCCAGTCCTCAAAGGTGTCACCCCAATCGCACTTGCTTCCTCACAGCTCCCAAATCTCCAGCTGCCCGTCTGAGTATGAGGTAGAACAGATGGTTGAGTCTGCAGAGCTGTTTACTCATACTATAGCCAGGGAATCAGAGGTCGACTCCAGCGCTTCTGTGAATCCAGACGAGGAAATGATCTGCACTGATGCCCAGAATCTTTATGAGTTGGATCCAGGACCAGACGCAGAAGGTTCTGACCATAATGTAGACCCTCATTCCCAAACTGTAACTCCTGTTGGTGGAGACAATGAGGAAGACGATGATGAGACTCAAATACCTGATTGGAGTGACAACTTTAGTTTTTTGTCAGGGCAGGAACAGGTTGGCTCTGAGGACGACGGGTGTGATAACGCACAGGGTGATGATGATGAGGTTGGAGATCCCACTTACTGTCAACCCACAGTCAGCCAAGAGATGAGGTCAGCAGAGGAGGTGGAGGAAGATGCTAGTGACAACGAGGTCAGGTTGCGCCTTCCTAGACAGAGACGTAGTACTGGAAGCACGTCAACAACTGCATCCTCAAACACAACTCTGCCTCTCACCACAAGTCGTGGTGGCTCTTCAGGTCGCATGGGTGCTAAGCCTTGCATAGCCTGGGCATTTTTTCAGATCGATAAAGATGACCCAACTCGTGTTATCTGTAACATTTGTCAGCAAAAGCTAAGTAGTGGCCAAAAAATACATATTTTGAGTACTTCATGCATGAACCGGCACATGGACATGAAGCATAAGTTGCAGTGGGAAGCTCAGTGTGCTACAATGCGGCCTAGCCGGCCGGGCCAACCACCGTCTGCCATATCTTGTGCATCCGCGGCCTCTTCATCCTCTGTGACTGGGGGGACAGCAGTCACACCTGTTTTGGGGCGCAGACCTGCCACCTCTTTACCCGCAACAGCCAGCGTGATTGGCAGGTCATCATTTTCTTTGGAGGTGGTAACACCAGCTGGTGTTGAGCGCTGTCCGACATCGATAGCATCACCTTTGGATCAAGGCAACCTAACATGTCCGCCTGCATCTTCCTCACAGACCGGCAGTTTGCCGGGGACACCCTTATCAACCCCGTCAAAGCACAATAGCCAGCCCTCGGTCCCTCATATGTGGACAAGTAAAAGACCATTTCCTCCTAGCCATGAGAAAGCTAAGAGGTAGAATTTCACCATCTGCAAGCTCTTGGCTACAGAAATGCTGCCTTTCCGCCTGGTGGACACAGAGGATTTTCGAGACCTTATGTCCGTCGCAGTGCCCCAGTACCAGATGCCCAGTCGGCACTACTTCTCAAAGAAAGGTGTGCCTGCGCTCCACCAGCATGTCGCACACAACATCACCGCTTCTTTGAGAAACTCTGTGTGTGACAGGGTGCATTTCACCACAGACACTTGGACGAGTAGGCATGGACAGTGCGTTACATGTCGCTGACTGGGCACTGGGTAACTATGGTGACAGCAGGACAAGGGGCTGCTGTCCAAGTCTTGCCGTCCCCACGAGTTGTGCGTCAATCCTCTTTATGTCAAAGTTCCTCCACTGCTTCTGCCTCCTCAACCTCCTCTCGGTCTTCCACCTGCACCCAAAGCCTGTCTGGTCATGCCACAAGCTTTCTAACTGCGCAGAAGGGATCCTGCACACCTCCTTACTATGCTGGCAGTAAGGCTCAACGTCATCAGGCGGTTTTTACTTTGAAATGTCTGGGAAATGTGAGTCACACAGCTGAGGAGTTGTGGTCAGCTCTGGAGAACCAATTTCATGAATGGTTGTCTCCACTGGACCTGAAACCAGGGAAGGCCGTGTGCGACAATGCTGCAAACCTGGGTGCGGCCCTTCGCCGGGGCAATGTCACACACGTGCCTTGTATGGCTCACGTGTTGAACCTGGTTGTCCAGCAATTTTTAGCCCACTATCCCAGACTAGATGGCCTTCTGCAGAGGGCACAGTCGCTTTGTGCTCACTTCCGCCGTTCGCATCCCGCAGCTCAGCGACTTACATCTCTACAGAATTCGTTGGGCCTGCCACTTCACCGGCTAAAATGCGATGTGCCTACCCAGTGGAATTCAACTCTGCACATGTTGCAGCGACTGTGGCAGCACCGACAAGCCCTGGTGCAATACGTTCTGACGTATAGCCTGGGCCAACGAGATCCAGACGTGGGGCAAATCACGCTGGAGGAGTGGTCTCAGATCAGGGACCTATGCACCCTTCTGCACAGTTTTGAAATGGCGACGAAGATGTTTAGTGCTGACGATGCCATTATTAGCATGACTATTCCGGTGATTTACATGCTGGAGCACATGTTAAACAGAATTCGGAGTCAGGTGGTGGCACAAGAGGAGGTGGAGGAAGTAGAGGAGGAGGAGTTGTATGCGGAAGGGCTAACATCTGCAAGTTCCAGACGGTCGGCAGCACCAAGGCGGCAGGCATGTGAGGGTGGGGGAGATGGTTTTACCAGGGCGCATGGTAGCAGCCAAACTAGTGAGGAAGGTGCAGGAGCCCAGGAAGAAGTGGAGGACGAACTGATGGAAGACTCATCAGATGAGGGAGACCTTGATCACATTTCTGTTGTGCGAGGTTGGGGGGAGAGGACAGAGGAAGGAAGCATGATTGTTACCTCGCCACCAACACAACAGGGACTTGGTGCTCCTGGATGCGCAACACACATGAGTGCCTTCTTGCTGCACTACCTGCAACATGACCCTTGAATTGGGAGAATTAGAAATAATCCTGACTACTGGGTTGCCACACTGTTAGATCCCCGGTACAAAAGTAAATTTGCAGAAATTATTCCTGCCATAGAAAGGGATGCACGCATGCAGGAGTATCAGCAGAGACTGTTGCAGAATCTTACATGTGCTTTTCCACAAAACACCAGTGGTGCACGTAGTGAATCTCACAGTTCCAACTTGCCAACCGTGGGACCGTCAAGTGTTCAGCACTCAAACCGTAACAGAACCACAGTATCTGCTGGTAACATCAATTTTGCGCAATCATTTCACCACTTTTTTAGCCCATCCTTTGCAAGGCCACAGGAGATAAGAAGTCTGACACATAGTCAACGCCTAGAGACGATGGTACAGGAGTATCTCCAAGTAAACATTGAAGCCATGACTGTGTCACTGGACCCTTGCTCTTTTTGGGCTTCCAATCTGGATAAATGGCCGGAGCTAGCCACTTACGCCTTGGAGATCTTGTCATGCCCCGCAGCCAGCGTTCTGTCTGAACGTGTGTTCAGCGCTGCTGGTGGTGTGCTGACAGATAAGCGCACGCGGCTCTCCACTGATAATGTAGACAGACTCACGTTCATAAAGATGAACAAATCATGGATCCGAAACGACTTTTCTACCCCTGTGTCATCCTGGGGAGAGTAAAAGATGGATGATTGGTTAAAATCACCCTACCAACCGTTTTAAGCTTTCAAATTTCTAATCATGTTTATCTGTATCTTGGCTGGAAAATAATTTGGGCTTTGTAGCAGTGTGCAGCACTGATTCTATTAGGCCATCTATAATAAGCTCCACCAGATTTAAAATTACTAATCATGTTTATCTGTATCTTGGCTGGAAAATAATTTGGGCTTTGTAGCAGTGTGCAGCACTGATCCTATTAGGCCATCTATACTAAGCTCCACCAGATTTAAAATTAATAATAATTTTTAGCTGCATCTAGCCCGGAAAATAATTTTGGGGCTCCGAGATGCGCAAGACACATAAGTGCCTTCTTGCTGCAATACATGCAACATGACCCTCATATTGTCAGAATTCGAAGTAATCATGACTACTGGGTGTTAGAACCTTGCTCTTAGGTTTTTTCTATTACTGGTCACATGACCTTGTTGGCCTATTTAATCCTGCTCCGCCCTTCTGGCTTTGCTGGACTCCATTGCATAACTACTTTCTAGCTAGCCGGTGGCCTGTATCTAACTCTGTTAGTTTGCTTGGTCTACGGACCTCTATGTTCTATATATTTTGTTTGTTCGTCTGTCTGCTACTATTTCTGTTAGGAGGTGTCCCATTTTCCTCCCAGTCCTTAGTACTTGTAGGGATTCCTTCCCCACATCTATAGGTCTCCGTACAGACTAGCTTAGGACTTTAGCAGGTCTGATCGCAGGATCAGGTTCCCTGTTACATCGTAGGGATTCAGCTGAGTTCTATCGTAGGGACAGATCTCCTCTCTTTCCTTAGCTCTGGTAGCAGAACATAACAGTAAGTCCAGCCTGCAAATTCTCTTAGGAAAGATTTTTCTGTTCCATCATGGTGTCGGTTCAGGATTTGGCTCATCACCTGCAGGGACTCTCTCTGGAGGTGGCCGAGCTCCGTCAGCACGTGAGTAACTGTCCTGGAGCACATTTCTTGGAGCCTAAGGTATGTTTGCCGGATTTATTTTTTGGTGAACACCGAGAATTTTTTTCATTTAAAAATGCTTGCTTATTGTATTTTCGTTTGAGACCCAAGTCCTCTGGGGATGAATCCCAGCGCATAGGGTTCATAATGTCACTTTTGCGCAAAGAGCCTCAGGAGTGGGCCTTTTCTTTGCAACCTAGTGATACATGCTTCAGATCAGTGGATAGTTTTTTTTCTGCTTTGGGACTATTATATGATGATCCTGACCGTGTCGCATCAGCTGAGACTGAGTTAAGACGTTTGAGACAGGGATCAGGTAATGTGGAAAAATATTGTACTCATTTCCGTCGTTGGTCTACTCAAACAGGGTGGAACGATTCTGCTCTGAAAAGTCTATTTCTTGCTGGGCTCAATGAAAGGGTTAAAGACCTGCTAATTGCTTATCCTACACCTGAAGATTTGCAACAGGCTATGCAATTAGCTATACGGGTGCATAGGAGACTGCGTGCAAGGGTTAATGAGAGCAAATCCTCTGCTATGTCAGTTTCTGGTTATGAGAATGTGTGTACTAACAGTGGTGAACCGATGGAGATTGGATCGGTGGCACCTCGCTCTCAAGAAAAAGACCGTAGATTTTCTGAAGGCTTGTGTTTCTATTGCGGAAAATCTGGTCATTTGATTAAAGGCTGTGAGCTTCGTATGAAGAAAGAAAAAAAAATGGTCAGTCATGCCCGTATTGCCTGTTTAAATTCCAAGGGTGTATTTTTAGCTGCTTCCACGATTGCTCAGGAAAAATTAATGGAATTTCGGGTGTTTGTTGATTGTGGGTCTACTCTGAATGTAATTGATGGGGGATTCTTGGAAAGACTCAATTTAAAACCCGAACCTTTATCATCCCCCATTGCTGTGGTTTCTGTGGATGGTTCCCCTTTGAAGAATATTACTCTCAAGGTCTGTGAATTTCCTCTCACTATTAATGGTGTTCACCATGAGAAATTGGATTTGGTAGTTTTGAATAACTTGCCTTCTCCAGTAATATTGGGATTGCCCTGGTTAAAATTTCACAATCCTGTACTGGATTGGTCTACCAGTGAAATTAAATCCTGGAGCCATAAATGTTATGACAAGTGTTGTAACGGGCGTATTGCAGCTTTGGATAGGGGAGAATTGCCCGTTCCTATTCAGGATTTTTGGAGAGTTTTTTCTGAGAAGGAATCGCAGGTTTTGCCTCCCCATAGAGACTATGATTGTTCTATTGAATTTGTCCCTGGAGCGACTCTTCCTAAAAGTCGTTTATTTAACCTTACTATTCCTGAGAGGAAGGCTTTGGAGGAAAACATACAGACAAGTTTGGCCGCCGTCACATTAGGCCCTCTAAGTCTCCTGTGGCGGTTGGATTTTTTTTTGTAAAAAAAAAGGACGGCGGTTTACGTCCTTGTCTGGATTTTCGTGAGATTAACAAAATTACTGTACGCAATCCTTACCCACTGCCATTGATTCCTGATCTGTTTAACCAGTTAATGAGGGCCAAGTGGTTCTCTAAAATTGACCTTAAGGGGGCATACAATCTGTTGCGCATGAAGGAGGGTGACGAATGGAAGACTGCTTTTAACACTCCTGTGGGTCATTTTGAGAATCTGGTTATGCCTTTTGGTCTTACTAATGCTCCTGCATTTTTTCAGAATCTTATTAATGACATCCTTAGACCTTTGATCGGCAAAAATGTGGTTGTGTATTTGGATGACATTTTGATTTATTCGCCGGATCTGGAGTCTCATTGGCGGAGCGTACGTGAGGTAATACAGTTATTAATGGACAATTCGCTTTTTGCTATGCTGGAGAAATGTGAGTTCGCTGTACAGAGAATTAGTTTTTTGGGTTACATTATCTCCAGCGAAGGTTTTGAGATGGACCCGGTTAAAGTTCAAGCTGTACAGGAATGGCCTAGGCCTATTGGTTTGAAATCGATACAGAGGTTTTTAGGTTTCGCCAATTATTACAGAAAATTCATAAAAAAATTTTCTAGTATTGTCAAACCTCTGACCGATCTCACCAGGAAAGGTGCTGATGCGGTTCAGTGGTCTTCTGAGGCCATTGAAGCTTTTGTGTATCTCAAGGAGAGGTTCACCTCTGCTCCCATCCTTATGCAGCCTGATGTGACTAAGCCGTTTTTGGTTGAGGTTGATGCTTCCTCTGTGGGGGTTGGCGCAGTATTGTCTCAGGATAACGGGGATGGATTACATCCCTGTGCCTTTTTTTCAAAAAATTTTTCGGAGACTGAGCTGAATTACGATATTGGTAATCGGGAATTATTGGCTATTAAACTCGCATTTGAACACTGGCGCCACTTCTTGGAAGGTGCGGAATTTCCCGTTCAGGTTCTTACGGATCATAAAAATCTGATATATCTTGATGCTGCCAAGCGCCTGAATGCCCGTCAGGCTAGGTGGGCACTGTTTTTCTCGCGGTTTAATTTCTCCGTTACTTACATCCCTGGTACTAAGAATGTTAAGGCGGATGCCTTGTCTCGCAGTTTTTCTCCCATAGTCGGTGCTGAGAAAGAGGAGAACATTTTACAAGAAGGTGTTGTGATAGCTGCTTTGGACTCCGTTTTGGAAGATGAGATTCTTAAAGCACAGGAGAATGCCCCATCTAACACTCCTCATGGGAGGTTGTTTGTGCCTGGGACCTTTAGGAGAGATTTGTTTGTTGAGTGTCACGAATCTCGGTTGGCAGGTCATCCCGGAATCTCTGAGACCAAGAGACTGGTGGGTCGCAGTTTTTGGTGGCCTGGATGGCAGAAGGAAGTCATTAAGTGGGTGCGTCAATGTACTATATGTGCTAGATCTAAGTCCTCACATACTCCTGCTGCGGGGTTGCTTTGTCCTTTGGAGGTTCCCAGTGCTCCTTGGACACATTTGGCTATGGACTTTATAACTGACCTTCCCCCCTCTGAGGGTTTTACTGTCATCTGGGTGGTAGTGGACCGTTTTAGCAAGATGTGTCACTTGGTTCCCTTCGTCAAACTGCCCTGCGCTAAAACTCTCGCTAAGGCCTTTGTCAAGGAAATTGTCAGACTTCATGGCGTTCCTACTGACATTGTTTCTGATAGGGGTCCTCAGTTCGTGGCTCGTTTTTGGCGTGCCTTTTGTGACAGGTTGGGAGTTCATTTGTCGTTCTCGTCCGGATATCATCCTGAATCTAATGGCCAGACAGAAAGGAAAAACCAGGATGTTGAGCAGTTCTTGCGTTGTTTTGTGGCAGACAATCAAGAGGGGTGGTCTGAGTTTCTGCCACTTGCTGAATTTGCTCTGAACAATCATACATCTTCTTCTGCTGGTTGTTCGCCTTTTTTTTGTTGTTCTGGGAGACATCCGTCGTTTGGGTCGTTCTCCAAGATGGGATCTGCCGTGCCTGAGGAGGAGAATTTTTCCGGTGATTTGGAGAGAGTTTGAACGGATGTGCGTGGTAATCTTCAGGAGGCCAACAGAAAATCTAAAGACTACTTTGATAGGAAACGACAGGAGGTTTTGTTCGCTGTTGGTGACATGGTTTGGTTGTCCTCTAGGAATCTGCGGTTGAGGATTCCTTCTAAGAAATTGGGTCCCAAGTTTGTAGGGCCCTTTAAGGTGCTTCAGGTTGTCAACCAATCTGCTGTTAGGTTGGAGGTTCCTACCTCCTGGAGAATTAATCCGGTATTTCATGTCTCTCTGTTAAAAAAAGCTGTTGTGTCGGATGGTGACGCCTCTGCCTCTGTTCCTCCGGTGGTGGAGGACGGGGAATATGAAATTTCTCGCATCCTTAACTCTAGACGGTATAGAGGTAGTTTGCAGTATCTTGTGGCCTGGAAAGGTTTCGGACCCGAGGATAACTCTTGGGTGAGGTCAGATGATGTTTCCACGTCCAGACTTATCAGAGCGTTTCACAGGAGATTTCCTGATAAGCCTGGTCCGAGGGGATCCGGAGGATCCTCTTAGAAGGGGGGGGGGTACTGTTAGAACCTTGCTCTTAGGTTTTTTCTATTACTGGTCACATGACCTTGTTGGCCTATTTAATCCTGCTCCGCCCTTCTGGCTTTGCTGGACTCCATTGTATAACTACTTTCTAGCTAGCCTGTGCTCTGTATCTAACTCTGTTAGTTTGCTTGGTCTACGGACCTCTATGTTCTATATATTTTGTTTGTTCGTCTGTCTGCTACTATTTCTGTTAGGAGGTGTCCCATTTTCCTCCCAGTCCTTAGTACTTGTAGGGATTCCTTCCCCACATCTATAGGTCTCCGTACAGACTAGCTTAGGACTTTAGCAGGTCTGATCGCAGGATCAGGTTCCCTGTTACATCGTAGGGATTCAGCTGAGTTCTATCGTAGGGACAGATCTCCTCTCTTTCCTTAGCTCTGGTAGCAGAACATAACACTGGGTTGCCACACTCTTAGATCCGCCAAACTTTTCGATCACCCTTTTCATTTTAATAAAGACCAAAAAATGGTCATTTTTGAAATTATAAGCATTAGCAGGTTATTAGAAACTGAAATCAAACAGTTTTCAACTCAAAACTTTATTCTAGGTGATGTTACATTTTCACATAGGACCCCTTGTTCGAAAGGAGCTTCTGAACTCTCTTGTCCATTGAATTTGTCAGGTTTTGGATGGTTTCTGCTTCAATTGTTTTGCATGAGGACAGAATACCCTCCCAGAGCTGTTGCTTAGATGTGAACTGCCTCCCGCCATCATAGACACTCCTTTTGATGATGCTCCAGAGGTTCTGAATGGGGTAGAGGTCAGGGGAGCATGGGGTTCACACCATAAGTTTGTCCCCTTTTATGCCCATATCAGCCAGAGATGCAGATGTTTTATGTGCAGCATGAGATGGTGCATTATCATGCAAAAAAATGATCTTGCTGTGAAATACACAGTTCTTCTTCTTGAACCATGGCAGGAAGTGCTGTTTGAGAAAATCCACATACATTATGGAGTTCATCTTTAGCGCCTTCAGGGATCCTAAAGGGGCCGACAATCTCTCTCCCCATGATTCCAGCCCAAAACATTACTCCACCTCCTCCTTGTTGGCGCTGTAGCCGTGTTTGCGTGGGGTGTCCATCAACCAGCCATCCTCCACTCCATCCATCTGGACCATCGAGCGCTGCACGGCACTCATCCGTGAACAAAACAGTTTTGAAATCAGTCTTCATGTAATGTTTGGCCCACTGGAGCCGTTTCTGCTTGTGTGAAGTGGATAGAGGAGGTCGACAGGATGGCGTATGCACAGCTGCAAACCTCTGAAGGACCCTGCATCTTGTTGTTCGGGGGACGTTGGAGGCATCAGCAGCTTCAAAAACTTGTCTGCTGCTATGACAAGGCTTTTTTGCCGCTGCTCTTTTAACCTGACGTAATTGCTTGTAGGAAAGAGTCCTCAATTTTCCCTTATCAGCACGCACACGTGTGTACTGTGAATCAGCTACATACTTCTTGATTGCCAAGACACTTCATCCTGATCATCGCACAATGTTGATTGTAGTCATGCCTTGACCTAAACACTCCACAATTTGTTGCTTCTCAGCCGCCGACACATCCTTTTTCTTTCCCATTTTGGCAGAAAATGTAGGCTGCTTAATAATGTGAGACAGCCTTCTTAAGTAGTCTTGCCTTTCATTGGACACACCTGCCAAACTAATTAGCACAGGTGTCTGCAATTGCTTACAGTGATATAAAGAGCCCTGACACACATCACCATCAATGAGTTTAACTGACAAACAAACAAATTCTTCCCTTATCACTCCTAAACACTTTTTGCCTAAAAATTTGGAACACAGTGTACATGTGCTTTTCCACAAAACACCAGTGGTTCACATAGTGAATCTTACAGTTCTAACTTGCCAACCGTGGTCTGTATGGAGTTGTTCAATAAAGGGCCAAAAATTAAGATAACATAGATGGGAGAGGTCTCTATGAATAGGAATTCCTAAGTATTTGATACCCTGTGAGGGCCAGTCAAAGGGAAAGTTGGACTGGATGGAATCCTATATGGATTTAGGGAGGGAGACATCGAGGGCCTCAGACTTCACTGCATTGATTTTAAAATTTGACCATGTAACAAAGTGATCTATTTCAGCCATAACAGCATGGATGGATATATGTGATTGAGTGATATATACTAGGACATCATCAGCAAATAGAGAGCACTTGTACTCGGTGCCTCCCACCTCAATCCACCTAATATTGGGGTTATGGCGAATTGATGAGAGCAGGTGCTCCGTCACTAGGATGTATAAGAGAGGGGACAGAGAACATCCCTGCCTTGTCCCATTGGTGATTGTGAAAGGTGATGAAAATGTTCTGACGTGCCCCCTGGGCCTTGGGAAACCCGGAGCCGGACCCTTTTTGGTGGATGCTGGTGGTTGTAGTCTCCGTGGCGGCGACCCGGTTCCGTGGCTCAGGGCGGTCAAACCAGTGGTGGAACTATTTATGTGGTTTTGATGTTTATATGTCCGACTACGCCACCCGTGGATTGCGGTCAGAGTGAACCGCCGCTCCAGGGCAGACCGCTGAGGCTGGTGTTGTGGGTGCAGCAGAGCGCAGCATAACTCCCCACGGGAGGAGTATAGCCTCAGGGCAGTGTATGCGGAGGATGGGGGTGATGGTGCAGGGCAGCAGCAGTAACGACACGGAGTCAGTGATGCAGTCCAGTCCTCTACTCACAGTTCTTATTATCCAGACCACGTCTGCAGGTAACGGCTGCCCACGTCGTACTGTGCTCACCAGGTGAGGGGCTCAGACAACTCCCAGATAACTTTGGAGCGCTTCACAGGACCCCCTTTGTGTGTCCTTTGTCTGGCCTTTCTTACCAACCCTTCTGTCCGGCTGCCTCGGCCTCCTCTTGGTAAACTTGGCGCCAGTTTCCCTGACCCTATGTGGTGCCTTCCTAGCGGGTGTAGCGAGGGGCTGCGCCACATAAAATGTCACAGCCTCCGGTTTCTAGCTGAGGGTCGTTTCCTGCCTCCACTAGTTTCGGGGACCGGTCTCCCCCTTTGGCCTGACCCCTCCACGCAGGTGGATTCGGGCGTGCGGTGGCGACTCACCCGTCCGCACCCCTGGGATCCCTTCATTCCTCGTTCCTGGAGCCTTCTCCGCTCCTCTTCCTTCCTTCTCCCTCTTCCAGGCCTGGGCCTCTGTTACTAGGCCCGCCTCCGGAGCAGAGCTCATGCAGAGCCCCTGCTCCCTGCCACTTCTGCTCAGACTTCTCTCCACTGAACTAAGATGGTGCCCACCTTTTATACTCCCTTCTCAATGCACCCAGGAACTGCTTCCTCCCTGCTCCTGCACTGCAGGGTTCCCCTTCCTCAGTGTTCCCTCCCCCCACTCCAGCCAGGGACAGGGACTGTCGTGCCCATCTCAGTAGCATATTGGTCGCCCTGCCCCACGGCAATGTGGTGTAATGAATGCAGGTGTCTGGTCCTGATCCACACTCCATCCTTACCTGAGAGTGAGATATCACACCTCTGGGTGAGGTGCAATACCTCTGTAGCAACCGAGCCCTCAGGGTAATACAGTTCCATTTATCTTCAGCCTAGGTGACGTATTGCGATACAGGGCCGTGATTTTGGCTATAAAAGGGTCCCCTAGACCCCTACCCCAAGCTTTTTAAGAGAATCATATATGGCGTGCCAGGAGACTCTATGGAATGCTTTCTCAGCATCCAACAAGAGTATCTAATTACAAATTTTTAACTGCATCTAGCCCAGGAAATACTTTGTGCCTAGTAGCAGTGTCTGCTAGTCAGCGGATTATCCCGGCTGTTAAGCAAGCTACACCACCTGTAGTTTTGACACTTAATTTTTTCAAAGGAAATGCTTCGGGACCACGGGATACTCAGTGAAGAGCATCAGGAGGCACCCCAAGGCATAGGGGCTGGGACTGGCAGTAGGATGCCTTGCGGTGGACAGCCGAGCTCGATCCTTATAAAAGCTTTTTAACTGCAGCAGCTTTAGTGGACGCTACTGGAGCTGGAATTACGCGGCTGCTGGCATGAGACTTGCCCTCCAATAGATCCTTGTAAATGGATTTAAAGTGTATTCATTCAAATTAGAGAGACAATTTAAATTAAAAAGCTTAGAGCTGCCTCCACCACAGGGGGGCTCGCTCGACCCACCAGCGGACAGGCACCAGTATTGGGAGAGGGGGGCTGGCCATCAGGGTTCACCGCGGCTCTGGCACAAACCCGGCGACACGGAGGTGGCACGGGCAGGAGCGGACTGGCCGTGTCGGCTTCTCACTTTTTGGATTTTAGAAGGGCATGACATGCCTATATCTGTGTCTCCCCCTCCTTTTACTCCTCCACCTCTTTTCTTTTCGCATGACTATATGTACTTGTCACTTTTCCATGTGTTAGTTGTGTCTTCAGAGCAGTTTGTCAGCTTTTGGACACCTTTGAAGGTGTTTTCTATGTGTTTCTATGTGTTTTTGTTTGCCTGCCATTGGTTTTAACGGTGTTCGAAGGTGTTCGACGAACAGTTCGGCGAACACACGGGTGTTCGACGAACCGAACCGTACTCGAACACTACGGGGGTGGCTCAACACTACTTGTGACTGTTACCTCTGACTATTGGTCAGCCAAAAGTTGTGGTCACAAGATGGAGGTACTACCGGAACAGATGAAAACGGCGTCTGGTAAGTATAAAACTAGGGTCAGCGAACTTGCATCAGAAGCACCACTCCAGGGCTGAAATAACAAAAAATAAACGCTGGAGTGGTGCTTTAAACTAATCAGATAGTCATTTTTTAGCTATTCCCTATAAAAATCATACCTGTAGTCTAGCTTTCTCAAATGTACTGATCCAAAAAATGATCTTTATTGATGCATGCTCTGCCAAGTTTGGGCTGTGCTCGCTTTGAGCAACTGAACGCTGTCAATCAACATAAGTGGTGGAGTGGTTGACCACACGAAGAAAGGACCCTCCTGTGCGTGATAAATGAAGATTGTTCTTTTGGATAACCAATATCTGAAAAACTAAACTACGAGTTTGATTTTTTGTTATAGGGGCTACGTCCCCTATATGAATATTTATGATTATTTTAAATTAATTTTGGGGGTTAACAGACTCTTTTAGAGCAGGTGCAGACGACCGTGTAATCTATCACCAGAGAGAATCGGGTCGATTATGCAAATTACGTTCTCAGCACTCTCTCGGGTGAGAAGAAGATGGAGAAAAATATTTCTCCATCTTCTCCATTGTGTCAGTGCGCAGAAATCAGACTGCACTCAGATGACATTCGAGTGCAATCCGATGACTTCCATGGACTCATTAACTTGCAAGGCCGAGTGCTATCCGAATATCAGATCAAACACCGACATGTTGCAATTTTTTTTGTTTGGACAGTCTCTGCCAACGGAAAATATTGGACAGGTGCACAGCCCCATACACTAACATTAGTTCAAGTGCGATCCAATTTTTTGTCGGATTGCATACGGACCAAACATAGGCTCATCTGTAGCTGCTGCTAAAGCGAAGGAATAAATAAGGACCTAATGCATCCTAAGCCACAAAATATTGTGTTCACCAGGGTTAAGCCTTGCGGAAACATTTTGCACTTACCACTTATTGATTATTTGCTTATAATACAGATGAAGTTCATGGATACAAAAGTTAAAATTCCCAGACAGAACTTTACCTGCAGAGGTAGTAACTTTATTGCTAATGGGATTCTCCATAGGTTTTTCACTTTAATAATACATGTAAATGTAAAGGGTCCATCCATTACAATGCATCGTGTACCCTACCGGTAGGTGTAAAGACGCAATACATCTATATCTTCAGGACAAGTCACAAAAACACTGCAAATCCATCTAAGTTTTACAGGCAAAACCTAAGGGAATCCTCGGCTGCAGTTTAAAAACGGTTTTAATGAGTTCTGAGCATTTTATAAATTGTCGCTTGTTCATCTCAATAGGGTGCACATAAAACTGGACCGCCATCTGTCCCCAGTTCCAGTCCCTGCCAGAAATCACAGACTTGGCAGTCCTACCAAGCCATATTTAAAGATGCATTCGACTTTTTACACTATTTAATGTCACAAATTACAGACGCTGTTAAATATAAATTACGGCTTTGGAAAGACAAGGCAAGATTGGAAAAGGCCATATTTTGTATTAAATTGGTGTACTGAGCAGGAATCGCATCCTTGGATGTGTCAGACAATGGCAAGAAATAGATGTTTATTTACTAAGAGCCTCCGAGGAAAAGTGACCTTGTTGAAAATTATGACCAATCTGTACCCGTGCTTCATTAGGTCTTTACATACATGTCAAGTGCCCCATAGCACTGAGCCTCGATGACTGAGTATCTCCATCACAGAGTCATTCACTGTGTCACTATAACAGAGACAGCCAAGCTATGAGCATAACAGTGCCAGCAAACCTCAACGAGATGGGCAAAGTGTCTTCATGAGATCGTCACCAAACTTCAATGGTTTTCGGGCAACATGTGTCATATTGTCATGACTTGAGATGGGCACTTAACAAAAAATGCAGCACACTGAAATGCTAAGTATGTGAACATGAAATACACTGCTCAAAAAAATAAAGGGAGCACTCAAATAACACATCCTAGATCTGAATGAATGAAATATTCTCATTGAATACTTTGTTCTGTACGAAGTTGAATGTGTTGACAACAAAATCACACAAAAATCATCAATGGAAATCAAATTTATTAACCAATGGAGGCCTGGATTTGGAGTCACCCACAAAATTAAAGTGGAAAAAACACACTACAGGCTGATCCAACTTTGATGTAATGTCCTTAAAACAAGTCAAAATGAGTCTCAGTATTGTGTGTGGCCTCCACGTGCCTGTATGACCTCCCTACAATGCCTGGGCATGCTCCTGATGAGGTTGCGGATGGTCTCCCGTGGGATCTCCTCCCAGACCTGGACTAAAGCATCCGCCAACTCCTGGACAGTCTGTGGTGCAACGTGATGTTGGTGGATGGAGCGAGACATGATGCCCCAGATGTGCTCAATCGGATTCAGGTCTGGGGAACGGGCGAGACAGTCCATAGCTTCAATACCTTCATCTATCTGGAACTGCTGATGTGGCGCCCCTGAGGGTTCAGTCGCCACAGGGGTACTGCACCTCAGAACGAGGTGTGGTATCTCCTCTCCAAGGTAAGGATGGAGCACCACACAGGACCCCAACCACACACTCAACACTACCCCACTCCAGTTCTGAAGGGGGCCTAAATCACCATAGTGCTGCCCCGGGCCTGAATGGAGGAGTTGGGGGGAACCAAAGTTAGGGGGAACCAAGTAGTGAGTGAGGGTGAAGGAAGCACTTTACTTTAGCACTTAATAGAATCATATATAATTGGAGGCCATTTTAAGAACCGGGTCTTTAGTCGTGGGTCTCTGGGACGGAAAGTCAGCACAAGGCTGCAGTCGCCTCAGGGTCCACGGTTCCCGGTCTCAGGCCTCGAGTCGGGGGACTGGGGCAGAGTTAAAACCGGCTCTGTCCCCGGTCAGAGTCCAACCAAGAAGGCCCAGGAGGGGAGCAGAGGAGACAGGCTTCACAGGCGAAAGGATCTCAGGGGGTGCGAATGGAGTGGAGTTGCCACCTGCACACCTTATTCTGGCCCAGCCAGAGAGACTCTGCCGCAAGAGGGGGTACCGGTCCCCGATTATCAGACTTTGCACTTCACATCTCTGTCGGAAAAGTCTGGAGGCTTATGGGGATCCCAGGGGGATACGGACGGAGCGGAGTCGCCACCTGTGTTCCCTAATCTGAGTTCATCCAGAGGGACCCGGCCTTACGCCATGTTCTCACCGCTAGTAACCAAGAAGGGCACCCAGTCGGTCCGGGAGCTACACGCTACCCATCAAGGACATCGCAGTACCCGTACGGGACACAGTGGGAGACACAAGGCGGGAGAAGTCCACCAGGAGAGGAACACTTTAGAGCGGGGGTCCTGTCAAGCGCTGCTGAACCCCACCCTGGCTGCCGCAGCTAGCTGTGTAACAGCAGAGAGAAGCTCTGAGCTGAGAAAGCACCACCGTGAGTAAAGACTTGGATGACTTCAACTACTGCCTCTGTCTGTTCTTTCCTCCGCGGCATCCTCCAAAACAAAACAGCAAGGCCCGGGCGCCGAGTCCCCATCCCTTGGGCGCGTCACTGACACACTCCAGCCACATGAGGTCTGGCATTGTCCTGCATTAGGAGGAACCTTGGGCCAACCGCACCAGAATATGGCCTCACAAGTGGTCTGCGGATCTCACCTCGGTACCTAATGGCAGTCAGGCTGCCTCTGGTGAGCACATGGAGGGCTGTGCGGCCCTCCAAAGAAATGTCACCCCACACCATTACTGACCCACTGCCAAACCGGTCATGCTGAAGGATGTTGCAGGCAGCAGATCGCTCTCCACGGCATCTTCAGACTCTGTCACGTCTGTCACATGTGCTCAGTGTGAATCTGCTTTCATCTGTGAAGAGCACAGGGCGCCAGTGGCGACTTTGCCAATCCTGGTGTTCTGTGGCAAATGCCAATCGTCCTGCACGGTGTTGGGCTGTGAACACACCCCCCATCTGTGGACGTCGGGCCCTCATACCACCCTCATGGAGTTGGTTTCTAACCGTTTGTGCTGACACATGCACATTTGTGGCCTGCTGGAGGTCATTTTGCAGGGCTCTGGCAGTGCTCCTCCTGTTTCTCCTTGCATAAAGGCGGAGGTAGCGGTCCTGCTGCTGGGTCGTTGCCCTCCTACAGCCCCCTCCACGTCTCCTGGTGTACTGGCCTGTCTCCTGGTAGCGCCTCCAGCCTCTGGCCACTACGCTGACAGACACAGCAAACCTTCTTGCCACAGCTCACATTGATGTGCCATTCTGGATGAGCTGCACTACCTGAGCAACTTCTGTGGGTTGTAGAGTCAGTCTCATGCTACCACGAGTGTGAAAGCACAAACAACATTCAAAAGTGACCAAAACATCAGCCAGAAAGCATTGATACTGGGATGTGGTCTGTGGTCCCCACCTGCAGAACCACTCCTTTATTGAGGGTGTCTTGATAATTGCCAATAATTTCCATCTATCGTCTATTCCATTTGCACAACAGCATGTGAAATTGATTGTCAATCAGTGTTGCTTCCTAAGTGGACAGTTTGATTTCACAGAAGTTTGATTTACTTGGAGTTATATTCTAGTGTTCCCTTTTTTTTGAGCAGTGTATATGAAATTTGAATAGCATTACTGCTGTAGAAAAAAGAATTAAATGATAAATCTTAACGCATAAATTGGCCAATTCATGTGCAGCTGGTAGCCACGTTAAGGCGTCTCTCAAAATACCAGGACCCTATCAATATGAATACCTCTCTAAGAGACTATGTCGGCTTGTGTGTGGGATAATAAGATCCTGCTGTAATTAAAACCACCTGTGGCATAGAGGCGGAGTGCTCAGTCACAGCTTATATATAGAAACGGCAAAAACTGGCGGGCACTTCCAAAACAAGAAATAAATTACTGGCTCATAATAAAATGTTCAAAAACGAAACTGAAACTGTTTTCCTGTGAAATATGTTAAGGTACTTCCTTTCCAGGGTAAAGACTTGTGTATAAGGTAAAATAAATAGCCGAAAACAAAAATTCTCCTCCACACCTTGGGCTATGTTCACAAGTAGCATTCTTTATGCGTTTTTGTAGTGCTTTCAACCGTGACAAATGCATTCACCGGGAAATGTAATTTTAACATTTTACAACCTTATCTGGCCATGCACTGTGTGACACATGCATACAGTGCTGAAAAGACATGGGGAAGACCCCTGGAAGCATCTCTAACACCCAGGTCACTGCCTAAAAGTGTGCCCATCAGAAGTGATCATAGCCGCAACAGAAGATGCAGACGTGCAACTATCCCCGTGCAAGTCCTTGTCCCAGGGCAGTGTTCAATTGTACCTCCCCCATTCCTTGCAATGCAAGTGCAAATATGCAGCCAACCACCCACCCACCCACAGGCTGCAATACCATACTGCTAGCTTGAACTTGAAATGGGGCCTTTTAGTTTGGAAGAGGCCGAAGCTGGCCACTATCTCATGGCTGCCTCAGCAGCGAGGTCTCCATACTCAGTCCCCAGCCGCCACTATTTGTCCCGGTAACCTTCCCACACTTTTCTCAGCCTGGCCTGCTTTAGTGCAGCAGTGGATGAGCCCACCAGACAATCAAACTCCTCTGGTGGGCCCTGGCTTCTCCATCAGGGGGGTTGAGAGTGCCAAGGTGAGTAGCATGATGATGATGATGATAGAAGATAGCATCTGCTTTGTTTTCTTGGAATGCAAGCGTAAGTGTGCAGCCTGCCACCCACCCACCCCCAAGCTGCAATACCATACTGCTAGCTTGCTTGCACTTGAAATGAGGCCTTTTAGGCTTGTGGAGGCAGACGCCGGCCACCATGTCATGGCTGCGTCGGCGGCCTGGTATCCATACTCAGTCCCCAGCCGCCCGGCGGCCGGGTGTCCACACTCAGTTCCCAGCCGCCAGGGGGGGCCGGGTGTCCATACTCGGTCCCCAGCCACCCCTGTTTGTCTCGGTGCACCTTATACACAAGCGCGCATACCAAAACATTACCTGTGCCCTCCCCAGTGCATTTAGTGGGAAGGACAGCATATTCCGCTGTAGTGTGTGCAAGCCAACCCCCTGTTCATGGCAAATGTGAAGATGCCTCCCGCCCTGCACCTGTCATTGCAGACTTGCAACTATCCCTGTGCAAGTCCTTGTCCCAGGGCAGTGTTCAGTTGTACCTCCCCCATTCCTTGCAATGCAAGTGCAAATATGCAGCCAACCACTCACCCACCCGCAGGCTGCAATACCATACTGCTAGCTTGCACTTGAAATGGGGCCTTTTAGTTTGGAGGAGTCCGAAGCTGGCCACTACCTCATGGCTGCTTTGGCAGAGATGTCTCAATACTCAGTCCCCAGCCGCCACTATTTGTCCCGGTAACCTTCCCCACACTTTTCTTAGCCTGGCCTGCTTTATGGTAGCATTGGCGAGCCCACCAGACTACCAGACTCTTCCGGTGGGCCCTGGCTTCTCCATCAGGGGAGTTGAGAGTGCCAAGGTGAGGAGCATAATGATGATGATAGAAGTTAGCATCTGCTTTGTTTTCTTGGAATGCAAGCGTAAGTATGCAGCCTGCCACCCACCCACCCCCAGCCTGCAATACCATACTGCTTGCTTGCTTGCACTTGAAATTTGGCCTTTTAGGCATGTGGAGGCGGAAACTGGCCACCACGTCATGGCTGCGTCGGCGGCCTGGTATCAATACTCAGTCCCCAGCCGCCAGGCGGCCGGGTGTCCACGCTTGCTCCCCAGCCGCCAGGGGGCGGCCGGGTGTCCATACTCGGTCCACAGCCGCACCACGGCCGGGTGCCCACACATGGTCCCCAGCCGCCTGGGGGCGACTGGGTGTCCATAAACAGTCCCCAGCCGCGCCTATTTGTCCTGGTGCGCCTTATACACAAGCGCACATACCAAAACATTACCTGTGCCCTCCCCAGTAGAGATGAGCGGTGTTCGAATCGAACTGTTCGCCAATCTCAAATTCGAGCTGTTTTGGGCGGTGTTCGAGCCGTTCGGCGAACACGAACAATTTGAGAAAAATTCGGCTGTTCGAGGTTATGTTCGATAACTGTTCGTGCACCAAAATCATAACTGGATTTTTTCTCAGTAATGATGAAAATTAATGTTAATACGCAGTTTGAGTGTACAGCGGGGTGGGGGGAGGGGCAGGGGATGGATCTCTGCAGGAACAATGAAGATCTCCATTTTTTTTTCTCTTTCCCGCATTTACAGTGGGGAGATGCAGTCTGTCAGCCTATCAGCAGCGCACACACGGAGCGAAGGGCTTTTTTTCACACAAGCAAGGGCATGTGTCATTGGCAGTGTATGTCACATGTCCTTGCCCTATAAGACCAAGCCATTTTCCCCGTCGCCACCATTTTCTCACTGCTGCAGCTGCGTGTTAGACGGCACAGCTGTTGCTGTGTGCGCTATACCTTGTTAATTTGAAGCCAATTTTCGCACAAATCTACAGATAGCTTGGGAGTAGGGAATAGTTGTGATTGCAGTCCTTTTAAGGACTAGGTTACAGCATTTCCTACGACTTTTATCAGGCAGGTCTGTGCTCTTAAATAGATAGATTGTGGGAGTAAAGACTAATTGTAATTGGAGTCCTTTTCAGGACTAGGTTACATCAGTTCCTATCAGTTTTTGCCAGGCAGGTCTGTGCCAGTGCTGTGCAAGTTTTTTTCACAGCATTTGGCTGAATCTAGCAAAGCTAATCCTTTTTGGCCTATTGCAGAGTGTGTTAGTCAGTGGAGTAGCCTATCTGTGTTGCAAGATATACCACCTGTGTATAGAATACCAATTTTTTTACTACACCTAGTGAAGTAAAATCTTTTGGGCATAGCATCATTCTATTAGTCCATCTATACTGACCTCCATCAGGTTGCAAATTGAATATAATTTTTTTCTGCATCTAGCTCTGAAAAAATATTGGGCTTCTAGCTGTGTGTGGGATTGTTCTATTAATCCATCTATACAGACCTCCATCAGGTTGCAAACTGAATATATTTTTTTCTGCATCTACCTCTGAAAAAATATTGGGCTTCTAGCTGTGTGTGGGACTTGTTCTATTAATCCATCTATACAGACCTCCATCAGGTTGCAAACTGAATATATTTTTTTCTGCATCTAGCTCTGAAAAAATATTGGGCTTCTAGCTGTGTGTGGGACTTGTTCTATTAATCCATCTATACAGACCTCCATCAGGTTGCAAACTGAATATATTTTTTTCTGCATCTACCTCTGAAAAAATATTGGGCTTCTAGCTGTGTGTGGGACTTGTTCTATTAATCCATCTATACAGACCTCCATCAGGTTGCAAACTGAATATATTTTTTTCTGCATCTACCTCTGAAAAAATATTGGGCTTCTAGCTGTGTGTGGGACTTGTTGTATTAGTCCATCTATACTGACCTCCATCAGGTTGCAAACTGAATATATTTTTTTCTGCATCTACCTCTGAAAAAATATTGGGCTTCTAGCTGTGTGTGGGACTTGTTCTATTAATCCATCTATACAGACCTCCATCAGGTTGCAAACTGGATACATTTTTTTCTGCATCTACCTCTGAAAAAATATTGGGCTTCTAGCTGTGTGTGGGACTTGTTCTATTAATCCATCTATACAGACCTCCATCAGGTTGCAAACTGAATATATTTTTTTCTGCATCTACCTCTGAAAAAATATTGGGCTTCTAGCTGTGTGTGGGACTTGTTGTATTAGTCCATCTATACTGACCTCCATCAGGTTGCAAACTGAGTATATTTTTTTCTGCATCTACCTCTGAAAAAATATTGGGCTTCTAGCTGTGTGTGGGACTTGTTCTATTAATCCATCTATACAGACCTCCATCAGGTTGCAAACTGAATATATTTTTTTCTGCATCTACCTCTGAAAAAATATTGGGCTTCTAGCTGTGTGTGGGACTTGTTGTATTAGTCCATCTATACTGACCTCCATCAGGTTGCAAACTGAATATATTTTTTTCTGCATCTACCTCTGAAAAAATATTGGGCTTCTAGCTGTGTGTGGGACTTGTTCTATTAATCCATCTATACAGACCTCCATCAGGTTGCAAACTGAATATATTTTTTTCTGCATCTACCTCTGAAAAAATATTGGGCTTCTAGCTGTGTGTGGGACTTGTTCTATTAATCCATCTATACAGACCTCCATCAGGTTGCAAACTGAATATATTTTTTTCTGCATCTACCTCTGAAAAAATATTGGGCTTCTAGCTGTGTGTGGGACTTGTTGTATTAGTCCATCTATACTGACCTCCATCAGGTTGCAAACTGAATATATTTTTTTCTGCATCTACCTCTGAAAAAATATTGGGCTTCTAGCTGTGTGTGGGACTTGTTCTATTAATCCATCTATACAGACCTCCATCAGGTTGCAAACTGAATATATTTTTGTCTGCATCTAGCTCTAAAAAAATATTGGCCTTCTATCTGTGTGTGGGACTTGTTCTATTAGTCCATCTATACTGACCTCCATAAGGTTGCAAACTGAATATAATTTTTTTCTGCATCTACCTCTTCAAAAATATTTGGCCTTCTAGCTGTGTGTGGGACTTGTTCTATTAGTCCATCTATACTGACCTCCATCAGGTTGCAAATTGAATATAATTTTTTTCTGCATCTAGCTCTGAAAAAATGTTTGGCCTTCTAGCAGTGTGTGGGATTTGTTCTATTAGTCCATCTATACTGACCTCCATCAGGTTGCAAATTCAAAATAATTTTTTGTCTGCATCTACCTCTGAAAAAATATTTGGCCTTCTAGCAGTGTGTGGGACTTGTTCTATTAGTCCATCTATACTGACCTCCATCAGGTTGCAAACTGAATATAATTTTTTTCTGCATCTACCTCTGAAAAAATATTTGGGCTTCTAGCTGTGTGTGGGACTTGTTCTATTAGTCCATCTATACTGACCTCCATAAGGTTGCAAACTGAATATAATTTTTTTCTGCATCTACCTCTTCAAAAATATTTGGCCTTCTAGCTGTGTGTGGGACTTGTTCTATTAGTCCATCTATACTGACCTCCATCAGGTTGCAAATTGAATATAATTTTTTTCTGCATCTAGCTCTGAAAAAATGTTTGGCCTTCTAGCAGTGTGTGGGACTTGTTCTATTAGTCCATCTATACTGACCTCCATCAGGTTGCAAATTCAAAATAATTTTTTGTCTGCATCTACCTCTGAAAAAATATTTGGCCTTCTAGCAGTGTGTGGGACTTGTTCTATTAGTCCATCTATACTGACCTCCATCAGGTTGCAAACTGAATATAATTTTTTTCTGCATCTACCTCTGAAAAAATATTTGGGCTTCTAGCTGTGTGTGGGACTTGTTCTATTAGTACATCTATACTGACCTCCATAAGGTTGCAAACTGAATATAATTTTTTTCTGCATCTACCTCTGCAAAAATATTTGGCCTTCTAGCTGTGTGTGGGACTAGTTCTATTAGTCCATCTATACTGACCTCCATAAGGTTGCAAACTGAATATAATTTTTTTCTGCATCTAGCACTGAAAAAATATTTGGCCTTCTAGCAGTGTGTGGGACTTGTTCTATTAGTCATCTATACTGACCTCCATCAGGTTGCAAATTCAAATTAATTTTTTGTCTGCATCTTCCTCTGAAAAAATATTTGGCCTTCTAGCAGTGTGTTGGACTTGTTCTATTAGTCCATCTATACTGACCTCCATCAGGTTGCAAACTGAATATAATTTTTTTCTGCATCTAACTCTGAAAAAATATTTGGCCTTCTAGCAGTGTGTGGGTCTCATTGTATTAGGCCATCTATACCAAGCTCCACCAGCTTTTCAATTAATAATAATTTTTCGCTGCATCTAGCCCTGAAAATAATTTTTCTTCCCAATAGTGGTAGCAATAGAAATATGGGGCGCGCTCCTGGCTTACAAAAATATACGCTTCATAACAAAAAACACCAGCTTAGCGCACTGCATTAATAAGATGGCATCATCGTCTCTCCCAGTGCTAGGCCTACTACCCAGGCTAGCATTCCTGTGTCTAAAACACAATGTATGGGTCCGCGCTAGCCACTATGCTGAGGGGTCTAAAGCTACTGCTAACGCTTTATAACAATTCAATTGGCAGATTTTCACAGAGCTCTTCCACAATGCCCACCCATCGGGACAACAGTTGCCCACCTTCCCTATGGGATCTAGTGGCGAATAGTTGATGCCATTAATCAGAGCGTCAGTTGCCCCGTCGACGTGGCAAGCATACGGTAAGGCATGGGAAGAGTGGACACGACTAGTAGCAGGCAGACGGGTTGACCAATGTGAACAAGCCAGATCACAAGTCACCATAGAATTTCTCCACCAGCTAATGATGAGGGGCATATCAGGGGCGTCAGCGCAGCGGTGTCTGACCGGAGTAGCATTTCACTTCCAACTACTGAATTGGGGAGATGTGACAAAGATTCATCATCAGACAATCCATAAGAGGGTGGAAAAGGGGTCAGCCAAGTCAGGAGTGTAGACGTCCCGTCCCGTGTCACTAAAACTGATTTCTCACATCATATCCCTAACACCATTAACATGACAGTCACAATTTGAAGCAACACTACTGTCTACTGCATTTGTGATCGCCTTCTTCGGGGCGCTATGCATAAGCGAATTAGTCCCTCAATCCAAAATTAGCACCAGTGGAGGCTTATTACACCAGGACGTAGTCATAGGCAATAATGCAATACGTCTACGCATACACAAATCGAAAATGGTTCCAGTGGGCAGGGGCACTTGAGTACTTTTACAACCCACAAACGGTACACTGAGTCGGGTAACAATAGTAAAACCATATCTAACCATCAGATCACAAAGTAATTTGTTCCTATCACACAATGATGGGACGCCATTATCAAGATACCAGTTCCAAGCTATATTTAATAAATGCATAACATCGGCAGGGAACCACCCCAAAGATTACGGGACACACTCATTCCGCATAGGCGCGGCCACAGAAGCAGCAAGAGCAGGACTGTCAGAAACGGAAGTTCAGAGGATAGAGAGATGGTGATCCACGTGTTTGGCAAGATACATAAGACCGGACTTGTTATCCTAACGTGGTTTGTTTCTTTTACAGGTGACGCTAAGCCAACAGTGTGGGTGATAGGCCACTCGTATATATATTGGGCAGATTAAAGGGCGAAAGTCCGCCCAGGCGGGAGGAAATTAGAGTTTCATAACACATATTTCAACTGGAGAGGTATTAGAGGCCTGCTATGGCCACAGGTACTAATGGAGGTAATCAAGGTAGGGAGAGAGGCAAGATGTCTGGTCATCTTAGTTATACAGGCCGGGGGAAACAACCTAGGTCATCACAAGAGCGCATAACTAATGGCAATAATGAAACTAGACACTGAGCGCTTCAGAGAATTTTTCACAAAACTAGCTATAGTATGGTCAGAGATTGTGCCGATAGCGGTATGGCAAGGTGCGCGAGACATCACGGCCATCGAACGGACAAGGCGGGTAAGAAATATTCGGATGGCAAAATTTAGAAGAGACAGAGGCGGTGTAGTGGTACGACACCGACAACTGGAAGGAGATAAAGCAGGCCTCATACGGCCCGACGGTGTTCACTTAATGGATATTGGACTGGACATATTCCTGTCAGGACTCCAGGACGGAGTGGAACAAGCGTTAAGAGTGATGGGTGGGGGTCAGAGTCCTGCATACGAGTACGCAGGATCCTCCGTGGCCTGGAAATAGAAAGGACATGTTGGAGAGTTACACTTGTTGGCCAAGTTGCCGGAGTGGAGACCCAGGGCATGCTGCAACAAGCTGAATTATTTTAGAAATAAAATGTCTTTCTAATGGAATGAGTATAAAGAGTTAATAAAGCTGTGACCGATCCTCACCCATCCAGTTGTAAGAGTTACATTATTGTATTGTCAAGGAAAGGGGGGCGGTAGGGGGGCTGAGCGTCTGGGTTTGGTTGGGGGTCCCCACAGTCTGCCTAGGCTAGATGCATTTAAAAATTCTTATTAGATACACAGGCGGTGCAGCTTGCTTCGCAGCTGGGCTACTACGCCCAAAGTATTGCCTAGGCTAGATGCAGTTAAAAATTCTACGCTGACTAGCAGACACTGAAGATTTGGAGCAGACCTCTGAGTAAACAGCTCTTCAGACTCAATCATCTGTGTTACCCCAAGCCATAGTGTATGTAGTTTCTTACAGTTAAAAGGGGGGGGGAGCGACCCAACCCACCTGGAATTGACGATGCCAACGTCACGTAAGACACAGCAAGGGGACTCCAAAAAGAGTTTCCATTTTTTCCCAAAATTGTGGCACAGACACCACTTAACCCTAGAACGCATACCTGGGGCCTCGCAGTCCCGCCCTGTTAATTGTTTTCTATTTTCTGCAAGATTACTTTAGTTAGAATTTTGAAACTCTAGGTATTCTTCATGTATATAGTTGTTTGTCATTTGAGTTTGAGTTATTCAATGTTATTTGCACATGGGCCTAAAAGGCCCCAGGTATACGAAAGTGTAGATTTTTATGGTCATGCGTTCTAGGGTTAAGTGGCATCAATTGCCCCACAGTTGCTTAAAACGGTTGGTGAGGTGATATTACCAAATCCTCAAGCTTTTAGCCTCCCAAGGATAACACAGGATTAGAAAAGTCCTTGCGAATCCATGATTTGTTCATCTTTATGAACGTGAGTCTGTCTACATTCTCAGTGGACAGCCGCGTGCGCTTATCTGTCAGCACACCATCAGCAGCGCTGAACACACGTTCAGAGAGAACACTGGCTGCAGGGCATGACAAGATCTCCAAGGCGTGAGTGGCGAGCTCCGGCCATTTTTACAGATTGGAATACCAAAATGAGCAAGGGTCCAGTGACACAGTCATGGCTTCGATGTTCACTTGGAGATACTCCTGCACCATCCTCTCTAGGCATTGACTATATGTCAGACTTCTTGTCTCTTGTGGCCTTGCAAAGGATGGTCTAAAAAAGTGGTGAAACGATTTCACAAAATTGCTGTTACCAGCAGATACTGTGTTACTGTTACGGTTTGAGTGATGAAGACTCGACAGTCCCGCGGTTGGCAAGTTAGAACGGTGAGATTCACTTCGTGCACCACAGGTGTTTTGTGGAAAAGCACATGTAAGATTCTGCAACAGCCTCTGCTGATACTCCTGCATGCGTGAATCCCTTTCTATGGCACGAATTATTTCGGCAAATTTACTTTTGTACCGGGGATCTAAGAGTGTGGCAACCCAGTAGTCGAGATTACTTCGAATTCTGCAATCTGAGGGTCATGTTGCAGGTAGTGCAGCAAGAAGGCACTCATGTGTCTTGCGCATCCAGGAGGACCAAGTCCTTGTTGTGTTGGTAGCGAGGTAAGAATCATGCTTCTTTCCTCTGCCCTCTCCCCCCAACCTCGCACAACAGAAATGTGATCAAGGTCTCCCTCATCTGATGAGTCTTCCATGCCCATCGCCAGTTCATCCTCCACTTCTTCCTCGGCTCCTGCACCTTCCTCAACAGTTTGGCTGCTACCATGCGCCCTGTTTAATCCCTCTCCCCCACCCTCCCATGCCTGCCTCCTTGGTGCTGCCAACCGTCTGGACCTTGGAGATGTTATCCCTTCCGCATACGACTCCTCCTCTACTTCCTCCACCTCCTCTTGTCCGACCACCTGACTCTGAATTCTGTTTAATGTGTGCTCCAGCATGTAAATCACCGGAATAGTTATGCTGATAATGGCATCGTCGTCAGCACTAAACATCTTCGTCGCCATTTCAAAACTGTGCAGAAAGGTGTGTGGCGCCCCTGAGGGTGCAGTCACCACAGAGTTACTGCATCTCACCCAGAGGTGTGGTATCTCACCCTCAGGTAAGGAAGGCGTATGGCTCGGGACCCTAACACCTGCATCCAACACATACCCGCAGTGGGGTTAGGGCGAGATTGCTCCTAAGGGAGAGCACAGTCCCAGGTCCCTAGCTGGTGGGAGGATCCTATGTAGTGGGTGCTTAGGGGAGCAGCTTAGGGGAGCACATGACAGGGAGAGTATAAATAGGAAGCCATCTTAGAAAGAGCAAGCCAGTCAGAGGAGGAAAAGTGACAGGAGCAGAGGCTCGGCATGAGCTCTGCTCCGGAGGCGGGCCTAGCCTGGGAGGCCCAGGACTGAAGGAGAGAAGAGAGGAGTGGGAGCAGGAAGGCTCCAGGAACCGAAGGGACCCTAGGGCCACGGGCCATGCAGAAGGCCACCTGTACTCCCGCTGCTACCAGGAGGTAGAGGGGTCAGGCCAGATAAGGGGAACCGGTCCCTCAACTAGAGGAGAAACAGCAAGGCTCAACTAGAAACCGGAGGCTGCAGCATTTCATGTACTGCAGGCAAAAGTCCACACCAGTCTCACTAAGAAGGTAGCCACATAGGACCCAGGGGACGGAACACAAGTCGCCCGCCAAGGCCCGAGGATACCGGATAGAAGTGTCACTGGGTGTGAGGTGCAGGGAGAAGGCCAGAGAAAGGACACACAGAAGGGGGTCCTGCTAAGTACTCCGGAGCTATCTGGGGGTGGACTGAGCCCCTCACTGAGTACGCACAGCACGACGGGTGAGATAGCTCTGGTACCTGTAATCTGGACTGCAACAACTGTGAGTAAAGATCTTGGGACTGCATCACACGGACTCTGTGTTCATTACTGACTCCCTGCACTACAACCACCATCATCCACCCACACTGCCCTGAAGCTACACTCTTCCTGTGGTGAGTAATAATACCATTGCAGCAAAACCACCAGCTTCAAAGGACTGTTCCGCAGCAGCGGCCCCTTTGGCCGCACTCCACAGGTGGCGTAGTCGGACATTATAAAATCCATATATACAAATTACCGTTGGATTGACCGCCCTGGGTCACGGACCGGGTCACCGCCACAGTGACTACAACCCCCAGCGTCTACCGGCCCGGCTCCGGGTACCCCACGGCCCAGGGGGCGCGTCAACTTCATAGGTCCCTGATCTGAGACCACTCCTGCTGTGTGATATGCCCCACCTCTGGATCTCGTTGGCCCAGGCTATACGTCAGAAAGTATTGCACCAGGGCTTGTCGGTGCTGCCACAGTCGCTGCAACATGTGCAGAGTTGAATTCCACCGTGTCGGCACATCGCATTTCAGCCGGTGAACTGGCAGGCCCAACGACTTCTGTAGAGATGTAAGTCGTTGAGCTGCGGGATGCGAACGGCGGAAGTGAGCACACAGCGACCGTGCCCTCTGCAGAAGGCCATCTAGTCCGGGATAGTGGGCTAAAAATTTATGGACAACCAGGTTCAACACGTGAGCCATACAAGGCACGTGTGTAACATTGCCCCGGCGAAGGGCCGCACCCAGGTTTGCAGCATTGTCGCACACGGCCTTCCCTGGTTGCAGGTCCAGTGGAGAGAACCATTCATGAAACTGGGTCTCCAGAGCTGACCACAAGTCCTCAGCTGTGTGACTCACATTTCCCAGACATTTCAAAGTAAACACTGATGCCGTTGAGCCCTACTGCCAGCATAGTAAGGAGGTGCGCAGTTAGAAAGCAGGTGGCATTACCAGACAGGCTTTGGGTGCAGGTGGAGGACCGAGAGGAGGTTGAGGAGGCAGAAGCAGTGGAGGAACTTCTAGATAAAGAGGATTGACGTACAACTCGCGGGGACGGCAAGACTTGGACAGCAGCCCCTTGTCCTGCTGTCACCATAGTTACCCAGTGCCCTGTCAGCGACATGTAACGCCCCTGTCCATGCCTACTTGTCCAAGTGTCTGTGGTGAAATGCACCCTGTCACACACAGAGTTTCTCAAAGAAGCGGTGATGTTGTGTGCGACATGCTGGTGGAGCGCAGGCACACCTTTCTTTGAGAAGTAGTGCCGACTGGGCATCTGGTACTGGGGCACTGCGACGGACATAAGGTCTCAAAAATCCACTGTGTCCTCCAAGCGGAAAGGCAGCATTTCTGTAGCCAACAGCTTGCAGATGGTGAAATTCAACCTCTTAGCTTTCTCATGGCTAGGAGCAAATGGTCTTTTACTTGTCCACATCTGAGGGACCGAGGGCTGGCTGTTGTGCTTTGACGGGGTTGAGTAGGGTGTCCCTGGCAAACTGCCGGTCTGTGAGGAAGATGCAGGCGGACATGTTAGGTTGCCTTGATCCAAAGGTGGTGCTCTCGATGTCAGAGAGCTCTCAACACCAGCAGGTGTTTCCACTTCTCAATGAACTGACGACCTGCCAATCACACTGGCTGTTGCAGGTAAAGAGGTGGCAGGTCTGCGTCCAAAAACATGTGTGACTGCTGTCCCCCCAGTCACAGAGGATGAAGAGGCCGCGGATGCACAAGATGGGGCAGACGGTGGTTGGCCCAGCCTGCCTGGCCGCATTGTAGCACAGTGAGCTTCCCACTGCAACTTATGCTTCAAATCCATGTGACGGTACATGCATGAAGTACTCAAACTATGGATTTTTTGGCCTCTACTTAGCTTTTGGTGACAAATATTACAGATAACATGAGTTGGGTCATCCTTATCGATCTGAATAAATGCCCAGGCTATGCAAGGCTTAGAGCCCATGCGACCTGAAGAGCCACTACGACTTGTGGTCAGAGGCGGAGTTGTGGTTGAGGATGCAGTTGTTGACGTGCTTCCAGTACTCCGTCTCTGTCCAGGAAGGCGCAACCTAACCTCGTCGTCAATAGCATCTGTGACGCCCCGCTGCGCTTGGTATCACAGATCCTAGAAGAGTGTATTGATGGAATCCTCCACAAGAGGCCCCCATAAACATTCACACATCTCCACCTTCCACCTCAGACCAGCAGAGGGAGCCCGTTAGGGATATAAATAGGGAAGGTGGAGCTAGGCAGTTCAGTTCCTCTGAAGAGTTCCTGCAGTAGAGAAGCCAAAGAGAGGTCAGTCTGCAGTGGAGCTCAGTCTAGTCTAGAGAACTCAGTTAATAGTTCAGCAGTGGAGCACGAGGCTCCTGCTAGCTAGATTCAGGGAGCCCAGATAGAGCTTAAGGTGTGCTGGTGTCATAAGATCGGTGAAGCGCGGCAAGCTGCCGTTAGTGTGTATAGCCTATTGAGGGCCCGAGTAGGCCGAAGGCGAGTGGCGAGTTAGTACATAAGGGGCAGAGGAGCTTAACCAGCTCACCCCGAAGCATTTACCGGACACCGGATCCGAGCTTACCGGGATCTCTATGACCCAGTAAGGCATAACCGGAATCCCTGGAGAACTACAAGTCCCAGGATCGCTAAGGTGCTGATACGTAACAGAGCCAGGAGACGCTTAGGCCCCACATACTGGGAGCGTGAACTTCAAGAGAAGGCCCTACCACAAGGTCAGCCAGCGCAGGACAGAGACAAAGTTAGGCCTAGCTCCTGGCAGGTCAGAAACTTACTGCGCAGAGGCAAGAAACAGGAGGCCCTACACCCGCTCATTGGGGAGGATCCTGATATGCACCCTTCACCCTACAGTGCTCCAGGATGTGCCTGAATTTCCTCCAGTAAAAGGTACTGAAGTGACTACCGTGTCCGTTTCCATTCTTGCTCTGACCCAGCTGGGTCTCGCCTGTCCTGCATTCCCCCTGCATACGCTGCCCTGAGACCTAGCTCCACCTGTGGGGAGCTATACCATCGAGCTGCCTTATCACGGGCCTCAGTGGACTGCTGCAGTGCTGGTGCTTCTCACCAGATACCACAGGTGGTGTCACAAACTCTTATAAAATTAACAATTATCCACCCTTTTAAAGAGTGACCCCAGGGTACGGGCCAGGGAGCCGACCACCGCGACATCCCAAAGGCCAGGCAAAGGCCTGGGTGACCTCATCGACTGGCTGACTGTGGGTTGACAGTAAGTGGGATCTCCAACCTTGTCATCATCACCCTGTGTGTTATCACACCCGTCGTCCTCAAAGCCAACCTCTTCCTGCCCTGACCGAAAAGTCAAGTTGTCGCTCCAATCAGGTATTTGAGTCTCATCATCGTCTTCATCATTGTCTCCACCAACAGAAGTTACAGTTTGGGAACGAGGGTCTACATTATGCTCAGAACCTTCTTCATCTGGTCCTGGATCCGACTTATAAAGATTCTGGGCATCAGTGCAGATCATTTCCTCGTCTGGATTAACAGAAGCTCTGGAGCAGACCTCCGTTTCCCAGGCTATAGTGTGAGTAAACAGCTGTGCAGACTCAACCATCTGTGTTACCCCATACTCAGACGGGCAGCTGGAGACTTGGGAGCTGTGAGGAAGCAAGTGCGATTGGGGTGACACCTCTGAGGACTGGAGTATTTGTGATGTTGAAGTTGAGGTGGAGGAGAGCCCACTTGAAGGAGCACTTGATATCCGCTGAAGCACCTGCTGTTTTTGTGCCTCATCTGGAATTTGTAGCGATGGGCGTGTCCGTAACAAAGGGATCGTATCACATTGTCCACGAAAAGAAGTCGACATGTTAGTTTGGCTGGAAGATGGTCTTTCTTCTGCAGATGTTACTCCCCCCCCACCGCGGGGGGCTCGACCCACCAGCGGACAGGCACCAGTATTAGGAGAGGGGGGCTGGCCGTCAGGGTCCACCGCGGCTCTGGCACAAACCCGGCGACACGGAGGTGGCACGGGCAGGAACGGACTGGCCGTGTCGGCTTCTCACTTTTTGGATTTTAGAAGGGCATGACACACGGGTGTTCGACGAACCGAACCGAACTCGAACACTAGTCCCAAGTTTGTAGGGCCCTTTAAGGTGCTTCAGATTGTTAACTAATCTGCTGTTAGGTTAGAGGTTCCTACCTCCTGGAAGATAAATCCGGTGTTTCATGTTTCTCTGTTGAAAAGAGCTGATGTGTCGGATGGTGACGCCTCTGCCACGGTTCCTCCAGTGATGGAGGACGGGGAATATGAAATTTCCCGCATCCTAAATTCTAGACGGTATAGAGGGAGTTTGCAGTATCTCGTTGCTTGGAAGAGTTTCGGACCCGAGGATAGCTCATGGGTGAGGGTGGATGATGTTTCTGCTTCCAGACTTGTCAGAGCGTTTCACAGGAGGTCTCCTGATAAGCCCGGGCCTAGGGGATCCGGAGGATCTTTTTAGAAGAGGGGGTACTGTTAGAACTCTCCTGTTAGTTTTTTTCTAGTTTGCTGGTCGCATGACCTTTTTTGCCTATTTAATCCTGCTCCACCCTCCTGACCTTGCTGGACTTCATTGTAATTTTTACTCTTGAGCTAGCTTGGTGCTCTGTTACCTTTCTCAATCAGTTTTGCTAGGTCTTCGGACATCTATGTTCTATGTTGTTTGTTTGTCTTATTTCTGCTACAATCTCTGCTAGGAGGTGTCCATCTTTCTCCCAGTCCCTAGTTCTTGTAGGGATCCCTTCCTCACATCTATAGGTCTTCGTTCAGACTAGCCGAGGACTTTAGCAGGTCTGATCGCAGGACCAGGTTCCCCATTACATCGTAGGGATCCAGCTTAGTTCTATTGTAGGGACAGATCTCCTGTCTTTCCTTAGTGCTTGTAGCAGATCATAACAATTAGGCCATCTATACTAAACTCCACCAGCTTTCAAATTACTAATATTTTTTAGCTGCATCTTGCCTGTAAAATAATTTTGGGCATAGTAGCAGTGTGTGGTACTCATTGTATTAGGCCATCTATACCAAGCTCCACCAGATTTGAAATTAATAATAATTTTTAGCTGCATCTTGCCTCTAAAATAATTTTGGGCATAGTAGCAGTGTGTGGTACTCATTCTATGAGGCAATCTATACTAAGCTTCACCAGCTTTCAAATTACTAATAATTTTTAGCTGCATCTTGCCTGGAAAATAATTTTGGGCATAGTAGCGGTGTGTGGTACTCATTGTATTAGGCCATCTATACCAAGCTCCACCAACTTTGAAATTAATAATAACTTTTAGCTGCATCTAGCCCGGAACATAATTTTGGGCATAGTAGCAGTGTGTGGTGCTCATTGTATTAGGCTATCTATACCAAGCTCCACCAGCTTTGAAATGAATAATAATTTTTAGCTGCATCTAGCCTGTAACATAATATTGGGCATAGTAGCAGTGTGTGGTACTCATAGTATTAGGCCATCTATACCAAGCTACACCAGCTTTGAAATTAATAATAATTTTTAGCTGCATCTTGCCTGCAAAATAATTTTGGGCATGGTAGCAGTGTGTGGTACTCATTCTATTAGGCCATCTATACTAAGCTCCACCAGCTTTCAAATTACTAATAATTTTTAGTTGCATCTTGCCTGTAAAATAATTTTGGGCATAGTAGCAGTGTGTGGTACTCATTCTATTAGGCCATCTACACTAAGCTCCACCAGCTTTCAAATTACTAATAATTTTTAGCTGCATCTTGCCTGTAAAATCATTTTGGGCATATTAGCAGTGTGTGGCACTCATTCTATTAGGCAATCTACACTAAGCTCCACCAGATTTCAAATTACTAATAATTTTTAGCTGCATCTTGCCTGTAAAATAATTTTGGGCATAGTAGCAGTGTGTGGTACTCATTCTATTAGGCAATCTATACTAAGCTTCACCAGCTTTCAAATTACTAATAATTTTTAGCTACATCTTGCCTGGAAAATAATTTTGGGCATAGTAGCGGTGTGTGGTACTCATTGTGTTAGGCCATCTATACCAAGCTCCACCAGCTTTGAAATTAATAATAACTTTTAGCTGCATCTAGCCCGGAACATAATTTTGGGCATAGTAGCAGTGTGTGGTGCTCATTGTATTAGGCTATCTATACCAAGCTCCACCAGCTTTGAAATGAATAATAATTTTTAGCTGCATCTAGCCTGTAACATAATATTGGGCATAGTAGCAGTGTGTGGTACTCATAGTATTAGGCCATCTATACCAAGCTACACCAGCTTTGAAATTAATAATAATTTTTAGCTGCATCTTGCCTGCAAAATAATTTTGGGCATGGTAGCAGTGTGTGGTACTCATTCTATTAGGCCATCTATACTAAGCTCCACCAGCTTTCAAATTACTAATAATTTTTAGTTGCATCTTGCCTGTAAAATAATTTTGGGCATAGTAGCAGTGTGTGGTACTCATTCTATTAGGCCATCTACACTAAGCTCCACCAGCTTTCAAATTACTAATAATTTTTAGCTGCATCTTGCCTGTAAAACCATTTTGGGCATATTAGCAGTGTGTGGCACTCATTCTATTAGGCCATCTACACTAAGCTCCACCAGCTTTCAAATTACTAATAATTTTTAGCTGCATCTTGCCTGTAAAATAAATTTGGGCATATTTGCAGTGTGTGGTACTCATTCTATTAGGCCATCTATACTAAGCTCCACCAGCTTTCAAATTACTAAGAATTTTTAGCTGCATCTAGCCTGGAACATAATTTTGGGCATAGTAGCAGTGTGTGGTACTCATTGTATTAGGCCATCAATAGCAAGCTCCACCAGCTTTGAAATTAATAATAATTTTTAGCTGCATCTTGCCTGTAAAATAATTTTGGGCATAGTAGCAGTGTTTGGTACTCATTCTATTAGGTCATCTATACTAAACTCCACCAGCTTTCAAATCACTAATAATTTTTAGCTGCATCTTGCCTGTAAGATAATTTTGGGCATAGCAGCAGTGTGTGGTACTCATTCTATTAGGCCATCTAAACTAAGCTCCACCAGCTTTCAAATTACTAATAATTTTTAGCTGCATCTTGCCTGTAAAATAATTTTGGGCATATTAGCAGTGTGTGGTACTCATTCTATTAGGCCATCTATACTAAGCTCCACCAGCTTTCAAATTACTAATAATTTTTAGCTGTATCTTGCCTAGAAAATAATTTTGGGCATAGTAGCAGTGTGTGGTACTCATTGTATCAGGCCATCTATACCAAGCTCCACCAGCTTTGAAATTAATAATAATTTTTAGCTGCATCTAGCCCGGAACATAATTTTGGGCATAGTAGCAGTGTGTGGTACTCATTGTATTAGGCTATCTATTCCAAGCTCCACCAGCTTTGAAATTAATAATAATTTTTAGCTGCATCTTGCCTGTAAAATAATTTTGGGCATAGTAGCAGTGTGTGGTACTCATTCAATTAGGCCATCTATGCTAAGCTCCACCAGCTTTCAAATTACTAATAATTTTTAGCTGCATCTTGCCTGGAAAATAATTTTGGGCATATTAGCAGTGTGTGGTGCTCATTATATTAGGCCATCTATACCAAGCTACACCAGCTTTGAAATTAATAATAATTTTTAGCTGCATTTAGCCTGGAACATAATATTGGGCATAGTAGCAGTGTGTGGTACTCATTGTATTAAACCATCTATACCAAGCTCCACCAGCTTTAAAATTAATAATAATTTTTAGCTGCATCTTGCCTGCAAAATAATTTTGGGCATAGTAGCAGTGTGTGGTACTCATTCTATTAGGCCATCTATACTAAGCTCCACCAGCTTTCAAATTACTAATAATTTTTAGCTTCATTTTGCCTGTAAAATAATTTTGGGCATAGTAGCAGTGTGTGGTACTCATTCTATGAGGCCATCTATACTAAGCTCCACCAGCTTTCAAATTACTAATTATTTTTAGCTGCAGCTTGCCTTTAAAATCATTTTGGGCATATTAGCAGTGTGTGGTACTCATTGTATTAGGCCATCTATACTAAGCTCCACTAGCTTTCAAATTACTAATAATTTTTAGCTGCATCTTGCCTATAAAATATTTTTGAGCATATTAGCAGTGTGTGGTACTCATTCTGTTAGTCCATCTATACTGAGCTCCACCAGCTTTGAAATTAATAATAATATTTAGCTGCATCTATCCTGGAAAATAATTTTGGGCATAGTAGCAGTGTGTGGTACTCATTGTATTAGGCCATCTATACTAAGCTTCACCGGCTTTGAAATTAATAATAATTTTTAGCTGTATGTAGCCCAGAAAATAATTTTGGGCATAGTAGCTGTGTGTGGTACTCATTGTATTAGGCCATCTATACCAAGCTCCACCATCTTTGAAATTAATAATAATTTTTAGCTACATCTAGCCCGGAAAATTATTTTTGGCATAGTAGCAGTGTGTGGTACTCATTGTATTAGACCATCTATACCAAGCTCCACCAGCTTTGAAATTAAAAATAATTTTTAGCTGCATCTTGCCTGTAAAATAATTTTGGGCATAGTAGCACTGTGTGGTACTCATTCTATTAGGCTATCTATACCAAGCTCCACCAGCTTTCAAATTACTAATAAATTTTAGCTGCATCTTGCCTGTAAAATAATTTTGGGCATAGTAGCAGTGTGTGGTACTCATTGTAATAGGCCATCTATCCCAAGCTCCACCAGCTTTGAAATTAATAATAATTTTTAGCTGCATCTAGCCCAGAAAATTATTTTGGGCATAGTAGCAGTGTGTGGTACTCATTGTATTAGGCCATCTATACCAAGCTCCACCAACAATAGAAATATGGCTACTTGGCTAACAAAAATATACGCTTCATAGCAAAAAACACCAGCCTAGCACACTGCATTAATAAGATGGCATCATCGTCTCTCCCAGTGCTAGGCCTACTACACCTGCTAGCATTCCTGTGCCTAAAACACAATGTATGGGTCCGCGCTTGCCACAATGCTGAGGGGTCTAACGCTGCTGCTGATGCTTTATCACAATTCAATTGGCAGATTTTCACAGAGCTCCTCCCCAATGCCCACCTATCGGGCAAGAGTTGCCCACTCTCCCTATGGGATCTAGTGGCGAATAGTTAATGCCATTAATCAGAGCGTCAGTTGCCCCGTCGACGTGTCAAGAATACGGTAAGGCATGGGAAGAGTGGACTCGACTAGTAGCAGGCAGACGGGTTGACCAATGTGAACAAGCCAGATTACAAGTCACCATAGAATTTCTCCACCAGCTAATGATGAGGGGCATATCAGGGGTGTCAGCGCAGCGGTGTCTTATCGGAGTAGCATCTCACTTCCAACTACTGAATTGGGGAGATGTGACAAAGAGATTCATCATCAGACAATCCATAAAAGGGTGGAAAAGGGGTCAGCCAAGTCAGGAGTGTAGACGTCCCGTCCCGTGTCACTAAAACTGATTTGTCACATCATATCCCTAACACCATTAACATGACACTCACAATTTAAAGCAACACTACTGTCTACTGCATTTGCGATCACCTTCTTCGGGGCGCTATGCATAAGCAAATTAGTCCCTCAATCCAAAATTACCACCAGTGGAGGCTTATTACACCAGTACGTAGTCATAGCCAATAATGCAATACGTCTACGCATAGGCAAATTGAAAACGGTTCCAGCGGGCAGGGGCACTTGGGTACTTCTACAACCCACAAACGGTACCCTGAGTCGGGTAACAATAGTAAAAACATATAGAACCATCAGATCACAAAGTAATTTCTTCCTATCACACATTGATTGAACGTCATTATGAAGATACCAGTTCCAAGCTATATTTAATAAATTCCTAACATCGGCAGGGAACCACCCCAAAGATTACGGGACACACTCATTCCGCATAGGCACGGCCACAGAAGCAGCAAGAGCAGGACTGTCAGAAACGGAAGTTCAGAGGATAGGGACATGGCGATCCACATGTCTGGCGAGACACATAAGACCGGACTTGTTATCCTAACTAGTGTTGAGCCACCGCAGTAGTGTTCGAGTTCGGTTCGGTTCGTCGAACAATCGTAAGTTCACCGACCTGTTCGTCGAACTGTTCGTCGATCACCGTCGAACACCGTTAAAACCAATGGCAGGCAAACAAAAACACATAGAAACACATAGAAAACACATAGAAAACACTTCAAAGGTGTCCAAAAGCTGACAAACTGCTCAGAAGACACAACTAACACATGGAAAAGTGACAAGTACATATAGTCATGCGAAAAGAAAAGAGGTGGAGGAGTTAAAGGAGGGGGAGACACAGATATAGGCATGTCATGCCCTTCTAAAATCAAGAAAGGCTGGAGTAAAAATCTAAAATCATCCTACCAACACCCAGACGTCGTGACAAGAAAATTAAAAAAAGAAATATCTTTAAGTAGAATGGCGGTTCTATTCAGAACACTTTCCTTACAAGATGTAGTGGTATCCCCGTTGTGAGTTGTGCCAAAAACAGAAACTAATACATTTGGACTAATCCACCATTTGTCATATCCAAGGGGCAGGTCCGTAAACGAAAACATCGACGCGGAACCAAGTACAGTAGTATATACTGTACAACCTTTGACAAGGCAATCAGGCGGATCAAGAAGTTGGGAAGGGTCACCCTAATGGCCAAAACAGACATTGATGCTGCGTTCCGGTTACTTACTACATGTGCCTCCGAATAGTGTCCACCTATTGGGCTGCTTCTGGGAAGGAGCATACTATATAGATCACTGTTTGCCCATGGGGTGCTCCAGATCCTGCTCACTATTTGAGGCGTTTAGTTGCTTCCTCGAATGGGCTGTTATGGACGTTTCTAAGGGGGCACATATTATCCATTACCTCGACAACTTCTTATGCCTGGGCCCAAAAGATTCGCCACAGTGTGAATACACGCGGTAGTCCACCTGTGAGGAGGAGAGAGCTGGAGGGAGAGCGGACACCACAGAGCCGAGGGGTTAGATGGAGAAAGGAAGAAGGAAAGAGGGCGAGGGAGGTAAGGGAGAACAGTGGAAGGCCGACCTGAGCTCCCCCACGTTCCTGCTGGGCGGGGAACAGCCCTGGGAAGAAAAGCCACTTGCGCATCCCTTTGAGGTTACGGACGCGAGTGCGCAGATGGACTACGCTGGAGTGCGAAGCCGACACGGCCAGTCCGTTCCTGCCCGTGCGATCTCCGTGTCGTCGGGTTTGTGCCAGAGCCACGGTGGACCCTGATGGCCAGCTCCCCTCTCCCAATACTGGTGCCTGTCCGCTGGTGGGTTGAGCCCCCCCGCGATGGGGGGAGTAACATCTGCAGAAGAAAGACCATCTTCCAGCCAAACTAAGATGTCTACTTCTTTTCGTGGACAATGTGATACGATCCCTTTCTTACGGACACGCCCATCGCTACAAATTCCAGATGAGGCACAAAAACAGCAGGTGCTTCAATGTATATCAAGTGCTCCTTCAAGTGGGCTCTCCTCCACCTTAACTTCAACATCACAAATACTCCAGTCCTCAGAGGTGTCACCCCAATCGCACTTGCTTCCTCACAGCTCCCAAGTCTCCAGCTGCCCGTCTGAGTATGGGGTAACACAGATGATTGAGTCTGCACAGCTGTTTACTCATACTATAGCCTGGAAAACGGAGGTCTGCTTCTGAGCTTCTGTTAATCCAGACGAGGAAATGATCTGCACTGATGCCCAGAATCTTTATGAGTCGGATCCAGGACCAGATAAAGAAGGTTCTGAGCATAATGTAGACCCGTGTTCCCAAACTGTAACTCCTGTTGGTGGAGACAATGATGAAGACGATGATGAGACTCAAATACCTCATTGGAGCGACAACTTGACTTTTCGGTCAGGGCAGGAAGAGGTTGGCTCTGAGGACGACGGGTGTGAGAACACACAGGGTGATGATGATGCGGTTGGAGATCCCACTTACTGTCAACCCACAGTCAGCCAGTCGATGAGGTCAGCAGAGGAGATGGAGGAGGAGGTGACTAGCCCAGTGGATGGGGATTACTCGGTACCCGGGCCTTTGCCTGGCCTTTGGAATGTCGCGGTGGTCGGCTCCCGGGCCCGTTCCCTGGGGTCACTCTTTAAAAGGGTGGATAATGGTTAATTTTATAAGAGTTCGTGAAGCCACCTGTGGTGTCTGGTGAGAAGCAAAAGCGCTGCAGTAGTCCACTGAGGCCGGTGATAAGGCAGCTCGATGGTATAGCTCCCCACAGTTGGAGCTAGGCCTCAGAAAAGCATATGCAGGGGGAATGTAGGACAGGCGAGACCCAGCTGGGTCAGAGCAAGAACGGGAATGGACACGGTAGTCACTTCAGTACCTTTTACTGGTGGAAATTCAGGCACATCCCGGAGCACTGTAGGGTGAAGGGTGCATATCAGGATCCTCCCCAATGAGCGGGTGTAGGGCCTCCTGTTTCTTGTCTCTGCGTAGTAAGTTTCTGACCTGCCTGGAGCTAGGCCAAACTTTGTCTCTGTCCTGCGCTGGCTGACCTTGTGGTAGGGCCTTGTCTTGGAGTTCACGCTCCCAGCATGCGGGGCCTAAGCGTCTCCTGGCTCTGTTACGCATCAGCACCTTAGCGATCCTGGGACTTGTAGTTCTCAAGGGATTCCGGTTATGCCTTACTGGGTCATAGAGATCCCGGAAAGCTCAGATCCGGTATCCGGTAAATGCTTCGGGGTGAGCTGGTTAAGCTCCTCTGCCCCCTATGTACTAACTCTCCTCTCGCCTTCGGCCTACTCGGGCCCTCACTAGGCTATACACACTAACGGCAGCTTGCCGCGCTTCACCGATCTTATGGCGCCAGCACACCTTAAGCTCTAACTGGGCTTCCTGAATATACCTACCAGGAGCCTCGTGCTCCACTGTGGAGCTTTTAACTGAGTTCTCTAGACTAGACTGAGCTCCACTGCAGACTGACCTCTCTTAGGCTTCTCTACTGCAGGAACTCTTCAGAGGAACTGAACTGCCTAGCTCCACCTTCCCTATTTATATCCCTAACGGGCTCCCTCTGCTGGTCTGAGGTGGAAGGTGGAGATGTGTGAATGTTTATGGGGGCCTCTTGTGGAGGATTCCATCAATGCCCTCTTCTAGGATCTGTGATACCAAGCGCAGCTGGGTGTCACAGATGCTATTTATGACGAGGTTAGGTTGCGCCTTCCTGGACAGAGACGGAGTACTGGAAGCACGTCAACAACTGCATCCTCAAGCACAACTCTGCCTCTGACCACAAGTCGTAGTGGCTCTTCAGGTCGCATGCGCTCTAAGCCTTGCATAGCCTGGGTATTTTTTCAGATCGATAAGGATGACCCAACTCGTGTTATCTGTAATATTTGTCAGCAAAAGCTAAGTAGAGGCCAAAAAATCCATAGTTTGAGTACTTCATGCATTAACCGTCACATGGATATGAAGCATAAGTTGCAGTGGGAAGCTCACTGTGTTACAATGCTGCCTAGCGGGCCGGGCCAACCACCGTCTGCCCCATCTTGTGCATCCGCGGCCTCTTCATCCTCTGTGACTGGGGGGACAGCAGTCACACATGTTTTTGGATGCAGACCTGCTACCTCTCTACCCGCAACAGACAGTGTGATTGGCAGGTCATCATTTCATTTGAAAGTGGAAACACCAGCTGGTGTTGAGCGCTCTCCGACATCGAGAGCACAACGTTTGAATCAAGGCAACCTAACTTTTCCGCCTGCATCTTCCTCACAGACCAGCAAGCTTGCCGGGGACACTCTACTCAACCCTGTCTAAGCACAACAGCCAGCCCTCGGTCCCTCAGATGTGGACAAGTAAAAGACCATTTCTTCCTAGCCATGAGAAAGCTAAGACGTTGAATTTCACCATCTGCAAGCTGTTGGCTACAGAAATGCTGCCTTTCCGCCTGGTGGTCACAGAAGATTTTCGAGACCTTATGTCCGTCGCAGTGCCCCAGTACCAGATGCCCAGTCGGCACTACTTCTCAAAGAAAGGTGTGCCTGCGCTCCACCAGCATGTCACACACAACATCACCGCTTCTTTGAGAAACTCTGTGTGTGACAGGGTGCATTTCACCACAGACACTTGGAAGAGTAGGCAAGGACAGGGGCGTTACATGTCGCTGACTGGGCACTGGGTAACTATGGTGACAGCAGGACAAGGGGCTGCTATCCAAGTCTTGCCGTCCACACGAGTTGTACGTCAATCCTCTTTATCTAGAAGTTCCTCCACTGCTTCTGCCTCCTCAACCTCCTCTCGGTCCTCCACCTGCACCCAAAGCCTGTCTGATAATGCCACCCGCTTTCTAACTGCGCAGAAGGAATCCTGCACACCTCCTTACTATGCTGGCAGCAGGGCACAACGGCATCAGGCGGTGTTTACTTTTAAATGTCTGGGAAATGTGAGTCACACAGCTGAGAAGTTGTGGTCAGATCTGGAGACCCAGTTTCATGAATGGTTGTCTCCACTGGAGCTGAAACCAGGGAAGGCCGTGTGCGACAATGCTGCAAACCTGGGTGCGGCCCTTCTCCGGGGCAATGTCACACACGTGCCTTGTATGGCTCACGTGTTGAACCTGGTTGTCCAGCAATTTTTAACCCACTATCCCGGACTAGATGGAATTCTGCAGCGGGCACGGTCGCTGTGTGCTCACTTCCGCCGTTCGCATCCTGCAGCTCAACGACTTACATCTCTACAGAAGTCGTAGGGCCTGCCAGTTCACCGGCTGGAATGCGATGTGCCGACACAGTGGAATTCAACTCTGCACATGTTGCAGCGACTGTGCCAGCACCGACAAGCCCTGGTGCAATACGTTCTGAAGTATAGCCTGGGCCAACGAGATCCAGAGGTGGGGCAAATCACACTGCAGGAGTGGTCTCAGATCAGGGACCTATGAAGTTGACGCGCCCCCTGGGCCGTGGGGTACCCGGAGCCGGGCCGGTAGACGCTGGGGGTTGTAGTCACTGTGGCGGCGACCCGGTCCGTGACCCAGGGCGGTCAATCCAAGGGTAATTTGTATACAGTATATGGGTTTTATAATGTCCGACTTCACCACCTGTGGAGTGCGGCCAAAGGGGCCGCCGCTGCGGAACAGTTCTCTGAAGCTGGTGATTTTGCAACAATAGTATTATTACTCCCCACAGGAAGAGTGTAGCTTCAGGGCAGTGTGAGTGGATGATGGTGGTTGTAGTGCAGGGAGTCAGTAATGAACACAGAGTCCGTGTGATGCAGTCCCAAGATCTTTACTCACAGTTGTTGCAGTCGTGTTACAGGTACCAGAGCAATCTCCCCCGTCGTGCTGTGCGTACTCAGTGAGGGGCTCAGTCCACCCCCAGATAGCTCCGGAGTACTTAGCAGGCCCCCGTTCTGTGCGTCCTTTTTATGGCCTTCTCCCTGCACCTCACACCCAGTGACATTTCTATCCGGTATCCTCGGGCCTTGGCGGGCGACGTGTGTTCTGTCCCCTGGGTCCTATGTGGCTACTAGAGATGAGCGTTGTTCGACTTGAACTGTTTGCCAATCTCAAATTCGAGCTGTTTTGGGCGGTGTTCGAGCCGTTCAGCGAACACGAACGATGTGAAAAAAATTCGGCTGTTCGAGGTTATGTTCGATAACTGTTCGTGCACCAAAATCATAACTGGATTTTTTCTCAGTAATGATGAAAATTAATGTCAATACACAGCTTGAGTGTACAGCGGGGTGGGGGGAGGGGCAGGGGATGGATCTCTGCAGGAATAATGAAGATCTCCATTTATTTTTTCTCTTTCCCGCATTTACAGTGGGGAGGTGCAATCTGTCACACGGAGCAAAGTGCTTTTTTTCACACAAGCAAGGGCATGTGTCATTGGCAGTGTATGTCACATGTCCTTGCCCTATAAGACCAAGCCATTTTCCCCGTCGCCACCATTTTCTCACTGCTGCAGCTGCGTGTTAGACGGCACCGCTGTTGCTGTGTGCGCTATACCTTGTTAATTTCAAGCCAATTTTCGCACAAATCTACAGATAGCTTGGGAGTAGGGAATAGTTGTGATTGCAGTCCTTTTAAGGACTAGGTTATAGCATTTCCTACGACTTTTATCAGGCAGGTCTGTGCTCTTAAATAGATAGGTTGGGAGTAAAGACTAATTGTAATTGCAGTCCTTTTCAGGACTAAGTTAGATCAGTTCCTATCAGTTTTTGCCAGGCACGTCTGTGCCAGTGCTGTGCAAGTTTTTTTCACAGCATTAGGCTAAATCTAGCAAAGCTAATCCTTTTTGGCCCCTTGCAGAGTGTGTTAGTCAGTGGAGTAGCCTATCTGTGTTGCAAGCTACACCACCTGTGTATAGAATACCATTTTTTTTACTGCACCTAGTGAAGTAAAACCTTTTGGGCATAGCATCATTCTATTAGTCCATCTATACTGACCTCTATAAGGTTGCAAATTGAATATAATTTTTTTCTGCATCTACCTCTGAAAAAATATTTGGCCTTCTAGCTGTGTGTGGGACTTGTTCTATTAGTCCATCTATACTGACCTACATCAGGTTGAAAATTCAAAATATTTTTTTCTCTGCATCTAGCTCTGAAAAAATATTTGGGCTTCTAGCTGTGTGTGGGACTTGTTCTATTAGTCCATCTATACTGACCTCCATCACGTTGCAAATTGAATATAATATTTTTCTGCATCTAGCTCTGAAAAAATATTTGGCCTTCTAGCAGTGTGTGGGACTTGTTCTATTAGTCCATCTATACTGACCTCCATCAGGTTGCAAATTCAAAATATTTTTTTCTCTGCATCTAGCTCTGAAAAAATATTTGGCCTTCTAGCAGTGTGTGGGACTTGTTCTATTAGTCCATCTATACTGACCTCAATCAGGTTGCAAATTGAATATAAAAAAATTCTGCATCTAGCTCTGAAAAAATATTTGGCCTTCTAGCAGTGTGTGGGACTTGTTCTATTAGACCATCTATACTGACCTCCATCACGTTGCAAATTGAATATAATATTTTTCTGCATCTAGCTCTGAAAAAATATTTGGGCTTCTAGCTGTGTTTGGGACTTGTTCTATTAGTCCACCTATACTGACCTCCATCAGGTTGCAAATTGAATATAATATTTTTCTGAATCTAGCTCTGAAAAAATATTGGGCCTTCTAGCAGTGTGTGGGACTTGTTCTATTAGTCCATCTATACAGACCTCCATCAGGTTGCAAATTGAATATAATATTTTTCTGCATCTAGCTCTGAAAAAATATTAGGCCTTCTAGCAGTGTGTGGGACTTGTTCTATTAGTCCATCTATACTGACCTCCATCAGGTTGCAAATTGAATATAATATTTTTCTGCATCTAGCTCTGAAAAAATATTTGGCCTTCTAGCAGTGTGTGGGACTTGTTCTATTAGTCCATCTATACTGACCTCCATCAGGTTGCAAATTGAATGTAATATTTTTCTGCATCTAGCTCTGAAAAAATATTTGGCCTTCTAGCAATGTGTGGGACTTGTTCTATTAGTCCATCTATACTGACCTCCATCAGGTTGCAAATTGAATATAATATTCTTCTGCATCTAGCTCTGAAAAAATATTTGGCCTTCTAGCAATGTGTGGGACTTGTTCTATTAGTCCATCTATACTGACCTCCATCAGGTTGCAAATTGAATATAATATTTTTCTGCATCTAGCTCTGAAAAAATATTTGGCCTTCTAGCAGTGTGTGGGACTTGGTCTATTAGTCCATCTATACTGACCTCCATCAGGTTGCAAACTGAATATAATTTTTTTCTGCATCTAACCCAGACAATAGTTTTGGCCTAATACCACAGTTTGGCCACTCAGCTCTGCTCGGTTCCCATCCATTGTTTTTTTGTGCAAACAACTCCAGAGTTGTGAATTAGTTAACCACCAAAATGAGTGGAAAAAGGCCTGCTGCTGGTGGAAAGGGGAATAGGCATGTTGGGAAGGGGAAAAAAGCTTGTGTCCATGGAGCAGGTGGAGCATCAGTAACATCTGCAGAAGAAATACCATCTTCCAGCAAAACTAAAATGTCTACTTCTTTTAGCGGACAATGTGATAAGATCCCTTTCTTACGGCCACGCCAATGCTACAAATTCCAGATGAGGCACAAAAACAGCAGGTGCTTCAACGGATATCAAGTGCTCCTTTAAGTGGGCTCTCCTCCTCATCAGCTTCAACATCACAAATACTCCAGCCCTCAGAGGTGTCACCCCAATCGCACTTGCTTCCTCACAGCTCCCAAATCTCCAGCTGCCCATCTGAGTATGAGGAAGAACAGATGGTTGAGTCTGCAGAGCTGTTTACTCATACTATAGCCTGGGAATCAGAGGTCGGCTCCAGAGCTTCTGTGAATCCAGACGAGGAAATGATCTGCACTGATGCCCAGAATCTTTATGAGTCGAATCCAGGACCAGACGCAGAAGGTTCTGACCATAATGTAGACCCTCATTCCCAAACTGTAACTCCTGTTGGTGGAGACAATGAGGAAGATGATGATGAGACTCAAATACCTGATTGGAGCGACAACTTTAGTTTTTTGTCAGGGCAGGAACAGGTTGGCTCTGAGGACGACGGGTGTGATAACACACAGGGTGATGATGATGAGGTTGGAGATCCCACTTACTGTCAACCCACAGTCAGCCAAGAGATGAGGTCAGCAGAGGAGGTGGAGGAGGATGCTAGTGACGACGAGGTCAGGTTGTGCCTTCCTGGACAGAGACGTAGTACTGGAAGCACGTCAACAACTGCATCCTCAAACACAACTCTGCCTCTGACCACAAGTCGTGGTGGCTCTTCAGGTCGCATGGGTGCTAAGCCTTGCATAGCCTGGGCATTTTTTCAGATCGATAAAGATGACCCAACTCGTGTTATCTGAAACATTTGTCAACAAAAGCTAAGTAGAGGCCAAAAAATACATAGTTTGAGTACTTCATACATGAACCGGCACATGGACAAGAAGCATAAGTTGCAGTGGGAAGCTCACTGTGCTACAATGCGGCCTAGCCGGCCGGGCCAACCGCCATCTGCCCCATCTTGTGCATCTGCGGCCTATTCATCCTCTGTGACTGGGGGGAGAGCAGTCACACCTGTTTTGGGACGCAGACCTGCCACCTCTTTACCCGCAACAGCCAGCGTGATTGGCAGGTCATCATTTTCTTGGGAGGTGGTAACACCAGCTTGTGTTGAGCGCTGTCCGACATCGATAGCACCACCTTTGGATCAAGAAAACCTAACATGTCCGCCTGCATCTTCCTCACAGACCGGCAGTTTGCCGGGGACACCCTTATCAACCCCGTCTAAGCACAACAGCCAGCCCTCAGTCCCTCAGATGTGGACAAGTAAAAGACCATTTCCTTCTAGCCAAGAGAAAGCTAAGAGGTTGAATTTCACCATCTGCAAGCTCTTGGCTACAGAAATTCTGCTTTTCCGCCTGGTGGACACAGAGGAATTTCGAGACCTTATGTCCAACGCAGTGCCCCAGTACCAGATGCCCAGTCGGCACTACTTCTCAAAGAAAGGTGTGCCTGCGCTCCACCAGCATGTCGCACACAACATCACCGCTTCTTTGAGAAACTCTGTGTGTGACAGGGTGCATTTCACCACAGACACTTGGACGAGTAGGCATGGACAGGGGCGTTACATGTCGCTGACTGGGCACTGGGTAACTATGGTGACAGCAGGACAAGGGGCTGCTGTCCAAGTCTTGCCATCCCCACGAGTTGTGCGTCAATCCTCTTTATGTCAAAGTTCCTTCACTGCTTCTGCCTCCTCAACCTCCTCTTGGTCCTCCACCTGCACCCAAAGCCTGTCTGGTCATGCCACAAGCTTTCTAACTGCGCAGAAGGGATCCTGCACACCTCCTTACTATGCTGGCAGTAGGGCTCAACATCATCAGGCGGTTTTTACTTTGAAATGTCTGGGAAATTTGAGTCACACAGCTGAGGAGTTGTGGTCAGCTCTGGAGAACCAATTTCATGAATGGTTGTCTCCACTGGACCTGAAACCAGGGAAGGCCGTGTGCGACAATGCTGCAAACCTGGGTGCGGCCCTTCGCCGGGGCGATGTCACACACGTGCCTTGTATGGCTCACGTGTTGAACCTGGTTGTCCAGCAATTTTTAGCCCACTATCCCAGACTAGATGGCCTTCTGCAGAGGGCACGGTTGCTGTGTGCTCACTTCCGCCGTTCGCATCCCGCAGCTCAGCGACTTACATCTCTACAGAAGTCGTTGGGCCTGCCACTTCACCGGCTAAAATGCGATGTGCCTACCCGGTGGAATTCAACTCTGCACATGTTGCAGCGACTGTGGCAGCACCGACAGGCCCTGGTGCAATACGTTCTGACGTATAGCCTAGGCCAACGGGATCCAGAGGTGGGGCAAATCACGCTGGAGGAGTGGTCTCAGATCAGGGACCTATGCACCCTTCTGCACAGTTTTGAAATGGCGACGAAGATGTTTAGTGGTGACGATGCCATTATCAGCATGACTTTTCCGGTGACTTACATGCTGGAGCACATGTTAAACAGAATTCGGAGTCAGGTGGTGGCACAAGAGGAGGTGGAGGATGTAGAGGAGGAGGAGTTGTATGCGGAAGGGCTAACATCTGCAAGGTCCAGATGGTTGGCAGCACCAAGGCGGCAGGCATGTGAGGGTGGGGGAGATGGTTTTACCAGGGCGCATGGTAACAGCCAAACTAGTGAGGAAGGTGCAGGAGCCCAGGAAGAAGTGGAGGACGAACTGATGGAAGACTCATCAGATGAGGGAGACCTTGATCACATTTCTGTTGTGCGAGGTTGGGGGGAGAGGACAGAGGAAGGAAGCATGATTGTTACCTCGCCACCAACACAACAGGGTCTTGGTGCTCCTGGATGCGCAAGACACATGAGTGCCTTCTTGCTGCACTACCTGCAACCTGACCCTCGAATTAGGAGAATTAGAAATAATCCTGACTACTGGGTTGCCACACTGTTAGATCCCCGGTACAAAAGTACATTTGCAGAAATAATTCCTGCCATAGAAAGGGATGCGCATGCAGGAGTATCAGCAGAGACTGTTGCAGAATCTTACATGTGCTTTTCCACAAAACACCGTCGTGAATCTCACAGTTCCAACTTGCCAACCGTGGGACCGTCGAGTGTTCAGCACTCAAACCGTAACAGAAACACAGTATCTGCTGGTAACATCAATTTTGCGGAATCATTTCACCACTTTTTTAGCTCATCCTTTGCAAGGCCACAGGAGACAAGAAGTCTGACACATAGTTAAAGCCTAGAGACGATGGTACAGGAGTATCTCCAAGTAAACATTGAAGCCATGACTGTGTCACTGGACCCTTGCTCTTTTTGGGCTTCCAATCTGGATAAATGGCCGGAGCTCGACACTTATGCCTTGGAGATCTTGTCATGCCCCGCAGCACGCGTTCTGTCCGAACGTGTGTTCAGCGCTGCTGGTGATGTGCTGACAGATAAGCGCAAGCGGCTCTCCACTGATAATGTAGACAGACTCACATTCATAAAGATGAACAAATCATGGATCCAAAACGACTTTTCTACCCCTGTGTCATCCTGGGGAGAGTAAAAGCTTGATGATTGGTTAAAATCACCTCACCAACCGTTTTAAGCTTTCAAATTACTAATCATGTTTATTTGTATCTTGGCTGGAAAATAATTTGGGCTTTGTAGCAGTGTGCAGTACTGATTCTATTAGGCCATCTATACTAAGCTCCACCAGATTTAAAATTAATAATAATTTTTAGCTGCATCTAGCCCGGAAAATAATTTTGGGGCTCCGAGATGCGCAAGACACATAAGTGCCTTCTCGCTGCACTACCTGCAACATGACCCTCAGATTGTCAGAATTCGAAGTAATCCTGACTACTGGGTTGGCACACTCTTAGATCCCCCACACTCTTCGATCAACCTTTTCATTTTAATAAAGACCAAAAAAATGGTCATTTTTGAAATTATAAGCATTAGCAGGTTATTAGAAACTGAAATCAAACAGTTTTCAACTCAAACTTTATTCTAGGTGATGTTACATTTGCACATAGGACCCCTTGTTCGAAAGGAGCTTCTGAACTCTCTCGTCCATTGAATTTGTCAGGTTTTGGATGGTTTCTGCTTCAGTTGTTTTGCATGAGGACAGAATACCCTCCCAGAGCTGTTGCTTAGATGTGAATTGCCTCCCGACATCATAGACACTCCTTTTGATGATGCTCCAGAGGTTCTGAATGCTGTAGAGGTCAGGGGAGCATGGGGGTCACACCATAAGTTTGTCCCCTTTTATGCCCATGTCAGCCAGAGATGCAGATGTGTTATGTGCAGCATGAGACGGTGCATTATCATGCATGAAAATGATCTTGCTGCGGAATACACGGTTTTTCTTCTTGAACCATGGCAGGAAGTGCTGTTTGAGAAACTCCACATACATTATGGAGTTCATCTTTACCCCTTCAGGGATCCTAAAGGGGTTGACAATCTCTCTCCCCATGATTCCAGCCCAAAACATTACTCCACCTCCTCCTTGTTGGCGCTGTAGCCGTGTTTGCGTGGGGTGTCCATCAACCAGCCATCCTCCACTCTATCCATCTGGATCATCGAGCGTTGCATGGCACTCATTCGAGAACAAAACAGTTTTGAAATCAGTCTTCATGTAATGTTTGGCCCACTGGAGCCATTTCTGCTTGTGTGAAATGGATAGAGGAGGTCGACAGGATGGCGTATGCACAGCTGCAAACCTCTGAAGGACCCTGCATGTTGTTGTTCGGGGGACGTTGGAGGCACCAGCAGCTTCAAAAACTTGTCTGCTGCTATGACAAGGCTTTTTTGCCGCTGCTCTTTTAACCTGACGTAATTGCCTGTAGGAAAGATTCCTCAATTTGCCCTTATCAGCACGCACACGTGTGTACTGTGAATCAGCTACATACTTCTTGATTGCCAAGACACTTCATCCTGATCATCGCACAATGTTGATTGTAGTCATGCCTTGACCTAAACACTCCACAATTTGTTGCTTCTCAGCAGCCGACACATCCTTTTTCTTTCCCATTTTGGCAGAAAATGTAGGCTGCTTAATAATGTGGGACAGCCTTCTTAAGTAGTCTTGCCGTTCATTGGACACACCTGCCAAACTAATTAGCACAGGTGTCTGCAATTGCTTACAGTGATATAAAGAGCCCTGACACACATCACCATCAATGAGTTTAACTGACAAACAAAAAAATTCTTACCTTATCACTCCTAAACACTTTTTGCATAATAATTTGGAACACAGTGTACATGTGCTTTTCCACAAAACACCAGTGGTTCACGTAGTGAATCTTACATTTCTAACTTGCCAACCGTGGTCTGTATGGATTTGTTCAATAAAGGGCCCAAAATTAAGATAACATAGACGGGAGAGGTCTCTATGAATAGGAATTCCTAAGAATTTGATACCCTGTGAGGGCCAGGCAAAGGGAAAGTTGGACTGGATGGAATCCTGTTTGGATTTGGGGAGGGAGACATCGAGGGCCTCAGACTTCGCTGTATTGATTTTAAAATTTGACCATGTAACAAAGTGATCTATTTCAGCCCTAACAGCAGGGATGGATATATGTGATTGAGTGATTTATACTAGGACATCATCAGCAAATAGAGAGCACTTGTACTCTGTGCCTCCCACCTCAATCCACCTAATATTGGGGTTATGGCGAATTGATGAGAGCAGGTGCTCTGTCACTAGGGTGTATAAGAGAGGGGACAGAGGACATCCCTGCCTTGTCCCATTGGTGATTATGAAAGGTGATGAAAATGTTCTGACGCGCCCCCAGGGCCTTGGGGCATCCGGAGCCGGACCCTTTTTGGTGGATGCTGGTGGTTGTAGTCTCCGTGGCGGCAACCCGGTTCCGTGGCTCAGGGCGGCCAAACCAGTGGCGGAACTATTTATGCGGTTTTGATGTTTAAATGTCCGACTACGCCACCCGTGGATTGCGTTCAGAGTGAACCGCCGCTGCAGGGCAGACCGCTGAGGCTGGTGTTGTGGGTGCAGCAGAGCGTAGCATAACTCCCCACGGGAGGAGTATAGCCTCAGGGCAGTGTATGCGGAGGATGGGGGTGATGGTGCAGGGCAGCAGCAGTAACGGCACGGAGTCAGTGATGCAGTCCAGGGCCGTTACTCACAGTTCTTATTATCCAGACCACTTCTGCAGGTAACGGCTGCCCACGTCGTACTGTGCTCACCAGGTGAGGGGCTCAGACAACTCCCAGATAACTTTGGAGCGCTTCACAGGACCCCCTTTGTGTGTCCTTTGTCTGGCCTTTCTTACCAACCCTTCTGTCTGGCTGCCTCGGGCCTCCTCTTAGTAAACTTGGCGCCAGTTTCCCTGACCCTATGTGCTGCCCTCCTAGCGGGTGTAGCGGGGGTCTGCGCCACATAAAATGTCACAGCCTCCAGTTTCTAACTGAGGGTCGTTTCCCGCCTCCACTAGTTTCGGGGACCGGTCTCCCCCTTTGGCCTGACCCCTCCACACAGGTGGATTCGGGCGTGCGGTGGCAACTCGCCCGTCCACACCCCTGGGATCCCTTCGTTCCTCGTTCCTGGAGCCTTCTCCACTCCTCTTCCTTCCTTCTCCCTCTTTCAGGCCTGGGCCTCTGTTACTAGGCCCGCCTCTGGAGCAGAGCTCATGCAGAGCCCGTGCTTCCTGTCACTTCTGCTCAGACTTCTCTGCACTGAACTAAGATGGTGCCCACCTTTTATACTCCCTTCTCAATGCACCCAGGAACTGTTTCCTCCCTGCTCCTGCACTACAGGGTTCCCCTTCCTCAGTGTTCCCTCCCCCCACTCCAGCCAGGGACAGGGACTGTCGTGCCCATCTCAGGGGCATATTGGTCGCCCTGCCCCACGGCAATGTGGTGTAATGCATGCAGGTGTCGGGGTACTGATCCACACTACATCCTTACCTGAGAGTGAGATATCACACTTCTGGGTGAGGTGCAATACCTCTGCAGCAACCGAGCCCTCGGGGTGCTACCGTTCCATTTATCTTCAGCCTAGGTGACGCATTGCGATACAGGGCCGTGATTTTGGCTATAGAAGGGTCCCTTAGACCCCTACCCCAAGCTTTTTAAGAGAATAATATAAGGAGTGCCGGGAGACTCTATGGAATGCTTTCTCAGCATCCAACGAGAGTATCTAATTACAAATTTTTAACTGCATCTAGCCCAGGAAATACTTTGTGCCTAGTAGCGATGTCTGCTAGTCAGCGAATTATCCCGGCTGTTAAGCAAGCTACACCACCTGTAATTTGGACACTTAATTTTTTCAAAGGAAATGCTTCGGGACCATGGGATACTCAGTGAAGAGCATCAGGAGGCACCCCAAGGCATAGGGGCTGGGACTGGCGGTAGGACGCCTTGCGGTGGACAGCCGAGCTCGATCCTTATAAAAGCTTTTTAACTGCAGCAGCTTTAGTGGACGCTACTGGAGCTGGAATTACGCGGCTGCTGGCATGAGACTTGCCCTTCAATAGATCCTTGTAAAAGGATTTAAAGTGTATTCATTCAAATTAGAGAGACAATTTAAATTAAAAAGCTTAGAGCTGCCTCCACCACAGGGGGGCTCGCTTGACCCACCAGTGGACAGGCACCAGTATTGGGAGAGGGGGGCTGGCCGTCACGGTCCACCGCGGCTCTGGCACAAACGGAGGTAGCACGGGCTGGAACGGAATGGCCGTTTCGGCTTCTCACTTTTTGGATTTTAGAAGGGCATGACATGCCTATATCTGTGTCTCCCCCTCCTTTTACTCCTCCACCTCTTTTCTTTTCGCATGCCTATGTGTACTTGTCACTTTTCCATGTGTTAGTTATGTCTTCTGAGCAGTTTGTCAGCTTTTGGACACCTTTGAAGGTGTTTTCTATGTGTTTCTATGTGTTTTTGTTTGCCTGCCATTGGTTTTAACGGTGTTCGAAGGTGTTCGACGAACAGTTCGACGAACAGTTCGGCGAACACAGGGGTGTTCGACGAACCGAACCGAACTCGAACACTAAGGGGGTGGCTCAACACTAGTAGCTACCTTCTTATTGAGACTGGTGTGGACTTTGGCCTGCAGTACATGAAATGCTGCAGCCTCTGGTTTCTAGTTGAGCCTTGCTGTTTCTCCGCTAGTTGAGGGACCGGTTCCCCTTATCTGGCCTGACCCCTCTACCTCCTGGCAGCAGCGGGCGTACGGGTGGCCTTCTGCACGGCCCGTACCCCTAGGGTCCCTTCTGTTCCTGGAGCCTTCCTGCTCCCACTCCTCTCTTCTCTCCTTCAGTCCTGGGCCTTCCAGGCTAGGCCCACCTCCGGAGCAGAGCTCATGCAGAGCCTCTGCTCCTGTCACTTCTCCTCTGACTGGCTTGCTCTTTCTAAGATGGCTTCCTATTTATACTCTCCCTGTCATGTGCTCCCCTATGCTGCTTTCTCCACCAACACCCACTACATAGGATCCTCCCACCAGCTAGGGACCTGGGACTGTGCTCTCCCTTAGGAGCAATCTCGCCCTACCCCCACTGCGGGTATGTGTTGGATGCAGGTGTTAGGGTCCCGAGCCATACTCCTTCCTTACCTGAGGGTGAGTAACCACACCTCTCGGTGAGATGCTGTACCTCTGTGGCGACTGAACCCTCAGGGGCTCCACACACCCTTCTGCACAGTTTTGAAATGGCGACGAAGATGTTTAGTGCTGACGACGATGCCACTATCAGCATGACTATTATGGTGATTTACATGCTGGAGCACACGTTAAACAGAATTCAGAGTCAGGTGGTGGCACAAGAGGAGGTGGAGGAAGTAGAGGAGGAGTCGTATGCGGAAGGGATAACATCTCCAAGGTCCAGACGGTCGGCAGCACCAAGGTGGCAGGCATGGGAGGGTGGGGGAGAGGGATTAACCAGGGCGCATGGTAGCAGCCAAACTGTTGAGGAAGGTGCAGGAGCCGAGGAAGAAGTGGAGGACGAACTGGCGATAGGCATGTAAGACTCATCGGATGAGGGAGACCTTGATCACATTTCTGTTGTGCGAGGTTGGGGGGAGAGGGCAGAGGAAGGAAGCATGATTCTTACCTTGCTACCAACACAACAAGGACTTGGTCCTCCTGGATGCGCAAGACACATGAGTGCCTTCTTGCTGCACAACCTGCAACATGACCCTCGGATTGTCAGAATTCGAAGTAATCCCGACTACTGGGTTGCCACACTCTTAGATCCCCGGTACAAAAGTAAATTTGCCGAAATAATTCCTGCCATAGAAAGGGATTCACGCATGCAGGAGTATCAGCAGAGGCTGTTGCAGAATCTTACATGTGCTTTTCCACAAAACACCAGTGGTGCACGTAGTAAATCTCACAGTTCTAACTTGCAAACCGTGGGACTGTCGAGTCTTCATCACTCAAACCGTAACAGTAACACAGTATCTGCTGGTAACAGCAATTTTGTGGAATCGTTTCACCACTTTTTTAGACCATCCTTTGCAAGGCCACAGGAGACAAGAAGTCTCACACATAGTCAACGCCTAGCGAGGATGGTACAGGAGTATCTCCAAGTGAACATCGAAGCTATGACTGTGTCACTGGACCCTTGCTCATTTTGGGCTTCCAATCTGGAAAAATGGCCAGAGCTCGCCACTCACGCCTTGGAGATCTTGTCATGCCCTGCAGCCAGCGTTCTTTCAGAACGTGTGTTCAACGCTGCTGGTGGTGTGCTGACAGATAAGCGCACGCTGCTGTCCACTGAAAATGTAGACAGACTCACGTTCATAAAGAAGAACAAATCATGGATCAGCAAGGACTTTTCTACCCCTGTGTCATCCAGGGGAGACTAAAAGCTTGAGGATTTGGTAAAATCACCTCACCAACCGTTTTAAGCAACTCTGGGGCAAATGATGCCACTTAAGTGGTGTCTGTGCCACAATTTTTGGAAAAAATGGAGACTCTTTTTGGAGTCCCCTTGCTGTGTTTTACATGACGTTGGCATCGTCAATTCCAGGTGGGTGGGGTCGCCCCCCCCCCCTTTTAACTGTAAGAAACTACATACACTATGGCTTGGGGTAACACAGATGGTTGAGTCTGAAGAGCTGTTTACTCAGAGGTCTGCTCCAAAGCTTCAGTGTCTGCTAGTCAGCGTAGAATTTTTAACTGCATCTAGCCTAGGCAATACTTTGGGCGAAGAAGCCCAGCTGCGAAACAAGCTGCACCGCCTGTGTATCCAATAAGAATTATTAAATGCATCTAGCCTGGGCAGACTGTGGGGACCCCCAACCAAACCCAGACGCTCAGCCCCCCTTTCCTTGAAAATACAATAATGTAACTCTTACAACTGGATGGGTGAGGATCGGTCACAGCTTTATTAAGTCTTTATACTCATTCCATTAGAAAGCCATTTTATTTCTAAAATAATTCAGCTTGTTGCAGCATGCCCTGGGTCTCCACACCGGCAAGTTGGCCAACAAGTGTAACTCTCCAACATGTCCTTTCTATTTCCAGGCCACGGAGGATCCTGCGTACTTGTATGCAGGACTCTGACCCCCACCCATCACTCTTAACGCTTGTTCCACTCCGTCCTGGGGTCCTGACAGGAATATGTCCAGTCCAATATCCATTAAGTGAACACCGTCGGGCCGTATGAGGCCTGCTTTTTCTCCTTCCATTTGTCGGTGTCATATCACTACACCGCCTCTGTCTCTTCTAAATTTTGCCATCCGAATATTTCTTACCCGCCTTGTCCGTTCGATGGCCATGATGTCTCGCGCATCTTGCCATACCGCTATCGGCACAATCTCTGACCATACTATAGTTAGTTTTGTGAAAAATTCTCTGAATCGCTCAGTGTCTAGTTTCATTATTGCCATTAGTTATGCACTCTTGTGATGACCTAGGTCGTTTCCCCCGGCCTGTATAACTAAGATGACCGGACCTCTTGTCTCTCTCCCTACCTTGATTACCTCCATTAGTACCTGTGGCCATGGCAGGCCTCTAATACCTCTCCAGTTGAAATATGAGGGGCATATCAGGGGCGTCAGCGCAGCGGTGGCTGACTGGAGTAGCATTTCACTTCCAACTACTGAATTGGGGAGATGTGACAAAGAGATTCATCATCAGACAATCCATAAAAGGGTGGAAAAGGGGTCAGCCAAGTCAGGAGTGTAGACGTCCCATCCCGTGTCACTAAATCTGATTTCTCACATCATATCCCTAACACCATTTACATGACACTCACAATTTGAAGCAACACTAATGTCTACTGCATTTGTGATCGCCTTCTTCGGGGCGCTATGCATAAGCAAATTAGTCACTCCATCCAAAATTACCACCAGTGGAGGCTTATTACACCAGGATGTAGTCATAGCCAATAATGCAATATGTCTACGCATACGCCAATCGAAAACGGTTCCAGCAGGCAGGGGCACTTGGGTACTTCTACAACCAACAAACGGTACACTGAGTCGGGTAACAATATTAAAAACATATAGAACCATCAGATCACAAAGTAATTTCTTCCTATCACACATTGATGGAACGCCATTATCAAGTTACGAGTTCCAAGCTATATTTAATAAATGCATAACATCGGCAGGGAACCACCCCAAAGATAACGGGACACACTCATTCCGCATAGGCGCTGCCATGGAAGCAGCAAGAGCAGGACTGTCAGAAAAGGAAGTTCAGAGGATAGGAAGATGGCGATCCACGTGTTTGGCGAGATACATAAGACCGGACTTGTTATCCTAACGTGGTTTGTTTCTTTTACAGGTGACGCTAAGCCAACAGTGTGGGTGATAGGCCACTCGTATATATATTGGGCAGAAAAAAAGGCGAAAGTCCGCCCAGGCAGGAGGAAATTAGAGTTTCATAACACATATTTCAACTGGAGAGATATTAGAGGCCTGCTATGGCCACATGTACTAATGGAGGTAATCAAGGTAGGGAGAGAGGCAAGAGGTCCGGTCATCTTAGTTACACAGGCCGGGGGAAGCGACCTAGGTCATCACAAGAGTGCATAACTAATGGCAATAATGAAACTAGACACTGAGCGCTTCAGAGAATTTTTCACAAAACTAACTATAGTATGGTCAGAGATTGTGCCGATAGCGGTATGGCAAGATGCGCGAGACATCATGGCCATCGAACGGACAAGGCGGGTAATAAATATTTGGATGACAAAATTTAGAAGAGACAGAGGCAGTGTAGTGGTATGACATCGACAACTGGAAGGTGTTAGAACCCTCCTGGTTTTTTTTGTTTCTTTCTTGTGTTTTGCGGTCACGTGACCATCTTCCTATATATTCCAGCTCCGCCCTTCTGGCTTTGCTGGACTTCAGTGTTGTTTTGACTGTCTCTCTAGCCAGGTGCTTTTGTGCCTATCTATCTCTAGTTTGCTTGGTCCTCTGGGACCTCTAGTACTTTTTGTCAGTTTATCTTTTGATCTGCAACAACTTCTGTTAGGAGGTGTCCCATTTTTGTCCCAGTCCTTAGTTCCTTTAGGGACCCCTCCCTTTCGCTATAGGTCTCCGTTCAGACTAGCCGAGGATGAAGGCGGGTCTGTTCACAAGGAACAGGTTGCCCGCTACAAAGTAGGGGCTCAGCTTAGTCTTACAGTAGGGACCGCTCTCCCCTTCTCTCCTTAGTCTTGTTGCAGATCATAACAGAAGATAAAGCAGGCCTCATACGGCCTGACGGTGTTCACTTAATGGATATTGGACTGGGCATATTCCTGTCAGGACTCCAGGACGGAGTGGAACAAGCGTTAAGAGTAGTGTTGAGCCACCCCCGTAGTGTTCGGGTTCGGTTCGGTTCGTCGAACACCGGGATGTTCGAGGAACTGTTCGTCGAACTGTTCGTCAAACACCTTAGAACACCATCGAACACCGTTAAAACCAATGACAGGCAAACAAAAACACATAGGAACACATAGAAAACACCTTCAATGGTGTCCAAAAGCTGACAAACTGCTCAGAAGACGCTTTCTTTAAAAAAGCCGGCCGGCAATTCAGCATCTGTACCCGACAATTTATAACAGACAGAATAGAGCTTCACACATAGATTAGATAGATAGAAACATGTCAGTCACATATATATGAAGTACTGTGACAGTGTTGCTTACTGTACTTGTCATTTACTGCAAAGGATTTATTAAAACAAATAATAGTGTTTTCATGCACCGTCTCTTTAAAAAAGCCGGCTGGCAATTCAGCATCTGTACCCGACAATTTATAACAGACAGAATAGAGCTTCACACATAGATTAGATAGATAGAAACATGTCAGTCACATATATAATAAGTACAGTGACAGTGTTGGTTACTGTACTTGTCATTTAGTATTAAAATAAAGGATTTATTATTAAAAAAAATTGGCGTGGGGTTCCCCGTAATTTTAGTCTCTAGCGGAGGTTAAGCAGACAGCTGGGGCAGATGTTTGAAGCCTGGGAAGGGGGTAATACCCACGGAGCTTCCCAGGCTACTAATATCAGCCCCCAGCTGAATACCTAGCCTTTACTAGCTATTAAAATGGAGGACCCCCCCCAAAAAAATGACGTGGGGTCCCCCCTAATTTAATAGCTAGCAAAGGCTAGGCAGACAGCTGGGGGCTGATATTAATAGCCCAGGAAGGGAGCCATGAATATTGGCCCCCTCCCAGGCTAGAAACACCAGCCCTCAGCCGCCCCAGAAATGGCGCATCCATAGGATGCGCCAATTCTAGCACTTAGCCTCGCTCTTCCACGCTGCCCTGGTGCGGTGGCAGGGGGTAATAGGGTTGGAGTTGATGTCAGCTTATAATGCCAGCTGACATCAAGCCCAGGTTAGTAATGGAGAGGCGTCTATAAGACACCCCCATTACTAACCCCATAGTCAAAGTTAAAAAAAAAACACAAACACCCAGAATAAAGTCCTTTAATTGAAATAAAGACACAATTCTTTATTTTTCTAAATTAAACCATACTTACCATCACGCCCATTCCAGCTGAAGCCAACGATCTCCTGCAATAAAAGTAAAATAATAAAGCAACCTCATCCTTACCTTTCCATGGTTCCCAGGACAGCTCCAGCTCTGCTACATCGAGATGACAGGCTGGACCGCAGCAGAACGCTGCCATCCAGCTTGCCATGCCGCACACACTGAGAAGCGCAGGCATGCTTGCGCTCCTCAGTGTCTGACTGTGACGGCATCCAGATGAGCCGACAATGAACTCGGCTCACCTCATGTACGTCACTGACAGCGTGGGAAAATTCTCCTGCACTCAGCGCTTCAGCGTGAGAATTTTCCCACGCTGTCAGTGACGTGCATGAGGTGAGCCGAGTTCATTGGACATGACCTCGGCTCATCTGGATGCCGTCACAGCCAGACACTGAGTAGCGCAAGCAAGCCTGTGCTTCTCAGTGTCTGCGGGATGACAGGCTGGATGGCAGCGTTCTGCTGCGGTCCAGCCTGTCATCTCGATGTAGCAGAGCTGAAGCTGTCGTGGGAGCCATGGAAAGGTAAGGATGATGTTGCTTTATTATTTTACTTTTATTGCAGGAGATCATTGGCTTCAGCTGGAATGGGCGTGGCGGTAAGTATGGTTTAATTTAGAACAATAAAGAATTGTGTGTTTATTTCAATTAAAGGACTTTTTTCTGGGTGTTTGTGTTTTTTTTAAATACTTTACTAGAAATTCATGGTGGTCATGTCTAATATTGGCGTGACCCCATGAATTTCGGGCTTAGGGCCAGCTGATAATGCCAAGCTGGCCTTAACCCCTTTATTACCCAGTGAGCCACCGCACCAGGGCCCTGGATGAGTTGGGTACAGCGCCAGAAGATGGCGCTTCTATGAACGCGCCATTTTCCGGGGCGGCTGCGGACTGCAATTTGCAGCGGGTGGGGCCCAGAAAGCTTGGGCCTCCCTGCGCTGCAGATTCCAGCCCCCAGCTGCCTAGTTGTACCTGGCTGGACACAAAAATTGGGCGAAGCTCCACGTATTTTTTTTTTTAAATTCATGAAATTCATGGAATAATTAAGAAAAAAAGGGCTTCCCTATATTGTTGTGTCCGGCTAGGTACAAATAGGCAGCTGGTGGTTGGGAGCAGCCCGTTCCTGCCTGCTGTACCTGACTGGACACAAATATAGGGCGAAGCCCCACGTCAATTTTTTTTTCATTATTTCATGAATTTCCTGAAATAATTTAAAAAAAATTGACGTGGGGCTTCGCCCTATATTTGTGTCCAGTCAGGTACAGCAGGCAGGAACGGGCTGCCCCCAACCACCAGCTGCCTATTTGTACCTGGCCAGACACAACAATATAGGGAAGCCCTTTTTTAAAAAAATTATTTCATGAAATAATTAAAAAAAAATTGACGTGGGGCTTCGCACTATATTTGTGTCCAGCCAGGTACAGCAGGCAGGGACGGGCTGCCCCCAACCACCAGCTGCCTATTTGTACCTGGTTGGACACAACAATATAGGGAAGCCCTTTTTTTCTTAATTATTCCATGAATTTCATGAAATAATTTAAAAAAAAAATGCGTGGGGCTTCGCCCTATTTTTGTGCCCAGCCAGGTACAACTAGGCAGCTGAGAGCTGGAATCCGCAGCGCAGGGAGGCCCAAGCTTTCTGGGCCCCACCCGCTGCAAATTGCAGTCCGCAGCCGCCCCAGAAAATGGCGCGTTCATAGAAGCGCCATCTTCTGGCGCTGTACCCAACTCATCCAGGGCCCTGGTGCGGTGGCTCACTGGGTAATAAAGGGGTTAAGGCCAGCTTGGCATTATCAGCTGGCCCTAAGCCCGAAATTCATGGGGTCACGCCAATATTAGACATGACCACCATGAATTTCTAGTAAAGTATTTAAAAAAACACAACACCCAGAAAAAAGTCACACAATTCTTTATTGTTCTATATTAAACCATACTTACCGTCACGCCCATTCCAGCTGAAGCCAATGTCTTCTGCAATAAAAGTAAAATAATAAAGCAACCTCATCCTTACCTTTCCATGGTTCCCACGACAGCTTCAGCTCTGCTACATCGAGATGACAGGCTGGACCGCAGCAGAACGCTGCCATCCAGCCTGTCATCCCGCGGACACTCAGAAGCGCAGGCATGCTTGCGCTCCTCAGTGTCTCGCTGTGACGGCATAAAGATGAGACAAGCTCATGTCCAATGAACTCGGCGCACCTCATGCACGTCACTGACAGCGTGGGAGAATTCTCCTGCACTCAGCATTTCAGCGTGAAAATTCTCCCACGCTGTCAGTGACGTACATGAGGTCAGCTGAGTTCATTGGACATGAATGAGCTCACCTCATGCACGTCACTGACAGCGTGGGAAAATTCTCACGCTGAAGCGCTGAGTGCAGGAGAATTCTCCCACGCTGTCAGTGACGTGCATGAGGTGAGCTCATTCATGTCCAATGATCTCAGCTCACCTCATGCACATCACTGACAGCGTGGGAAAATTCTCCTGCACTCAGCGCTACAGCGTGAGAATTCTCCCACGCTGTCAGTGACGTGCATGAGGTGAGCTCATTCATGTCCTATGGATGCGCCATTTCTGGGGCGGCTGACGGCTGGTGTTTCTAGCCTGGGAGGGGGCCAATATTCATGGTTCCCTTCCTGGGCTATTAATATCAGCCCCCAGCTGTCTGCCTAGCCTTTGCTAGCTATTAAATTAGGGGGGACCCCATGTCATTTTTCTGGGGGGGGTCCTCCATTTTAATAGCTAGTAAAGGCTAGGTATTCAACTGGGGGCTGATATTAGTAGCCTGGGAAGCTCCGTGGGTATTACCCCCTTCCCAGGCTTCAAACATCTGCCCCAGCTGTCTGCTTAACCTCCGCTAGAGACTAAAATTACGGGGAACCCCACGCCAATTTTTTTTAATAATAAATCCTTTATTTTAATACTAAATGACAAGTACAGTAACCAACACTGTCACTGTACTTATTATATATGTGACTGACATGTTTCTATCTATCTAATCTATGTGTGAAGCTCTATTCTGTCTGTTATAAATTGTCGGGTACAGATGCTGAATTGCCGGCCGGCTTTTTTAAAGAGACGGTGCATGAAAACACTATTATTTTTTTTAATAAATCCTTTGCAGTAAATGACAAGTACAGTAAGCAACACTGTCACAGTACTTCATATATATGTGACTGACATGTTTCTATCTATCTAATCTATGTGTGAAGCTCTATTCTGTCTGTTATAAATTGTGGGGTACCGCTGCTGAATTGCCGGCCGGCTTTTTTAAAGAGACGGTGCATGAAAACACTATTATTTTTTTTGATAAATCCTTTACACTAAATGACAAGTACAGTAAGCAACGCTGTCACTGTGCTTCTTATATGTGTGACTGACATGTTTCTATCTATCTAATCTATGTGTGATTCTCTATTCTTTCTGTTCTAAATTGTCGGGTACCGGTGTATGCCGCTGCTGAATTGCCGGCTTTTCATGTTTCACTGTGAGCACTGTTCCCATCGATTTGGGCAATCACTGTAATGCCACAACCACCATGGCTGTGGCATTACAGTGAGTGGCAGACAATCCCTGCATGATTGGTGCTCTAAATAGCGCCAGACATGCAGGACACGCTTTTGGTGCACGAACAGTTATCGAACATAACCTCGAGCAGCCGAATTTTTTGCAAATCGTTCGGATTCGTCGAACAACTCGAACACCGCCCAAAACAGCTCGAATTTGAGATTGGCGAACAGTTCTAGTCGAACACCGCTCATCTCTAGTTAAGAGTGATGGATGGGGGTCAGAGTCCTGCATACAAGTACGCAGGATCCTCCGTGGCCTGGAAATAGAAAGGACATGTTGGAGAGTTACACTTGTTGGCCAACTTGCCGGTGTGGAGACACAGGGCATGCTGCAACAAGCTGAATTATTTAGAAATAAAATCCCTTTCTAATGGAATGAGTATAAAGACTTAATAAAGCTGTGACCGATCCTCACCCATCCAGTTGTAAGAGTTACATTATTGTATTGTCAAGGAAAGGGGGGCGGTAGGGGGGCTGAGCGTCTGTTTTGGCTGGGGGTCCCCACAGTCTGCCTAGGCTAGATGCATTTAATAATTCTTATAAGATACACAGGCGGTGTAGCTTGCTTCAGAGCAGGGCTACTACGCTGACTAGCAGACACTCAAGCTTTGGAGCAGACCTCTGAGTAAACAGCTCTTCAGACTCAACCATCTTTGTTACCCCAAGCCATAGTGTATGTAGTTTCTTATGGTTAAAAAGGGGGGGGGGGGGGCGACCCAACCCACCTGGAATTGACGATGCCAACGTCACGTAAAACACAGCAAGGGGACTCCAAAAAGAGTCTCCATTTTTTCCAAAAATTGTAGCACAGACACCACTTAAGTGGCATCAATTGCCCCAGAGTCGCTTAAAACGGTTGGGGAGGTGATTTTACCAAATCCTCAAGCTTTTAGTCTCCCCAGGATGACACAGGGGTAGAAAAGTCCTTGCGGATCCATGATTTGTTCATCTTTATGAACGTGAGTCTGTCTACATTCTCAATGGACAGCCGCGTGCGCTCATCTGTCAGCACTCCACCAGCAGCGTTGAACACACGTTCAGAGAGAACGATGGCTGCAGGGCATGACAAGATCTCCAAGGCGTGAGTGACGTGCTCCGGACATTTTTCCAGATTGGAAGCCCAAAATGAGCAAGGGTCCAGTGACACAGTCATGGCTTCGATGTTCACTTGGAGATACTCCTGTACCATCCTCTCTAGGCGTTGACTATGTGTCAGACTTCTTGTCTCCTGTGGCCTTGCAAAGGATGGTCTAAAAAAGTGGTGAAACGATTCCACAAAATTGCTGTTACCAGCAGATACTGTGTTACTGTTATGGTTTGACTGATGAAGACTCGACAGTCCCACGGTTGGCAAGTTAGAACTGTGAGATTCACTACGTGCACCACTGGTGTTTTGTGGAAAAGCACATGTAAGATTCTGCAACAGCCTCTGCTGATACTCCTGCATGCGTGAATCCCTTTCTATGGCAGGAATTATTTCGGCAAATTTACTTTTGTACCGGGGATCTAAGAGTGTGGCAACTGACTCCGAATTCTGTTTAACGTGTGCTCCAGTATGTAAATCACCGGAATAGTCATGCTGATAATGGCATCGTCAGCACTAAACATCTTCATTGCCATTTCAAAACTGTGCAGAAGGGTGCATAGGTCCCTGATCTGAGACCACTCCTGCAGCATGATTTGCCCCACCTCTGGATCTCGTTGGCCCAGGCTATACGTCAAAACATATTGCACCAGGGCTTGTCGGTGCTGCCACAGTCGCTGCAACATGTGCAGAGTTGAATTCCACCGTGTCGGCACATTGCATTTCAGCCGGTGAACTGGCAGGCCCAACGACTTCTGTGGAGATGTAAGTCGTTGAGCTGCAGGATGCGAATGGCGGAAGTGAGCAAACAGCAACTGTGCCCTCTGCAGAAAGCTATCTAGTTCGGGATAGTGGGCTAAAAATTGCTGGACAACCAGGTTCAACACATGAGCCATACAAGGCACGTGTGTGACATTGCCCCGGCGAAGGGCCGCACCCAGGTTTGCAGCATTGTCGCACACAGCCTTCCCTGGTTTCAGGTCCAGTGGAGACAACCATTCATGAAATTGGTTCTCCATAGCTGACCACAACTCCTCAGCTGTGTGACTCACATTTCCCAGACATTTCAAAGTAAACACCGCCTGATGCAGTTGAGCCCTGCTGCCAGCATTGTAAGGAGGTGTGCAGGATTCCTTCTGCACAGTTAGAAAGCAGGTGGCATTACCAGACAGTCTTTGGGTGCAGGTGGAGGACCAAGAGGAGGTTGAGGAGGCAGAAGTAGTGGAGGAACTTCTAGATAAAGAGGATTGACGCACAACTCGTGGGGACGGCAAGACTTGGACAGCAGCCCCTTGTCCTGCTGTCACCATAGTTACCCAGTGCCCAGTCAGCAACATGTAACGCCCCTGTCCTTGTCTACTCGTCCAAGTGTCTGTGGTGAAATGCACCCTGTCACACACAGAGTTTCTCAAAGAAGCGGTGATGTTGTGTGCGACAAACTGGTGGAGCGCAGGCACACCTTTCTTTGAGAAGTAGTGCCGACTGGGCATCTGGTACTGGGGCACTGCGACGGACATAAGGTCTCGAAAATCCTCTGTGTCCACCAGGCGAAAAGGCAGAATTTCTGTAGCCAACAGCTTGCAGATGGTGAAATTCAACCTCTTAGCTTTGTCATGGCTAGGAGGAAATGGTCTTTTACTTGTCCACATCTGAGGGACCGAGGGCTGGCTGTTGCGCTTAGACGGGGTTGAGTAGGGTGTCCCCGGCAAACTGCCAGTCTGTGAGGAAATGCAGGCGGAAAAGTTAGGCTGCCTTGATCTAAAGGTAGTGCTCTCAATGTCGGAGAGCGCTCAACACCAGCTGGTGTTTCCACTTCCAAACAAAATGATGACCTGCCAATCACAATGGCTGTTGTGATAAAGAGGTGGCAGGTCTGCGTCCAAAAAGATGTGTGACTGCTGTCCTCCCAGTCACAGAAGATGAAGAGGCCGCGGATGCACAAGATGGGGCAGACGGTGGTTGGCCCGGCCCACTAGGCCGCATTGTAGCACAGTGAGCTTCCCACTACAACTTATGCTTCATATCCATGTGACGGTTCAAGCATGAAGTACTCAAACTATGGATTTTTTGGCCTCTACTTAGCTTTTGGTGACAAATATTACAGATAACACGAGTTGAGTCATCCTTATCGATCTGAAAAAATGTCCAGGCTATGCAAGGCTTAGAGCCCATGCGACCAGAAGAGCCTCCACGACTTGTGGTCAGAGGCAGAGTTGTGCTTGAGGATGCAGTTGTTGACGTGCTTCCAGTACTCCGTCTCTGTCCATGACAGTGCAACCTAACCTCGTCGTCAATAGCATCTGTGACACCCAGCTGCGCTTGGTATCACAGATCCTAGAAGAGTGCATTGATGGAATCCTCCAAAAGAGGCCCCCATAAACATTCACACATCTCCACCTTCCACCTCAGACCAGCAGAGGGAGCCCGTTAAGGATATAAATAGGGAAGGTGGAGCTAGGCAGTTCAGTTCCTCTGAAGAGTTCCTGCAGTAGAGAAGCCTAAGAGAGGTCAGTCTGCAGTGGAGCTCAGTCTAGTCTAGAGAACTCAGTTAGTAGTTCAGCAGTGGAGCACGAGGCTCCTGCTAGCTAGATTCAGGGAGCCCAGTTAGAGCTTAAGGTATGCCGGCGCCATAAGATTGGTGAAGCGCGGCAAGCTGCCGTTAGTGTGTATTGCCTAGTGAGGGCCCAAGTAGGCTGAAGGCGAGTGGAGAGTAAGTACATAGGGGGCAGAGGAGCTTAACCAGCTCACCCCGAAGCATTTACCAGACACCGGATCCGAGCTTACCGGGATCTCTATGACCCAGTAAGGCATAACCGGAATCCCTTGAGAACTACAAGTTCCAGGATCACTAAGGTGCTGATACGTAACAGAGCCAGGAGACTCTTAGGCCCGGCATACTGGGAGCGTGAACTCCAAGACACGGCCCTACCACAAGGTCAGCCAGCGCAGGACAGAGACAAATTTAGGCCTAGCTCCAGGCAGGTCAGAAACTTACTACGCAGAGGCAAGAAACAGGAGGCCCTACACCCGCTCATTGGGGAGGATCCTGATATGCACTCTTCACCCTACAGTGCTCCGGGATGTGCCTGAATTTCCACCAGTAAAAGGTACTGAAGTGACTACCATGTCCATTCCCGTTCTTGCTCTGACCCAGCTGGGTCTCGCCTGTCCTGCATTCCCCCTGCATACGCTGCCCTGAGGCCTAGCTCCAACTGTGGGGAGCTATACCATCGAGCAGCCTTATCACCAGCCTCAGTGGACTGATGCAGCGCTGGTGCTTCTCACCAGATACCACAGGTGGCGTCATGAACTCTTATAAAATTAACAATTATCCACCCTTTTAAAGAGTAACCCCAGGGTACGGGCCCGGGAGCCGACCACTGCGACATCCCCAAGGCCAGGCAAAGGCCCGGGTACTGAGTCATCCCCATACCCTGGGCTAGTCACATCCTCCTCCACCTCCTCTGCGGACCTCATCGACTGGCTGACTGTGGGTTGAAAGTAAGTGGGATCTCCAACCTCGTCATCATCACCCTGTGTGTTCTCACACCCGTCGTCCTCAGAGCCAACCTCTTCCTGCCCTGACCGAAAACTCAAGTTGTCACTCCATTGAGGTATTTGAGTCTCATCATCATCTACATTATTGTCTCCACTAACAGGAGTTACAGTTTGGGAACAAGGGACTACATTATGCTCAGAACCTTCTTCATCTGGTCCAGGATCCGACTCATAAAGATTCTGGGCATCAGTGCAGATCATTTCCTCGTCTGGATTAACAGAAGCCCTGGAGCAGACCTCCGTTTCCAAGGCTATAGTATGAGTAAACAGCTGTGCAAACTCAACCATCTGTGTTACCCCATACTCAGATGGGCAGCTGGAGACTTGGGAGCTGTGAGGAAGCAAGTGCGATTGGGATGACACCTCTGAGGACTGGAGTATTTGTGATGTTGAAGTTGAGGTGGAGGAGAGCCCACTTGAAAGAGCACTTGATATCCATTGAAGCACCTGCTGTTTTTGTACCTCCTCTGGAATTTGTAGCGATGGGCGTGTCCGTAAGAAAGGGATCGTATCACATTGTCCACGAAAAGAAGTAGAAGAAGTTTGGCTGGAAGACGGTCTTTCTTCTGCAGATGTTACCCCCCCACCGCGGGTGGGCTCAACCCACCAGCGGACAGACACCAGTATTGGGAGACGGGGGCTGGCTGTCAGGGTCCACCGCGGCTCTGGAACAAACCAGGCAACACGGAGGTCACACGGGCAGGAACGGACTGCCCGCTCGCGCCTGTAACCTCAAAGGGATGCGCAAGCAGCTTTTCTTCCCAGGGCTGTTCCCCGCCCAGCAGGAACGTGGGGGAGCTCAGGTCGGCCTTCCACTGTACTCCCTTACCTCCCTCGCCCTCTTTCCTTCTTCCATTCTCCATCAAACCCCTCGGCTCTGTGGTGTCCGCTCTCCCTCCAGCTCTCTCCTTCTCACAGGTGGACTACCGCGTGTATTCACACTGTGGCGAATCTTTTGGGCCTAGGCATAAGAAGTTGTCGAGGTAATGGATAATATGTGCCCCCTTAGAAACGTCCATTACAACCCATTCGAGGAAGCAACTAAACGCCCCAAATAGTGAGCAGGATCTGGAGCACCCCATGGGCAAACAGCGATCTATATAGCATGCTCCTTCCCAGAATCAGCCCAATAGGTGGACACTATTCAGAGGCACAGGTAGTAAATAACCGGAACGCCGCATCAATGTCTGTTTTGGCCATTAGGGTGACCCTTCCCAACTTCTTGATCCGCCTGATTGCCTTGTCAAAGGATTTACAGTATATACTACTGTACTTGGTTCCGCGTCGATGTTGTCGTTTACTGACCTGCCCCTTGGATATGACAAATGGTGGATTAGTCCGAATGTATTGGGTTCCTTTTCTGGCACAACTCACAACGGGGATACCACTACGTCTTGTAAGGAAAGTGTTCTGAATGGAACCGCCATTCTACCTAAAGATATTTCTTTTTTTAATTTTCTTGTCATAACGTCTGGGTGTTGGTATACTGATTTTAGATTTTTACTCCAGCCTTTCTTGATTTCAGAAGGGCATGACATGCCTATATCTGTGTCTCCCCCTCCTTTTACTCCTTCACCTCTTTTCTTTTCGCATGACTATATGTGCTTGTCACTTTTCCATGTGTTAGTTGTGTCTTCTGAGCAGTTTGTCAGCTTTTGGACACCTTTGAAGTGTTTTGTATGTGTTTTCTATGTGTTTCTATGTGTTTTTGTTTGCCTGCCATTGGTTTTAATGGTGTTCGAAGGTGTTCGACGAACAGTTCGCCGAACAGTTCGGCGAACCTATTCGTGTTCGACGAACCGAACCGAACTCGAACACTACGGGGGAGGCTCAACACTACTCCCCAGTGCATTTAGTGGGAGGAACAGCATAACCACAAACACGTGGACAAGTGAATGTGGCCAGGGATGGTCCATCTCTATTGTGGAATCCGGGAAAAAGTTGGACACTGGGATGCAACACGTGCTCCAGACATAGAGGATTGCGGGTCCTGGGTCAATCAGGCTTCAACACAAAGTTCAGAAGGTAGACAGCAGCAGTGGTCGGCCTCCTACACAACGAGTAAATTATTCATGATCATGAGGCCATCCATCTCCTTAGTAGTGTTGAGCCACCCCCGTAGTGTTCGAGTTCGGTTCGGTTCGTCGAACACCCATGTGTTCGCCGAACTGTTCGTCGAACACCTTCGAACACCGTTAAAACCAATGGCAGGCAAACAAAAACACATAGAAACACATAGAAAACACCTTCAAAGGTGTCCAAAAGCTGACAAACTGCTCTGAAGACACAACTAACACATGGAAAAGTGACAAGTACATATAGTCATGCGAAAAGAAAAGAGGTGGAGGAGTAAAAGGAGGGGGAGACACAGATATAGGCATGTCATGACCTTCTAAAATCCAAAAAGTGAGAAGCTGACACGTTCAGTCCGCTCCTGCCCGTGCCACCTCCGTGTCGCCGGGTTTGTGCCAGAGCCGCGGTGAACCCTGACGGCCAGCCCCCCTCTCCCAATACTGGTGCCTGTCCGCTGGTGGGTCGAGCGAGCCCCCCTGTGGTGGAGGCAGCTCTAAGCTTTTTAATTTAAATTGTCTCTCTAATTTGAATGAATACACTTTAAATCCATTTACAAGGATCTATTGGAGGGCAAGTCTCATGCCAGCAGCCGCGTAATTCCAGCTCCAGTAGCGTCCACTAAAGCTGCTGCAGTTAAAAAGCTTTTATAAGGATCGAGCTCGGCTGTCCACCGCAAGGCATCCTACTGCCAGTCCCAGCCCCTATGCCTTGGGGTGCCTCCTGATGCTCTTCACTGAGTATCCCGTGGTCCCGAAGCATTTCCTTTGAAAAAATTAAGTGTCAAAACTACAGGTGGTGTAGCTTGCTTAACAGCCGGGATAATCCGCTGACTAGCAGACACTGCTACTAGGCACAAAGTATTTCCTGGGCTAGATGCAGTTAAAAATTTGTAATTAGATACTCTCGTTGGATGCTGAGAAAGCATTCCATAGAGTCTCCTGGCACGCCATATATGATTCTCTTAAAAAGCTTGGGGTAGGGGTCTAGGGGACCCTTTTATAGCCAAAATCACGGCCCTGTATCGCAATACGTCACCTAGGCTGAAGATAAATGGAACTGTATTACCCTGAGGGCTCGGTTGCTACAGAGGTATTGCACCTCACCCAGAGGTGTGATATCTCACTCTCAGGTAAGGATGGAGTGTGGATCAGGACCCGACATCTGCATGCATTACACCACATTGCCGTGGGGCAGGGCGACCAATATGCCCCTAAGATGGGCACGACAGTCCCTGTCCCTGGCTGGAGTGGGGGGAGGGAACACTGAGGAAGGGGAACCCTGTAGTGCAGGAGCAGGGAGGAAGCAGTTCCTGGGTGCATTGAGAAGGGAGTATAAAAGGTGGGCACCATCTTAGTTCACTGCAGAGAAGTCTGAGCAGAAGTGGCAGGGAGCAGGGGCTCTGCATGAGCTCTGCTCCGGAGGCGGGCCTAGTAACAGAGGCCCAGGCCTGGAAGAGGGAGAAGGAAGGAAGAGGAGCGGAGAAGGCTCCAGGAACGAGGAATGAAGGGATCCCAGGGGTGCAGACGGGCGAGTCGCCACCGCACGCCCGAATCCACCTGCGTGGAGGGGTCAGGCCAAAGGGGGAGACCGGTCCTCGAGACTAGTGGAGGCAGGAAACGACCCTCAGCTAGAAACCGGAGGCTGTGACATTTTATGTGGCGCAGCCCCTTGCTACACCCGCTAGGAGGGCAGCACATAGGGTCAGGGAAACTGTCGCCAAGTTTACCAAGAGGAGGCCCGAGGCAGCCGGACAGAAGGGTTGGTAAGAAAGGCCAGACAAAGGACACACAAAGGGGGTCCTGTGAAGCGCTCCAAAGTTATCTGGGAGTTGACTGAGCCCCTCACCTGGTGAGCACAGTACGACGTGGGCAGCCGTTACCTGCAGATGTGGTCTGGATAATAAGAACTGTGAGTAAAGGCCCTGGACTGCATCACTGACTCCGTGTCGTTACTGCTGCTGCCCTGCACCATCACCCCCATCCTCCGCATACACTGCCCTGAGGCTATACTCCTCCTGTGGGGAGTTATGCTACGCTCTGCTGCACCCACAACACCAGCCTCAGCGGTCTGCCCTGGAGCGGCGGTTCACTCTGACCGCAATCCCCGGGTGGCGTAGTCGGACATTTAAACATCAAAACCACATAAATAGTTCCGCCACTGGTTTGACCGCCCTGAGCCATGGAACCGGGTCGCTGCCACGGAGACTACAACCACCAGCATCCACCAAAAAGGGTCCGGCTCCGGGTATCCCAAGGCCCAGGGGGCTCGTCGGAACATTTTCATCACCTTTCACAATCACCAATGGGACAAGGCAGGGATGTCCTCTGTCCCCTCACTTATACATCCTAGTGACGGAGCACCTGCTCTCATCAATTCGCCATAACCCCAATATTAGATGGATTGAGGTGGGAGGCACCGAGTAACATTGCTCTCTATTTGCTGATGATGTCCTAGGATATATCACTCAATCACATATATCCATCCATGCTGTTATGGCTGAAATAAATCACTTTGTTACATGGTTAAATTTTAAAATCAATGCAGCGAAGTCTGAGGCCCTCGATGTCTCCCTCCCCAAATCCATATAGGATTCCATCCAGTCCAACTTTCCCTTTGCCTGGCCCTCACAGGGTATCAAATACTTAGGAATTCCTATTCATAGAGACCTCTCCCATCTATGTTATCTTAATTTTGGGCCCTTTATTGAACAACTCCATACAGACCACGGTTGGCAAGTTAGAACTGTAAGATTCACTACGTGAACCACTGGTGTTTTGTGGAAAAGCACATGTACACTGCGTTCCAAATTATTATGCAAAAAGTGTTTAGGAGTGATAAGGGAAGAATTTGTTTGTCAGTTAAACTCATTGATGGTGATGTGTGTCAGGGCTCTTTATATCACTGTAAGCAATTGCAGACACCTGTGCTAATTAGTTTGGCAGGTGTGTCCAATGAAAGGCAAGACTACTTAAGAAGGCTGTCTCACATTATTAAGCAGCCTACATTTTCTGCCAAAATGGGAAAGAAAAAGGATGTGTCGGCTGCTGAGAAGCAACAAATTGTGGAGTGTTTAGGTCAAGGCATGACTACAATCAACATTGTGCGATGATCAGGATGAAGTGTCTTGGCAATCAAGAAGTATGTAGCTGATTCACAGTACACACGTGTGCGTGCTGATAAGGGCAAATTGAGGACTCTTTCCTACAAGCAATTACGTCAGGTTAAAAGAGCAGCGGCAAAAAAGCCTTGTCATAGCAGCAGACAAGTTTTTGAAGCTGCTGGTGCCTCCAACGTCCCCCGAACAACAAGATGCAGGGTCCTTCAGAGGTTTGCAGCTGTGCATACGCCATCCTGTCGACCTCCTCTATCCACTTCACACAAGCAGAAATGGCTCCAGTGGGCCAAACATTACATGAAGACTGATTTCAAAACTGTTTTGTTCACGGATGAGTGCCGTGCAGCGCTCGATGGTCCAGATGGATGGAGTGGAGGATGGCTGGTTGATGGACACCCCACGCAAACACGGCTACAGCGCCAACAAGGAGGAGGTGGAGTAATGTTTTGGGCTGGAATCATGGGGAGAGAGATTGTCGGCCCCTTTAGGATCCCTGAAGGCGCTAAAGATGAACTCCATAATGTATGTGGATTTTCTCAAACAGCACTTCCTGCCATGGTTCAAGAAGAAGAACCGTGTATTTCACAGCAAGATCATTTTTTTGCATGATAATGCACCATCTCATGCTGCACATAAAACATCTGCATCTCTGGCTGATATGGGCATAAAAGGGGACAAACTTATGGTGTGACCCCCATGCTCCCCTGACCTCTACCCCATTCAGAACCTCTGGAGCATCATCAAAAGGAGTGTCTATGATGGCGGGAGGCAGTTCACATCTAAGCAACAGCTCTGGGAGGGTATTCTGTCCTCATGCAAAACAATTGAAGCAGAAACCATCCAAAACCTGACAAATTCAATGGACGAGAGAGTTCAGAAGCCCCTTTCGAACAAGGGGTCCTATGTGAAAATGCAACATCACCTAGAATAAAGTTTTGAGTTGAAAACTGTTTGATTTCAGTTTCTAATAACCTGCTAATGCTTATTATTTCAAAAATGACCATTTTTTTGGTCTTTATTAAAATGAAAAGGTTGATCGAAAAGTTTGGCGGATCTAAGAGTGTGGCAACCCAGTAGTCATGATTACTTCGAATTCTGACAATATGAGGGTCATGTTGCAGGTAGTGCAGCAAGAAGGCACTTATGTGTCTTGCGCATCTCGGAGCCCCAAAATTATTTTCCGGGCTAGATGCAGCTAAAAATTATTATTAATTTTAAATCTGGTGGAGCTTAGTATAGATGGCCTAATAGGATCAGTGCTGCACACTGCTACAAAGCCCAAATTATTTTCCAGCCAAGATACAGATAAACATGATTAGTAATTTTAAATCTGGTGGAGCTTATTATAGATGGCCTAATAGAATCAGTGCTGCACACTGCTACAAAGCCCAAATTATTTTCCAGCCAAGATACAGATAAACATGATTAGTAATTTGAAAGCTTAAAACGGTTGGTAGGGTGATTTTAACCAATCATCCATCTTTTACTCTCCCCAGGATGACACAGGGATAGAAAAGTCGTTTCGGATCCATGATTTGTTCATCTTTATGAACGTGAGTCTGTCTACATTATCAGTGGAGAGCCGCGTGCTCTTATCTGTCAGCACACCACCAGCAGCGCTGAACACACGTTCAGACAGAACGCTGGCTGCGGGGCATGACAAGATCTCCAAGGCGTAAGTGGCTAGCTCCGGCCATTTATCCAGATTGGAAGCCCAAAAAGAGTAAGGGTCCAGTGACACAGTCATGGCTTCAATGTTTACTTGGAGATACTCCTGTACCATCGTCTTAAGGCGTTGACTATATATCAGACTTCTTGTCTCCTGTGGCCTTGCAAAGGATGGGCTAAAAAAGTGGTGAAATGATTGCGCAAAATTGATGTTACCAGCAGATACTGTGGTTCTGTTACGGTTTGAGTGCTGAACACTTGACGGTCCCACCGTTGGCAAGTTGGAATTGTGAGATTCACTACGTGCACCACTGGTGTTTTGTGGAAAAGCACATGAAGATTCTGCAACAGTCTCTGCTGATACTCCTGCATGCGTGCATCCCTGTCTATGGCAGGAATAATTTCTGCAAATTTACTTTTGTACCGGGGATCTAACAGTGTGGCAACCCAGTAGTCAGGATTATTTCTAATTCTCCCAATTCGAGGGTCATGTTGCAGGTAGTGCAGCAAGAAGGCACTCATGTGTGTTGCGCATCCAGGAGCACCAAGTCCCTGTTGTGTTGGTGGCGAGGTAACAATCATGCTTCCTTCCTCTGTCCTCTCCCCCCAACCTCGCACAACAGAAATGTGATCAAGGTCTCCCTCATCTGATGAGTCTTCCATCAGTTCGTCCTCCACTTCTTCCTGGGCTCCTGCACCTTCCACACTAGTTTGGCTGCTGCTATGCGCCCTGGTAAACCATCTCCCCCACCCTCACATGCCTGCCGCCTTGGTGCTGCCGACCGTCTGGACCTTGCAGTTGTTAGCCCTTCCGCATACAACTCCTCCTCCTCTACTTCCTCCACCTCCTCTTGTGCCACCACCTGACTCCGAATTCTGTTTAACATGTGCTCCAGCATGTAAATCAACGGAATAGTCATGCTGATAATGGCATCGTCAGCACTAAACATCTTCGTCGCCATTTCAAAACTGTGCAGAAGGGTGCATAGGTCCCTGATCTGAGACCACTCCTCCAGCGTGATTTGCCCCACGTCTGGATCTCGTTGGCCCAGGCTATACGTCAGAACGTATTGCACCAGGGCTTGTCGGTGCTGCCACAGTCGCTGCAACATGTGCAGAGTTGAATTCCAACGGGTAGGCACATCGCATTTTAGCCGGTGAAGTGGCAGGCCCAACGACTTCTGTAGAGATGTAAGTCGCTGAGCTGCGGGATGCAAACGGCGGAAGTGAGCACACAGCGACTGTGCCCTCTGCAGATGGCCATCTAGTCTGGGATAGTGGGCTAAAAATTGCTGGACAACCAGGTTCAACACGTGAGCCATACAAGGCACGTGTGTGACATTGCCCCGGCGAAGGGCCGCACCCAGGTTTGCAGCATTGTCGCACACGGCCTTCCCTGGTTTCAGGTCCAGTGGAGACAACCATTCATGAAATTGGTTCTCCAGAGCTGACCACAACTCCTCAGCTGTGTGACTCACATTTCCCAGACATTTCAAAGTAAAAACCGCCTGATGACATTGAGCCCTACTGCCAGCATAGTAAGGAGGTGTGCAGGATCCCTTCTGTGCAGTTAGAAAGCTTGTGGCATGACCAGACAGGCTTTGGGTGCAGGTGGAAGACCGAGAGGAGGTTGAGGAGGCAGAAGCAGTGGAGGAACTTTGACATAAAGAGGATTGACGCACAACTCGTGGGGACGGCAAGACTTGGACAGCAGCCCCTTGTCCTGCTGTCACCATAGTTACCCAGTGCCCAGTCAGCGACATGTAACGCCCCTGTCCATGCCTACTCGTCCAAGTGTCTGTGGTGAAATGCACCCTGTCACACACAGAGTTTCTCAAAGAAGCGGTGATGTTGTATGCGACATGCTGGTGGAGCGCAGGCACACCTTTCTTTGAGAAGTAGTGCCGACTGGGCATCTGGTACTGGGGCACTGCGACGGACATAAGGTCTCGAAAATCCTCTGTGTCCACCGGGCGGAAAGGCAGCATTTCTGTAGCCAAGAGCTTGCAGATGGTGAAATTCAACCTCTTAGCTTTCTCATGGCTAGGAGGAAATGGTCTTTTACTTGTCCACATCTGAGGGACCGAGGGCTGGCTATTGTGCTTAGACGGGGTTGATAAGGGTGTCCCCGGCAAACTGCCGGTCTGTGAGGAAGATGCAGGCGGACATGTTAGGTTGCCTTGATCCAAAGGTGGTGCTATCGATGTCGGACAGCGCTCAACACCAGCTGGTGTTACCACCTCCCAAGAAAATGATGACCTGCCAATCACGCTGGCTGTTGCGGGTAAAGAGGTGGCAGGTCTGCGCCCCAAAACAGGTGTGACTGCTGTCCCCCCAGTCACAGAGGATGAAGAGGCCGCGGATGCATAAGATATGGCAGACGGCGGTTGGCCCGGCCGGCTAGGCCGCATTGTAGCACACTGAGCTTCCCACTGCAACTTATGCTTCATGTCCATGTGCCGGTTCATGCATGAAGTACTCAAACTATGTATTTTTTGGCCTCTACTTAGCTTTTGCTGACAAATGTTACAGATAACACGAGTTGGGTCATCTTTATCGATCTGAAAAAATACCCAGGCTATGCAAGGCTTAGCACCCATGCGACCTGAAGAGCCACCACGACTTGTGGTGAGAGGCAGAGTTGTGTTTGAGGATGCAGTTGTTGACGTGCTTCCAGTACTACGTCTCTGTCCATGAAGGCGCAACCTGACCTCGTCGTCACTAGCATCTTCCTCCACCTCCTCTGCTGACCTCATCTCTTGGCTGACTGTGGGTTGACAGTAAGTAGGATCTCCAACCTCATCATCATCACCCTGTGCGTTATCACACCCGTCGTCCTCAGAGCCAACCTGTTCCTGCCCTGACAAAAAACTAAAGTTGTCGCTCCAATCAGGTATTTGAGTCTCATCATCGTCTTCCTCATTGTCTCCACCAACAGGAGTTACAGTTTGGGAATGAGGGTCTACATTATGGTCAGAACCTTCTGCGTCTGGTCCTGGATCGGACTCATAAAGATTCTGGGCATCAGTGCAGATCATTTCCTCGTCTGGATTCACAGAAGCGCTGGAGTCGACCTCTGATTCCCAGGCTATAGTATGAGTAAACAGCTCTGCAGACTCAACCATCTGTTCTACCTCATACTCAGACGGGCAGCTGGAGATTTGGGAGCTGTGAGGAAGCAAGTGCGATTGGGGTGACACCTTTGAGGACTGGAGTATTTGTGATGTTGAAGTTGATGTGGAGGAGAGCCCACTTAAAGGAGCACTTGATATCCGTTGAAGCACCTGCTGTTTTTGTGCCTCATCTGGAATTTGTAGCGATTGGCGTGGCCGTAAGAAAGGGATCTTATCACATTGTCCGCTAAAAGAAGTAGACATTTTAGTTTGGCTGGAAGATGGTCTTTCTTCTGCAGATGTTACTGTTGCTTTAACACCTACCCCACGGACACAACCTTTTTTCCCCTTCCCAACACGCCTATTCCCCTTTCCACCAGCAGCAGGCCTTTTTCCACTCATTTTGGTGGTTAACTAATTCACAACTCTGGAGTTGTTTGCACAAAAAAACAATGGATGGGAACCGAGCAGAGCTGAGTGGCCAAACTGTGGTATTAGGCCAAAACTATTGGCTGGGTTAGATGCAGAAAAAAATTATATTCAATTTGCAAACTGATGGAGGTCAGTATAGATGGACTAATAGAACAAGTCCCACACACAGCTAGAAGCCCAAATATTTTTTCAGAGGTAGATGGCGAAAAAAAAATATTCAGTTTGAAACCTGATGGAGGTCAGTATAGATGGACTAATAGAGAAAGTCCCACACACTGCTAGAAGGCCAAATATTTTTTCAGAGCTAGATGCAGACAAAAAATTATTTTGAATTTGCAACCTGATGGAGGTCAGTATAGGTGGACTAATAGAACAAGTCCCACACACTGCTAGAAGGCCAAATATTTTTTCAGAGGTAGATGTAGAAAAAAATATATTCAGTTTGCAACCTGATGGAGGTCAGTATAGATGGACTAATACAACAAGTCCCACACACAGCTAGAAGCCCAATATTTTTTCAGAGCTAGATGCAGAAAAAAATTATATTCAATTTGCAACCTGATGGAGGTCAGTATAGATGGAGTAATAGAACAAGTCCCACACACAGCTAGAAGCCCAAATATTTTTTCAGAGCTAGATGCAGATAAAAATTATTTTTAATTTGCAACCTGATGGAGGTCAGTATAGATGGACTAATAGAGAAAGTCCCACACACTGCTAGAAGGCCAAATATTTTTTCAGAGCTAGATGCAGAAAAAAATTATATTCAGTTTGCAACCTGATGGAGGTCTGTATAGATGGATTAATAGAACAAGTCCCACAAACAGCTAGAAGACCAATATTTTTTCAGAGCTAGATGCAGAAAAAAATTATATTCAATTTGCAACCTGATGGAGGTCAGTATAGATGGAGTAATAGAACAAGTCCCACACACAGCTAGAAGCCCAAATATTTTTTCAGAGCTAGATGCAGATAAAAATTATTTTTCATTTGCAACCTGATGGAGGTCAGTATAGATGGACTAATAGAGAAAGTCCCACACACTGCTAGAAGGCCAAATATTTTTTCAGAGCTAGATGCAGAAAAAATTATATTCAGTTTGCAACCTGATGGAGGTCAGTATAGATGGACTAATAGAGAAAGTCCCACACACTGCTAGAAGGCCAAATATTTTTTCAGAGCTAGATGCAGAAAAAAATTATATTCAGTTTGCAACCTGATGGAGGTCAGTATAGATGGACTAATAGAGAAAGTCCCACACACTGCTAGAAGGCCAAATATTTTTTCAGAGCTAGATGCAGAAAAAAATTATATTCAGTTTGCAACCTGATGGAGGTCTGTATAGATGGATTAATAGAACAAGTCCCACACACAGCTAGAAGCCCAATATTTTTTCAGAGGTAGATGCAGAAAAAAATATATTCAGTTTGCAACCTGATGGAGGTCAGTATAGATGGACTAATACAACAAGTCCCACACACAGCTAGAAGCCCAATATTTTTTCAGAGCTAGATGCAGAAAAAAATTATATTCAATTTGCAACCTGATGGAGGCCAGTATAGATGGAGTAATAGAACAAGTCCCACACACAGCTAGAAGCCCAAATATTTTTTCAGAGGTAGATGCAGAAAAAAATTATATTCAGTTTGCAACCTGATGGAGGTCTGTATAAATGGATTAATAGAACAAGTCCCACACACAGCTAAAAGCCCAATATTTTTTCAGAGGTAGATGCAGAAAAAAATTATATTCAATTTGCAACCTGATGGAGGTCAGTATAGATGGACTAATAGAGAGAGTCCCACACACTGCTAGAAGGCCAAATATTTTTTCAGAGCTAGATGCAGAAAAAAATTATATTCAATTTGCAACCTGATGGAGGTCAGTATAGATGGACTAATAGAATGATGCTATGCCCAAAAGATTTTACTTCACTAGGTGCAGTAAAAAAATTGGTATTCTATACACAGGTGGTATATCTTGCAACACAGATAGGCTACTCCACTGACTAACACACTCTGCAATAGGCCAAAAAGGATTAACTTTGCTAGATTCAGCCAAATGCTGTGAAAAAAACTTGCACAGCACTGGCACAGACCTGCCTGGCAAAAACTGATAGGAACTGATGTAACCTAGTCCTGAAAAAGACTCCAATTACAATTATTCCTTACTTCCACAACCTATCTATTTAAGAGCACAGACCTGCCTGATAAAAGTCGTAGGAAATGCTGTAACCTAGTCCTTAAAAGGACTGCAATCACAACTATTCCCTACTCCCAAGCTATCTGTAGATTTGTGCGAAAATTGGCTTGAAATTAACAAGGTATAGCGCACACAGCAACAGCGGTGCTGTCTAACACGCAGCTGCAGCAGTGAGAAAATGGTGGCGACGGGGAAAATGGCTTGGTCTTATAGGGCAAGGACATGTGACATACACAGCCAATGACACATGCCCTTGCTTGTGTGAAAAAAAGCACTTCGCTCCGTGTGTGCGCTGCTGATAGGCTGACAGATTGCACCTCCCCACTGTAAATGCGGGAAAGAGAAAAAAAAATGGAGATCTTCATTATTCCTGCAGAGATGCATCCCCTGCCCCTCCCCCCACCCCGCTGTACACTCAAACTGCGTATTAACATTAATTTTCATCATTACTGAGAAAAAATCCAGTTATGATTTTGGTGCACGAACAGTTATCGAACATAACCTCGAACAGCCGAATTTGAGATTGGCGAACAGTTCGAGTAGAACAACGCTCATCTCTACTCCTTAGCTTTCTGTTCCTTGGAAGGCAAGCGCATGTATGTAGTAGCGGCTAGGCCAGATGTGGTCAGGGTTTTGGCGCATATCCTACATCCTCCAAGGATAGCTGGATGTTTTCCTGCTAGTATCCCAGTTCTATGACTCCCGTTAAAACAAAGCTCCGGGTGATGAATGATGGATGAGGTGGTGGCAAAGAAGAAACATCAGGAGGAACAGGGACCATTCACATCAATATCTGGCCAGTCAGCCACAAATGTCTTGTAGGATATGTTTCTGTACTAAAAGGAGCGGTTCGGCTACACAGTTATAGGGCATACAGTAAGTGTAATGCCTACCAAAAATTTCAAGGCACTCCAATGCCCCCATTTATAGCAACTGGGTCACTGTTGGCCTAAGCAGTGAATGGAAGGCTTTCCAAAAATTATGAGGAACTGCAATGCCCCTTGAAACAGATGTGGATTACAGCATACTAAAAACCTTCTACCCATTATTGGGGAGTGGGTCTCCCTTAGTGTTCGCCTATGCATTGAAAAGCAAAAGCTGACTAAAATTAGGAGGAAATGCAATGCCCATTGGAAGAGTCGTGGAGGTTAGAGGTAATTAAAAACAACATTTCAATGCTCCTTGGAAGAGCTGTGGAGTTCAGAGTGGCTTAAGAATATGCTTTTAATGCCCCTTGGAAGAGACATGGAGGTCACAGTAGCTTAACAAGATGGTTTTAATGCCCCTTGGAAGAGTGGTGGAGGTTACAGTGGAATAAGAAGACAATATCCATGCCCCGTGGAAGAAACGTGGAGGTCACAGTGGAATAAAAAGACAATATCAATGCCCCTTGGACGAGACGTGGAAGTCCCAGTGGAATAAAAAGACAATATCAATGACCCTTGGAAGAGACGTGGAGGTCTCAGTAGCTTAACAAGATGATTTTAATGCCCATTACAAGAGCCATGCAGTACAGCATATTAAAAACATTATTCCGATTATTGGGGAGTGGGTCTCCCATAGTATTTGCCTATGCCTTCCAAGCAAAAGCTGCCAAAAATAGAGACGGAGGAACTTGCAGTGCCCCTTACAAGAGCCATGCAGTACAGCATATTAAAAACATTATTCCCATTATTGGGGAGTGGGTCTCCCATAGTATTTGCCTACGCCTTCCAAGCAAAAGCTGCCAAAAATTAGGACGGAGAAACTTGCAATGCCCCTTACAAGAGCCATGCAGTACAGCATATTAAAAACATTATTCCCATTATTGGGGAGTGGGTCTCCCATAGTCTTTGCCTATGCCTTCCAAGCAAAAGCTACCAAAAATTAGGACGGAGGAACTTGCAGTGCCCCTTACAAGAGCCATGCAGTACAGCATATTAAAAACATTATTCCCATTATTGGGGAGTGGGTCTCCCTTAGTCTTTGCATATGCCTTCCAAGCAAAAGCTGCCAAAAATTAGGACGGAGGAACTTGCAATGCTGGCAACACGACCACGGTCACCCTGGTGGTATATTGGTGGTGGAGGCTGAGAATAAGGAGAAGAGCAAAAAACAGCCAAAATGAGGAAGCTTATACCCATGTGTGAGTGTGAAGTGGTGCATGGGAATACACCTCACGAAATAACACAGTGGATTTAACTTTATGTTACTCTGCTGTCATTTGGTGGTGATGAAAAGTCTGGCCCAATCCAGCCCTTGTTCATTTTGATAAGGGTCAGCTTGTCAGCATTGTCAGTTGACAGGCGAGTGCGCTTATCAGTTATAATTCCCCCAGCGGCACTAAAAACACGCTCAGATAACACGCTAGCGGCAGGGCAGGCCAGGACCTCTAAGGCGTACAGAGCAAGTTCATTCCAACTGTCCAGCTTGGATACCCAATAATTAAAAGGCACATAGGAATCACGGAGGATGCTGGTATGGTCAGCAAGGTAGTCCCTCACCATCTTTTGAAACTTTCTACTCCTTGTGAGAGTACCAGGCGCCTCAGGGCCTGTAAGCTGGGCGGGTGTCAGAAAACTGTCCCAGAACATTGACAGTGTTCCCCAGCCTCTTCTGCATTGGAGTTGCGTCTCTCTCACCTGTACGCATTGGTTGGCCAATGAACTGTGACCTCTGCCGCTAGCGTGTTCAGATGTTAATTTTTTTAACAGTTCTGCAGCAAGGGCCTTCTGGTACTGCCTCATTTTTGTAGACCTCTCCACCTCAGAATTAAGAGAGTGAAAGTTCTCCTTGTAGCGGGGGTCTAAAAGTACCACCAACCAGTAATGACTGTCACCCAACATTTTGACAATGCGAGGGTCACGGTTAAGGCAGCGTAACATAATGTCAGCCATGCGTGCCAGACTGGTAACGGGCAAGACTTCCGTGTCCTCACCAAGATGACGACTGACCATGCTCTCCTCCTCCTCCTCTTCCCCCCCTGTCCTCAGGCCACCCACGCTGAACCGATGGTATGACAGTTGTACAGGTACTACCTACCGTCTTCAGCGCATGATACTCTGGCTGCAATGCCTCCTCTTTAATTCTCTTCCGAGAGATTTGCAAAATACAGACAAGTGGGATGCTGATGCTAATGATGGCGTCATCACCACTCACCATCTTGGTGGACTCCTCAAAGTTTGTCACGATGGTACATATGTCAAACATCCAGGTCGACTCCTGAGGTCTTTGGAGTCTGACCTGAATATCGACGGCCTTGTTGCAGCTGGTACTCCACAACTGCTCTCTTCTGCTCACAAATCCTTTGCAACATGTGGAGGGTAGAGTTCCAATGTGTGGGGACATCACACACCAGTCGGTGTGGCGGAAGCTGCAAACGCTGCTGCAACACAGCAAGGGCGGCGGAAGCTCTAGCCGAGTTCCGAAAATGAGCCGACAGGTGGCGTACTTTGACGAGCAGATCTGGCAACTCGGGGTACGATTTAAGAAACCGCTAAACCAAGAGGTTAAGCACATGAGCCAGGCATGGTATGTGTGTGATCTCGCCTGGACTCCGAGCCGCCACCAGGTTAAGGACATTGTCACACACGACCATGCCTGGATGTAGGTTCAGCGGTCTCAGCCACAGATCTGCCTGCTCTTTCACAGCTGTCCACAACTCTCAAGCAGTGTGAGGTTTATCACCTAAGCTTATGAGTTTCAGCACAGCCTGTTGCTGTTTGGCTGAGGCAGTACTGCAGTGCTTCCAGCTTGTAACTGATGTGGTGATATCTGAGATGGAGGCTGAACATGAGGAGGAGGAGGATGATGCGCAGGAGCTGTACATTGTGGGGGCAACTCTACATGACAAAGGGCCCGCAATCCTCGGTGTGGGGAGGATGTGTTCCATCCCAAGGTCTGACTGGGTCCCGTTTTCCACTATGTTTACCCAGTGTGCCATCAGGTAGATGTACCGTCCCAGGCCACAAGCACTTGTCCACGTGTCCGTCGTCAGGTGGACTCTCCCAGTAACTGCGTTGTTGAGGGCACGGCAGATGATTTGGGACACGTGCTTGTGTAGTGCGGGGATGGCACACCGGGCAAAATAGTGTCGGCTGGGGACCGAGTACCAAGGGATGGCCACCGCCATAAGGTTGCGGAAGGATTCCGTCTCCACCAGCCTAAAAGGCAGCATTTCCAACACAAGCAGTCGTGAAATGTGCGAATTTAGGACTGTGGCCTATGGGGCGTTGGCTGCGAATTCGTTCAAATGTCTGGGATATGGACAATTGAACGCTGTGGTGGGACATGGATGTGGACGTTGATGTTGTTTCTTGAGAAACTGCCATAACAAGTGAAGATTGAGAGGAGGGGGCATTTTTGCAAGCAGTATGGACAGGGGATTGCCTTGCATGCACAAAAGGGGGTTCTCTTACACGCACAACAGCGGAAGAAGCAGTCGTGACACCCACTGACACTGGTCTTGGATCCTGGGGTTCACCCCACAAAGTCGGGAGCTTTGCTGACTTGTGCCTGATCATGCTGGTGTTGGTCTGGCTGGTAGTTTTGTCACCCCTGCTGATGCTGGCCTGGCAGGTGGTACAAATGGCCTTTTTGGGGTTATCAGTAGAGATGAGCAGTGTTCATCTAGAATTGTTCACCAATCTCAAATTCGAGCTGTTTTGGGCGGTGTTCGAGTCGTTCCATAAACGCGAACGATTTGCAAAAAATTCGTCTGTTCGAGGATTTTTTTTAACATCATGCAGGGATTGTCTGCCACTCACTGTAATGTCACAGCCATGGTGGTTGTGGCACTACAGTGGTTGCCCAAATCGATGGGAACAGTGCTCACAGTGAAACATGAAAAGCCGGCAAAACAGCAGCGGCATACACCGGTACCCGACAATTTAGAACAGAAAGAATAGAGCATCACACATAGATTAGATAGATAGAAGCATGTCAGTCACATATATAATAAGTACAGTGACAGTGTTGGTTACTGTACTTGTCATTTAGTGTTAAAGGATTTATTTAAAAAAATAATAGTGTTTTCATGCACCGTCTCTTTAAAAAAGCCGGCCGGCAATTCAGCATCGGTACCCGACAATTTAGAACAGAAAGAATAGAGCATCACGCATAGATTAGATAGATAGAAACATGTCAGTCACATATATAATAAGTACAGTGATAGTGTTGATTACTGTACTTGTCATTTAGTGTTAAAATAAAGGATTTATTAAAAAAAAATTGGCGTGGGGTTCCCCATAATATTAGTCTCTAGTGGAGGTTAAGCAGATGGCTGGGGCAGATGTTTGAAGCCTGGGAAGGGGGTAATACCCATGGAGCTTCCAGGCTACTAATATCAGCCCCCAGCTGAATACCTAGCTTTTACTAGCTATTAAAATGGGGGACCCAAAAAAAAAATGATGTGGGGTTCCCCCTATTTTAATAGCTAGCAAAGGCTAGGCAGACAGCTGGGGGCTGATATTAATAGCCCAGGAAGGGTGCCATGAATATTGGCCCCCTCCCAGGCTAGAAACACCAGTCGTCAGCTGCCCCAGAAATGGCGCATCCATAGGACGCGCCAATTCTGGCACTTAGCCTCGCTCTTTCCACTGCCCTGTTGCGGTGGCGGTAGGGTAATAGGGCTGGGGTTGATGTCAGCTTATAATGCCAGCTGACATCAAGCCCAGGTTAGTAATGGAGAGGCGTCTATAAGACACCCCCATTACTAACACCATAGTCAAAGTTAAAAAAAAACAAAAACACCAAGAATAAAGTCCTTTAATTGAAATAAACACACAATTCTTTATTGTTCTAAATTAAACCATACTTACCATCACGCTCATTCCAGCTGACTCCAACGGGCTGCCTCCAACCACCAGCTGCCTATTTGTACCTGGCCGGACACAACAATATAGGGAAGCCCTTTTTTTTAAAATTATTTCATGAATTTCATGAAATAATTAAAAAAAAAATACGTGGGGCTTCGCTCTACTTTTGTGTCCAGCCAGGTACAACTAGGCAGCTGGGGGCTGGAATCCGCAGCGCAGGGAGGCCCATGCTTTCTGGGCCCCCCCCCCCCACTGCAAATTGTATTATAGCAGTATTATCTGCTATCCAATTAATAACCTGTTCACACTGATCTGTTTGCAATAGTGGTGTTGTTGTGTGCTTCCCTACTAATTCAGTCAAGAAGTGGGAGCGAGAAGATGTGGCTGTTGGTTGTGGCACATTTTCACCTTGGCCATGGCCCCGTCCTCTGCACGCACCATCACCAGAATGTCCAGTTCCACGTCCCTTGTTACGCGCCTTGCCCACTGTAAATGAAGTAAAATAGCTTACACTTGCACTATCAATGGCAAAAGGTTAATATAATGGAGATTAGAACAGTGGAAAGGAAAAAACACAGTTCTAGTTCTCTGGCCTACACCAGAGTTTTTAAACAGATATATTTGTGTCTGAACAATCAGTGAGACACTCAAACTGTTTTTTTCATGTAAAAAAGGCAAAAAGGTGGATTACACCCAGATTTGAACCGTGGAAGAGGAAAACTGCAGTTCTAGTTCTCTGACCGACACCAGAATCTTTTAAACAGATATATTTGTGTCTGAACAGTCAGCGAGACATTCAAACTGCTTTTTTTTATGTAAAAAAGGCAAAAAGGTGGATTACACCCAGATTTGAACCGTGGAAGAGGAAAACTGCAGTTCTAGTTCTCTGACCGACACCAGAATCTTTTAAACAGATATATTTGTGTCTGAACAGTCAGCGAGACATTCAAACTGCTTTTTTTTATGTAAAAAAGGCAAAAAGGTGGATTACTCCCAGATTTGAACCGTGGAAGAGGAAAAGCACAGTTTTAGTTCTCTGGCCTACACCAGAATCTTTTAAACAGATATATTTGTGTCTGAACAGTCAGCGAGACACTCAAACTGTTTTCTTTTATGTAAAAGAGGCAAAAAGGTTAATTACACCCAGATTTGAACTGTGGAAGAGGAAAAGCACAGTTCTAGTTCTCTGGCCTTCACCAGAATTTTTAAACAGATATATTTGTGTCTGAACAGTCAACGAGACACTCAAACTGTTTTTTTTTTATGTAAAAAATGCAAAAAGGTGGATTGCACCCAGATTTAATTAGTGGAAGAGGAAAACCACAGTTCTAGTTCTCTGGCCTACACCAGAATCTTTTAAGTAGATATATTTGTGTCTGAACAGTCAGCGAGACACTCAAACTGTTTTTTTTATGGAAAAAAGGCAAAAAGGTGGATAACACCCAGTTTTGAACCGTGGAAGAGAAAAACCACAGTTCTATTTCTCTGGCCTACACCAAAATCTTTTAAATAGATATTTTTTGGCTGAACAGTCAGCAAGACACTGAAACTGTTTTTTTTATGTAAAAAAGACAAAAAGGTGGATTACACCCAGATTTGAACCGTGGAAGAGGAAAACCACAGTTCTAATTTCCTGGTGTATGCCAGACTTTTTTAAATAGATTTATTTGTGTCTGAACAGTCAGCGTGACACTCAAACTGTTTTTTTTATGTAAAAAATGCAAAAAGGTGGATAACACCCAGATTTGAACCGTGTAAGAGGAAAAGCACAGTTCTAGTTCTCTGGCCTACACTAAAATCTTTTAAACAGATATATTTGTGTCTGAACAGTCAGCGAGACACTCAAACTGTTTTTTTTAATGTAAAAGAGGCAAAAAGGTTGATTACACCCAGATTTGAACCGTGGAAGAGGAAAAGCACAGTTCTAATTCTCTGGCCTACACCCAAATTTTTAAACAGATATATTTGTGTCTGAACAGTCAGCGAGACACTCACACTGTGTTTTTTATGCAAAAAAAAAGGCAAAAAGGTGGATTACACCCAGATTTGAACCGTAGAAGTGGAGAACCACAGTTCTAATTTCCTGGTGTATACCAGACTTTTTTAAATACATATATTCGTGTCTGAACAGTCAGCGAGACACTCAAACTGGTTTTTTTTTATGGAAAAAAGGCAAAAAGGTGGATAACACCCAGATTTGAACCGTGGAAGAGGAAAACCACAGTTCTAGTTCTCTGGCCTACACCAGAATCTTTTAAACAGATATATTTGTGTCTAAACAGTCAGCAAGACACTCAAACTGTGTTTTTTTATGGAAAAAAGGCAAAAAGGTTGATAACACCTAGATTTGAACTGTGGAAGAGGAAAACCACAGTTCTAATATCCTGGTGTATACCAGACTTTTTTAAATACATATATTTGTGTCTGAACAGTCAGTGAACCGTGGAAGAGGAAAACCACAGTTCTATTGCTCTGGCCTACACCAAAATCTTTTAAACATATATATTTGTGTCTGAACAGTCAGCGAGACACTCAAACTGTTTTTTTTTATGGAAAAAAGGCAAAAAGGTGGATTACACCCAGATTTGAACCGTGGAAGAGGAAAACTACAGTTCTTGTTCTCTGGCCTACACCAGACATTTTTAAATAGATATATTTGTGTTTGAGCAGTCACCGAGACACTCAAACTGTTTTTTTTTATTTTTAAAAAAGGCAAAAGGTGGATAACACCCAGATTTGAATCGTGGAAGAGGAAAACCACAGTTCTAATTTCCTGGCGTATACCAAACTTTTTTAAATAGATATATTTGTGTCTGAACAGTCAGCGAGACACTCAAACTGTTTTTTTTATGTAAAAAAGGCAAAAAGGTGGACAACACCCAGATTTGAACGGTGGAAGAGGAAAACCACAGTTCTAATATCCTGGTGTATAGCAGACTTTTTTAAATACATATATTCGTGTCTGAACAGTCAGCGAGACACTCAAACTGTTTTTTTTATGGAAAAAAGGCAAAAAGGTGGATAACACTCAGATTTGAACCGTGGAAGAGGAAAACCACAGTTCTTGTTCTCTGGCCTACACCAGACATTTTTAAATAGATATATTTGTGTTTGAGCAGTCACCGAGACACTCAAGCTGTTTTTTTTTTTTTAAAAAAGGCAAAAGGTGGATAACACCCAGATTTGAATCGTGGAAGAGGAAAACCACAGTTCTAATTTCCTGGCGCATACCAGACTTTTTTAAATAGATATATTTGTGTCTGAACAGTCAGCTAGACACTCATACTGTTTTTTTTATGGAAAAAAGGCAAAAAAGTGGATAATACAGAGATTTGAACCGTGGAACTGCAAAACCACAGTCTAGTTATTTATCCGAAACCCGACTCTTTTAAACAGATATATTTGTGTTTGAACACTCACAGACACACTCAATTTTTTTTTTTTTTGGGGGGGGATACCAAAAGGTTAATAAGACGGGTATTTGTACAGTCTGACTGAGGGGGAAAAGAAAAAGAGGATTTAGATGAAAAAAAAAAGGATTTTTCCTTGCCCCTGAGAACTGGGGCTAAGTCTAGCAATTTGAGCAGCAGCAGCACACAGGACTGTAATGTATAGGAGATGCAGTGGTTATACCAACAAACACTGCATCTCCTATACAGCATGCCTGCCTGATATCTGGGATGGATATTAGTCCTGAGAAGGACTGTTTGTTTGATTTTGCAGGCTTTAGAGACCCTCCACTACCTATTTCACAGTATAAATCTCTCCCTAGCTCAACAGCACTCTCTCTACACTGTCTGATCCGGAGCGACTGTGTCCAAGATGGCGGCGCCCGGTTTGAAATACTCGAGGTGACGCTCTGCGGCCAGCCAATCACTGTAATGCCACAATCAACATGGCTGCGTCATTACAGTGACTGGCTGGCAATCCCTGCATGTTCATTGGGGCTCTAAAGAGCGCCAAACATGCAGGGCGGAGACCCGAGCTACCACCCGAGTTCCCCGAAAATGCTCGGTGCTCGCCGAACATCCCGAGTAGTGAGATGCTTGGGCGAGTACTGAGCAGTGTCGAGCATGCTCGCTCAACACTAGTAAGCACCTTTTCACACCTATTTCTTGTTTTGGAAGTGCCAGCCAATTTTTTCTGTTTTTTTGTGAGCTGGGCAGGAACATCAGAGGACATGGTCATGCCTACAGACTTGGCCTAGGGTAAAGAGGCCAAAGAGAATTCATGTGATGGGATGGAGAAAACAAAAGGCGTAGAAGACCGAATGGCGGAACAGTTGAGTATTCATTTTTTTTCAACCATTTACCCCCCCCCCACGCTTCATCGGTTCATCAAATTTGCAGCACAGTTGGCTGCCATTTTTTTTAACTCTTCTGGATAAAATTCCAAAAAAGCATAATAAAAATAATACGTAAAAAGAAAAATAATACACTCAATCGCTCAACTCTCTGTCCTCTCCACTCCTCAGCATCCCACATCTGGCCATCGTCGCATTTTCTTATTACCACCGCTAGTGCTGAAATTGGTTCTGCGTATGCTTGTTCTTCTTGTAACTTTGTGACTTTATGTGCGCATGCGCAGAACCGTTCCTGGCCCTATCGAAGAAAAAAGAAGTTCTGGTCTAGCATGAAGAAGCCCAAGTGGGTCATTCTAAGCAGCAATGATAAGAGGATGCGATGAAGACTGGACACGGGACAGTGAGGAGTGGAGGAACCCAAGAAGTGAGCGGTAAAATAAGTATGTATTAATATATTTTTTTATTTTTAACATTTTGATGGCCCTTTACAGTTCTAGAAAATGTCAGACAACCACCCATCATTTTGCTAAATCAGAGGTATATTACAAAATATCTGTCAGATTTTTGTAAAATTAGAGTAGGATTCAATTACACCCGAATAAATTCTCTCATCTCTATTCTGGAAAATATGAATTTTTACAAAATTGAGTATTCAATTTCACTTGAATAAATTCTTTAATTTCTAATTTCGATTTCTCTTTTGTTCATTCACTTTGCATTTTTTCAAATGATAAAAATAAAACACTAACAATTCTAATGTTGGAATCTTCTTATTTTGCAGAACTTTTTCAACACCTGCCCCAATTTTTTACACAGTAATGTATATATACATTTTTTTTTTGGGGGGGGGGGAGGGAGGAGGGGTGTTGGAGGGTAATCAGATGATGACCTGTATATATCACTGCAGAATATGTTGGAAATATTTTAATAAAGAAAAAACAATGAATTAAAAAATCTGTAAATGTTTCCCCATTAATAAATTAGATAAGATCATTAGAGGGAGAGCTCTACAATTATCTAATTTTGACAATAATCAGATTTGCGTTAAGTTTGGGAACTTGTGGTGACTTTCTCCTCCCCCGCTCAGCTTATGTTGAGCTCACAGAGTTCACCGAGCTTCTTAATTATTGATTAAATTAAGCAAGCAAAGTGTCATTTCTATATAACATTTAACTACAGAGTAATTACATGCACAGTAATTATGTGTACCTTCTGCACAATTAATACATTATGTTGTCTAAGTATTTCAATCTGATGAGAGTTAATTATGATTTTGAACTAAAAATGTCTGTCACTGAACTGCTGCATTTGTTTTTTTTTACCATATTTATGGTAAAATTGCTGAAGTTAACAGCAATTATAAAGAAGCATTATAACAAAAATGATGTTAGCCAGTAAAATGTTACAATGTCAGAAATAGGAGTCTGAATGTTACTTTAGGATCGTTTATTGCTAGGTTTCACACTGTCCCTGTTCCTTAGAGACATATCATAGCCCCTTTATTGTATAAAAGAGAAATCTCTCATCTTGGAACACCCAAGGAAATTTAGACATTTCATATTTATTTTATCTCATGATCCAAACTATCAAGCTACACCCAGAATTTAAAGGGGAGGTCCAGCATCTAAAATGTATTTTCTAAATATATTTCCTTACATACTAATGACTTTTAACTTTTGTAATTTGCTTTATTACACAATACCCCACACTTTTCTCCATCTATCTAATCCCTAATTGTGGTGGTTCAGTGATGCGTACAGTGAAGCATGGTGGTGGCTTGTTGATGCCTACAGTGAAGCATGGTGGTGGCTTAGTGATGCCTACACTGTAGCATGGTGGTTAGTGATGAGTGGATCAATCAGCGATGGATCAAGTTCAAGTCGAATGTCCTCAAATCTGCAGTTTCATGCAAATTCAATCTTTTTGACATTTGATTCGCTGTTTGCAAAGAAGAAAAAAACTTCCTCGCACCATTTTCAACACTGCTGAATGATTATAGAGTGGGCTAGTGTCATTTTGTGCTGCTTTGCGGACTTTCTAATAATGCTCTGCAACTATGACATTTAGCGGATCTGGGCCAGCGTCAGCACCAGACACACCTGGGCAAGTGCAGGGGCCCAGAGCAAGCGGAGGGACCCACTCGCCGTTGAGGACACTGGCCTGTGAGTGGGCCCCTCCGATTGCTCAGGGCCCCAGCACTTGGAATAGTTACCTCTCCCTGTTCCACCGCAGCTCTGGCGTCTTCCATGTCTTGTGAACGCGTGACGTCTCAGGGCAGAGGGCGCAATAACATCTCTACAGCACACCCTCTGCTCTGACAGTGCAGAGAGCCTGAAGACACTGAGGAGTCTGGACCTGCCGCCATCAAGGAGAGGTGATTGTTTGATTTTTTTTATGTATGGAGCAATATATGGGCACCATACTGTATGGAGCATTATATGGAGTCCATTATTCTATATAGACCATTATATGAGGCCCATACTGTATGGAGCATTATATGAGGTCCATTATTCTGTATGGAGCAAAATATGGGGCTCATTGTACTGTTAAGAGCAATATATGGGGCTCATTATACTGTATGGAGGACTATGTGGTGCCCATAATACAGTATGGAGGACTATTCTGTCCATTCTAAAATGAATACTATAGAATCCCCCCAGGGAACTCTGTGTGCTGCGAGGATTCACCAATTTCTGAGCTATTGTAGAATTTACAATAGATATCACTCATGTAATGTAAGAAGTCAGTGAAATCTTTGGCATTATACTATACCTATATTTCTCTGCCATACCTATTGTAATGCAGCGGCTTGCGGCATTAGTGCAATGGTCCACGGGGTGTTTTGGCTGACCATGTACCTCCCCCTCAGGTGACTGATCACATGACTGTGACATCAGCACAGGTCCTGTGTGCAGAGGCTGGATGTTAGGTGTGAAAACATACCAGTAGCCTTTGAAGGTATGAAAGCTGGAGACCCCCATCTGGGAAGCCGTAAAGCCACAGTGGTGGCAGAACAAATCTGACTGAAGCAGCTAAAACCCGGCAAAGGTAAAACACTGCGTTATATGGATGTTGATATAAGTGACTTTGCTGAAGGCTGTAACTGGAGCCAAGTGAGCCTGTCTGCCACTTGAAAGGCTCCTGGACATTATATGTGTAAAATGTCGGCAAGCCACTGAGTTGGACTCGGTGATAAGTAGTAGTGAAGTGTAATGAACTGTTGGATTGTGAAATACTGGAAAACGTGGCTGGTGTGCTTTAATTGACCCGGTGCAGCGAGTGTACCCCGGCATGATGACTAGCGCTGCCTTACATGTGGTTGGAGAATGCGGGCAACTGCAGCCCAGTTGCTAGGGGCAACTGCACCCTGGTTGCTAGGGGTATCGGCACAGGACGACGAGTGTGGATACCAGCATCTTGCTGTGGCTCGGCGGGGTCACGAAGATTAAAGCATCTGACTGTAACTCGGCGGGGTTACGAAAATTGTCCTTGCACTCAAACCTGGTTTGCTGTAACTCGGCAGGGTTCCGAAAATTGTCCTCGCACTCAAACCTGGTTTGCTGTGGCTCGGCGGGGCCACGAAAATTTTTCTGGGGAAAGTGGTGAAGTGTCTAGTGTGAATAGCATGTGCTTTAATTGACCCGGTGCAGCGAGTATCCCCCGGCAAGATGACTAGCGCTGCCTTACACTATGCATCATGAATTTTGGTAACTGTTAAAGGGGCCCACTGAGACTCTTTCACTCGGAACCCATGAAAACCTGTAGCCAAACCTAGTACAGTGGTGATCAGTACCGGGACTATCACAGGTCAGCGGTTCTCATTGTAGCACAGTTTGTACGGCAGAGTCATTTTCCATCTCAAGAGTCAGTGGGTAAGTCTCTCTCTCCTGTAGTATGTAAGTTCTTATGGCTAGTGGGGTCCTCTCTCTCTCCTGTAGAACGTAAGCTCTTATTGCCAGTGGGGTCCTCTCTCTCTCCTGTAGAGTGTATGCTCTTATGATCAGCAGGGTCCTCTATCTCTGTCTCTTCTGTAGAGTGTAAGCTCTTATGATCAGCAGGGTCCTCTGTCTCTCTCCTGTAGAGTGTAAGTGTAGAAGTGGTGGAGGTGATAGTCTGCCCTGCTTCTTAGAAAGGGTTAAAAGCACATTCCCTAAGTTAGAACCCTCTAGGGCTGCAGTTTGGCCTAGGTAGGGTTAACTGTGACAGCAGACCCAGTAGAGGGAGGGGGAACTCAGTGCTTGTGTCAAGTGCAGAAAGTGAGCACAGTTAGTACTGTGCAGTACTGCAGAAAGTTAGTATTCTCTGTGAAGGCTGCTAGAGTAGACATGGGCTTAGTATCTTGGACAGTGACTCACCAAAGAATCCCTCCACAATAGTCCCCTTAGCCAGCCTGGAACCTCGAGGAAGTCGTCGGGGGCCAGGAGACAAATTCTGTCTGTGAGGCTGCAGAAAAAGTCAGGACTCAAGCTCTAGAAGGTGGAGTGAATTGGGATCCAGATTTTCTGTTATTTGTGAGGAAGAGTCTCTAGGGCTAGAGAAGAAAGCAACAGAGATGCTTCACCTCGATCGGGAAACAGGGCTGAAGTTGTATCCGGTACCTGTGGGAAAGATGACAACCCGTTGGGCATTATCCATTATACCAGCCTGTAAATACTGCCAGTTACCAAGTAAAGTTCCGGTTGTTTTTATGACCTCTGTGTTCTCTGAATTCATCGCTGCCGTGGTTCCAGAAGAAGAATTCATGGAGTCAGAAGAGGCTAGCTGGCCAGAAGTAAGTGGGAAGTACCATATACACAGCAGAACACCAGAATGAGGACACACTTTGTCTTTAGGGTGCCAAAGAGAGCATGGGCTACAGCTTCCCCATGACTACCGCGTTTGGGCACCTTACATAAGCTCATAAGGTCAGCCTCTTTCTCTCCTACAGAGTTTAAGCTCCTATGGTCAGTGGGGTCCTTTCTCTCTTTCCTGTATAGTGTAAGCTCTTATGATCAGCGGGGTCCTCTTTCTCTCCTGTAGAGTGTAAGCTCTTATAGTCAGTGGTGTCCTCTCTCTAGTGTGTAGTGCACACAATGTTCATTCAGTTGTTTAATGTTGTTGAAAAAAATCAGATCACAAACATGGCACAAAACTAAAGTAATTTCAAATGACAACTTTAGGACTTTAAGAAACACTAAAAGAAATCAAGATTAAAAATGTGGTACTCAGTAAGGGTAATTTTTTTCAGACCAAGGAGAGGGAAAAAATTATGGAATCTCTCAATTCTGAGGAAAAAATTATGGCATTATGAAAAACAAACACACTAAAGAACACTCCAATACATCACTAGTATTTTGTTGCACCACCTCTGGCTTTAATAACAGCTTGCAGTCTCTGAGGCATGGACTTAATGAGTGACAAACAGTACTCTTCATCAATCTGGCTCCAACTTTCTGATTGCTGTTGCCTGATCAGCTTTGCAGGTTGGAGCCTTCTCATGGACCATTTTCTTCAACTTCCACCAAAGATTTTCAATTGGATTGAGATCCGGACTATTTGCAGGCCATGACATTGACCTTTTGTGTCTTCTTTCAAGGAATGTTTTCACAGTTTTTGCTCTATGGCAGGATGCATTATCATCTTGAAAAATGATGTCATCATCCCCAAATATCCTTTCAATTGATGGGATAAGAAAACTGTCCAAAATATCAATGTAAACTTGGGCATTTATTGAAGATGTAATGACAGCCATTTCCCCAGTGCCTTTACCTGACATGCAGCCCCATATCATCAATGACTGTGGAAATTTGCATGATCTCTTCATGCAGTCATCTTTATAAATCTCATCGGAACGGCACCAAACAAAAGTTCCAGCATCATCACCTTGCCCAATGCAGATTCGTGATTCATCACTGAATATGACTATCATCCAGTCATCCACAGTCCACGATTGCTTTTCCTTAGCCCATTGTAATCTTGTTTTTTTCTGTTTAGGTGTTAATGATAGAGATGAGCGTTGTTCTACTCGAACTGTTCGCCAATCTCAAATTCGAGCTGTTTTGGGCGGTGTTCGAGCCGGTCGGCGAACACGAACAATTTGAGAAAAATTCGGCTGTTCGAGGTTATGTTCGATAACTGTTCGTGCACCAAAATCATAACTGGATTTTTTCTCAGTAATGATGAAAATTAATGTTAATACGCAGTTTGAGTGTACAGCGGGGCGGGGGGAGGGGCAGGGGATGGATCTCTGCAGGAACAATGAAGATCTCCATTTTTTTTTCTCTTTCCCGCATTTGCAGTGGGGAGGTGCAATCTGTCAGCCTATCAGCAGCGCACACACGGAGCGAAGTGCTTTTTTTCACACAAGCAAGGGCATGTGTGATTGGCAGTGTATGTCACATGTCCTTGCCCTATAAGACCAAGCCATTTTCCCCGTCGCCACCATTTTCTCACTGCTGCAGCTGCGTGTTAGACGGCACCGCTGTTGCTGTGTGCGCTATACCTTGTTAATTTCAAGCCAATTTTCGCACAAATATACAGATAGCTTGGGAGTAGGGAATAGTTGTGATTGCAGTCCTTTTAAGGACTAGGTTACAGCATTTCCTACGACTTTTATCAGGCAGGTCTGTGCTCTTAAATAGATAGATTGTGGGAGTAAAGACTAATTGTAATTGGAGTCCTTTTCAGGACTAGGTTACATCAGTTCCTATCAGTTTTTGCCAGGCAGGTCTGTGCCAGTGCTGTGCAAGTTTTTTTCACAGCATTTGGCTGAATCTAGCAAAGCTAATCCTTTTTGGCCTATTGCAGAGTGTGTTAGTCAGTGGAGTAGCCTATCTGTGTTGCAAGATATACCACCTGTGTATAGAATACCAATTTTTTTACTGCACCTAGTGAAGTAAAATCTTTTGGGCATAGCATCATTCTATTAGTCCATCTATACTGACCTCCATCAGGTTGCAAACTGAATATAATTTTTTTCTGCATCTAGCTCTGAAAAAATATTTGGGCTTCTAGCAGTGTGTGGGACTTGGTCTATTAGTCCATCTATACTGACCTCCATCAGGTTGCAAATTAAAAATAATTTTTATCTGCATCTAGCTCTGAAAAAATATTTGGGCTTCTAGCAGTGTGTGGGACTTGGTCTATTAGTCCATCTATACTGACCTCCATCAGGTTGCAAATTAAAAATAATTTTTTTCTTCATTTATCTCTGAAAAAATATTTGGGCTTCTAGCAGCGTGTGGGACTTGTTCTATTAGTCCATCTATACTGACCTCCATCAGGTTGCAAATTAAAAATAATTTTTTTCTGCATCTAGCTCTGAAAAAATATTTGGGCTTCTAGCAGTGTGTGGGACTTGGTCTATTAGTCCATCTATACTGACCTCCATCAGGTTGCAAATTAAAAATAATTTTTTTCTGCATCTAGCTCTGAAAAAATATTTGGGCTTCTAGCAGTGTGTGGGACTTGGTCTATTAGTCCATCTATACTGACCTCCATCAGGTTGCAAATTAAAAATAATTTTTTTCTGCATCTAGCTCTGAAAAAATATTTGGGCTTCTAGCAGTGTGTGGGACTTGGTCTATTAGTCCATCTATACTGACCTCCATCAGGTTGCAAATTGAATAAAAAAATTTTCTGCATCTAGCTCTGAAAAAATATTTGGGCTTCTAGCGGTGTGTGGGACTTGGTCTATTAGTCCATCTATACTGACCTCCATCAGGTTGCAAATTAAAAATAATTTTTTTCTGCATCTAGCTCTGAAAAAATATTTGGGCTTCTAGCAGTGTGTGGGACTTGGTCTATTAGTCCATCTATACTGACCTCCATCAGGTTGCAAATTAAAAATAATTTTTTTCTGCATCTAGCTCTGAAAAAATATTTGGGCTTCTAGCAGTGTGTGGGACTTGGTCTATTAGTCCTTCTATACTGACCTCCATCAGGTTGCAAATTGAATAAAAAAAATTTCTGCATCTAGCTCTGAAAAAATATTTGGGCTTCTAGCGGTGTGTGGGACTTGGTCTATTAGTCCATCTATACTGACCTCCATCAGGTTGCAAATTAAAAATAATTTTTTTCTGCATCTAGCTCTGAAAAAATATTTGGGCTTCTAGCAGTGTGTGGGACTTGGTCTATTAGTCCATCTATACTGACCTCCATCAGGTTGCAAATTAAAAATAATTTTTTTCTTCATTTAGCTCTGAAAAAATATTTGGGCTTCTAGCAGTGTGTGGGACTTGTTCTATTAGTCCTTCTATACTGACGTCCAGCAGGTTGCAAATTGAATAAAATTTTTTTCTGCATCTAGCTCTGAAAAAATATTTGGGCTTCTAGCGGTGTGTGGGACTTGGTCTATTAGTCCATCTATACTGACCTCCATCAGGTTGCAAATTAAAAATAATTTTTTTCTGCATCTAGCTCTGAAAAAATATTTGGGCTCCTAGCAGTGTGTGGGACTTGGTCTATTAGTCCATCTATACTGACCTCCATCAGGTTGCAAATTAAAAATAATTTTTTTCTGCATCTAGCTCTGAAAAAATATTTGGGCTTCTAGCGGTGTGTGGGACTTGGTCTATTAGTCCATCTATACTGACCTCCATCAGGTTGCAAATTAAAAATAATTTTTTTCTGCATCTAGCTCTGAAAAAATATTTGGGCTTCTAGCGGTGTGTGGGACTTGGTCTATTAGTCCATCTATACTGACCTCCATCAGGTTGCAAATTAAAAATAATTTTTTTCTGCATCTAGCTCTGAAAAAATATTTGGGCTTCTAGCAGTGTGTGTGACTTGGTCTATTAGTCCATCTATACTGACCTCCATCAGGTTGCAAATTGAATAAAAAAAAATTTCTGCATCTAGCTCTGAAAAAATATTTGGGCTTCTAGCGGTGTGTGGGACTTGGTCTATTAGTCCATCTATACTGACCTCCATCAGGTTGCAAATTAAAAATAATTTTTTTCTGCATCTAACCCAGCCAATAGTTTTGGCCTAATACCACAGTTTGGCCACTCAGCTCTGCTCGGTTACCATCCATTGTTTTTTTGTGCAAATAACTCCAGAGTTGTGAATTAGTTAACCACCAAAATGAGTGGAAAAAGGCCTGCTGCTGGTGGAAAGGGGAATAGGCGTGTTGGGAAGGGGAAAAAAGGTTGTGTCTGTGGGGTAGGTGCAGAAGAAAGACCATCTTCCAGCCAAACTAAAATGTCTACTTCTTTTAGCGGACAATGTGATAAGATCCCTTTCTTACGGCCACGCCAATCGCTACAAATTCCAGATGAGGCACAAAAACAGCAGGTGCTTCAACGGATATCAAGTGCTCCTTTAAGTGGGCTCTCCTCCACATCAACTTCAACATCACAAATACTCCAGTCCTCAAAGGTGTCACCCCAATCGCACTTGCTTCCTCACAGCTCCCAAATCTCCAGCTGCCCGTCTGAGTATGAGGTAGAACAGATGGTTGAGTCTGCAGAGCTGTTTACTCATACTATAGCCTGGGAATCAGAGGTCGACTCCAGCGCTTCTGTGAATCCAGACGAGGAAATGATCTGCACTGATGCCCAGAATCTTTATGAGTCGGATCCAGGACCAGACGCAGAAGGTTCTGACCATAATGTAGACCCTCATTCCCAAACTGTAACTCCTGTTGGTGGAGACAATGAGGAAGACGATGATAAGACTCAAATACCTGATTGGAGCGACAACTTTAGTTTTTTGTCAGGGCAGGAACAGGTTGGCTCTGAGGACGACGGGTGTGATAACGCACAGGGTGATGATGATGAGGTCGGAGATCCCACTTACTGTCAACCCACAGTCAGCCAAGAGATGAGGTCAGCAGAGGAGGTGGAGGAAGATGCTAGTGACGACGAGGTCAGGTTGCGCCTTCCTGGACAGAGACGTAGTACTGGAAGCACGTCAACAACTGCATCCTCAAACACAACTCTGCCTCTCACCACAAGTCGTGGTGGCTCTTCAGGTCGCATGGGTGCTAAGCCTTGCATAGCCTGGGCATTTTTTCAGATCGATAAAGATGACCCAACTCGTGTTATCTGTAACATTTGTCAGCAAAAGCTAAGTAGAGGCCAAAAAATACATAGTTTGAGTACTTCATGCATGAACCGGCACATGGACATGAAGCATAAGTTGCAGTGGGAAGCTCAGTGTGCTACAATGCGGTCTAGCCGGCCGGGCCAACCACCGTCTGCCATATCTTGTGCATCCGCGGCCTCTTCATCCTCTGTGACAGGGGGGACAGCAGTCACACCTGTTTTGGGGCGCAGACCTGCCACCTCTTTACCCGCAACAGCCAGCGTGATTGGCAGGTCATCATTTTCTTTGGAGGTGGTAACAGCAGCTGGTCTTGAGCGCTGTCCGACATCGATAGCACCACCTTTGGATCAAGGCAACCTAACATGTCCGCCTGCATCTTCCTCACAGACCGGCAGTTTGCCGGGGACACCCTTATCAACCCCGTCTAAGCACAATAGCCAGCCCTCGGTCCCTCAGATGTGGACAAGTAAAAGACCATTTCCTCCTAGCCATGAGAAAGCTAAGAGGTTGAATTTCACCATCTGCAAGCTCTTGGCTACAGAAATGCTGCCTTTCCGCCTGGTGGACACAGAGGATTTTCGAGACCTTATGTCCGTCGCAGTGCCCCAGTACCAGATGCCCAGTCGGCACTACTTCTCAAAGAAAGGTGTGCCTGCGCTCCACCAGCATGTCGCACACAACATCACCGCTTCTTTGAGAAACTCTGTGTGTGACAGGGTGCATTTCACCACAGACACTTGGACGAGTAGGCATGGACAGGGGCGTTACATGTCGCTGACTGGGCACTGGGTAACTATGGTGACAGCAGGACAAGGGGCTGCTGTCCAAGTCTTGCCGTCCCCACGAGTTGTGCGTCAATCCTCTTTATGTCATTTTTCCTCCACTGCTTCTGCCTCCTCAACCTCCTCTCGGTCTTCCACCTGCACCCAAAGCCTGTCTGGTCATGCCACAAGCTTTCTAACTGCGCAGAAGGGATCCTGCACACCTCCTTACTATGCTGGCAGTAGGGCTCAACGTCATCAGGCGGTTTTTACATTGAAATGTCTGGGAAATGTGAGTCACACAGCTGAGGAGTTGTGGTCAGCTCTGGAGAACCAATTTCATGAATGGTTGTCTCCACTGGACCTGAAACCAGGGAAGGCCGTGTGCGACAATGCTGCAAACCTGGGTGCGGCCCTTCGCCGGGGCAATGTCACACACGTGCCTTGTATGGCTCACGTGTTGAACCTGGTTGTCCAGCAATTTTTAGCCCACTATCCCAGACTAGATGGCCTTCTGCAGAGGGCACGGTCGCTGTGTGCTCACTTCCGCCGTTCGCATCCCGCAGCTCAGCGACTTACATCTCTACAGAAGTCGTTGGGCCTGCCACTTCACCGGCTAAAATGCGATGTGCCTACCCGGTGGAATTCAACTCTGCACATGTTGCAGCGACTGTGGCAGCACCGACAAGCCCTGGTGCAATACGTTCTGACGTATAGCCTGGGCCAACGAGATTCAGAGGTGGGGCAAATCACGCTGGAGGAGTGGTCTCAGATCAGGGACCTATGCACCCTTCTGCACAGTTTTGAAATGGCGACGAAGATGTTTAGTGCTGACGATGCCATTATCAGCATGACTATTCCGGTGATTTACATGCTGGAGCACATGTTAAACAGAATTCGGAGTCAGGTGGTGGCACAAGAGGAGGTGGAGGAAGTAGAGGAGGAGGAGTTGTATGCGGAAGGGCTAACATCTGCAAGGTCCAGACGGTCGGCAGTACCAGGGCGGCAGGCATGTGAGGGTGGGGGAGATGATTTTACCAGGGCGCATGGTAGCAGCCAAACTAGTGAGGAAGGTGCAGGAGCCCAGGAAGAAGTGGAGGACGAACTGATGGAAGACTCATCAGATGAGGGAGACCTTGATCACATTTCTGTTGTGCGAGGTTGGGGGGAGAGGACAAAGGAAGGAAGCATGATTGTTACCTTGCCACCAACACAACAGGGACTTGGTGCTCCTGGATGCGCAACACACATGAGTGCCTTCTTGCTGCACTACCTGCAACATGACCCTCGAATTGTGAGAATTAGAAATAATCCTGACTACTGGGTTGCCACACTGTTAGATCCCCGGTACAAAAGTAAATTTGCAGAAATTATTCCTGCCATAGAAAGGGATGCACGCATGCAGGAGTATCAGCAGAGACTGTTGCAGAATCTTACATGTGCTTTTCCACAAAATACCAGTGGTGCACGTAGTGAATCTCACAGTTCTAACTTGCCAACCGTGGGACCGTCAAGTGTTCAGCACTCAAACCGTAACAGAACCACAGTATCTGCTGGTAACATCAATTTTGCGGAATCATTTCACCACTTTTTTAGCCCATCCTTTGCAAGGCCACAGGAGACAAGAAGTCTGACACATAGTCAACGCCTAGAGACGATGGTACAGGAGTATCTCCAAGTAAACATTGAAGCCACGACTGTGTCACTGGACCCTTGCTCTTTTTGGGCTTCCAATCTGGATAAATGGCCGGAGCTAGCCACTTACGCCTTGGAGATCTTGTCATGCCCCGCAGCCAGCGTTCTGTCTGAACGTGTGTTCAGCGCTGCTGGTGGTGTGCTGACAGATAAGCGCACGCGGCTCTCCACTGATAATGTAGACAGACTCACGTTCATAAAGATGAACAAATCATGGATCCGAAACGACTTTTCTACCCCTGTGTCATCCTGGGGAGAGTAAAAGCTTGATGATTGTTTAAAATCACCCTACCAACCGTTTTAAGCTTTCAAATTACTAATCATGTTTATCTGTATCTTGACTGGAAAATAATTTGGGCTTTGTAGCAGTGTGCAGCACTGATCCTATTAGGCCATCTATAATAAGCTCCACCAGATTTAAAATTAAAAATAATTTTTAGCTGCATCTAGCCCGGAAAATAATTTTGGGGCTCCGAGATGCGCAAGACACATAAGTGCCTTCTTGCTGCACTACCTGCAGCATGACCCTCATATTGTCAGAATTCGAAGTAATCATGACTACTGGGTTGCCACACTCTTAGATCCCCCAAACTTTTCGATCAACCTTTTCATTTTAATAAAGACCAAAAAAATGGTCATTTTTGAAATTATAAGCATTAGCAGGTTGTTAGAAACTGAAATCAAACAGTTTTCCACTCAAAACTTTATTCTAGGTGATGTTACATTTTCACATAGGACCCCTTGTTCGAAAGGAGCTTCTGAACTCTCTCGTCCATTGAATTTGTCAGGTTTTGGATGGTTTCTGCTTCAATTGTTTTGCATGAGGACAGAATACCCTCCCAGAGCTGTTGCTTAGATGTGAACTGCCTCCCGCCATCATAGACACTCCTTTTAATGATGCTCCAAAGGTTCTGAATGGGGTACAGGTCAGGGGAGCATGGGGGTCACACCATAAGTTTGTCCCCTTTTATGCCCATATCAGCCAGAGATGCAGATGTTTTATGTGCAGCATGAGATGGTGCATTATCATGCAGAAAAATGATCTTGCTGTGAAATACACGGTTCTTCTTCTTGAACCATGGCAGGAAGTGCTGTTTGAGAAAATCCACATACATTATGGAGTTCATCTTTAGCGCCTTCAGGGATCCTAAAGGGGCCGACAATCTCTCTCCCCATGATTCCAGCCCAAAACATTACTCCACCTCCTCCTTGTTGGCGCTGTAGCCGTGTTTGCGTGGGGTGTCCATCCACCAGCCATCCTCCACTCCATCCATCTGGACCATCGAGCGCTGCACGGCACTCATCCGTGAACAAAACAGTTTTGAAATCAGTCTTCATGTAATGTTTGGCCCACTGGAGCCGTTTCTGCTTGTGTGAAGTGGATAGAGGAGGTCGACAGGATGGCGTATGCACAGCTGCAAACCTCTGAAGGACCCTGCATCTTGTTGTTCGGGGGACGTTGGAGGCACAAGCAGCTTCAAAAACTTGTCTGCTGCTATGACAAGGCTTTTTTGCCGCTGCTCTTTCAACCTGACGTAATTGCCTGTAGGAAAGAGTCCTCAATTTGCCCTTATCAGCACGCACACGTGTGTACTGTGAATCAGCTACATACTTCTTGATTGCCAAGACACTTCATCCTGATCATCGCACAATGTTGATTGTAGTCATGCCTTGACCTAAACACTCCACAATTTGTTGCTTCTCAGCAGCCGACACATCCTTTTTCTTTCCCATTTTGGCAGAAAATGTAGGCTGCTGAATAATGTGAGACAGCCTTCTTAAGTAGTCTTGCCTTTCATTGGACACACCTGACAAACTAATTAGCACTGGTGTCTGCAATTGCTTACAGTGATATAAAGAGCCCTGACACACATCACCATCAATGAGTTTAACTGACAAACAAACAAATTCTTCCCTTATCACTCCTAAACACTTTTTGCATAATAATTTGGAACACAGTGTACATGTGCTTTTCCACAAAACACCAGTGGTTCACGTAGTGAATCTTACAGTTCTAACTTGCCAACCGTGGTCTGTATGGAGTTGTTCAATAAAGGGCCCAAAATTAAGATAACATAGATGGGAGAGGTCTCTATGAATAGGAATTCCTAAATATTTGATACCCTGTGAGGGCCAGGCAAAGGGAAAGTTGGACTGGATGGAATCCTATATGGATTTGGGGAGGGAGACATCGAGGGCCTCAGACTTCGCTGCATTGATTTTAAAATTTGACCATGTAACAAAGTGATCTATTTCAGCCATAACAGCATGGATGGATATATGTGATTGAGTGATATATACTAGGACATCATCAGCAAATAGAGAGCACTTGTACTCGGTGCCTCCCACCTCAATCCACCTAATATTGGGGTTATGGCGAATTGATGAGAGCAGGTGCTCCGTCACTAGGATGTATAAGAGAGGGGACAGAGAACATCCCTGCCTTGTCCCATTGGTGATTGTGAAAGGTGATGAAAATGTTCTGACGCGCCCCCTGGGCCTTGGGACACCCGGAGCCGGACCCTTTTTGGTGGATGCTGGTGGTTGTAGTCTTCGTGGCGGCGATCCGGTTCCGTGGCTCAGGGCGGTCAAACCAGTGGCGGAACTATTTATGTGGTTTTGATGTTTAAATGTCCGACTACGCCACCCGTGGATTGCGGTCAGAGTGAACCGCCGCTACAGGGCAGACCGCTAAGGCTGGTGTTGTGGGTGCAGCAGAGCGTAGCATAACTCCCCACGGGAGGAGTATAGCCTCAGGGCAGTGTATGCGGAGGATGGGGGTGATGGTGCAGGGCAGCAGCAGTAACGACACGGAGTCAGTGATGCAGTTCAGGGCCTTTACTCACAGTTCTTATTATCCAGACCACGTCTGCAGGTAACGGCTGCCCACGTCGTACTGTGCTCACCAGGTGAGGGGCTCAGACAACTCCCAGATAACTTTGGAGCGCTTCACAGGACCCCCTTTGTGTGTCCTTTGTCTGGCCTTCCTTACCAACACTTCTGTCCGGCTGCCTCGGGCCTCCTCTTGGTAAACTTGGCGCCAGTTTCCCTGACCCTATGTGGTGCCTTCCTAGCGGGTGGAGCAAGGGGCTGCGCCACATAAAATGTCAGAGCCTCCGGTTTCTAGCTGAGGGTCGTTTCCTGCCTCCACTAGTTCGGGGACCGGTCTCCCCCTTTGGCCTGACCCCTCCACGCAGGTGGATTCGGGCGTGCGGTGGCGACTCGCCCGTCCGCACCCCTGGGATCCCTTCATTCCTCGTTCCTGGAGCCTTCTCCGCTCCTCTTCCTTCCTTCTCCCTCTTGCAGGCCTGGGCCTCTGTTACTAGGCCCGCCTCCGGAGCAGAGCTCATGCAGAGCCCCTGCTCCCTGCCACTTCTGCTCAGACTTCTCTGCACTGAACTAAGATGGTGCCCACCTTTTATACTCCCTTCTCAATGCACCCAGGAACTGCTTCCTCCCTGCTCCTGCACTGCAGGGTTCCCCTTCCTCAGTGTTCCCTCCCCCCACTCCAGCCAGGGACAGGGACTGTCGTGCCCATCTCAGGGGCATATTGGTCGCCCTGCCCCACGGCAATGTGGTGTAATGCATGCAGGTGTCGGGTCCTGATCCACACTCCATCCTTATCTGAGAGTGAGATATCACACCTCTGGGTGAGGTGCAATACGTCTGTAGCAACCGAGCCCTCGGTGCTACAGTTCCATTTATCTTCAGCCTAGGTGACGTATTGTGATACAGGGCCGTGATTTTGGCTATAAAAGGGTCCCCTAGACCCCTACCCCAAGCTTTTTAAGAGAATCATATATGGCGTGCCAGGAAACTCTATGGAATGCTTTCTCAGCATCCAACGAGAGTATCTACTTACAAATTTTTAACTGCATCTAGCCCAGGAAATACTTTGTGCCTAGTAGCAGTGTCTGCTAGTCAGCGGATTATCCCGGCTGTTAAGCAAGCTACACCACCTGTAGTTTGGACACTTAATTTTTTCAAAGGAAATGCTTCGGGACCACGGGATACTTAGTGAAGAGCATCAGGAGGCACCCCAAGGCATAGGGGCTGGGACTGGCACTAGGATGCCTTGCGGTGGACAGCCGAGCTCGATCCTTATAAAAGCTTTTTAACTGCAGCAGCTTTAGTGGACGCTACTGGAGCTGGAATTACGCGGCTGCTGGCATGAGACTTGCCCTCCAATAGATCCTTGTAAATGGATTTAAAGTGTATTCATTCAAATTAGAGGGACAATTTAAATTAAAAAGCTTAGAGCTGCCTCCACCACAGGGGGGCTCTCTCGACCCACCAGCGGACAGGCACCAGTATTGGGAGAGGGGGGCTGGCCGTCAGGGTTCACCGCGGCTCTGGCACAAACCCGGCGACACGGAGGTGGCACGGGCAGGAGCGGACTGGCCGTCTCGGCTTCTCACTTTTTGGATTTTAGAAGGGCATGACATGCCTATATCTGTGTCTTCCCCTCCTTTTACTCCTCCACCTCTTTTCTTTTCGCATGACTATATGTACTTGTCACTTTTCCATGTGTTAGTTGTGTCTTCTGAGCAGTTTGTCAGCTTTTGGACACCTTTGAAGGTGTTTTCTATGTGTTTCTATGTGTTTTTGTTTGCCTGCCATTGGTTTTAACGGTGTTCGAAGGTGTTCGACGAACAGTTCGACGAACAGTTCGGCGAACACACGGGTGTTCGACGAACCGAACCGAACTCGAACACTACGGGGGTGGCTCAACACTAGTTAATGGTGGCTTATATTTAGCTTTTCTGGATGTAAATCCCAATTCCTTTAGGCGGTTTCTTACAGTTCGTTCACAGACATTGACTCCAGTATCCTCCCATTCATTCCTTATTTGTTTTGTTGTGCATTTCCTGTTTTGGAGACATATTGCTTTAAGTTTCCGGTCTTGACGCTTTGATGTCTTCCTTGGTTTACCAGTATGTTTGCCTTAAAACAACATTCCCATGTTGTTTGTACTTGGTCCAGATTTGAGACGCTGCTGACTGTGAACAACCAACATCTTTTGCAACATTGCGTGATGATTTACCTTCTTTTAAGAGTTTGATAATCCTCTCCTTTGTTTCAATTGACATCTCTTCTGTTGGAGCCATGATTCATGTCAGTCCACTTGGTGCAACAGCTCTCCAAGGTGTGATCACTCCTTTTTAGATGCAGACTAACGAGTAGATCTAATTTGATGCATGTGTTAGTTTTGAAAATTAAAATTTACAGGGTGATTCCATAATTTTTTCCTCAGAAATGAATGATTCCATATTTTTTTTCCCTCTGCTTGGTCTGAAAAAAATTACCCTTACTGAGTACAACATTTTTAATCTTGATTTCTTTTAGTTTTTCTTAAAACCCTAAAGTTGCCACTTGAAATGACTTTAGTTTTGTGCCATGTCTGTGATCTGCTTTTTTTCAACATTAAACAACTGAATGAACATCCTCCATGCCCGGTGATGCCATAATTTTTGGCAGGGGTTGAATAAGGTCTTATGGTCAGTACAGTTTGAGCTCTTATAGTCAGTGGGGTCCTCTCTGTCCCCTATAGTGTAAGCTCTTATAGTCAGCGGGGTCCTCTCTATTTCCTGTAGAGTGTAAGCTCTTATGGTCAGAGGGGTCCTCTCTCTCCTGTAGAGTGTAAGCTCTTATGGGCAGTGGGATCCTCTCTCTCTCCTGTAGAGAGCAAGCTCTTATGGTCAGCGGGGTCCTCTCTCTCTCCTGTAGAGTGTAAGCTCTTATGGTCAGCGGGGTCCTTTATCTCTCCTGTAGAGTGTAAGCTCTTATGGTAAGCAAGGTATTAGAACCCTGCTGTTTGTTTTTTTTTCATCCTGTGTTTTGCGGTCACGTGACCATCTGCCTTTATATTCCAGCTCCGCCCTTTTGGCTGTGATGGACTTCAGTGTTTGACTGTTTCTCTAGCCAGGTGCTTTGGTGCCTTTCTCTGTCAGTTCACTTCTGGTACCTCTAGTATCTTTTTGCCAGTTTGTCTTTTTGTGTTCTGCAACAAGTTCTCTGTTTAGGAGGTGTTCCATTTTTGTCCCAGTCCTTAGTTCTTTGGGGACCCCTCCCCTTATGCTATAGGTCTTCGTTCAGACTAGCCAAAGACAAATGCGGGTCTGCTCGCTAGGAACAGGAAGCCCGCTACATCGTAGGGATTCAGCTTAGTCTTACTGTAGGGACAGCTTTCCCCTATCTTTCCTTAGTACTTGTTGCAGATCATAACAGTAAGTCCAGCCCAAAAAGCAAAAAGGAAAGACATTTGGGGATCAGTATGGTTGTCGTCCAGGATTTGGCTCAACGCTTGCAGGGATTGTCTCTGGAGGTGGCCGAGCTACAGCAACACGTGAGTAGCTGTTCTGGAGCGCATTTTGTCGAACCCAAGGAAGGACTGCCTGATGTTTTTTATGGTAAACAGCAAGATTTTTTTTCCTTTAAAAATGCTTGTTTGTTATATTTTTGTTTGAGACCAAGATCCTCTGGGAATGAATCACAGAGCATTGGTTTTATTATGTCACTTTTGCGCAATGAACCACAGTAGTGGGCCTTTTCTCTCCAACCTAATGATCCATGCTTAAGGTCTGTAGAAGAATTTTTTTCTGCTATGGGTCTATTATATGACGATCCTGATAGAATCTCATCTGCTGAGGCAGAACTCAGGCGTTTGAATCAAGGGTCAGGTGATGTTGAAAATTATTGCACACACTTCAGAAGATGGGCTTCAGAAGTCTTATGGAATGATCATGCTCTGAAATGTTTATTTCTTCTGAGTGAAAGGGTTAAGGATCTGCTAATTGCATTCCCTGCACCTAAGACTCTGCAGGATGCCATGCAATTAGCTGTTTGAGTGAACTTGAGGCTGAGGTTCAGGCTGAACGAGGTAAAGACTCCTGTAATGTCAGGTCCTAGTCCCCAGAAAATCTTCAAAGACGGCGGAGAACCGATGGATGTTGGGGCGATGTCACTCCACTCTCAGGAAAGAGACCGGAGGTTCGGTGAGGGATTGTGTTTTTATTGTGGTAAAGCTGACTATTTGATTAAGTATTGTGAGCTTCGTTTATGTAAAGAAAAAAAAAGGTCAGGTACGCCCGTATAGCTTGTTTACGCTCTGCAGGAGTATTTCTTTCTGGGAGTACTACTTTGCAGGGAGATTTGATTGAATTTCAGGTATTTGTGGATTGTGGTTCAACACTTAATGTGATTGATAAAGGGTTTTAGGAAAAACTTAACTTGAAATCCAAACCTTTGTCATCACCTATTTCTGTGATTGTAATTGATAACACTCCGTTGAAATGTATTAATCACAAGATTGCTGCATTTCCCCTCACTATCAATGGAGTTCACCAAGAAATTTTGGACTTGGTTGTATTAGATAATTTACCTTCTCCGGTTGTTCTAGGAATGCCTTGGTTAAAACTGCACAAACCTTTACTGGACTGGTCTACTAATGTGATTAAGTCTTGGAGTCCAAAGTGCTATGATAAATGTTGTAATGGTCGCATTGCGGCTGTGGAAAAAGGGGAATTACCGGTACCTATTCAAGATTTTTGGAGGGTTTTTTCGGAGGAGGAGCCACAAGTTTTAACTCCTCATAGGGATTATGATTGCGCCATTGAGTTTGTTCCGGGAGTTACTCTTCGCAAGAGTCGCTTGTTTAATCTGACTATCCTTGAAAGAAAGGCCTTGGAGGAGTACAGACAGACTAGCCTGGCTGCTGGTCACATTAGACCTTCTAAGTCGCCTGTGGCAGTTGGCCTTTTTTTTGTTAAAAAAAAGGACGGGGGTTTATATCCATGTCTGGATTTTCGTGAAATTAATAAGATTACCGTATGCAATTCCTACCCATTGCCATTAATTCCTGACTTGTTAAAACAGTTAGTGGGGGCCAAGTGGTTCTCTAAAATTGATCTCCGGGGGGCATACAATTTGTTCCGCGTGAAGGAGGGTGATGAATGGAAAACTGCTTTTAACCCTCCGGTAGGTCATTTTGAGAATCTGGTGATGCATTTTGGTCTTACCAATGCACCTGCACTTTTACAGAACCTTATTAATGACATCCTGAGACCTTTGATTGGTAAGAATGTGGTTGTGTATTTGGATGACATTTTGATTTATTCACCAGATATAGAGTCCCATTGGCAGAGTGTACGTGAAGATTTTCAGTTATTGAGTGATAATTCACTCTTTGCTAAGCTGGAGAAATGTGAGTTCGCTGTGCAAAAAATTAGTTTTTTGGGCTACATTGTCTCCAGCGAGGGCTTTGAGATGGACCCTGTGAAGGTTCAGGCTGTGCAGGAATGGCCTAGGCCTATTGGTTTGAAATCTATACAGAGATTTTTGGGTTTTGCCAATTATTACAGTAAATTCATTAAGAATTTTTCTGTAATTGTTAAACCTCTAACCGATCTCACCAGGAAAGGTGCGAATATGGTCCAGTGGACTACTGAGGCCATTGAAGCGTTTAAGTATCTCAAAGAGAGGTTCAGTTCTGCCCCTATCCTTATGCAGCCTGATGAGACCAAGCCTTTTTTGGTCGAGGTCGATGCTTCATCGGTGGGGGTCAGAGCAGTTTTGTCTCAGGAGAACAGGGATGGATTACATCCTTGTGCCTTCTTTTCGAAAAAATTTTCCGAAACCGAACAAAATAATGATGTTGGAAATTGGGAGTTGCTGGCTATTAAACTCGCATTTGAACATTGGAATCATTATTTGGAAGGTGCTAGATTTCCTATTCAGGTTTTCACAGATCATAAGAATTTGATCTATCTGAATGCTACCAAGCGCTTGAATGCCCGTGAAGCTAGGTGGGCACTTTTTTTTTCTCGGTTTCATTTTTCTGTTACCTATATCCCTCGTACTAAGAAAGTTAAAACCGATGCTTTATCACGCAGCTTCTCTCCTATGGTCGGTGCCAAGGAGGAGGAGAACATTTTATAGAAAGGAATTGTGGTGGCGGCATTGGACTCTGTTTTAGAGAATGGGATTCTAAAAGCTCAAGATAATGCTCCATCCAACACTCCCCATGGGAGGTTGTTCGTGCCTAGAACCTTTAGGAGAGATTTGTTTCTGGAGTGTCATGAGTCTCGGTTGTCAGGTCATCCAGGAATTTCTGAGACTAAGAGACTTATGAGTCGCAGTTTTTGGTGGCCTGGATGGCAGAAAGAGGTCATCAAGTGGGTGCATCAATGTACTCTGTGTGCTAGGTCAAAGGCTTCAATACTCCTGCTGCGGGGTTGCTTTGCCCTCTGGAGGTTTCTAGTGCGCCTTGGACGCATCTCACAATGGATTTTATTGCTGATCTTCCTGTGTCCGAGGGTTTTACTGTCATCTGGGAGGTCGTGGACCGTTTTAGTAAGATGTATCATTTGGTTCCATTCATTAAGTTGCCCTGCGCCAAGACACTCGCTAAGGCGTTTGATAAGGAGATTTTCAAGCTTCATGGCGTTCCCACGGATATTGTTTCTGATAGAGGACCTCAGTTTGTGGCTTGCGTTTGGCGTGCTCTTTGTGACAGGTTGGGAGTCCATTTGTTATTTTCGTCTGGGTATCATCCTGAGTCTAATGGACAGACTGAAAAAAAGAACCAGGATGTAGAACAGTTTTTGCGTTGTTTTGTGATGGACAATCAAGAGGTGTGGTCTGAGTTTCTGCCTCTCGCGGAATTTGCTCTTAACAATCGTACATCCTCCTCTGCTGGGTGTTCTCCTTTTTTTGTTGTACTGGGAGACATCCGTCTTTTGGTTCATTCTTCAAATTGGGGTCGGCAGTGCCGGAGGAGAATTTTTCCGGTGATTTGGAGAGAGTTTGGACTAATGTACGTAGCAACCTTCAAGAGGCTAACAAGAAGTCCAAGAAGTATTTTGACAGGAAACATAAGGAGGTTTTATTTACTGTGGGTGACATGGTTTGGTTGTCATCGATTAACCTGCGGTTGAGGATTCCCTCTAAAAAACTGGGTTCTAAGTTTGTGGGTCCATTTAAAGTGCTTCAGGTTGTTAACCCGTCTGCTGTTAGGTTGGATGTCCCTACTAGTGTTGAGCCACCCCCGTAGTGTTCGAGTTCGGTTCGGTTCATCGAACACCCGTGTGTTCGCCGAACTGTTCGTCGAACACCTTCGAACACCGTTAAAACCAATGGCAGGCAAACAAAAACACATAGAAACACATAGGAAACACCTTCAAAGGTGTCCAAAAGCTGACAAACTGCTCAGAAGACATAACTAACACATGGAAAAGTGACAAGTACATATAGTCAAAGAGGTGGAGGAGTAAAAGGAGGGGGAGACACAGATGTAGGCATGTCATGCCCTTCTAAAATCCAAAAAGTGAGAAGCCGACACGGCCAGTCCGCTCCTGCCCGTGCCACCTCCGTGTCGCCGGGTTTGTGCCAGAGCCGCGGTGAACCCTGATGGCCAGCCCCCCTCTCCCAATACTGGTGCCTGTCCGCTGGTGGGTCGAGCGAGCCCCCCTGTGGTGGAGGCAGCTCTAAGCTTTTTAATTTAAATTGTCTCTCTAATTTGAATGAATACACTTTAAATCCATTTACAAGGATCTATTGGAGGGCAAGTCTCATGCCAGCAGCCGCGTAATTCCAGCTCCAGTAGCGTCCACTAAAGCTGCTGCAGTTAAAAAGCTTTTATAAGGATCGAGCTCGGCTGTCCACCGCAAGGCATCCTACTGCCAGTCCCAGCCCCTATGCCTTGGGGTGCCTCCTGATGCTCTTCACTGAGTATCCCATGGTCCCGAAGCATTTCCTTTGAAAAAATTAAGTGTCTAAACTACAGGTGGTGTAGCTTGCTTAACAGCCGGGATAATCCGCTGACTGCAGACACTGCTACTAGGCACAAAGTATTTCCTGGGCTAGATGCAGTTAAAAATTTGTAATTAGATACTCTCGTTGGATGCTGAGAAAGCATTCCATAGAGTCTCCTGGCACACCATATATGATTCTCTTAAAAAGCTTGGGGTAGGGGTCTAGGGGACCCTTTTATAGCCAAAATCACGGCCCTGTATCACAATACGTCACCTAGGCTGAAGATAAATGGAACTGTAGCACCCTGAGGGCTCGGTTGCTACAGAGGTATTGCACCTCACCCAGAGGTGTGATATCTCACTCTCAGGTAAGGATGGAGTGTGGATCAGGACCCGACACCTGCATGCATTACACCACATTGCTGTGGGACAGGGCGACCAATATGCCTCTGAGATGGGCACGACAGTCCCTGTCCCTGGCTGGAGTGGGGGGAGGGAACACTGAGGAAGGGGAACCCTGTAGTGCAGGAGCAGGGAGGAAGCAGTTCCTGGGTGCATTGAGAAGGGAGTATAAAAGGTGGGCACCATCTTAGTTCAGTGCAGAGAAGTCTGAGCTGAAGTGGCAGGGAGCAGGGGCTCTGCATGAGCTCTGCTCCGGAGGCGGGCCTAGTAACAGAGGCCCAGGCCTGGAAGAGGGAGAAGGAAGGAAGAGGAGCGGAGAAGGAGCGGAGAAGGCTCCAGGAACGAGGAATGAAGGGATCCCAGGGGTGCGGACGGGCGAGTCGCCACCGCACGCCCGAATCCACCTGCGTGGAGGGGTCAGGCCAAAGGGGGAGACTGGTCCCCGAAACTAGTGGAGGCAGGAAACGACTCTCAGCTAGAAACCGGAGGCTGTGACATTTTATGTGGCGCAGCCCCTCGCTACACCCGCTAGGATGGCACCACATAGGGTCAGGGAAACTGGCGCCAAGTTTACCAAGAGGAGGCCCGAGGCAGCCGGACAGAAGGGTTGGTAAGAAAGGCCAGACAAAGGACACACAAAGGGGGTCCTGTGAAGCGCTCCAAAGTTATCTGGGAGTTGTCTGAGCCCCTCACCTGGTGAGCACAGTACGACGTGGGCAGCCGTTACCTGCAGACGTGGTCTGGATAATAAGAACTGTGAGTAAAGGCCCTGGACTGCATCACTGACTCCGTGTCATTACTGCTGCTGCCCTGCACCATCACCCCCATCCTCCGCATACACTGCCCTGAGGCTATACTCCTCCCGTGGGGAGTTATGCTACGCTCTGCTGCACCCACAACACCAGCCTCAGCGGTCTGCCCTGCAGAGGCGGTTCACTCTGACCGCAATCCACGGGTGGCGTAGTCGGACATTTAAACATCAAAACCACATAAATAGTTCCGCCACTGGTTTGACCACCCTGAGCCACGGAACCGGGTCGCCGCCACGAAGACTACAACCACCAGCATCCACCAAAAAGGGTCCGGCTCCGGGTGTCCCAAGGCCCAGGGGGTGCATCAGAACATTTTCATCACCTTTCACAATCACCAATGGGACAAGGCAGGGATGTCCTCTGTCCCCTCTCTTATACATCCTAGTGACGGAGCACCTGCTCTCATCAATTCGCCATAACCCCAATATTAGGTGGATTGAGGTGGGAGGCACCGAGTACAAGTGCTCTCTATTTGCTGATGATGTCCTAGTATATATCACTCAATCACATTTATCCATCCATGCTGTTATGGCTGAAATAGATCACTTTGTTACATGGTAAAATTTTAAAATCAATGCAGCGAAGTCTGAGGCCCTCGATGTCTCCCTCCCCAAATCCATATAGGATTCCATCCAGTCCAACTTTCCCTTTGCCTGGCCCTCACAGGGTATCAAATACTTAGGAATTCCTATTCATAGAGACCTCTCCCATCTATGTTATCTTAATTTTGGGCCCTTTATTGAACAACTCCATACAGACCACGGTTGGCAAGTTAGAACTGTAAGATTCACTACGTGAACCACTGGTGTTTTGTGGAAAAGCACATGTACACTGCGTTCCAAATTATTATGCAAAAAGTGTTTAGGAGTGATAAGGGAAGAATTTGTTTGTTTGTCAGTTAAACTCATTGATGGTGATGTGTGTCAGGGCTCTTTATATCACTGTAAGCAATTGCAGACACCTGTGCTAATTAGTTTTGGCAGGTGTGTCCAATGAAAGGCAAGACTACTTAAGAAGGCTGTCTCACATTATTAAGCAGCCTACATTTTCTGCCAAAATGGGAAAGAAAAAGGATGTGTCGGCTGCTGAGAAGCAACAAATTGTGGAGTGTTTAGGTCAAGGCATGACTACAATCAACATTGTGCGATGATCAGGATGAAGTGTCTTGGCAATCAAGAAGTATGTAGCTGATTCACAGTACACACGTGTGCGTGCTGATAAGGGCAAATTGAGGACTCTTTCCTACAGGCAATTACGTCAGGTTGAAAGAGCAGCGGCAAAAAAGCCTTGTCATAGCAGCAGACAAGTGTTTGAAGCTGCTGGTGCCTCCAACGTCCCCCAATCAACAAGATGCAGGGTGCTTCAGAGGTTTGCAGCTGTGCATACGCCATCCTATCGACCTCCTCTATCCACTTCACACAAGCAGAAACGGCTCCAGTGGGCCAAACATTACATGAAGACTGATTTCAAAACTGTTTTGTTCACGGATGAGTGCCGTGCAGCGCTCGATGGTCCAGATGGATGGAGTGGAGGATGGCTGGTTGATGGACACCCCACGCAAACGCGGCTACAGCGCCAACAAGGAGGAGGTGGAGTAATGTTTTGGGCTGGAATCATGGGGAGAGAGATTGTCGGCCCCTTTAGGATCCCTGAAGGCGCTAAAGATGAACTCCATAATGTATGTGGATTTTCTCAAACAGCACTTCCTGCCATGGTTCAAGAAGAAGAACCGTGTATTTCACAGCAAGATCATTTTTCTGCATGATAATGCACCATCTCATGCTGCACATAAAACATCTGCATCTCTGGCTGATATGGGCATAAAAGGGGACAAACTTATGGTGTGACCCCCATGCTCCCCTGACCTGTACCCCATTCAGAACCTTTGGAGCATCATTAAAAGGAGTGTCTATGATGGCGGGAGGCAGTTCACATCTAAGCAACAGCTCTGGGAGGGTATTCTGTCCTCATGCAAAACAATTGAAGCAGAAACCATCCAAAACCTGACAAATTCAATGGACGAGAGAGTTCAGAAGCTCCTTTCGAACAAGGGGTCCTATGTGAAAATGTAACATCACCTAGAATAAAGTTTTGAGTTGAAAACTGGTTGATTTCAGTTTCTAACAACCTGCTAATGCTTATAATTTCAAAAATGACCATTTTTTTGGTCTTTATTAAAATGAAAAGGTTGATCGAAAAGTTTGGGGGATCTAAGAGTGTGGCAACCCAGTAGTCATGATTACTTCGAATTCTGACAATATGAGGGTCATGCTGCAGGTAGTGCAGCAAGAAGGCACTTATGTGTCTTGCGCATCTCGGAGCCCCAAAATTATTTTCCGGGCTAGATGCAGCTAAAAATTATTATTAATTTTAAATCTGGTGAAGCTTTAGTATAGATGGCCTAATAGGATCAGTGCTGCACACTGCTACAAAGCCCAAATTATTTTCCAGTCAAGATACAGATAAACATGATTAGTAATTTGAAAGCTTAAAACGGTTGGTAGGGTGATTTTAACCAATCATCAAGCTTTTACTCTCCCCAGGATGACACAGGGGTAGAAAAGTCGTTTCGGATCCATGATTTGTTCATCTTTATGAACGTGAGTCTGTCTACATTATCAGTGGAGAGCCGCGTGCGCTTATCTGTCAGCACACCACCAGCAGCGCTGAACACACGTTCAGACAGAACGCTGGCTGCGGGGCATGACAAGATCTCCAAGGCATAAGTGGCTAGCTCCGGCCATTTATCCAGATTGGAAGCCCAAAAAGAGCAAGGGTCCAGTGACACAGTCGTGGCTTCAATGTTTACTTGGAGATACTCCTGTACCATCGTCTCTAGGCGTTGACTATGTGTCAGACTTCTTGTCTCCTGTGGCCTTGCAAAGGATGGGCTAAAAAAGTGGTGAAATGATTCCGCAAAATTGATGTTACCAGCAGATACTGTGGTTCTGTTACGGTTTGAGTGCTGAACACTTGACGGTCCCACGGTTGGCAAGTTGGAACTTTGAGATTCACTACGTGCACCACTGGTATTTTGTGGAAAAGCACATGTAAGATTCTGCAACAGTCTCTGCTGATACTCCTGCATGCGTGCATCCCTTTCTATGGCAGGAATAATTTCTGCAAATTTACTTTTGTACCGGGGATCTAACAGTGTGGCAACCCAGTAGTCAGGATTATTTCTAATTCTCACAATTCGAGGGTCATGTTGCAGGTAGTGCAGCAAGAAGGCACTCATGTGTGTTGCGCATCCAGGAGCACCAAGTCCCTGTTGTGTTGGTGGCGAGGTAACAATCATGCTTCCTTCCTCTGTCCTCTCCCCCCAACCTCGCACAACAGAAATGTGATCAAGGTCTCCCTCATCTGATGAGTCTTCCATCAGTTCGTCCTCCACTTCTTCCTGGGCTCCTGCACCTTCCTCACTAGTTTGGCTGCTACCATGCGCCCTGGTAAAACCATCTCCCCCACCCTCACATGCCTGCCGCCTTGGTGCTGCCGACCATCTGGACCTTGCAGATGTTAGCCCTTCCGCATAAAACTCCTCCTCCTCTACTTCCTCCACCTCCTCTTGTGCCACCACCTGACTCCGAATTCTGTTTAACATGTGCTCCAGCATGTATATCACCAGAATAGTCATGCTGATAATGGCATCGTCAGCACTAAACATCTTCGTCGCCATTTCAAAACTGTGCAGAAGGGTGCATAGGTCCCTGATCTGAGACCACTCCTCCAGCGTGATTTGCCCCACCTCTGAATCTCGTTGGCCCAGGCTATACGTCAAAACGTATTGCACCAGGGCTTGTCGGTGCTGCCACAGTCGCTGCAACATGTGCAGAGTTGAATTCCACCGGGTAGGCACATCGCATTTTAGCCGGTGAAGTGGCAGGCCCAACGACTTCTGTAGAGATGTAAGTCGCTGAGCTGCGGGATGCGAACGGCGGAAGTGAGCACACAGCGACCGTGCCCTCTGCAGAAGGCCATCTAGTCTGGGATAGTGGGCTAAAAATTGCTGGACAACCAGGTTCAACACGTGAGCCATACAAGGCACGTGTGTGACATTGCCCCGGCGAAGGGCCGTACCCAGGTTTGCAGCATTGTCGCACACGGCCTTCCCTGGTTTCAGGTCCAGTGGAGACAACCATTCATGAAATTGGTTCTCCAGAGCTGACCACAACTCCTCAGCTGTGTGACTCACATTTCCCAGACATTTCAATGTAAAAACCGCCTGATGACGTTGAGCCCTACTGCCAGCATAGTAAGGAGGTGTGCAGGATCCCTTCTGCGCAGTTAGAAAGCTTGTGGCATGACCAGACAGGCTTTGCGTGCAGGTGGAAGAACGAGAGGAGGTTGAGGAGGCAGAAGCAGTGGAGGAACTTTGACATAAAGAGGATTGACGTACAACTCGTGGGGACGGCAAGACTTGGACAGCAGCCCCTTGTCCTGCTGTCACCATAGTTACCCAGTGCCCAGTCAGCGACATGTAACGCCCCTGTCCATGCCTACTCGTCCAAGTGTCTGTGGTGTAATGCACCCTGTCACACACAGAGTTTCTCAAAGAAGCGGTGATGTTGTGTGCGACATGCTGGTGGAGCGCAGGCACACCTTTCTTTGAGAAGTAGTGCTTACTGGGCATCTGGTACTGGGGCACTGCGACGGACATAAGGTCTCGAAAATCCTCTGTGTCCACCAGGCGGAAAGGCAGCATTTCTGTAGCCAAGAGCTTGCAGATGGTGAAATTCAACCTCTTAGCTTTCTCATGGCTAGGAGGAAATGGTCTTTTACTTGTCCACATCTGAGGGACCGAGGGCTGGCTATTGTGCTTAGACGGGGTTGATAAGGGTGTCCCCGGCAAACTGCCTGTCTGTGAGGAAGATGCAGGCGGACATGTTAGGTTGCCTTGATCCAAAGGTGGTGCTATCGATGTCGGACAGCGCTCAACACCAGCTGGTGTTACCACCTCCAAAGAAAATGATGACCTGCCAATCACGCTGGCTGTTGCGGGTAAAGAGGTGGCAGGTCTGCGCCCCAAAACAGGTGTGACTGCTGTCCCCCCAGTCACAGAGGATGAAGAGGCCGCGGATGCACAAGATATGGCAGACGGTGGTTGGCCCGGCCGGCTAGGCCGCATTGTAGCACACTGAGCTTCCCACTGCAACTTATGCTTCATGTCCATGTGCCGGTTCATGCATGAAGTACTCAAACTATCTATTTTTTGGCCTCTACTTAGCTTTTGCTGACAAATGTTACAGATAACACGAGTTGGGTCATCTTTATCGATCTGAAAAAATGCCCAGGCTATGCAAGGCTTAGCACCCATGCGACCTGAAGAGCCACCACGACTTGTGGTGAGAGGCAGAGTTGTGTTTGAGGATGCAGTTGTTGACGTGCTTCCAGTACTACGTCTCTGTCCAGGAAGGCGCAACCTGACCTCGTCGTCACTAGCATCTTCCTCCACCTCCTCTGCTGACCTCATCTCTTGGCTGACTGTGGGTTGACAGTAAGTGGGATCTCCAACCTCATCATCATCACCCTGTGCGTTATCACACCCGTCGTCCTCAGAGCCAACCTGTTCCTGCCCTGACAAAAAACTAAAGTTGTCGCTCCAATCAGGTATTTGAGTCTTATCATCGTCTTCCTCATTGTCTCCACCAACAGGAGTTACAGTTTGGGAATGAGGGTCTACATTATGGTCAGGACCTTCTGCGTCTGGTCCTGGATCCGACTCATAAAGATTCTGGGCATCAGTGCAGATCATTTCCTCGTCTGGATTCACAGAAGTGCTGGAGTCGACCTCTGATTCCAAGGCTATTGTATGAGTAAACAGCTCTGCAGACTCAACCATCTGTTCTACCTCATACTCAGACGGGCAGCTGGAGATTTGGGAGCTGTGAGGAAGCAAGTGCGATTGGGGTGACACCTTTGAGGACTGGAGTATTTGTGATGTTGAAGTTGATGTGGAGGAGAGCCCACTTAAAGGAGTACTTGATATCCGTTGAAGCATCTGCTGTTTTTGTGCCTCATCTGGAATTTGTTGCGATTGGCGTGGCCGCAAGAAAGGGATCTTATCACATTGTCAGCTAAAAGAAGTAGACATTTTAGTTTGGCTGGAAGATGGTCTTTCTTCTGCAGATGTTACTGTTGCTTTAACACCTACCCCACGGACACAACCTTTTTTCCCCTTCCCAACACGCCTATTCCCCTTTCCACCAGCAGCAGGCCTTTTTCCACTCATTTTGGTGGTTAACTAATTCACAACTCTGGAGTTGTTTGCACAAAAAAACAATGGATGGGAACCGAGCAGAGCTGAGTGGCCAAACTGTGGTATTAGGCCAAAACTATTGGCTGGGTTAGATGCAGAAAAAAATTATATTCAATTTGCAACCTGATGGAGGTCTGTATAGATGGATTAATAGAACAAGTCCCACACACAGCTAGAAGCCCAATATTTTTTCAGAGGTAGATGCAGAAAAAAATATATTCAGTTTGCAACCTGATGGAGGTCAGTATAGATGGACTAATACAACAAGTCCCACACACAGCTAGAAGCCCAATATTTTTTCAGAGGTAGATGCAGAAAAAAATATATTCAGTTTGCAACCTCATGGAGGTCTGTATAGATGGATTAATAGAACAAGTCCCACACACAGCTAGAAGCCCAATATTTTTTCAGAGGTAGATGCAGAAAAAAATATATTCAATTTGCAACCTGATGGAGGTCTGTATAGATGGATTAATAGAACAAGTCCCACACACAGCTAGAAGCCCAATATTTTTTCAGAGGTAGATGCAGAAAAAAATATATTCAGTTTGCAACCTGATGGAGGTCTGTATAGATGGATTAATAGAACAAGTCCCACACACAGCTAGAAGCCCAATATTTTTTCAGAGGTAGATGCAGAAAAAAATATATTCAGTTTGCAACCTGATGGAGGTCTGTATAGATGGATTAATAGAACAAGTCCCACACACAGCTAGAAGCCCAAGATTTTTTCAGAGGTAGATGCAGAAAAATATATATTCAATTTGCAACCTGATGGAGGTCTGTATAGATGGATTAATAGAACAAGTCCCACACACAGCTAGAAGCCCAATATTTTTTCAGAGGTAGATGCAGAAAAAAATATATTCAGTTTGCAACCTGATGGAGGTCTGTATAGATGGATTAATAGAACAAGTCCCACACACAGCTAGAAGCCCAATATTTTTTCAGAGGTAGATGCAGAAAAAAATATATTCAGTTTGCAACCTGATGGAGGTCTGTATAGATGGATTAATAGAACAAGTCCCACACACAGCTAGAAGCCCAATATTTTTTCAGAGGTAGATGCAGAAAAAAATATATTCAGTTTGCAACCTGATGGAGGTCAGTATAGATGGACTAATACAACAAGTCCCACACATAGCTAGAAGCCCAATATTTTTTCAGAGGTAGATGCAGAAAAAAATATATTCAGTTTGCAACCTGATGGAGGTCTGTATAGATGGATTAATAGAACAAGTCCCACACACAGCTAGAAGCCCAATATTTTTTCAGAGGTAGATGCAGAAAAAAATATATTCAGTTTGCAACCTGATGGAGGTCTGTATAGATGGATTAATAGAACAAGTCCCACACACAGCTAGAAGCCCAATATTTTTTCAGAGGTAGATGCAGAAAAAAATATATTCAGTTTGCAACCTGATGGAGGTCTGTATAGATGGATTAATAGAACAAGTCCCACACACAGCTAGAAGCCCAATATTTTTTCAGAGGTAGATGCAGAAAAAAATATATTCAGTTTGCAACCTGATGGAGGTCTGTATAGATGGATTAATAGAACAAGTCCCACACACAGCTAGAAGCCCAATATTTTTTCAGAGGTAGATGCAGAAAAAAAATATATTCAGTTTGCAACCTGATGGAGGTCTGTATAGATGGATTAATAGAACAAGTCCCACACACAGCTAGAAGCCCAATATTTTTTCAGAGCTAGATGCAGAAAAAAATATATTCAGTTTGCAACCTGATGGAGGTCTGTATAGATGGATTATTAGAACAAGTCCCACACACAGCTAGAAGCCCAATATTTTTTCAGAGCTAGATGCAGAAAAAAATATATTCAGTTTGCAACCTGATGGAGGTCTGTATAGATGGATTAATAGAACAAGTCCCACACACAGCTAGAAGCCCAATATTTTTTCAGAGCTAGATGCAGAAAAAAATATATTCAGTTTGCAACCTGATGGAGGTCTGTATAGATGGATTAATAGAACAAGTCCCACACACAGCTAGAAGCCCAATATTTTTTCAGAGGTAGATGCAGAAAAAAATATATTCAGTTTGCAACCTGATGGAGGTCAGTATAGATGGACTAATACAACAAGTCCCACACACAGCTAGAAGCCCAATATTTTTTCAGAGGTAGATGTAGAAAAAAATATATTCAGTTTGCAACCTGATGGAGGTCAGTATAGATGGACTAATACAACAAGTCCCACACACAGCTAGAAGCCCAATATTTTTTCAGAGGTAGATGCAGAAAAAAATATATTCAGTTTGCAACCTGATGGAGGTCTGTATAGATGGATTAATAGAACAAGTCCCACACACAGCTAGAAGCCCAATATTTTTTCAGAGCTAGATGCAGAAAAAAATATATTCAGTTTGCAACCTGATGGAGGTCTGTATAGATGGATTAATAGAACAAGTCCCACACACAGCTAGAAGCCCAAGATTTTTTCAGAGGTAGATGCAGAAAAATATATATTCAATTTGCAACCTGATGGAGGTCTGTATAGATGGATTAATAGAACAAGTCCCACACACAGCTAGAAGCCCAATATTTTTTCAGAGGTAGATGCAGAAAAAAATATATTCAGTTTGCAACCTGATGGAGGTCTGTATAGATGGATTAATAGAACAAGTCCCACACACAGCTAGAAGCCCAATATTTTTTCAGAGGTAGATGCAGAAAAAAATATATTCAGTTTGCAACCTGATGGAGGTCTGTATAGATGGATTAATAGAACAAGTCCCACACACAGCTAGAAGCCCAATATTTTTTCAGAGGTAGATGCAGAAAAAAATATATTCAGTTTGCAACCTGATGGAGGTCAGTATAGATGGACTAATACAACAAGTCCCACACATAGCTAGAAGCCCAATATTTTTTCAGAGGTAGATGCAGAAAAAAATATATTCAGTTTGCAACCTGATGGAGGTCTGTATAGATGGATTAATAGAACAAGTCCCACACACAGCTAGAAGCCCAATATTTTTTCAGAGGTAGATGCAGAAAAAAATATATTCAGTTTGCAACCTGATGGAGGTCTGTATAGATGGATTAATAGAACAAGTCCCACACACAGCTAGAAGCCCAATATTTTTTCAGAGGTAGATGCAGAAAAAAATATATTCAGTTTGCAACCTGATGGAGGTCTGTATAGATGGATTAATAGAACAAGTCCCACACACAGCTAGAAGCCCAATATTTTTTCAGAGGTAGATGCAGAAAAAAATATATTCAGTTTGCAACCTGATGGAGGTCTGTATAGATGGATTAATAGAACAAGTCCCACACACAGCTAGAAGCCCAATATTTTTTCAGAGGTAGATGCAGAAAAAAAATATATTCAGTTTGCAACCTGATGGAGGTCTGTATAGATGGATTAATAGAACAAGTCCCACACACAGCTAGAAGCCCAATATTTTTTCAGAGCTAGATGCAGAAAAAAATATATTCAGTTTGCAACCTGATGGAGGTCTGTATAGATGGATTATTAGAACAAGTCCCACACACAGCTAGAAGCCCAATATTTTTTCAGAGCTAGATGCAGAAAAAAATATATTCAGTTTGCAACCTGATGGAGGTCTGTATAGATGGATTAATAGAACAAGTCCCACACACAGCTAGAAGCCCAATATTTTTTCAGAGCTAGATGCAGAAAAAAATATATTCAGTTTGCAACCTGATGGAGGTCTGTATAGATGGATTAATAGAACAAGTCCCACACACAGCTAGAAGCCCAATATTTTTTCAGAGGTAGATGCAGAAAAAAATATATTCAGTTTGCAACCTGATGGAGGTCAGTATAGATGGACTAATACAACAAGTCCCACACACAGCTAGAAGCCCAATATTTTTTCAGAGGTAGATGTAGAAAAAAATATATTCAGTTTGCAACCTGATGGAGGTCAGTATAGATGGACTAATACAACAAGTCCCACACACAGCTAGAAGCCCAATATTTTTTCAGAGGTAGATGCAGAAAAAAATATATTCAGTTTGCAACCTGATGGAGGTCTGTATAGATGGATTAATAGAACAAGTCCCACACACAGCTAGAAGCCCAATATTTTTTCAGAGCTAGATGCAGAAAAAAATATATTCAGTTTGCAACCTGATGGAGGTCTGTATAGATGGGTTAATAGAACAAGTCCCACACACAGCTAGAAGCCCAATATTTTTTCAGAGCTAGATGCAGAAAAAAATTATATTCAATTTGCAACCTGATGGAGGTCAGTATAGATGGACTAATAGAATGATGCTATGCCCAAAAGATTTTACTTCACTAGGTGCATTAAAAAAATTGGTATTCTATACACAGGTGGTATATCTTGCAACACAGATAGGCTACTCCACTGACTAACACACTCTGCAATAGGCCAAAAAGGATTAGCTTTGCTAGATTCAGCCAAATGCTGTGAAAAAAAACTTGCACAGCACTGGCACAGACCTGCCTGGCAAAAACTGATAGGAACTGATGTAACCTAGTCCTGAAAAGGACTCCAATTACAATTAGTCTTTACTCCCACAATCTATCTATTTAAGAGCACAGACCTGCCTGATAAAAGTCGTAGGAAATGCTGTAACCTAGTCCTTAAAAGGACTGCAATCACAACTATTCCCTACTCCCAAGCTATCTGTAGATTTGTGCGAAAATTGGCTTGAAATTAACAAGGTATAGCGCACACAGCAACAGCGGTGCCGTCTAACACGCAGCTGCAGCAGTGAGAAAATGGTGGCGACGGGGAAAATGGCTTGGTCTTATAGGGCAAGGACATGTGACATACACTGCCAATGACACATGCCCTTGCTTGTGTGAAAAAAAGCACTTCGCTCCGTGTGTGCGCTGCTGATAGGCTGACAGATTGCACCTCCCCACTGTAAATGCGGGAAAGAGAAAAAAAAATGGAGATCTACATTGTTCCTGCAGAGATCCATCCCCTGCCCCTCCCCCCACCCCGCTGTACACTCAAACTGCGTATTAACATTAATTTTCATCATTACTGAGAAAAAATCCAGTTATGATTTTGGTGCACGAACAGTTATCGAACATAACCTCGAACAGCCGAATTTTTCTCAAATTGTTCGTTTTCGCCGAACGGCTCGAACACCGCCCAAAACAGCTCGAATTTGTGATTGGCGAACAGTTCGAGTAGAACAACGCTCATCTCTAGTCCCTACTTCCTGGAGGATTATTCCTGTGTTTCATGTTTCCCTGTTGAAAAAGGCTGATGTGTCAGATAGGGATGCCATTGTCACAGTTCCTCCTGTGGTGGAAGACGGCGAATATGAAATTTCTCGTATCTTGAATTCTAGATGGCATAGAGGGAGATTACAGTAACTTGTCTCCTGGAAAGGTTTCGGTCCCGAAGACATCTCCTGGGTAAGGACGATGATGTCTCTGCTCCTAGGCTTGTTAAAGCTTTCCATAAGAGGTTTCCGGATAGGCCTGGGACTGGAGGATTCCGGAGGATCCTCATAAAAGAAGGGGTGCTGTTAGAACCCTCCTGTTTGTTTTTTTTCCATCTTGTCTTTTGCGGTCACTTGACCATCTGCCTTTATATTCCAACTCCACCCTTATGGCTGTGCTGGACTTCAGTGTTTGACTGTTTCTATAGCCAGGTGCTTTGGTGCCTTTGTCTGTCAGTTCGCTTGGTCCTTCTGGGACCTCTAGTACCTTTTTGTCAGTTTGTCTTTTTGTGTTCTGCAACAACTTTTCTGTTTAGGAAGTGGCCCATTTTTGTCCCAGTCCTTAGTTCTTTTAGGGACCCCTCCCCTTATGCTATTGGTCTTCGTTCAGACTAGCCGAGGACAAAGGCGGGTCTGTTCGCTAGGAACAGGCAGCCCACTACATCATAGGGATTCAGCTTAGTCTTACTGTAGGGACAGCTTTCCCCTATCTTTCCTTAGTACTTGTTGCAGATCATAACACAGGGTCCTGTCTCTCTCCTGTAGAGTGTAAGCTCTTATGGTCAGCGGGGTCCTCTCTCTTGCTCTTTTTCCTGTAGAGTGTACAGTCTTATGGTCAGCAAGGTATTCTCTCTCCTGTAGAGTGTAAGTTCTTTTTCACACGTCAGTATTTGTATGCCAAAACAAGGAGTGGAACTTACAGAGAAAAACTGTAACTGAAAGATTGACACCTGTTCTGTGTTTTGGAGACACTCCTGGTTTTGGCATACAAATAGTGATGAAATACTGATCAAAAATATGATGTGTGAATAGAGTCTAATAGTGTGTTTTTAAAAATGATACTTTTACACATTTTTAATACAAATATTTATAAGAACATGAACACATACTTTCATTACATGCTGTCAATAAGAAAGTTGTGTCATCTTGCAAAGTAAAAAAATAATAATATTAGAATGATTAAATCTCAACATATTTGGTCTTGTTTAGATGAGGTTGTCAATCACTGACTATCAAAACATCCCTCGAATATGAAACCAACGGATAGTCTGCTGCAGAATTTGTGAGTATTGGAAATACCGTTAAATGTCAATGAAAAGATAATAATAGTAAGACAATATTTCTAGTGGAAAAGTCTATTGGGTATACACAAAATAAATCGTTATGGCTTGAAAATAGATTATTCTGAAAAAATATATAGTACTGTGCTTTGTTAAAAGCAGTTTTACAGGTTTGAAAAAAACAGCACCCCATTTTCCGACAGGTCAAAGCCTCATTGGCCTTAACCTTCCCGACGTAGGATATACTGGTACAGTGGGGAACAAAAGTATTTAGTCAGCCACCAATTGTGCAAGTTTGCCCATTTAAAAAGATGAGAGAGGCCTGTAATTGACATCATAGGTAGACCTCAACTATGAGAGACAAAATGAGAAAACAAATCCTGAAAATCACATTGTCTGATTTGGAAAGAATTTTTTTTCAAATTTTGGTGGAAAATAAGTATTTGGTCAACTACAAACAAGCAAGATTTCTGTCTCTCACAGACCTGTAACTTCTTCTTTAAGAGGCTCCTCTGTCCTCCACTCATTACCTGTAGTACTGGCAGCTGTCTGAACTTGTTATCAGTATAAAAGACACCTGTCCGTAACTTCAAACAGTCACACTCCTAACTCCACTATGGTGAAGACCAAAGAGCTGTTGAAGAACACCAGAAACAAAATTGTAGCCCTGCACCAGGCTGGGAAGACTGAATCTGTTATAGGCAAGCAGCTTGATGTGAAGAAATCAACTGTGAGAGCAATAATTAGAAAATGGAAGACATACCAGACCACTGATAATCTCCCTCGATCTGAGGCTCCACACAAGATCTCACCCCGTGGGTCAAAATGATCTCAAGAACAGTGAGCAAAAATCTCACAACCACACAGGGGGACCTAGTGAATGACCAACAGAGAGCTGGGACCAACGTTACACAAGCTACTATCAGTAACACACTACGCTGCCATGGACTCAGATCCTGCAGTGCCAGATGTGTCCCCCTGCTTAAGACATTAAATTTCCGTGCCCGTCTGAAGTTTGCTAGAGAGCATTTGTATGAGCCAGAAGATTATTGTGAGAATGTCATATGTTCAGATGAAACCAAAGTAGAACTGTTTGGTAGAAACTAGTGTTGAGCGAGCACTAAAATCCTCGGGTGCTCGAAGCTCGGGCCGAGCTCGCCGTGATACTCGGGTGCTCGACCCGAGCAACGAGCCCAATGTTAGTCTATGGGAGACTCGAGCATTTTTGCGGTGGCACCCCCGGCAGTCTTTTAAAAGCCTAACTAGTGCCCAAAACGATAGTGACAGTGCTCAAATGACATGGGGACAGCATGGGGATCGCTCCAGGAAGCATTTCTGACCCCCAGGTCACTGCTGTCAACAACGTGGTCAGGTCAGAGGTATTAAGCCACTTTTACGGGCTCACAATAAAACGTTCAAAAGCGAAAGTGAAACTTTTTTCCTGTGAAATATGTTAAGGAACATCCTTTCCATGGAAAAGACTTGTGTATAAGTTAAAATAAATGACCAAAAACAAAAATACTCCTCCACACCTTCGGCTATGTTCACAAGTAGCATTTTTTATGCGTTTTGCACTTTTGTATTGCTTTCAACTATGACAAATGCATTCACAGGGAAATGTCATTTTAACATTTTACAACCTTATCTGGCCATGTGCTGTGTGACACATGCATAAAGTGCTGAAAAGACATGGGAACAGCATGGGGAAGACCCCTGGAAGCATCTCTGTCTCCCAGGTCACTGTCTAAAAGTGTGCCCATCATAAGTGATCCTTGCCGCATCAGAAGATGCAGACTTGCAACTATCCCCATGCAAGTTCTAGTCCCAGGGCAGTGTTCAATTGTACCTCCCCTATTCCTTGCAATACAAGCGCAAGTATGCAGCCTGCCACCCACCCACCCCCAGGCTGCAATACCATACTGCTTGCTTGCACTTTAAATTGGGCCTTTTAGGCATGTGGAGGCGGAATCTGGCCACCACGTCATGGCTGTGTTGCCGGCCTGGAATCCATACTCAGTCCCCAGCCGCCTGGTGGCCGGGTGTCCCCGTTTGCTCCCCAGCCTCCAAGGGGTGGCCGGGTGTCCATACTCAGTCTCCAGCCACCCCTATTTGTCCCGGTAACCTTTCCCACACTTTTCTTAGCCTGGCCTGCTTTAGGGCAGCTTTGGCCGAGCCCACCGGACTATCAGACTCCTCCGGTGGGCCCTGGCTTCTCCATCAGGGGAGTTGAGAGTGTCAAGGTGAGGAGCATGATGAGGATGATAGAAGTTAGCATCTGCTTTGTTTTGTTGTAATGCAAGCGCATGTGTAGCACCCTGAGGATTCGGCTGCTACAGGGGTATTGCACCTCAACCCAGAGGTGTGATATTCCACTCCCGGGTAAGGAAGGAGTGTGGAACTGAGCTCGGTAGGCTGCATGCACTACACACATCCCATTTCCGAGGAGCAGACCGACGGTACTCCCACTTAGAAATGTGCAGGTACGACCGAGTCTGTTCCTGGCTGGAGTGGGAGGGGGGTGGTACATCCCAAGTAGTGTAGGGGCAGATAGGGGGAGCAGCCTGGGTAAAGATAGGAGCTCATTGGGTGCTGGTCACCTGAGCTCACACATAGAGGGTGTATATAAGGTGGGCACCAACTAAGAACAGGGGCAGATGCAGAGAACAAGTCTGTTGCAGAGAGGAAGTCTGAGAGCAGAGAAGAAAGACCCAGAGTGAGAGAGGAGAAGAGAGAGAGAGACCCAGAGGGGGAAACAGCAGAAAAGGACTCCAAGATCCCAACTTAAATCCCCGGGTGAAGAGTCGGCACAGGGTACCGGAACCCAAGCTGGTGGGGGCAGAAAACACACCCCAGCCAGAGACCGGAGACCGTGGGCAGCGTTTGTCACGGTCACCCATCACATCCACCCCGAAGGCACACCACATGAAGGGTCAGGGAACCCAAGGCCAAGGGTGTCCCAGCAGAAGGCCCGAGGGAGCTGGACCTAGGTGGATCACTGGTGGGGACGGCCAGAGAACGGGACAGAAGGAGAGCTCAGGGCCACGCTCCGGACTTGTTTGGGGGTTGGCTGGATCCAGGACCTGGTGGACGCAGCACGGCTCGGGTGGTCACTCGAAGCTGGAGTGACCAGTACAACATCTGCAGTAAGTAAACACCCTTAACTGCACAACCCGACTCTGTCTTCATTGCCGTCTGCATCGCACCACCACAACCCCCATCCTCTGCACCTGTCCCCCCTGAGGCTATACCCCTCCCGTTGGGGGTTATCTCACCAAGCTGCGCACCCACCATCAGCCTCAGCGGACCCTGCTGCAGCGGCGGCCACAGTGACCGCATCACAACGGGTGGCGTAGTCGACACAAAAGAACTCTTAATAACATCTGTAGGACTGCCACATAACACTGAGCTTGACGCCCTGGGCACGGGCCGGGTCACAGCCGCTCGGAGACTACAACCCCCCATCTGATCCGGTGCCGGGTATTCCCCTCAAAAAGGAATATGTCCCAGGGGGCGCGTCAACTTTGGCGTAGTCGGCAGGATTACGTGCCCACAACAACCGGGTACTGCGTGCCTGAAGAAAAGTGCAAGTTTACCTCAGAAAGAAGTCTCCCGCCGGTTCCGGAGGGTCCACGCCATCGGACTCCATCACCAGTCGTTTCCCGCCGATTGTCCGCCATTTCCAGCTTTTTCCCGCCATCTGCAGAGTTTCCCGCCACTGGGCGACGCTTCCCGCCAAATCCGAAGATTTCCCGCCTTGGAAGAGCAGCGGACGCCATTATGGGCGTGCCAAAGGAGGGCAAGAGGCCGCCTCCCATCGTGGGCCAGGACAGAAAATGGCGCCAAAAGTGGAAACCGCCCCCACCAACAGAGACTGTGATGCTGGAGGTGTCTGTCAGCGTGAAAGAACTGCCCCTGGAGCTGACAGTCACCGAGTTGCCCCGGGACCGCCCTCGAAGTGGGAGGAGACGAAAGAAAAGAACGAAGATGGGTGCCGCCTGGAGCAGTCTGGAGCGAGCGCACCCGGAGGCAGGAGGTCTAACGAGGAGTAGCGGAGGAGCTTACCCGGATATGGAGAGAAAACAGAACAGCACCGGCCCGCTGGCCAGGAGTCTGCTAGAGACCGAGGAAGGAGAGCAGAGCAGCACCGGCCCGCTGGCCAGGAGCCTGCTGGAAGAAGAGCAGAGCAGCACCGACCCGTTGGTCAGGAGCCTGCTAGACACCACGACCCCACTAGGCCTAGTGGAGGTCCTAGCACAGCTCCCCCGAGACCGGGAGTGTGCACAGACCGCTCTGGAGGGCCTCGCACGGAGGATGGCCCGGGTACAGCGCGAGATATTGGCGGAATGGAGCCGGGAGATGGCCCAGCAAGCTGAGACCAGTCAACGGAGCACGCTACCCTGGAAGAGGAAACAGACCGCCTCTGAGGATGGCGCGGGAGGACCAAAGGCCGAAGACGGCGCCGAGAAGGGAGCCGAACGCATGGAGGCAGGTAAAGGGGACGCCTATACCCCAAGCCGGGAAACCGCCCACCTGCCCCAGCTCCCCGTCGCAGAGCCCGAAAGTCCCCCTGCTGTGCCCGTAGCCACCATGTCACCGCTATGGACTAGGCCCCGACCGGAAGCCGCCGCAGCGACCCCTGTGACGTCACGCGCCTCGACCCGGAGCGTGACAAAGCAGGAAATACCACCAGCCTGGTCGCAAGGCCTAGTACCCCCGGGCGCCGCATCACCAACAGCGCCCCCTACCTCCGCGGAGCCTCCGGCCTGGCCGCAAGGCCAGGTAGCCCAGGGCGCCGCTGTCCTAACGGTGCCCTTCACCTTCCAGGTGCCCCAGGCCTGGCCGCAAGGCCTGGGCAACCCGGGCGCCACCACCACCGCGCCCGTGCCCGTAAAACCAAGGGTGCCGCGTCTGGGAGAGGACTTGTTCAGCCAGCTCACATGGCCGGACGGGCGGCCCTTCATCTGGCCCGAAGAATTCCATGAGCTGGAACGGCAGCAGAGACTAGGGCCCTTGTGTGAGCCCCTGATTCCGGCTCCGAAGCCCGTGGCACGGATCTCGCCCCCGCTGGAGGAGGCCCAATTTGAGTGGGACCCCACCGGAGAAGACCTAATGGGGTTCACTCAGGAAACCAGGGCAGCTGCAGCGGAGCGTGCTGAGTGTTGCCGACAGCAGCTCGAAGAGTTTGCGAGGGAGCGGAGAGAGAGGCGGGTCCAGGAACAGCAGGCCCAAGTACGGAGTGCCGAGCAGAAGAGCCGGACCAGGAGGGACCCCCGTGCAGCGCATTGTCCCCGCACCATCGGGACAGTGATCAAGTTCAACCAGCAGCATGGGTGGGGCTTCATTCGAGACAACAACACCCCCGGCGACGTCTTTGTCACGCGCAGAGACGTGGAGTCCCATCTGCCGGAGGGGCACAGAGGTCGTGACCTCTACATCGGAGACGAGGTCACCTTTACCCGGCACAAGTGTGCCAAAGGACCTTACGCCCTCCACGTACACCGCCTGACGGAGGAGGAGTTGCGGTGCGAGGAGGAGGAGCAAGAGGACCCGGACGGGTCTGAAGTTACAACCAGCTACAAGCAAAGAGCAGGAGGAAGACGCCGTTGAGTGCGGCAGAGCAGTAGATGTAAATAGTTACCCGACCGGGTACCAAAGAAACTGTTGCTACATATATATAGTCCCCGTTGGGACCAGCATGAGTGAACTTTTTACCCGTTATTCCGTAATCCATACCAGGCTGAGGACTGTGAGCAGCCATTCCCTTCCCTTTACCTGGCCGAGGACTGAGAGCGGCCAACTTCCCCTGTATATAGTTGCGCTTCCTAAAGGGCCCCCTACTGGTTTTATAGGAAAACCAGTTTTCCAGAGAGACTGTCGCACTTTACCCGGTCACACGTTGCACAGTGACCGGAGGAGGAGCCAGAGGCGACGAGAATGTTTTATTTGCTAATATATGTTGTTTTATATGTTTATGAAAAAAAAAAAAAAAAAAATGTATGTTTGGTGTTTATGTCTTACAGCCCGAGGACGTGCTGTGATTTACCAGGGGGGAATGTAGCACCCTGAGGATTCGGCTGCTACAGGGGTATTGCACCTCAACCCAGAGGTGTGATATTCCACTCCCGGGTAAGGAAGGAGTGTGGAACTGAGCTCGGTAGGCTGCATGCACTACACACATCCCATTTCCGAGGAGCAGACCGACGGTACTCCCACTTAGAAATGTGCAGGTACGACCGAGTCTGTTCCTGGCTGGAGTGGGAGGGGGGTGGTACATCCCAAGTAGTGTAGGGGCAGATAGGGGGAGCAGCCTGGGTAAAGATAGGAGCTCATTGGGTGCTGGTCACCTGAGCTCACACATAGAGGGTGTATATAAGGTGGGCACCAACTAAGAACAGGGGCAGATGCAGAGAACAAGTCTGTTGCAGAGAGGAAGTCTGAGAGCAGAGAAGAAAGACCCAGAGTGAGAGAGGAGAAGAGAGAGAGAGACCCAGAGGGGGAAACAGCAGAAAAGGACTCCAAGATCCCAACTTAAATCCCCGGGTGAAGAGTCGGCACAGGGTACCGGAACCCAAGCTGGTGGGGGCAGAAAACACACCCCAGCCAGAGACCGGAGACCGTGGGCAGCGTTTGTCACGGTCACCCATCACATCCACCCCGAAGGCACACCACATGAAGGGTCAGGGAACCCAAGGCCAAGGGTGTCCCAGCAGAAGGCCCGAGGGAGCTGGACCTAGGTGGATCACTGGTGGGGACGGCCAGAGAACGGGACAGAAGGAGAGCTCAGGGCCACGCTCCGGACTTGTTTGGGGGTTGGCTGGATCCAGGACCTGGTGGACGCAGCACGGCTCGGGTGGTCACTCGAAGCTGGAGTGACCAGTACAACATCTGCAGTAAGTAAACACCCTTAACTGCACAACCCGACTCTGTCTTCATTGCCGTCTGCACCGCACCACCACAACCCCCATCCTCTGCACCTGTCCCCCCTGAGGCTATACCCCTCCCGTTGGGGGTTATCTCACCAAGCTGCGCACCCACCATCAGCCTCAGCGGACCCTGCTGCAGCGGCGGCCACAGTGACCGCATCACAACGGGTGGCGTAGTCGACACAAAAGAACTCTTAATAACATCTGTAGGACTGCCACATAACACTGAGCTTGACGCCCTGGGCACGGGCCGGGTCACAGCCGCTCGGAGACTACAACCCCCCATCTGATCCGGTGCCGGGTATTCCCCTCAAAAAGGAATATGTCCCAGGGGGCGCGTCACATGTATGTAGTAGCGGCTAGGCCTGAGGTGGTCAGCGTTTTGGCGCATATCCTACCTCCTTCAAAGATTGCTGGATGTTTTCCTGCTACTATCCAAGTTCTAAGACTCCCGTTAATACAAAGCTTCAGGTGATAAATGATGGATGAGGTAGTGGCAAAGGAGAAAGAGCAGGAGAAACAGGGACCATTCACATCAATATCAGGCCAGTCAACCAGATATGTCTTGTAGGATATGTTTCTGTAACAAAAGGAGAAGTTCGGCTACACAGTTATAGGGCATACAGTGAGTGCAATGCCTACCAAAAATTTCGAGGCACTCCAATGCCCCTTGGAAATGACATGGAGGTCAGAGGGCGTTAACTAAACCATTTTTTCCATTTATAGCAACTCGGTCTCCTGTGCACTGTTGGCCTAAGCAGTGAATGGAAGGCTTTCCAAAAATTATGAGGAACTGCAATGCCCCTTACCAGAGCCATGTGTGGCACCCCAGGGGTCTGGTCACCACATTAATAGAGATATTACGTCGGAGAGCAAGTGGGAGGTTTCCTGGTCAGGATCCCTTAAACATGCAACATCCTCCTGCCCCAGTCCTGGGAGGGGAGAATTCTGCCCTTATAAACTGGATCTGGGGCGGGGTTGAGTGAGTCAGAGAACAGAGAACAGTCAGAGTCAGAGTGAGAGCAAGGGAAAGTAACAGCAAGGAGCTCTGTAGGAGCTAGGAGCTAAAGACCAGGGGCTGGAAGCTGAGCAGAGCTCGCCCTGGCAGAAGACAATAGGAACCGGACACAGGAGTCCGAGGCTGTGAGGACTTATATATCCAGCAGCAGAAACCAGCCGGCAGGGGATTTAAGATCCTCTGGCCTTAGAAGCCCGGAGGCTCAGTCACAAGCAAGGTGTAATGGGTCTGGGAGGTGGAACCTCTGAGCAACTATACAAAGGGGCAATCCTTGTAAGGAAGCGGGTGGCTCCCAGGGAAGGCGGGCAGGTAGTCACGGCAAGTGACAGGGACAGTCTCTGGGTAGAAGGGCAGGAGGTCACGGCAAGTGACGGGGACAGTCTCTTGACAGGCGGATGGTCACGGCAAGTGACAGCAGGGTAAGAGTATCTAGAAAGGCTAGCAGGCAGGTAGCAGGTGGTCACGGCAAGTGACGGCAGAGCCTCCAGATAGGCTAGCAGGCAGGCAGCTGGTGAGCACTCCCAGGTGAGCGGGCCAAAGACTCTGGACAGGCAGGTGGTCGCGGTAAGTGACGGCTAAGCCTCCAGGTAGGCTAGCAGGCAGGTAGCAGGTGAGCGCTCCCAGGTGAGCGGGCAAGAGTCTCTGGACAGGCAGGTGGTCACGGCAAGTGACGGCAGAGCCTCCAGGTAGGCTAGCAGGCAGGTAGCAGGTGAGCGCTCCAAGGTGAGCGGGCAAGAGTCTCTGGACAGGCAGGTGGTCACGGCAAGTGACGGCAGAGCCTCCAGGTAGGCTAGCAGGCAGGTAGCAGGTGAGCGCTCCCAGGTGAGCGGGCAAGAGTCTCTGGACAGGCAGGTGGTCACGGCAAGTGATGGCAGAGCCTCCAGGTGGGCTAGCAGGCAGGTAGCAGGTGAGCGCTCCCAGGTGAGCGGGCGGGCAGATCCATAGACAGACTGACAGGTGTTGGAAGGCAGACTGTCGGACCGCAGGAATGCAAGCAGACAGACAGGAATCAGGTAGGTATCAAGCAGAGATCTGGCAGGTAACTGGCAGGTATCTGGCAACGGGACCTGAGGGCTGAAGCAGAGTTGAAAGGCTTTGCAACAACATTGCTCGGGCACCACCATTTTGGAGGAGGTGCCTTCTATATGGTGAGGTCCTCCGGCCATTGGCCGGGGACTCCTTAGGACGGTGCGTGCGGCCCCTTTAAGAGAGGGGGAGCGCGCACCCTAAGCACTGAGGCCAGCAGAGCGGGAGGAAGCCGCCGGGCAAGGAGCGGAGAGGTGAGGGGAACGGCGTCCCTGCCTAGCAGGAGGCAGGTACGCCGATGCTACAGTAACCCCCCCTTTAGCCCCCCCTTTTTTAGGCCAGAGAGAAATCTATCAAGGATGAGAGGGACATGGATGTTCTCCCGGGGCTCCCATGTTCTCTCCTCAGGACCAAACCCCTTCCAATACACTAGAAAAAAGGACTTTCCTCTTACCCTTTTGGTGGCCAGAATGTTCTCTACCTCAAACTCGTTTTCAGCGGAAACCGGATCAGGAGGCGTACCTGTAGACTTGGAAAAAGAGTTAAGTACCACGGGTTTGAGTAGAGATACATGGAAGGAGTTAGGAATCCGCAAATTGGCCGGGAGTTTCAATTTATAGGCCACCGGGTTGATTTGTTTGATAACTTCCAGTGGACCGATGAACTGAGGCCCTAACTTGTAGGAAGGAACCTTGAGCCGGACATATTTGGACGAGAGCCAGACCTTATCTCCAGGACGGAATTGTGGTGGATCCATACGTCTTTTGTCAGCCTGTTTTCTCATCCGCTCGGATGACTGAAAAAGTGCGGATCTGGTACTTTCCCAAATGGAGGAAAATTCGTTAACGAGAGATTCCGCAGCCGGATTGTCCACCGAGGTGGAGACGGGAAACGGGATCCGAGGATGCTGACCGAAGACTACAAAAAACGGGGATTTGGAGGAAGATTTGCTCTCGTGATTATTGTAGGAAAATTTGGCCCACGGTAAAAGATCCACCCAGTCGGAATGGTGAGCATTAACAAAGTGCCGGAGGTAACTGGTTAAAATTTGGTTGATCTGTTCTACTTGGCCATTGGACTGTGGGTGATAAGCAGAAGAAAAGTCCAAGGTGACCCCCAGCAGTTTACACATGGCTCGCCAAAAGTGAGAGGTGAACTGAACCCCTCGGTTGGATACGATGTGGAGAGGAAGACCATGAAGACGAAAGACATGATGGATAAAGTCTTTAGCTAACTCTGATGCAGACGGGAGACCCGGCAGGGGAATAAAGTGAGCCATTTTGGAAAAGCGGTCACCGACCACCCAAATGACCATACATCCGGCAGAGACAGGGAGGTCCGTTATAAAGTCCATACCTATATGCTGCCACGGGGCAGCAGGTACAGGAAGAGGAAGGAGACGGCCGGCTAGGAGATGTCTCGGAACCTTGTTGCGGGCGCAGGACACTCAGGCTGAAACAAAGTCTATTACGTCCTTGTGCAGGGTAGGCCACCAGTAATGCCGGGTAATAAGCTGGAGGGTCTTTTTCTGACCAGCGTGGCCAGCTAACTTGGACGAGTGTCCCCAGTGTAGAACCTTCTCACGATCAGGTACAGTTACGAACTTCTTACTGGGTGGAAGACGATTAAGATTCACGGGGGCCACCTGCATTACTTTGGCAGGGTTGATGATGTGTTTAGGCTCCTCCTCAAGATCAGAGACCAAAAAGGATCGGGACAAGGCATCAGCTTTGATGTTTTTGTCAGCCTGGCGAAAATGAAGAATGAAATTAAAGCGGGCGAAGAACAAGGACCACGGGGCTTGGCGCGGGTTAAGTCTCTGGGCACTCTGGAGGTAAGCCAAGTTCTTGTGGTCCGTGCAAATTACTACCGGGTGAAGAGCCCCCTCGAGCAGGTAACGCCACTCCTCCAGTGCCAGCTTAATGGCCAACAATTTTCGGTCTCCTATAGAATAATTGCGCTCAGAAGAGAAGAGTTTGGAGAAGAAGCCGCAGGTTACCATTCTTCCGGAAGATGACTTTTGGGTAAGTACCGCTCCGGCTCCGGAGGAGGAAGCGTCGACTTCTAGGAAGAATTGTTTGTTGCCGTCCGGACGATGCAGCACAGGGGTGGAGGCAAAAGCTTGTTTTAAGGAAAGGAAGGCCTCCTCTGCTTCGGGCGGCCATTCTCTGGGATTAGCGCCCTTATGGGTGAGCGCCGAGATAGGGGCAGTCTGGGAAGAGAAGTGCGGAATGAAGAGGCGGCAGTAGTTGGCGAAGCCCAGGAACCGCTGAATAGCCTTCAACCCCTCTGGTCGGGGCCACTTCTGGATGGCAGACAGTTTCTCAGGATCCATTCGTAGGAAGGTCTGAGAGATTATGTAGCCCAGAAACGGAAGCGAGGTCTGCTCAAAGAGGCACTTCTCATATTTAGCGTAGAGGTGGTTCTGCCTGAGCCTGAGCAGGATCTGACGAACGTCCCTCCGGTGAGTGAGAAGATCCGGAGAGAAGACCAAGATGTCGTCCAGGTACACCACGACGCAGGAGTAGAGAAGGTCACGGAAGATGTCATTGACCAACTCTTGAAAGACGGCGGGAGCGTTACAGAGACCGAAGGGCATTAGAAGGTATTCATAGTGGCCGTCCCGGGTGTTGAATGCCGTCTTCCATTCATCCCCCTGACGTATTCGGACGAGATTATACGCCCCACGGAGGTCCAGCTTGGTGAAGATTCTAGCACCCCTCAGACGGTCAAATAATTCAGGAATGAGCGGAAGGGGGTATTTATTCTTCAATGTGATCTGGTTAAGGCCTCTATAGTCTATACAAGGACGGAGTGAGCCGTCCTTCTTTTTGACGAAGAAGAAGCCTGCTCCCGCCGGGGAGGTAGATTTCCGGATACATCCCCGGGCCAGATTCTCCTCAATATATTCAGACATGGACCTGGTCTCAGCAGCGGACAAAGGGTAAATACGCCCACGGGGAGGAGTAGCGCCGGGCATCAGGTCGATTGGGCAGTCGTATGGTCTATGAGGGGGTAATGTCTCTGCTTCTCTTTTATTAAAGACGTCCGCAAAAGACCAATAGGGAACCGGTAGGCCAGGTAGATTGGCTGGGGTAGGAGAAGGACGAGCAGGATGAACGGGAACTAAACAAGTCTTATGGCAGTCCTGTCCCCAGCGAAGAACTTCTCCGGTCTGCCAATCAAGCACGGGTGCATGCCTCTGGAGCCAAGGTAGGCCTAACAAGAGGGCGTGAGAGAGTCCAGGCAGAACATGGAAGAAGATGCTCTCAGAGTGCAGCATTCCCACCCGCAGAGTTATGGATTCGGTGATGAGTTGGATGGGATGTGGTAAGAGCCCCCCATCCACGGCGGCGACAGATAAGGGTACAGCCAGAGGTTTGATGGTAATGCGGTATTTCTCTACCAGGGACTGAGAAATGAGATTTCCGGCAGCTCCAGAGTCAAGTTGAGCCAGTTCAAAATAACGGTTCTCCCCGCAGATGATAGAGACCGACAGCATTAGAGATGGAGAGGGTTTATTTCTGTCTAGGGCGACCTCTCTGAGCGATCCTAGACACAGGCGTTTCCCGACCTCTCCGGGCAGGAACGGATCCGGTGCTCCTTACTGCCACAGTATAAGCAGCTCCCCTCGACACGGCGTAATTCTTGACGGGTCTTGACCATTTTGGTCTGGTCGACCTGCATATGCTCGGGTGAGTGCGCCGGGGGAGTAACGGAGGAAGTGACGGGTCTCTGGAAGGTAGGGGCAAGGCGTGGAAACCTCCTCTCACGGGTGGCCTCTTTGGTGCGCTCCTGGAACCGGATGTCAATCCGGGTGGCAAGTGTAACTAAGTCGGCGAGAGTGGTAGGAATGTCCCGACCGGCGAGTTCATCTTTAATAAGGCCGGACAGACCCTCCCAGAAGACGGACACCAGGGCGTCGTTATCCCAGGCAAGCTCTGAAGCAAGGGTACGGAACCGTATGGCATATTGGCCCACGGTGAGACTTCCTTGGCGGAGGCGTACCAGAGATGAGGCGGATGAGGTCTTCCGTCCTGGTTCGTCGAAGACCTTCCGGAAAGCCGGGAGAAAGGCTGGCAGGTTGGACACCAGGGGGTCTCCTCTCTCCCATAGAGGATTTAGCCAAGCCAGCGCCTCCCCCGTGAGATGGGACATGATGAAGGCTACTTTGGCTCGGTCGGTGGAAAACTGGTGTGTCAACAGTTCGAAGTGCAGAGTGCACAGGTTAATGAAGCCCCGTGCCTGACCGGGATCTCTGCCAAAACGAGGCGGGGCGGAGAGGCGGGGACCGGGAAGAGATGCCATGGAATTGATGGCCAGCGACGCTGCCGGGGTAGGAGTCGTGCGACTGGAAGCAGATCCCGAAGAGGTAGTCAGTGTGTCCAGGCGGGAGTTAACACTACGCAGGTGGCTCAGGATGGACTCCTGTTGGGACCTCTGACGGGAAAGTTCATGACATAGGTCCGAGAGCGAGGGAGCTTGGGTGCCACTGGGTTCCATGGCCAGAGCAAACTGTAACGGGTCTGGGAGGTGGAACCTCTGAGCAACTATACAAAGAGGCAGTCCTTGTAAGGAAGCGGGTGGCTCCCAGGGAAGGCGGGCAGGTAGTCACGGCAAGTGACAGGGACTGTCTCTGGGTAGAAGGGCAGGAGGTCACGGCAAGTGACGGGGACAGTCTATTGACAGGCGGATGGTCACGGCAAGTGACAGCAGGGTAAGAGTCTCTTGAAAGGCTAGCAGGCAGGTAGCAGGTGAGTGCTCCCAGGTGAGCGGGCAAGAGTCTCTGGACGGGCAGGTGGTCACGGCAAGTGACGGCAGAGCCTCCAGAGAGGCTAGCAGGCAGGTAGCAGGTGAGCGCTCCCAGGTGAGCGGGCCAGAGTCTCTGGACAGGCAGGTGGTCATGGCAAGTGACGGCTAAGCCTCCAGGTAGGCTAGCAGGCAGGTAGCAGGTGAGCGCTCCCAGGTGAGCGGGCAAGAGTCTCTGTACAGGCAGGTGGTCACGGCAAGTGACGGCAGAGCCTCCAGGTAGGCTAGCAGGCAGGTAGCAGGTGAGCGCTCCCAGGTGAGCGGGCAAGAGTCTCTGGACAGGCAGGTGGTCACGGCAAGTGACGGCAGAGCCTCCAGGTAGGCTAGCAGGCAGGTAGCAGGTGAGCGCTCCCAGGAGAGCGGGCAAGATTCTCTGGACAGGCAGGTGGTCACGGCAAGTGACGGCAGAGCCTCCAGGTGGTCTAGCAGGCAGGCAGCAGGTGAGCGGGCGGGCAGATCCATAGACAGACTGACAGGTGTTGGAAGGCAGACTGTCGGACCGCAGGAATGCAAGCAGACAGACAGGAATCAGGTAGGTATCAAGCAGAGATCTGGCAGGTAACTGGAAGGTATCTGGTAACGGGACCTGAGGGCTGAAGCAGAGTTGAAAGGCTTTGCAACAACATTGCTCGGGCACCTCCATTTTGGAGGAGGTGCCTTATATATGGTGAGGTCCTCTGGCCATTGGCCGGGGACTCCTTAGCATGGCATGCGCGGCACCTTTAAGACAGGGGGAGTGCGCGCGCGCCCTAAGCACAGAGGCCGGGAAGCAGCGCGCGCTGCCTGCAGAGTGGGAGGAAGCCGCCGGGCACGGAGCGGCGAGGTGAGGGGAACAGCGTCCCTGCCTAGCAGGAGGCAGGGTCGCCGACGCTACACAAGGGACCAGCACCGTGGAGGCTAACAGAAGGCCCCAAGTCACCAGCCATACGGGTGAGCACTACACGGTACACTCAGGGACGTGGGCTACTTCTACCCGCTTACAGGTAGCCAGGAAGAGTGCAGACAGACGGGGAGGCCTACAACTCCACCTGGCCAGGGGAACTCCTGCTTGCTCACAGACTGACCAGGCCTCTTATGCTAACCAGTACTCCCGGGAGGGTCTACCTTATAATCATCAGTAAAGACCCTGAACTGCACTGCAAAGACTCTGAGTCGTTCCTGCTGCGCTCGTGCACCATCACCCCCATCATCCACACTCACTGCCCTGAGGCTATACACCTCCCGTGGGGAGTTATCCCATTCTCTGCTGCGCACACAACACCAGCCTCAGCGGTCTGCCTCGCAGCGGTGGTACTCCCTGACCGCAATCCACGGGTGGCGCAGTCGGACAATTAACCTCAAAATCAAAGAAAGACTGCCACTGGTTTGACCAGCCTGAGCCTCGGGACCGGGTCACCGCCACGGAGACTACAGACCTCAGAGACCCGGCACCGGGTATCCCACACACGTGTACACACGGCCCAGGGGGCGCATCACATGCAGAACAGCATATTACAAACATAAGTCCCATTATTGGGGAGTGGGTGTCCCATAGTATTTGCTTATGCCTTGCAAGCAAAAGCTGCCAAAAATTAGGACGGAGCAACTTGCAATACCCCTTACAAGAGCCATGCAGTACAGCATATTACAAACATAAGTCCCATTATTGGAGAGTGGGTCTCCCATAGCATTTGCTTATGCTTTCCAAGCAAAAGCTGCCAAAAATTAGGACGGAGCAACTTGCAATGCCCCTTACAAGAGCCATGCAGTACAGCATATTGCAAACATAAGTCCCATTATTGGGGAGTGGGTGTCCCATAGTATTTGCTTATGCTTTCCAAGCAAAAGCTGCCAAAAATTAGGACGGAGCAACTTGCAATGCCACTTACAAGAGCCATGCAGTACAGCATATTACAAACATAAGTCCCATTATTGGGGAGTGGGTGTCCCATAGTATTTGCTTATGCCTTGCAAGCAAAAGCTGCCAAAAATTAGGATGGAGCAACTTGCAATGCCCCTTACAAGAGCCATGCAGTACAGCATATTACAAACATAAGTCCCATTATTGGGGAGTGGGTCTCCCATAGTATTTGCTTATGCCTTGCAAGCAAAAGCTGCCAAAAATTAGGACGGAGCAACTTGCAATGCCCCTTACAAGAGCCATGCAGTACAGCATATTACAAACATAAGTCCCATTATTGGGGAGTGGGTCTCCCATAGTATTTGCTTATGCCTTGCAAGCAAAAGCTGCCAAAAATTAGGACGGAACAACTTGAAATGCCCCTTACAAGAGCCATGCAGTACAGCATATTACAAACATAAGTCCCATTATTGGGGAGTGGGTCTCCCATGGTATTTGCTTATGCCTTGCAAGCAAAAGCTGCCAAAACTTAGGACAGAACAACTTGCAATGCCCCTTACAAGAGTCATGCAGTACAGCATATTACAAACATAAGTCCCATTATTGGGGAGTGGGTCTCCCATAGTATTTGCTTATGCTTTCGAAGCAAAAGCTGCCAAAAATTAGGATGGAGCAACTTGCAATGCCCCTTACAAGAGCCATGCAGTACAGCATATTACAAACATAAGTCCCATTATTGGAGAGTGGGTCTCCCATAGCATTTGCTTATGCTTTCCAAGCAAAAGCTGCCAAAAATTAGGACGGAGCAACTTGCAATGCCCCTTACAAGAGCCATGCTGTACAGCATATTACAAACATAAGTCCCATTATTGGGGAGTGGGTGTCCCATAGTATTTGCTTATGCTTTCCAAGCAAAACCTGCCAAAAATTACTATGGAGCAACTTGCAATGCCCCTTACAAGAGTCATGCAGTACAGCATATTACAAACATAAGTCCCATTATTGGGGAGTGGGTCTCCCATAGCATTTGCTTATGCTTTCCAAGCAAAAGCTGCCAAAAATTAGGACGGAGCAACTTGCAATGCCCCTTACAAGAGCCATGCAGTACAGCATATTACAAACATAAGTCCCATTATTGGGGAGTGGGTGTCCCATAGTATTTGCTTATGCCTTGCAAGCAAAAGCTGCCAAAAATTAGGACGGAGCAACTTGCAATGCCCCTTACAAGAGCCATGCAGTACAGCATATTACAAACATAAGTCCCATTATTGGGGAGTGGGTCTCCCATAGTATTTGCTTATGCCTTGCAAGCAAAAGCTGCCAAAAATTAGGACAGAGCAACTTGCAATGCCCCTTACAAGAGCCATGCAGTACAGCATATTACAAACATAAGTCCCATTATTGGGGAGTGGGTCTTCCATAGTATTTGCTTATGCCTTGCAAGCAAAAGCTGCCAAAACTTAGGACGGAGCAACTTGCAATGCCCCTTACAAGAGCCATGTGACGCGCCCCTGGGCCTGTGTCGCGCTGCGTTGCGCACGCGGGAGCTTACCCGGAGCCGGATCTCTTGAGGGTTGTAGTCTCGTGGCGGCGACCCGGTCCGTGCCCAGGGAGTCAAACTGAGCGGCGATGTACTAGCAGTAGATGGTTGGTGACTACGCCACCCGTTGAATGCAGCTATGGAGCTGCCACTGCAGGGCAGACCGCTGAGGCCGGTGGAAGGATGGTGCAGCGTGGATGGTATAACCCCCAACGGGAGGGGTATGGCCTCAGGGCAGCCGACGTGGATGATGGGGGTAGCAGGAACCACTCAGAGACGGTGCGGTGTAGTTCAGGGTCTTTACTGGTGACAAAGATAGACCCTCCCGGAGTACTTGCTAGTGATAGGGGCCTGGTCAGTCCTTGAGCAGATGGGATCTCCCCTGGCCAGGCGGAGTTGTAGGCCTTCCCAACTAACTGTACTCTTCTGGCTACCTTGCTAGAGGCGGGAATCAGTAGCCCACGTCCCTGAGTGTACCGTGTGGTGCTCACCCGTATGGCCGGTGACTCGGGGCCTTCTAATGGCTTCCGCTCCACGATGGCGGTGCTGGTCCCACGCATGTGACCGTGCCTTCGGGCTTCTGGGCCAGAGGACCTGAAATCCTCTGCCGGACGGTTTCTGCTGCTGGGTAGGAGTTAGTCCCCACAGCCTCGGACTCCGGGTCCGGTAAGAAATCTTCTCAGTCAGGGCGAGCTCTGTAGCTGCCAGCCCCTGACTCGTTGTAACACTGCTCCCCACAGAGCTCCTGATGTTTCTTGCTATGCTGCTTCTCTTCTCTACTCTTGTTCTGTCTTCTTTCTCACTAACTCTGCCTCAGCCCCGGGTTTATATAGGGGAAGTCCTTCCCCTCCCAAGACTGGGCAGGAGGTGTGGCATGCACAGGATCCCTGACCAAAGGACCTCCCACCTGCTCTCAGACGTAATATCTCTATCACTGTGGCAACCAGACCCCTGGGGTGTCACATTCCCCCCTAGTGAAATTTAGTACTCCGGGACTAAACATATTTTTTTTTTTTTAGAAAAACATAACAAGGTATAACAATAACAATACAATAAGAAAAACACATAAGATGGTTACGGCGTGTCCGCAACCGGGTGCAGTTTTGAAAAGCAAGGTGTCCATTTCACCAAAACAGGGAGACGTAACCAGGTAGGGGCCTGTCCTGCCCCGAGTCCTTAACAGTCTTTAGTCCATCCTGGGTTACGCTCCAACTATGTACAAGGATTCCCGGTAAATCCACCAAGGACTCCTAAAAAGAACGCCGGAGAGTTCCACCTGTTGCCGTCGCATCAGTGCCCGGATCTCTTTCTGGAGCACTCGCTGCTCGCCGGAGCTGGCGTTCTTGGCAACCTGCTTTCCATATGTCCGGGTTGATTGCAGCGGCGGCAGATGGGTCGTCCGTCCTCGCTGTATCGGTCACTGGGTCTTCCTCTGGCCGGTGGGGTCCTCCTTGGTCGACGCCACGGGATGTCCTCCGGTCCGGATGCCAGCTGGATCTTCCCTGGGGTGGAAACCTGTAAAGACTGCACAGTTCGGGTTAGCGCAGCAACGCTCTTAGCTAGCTCTTGGACCTGATGGCGTAGGTCTGGAGCCGGGTCATTGTCCAAAGCCTGCGCATCAGCTCCCACAGGCCCTGCCGACAAGGGCGCCGCCTCCTGGTGGTAAGTGATAGCTGGGCGCCTGTGGGTCACAACGCCACCCGGTGCCGGTTCTCGGAGCACCCGGATGGCTCTGTCCTTGAACTGTGCAAAGTCCAGGTGGGGATCCTGTAAGGCCATTGCCCGCAACTGGGTTCGGTGGGCATTGCAATATAAACCCTCTATAAATTGTTCAGTCAACAGCCTGTCCTCGTTTCCCACCCCATCAGGGTCGGTCTGCTTTATGGCCCTCAGGGCCTCTTGTAGGTTTAGTGCATAGTCCCTTATACTCTCATGCGCTCGCTGCTTGCACCCGTAGAATCTAAGCTTAATCTCGGCTGAGGTGCGGGTATCAAAGGTGTCCTTCAGCCGGGTTAGTATCCCTGCGACAGTCTTCCTCCCAGGTGGCCAGGATTTTACTTCCCTTTTGGCTGCCCCGGTTAGTTGGGCCACCAGGATGCTCACTTTTTGCTCTTCTGTGAGGGGGTACACCTGGAAGAGGCTATCCAGCTTTTCTCTAAAGTCATGCAGGGTATGTGACTCCCCTGAGTACTGGGGTAGCCAAGCTGCTCCCGGGATATAGGGCATGGTGAAGGGCATAACTGCAGCAGCGGTGGCGCTGGCGGGGGTTGAGGCAGTGAATCTCTCCTCCGTATCCGACATCTTCCTCCCCCCTAGTGGACCGTGGCCTACCTTGCGATGATCCTGTTCCGTAGGCCGCGGCTCCGCAGTGGATCGTCAGGGTTGAGGACCTTCCGTCGCGCTCCGGTGACGTCGGCGTCTGCTGGGCTCCTTCCAGGACCTTACGCAACGTCCGGACGTGAGGCGGGGCTTCAGTTCTCGCGCGCTTTCGGAGTCCACGCCCCTCTTCTTCCCGCGCGGCGTCCTCAAGATGGCGTCCAATGGCGGGAAAACTCCACGGATGGCGGGAAGAAGGTCGAAGATGGCGCCGGATGGCGGGAAAACTTCGCGGATGGCGGGAAGAAGGTAGAAGATGGCGCCAGATGGCGGGAAACCTCCACGGATAGCGGGAATCTTCACCACTGGTAAGTTTGAACAGTCTTTGCTTTTCAGGCACGCAGTACCCGGTGGTTGCGGGCACGAAATCCTGCCGACTACGCCAAAGTTGACGCGCCCCTGGGCCTGTGTCGCGCTGCGTTGCGCACACGGGAGCTTACCCGGAGCCGGATCTCTTGAGGGTTGTAGTCTCGTGGCGGCGACCCGGTCCGTGCCCAGGGAGTCAAACTGAGCGGCGATGTACTAGCAGTAGATGGTTGGTGACTACGCCACCCGTTGAATGCAGCTATGGAGCTGCCGCTGCAGGGCAGACCGCTGAGGCCGGTGGAAGGATGGTGCAGCGTGGATGGTATAACCCCCAACGGGAGGGGTATGGCCTCAGGGCAGCCGACGTGGATGATGGGGGTAGCAGGAACCACTCAGAGACGGTGCGGTGTAGTTCAGGGTCTTTACTGGTGACAAAGATAGACCCTCCCGGAGTACTTGCTAGTGATAGGGGCCTGGTCAGTCCTTGAGCAGATGGGATCTCCCCTGGCCAGGCGGAGTTGTAGGCCTTCCCAACTAACTGTACTCTTCTGGCTACCTTGCTAGAGGCGGGAATCAGTAGCCCACGTCCCTGAGTGTACCGTGTGGTGCTCACCCGTATGGCCGGTGACTCGGGGCCTTCTAATGGCTTCCGCTCCACGATGGCGGTGCTGGTCCCACGCGTGTGACCGTGCCTTCGGGCTTCTGGGCCAGAGGACCTGAAATCCTCTGCCGGATGGTTTCTGCTGCTGGGTAGGAGTTAGTCCCCACAGCCTCGGACTCCGGGTCCGGTAAGAAATCTTCTCAGTCAGGGCGAGCTCTGTAGCTGCCAGCCCCTGACTCGTTGTAACACTGCTCCCCACAGAGCTCCTGATGTTTCTTGCTATGCTGCTTCTCTTCTCTACTCTTGTTCTGTCTTCTTTCTCACTAACTCTGCCTCAGCCCCGGGTTTATATAGGGGAAGTCCTTCCCCTCCCAAGACTGGGCAGGAGGTGTGGCATGCACAGGATCCCTGACCAAAGGACCTCCCACCTGCTCTCAGACGTAATATCTCTATCACTGTGGCAACCAGACCCCTGGGGTGTCACACATGCAGTACAGCATATTACAAACATAAGTCCCATTATTGGGGAGTGGGTGTCCCATAGTATTTGCTTATGCTTTCGAAGCAAAAGCTGCCAAAAATTAGGAGGGAGCAACTTGCAATGCCCCTTACAAGAGTCATGCAGTACAGCATATTACAAACATAAGTCCCATTATTGGGGAGTGGGTGTCCCATAGTATTTGCTTATGCCTTGCAAGCAATAGCTGCCAAAAATAAGGACGGAGGAACTTGCAATGCTGGCACCCTGGTGGTATAGCGGTGGTGGAGGCTGAGGATAAGGAGAAGATAAAACAGCTGAAACGAGGAAGCGTATACCCATGTGTGGGTGTGAAGCGGTGCATGTGAATACACCTCCCGAAATAACACAGTGGATTTGACTTTATATTACTCTGCTGTCATTTGGTGGTGATGAGAAGTCTGGCCCAATCCAGCCCTTGTTCATTTTGATAAGGGTCAGCTTGTCAGCATTGTCAGTTAACAGGCTAGTGCGCTTATCAGTTATAATTCCCCCAGCGACACTAAAAACACGCTCCGATAACACGCTAGCGGCAGGGCAGGCCAGGACCTCCAAGGCGTACAGAGCAAGTTCATTCCAAGTGTCCAGCTTGGTTACCCAATAATTAAAAGGCACAGAGGAATCACGGAGGACGCTGGTACGGTCTGGAAGGTACTCACTCACCATCTTTTGAAACTTTCCACTCCTTGTGAGAGTACCCCGCGCCTCAGGGCCTGTAAGCTGGGCGGGTGTCAGAAAACTGTCCCAGAACGTTGACAGTGTTCCCCTGCCTCTGCTGGATTGGAGTTGCATCTTTATCGCCTGTACGCCTTGGTTGGGCAGCGAACTGTGACCTCTGCTGCTAGCGTGTTCAGATGGGAATTTTTTTAAGAGTTCTGCAGCAAGGGCCTTCTGGTACTGCCCCATTTTTGTAGACCTCTCCACCTCAGGAATAAGAGAGTGAAAGTTCTCCTTGTAGCGGGGGTCTACACGTGTCACCAACCAGTAATGTCTGTCACCCAACATTTTGACAACGCCATGCGTGCCAGACTGGTAACGGGCAAGATTTCCGTGTCCTCACCAAGATGACGACTGACCATGCTCTCCTCCTCCTCCTCCTCCTCCTCCTCTTCCTCCTCCCCCCTGTCCTCAGACCACCCACGCTTAACCGACGGTATGACACTTGTACAGGTACTACCGTCTACAACACATGATAGCAGCTCCTGTTCTTCCTCCTCCTCCTCCTCCTCTCCCTCATTGTCCCCCAATGCACGTTGGGATGAGATGAGGCTGGGCTGTGTGTAATCGCCCGCTATGGCTTCTTGATCCATCTCATCATACTCTGGCTGCAATGCCTCCTCTTTAATTCTCTGCAGAGAGCGTTGCAAAAGACAGACACTAATGATGGCGTCATCGCCACTCACCATCTTGGTGGCCTCCTCAAAGTTTGTCAGGATGGTACATATGTCAGACATCCAGGTCCACTCCTGAGGTCTTATGTGTGGAGTCTGACCTGAATATCGACGGCCATGTTGCAGCTGGTACTCCACAACTGCTCTCTTCTGCTCACAAATCCTTTGCAACATGTGGAGGGTAGAGTTCCAACGTGTGGGGACATCACACACCAGTCGGTGTGCCGGAAGCTGCAAACGCTGCTGCAACACAGCAAGGGCAGCGGAAGCTGTAGCCGACTTGCGAAAATGAGCTGACAGGCGGCGTACTTTCACGAGCAGATCTGGCAACTCGGGGTACGATTTAAGAAACCGCTGAACCACGAGGTTAAGCGCATGAGCCAGGCATGGTACGTGTGTGATCTCACCTCGCCTCAGAGCCGCCACCAGGTTATGGCCATTGTCACACACGACCATGCCGGGATGTAGGTTCAGCGGTCTCAGACACAGATCTGCCTGCTCTTTCACAGCTGTCCACAACTCACAAGCAGTGTGAGTTTTATCACGGATGCTTATGAGTTTCAGCACGGCCTGTTGCCGCTTGGCGGAGGCAGTACTGCAATACTTCCAGCTTGTAACTGATGTGGTGATATCTGAGATGGAGGCTGAACATGAGGAGGAGGAGGAGAATGCGCAGGAGCTGTACACTGTGGGGGCAACTCTGACTGACATAGGGCCCGCAATCCTCGGTGTGGGGAGGATGTGTTCCGTCCCAAGGTCCGACTGGGTCCCGGCTTCCACTATGTTTAACCAGTGTGCCGTCAGAGAGATGTACCGTCCCAGGCCACAAGCACTTGTCCACGTGTCCGTTGTCAGGTGGACTCTCCCAGTAACTGCGTTGTTGAGGGCACGGCAGATGCTTTGGGACACGTGCTTGTGTAGTGCGGGGATGGCACACCGGGCAAAATAGTGTCGGCTGGGGACCGAGTACCGAGGGACGGCCACCGCCATAAGATTGCGGAAGGATTCCGTCTCTACCAGCCTAAAAGGCAACATTTCCAATGCAAGCAGTCGTGAAATGTGCGAATTTAGGACTGTGGCCTGTGGGGCGTTAGCTGCAAATTTCCGCTTTCGTTCAAAGGTCTGGGATATGGACAATTGAACGCTGCGGTGGGACGTGGACGTGGACGTTGATGCTGTTTCTTGAGAAACTGCCATAACAAGTGAAGACTGAGAGGAGGGGGCATCTTTACATGCAGTATGGACAGGGGATTGCCTTGCACACACAACAGTGGAAGAAGCAGTGGTGACACCCGCTGACACTGGTCGTGGACCCTGGGTTTCGCCCCACAAAGTCGGGTGCTTTGCTGCCATGTGCCTTATCATGCTGGTGGTGGTCAGGCTGGTAGTTTTGTCACCCCTGCTGATGCTGGCATGGCAGGTGGAACATATGGCCTTTGTGGGGTTATCAGCAGAGTCTTTAAAAAAAATTCCAGACTCTGGAAGACCTACCGCTTGTACTGGCAACGTCCCTCGTGTTGGTGTTACGGGGAACGGTTGCCTGCCTTCTGTCTGCGGCCACCACACTGCTTCTTCCTGCCTGTTGGGGTACTCTGCCTCCCTCCCCCTGTGTGCTGCTGGCCTCACTCTGCATGTCCTCCTTCCACGTTGGGTCAGTTACTAGATCATCCACCACCTCCTCCTCTTCCACTTGCGCACCACGATCCTCCTCCTCACTTCCTGGCAATTGTGTCTCGTCATCGTCCACCTCTTGTGGCAGATTGCCAACGTCGACTTCCTGTGGCCTTGGCTGTTCAAATATTTGGGCATCGCAACATGGGATCTCCTCTTCCACCACTTCAAGCGTATCAGGCGAGGGGCCCAAATATGGAAATGGACCAGTGAACAGCTCTTCAGAGTGTCCAAGTGTGGGATCACTTGCTGTCTGACGACACTCGGCATGGTGGGAGGAAGGAGCATCAGGGTGAGGAGTATGCGGTCGAGACTCACGGCTACTAAGAGTTGACCGTGTGGCAGACAGACCGGAGGTGGTGGTGCCCAGGTAACCGGAAGTATTGTCTGCTATCCAATTAATAACCTGTTCACACTGATCAGTTCTCAATACTGGTGTTGTTCTGTGCTTCCCTAGTAATTCGGTCAAGAAGTGGGAGCGAGAAGATGTGGCTGTTGGTTGTGGCACATTTTCAACTTGGCCACGGCCCCGTCCTCTGCACGAACCATCACCAGAACGTCCACTTCCACGTCCCTTTCCACGCGCCTTGCCCATTGTAAATGAAGTAAAATAGCTTACACTTGCACTTTCAATGGAAAAAGGGTAATAAAGAGTAGATTAGAACCGTGGAAGAGGAAAACCACAGTTATTGTTTACTGGGGTATACCACACTTTTTTAAATAGAGATATTTGCCGCTGAACAGTCAGCGACACACTCAAACTGCTTTTTTTTTTAGATACCAAAGGCCCAAAACTGGATAGTACAGCGATTTGACCCATGGAACTGCGAAACCACACTTGGATGTCGGGCCTACACAAGACTATTTTCAACAGATATATTTTTGTGTCACAACAGTCAGGAGACACTACTGTTTTTCTTTACGGAAAAAGCTACCAAAACCTGAATAATAGAGATTTTTTACCGTGGGATAGCAAAACAACAGTTATTGTTTACTGGGGTATACCACACTTTTTTAAATATATAGATTTGCGGCTGAACAGTGAGCGACACACTCAAACTGTTTTTTTTTTTAGATACAAATGGCCCAAAATGGATAATACAGAGGTTTGAACCGTGGAAGTGCAAAACAACACTTCTGTTTCTCTAGCCTACACCAGACTATTTTCAACAGTTATATTTGTGTCTGAAAAATCAGAGACACGCTTTTTTTTGTGGGGGTGGGGACACACCAAAAGGTTAATAAGACGGGTATTTGTACAGTGTAAAGGAGGAAAAAAAAAGGAGGATTTAGATGAAAAAAAAAGGATTTTTCCTGGCCCCCGACACTTGGTGCTAAGTCCAGCAATTTCAGCAACAGGAGCACACAGGACTGTAATGCAGCGTTTGCTGGTATAACCACTGTGTCTCCTATACAGCCTGCCTGCCTGGTATCTGGGATGGATATTAGTCCTGAAAAGGACTGTTTGTTCTTGCAGCCTTTACAGACCCTACACTAACTATTTCGCAGTTTATATCTCTCCCTAAATCAGCAGCGCTGTCCCTACACTGTCTAATCCGGAGCGACTGTGTCCAAGATGGCGGCGCCCGGTTTTAAATACTCGAGGTGACGCTGTGCGGCCAGCCAATCACTGTAATGCCCACAACCAACATGGCTGCAGCATTACAGTGACTGGCTGGCAATCCCTGCATGTTCATTAGCTCTGTAAAGAGCGCCAAACATGCAGGGCGGAGACCCGAGCTCCTGCCCGAGTAACCCGGAAATGCTCGGTGCTCGCCGAACATCCCGAGTAGCGTGATGCTCGGGTGAGTACCGAGCAGTGTCGAGCATGTTCGCTCAACACTAGTAGAAACACAACTCGCTGTGTTTGGAGGAGAAAGAATGCTGAGTTGCATCCAAAGAACACCATACCTACTGTGAAGCATGGGAGTGGCAACATCATGCTTTGGGGCTGTTTCTCTGCCAAGGGACCAGAACGACTGATCCGTGTACATGAATGAATGAATGGGGCCATGTATCGTGAGATTTTGAGTGCAAACCTCCTCCCATCAGCAAGGGCATTGAAGATGAAACGTGGCTGGGTCTTTCAGCTTGACAATGATCCCAAGCACACCAGCAGGACAATAAAGGAGTAGCTTCGTAAGAAGCATTTCAAGGTCCTGGAGTGACCTAGTCAGTCTCCAGATCTAAACCCTATAGAAAACCTTTGGAGGGAGTTGGAAGTCCGTGTTGCCCAGCAACAGCCCCAAAACATCACTGCTCTAGAGGAGATCTGCATGGAGGAATGGGCCAACATACCGGCAACAGTCTGTGCCAACCTTGTGAAGACTTACAGAAAACGTTTGACCTCTGTCATTGCTAACAAAGAATATATAACAAAGTATTGAGATGAATTTTGTAATTGACCAAATACTTATTTTCCACCAAAATTTGAAAAAAAAATCTTTCCAAATCAGACAATGTGATTTTCAGGATTTGTTTTCTCATAGTTGAGGTCTACCCATGATGTCAATTACAGGCCTCTCTCATCTTTTTAAGTGGGAGAACTTGCACAATTGGTGACCAACTAAATACTTTTTTCCCCACTGTATGTCCTATATCAGATGCACTTGTCAGCTGTGGCTTAAACCTCCAAGGCGATGTGCCTACGAAGAGTTACTGATGAGTTTTTGATGCTGCTTATTATCTCTGCATCAAAAACGCAGCATCTAAGGCTACGTTCCCACGATGAGTTTTTGGTGCATATTTTACACCATAAACGTAATGTCCAGGTCAAAGTAGAGGGAGGCCACAGCCTTCCCTACACTAAGTGCAAAAACCTAATGAGATGAACTGGAATATAAGTTGGTATACATGCAATGTGTAGGTGCATGTTCACACTGGCCATGTCTCTTGCAGGTGCACTGAGTTTTATGTGCAGATTTTTCTCATAGACTTGCATTAAATGCAGAAAATCCGCAAGTAAAAAATACACGTGTATTTAGCACATTTCTGGGTTGGAAAAGCATAAAATATGCATGTAATCAGAGCTGTCACCAGGAATTTGGGGACCCCAAACTGGCAAAATTTTTGGGCCCCCTTGAGACTCCGCCTCCATTCTGTGAACCTTCTACAGTCCCACCCCCTACTCATGGAAAAACTCCACTTCTGCAACATGTCCTCACCAATCACACATTACCAGTTCCCAGTGAACACTAGATCACACACATAGCCAGCAGCTTTTGTTTTGGCCAAAAGATTTTTAAAGCCACCACCACGATAAGGTAGATTCTTCTGGCCGGGCCCTACTCTATTCTAACCTATTAAAGTTTTCTTAAAATATCCAATACTCTTTTTAGGTATATTTTTATTTATTATTCTATAAGGGAATGTGTCATATACATTTTTTAAAATGACCAATAATATCACATACAAGGATCAAATACCACCATACCATGACCAGACCACATATTACCACCACATAGTGACCGAATAATACCACATAGAAAGAATACCGCCACACCATAACCAGACTATATATTACCACTAGTGTTGAGCGAGTACAGTCATGGCCAAAAGTTTTGAGAATGACACCAAAATTATATTTTCACATGATCTGCTGGCCTCTGGCTTTTATTAGTGTTTGTCTGATGTTTATATCTCATACAGAAATATAATTGCAATCATATTATGAGGACCAATAGGTTATATTGACAGTTAGAATGAGTTAATGCAGCAAGTCAATATTTGCAGTGTTGCCCCTTCTTCTTCAAGACCTCTGAAATTCTCCCTGGCATGCTCTCAATCAACTTTTGGACCAAATCCTGACTGATAGCAGTCCATTCTTGCATAATCAATGCTTGCATTTTGCCAAAATTTGTTAGTTTTTGTTTGTTCACCCGTCTCTTGATGATTGACCACAAGTTCTCAATGGGATTAAGATCTGGGGAGTTTCCAGGCCATGGACCCAAAATCTCTATGTTTTGTTCCATGAGCCATTTAGTTATCACCTTTGCTTTATGGCAAGGTGCTCCATCATGCTGGAAAAGGCATTGTTGGGCCCCAAACTGCTCTTGGACGGTTGGGAGAAGTTGCTCTTGGAGGACATTCTGGTACCATTCTTTATTCATGGCTGTGTTTTTAGGCAAGACTGTGAGTGAGCCGATTCCCTTGGCTGAGAAGCAACCCCACACATGAATGGTTTCAGGATGCTTTACAGTTGGCATGAGACAAGACTGGTGGTAGCGCTCACCTCTTCTTCTCCGAATAAGCTGTTTTCCAGATGTCCCAAACAATCGAAAAGGGGATTCATCAGAGAAAATGACTTTGCCCCAGTCCTCAGCAGTCCACTCCCTGTACCTTTTGCAGAATATCAGTCGGTCCCTGATGTTTTTTTCTGGAGAGAAGTGGCTTCTTTGCTGCCCTCCTTGAAACCAGCCCTTGCTCAAAGAGTCTCCACCTCACAGTGCGTGCAGAAGCACTCACACCAGTCTGCTGCCATTCCTGAGCAAGCTCGGCACTGCTGGTAGTCCGATCCCGCAGCTGAAACAGTTTTAAGATACGGTCCTGGCGCTTGGTGGTCTTTCTTGGGTGCCCTGGAGCCTTTTTGACAACAATGGAAGCTCTCTCCTTGAAGCTCTTGATGATGCGATAGATTGTTGACTGAGGTGCAATCTTTGTAGCTGGGATACTCTTCCCTGTTAGGCCATTTTTATGCAGTGCAATGATGGCTGCACGTGTTTCTTTAGAGATAACCATGGTTAACTGAAGAGAAACAATGATACCAAGAACCAGCCTCCTTTTAAAGTGTCCAGTGATGTCATTCTTACTTAATCATGACTGATTGATCGCCAGCCCTGTCCTCATCAACACCCACACCTGTGTTAATGGATCAATCACTAAAACGATGTTAGCTGCTCCTTTTAAGGCAGGACTGCAATGATATTGAAATGTGTTTTGGGGGTTAAAGTTCATTTTCTGGGAAAATATTGACTTTGCAAGTACAGTAAATGCTGTTAAGCTGATCACTCTTTGACATTCAGGAGTATATGCAAATTGCCATTACAAAAAATGAAGCAGTAAACTTTGGAAAAATTACTATTTGTCTCATTCTCAATACTTTTGGCCATGACTGTATGTTTGGTTAACCCTTTCGCCGAGTATGCTCGGCCGAGCACCGAGTATTTATAGAATGCTCGGGCTTTAAGTTTTCGTCGCTCCGTGAACATGATTTGCAACTCTTTGACAGATTTAATACATGTGAGGAATGCTGGAAAAACAGCCACACCATGACCAGACTACATATTACCACCACATTGTCACCGAATACTACAATACTGATCATTAATAAAAAGACACAATACGAATATTACCATAAGTGCAATTATACACGGGAGCTCTGTACATGGTATACAGTGTATAATGTAAGTGTACAAGTAATATAGTGATCACCAGTGACATTATACACAGGAGCTCTGCATATAGTGTCAGTGTACATGTAACACACTGACTCACTGGTGACGTTTCTAGGTGAAGTCCTTCATCTTCGCTTTTCTCCTAAATCCAGCACAGAACGCCATCACTTATTTCAGCCAGAACTCGACTCTGCATAAAATTACACACAGTTATCTAGAGCACATTCCCCAGCTTCTACAGTACACCAATGAATACAGACGTGCACCCACCATTAATATATAATTAGTCATTATGCAACTCACCATTCCAAATAAAAATTGTAATCCACCACGGTGCCCCCACTAACTGTATATAGCCACTTCCCACACCTAATAAACATATAAACGAACTAGAACCTGTTCACTTTCCCCCAATTTATTACCAGTCACATTCCGGCATCATCAACACCCCCTACTCTGTACCTCCTGCTCCCCGATTCATCATATTTACATGCACCCTCTGCCCCAATTCACTATGTCATGTCCGTGCTCTCCCCAAACCCACCCTCTATTCATCATCATTTACTCTCCCTCACCCCCCATTTTCTCTCCCCACCCCCCCACTCCCAATTCATCATGTGCTCTCCCCACTCCCATCTCCCAATTCACCATTCGCTCACCACCCCCAATTCACCATGCTGTCATTGTCCCCCACTCGCAATTCCCCATATGCAGCTCATCCTCCCACTCCCATTTAATTAATTATATTTAAAAAATAATAAAGTTGTCATACTTACCCCTCATATGATCCCTGCAGCATCCTGGCACTCCTTCCTCGATGAGGAGATGCATGCTGCCGCCGCATTCTCCTGATTTTTGGTCAGGTGACTGAGCGTACACACTGTCAGATAGCTAGAAGTCAGGAGAAATATGAAGGAGCTGATGCAGCTGCGAAGCTCCAGTAAGGAACCCAGCGCCGAGATGTGCGTCGCCTAAGGCAGTGCACGCCCCGCAGATTTGTACTTTATTACAGCATGGGCCAGAGGCCCCGTGGGCAGAAGCACAAGAGGGGGGCCCCGACTGGGCCCGCCCCCTCCCCTCTGTACTGCTGCTCATGGGTCCCCATACAGCAGTAAGGGCAGTAATGCCCTGATGGTGGCCCTGCATGTAATCCACACATGAAAGCCAAATCACAGGAAGTATAAAAAAAAACAGTTTGACATACAAACAAAAGAAAAAAAAATGCAGTCAAAAACTTGATGAAAATGCATGTAAAAAACCTTACTAAAAATGCAATGAAAACACGCAAGTAAACTAATTTATTTAATAGGTGCAGAAAATCGGCAACATAAAAATCTCATCAAAAGCTCATCGCAGGAATGTAGCCTAAGGGCGCCTTCAGACAACTGTTTTACTCGTGCGAGGATCGCATTACAATTCTCGGACTGGCCGTCGGCAATCCTAACCCGAGTGTGACAGCTGCATAGAAATACATGCTGCCATATTCAGATCAGGAGAGCCGACGGCCAGTCCATGGATTGCCATGCAGTCCTCATGTGAGTAATATGGCCGTCTGACTGCGCCCTAAAAGACAAAAACTTCTGTTAAATTATGTCATTTTGCTCCTAATGTTTGCATTCTTAAGCTGCTTTTTGCCAAACCCCTTTATTTTGGATGACATTTTTGCAAGAAGAAAATAAAATCTTTTTTTTTTTTTTTAGTTAAAAAACAAGTGCTAGCTTAAAATGTGCATTGTCAGCTGTGTCATACAGCCTGCACCTGCTAAAAACAGTAACTAGTAGAGATGAGCTAACCCGAACAGTAAAGTTTGCGGTTCATATTAGACATCCAGTGTCCGGTGCAGAACTCTAATCACAAACTTCTCTTGGAAGTCCATTTTACAGTCCAAGAGAGAGAGACAAAATAGAAAAAAAAAATCAAGAACTTTTTTTTTCAGTCGCAGCAATCAGAGTACCATACATACCTCAAATGATGTAAAGAAAACCAGCCACTCTCCCATAGTGTTATGTACCTGTCTCATCTTCAAGGTTGGGCTCCGCTTACTTTTACTATGGATGCCTCTTTTGCTGTGCTCCAAATCAGATCATACAAGTGGCTGAGCGTTCCTCAGTGACATCATCTCACAAGGCCTTTTAAACCTAATTAGGCACACCTCTGTGTTTGTGTATTGAGACGGTAATGTGTTCTGGTGGCGTTTGTTTGAAGATTGCCACCATCTTGTATCTTCTATTGCAATCATCTCCTTAGACTCCAGTGATTTCTACCATTTTCATCTTCTGCTAGTTAATCCATTGTTTGCTGTAAGCATCACAAACTATTATTAAAGTTTGCCCACATTACTTGCACAAACAGTTGGTTAACCAATCATTTGCTGTAACCATCACAAACTTATTAGAGACTTTTCACACTACATACATTACAATCTTCTGGGTATTTTGCTACCTATATCCAAGTGCTGCTTCAGACCTATCATTTTCACATTAAAGACATAAACAAGACACTCTACAGAACAATTCCACTGCATTGGCAAACTCACCTCTGCTATATCTGCATTTCACAGGGTTTAGGAAATTGGTTGGACCTAGAAGAAACCCTATGTACATTCCAGTCTTGCAATAAATTTACACTAATTCCCTTGGTGACCTACAAACAATAGAAGACTAGGTGTCCATACTCATTCAAAATCTTCTATTTATGAACAATGGGCTCAGCAGACAAGGGGAGAGACTCATCTGGTAACGGCTTGTCTGCTTGTCCAATCTTTGCCTCCTCATCCTCCATCAGGGTAGAGTCGGGAGGCTCCGGAAAAACATTAGATGATTTCAAATTGTTGCTAATATTGGCAAGTCTTTCTAACCTTACTCTAATCATGTGTATGAAGACTTTGAAGCACGAAGGCAGGATCAGACTACATAATGTTTGTTTGTAGTCTGTAACCATGGAGACACAGGGGAGCTTTAAAAACAGAAGAGATTTGCAATCTAAACCACAAAGTGGCTTCTATCCGTTATTGCAGATCCATAAGAGCATTAAAATAAATATTGATTGCAAAAGTATACATATCGCTCTTATAGGAAAAGGACAAACAATACCAAATGCACATGGATCCTACACAATAAAACTGTGCCATAGATTAGTAAATGACCGAGTTGCAGCCCTCCTACTTGTTCCAATCAAATTACTATTCTATAAGACACGACTGTAGACAAATCCATATTTTTTAATGAACATAAATATTCCCTGTGTGTCTAACCCAGGCGACTGGAAAATGCCTTGAGGTAGGACTGTTTACAAACACATTAGAAATGAGAGATTTGCACACAGCCTCATCTCATTGCAACAAGACACTCCAGGGAATGTCTAAATGATCCATTTAAACGGTTCTTGGGTGGATAAAAGCACTTGCTCTTTGGCCCCCATGCTTTGTAATGTACGTGAGGGATGTTTAAATGGATCAGTTAAACATAGCCTGCCATGCTTTACTGCTTAATTGGATTTGAATGTGCTACATATTAAAATGGTACGAAGAAAGGGACTTTTTAACCCATCCTTTTCTTTGCCATTCTTTTCATCTTTTCTTTAAAAAAAAATATATATATAACCAAGCTCATGAATAATTATGATGAAATTAACATAGGTAACTATTTTTTAATATTTAAAACAAAAAAAAATATGTTCTAAGTCTTAATTTAGGTGTAGGGAAATGAAAGGGGGTGCCTATCAGGATCAGGAGGTGATCTTTCCGCTTAATTTACCTGTAGGGAAATGAAAGAGGGTGCTGATCAGGATCAGATTAAAATCTTTCCGAGTTGGAATATGATGGAAACCACAAAAGTAGTCCTTCACTTTAAGCCTCATTCAGATGTCCCTTTTTCTCACCTATGCTAAAAACTGACCGGTTTCATTATTTGATCAGAGTTTGATCAGAGTGTGATCCCAGTGTCATCCATTTTTCTCACCCGTGGAGAAAAAAAAAAGTTTCTCCAAATTCCGCTTTGTGACAGTCCGTGAAAGTCGGACCGCACTCGGATGACATCCGTGATTTTTTCCCAGACTCGTAGACTTGCATTGCCAATTTTAATCTAACCCTCGCGCATCCATGATTTTCTTATGGGTCCTGAAAAAATTCAGGGATATGTGAATGGACCTATAGAAAATACGGATAGCACTTGTACATAAAAATTGGATGTCTGAATGAAAGTAGTAGTTCTTTTTTTTATTTTAAAGAAGAAATCAGCTGCATCATCTACCAAAAGTTTCAGGTTTTTGTTTTGCACCTTTGGCTGTATTATTAAACTGCTTAGACAGGAAAGGAAAATCCCTTAGATGGGATTTATTCAAGAATGCAGTACGAGCGACCACAGCTAAAGGGATCCTATTTTATCTGCCCCTCACACCAACTATACCAACTTGTGCAACTAAATTGCCATAGGGTCAGCTCCAGGTGTTTGGTGATCTTTGGGCAACAGGGTCATAGTTGACCTACTATCTACACCACTATGGTGTCACGGGTGTGTGAGTGAACCACCTACCTTCTTAAAATCCCACTAAAGATATTTTATGGGGTTCAGGTGAGACCACTATGACTGCCTTTCAAGGATCTTCCAGGACTTCCACCGAACCCAAGTCTTGGTGGACTTTGAGATGTGCTTTTCTATCTATTAGTTTGTTTCTCCCTATTTATTCCTTGCTCCTTTGCATCCTTACTTCCAAACTTTCTTCATTTCGTCAATACCACCCACCAGAAGTTCTCAGCTTCTTTCCATCTCTACTTGTTTAACTCGTCTCTCCTTCAGTCACTTCTTGCTTTCTGTCTTTTTTTTTTAATTTGGTAACTCTTTTGCTCCTTCTTTCCATCCCCCCTTCCCTCCATATTTCCTTCTCTTCCTTCCTTATTTCCTTCCATTTCTTTCTTTCATTCCTTCTTTTCCATTCTTTTCTTCCTTCCCTCATTCCTTTCCTTTTCCTTCCTTCCCTCCATCCTTCCTTTTCCTTCTTTTCTGTCTTTTTTTCCTTCCTTCCTTGCATCCTTTCTTAATTTCTTCCTTTTTTCCTTTTTTCCTTCCTTCCAACCTTCATTTCTTCTTTCTTTCCATCCTTCCTTTTACCTTCCTTTACATTTTTACTTTACATTTTTACTTTACATTCTTACTTTCTTACCTACCTCCCTTCATTCCTCTTTCCTTCCTTCCTACCTTTCCTTCCTTCCTATCCATTCCTTCCATCTTTCCTTTCCTTCCTTCCTTTCCTCCCTTCCTTCTTTTCTTTTCTTCCCTCTTTCCTTCCTTTCTCCTTCCTTTCTCCCCAATTTCTTTTCTCTTCTCCACTTCGGTTTTCCTTTTTCCTTCCTTACCACCCTGCCCCCTCTCTATATACACTACCGTTCAAAAGTTTGGGGTCATTTAGAAATTTCATTATTTTTGAAAGAAAAGCACATTTTTTTTCAATGAAGCTAACATTAAATGAATCAGAAATACACTCTATACATTGTTAATGTGGTAAATGACTATTCTAGCTTCAAATGTCTTGTTTTTATTGCAATATCTACCTAGGTGTATAGAGGCCCATTTCCAACAACCGCCACTCCAGTGTTTTAATGGTACATTGTGTTTGCTAACTGTGTAAGAAGGCTAATGGATGTTTAGAAAACCCTAGAAAACCCTTGCACAAGTATGTTAGCCCAGCTGAAAACTGTTTGGCTGATTTGAGAAGCTGTAAAATGGACCTTCCTTTGAGCTAGTTGAGAAGCTAGAGCATTACATTTGCTTGATCTATAAAACTCTCAAAATGGCCAGAAACAGAGAACTTTCATGTGAAACTCGACAGTCTATTCTTGTTGTTAGAAATGAAGGCTATTCCATGCGAGAAATTGCCAAGAAACTGAAGATTTCCTACAACGGTGTGTACTACTCCCTTCAGAGGAGAGCACAAACAGGCTCTAACCAGAGTAGAAAGAGAAGTGGGAGGCCCCGCTGCACAACTGAGCAACAAGACAAGTACATTAGAGTCTCTAGTTTGAGAAATCAATGCCTCACAGCTCCTCAACTGGCAGTTTCATTAAATAGTACACGCAAAATGCCAGTGTCAATGTCTGCAGTGAAGAGGCGACTCTGGGATGCTGGCCTTCAGAGCAAAGTGGCAAAGAAAAAGCCATATCTGAGACTGGCTAACAAAAGGAAAAGATTAATATGGGCAAAAGAAGACAGACATTGGACAGAGGAAGATTGGAAAAAAGTTTTATGGACAGATGAATCAAAGTTTGAGGTGTTTGGATCACACAGAAGAACATTTTTGAGATGCAGAACAACTGAAATGATGCTGGAAAAGTGCCTGACGCCATCTGTCAAGCATGGTGGAGGTAATGTGATGGTCTGGGGTTGCTTTGGTGCTGGTAAAGTGGGAGATTTGAACAAGGTAAATGGGATTTTGTATTAGAAAGGCTATCACTCCATTTTGCAACGCCATGCCATACCCTGTGGACAGCGCTTGATTGGAGCCAATTTCATCCTACAACAGGACAGTGACCCAAAGCACACCTCCAAATTATGCATGAACTATTTAGGGAAGAAGCAGGCAGCTGGTATTCTATCTGTAATGGAGTGGCCAGCGCAGTCACCAGATCTCAACCCCATTGAGCTGCTGTGGGACCTGCTTGACCGTATGGTACGCAAAAAGTGCCCATCAAGCCAATCCAACTTGTGGAGGGGCTTCAGGAAGCATGAGGGGAAATTTCTCAAGATTACCACAGCAAATTAACAGCTAGAATGCCAAAGGTCTGCAATGCTGGAATTGCTGCAAAGGGAGCATTCTTTGACGAAAGCAAAATTTGAAGGAGAAAATTATTCTTTCTAATAAAAATCATTATTTCTAACCTTGTCAATGTCTGGACTATATTTTCTAATCATTTTGCAACTCATTTGATAAATAAAAGTATAAGTTTTCATGGAAAACACAAAATTGTCTGCGTGACCCCAAACTTTTGAACGGTAGTGTATATTACTATTTTCATATTAATAATAATTGTTATATTTATCCTGTAGTATTAATTAGAGCAATACTAATAGTAGTACTTGCAGTTGTCATGTAGTAGTAGCAGCGGCTGTAAATGTAACAGGCATAGACTCGGTAATATATTTTATTATTATATTAGAAAGGAGAATATCTTCTCACTACGTAGATAATGGATACATAGATAATAGTCCTTTGTAAACTAAAGTAAACCACAAGTCACACAGATGAGAAGAAGATAAACTTCAGCTTCCAGGGATGAGCTTTATTTTTTTGGGTTTCCCTTTGGTACCTAAAGAGGCTTTATTTGGATAAGGGAGCTCGGAGGACTATCCAATGTCCATCTTTGAATAATGGTGACTCAAATCTTCTAATTCTCTACCCGAATTGATGCATATTTTCCATCCAAATTTATTGGAAAGAAAAATCCGCAGCTGAATACGGTTGACGAAAAGTGAATGAGATTTGATAACTTATTTTCTACACAAAAACCGACTTCCGGTGCAGATTTTTTTTTTTTTTTTCAATTCTCCAGTATTTTAATTTTTATTGCACATTTTTCGCAATGGGAAAGTCAAAATCCACAACTGCAGAAGTAGCCTCCACCAACATGATAGCTGCCATGCTGTGCTAATAGTGTAGCACCTTGGCACTGTATGATATTTTTATGACACGACTGTTTTTATTCTGTTTGCTAGAGCCATCACAGGGGTGCGCTGCAGCCATCATGTTTGAGGCTGCTACATCTGTAAACCTAATTATTGCAGATTCTGAGCAATGCATTTGTTCAGACATTTGTGGAATAAAAAAAAAGAGTTTAAAATACAAAAAAATCTGCACTTAATTATTTTCCCAATTTTGTGCAACAAAACGCTCCTTTGCAAATGCTCATACCCTACTATAGATGATTAATTCATAGAGGATTGAATTTGTTGAAAATTTTTCAAATTAATTTGATTTTGCCAGAATCCAATTTTTTTGCAATTTGATTCGCCATTTTGTGAATTTGTTAAAAAAAAGTCTCCTCACCTTGGCCATCACCTATCCCCTCGCGCTGCTACTTACCTGGTCATCCACGCAGCTAGCTTTCCCCAATCCAACCTTCCATCTTTATAGTGCTCTTTGGCGCCAACTGTGCTCACTAGGCTTCATGCAACTTCATGATATTAACTAGTCAGTGACGTGACATCATGACGTGAGTGAAGACTAGACAGAATGTGCTGCATGGAGAACCGGATGGGAAGCTGCGTCATGGGACAGGTGACAGGTGAGTGAGATGAATATTTTTTCTTTTTCTTATTCCTATTTTTTTATGCTCTGAATCAAATTTCTCTGTTACATTTCGGAGTATTTTAATTCTGGCAGATCCGGTTATCCTGACCTTCAATAAGGATATGTCGGCAGATCACTGCTGAAGGCAGAGCACCTGTCACGCAAGGTGTGGGAAAAACTAAGTGCAACATGAAGGGAAGAGGGAGAGGAAGCCCAAACACTAGGGAAAGGAGGAGTGGAGACTCCTAGGCAGATCTAATAACACCCTGCCTACCCTACCATCCCTATATTGGTTCCACACCTATCGCCGAGCAGGAAACCTAAATGCTATATATCCCTAGAGCTTGGCCCTAGATAGGGAGGGGGAGGGGTGAGCACTGGTCAAGCCCCACTACAAACTAAAGACAACAAGGTAGGCAAACAAAGGATTACCTTAGCTTGAGCAGACACCAGAGGAGTAATGCCCATTGTCCTCCAAGGGCACCAGAGAAGAAGCTAGCCAACAGCTAGTGCTCCAAGCATGTACATAGGAGTATCACCGGTGATGCCCTGGAGCAAACTGAGTGTTTTAAACTCCCATGCAAGGGTGTGTCAATTAGCGGCAGGAGGGAAGGATTAAGAAGGTGTCTGCAATGCCAAGCACAGTGACCTTCTACAGCTTGATCCAGAGTGACTGTCTATTACACCTGATACACCAGTGACAGTACCAGGCTTGTGTGAGCAATAGCAGTCGATTGAGAATATTTTTTTATTTTTTTTTAGCTAATCTGAAATTGCAAATATGCAAGATATTCTAAAGCAAAATCCACATAATTTGGTGAAAATTATGAAAGTGTGAACAAAACTAACAATAGGTATGAGATATACCTGCATAATTCCTGAATACATTACCAGTCCCAATGTTAAAATGTAGCCATTTACCTCCACGTTCCTGATTCCCAGCAATGTAGAGCTGGACTCCGGAGATTGCGCGGTTATTGCTTTCTAGGTAAAATATTTGACACTTTTCTTGATTCTATATTCACATAAAAATCACATCCGCCCTTCAGTTTCCCCCATTCCCCACCCCCAGTATTATTTCCATACTAAGCATTTACTGTAATTATTTTGTATGGATTTTTTTTAATGTGAAAAGGTCCAGATATTGCTTGCTATGACATGTTTCAGATGCCCCAATGATAGGGTTCACTGATTGTTGAATTAATTGAATAAAGTTTTGCTTAGTAAGAGGCGTTTTTTCAAGGTTGTTTCTTGTCTGCTGCCCTTAAAGTTTTCATTGAATGTGATTGCACATTTATAAGCAACTTAAAGTGTTTCTGCCATATCACACAACATTTGCAGAGAAGCGCGTTCATGCCGCCCTTATTCCTCAGAAGATAGAACAGTTTGTGCACCAAAAGCAGTTTTAGGCTTCGTGCCCATGATTCGTTTTTTCAATTAAAATAAAAAAAACTCATTATACTCACCTTTTGATGGCCCCCAGTCTCCTGTACGGTGCGTCCGGTGTCTTCGGAGGCTCGCGGTGGTGTAAAAGGACCTTCCAGGACGTCATTTAGTCATGTTACAGGTCATGCGACCGCTAATGTCGGAGGTCTCGTGACACCGCCGAAGACACCGGATAAGGAGACCGGGGGGCATCGGAAGGTGAGTATAATGTTTTTTTTTTATTTTTCACCATTTTTATTCTTTTTTTTTACTATTGATGCTGCATTTGCAGCATCGTAACTTGGTCACACTATATAAATTCATGCCGGTTGCATGGATTTATATAGTGTGACCAAGTTGTCAAGCACTTTTCCAAGTGATGCTAAAATCAATTGGAAAAGCGCTTGATGACCCGCATGCAGAAATGCATGCAAAAACACTTGACAAACGCTTCTACCTGGCAGGAAAAATGCATGTAAAATCCACATATGTTTTTCCAGCCAGGGAGATGCAGAAAAAATCCAGAGCATTTCTGCATCATGGGCACATAGCCTAAAGGTGTAGGGGATAACTCATTGATCACTAGTGGTCTGACCACCATCAGGACCCCGGTGCTGGAGAGCAGAGGTGGTTGCCTCTCAGGCGGTGGTGGTGATGAGCAGCAGCGTCATTCAGCCTCGAACAGACAGTCTCCACATTCCCCTTCCCCCCAACCACCACAGAGGACACGAAAGGAGCAAAGCACAGGCAGCGGCTGGGGTGAATGAAGGAGAGGGAGAAGGGTTTATGAATGAGATGTCACTAAGGGGTAGAGAATGCCTGCGGCCGGTGAGAGCCTGCGACTGAGCTCATAACAACCCCTTCTCGCTGTTGCTTTTACATCCAACAGCTGGTATATAAAAACATAGTAGGTATATAAAAACATGCGTGTATTCGAATGTAACGTTGTGTCAAAATTTCAAAGCCATCAGAGAAGAACTTTCGGAGATTTAAGATTTTGAACAAACAAACATTTACATTTTTATTTGTATATAAGATAAGATGGGACTTCTGGAGAAAGTCAAGTACAGCGCTCTGCTATTTCTCATAGTCCCATAGACAGTGAATAGAGTAAACATCAAGCATTTATTGTTCCTGGGTTCCAAAGTCTAGCAATCAGTATGGAATCCCCTATCCCATGGAAAGGAGATAAATTAATATATTGGGAATAACCCTATAATACATCTGGGAATAGTCCGTTTTCATTCTCATTCTGTGTAACATGCTATACTTTCAGTGAGCAGTTCTTCATCAGCATTCTGTCAGCACTATAGATACTGTAGCTATTTCTCATTTCACACCATATATCTCTGCTGCCATTGTTCAATGACTTATCTGCTGTGAAATTAAGTCCAGATTCCCTATTCTCTCTGTATTCAAGTTGACAAATGCAAGAACAGATCGACAAATATCCACCCTGACTTCCTTTACACTCACCCTAAATAAGAAGAGAGAGACAAAGATCTGCAGTGAGATCAGGAGAGCAGACTGTCAGTCATTACTTGGTAACACCCCTTTTCATTTTCAATAGGCTCCGGAGGAAGATTCTCAGGGAGATCTATGCCGAGCCCATAGATCTTAACAGCTCATTTCCATATTAAGAAAAATATGGATTTCTCTGGAATAAGATATCGGATCACAGATATCAAGGTATCATTTTATTCAACTTTATTTGACTTACGTCCCCATATAGACAGCTTAGGAGGGGTAATCCTAATGATAGATTCCCTTTAAGGATGAGCCGTAGTGGAGAGGTGGCTGAGCATGTGTGGAGCAGCTCCATTCAAAGCCTATAGGACTCACAACGACAGATTAAAACAGTGGCGGCTATTTCCTTCAACCTCATAAATATAAAATATACCAGAAAAATTATTTGGCCCAGGAAAAAGAAAGTTTTGCTAGCCATGGAACGAGAGTTAATTCTTTAACCCTGATGAGCAGGGACTGTCCAGTTGTATTATCAGTAATAATAAAGTAAATATTATACTAATATTTTACTAATTTTAATAGAACATAAATACCCCGTTTAGGGACTTTCTTAAAAAAATTAAATCACCCATTACCATCATAGATTGTTAACAGAGAGAGTACTGTACACTGCGAAAACTGAAAAAGATTAAAAGTTTTTAACATGTTTTACACTTTCTTAAAGTGAGTTTCTTGCTAAGATCTCAGCTCTGTTTCTACACTTTTCAGTATATTCCCCATAGGTTTTAACCTATAATAATATATGGTGTGATCTTGATGCTCAGTGCTCCAACCATTTTATTAGTTTCGGAGATAAACAGACACACGCGCGGCGGACTGAGCTAGCATTCAGCAAAGCAGCGTGAAAACTATTCAGAAATGGGATTGTGGTGGAAAGCTTTTCCTGACCTCATAAGCTCTTCTGGTACGTACAGGGGAGGCATAGAAATGAAGTAAAAGAAAATGTAAATATCACACTGTAAATAGGAAATGTCAGCTATGAAAATTCATTTCAGGGGGGGGAAAGCTATATCTTTCTGAAAACGTGGCGCCGTGACTTACATGCAAACTCATTGCATTGTTTCTGTGTTTGCAGAAAATGTGAGCATGGATGCAACTTCCGCCCTAGCAGCAGAGACTTGGGGAAACCACTCAGGTGCAGGAATGCTCAGAATATTCAACTATATGATTGCCATTATTCATTTGGTCAAAAGAGTAAAATCTGGAAATTGGTCCATTTTGAGGTCTTTATGGTGAACACCAAGGACTTCCTTAAACTTATTTGTCAAATAGGGATGAGCAGACTCGTGGAAGTTCGGGTTCTGGTATCCAACCCGAACTTTAGTCCAAACTTTGGTTCGGGTACCAGAACTGTAACCAAACTTAAACCAGAACCCGAACCCCATTGAAATCAATGGTGACCTGAACTTTGGATCTGGAATATCTCTCTCTCTCGTCACCGGACTTCCCCCAGAGCTCCGAACATTAAAACGGGCTTCCAGGAGAATTCCGTGTTCGGAATTTAGCATCGGCCACAAAGTGTCCTGTATGAACCCTGAACTTTTAAGTTCGAGTTCGCTCATCTCTAGTGTCAAACTTTGCTTTGTTGGGAAAAAAATTGGTAATAACTTTCTATTGTCTAGCATTGCTTTATAGGAGTACGTTCTTCATTCAGCACAAGATCTCAAATTTGCCATGAATACTCATACTTTGATAAGTACAGTTCAATTTACTGTCAAAAAGGTGCTAGCTAATTCCTTCACCTTTATATGGACGTCTTTAAACAAAACCTGTCACTTGCTACAAAAATTTGAGCTAAAAATCGCTGAGTTCCCCTGATTCTTCTATTGTTTTCTGTTTCTCACTGTGTTGCTCCATTGCAGAGATAATCACATTTCTTGCTTTTTGAGTGCAATATGGGAAATCTCTGCTTGTAGTCCAACTGGCATTTCTTATGAGTTTTCTCTAGGGGTGTGCACTTTCATCCCTCCCTCTCAGACACTGAGAATCACAGAACTGTGATTGGCTTCATTTGGAAGGAAGGGGTGAAAGCACACACCCCCAGATAAAACACCGAAGAAGTGCCCAGTTGCTGCACAAACAGAAATTTCACATACTGTACTCCATAAGCAACAAATGTGAATATCTCTGCAATGCAGTGAAGTGTTACAAAATGGAAAAAAATGCAAAATCAGGGGAACTCAGAGACTTTTATAAGGCACTTAACTCATTTTTTTGAGCAAGTGACAAGTCCTTTTTAAATCCTTTCAGACTTACAAAACTTTTTGTTACCAATGTCAAAGTTTGGAAAATCACAAGCACTGGAATAACTTTCAACTTATGACTGTAAGAATTGTCAGTGAAGAAATCTATGGTAAATATTCTTCTTGATTTTCAAAGACCTCATTTGTGGTTGTCAATAGCACAAATCATTTCCAACAAAAATATAATGCTATAGTTCCATTTTCAACTACTGGAAGAGAGGGGTAAAAATTATGATGGTATTTTCCAGTCCAGGGAACCTCATGTATTTCCAAAAGGGTTCAAAGACTGTGGGTCTGAGTCAAGGTCTGTTATTCTTCCTTCTTTAAGGTTTATTCTCGACATTGAAAATTATCACATCTCCACAGGGTAATTGCTAACTTTCTGATCCAACCATTCCCAAGATTAGGGCTCTGAAATGTAACAGAAACATGGTAATCCTATTATAGGCTGGTGCTCAAGTAGGGTCCCATCCCATATAATAGCATTGAAGAACTTGGCACTCGTAGAAAGTTGCAAATTATTGTGTTTTATTTACATGTACAATCCACAGTTTAATCCATAACGTTTCGCTCAGATGTCTGACCTTCATCAGAGGCACAGATTACTTTTAGATAGAAGTGAAAAAATGAAAACCATATGCTCAGAGTATAGTGTGTCATTGCTGGAGAAATGGAGCTGTTCTTTGAGCACAGTTTTCATTTTCTCCTCCTCTGTCTAAAAGTAATTTGTGCTTCTGATGAAGGTCAGAGATCTGACCGAAACGTTATGGATTAAACTGTGGATTGCACATGTAAATAAAACACAATAATTTGGAACTTTCTATGAATGCCAAGTTCTTCAATGCTGGGGCTCTCAAATGTCTTATCTACATAGAGTTCTTTTTTTCTTGTACTTGGCTATCACTTGCAATCCCTTAAACAATGAATGGAGCAGTGTTAAGACCCCCCAACAAAATAGTCTAATGTTTAATGTATTTTGGACTGCTGATCGCTTTGTTCTCTCTGAGGTAGGCCACCAGCAGAGATGTATATCAGTAGCTTCCTGATAGAGAACACAGGAGCACTCCTGCGTATGGAAGAGATGGTCCAGATGGCTGTTGGCTGAACGATCGGCCAAAGCATCATTTGGACAACAGTGATCTAATATACATGGTGGGCTTTAGTCATGCCTGCCACTGCTTGATTCTGACCGGGGATTTCAGAGCCTATGGATGGGAGAAAACTTTCAATATTGACATTGCTCCATCACTTGTTAACCACGTTGGGCTCCTCCAACCTTATCATTACTTAACCTAATGATGTTGGGAGGTCCCATACACTATGGATAGTAGACTGGTCCTGCTGAAATTGGCGAGTTTGGCCACCTTTAATTTAACATGTGCACTATGTGGGCACGTGTTGAATTGAAGTGTCATATTATCTTTTTCCCAGCAGATAAGAATTTTTGATACATCATGTCCTCTCCAGAACCAGTAAGTGTTTTGTTCAGATTGCTCCTTTTGACTTTTTCAATGGTTGCATAATATAGTATATGCGATTGCACCTTTCAGGACATCATGTGGATTTAATATAAAGACGTCATTAATGTGTTAAATTCTCTATAATTTTACTTACCAACTCATAAATTGATTCAATAATTCTAAAAATGATATTTATTTGTGGATTATTTTTTGATGTGGGGGAAATGTTAATCCCTTAGCCTTTGCTTCCCTCTCCGTATGTTACAGGCTGAAGAGCTGTCCCGCGGTACAGTGCAACCCAGGCGATCTTACCACTATGTCATGTGAAATTATATGTCCTTAAGGAACCTTGTCCTTACATACACTCACAAAACTAACTTTCAAATCTTTATTTATTTTTTATGTTATGAATAGTGATAAGCGAACTTGCTCGCCACTGCTTGGTACTCACCCGAACATCTCACTGTTCGAGATGCTCGGCAATCTGTGAGTATTTAGGGGTTGCTCGGGCGGATGCTCGGGTCCCCTCCCTGCATGTTTGGCGCTCTTTAGAGAGCCAATGAACATGCAGGGATTGCCTGCCAAGCACTATAATGTCGTAGCCATGTTGGTTGTGGCATTACAGTGATTGGCTGGCCGCAGAGCGTCATCAGGTCTATATCAGACCTGGCGCCACCATGCTCGTCACAGTCACTCCGGATCAGACAGTGTAGGGAGAGCTGCTGCTGTGTCTGGGAGAGATTTGCTTGTTTATAATTATAGGTATTTCACAACATATATACAGTATATATCCATATGAACAAACAGTCCTTCTGAGGATTAATCCAGCTGTATCTATTCAGTGGTGATAGCAGGAATTAGGCAGGCAGGTAGGGTATGTGGCAGACTGCAGTGCATATAGCAAGAGGCTCCATTCCAGTTCTGTCAACTGCTGCTGTTAGATATTTCTAGAAAGAGCCCCAGGTATCAGGGGCCAGGGATAATTTTTTTTATCTTAATCCTGATTATTTGCTTAAAAAGCAATCCAGAGAACACTGTTTTTCTGCTCCATTTGCTTGTTGCCACTGCAGAATGCAGCCAGGTCCTTTCCATATTGCAGTGATTAAAATCCAGAAATTTGTTGTAAATGTGGAAAATATTGGCCTTCATTTAAATTTTGTTGCAGTGTGTTAGTGAAGTTATTGACACCAGGTCGCTGTGAAAAATAGTAACCTACAGGCCAGCTATTTAAAACTGTGGTTTTCCATCACACGTATCACATATCACTGCGGTTACAATCCATCCATTTGTAGTGAATGTGGAAAATATTGTCCTTCATTTAAAATGAGCAAGGCTCGTGACAAGGGACGGGGAAGTGGACGTGATGGTGATGGTGCATGCAGAGGACGAGGCCGTGGGCAAGCTGAAATTGTGCCACAACAAACACCCACATTTTGTCGCTCGACCTTCCTGTCCCAATTAATAGGGGACCACAGAACACCACTATTGAACCCAGAGCAGTGTGAAAAAGTTGTTGGTTGGATAGCGGATAACGCTTCCAGTCACTTAGCCACCACCACCACCTTGTCTTCCACACGGTCAAGTCTCAGTAGCCGTCAGTCTGGACTGCTTATTCTTCAGCCTGATCCTAATTCCACCCACTATGCCGAGTGCCTGGAGACAACTGATCCCACACTTGGACACTCCAAAGGGCTGTTCACTTTTCCAATTATAGATTCGGGCCTCTCGCCCGGTCCACTTGAAGCTGGACCAGGGGAGATCGCATGTAGCGATGCCCAAATATTTGAGCAGCCACGGTCACACGAAGGTGACGATGGGAAACTTTCACAACAGGTGGATGATGATGAGACACAACTGGCTGAAAGTCAGGAGGAGGACCAGGGTGCGGAAGTGGAAGACGAGATGGTGGATGATATGGTAACTGCCTCAACCTGGCAGGGGGACACACAGAGCAAGGACAGCAGCACACAGGGGGAGGGAGGCGTAGCACCACAACAGGCAGGAAAAAGCAGTGTGGTGGCCGCAGACACAGGGTGGGAAATAATTACTCTTAACGCCAACACAATAGAAGTTGCCAGTACAACTGTTAGGTCTTTCCGAGTCTGGTTGTTTTTAAAAGACTCTGCCGATAACCCCAAAAAGGCCATTTTCACCACCTACCAGGCCAGCATCAGCAGGTGTGGCAAAACTATCAGCCTGACCACCACCAGCATGATCAGGCACATGGCAGCAAAGCACCCGACTAACTAGGCCGAACCCCTGGGTCAAGCAACAGTGTCTCTGGGTGACACCACTGCTTGTTCCGCTGTTGTGCATGCACGCCAATCCCCTGTCCATGGCGCATGCCAAGATGCCTTCCGCCCTGCACCTGTCATTGAACACTCTCAACTAGCACCATCAGCAAGCACGCCCACGTCCTTGTCCCAGCGCAGCGTTCAGTTGTCCTTACCCCAGTCCTTGGAATGAAAGCACAAATACACAGCTAACGCCCAACAGGCCACACTACTAAATTCACACATTTTGTGAATGCTTGCACTCGAAATGTTGCCTTTTAGGCTAGTGGACACAGAAGGTTTACACAGCCTGATGGCGGCGGCCGGCCCTTGGTACTCGGTCCCCAGCCACCACTATTTCTCCCGGTGTGCCATCCCCGCATTACACAAACACGTGTCACACAACATTAGCTGTGCCCTCAACAATTCAGTTACTGAGAAAGTCCATCTAACCACGGACACGTGGACAAGTGCTCGCTAGCAGGGACTGTACATCTCGCTGACGACACACTGGGTTAACATAGTGGAAGCCAGGACCCAGTCGGACCTTGGCACGGAACACGTCCTCCCGACGCTGAGGATTGCGGGCCCTGGGTCAATCAGGGTTGCCACCACATTCTACAGCTCCTGCACCTCATCCTCCTCCTTTTCAGCCTCCATCTCCGAAATGACCACATCAGTCACAAGCTGGAAGCACTGCAGCACTGCCTCAGCCAAGCATGAACAGGCTGTGATGAAACTGTTATGTTTAGGTGACAAACCACACAATGCTTAAGAGTTGTGGACAGCTTTGAAAGAGCAGGCAGATCTGTGGCTGACACCGCTGAACCTACAGCCAGGTATGGTCGTGTGTGACAATGGCCAGAACCTGGTGGCAGCTCTGGGATGAGGTGAGCTCACTCATGTACCTTGCCTGGCCCATGTGCTTAACCTCATGGTTCAGTGGTTTCTCAAAACCCACCCGGATCTGTCAGATTTGTTTGTCAAAGTACATTGCCTGTGTGCCCATTTTAGAAAGTCAGCTACAGCTTCTGCCGCCCTTGCCGTGCTTTAGCAGCGTTTGCAGCTTCCAGCTCTCCGACTGATCCGCGATGTCCCCACGCATTGTAACTCTACATTGCAGATGTTAGGAAGTATTTGTGAGCAGAAGAGGGCAGTTCAGCTCAGACTCCACACATAAGACCTCAGGAGAGGATTCATTGCAGGCGGAGCACGAGGAGATGGCGCAAGAAACCTTACAGGATGATTACACACAGCCCAGCCTCATCTCATCCCAACGTGGATTGGGTGACAATGAGGAGGAGGAAGAACAGGAGCTAGTTTACTGCGCTATAGACAGTACTATCTGCACAACTGTCATACTGTCTGTTCAGCGTGGATGGCCTGAGGACAGGGAGGAGGAGGAAGAGGAGAAGAGCATGGACAAGGAAGTCTTGCCTTTTTGCAGTCTGGCACACATGGCTGAGTTTATATTACGCTGCCTTTCCCGTGACCCTCGCGTTGTCCAAATTTTGGGTGACAGTCATTACTGGTTGGTGACGCTTCTAGACCCACGCTACAGGGAGGACTTTATGTCTCTTATTCCTTTGCAGGACAGGCCTAATTAAAATGGGGCAGTACTAGAAGGCCCTTGTTGGGGAATTATTGAAAATATTCCCATCTGAAGACGCTGGTGGCAGAGGTTACAGTTCGTTGGACAACCAAGGAGTACAGGCAAGAGAGCCATGAATGCAATCCAGCGGAGGCAGGGGAACACTGTCAAAGTTCTGGGACAGTTTTCTCCGACCCTCCCATTGCATAGGTCCTGTGGCGGGGGGTACTCTCACAAGGAGTGCAAAGTTTCGGAAGATAGTGAGGGAGTATCTTGTCAACCGTACCAACATCCTCCATGATTGCTCTGTGCCTTATAATTATTGGGTATTTAAGCTGGACACGTGGCATGAACTGGCTCTCTATGCCTTGGAGGTCTTGGCCTGCCCTGCCGCTAGCGTTTTGTCAGAGCGGGTTTTTAGTGCCGCCGGTGGAATTATAACCGATAGGCGCATCCTCCTATCAACTGAAAATGCTGACAGGCTGATTCTTATAAAAAATGAACAAGGGCTGGATTGGGCCTGACTTCTCAACACCACCGAATGATAGCAGAGTAACATATAATCGAATACAGTGTCTTTTTTGGGATGTCTAACTCTATTCCCATGCACCTCTGTTTTCACACCCAGACATGGGTATACGCTTCCTGATTTTGTCTAATTGCTCTTGTCCTCCTCCTTCTCCGCATCCTTATCCTTCACCACCACATCATCACCAAATGTACCATATCAACATATCTATGACTCTTGCAAGGGGCATAGGAGTTCCTCCTAATTTTTGGAGGCAGTTGCTTCACTGCATAGGCAAACACTATGGGAAACCCACTTCCTAATAATGTGAACGTTGTTTTTAGGAGGCTCTCTGACTTCAACGTCTCTTGCAAGGGACATTGGTGTTCCTCCAAATATTTGGCAGCCGTTGCTTCACAGCATAGACAAAAACTATGGGAGACCCACTTCCTAATAATGGGAACATTTTTTCAGGAGGCCCTACGACTTCTACGCCTCTTGCAAGGGGCATTGGAGTTCCTCCAAATTTTTGGCAGCCTTTGCAGTCACTGCATGTGACGCGCCCCCTGGGACATATTCCTTTTTGAGGGGAATACCCGGCACCGGATCAGATGGGGGGTTGTAGTCTCCGAGCGGCTGTGACCCGGTCCCGTGCCCAGGGCGTCAAGCTAAGTGTTATGTGGCAGTTCTTACTGATGTTATAAGAGTTCTTTTGTGTCGACTACGCCACCCGTTGTGATGCGGTCACTGTGGCCGCCGCTGCTGCAGGGTCCGCTGAGGCTGATGGTGGGTGCGCAGCTTGGTGAGATAACCCCCAACGGGAGGGGTATAGCCTCAGAGGGGACAGGCGCAGAGGATGGGGGTTGTGGTGGTGCGGTGCAGCCGGCAATGAAGACAGACTCGGGTTGTGCAGTTAAGGGAGTTTACTTACTGCTGATGTTTCGGTCACTCCAGCTGTTAGTGACCACCCGAGCCGTGCTGCGTCCACCAGGTCCTGGATCCGGCCAACCCCCAAACAAGTCCGGAGCGTGGCCCTGAGCTCTCCCTCTGTCCTTTCTTCAGCCGTCCCCACCAGTGATCCACCTTGGTCCAGCTCCCTCGGGCCTTCTGTTGGGCAACCCTTGGCCTTAGGTTCCCTGACCCTCCATGTGGTATGCCTTCAGGGTGGATGTAGTGGGTGGCCGTGGCAGATGCTGCCCACAGCCTCCGGTCTCTGGCTAGGGATGTTTTTGCCCCCACCAGCTTGGGTTCCGGTACCCTTGTGCTGACTCCTCACCCGGTGCTCTAATTTGGGTTCTTGGGTCCCTTCAGTCTTCCCCCTCTGGGTCTTTCTCTGCTCCACTCTCTCTCTCTCCAGGGCTGCTGTTTCCTTCTCTCTCCTCTCCAACTGACTTGTTCTCAGCGTCTGACCCTGATCTAAGTTGGTGCCCTCCTTATATATCCCTCTATGTGTGAGCTCAGGTGACCAGCACCCAATGAGCTCCTAACACTACCCAGACTGCTCCCCCTATCTGCCCCTACACTACATGGGATGTACCACCCCCCTCCCACTCCAGCCAGGAACAGGCTCGGTTGTACCTGCACATTTCTAAGTGGGAGTACCGTCGGCCTGCTCCTCTGGAATGGGATGTATGTAGTGCATGCAGTCTATCTGAGCTCAGTTCCACACTCCTTCCTTACCCGGGAGTGGAATATCACACCTCTGGGTTGAGGTGCAATACCCCTGTAGCAGCCGAATCCTCAGGGTGCTACATTCCCCCCTGGTAAATCACAGCACGTCCTCGGGCTGTAAGACATAAAACACCAAAACATACAAAATTTTTATATGAACATATAAAACATATAAAACATTATATATATATAAAACTTTTTCATATAAACATTCTCGTCGTCTCTGGTTTCAGGTTCCTCCTCCGGACACTGTGCAACGTGTGTCCGGGAAAAGTGCGACAGTCTTTCAGAAAATCTGGTTTTCTATAAAACCGGTAGGGGGCGCCTTAGAAAGCGCAACTATGTACAGGGAAGTTGGAAGTTGGCCGCTCTCAGTCCTCGGCCAGGTAGAGGGAAGGGAATGGCTGCTCACAGTCCTCAGCCTGTAGGATGAAGGGGTTAACGGGTAAAACAGTTCACTGGTCCCAACGGGGACTATTTTAGCAGCAACAACAGTTCCAGTTCCTTTATACCCTGATTGGGTAACTATTTACAACACTTGCTCTGCCGCACTCAACGGTGTCTTCCTCCTGCTCTTGCTTTATGGTTACCTTTGGCTCTAGTTTCAGACCCGTCCAGGCACGTATGCTGGGCGAACAGGTCCTCTCCCAGATGCGGCACTCTTGGTCTTATGGGCGCGGTGGTGTTAGCGCCCGGGTTGCCCGAGCCTTGCGGCCAGGCCTGGGGTATCTGGAAGGTGAAGGGCACCGTTAATACGGCGGCGCCCTGGGCTACCTGGCCTTGCGGCCAGGCCGGAGGCTCCGCGGAGGTAGGGGGCGCTGTTGGTGATGCGGCGCCCGGGGGTACTAGGCCTTGCGACCAGGCTGGTGGTAATTCCTGCTTTGTCACGCTCCGGGTCGGTGCGTGTGACGTCACAGGGGTCGCGGCGGCGGCTTCCGGTCGGGGCCTAGTCCATGGCGGTGACCTGGCGGCTACGGGCACAGCAGGGGGACTTTCGGGCTCTGCGACGGGGAGCTGGGGCAGGTAAGCGGTGTCACGGCTTGGGGTATAGGCGTCCCCTTTACCTGCCTCCATGCGTTCGGCTCCCTCCTCGGCGCCGTCTCCGGCCTTAGGTCCTCCCGCGCCATCCTCAGAGGCGGTCTGCTTCCTCTTCCAGGGTAGCGTGCTCCGTTGACTGGTCTCTGCTTGCTGGGCCATCTCCCGGCTCCACTCCGCCAGTATCTCGCGCTGTACCCGGGCCATCCTCCTTGCGAGGCCCTCCAGGGCAGTTTGTGCACACTCCCGGTCTCGGGGGAGCTGCGCTAGGATCTCCGCTAGACCTAGCGGGGTTGTGGACTCTAGCAGGCTCCTGACCATCGGGTCGGTGCTGCTCTGCTCTGCTTCCGGCAGGCTCCTGGCCAGCGGGCCGGTGCTGCTCTGCCCTCCTTCCTCGGTCTCTAGCAGACTCCTGGCCAGCGGGCCGGTGCTGTTCTGCTCTCTTTCCATCTCCGGGTGAGCTTTTCTGCTGCTCTTTCCAGGCTTCCTGCCTCCGGGTGCGCTCGCTCCAGACTGCTCCAAGCGACACCCATCTTTTCTCTCCTCTTTCGTCTCCTCCCACTTCGAGGGCGGTCCCGGGGCAACTCGGTGACTGTCAGCTCCAGGGGGAGTTCTTTCACGCTGACAGACACCTCCAGCATCACAGTCTCCGTTGGTGGGGGCGGTTTCCACTTTTGGCGCCATTTTCTGTCCTGGCCCACGATGGGAGGTGGCCTCTTGCCCTCCTTTGGCACGCCCATAATGGCGTCTGCTGCTCTTCCAAGGCGGGAAATCTGCGGTTTTGGCGGGAAGCGTCGCCCAGTGGCGGGAAACTCTGCAGATGGCGGGAACAAGTTGGAAATGGCGGACAATCGGCGGGAAACGACTGGTGATGGAGTCCGATGGCGTGGACCCTCCGGAACCGGCGGGAGACTTCTTTCTGAGGTAAACTTGCACTTTTCTTCAGGCACGCAGTACCCGGGTGTTGCGGGCACGTAATCCTGCCGACTACGCCAAAGTTGACGCGCCCCCTGGGACATATTCCTTTTTGAGGGGAATACCCGGCACCGGATCAGATGGGGGGTTGTAGTCTCCGAGCGGCTGTGACCCGGTCCCGTGCCCAGGGCGTCAAGCTAAGTGTTATGTGGCAGTTCTTACTGATGTTATAAGAGTTCTTTTGTGTCGACTACGCCACCCGTTGTGATGCGGTCACTGTGGCCGCCGCTGCTGCAGGGTCCGCTGAGGCTGATGGTGGGTGCGCAGCTTGGTGAGATAACCCCCAACGGGAGGGGTATAGCCTCAGAGGGGACAGGCGCAGAGGATGGGGGTTGTGGTGGTGCGGTGCAGCCGGCAATGAAGACAGACTCGGGTTGTGCAGTTAAGGGAGTTTACTTACTGCTGATGTTTCGGTCACTCCAGCTGTTAGTGACCACCCGAGCCGTGCTGCGTCCACCAGGTCCTGGATCCGGCCAACCCCCAAACAAGTCCGGAGCGTGGCCCTGAGCTCTCCCTCTGTCCTTTCTTCAGCCGTCCCCACCAGTGATCCACCTTGGTCCAGCTCCCTCGGGCCTTCTGTTGGGCAACCCTTGGCCTTAGGTTCCCTGACCCTCCATGTGGTATGCCTTCAGGGTGGATGTAGTGGGTGGCCGTGGCAGATGCTGCCCACAGCCTCCGGTCTCTGGCTAGGGATGTTTTTGCCCCCACCAGCTTGGGTTCCGGTACCCTTGTGCTGACTCCTCACCCGGTGCTCTAATTTGGGTTCTTGGGTCCCTTCAGTCTTCCCCCTCTGGGTCTTTCTCTGCTCCACTCTCTCTCTCTCCAGGGCTGCTGTTTCCTTCTCTCTCCTCTCCAACTGACTTGTTCTCAGCGTCTGACCCTGATCTAAGTTGGTGCCCTCCTTATATATCCCTCTATGTGTGAGCTCAGGTGACCAGCACCCAATGAGCTCCTAACACTACCCAGACTGCTCCCCCTATCTGCCCCTACACTACATGGGATGTACCACCCCCCTCCCACTCCAGCCAGGAACAGGCTCGGTTGTACCTGCACATTTCTAAGTGGGAGTACCGTCGGCCTGCTCCTCTGGAATGGGATGTATGTAGTGCATGCAGTCTATCTGAGCTCAGTTCCACACTCCTTCCTTACCCGGGAGTGGAATATCACACCTCTGGGTTGAGGTGCAATACCCCTGTAGCAGCCGAATCCTCAGGGTGCTACACATGCACAATAACAGTATTGGAGCCCCACTCGTTAATAATGGGAACAACAAAGCATAGCCGGCTGATGGTTCTCTAACAATAGCGAGGGCCGACTGCTGGCCCTTTGAAAATAGTAAGGACCGCCTGATGGCCCTATAAAAATAAGCTTTGGGACTTTCAGAGTCCCTCCATCAAAAATGAAACAGGATGTGTCTGATGATGTGTCACACACCACATGGCCAGATAAGGTTGTAAAATGTTAAAATGACATTTCCCTGTGAATGCATTTGTCTTAAAATATAACGTAAAAAAAACAAAAAAACACAGTAGGATCTTTCTTTAGTATAAAAACCAGAGTCGCCAATGTAACCTCAATATAATTACATTGTTCAGCTCCTGCACCTCCTCCTCCAGTTTGGCCTCCATCTCCGAAATGACCACATCAGTCACAAGTAGAGATGAGCGGTGTTCGAATCGAACTGTTCGCCAATTTCAAATTCGAGCTGTTTTGGGCGGTGTTCGAGCCGTTCGATGAACCCGAATGATTTGAAAAAAATTCGTCTGTTCGAGGTTATGTTCGATAACTGTTCGCGCACCAAAATCATAACTGGATTTTTTCACAGTAATGCTGATAATCAATGTTAATACACAGTTTTAGTGTACAGCGGGGTGGGGGGAGGGGCATGGGATGGATCTCTGCAGAAATAATGAAGATCTCCATTTTTTTTTCTCTTTCCCGCATTTACAGTGGGGAGGTGCAGTCTGTCAGCCTATCAGCAGCACACACACGGAGCGAAGTGCTTTTTTTCACATAAGCAAGGGCATGTGTCATTGGCTGTGTATGTCACATGTCCTTGCCCTATAAGACCCAGCCATTTTCCCCGTCACCACCATTTTCTCACTGCTGCAGCTGAGTGTTAGACGGCACTGCTGCTGCTGTTAGCGCTATATAACTGAATTGCAAGCGAATTTTGTCTTAAATAGACAGAAAGGTTTAGGGAGTAGGGACTAGTTTGTAATTGCAGCCCTTTTGAGGGCTAGGTTACAGCAGTTCCTAGCACTTTTAGCAGGCAGGTCTGTGCTCTTAAATAGACAGATAGGTTGGGAGTAGTGACTAGTTGTAATTCCAGCCCTTTTGAGGGATAGGTTACATCAGTTCCTATCACTTTTTGCCAGGCAGGTCTGTTTTAGTGCTGTGCAAGTGTTTTTCACAGCATTTGGCTAAATCTAGCTAAGCAAATCCTTCTGGGCCTCTTGCAGTGTGTGTTAGTCAGTGGAGTAGCGTATCTGTGTTGCAAGCTACACCACCTGTGTATGTAATACAAATTTTTTGCTGCACCTAGCCAAGTAAAACCTTTTGGGCATAGTAGCAGTGTGTGGTACTCATTGTATTAGGCCATCTATACCAAGCTCCACCAGCTTTGAAATTAATAATAATTTTTAGCTGCATCTAGCCCGGAAAATAATTTTGGGCATATTAGCAGCGTGTGGTACTCATGGTATTAGGCCATCTATACCAAGCTTCACCAGCTTTGAAATTACTAATAATTTTTAGCTGCATCTTGCCTGTAAAATAATTTTGGGCATATTAGCAGTGTGTGGTACTCATTCTATTAGGCCATCTATACTAAGCTCCACCAGCTTTCAAATTACTAATAATTTTTAGCTTCATCTTGCCTGTAAAATATATTTGGGCATATTAGCAGTGTGTGGTACTCATTCCATTAGGCCATCTATACTAAGCTCCACCTGCTTTGAAATTACTAATAATTTTTAGCTGCATCTTGCCTGTAAAATAATTTTGGGCCTGTAGCAGTGTTTGGTACTCATTCTATTAGGCCATCTATACCAAGCTCCACCACCTGTGTATCTAATAAAATTGTTTTACTGCTTCTAACCCAGCCAATCCTTTTGGGCTAGTACCACAATTTGGCCACTCAGCTCTGCTCGTTTTCCATCTATCGTTTTTTGTGCAAACAACTCCAGAGTTGTCAATTAGTTAACCACCAAAATGAGTGGCTAAAGGCCTGCTGCTGGTGGAAAGGGGAATAGGCGTGTTGGGAAGGGAAAAAAAGGTTGTGTCCGTGGGGTAGGTGTTAAAGCAACAGTAACATCTGCAGAAGAAAGACCATCTTCCAGCCAAACTAAGATGTCTACTTCTTTTAGTGGACAATGTGATACGATCGCTTTCTTACGGCCACGCCCATCACTACAATTCCAGATGAGGCACAAAAACAGCAGGTGCTTCAACGGATATCAAGTGCTCCTTTAAGTGGGCTCTCCTCCACCTCAACTTCAACATCACAAATACTCTAGTCCTCAGAGGTGTCACCCCAATCGCACTTGCTTCCTCACAGCTCCCAAGTCTCCAGCTGCCCGTCGGAGTATGGGGTAGAAAAGATGGTTGAGTCTGCAGAGCTGTTTACTCATACTATAGCCTGGGAATCAGAGGTCGGCTCCAGAGCTTCTGTGAATCCAGACAAGGAAATGATCTGCACAGATGCCCAGAATCTTTATGAGTCTTATCCAGGACCAGATGAAGAAGGTTCTGACCATAATGTAGACCCTCGTTCCCAAACTGTAACTCCTGTTGATGGAGACAATGAGGAAGATGATGATGAGACTCAAATACCTGATTGGAGCGACAACTTGAGTTTTTTGTCAGGGCAGGAAGAGGTTGGCTCTGAGGACGACCGGTGTGAGATCACACAGGGTGATGATGATGAGGTTGCAGATCCCACTTACTGTCAACCCACAGTCAGCCAGTCGATGAGGTCAGCAGAGGAGGTGGAGGAGGATGCTAGTGACGACGAGGTCAGGTTGCACCTTCCTGAACAGAGACGTAGTACTAGAAGAACGTCAACAACTGCATCCTCAACCACAACTCTGCCTCTGACCTCAAGTCGTGGTGGCTCTTCAGGTCGCATGGGTTCTAAGCCTTGCATAGCCTGGGCATTTTTTCAGATCGATAAGGATGACCCAACTCATGTTATCTGTAACATTTGTCACCAAAAGCTAAGTAGAGGCCAAAAAATCCATAGTTTGAGTGCTTCATGCCGGGCCAACGACCGTCTGCCCCATCTTGTGCATCCGCGGCCTCTTCATCCTCTGTGACTGGGGGGACAGCAGTCACACCTGTTTTGAGACGCAGACCTGCCACCTCTTTACCCGTAACAGCCAGTGTGGTTGGCAGGTCATCATTTCATTTGGAAGTGGAAACACCAGCTGGTGTTGAGCGCTCTCTGACATCGAGAGCACCACCTTTGCATCAAGGTAACCTAACTTCTCCGCCTGCATCTTCCTCACAGACCGTCAGTTTGCCGGGGACACCCTACTCAACCCCGTCTAAACACAACAGCCAGTCCTCGGTCCCTCAGATGTGGACAAGTAAAAGACCATTTCCTCCTAGCCATGTGAAAGCTAAGAGGTTGAATTTCACCATCTGCAAGCTCTTGACTACAGAAATGCTGCCTTTCCGCCTGGTGGACACAGAGGATTTTCGAGACCTTATGTCTGTCGCAGTACCCCAGTACCAGATGCCCAGTCGGCACTACTTCTCAAAGAAAGGTGTGCCTGCGCTCCACCAGCATGTCGCACACAACATCACCGCTTCTTTGAGAAACTCTGTGTGTGACAGGGTGCATTTCACCACAGACACTTGGACGAATAGGCATGGACAGGGGCGTTACATGTCGCTGACTGGGCACTGGGTAAACTATGGTGACAGCAGGACAAGGGGCTGCTGTCCAAGTCTTGCCGTCCCCACGAGTTGTGCGTCAATCCTCTTTATCTCGAAGTTCCTCCACTGCTTCTGCCTCCTCAACCTCCTCTCGGTCCTCCTCCTGCACCCAAAGCCTGTGTGGTCATGCCACCCGCTTTCTAACTGCGCAGAAGGGATCCTGCACACCTCCTTACTATGCTGGCAGCAGGGCTCAACGTCATCAGGCAGTTTTTACTTTGAAATGTCTGGGAAATGTGAGTCACACAGCTGAGGAGTTGTGGTCAGCTCTGGAGAACCAGTTTCATGAATGGTTGTCTCCACTGGACCTGCAACCAGGGAAGGCCGTGTGCGACAATGCTGCAAACCTGGGTGCGGCCCTTCGCTGGGGCAATGTCACACACGTGCCTTGTATGGCTCATGTTTTGAACCTGGTTGTCCAGCAATTTTTAACCCACTATCCCGGACTAGATGACCTTCTGCAGAGGGCACAGTCGCTGTGTGCTCACTTCCGCCGTTCGCATCCCGCAGCTCAGCGACTTACATCTCTACAGAAGTCGTTGGGCCTGCCACTTCACCAGCTAAAATGCGATGTGCCAACACGGTGGAATTCAATTCTGCACATGTTGCAGCGACTGTGGCAGCACCGACAAACCCTGGTGGAATACGTTGTGATGTGAAGCCTGGGCCAACGAGATCCAGAGGTGGGGCAAATCACGCTGGAGGAGTGGTCTCAGATCAGGGACCTATGCACCCTTCTGTACAGTTTTGAAATGGCGACGAAGATGTTTAGTGCTGACGATGCCATTATCAGCCTGACTATTCCGGTGATTTACATGCTAGAGTACATGTTAAACAGAATTCGGAGTCAGGTGGTGGGACAAGAGGAGGTGGAGGAAGTAGAGGAGGAGGAGTTGTATGCGGAAGGGCTAACATCTGCAAGGTCCAGATGGTTGGCAGCACCAAGGCGGCAGGCATGGGAGAGTGGGGGAGAGGGATTAACCAGGGCGCATGGTAGCAGCCAAACTAGTGAGGAAGGTCCAGGAGCCCAGGAAGAAGTGGAGGACGAACTAGCGATGGGCATGGAAGACTCATCAGTTGAGGGAGACCTTGTTCACATTTCTGTTGTGCAAGGTAGGGGGGAGAGGGCAGAGAAATGAAGCATGATTCTTACCTCGCCACCAACACAACTGGGACTTGGTGCTCCTGGATGCGCAAGACACATGAGTGCCTTCTTGCTGCACTACCTGCAACATGACCCTCAAATTGTCAGAATTCGAAATAATCCTGACTACTGGTTAGCCACACTCTTAGATCCCCGGTACAAAAGTAAATTTGCCAAAACAATTCCTGCCATAGAAAGGGATTCACGCATGCAGGAGTATCAGCAGAGACTGTTGCAGAATCTTACATGTGCTTTTCCACAAAACACCAGTGGTGCACATAGTGAATCTCACAGTTCCAACTTGCCAACCGTGGGACTGTTGAGTTTTCAGCACTCAAACTGTAACAGAAACACAGTATCTGCTGGTAACAGCAATTTTGTGGAATCCTTTCACCACTTTTTTAGCCCATCCTTTACAAGGCCACAGGAGACAAGAATTCAGACACATAGTCAACGCCTAGAGACGATGGTACAGGAGTATCTCCAAGTGAACATTGAAGCCATGACTGTGTCACTGGACCCTTGGTCTTTTTGGTCTTCCAATCTGGATAAATGGGCAGAGCTCGCCACTCTCGCCTTGGAGATCTTGTCATGCCCCGCAGCCAGCATTCTCTCTGAACGTGTCTTCAGCGCTGCTGGTGGTGTGCTGACAGATAAGCGCACGCGGCTGTCCACTGATAATGTAGACAGACTCACGTTCATAAAGATGAACAAATCATGGATCCGCAAGGACTTTTCTACCCCTGTGTCATCCTGGGGAGAGTAAAAGCTTGAGGATTTGTTAAAATCACCTCCCAACCGTTTTAAGGTTTCAAATTAATAATGATTTTTAGCTGCATCTAGCCCGGAAAATAATTTTGGGCCTGTAGCAGTGTGTGGTACTCATTCTATTAGGCCATCTATACTAAGCTCCACCTGCTTTCAAATTACTAATAATTTTTAGCTGCATCTTGTCTGGAAAATAATTTTGGGCATAGTAGCAGTGTGTGGTACTCATTCTATTAGGACATCTATACTAAGCTCCACCAGCTTTCAAATTAATAATAATTTTTGTTCTCTCTGAACGTGTGTTCAGCGCTGCTGGTGGTGTGCTGACAGATAAGCGCACGCGGCTGTCCACTGACAATGTAGATAGACTCACGTTTATAAAGATTAACAAATCATGCATCCGCAAGGACTTTTCTACCCCTGTGTCATCCTGGGGAGAGTAAAAGCTTGAGGATTTGTTAAAATCACGTCACCAACCGTTTTAAGCAACTCTGGGGCAATTGATTCCACTTAAGTGGTGTCTGTGCCCCAAATTTTTGGAAAAAATGGAAACTCTTTTTGGAGTCCCATTGCTGTGTTTCACGTGACGTTGGCATCGTCAATTACAGGTGGGTTGGGTCTCCCCCCCCCCTTTTTAATCGTAAGAAACTACATACACTATGGCTTGGGGTAACACAGATGGTTGAGTCTGAAGAGCTGTTTGCTCATACTATAGCCTGGGAATCAGAGGTCTGCTCCAAAGCTTCAGTTTCTGCTAGTCAGCGGAGTAGCCACCACCTGTAGATCTAATTACAATTTTTTTTTTCAAATTCAAGTTTTTTTTTATTTTTGTGTTGAAAAAGTACAAGAAAATACAATATACATAGTAAAAGGGGTAGTATAACTATAAATCTATGCATAACGACAGTACATTGGGGGGTACAGGGAGGGTTTTCCATCAATATCCAGATCAAGCATGTATTTTTCCATATGAAAGATAGAGAGAGAGGGAGCGGACCACGGCAGACCACCAATCAATAGAGTGCGATTATGATCATTGTTGTGCCGACATCACGGATAACTTTAGTTGGGGGCTAGATGGTAGGCGTCAGAGTTTTGCAAATTAATCCAATCCCTCCAAATCACACAGTATCTATCAACATCCGCCGGTGAGATGGCAATCAGATGCTCCATCCTATTAAGGAGGGAGATCGCCGCAAACCATTCCACCACAGTGGGTGGGTCTCTGCTTTTCCAGTGTCGTGGAATGACATTCTTAGCCACCTGTATTAGGTAGCCTATTGATGACCTTTTATAACTACGTTTACTTATTGGTAACATTGATAAAAGGAGGGCTTCTGGCGTATTAGGGATAGTCAAACCAGTTATTTTCTCAATCATGGGAACCACCTTTGCCCAAAATGCATTTATTATAGGGCATGCCCACCATATGTGTGATATTGTCCCTTCCCACTCCCCACATCTCCAACATCTATCAGAGACCACTGGATACCATCTATGAAGGACTGCTGGTACCCGATACCATCTAGAGATAATTTTGAAGGAGGTTTCCTGAGCTTTGGACCCTATTGAGGTTTTATGTGTTAGGAAGAAACATTTATCCCATTGTGAGTCAGAGAAGGACTTCCCCAGTTCCCTTTCCCATGAACCGCAGAATCCTGGCCTATTGTCAGTTACCTGAGCAATGAGGAGATTATACAGTAGGGAGATGGAGTGTGTAGGGGGTGACAATGATAGGCTCAATTTTTCAAAGTTTGTGAGATCTCTATGAAGATGTGTGCGCTTCTTCACAGTTGAATAGAAGTGTTGTAACTGGCTATATTCAAAATTAGCCTTCGGGGAAGTTGCTCTTCCCTGTAACAAGTCATTGAGGGGGAGCAGCGAAGTATTGGAGATGACATGAGAAAATAATATTGGATGGGATTTATTTGAACCGAGAAATCTATTTCCAGATAGTCCTGGTGGGAAATCTGGATTATCTGAAATCAGGAGCAAGGGGCCCTGGGGGTCGATTGAGGATAAGCTTTTTCTTTGGGATCTCAAAGCCAAAGCAGTGGCATAGGCACTATATGACATGAGGCCAAGAGAGGGGAAAATTAAATGGGCGCACCATGGGAGAGTGGTAAGAGCTTTAGGACAAATGGATTGAGCTATTTTGACCCACAATTTCCCCTCCGAAGGATGGAAGAAGTCCAGGATTCTAGCGGGTACTGCTGCCATGTAATACCTTCTACAATCCGGAAGGCTAAGGCCCCCCTTTTGTTTGTGTCTGATCAGAACGTCCCCCCGAATGCGTGGACGCCCACTTGCCCAGATAAATCTGCAAAAGCTACTGCGTAGTCTTTTCCAAAAATTTGAGGGAATTACCACAGGAATGGTTTGGAAGAGGTATAAGAGTTTAGGTAGGATGTTCATTTTTAGTATATTTATTCTGCCGAACCAGGAAAAATCCTTCACCGTCCAAGAAGTAAGATCTCTATGGAGTTGTTCAATAAAGGGCCCAAAATTAAGATAAAATAGACGGGAGAGGTCTCTATGAATACGAATTCCAAAGTATTTGATACCCTATGAGGGCCAGGCAAAGGGAAAGTTGGACTGGATGGAATCCTGTATGGATTTGGGGAGGGAGACATCGAGGGCCTCAGACTTCGCTGCATTGATTTTAAAATTTGACCATGTACCAAAGTGATCTATTTCAGCCATAGCAGCAGTAATGGATATATGTGGTTGAGTGATATATACTAGGACATCATCAGCAAATGCAGAGCTCTTGTACTCGGTGCCTCCCACCTCATTCCCCCTAATATTGGGGTTATCATGAATTGATGAGAGCAGGTGCTCCATCACTAGGATGTATAAGAGAGGGGACAGAGGACATCCCTGCCTTGTCCCATTGGTGATTATGAAACGTGATGATAATGTTCCATTTATCTTCAGCCTAGCTGACTGTTTGCGATACAGGGCCATGATTTTGGCTATAAAAGGGTCCCCTACCCCAAGCTTTTTAAGAGAATAATATATGGCGTGCCAGGAGACTCTATGGAATGCTTTCTCAGCATCCAACGAGAGTATCTAATTACAAATTTTTAACTGCATTTAGCCCAAGCAATACTTTGGGCCTAGTAGCAGTGTCTGCTAGTCAGCGGAGTAGCCACCGCCTGTAGATCTAATTACAAATTTTTAACTGCATCTAGCCCAGGTAATACTTTGGGCCTAGTAGCAGTGTCTGCTAGTCAGCGGATTAACCCAGCTGTTAACACTAGAACTACTGATGGAGTCATTTTGACTCCTTTCGTTTTTTATTTCTCTTCTGTGACTACATTTTTCAGAATTCCGGCTTGAAACTCGGTGACTTTTCCTCAAATATGATGTGAAAAAAGATTTTGTGAGAATAAATAATTTTGGTGAAAAATGTGCGCGTTTTTTTCAAAATTTACCAAGAACTACTAAAGGGAGTCATTTTGACTCCCTACTATATTTTGAGGTCCTTTTGTCACTAAATGTTGCTAGAAAGTTTTGTGCATAATTTTTTCACTCTGTCTTATTTACCCTGATGTTCATATAGATGTAGTTCAATTTACATGTCAACTTTTCACATTTTCCTTGTGTTTTACCTGCTTGTATTACTGTGTAATGCTGAACAAACTCTATCTGATGAGGAGCTAGATGCATTCATTGCGATATTCTATGCTCGTGGAATATCTGGCACGAACCGTCACTCGATTAGCAGTATTTGGTGTAATGACTGGGGAATACCGTTTTGCAAAGCGACAATGTCTAGGGACCGCTTTGTTGAAATTATGAGGTTTCTCAGATTTGATGAGAAATCTACTCGATCGGAGAGACTGCAAACGGACAAGTTTGCTCTATTTTCTACTGTGTGGGACAGGTTTATTGAAAATTGTATTGCGTGTTACAAACCTGGCCCATACATAATGGTGGATGAGCAACTTTTCCCAAGCATAACTAGGTGTCCATTCACACAGTACATGCCTTCCAAACCAGATAAATATGGCCACAAATATTGGCTAGCTGTTGATAAGAGGAGCAAATATCTGGCAAATGGCTAACCTTATCTAGGCAAAGATGACACACGCCGTGCTGAGGACCGTTTAGCTGACCATGTGGTAATGAAGTTATTGGACCCGTTTTTGAAAAAAGGTCGCAATGTTACAACCGATAATTATTTTACTTCAGTAAAATTAGCTAAACAGCTAAAAAGCAAAGGAACAACCATCGTGGGAACACTGAACAAGATAAGGCGAGAAGTGCCTAAAGAAATAAAATCCATGAAAGAGGAATTGTACAACACTAAAGTGTTTAGAAATGAAGACAATTTTACACTTACAGTATATCAAGGAAAGCCCAACAAAAATGTTGTCATTTTGAGTTCCGTCCATCCAGATGTTGTTGTTGCGTCTGATTCCGCTAAAAAAACTCCAGAAACAGTAAAGTTTTACAATGAAACAAAATATGGAGTAGATGTAGTGGATCAGATGGCACGAAAATATACCACACGAACATGCACAAGGAGATGGCCTGTTCATGCATTTGAAAATGCCTTAGACTTTGCGGGTATAAATGCATGGATAATATTCAAGGAGATTACCCACCAAAAAATGTTTTGCAAACGCTTGTGAGAGAGTTGAGTGGTCCTTATGTCACAGATAGGGAAAAGGGTTCCACGTCCCAAGTTTCTACATGCTCAGAAGAGATGGTTCAAACAAAATTTTGCCAGATCAAAGAAAAGTGCAAGAAAAATAGATCTGTCGGAAATTGTAAGACTTGTGGTAAGTCTTTGTGTGGGCGATGTACTGCCATAAATCAAAGGCAATGCCTAAAATGCGAAACACCAAATGTTTAGAAGGTGAATTCTGCGCCATATTTTCATTTTTATGCTCCTCCACCTACATTTTCTCTGCTTTTTGTTCTTCAGTTGTTGTTTATATGTGTGCACTTGAATAAAAAAAAATGTTTGAAAAACGTCTATTATAATTATTGTTATTTTCTGTAGAAAAATAAGAAAAGCAGAAAAAAAACAATCAAAAGCATTACTGTTGGATCTCACAATAATAATACATTACAAAAAATATAATTATTAATAAATAACCACAAATGAAACTCTAAAAATAAACGAAAACAAGCAAGGAGTCAAAATGACTCCTTTCAGTAGTTCTAGGCGGGGTCACGAGTCCAGTAGTCCTAGTGTTAAGCAAGCTACACCACATGTAGTTTGGACACTTAATTTTTTCAAAGGAAATGGTTCGGGCCCCCGGGACACTCAGTGAAGAGCATCGGGGAGGCACCCCAAGGCACAGGGGCTGGGACTGGCGGTAGGACGCCTTGCGGTGGACCGCCAAGCTCGATCCTCATAAAAGCTTTTTAACTGCAGCAGCTTTAGTGGACGCTACTGGAGCTGGAATTACGCGGCTGCTGGCATGAGACTTGCCCTCCAATAGATCCTTGTAAAAGGATTTAAAGTGTACTCATTCAAATTAGAGAGACTATTTAAATTAAAAAGATTAGACCTGCCTCCACCGCAGTGGGGCTCGCTCGACCCACCAGTGGACAGGCACCAGTATTGGGAGAGGGGGGCTGGCCGTCAGGGTCCACCGCGGCTCTGGCACAAACCCGGCGACTCGGAGGTCTCACGGGCAGGAACGTACTGGCCGTGTCGGCTTCGCACTTTTTTGGTTTTAGAAGGGCATGACATGCCTATATCTGTGTCTCCCTCTCCTTTTACTCCTCCACCTCTTTTCTTTTCGCATGACTATATATACTTGTCACTTTTCAATGTGTTAGTTGTGTCTTCTGAGCAGTTTGTCAGCTTTTGGACACCTTTGAAGTGTTTTCTATATGTTTTCTATGTGTTTCTATGTGTTTTTGTTTGCCTGCCATTGGTTTTAACGGTGTTCGAAGGTGTTCGACGAACAGTTCTACGAACAGTTTGGCGAACATACAGGTGTTCGACGAACCGAACCGAACTCGAACACTACGGGGGTGGCTCAACACTAGTCACATGCTGAAAGTAGTGAAGTACTGCCTTGGCCATGAGGCAACAGGCTGTGCTGAAGATAACATGCTTAATGCTTAGGTGACAAACCGCCAAGCGCTGCAGAGTTGTTGAAAGCAGTAACACAGCAGCCTGATCTGTGGCTCTCACCGCTGAACATACAGCCAGGCATGGTCATGTGTGACAATGGGCGGAACTGGTGACTGAGAAATGACAGATGGAGTAGATACGATTTCCCTCTATGTCAGTCCTTTTACCGAGCTAAAGAATATGGCTGTGGTGAAATACAACTCCCACTGAGAAGCAGTTTCAAACTGAAAAACATTGGGTGTACCAGAGGATTTGATTCTGAGGGCTCACCTTTCTCCCCCGCTTTAGAGCCCCATAGCAGCTGCAAAGTTTGCGCTATCATGAACTCTCCTCATGGAGAAGCCAGGGCCCACCCGAGGATTCTCAGGTGGGACGACACCGGGAGAAATAATGGTGGCTGGGGACCAAGTATGGACACCCGGCTGCCGCCGCCATGAGGTTGTGGACAGCTTCCGTCTCCACGAGCCTAAAAGGCCACATTTCAAGTGCAAGCAGCTGTCCAAAATTGTGACAGCTTAGTTTTGCGGCCTGTGGGTGGGTGGCTGGCTGCATACTTGCACTTTCATTCCAAGGAATGGGGTAGGGACAACTGAACACTGCACTGGGACAAGGACGTGGACGGTGATTGTTGCAAGTCTGCAACGACAGGTGCATGGCGGGAGGCATCTTCGCATGCGCCCAGGATCACTTATGATGGGCACACTTTTAGGCAGTGACCTGGGAGTCAGAAATACTTCCAGAGGTCTTCCCCATGCTGTTCCCATGTCTTTTCAGCACTGTATGCATGTGTCTGATGATGTGTCACACACCACATGGCCAGATAAGGTTGTAAAATTTTAAAATGACATTTCCTGGTGAATGCATTTGTCTTGGTTTAAAGCAATGCAAAAGTGCAAAAACGCATCAAAAACGCTACGTGTGAACATAGCTCAAGATGTGGAGGAGAATTTTTGGTTTTTGGTTATTTATTTTGCCTTCTATACAAGTCATTACCCTGGAAAGGATGTTCCTTAACATTAACCATTTTGGTTTCATTTTTGTATGTTTTATTGTGGGTCCGTAAAAGTGGTATAATACCTGTTATGATCTGCAACATAAACTAAGGAAAGAATGGGAAAAGCTGTCCCTACAATAAGACTAAGCTGAATCCCTACGATGTAGCGGGCAGCCTGTTCCTTGTGAACAGACCCGCCTGCGTCCTCGGCTAGTCTGAACGGAGACCTATAGAATTAAGGGAGGGGTCCCTAAAAGAACTAAGGACTGGGACAAAAATGGGATACCTCCTAACAGAAGTTGTTGCAGAGCAAAAAGACAAACTGACAAAAAGTACTAGAGGTCCCAGGAACTGTGACAGTGGCGTCCCTATTAGAAACGTCAGCCTTTTTCAACAAGGAAACATGAAACACAGGATTAATCTTCCAGGAAGTAGGGACATCCAACCAGACAGCAGATGGGTTAGCAACCTGAAGCACTTTAAATGGACCCACAAACTTAGGACCCAGATTTTTAGAGGGAATCCTCAACCGCAAGTTCTTCGAGGACAACCAAACCATGTCACCCACAGTAAACAAAGCCTCTTTACATTTTCTGTCAAAATACTTCTTGGACTTCTTGTTAGCCTATTGCAGGTTACAACGTACATTAGTCCAAACTCTCTCCAAATCACCGGAAAAATTCTCCTCCTCCGGCACTGCTGACCCCAATTTGGAGAACGAACCAAAGACGGATGTCTCCCAGTGCAACAATAAAAAGGAGAACACCCAGCAGTGGAGGATGTATGATTGTTAAGAGTAGTGTTGAGCCACCCCCGTAGTGTTCGAGTTCGGTTCGGTTCGTTGAACACCCGTGTGTTCGCCGAACTGTTCGTCGAACTGTTCGTCGAACACCTTCGAACACCGTTAAAACCAATGGCAGGCAAACAAAAACACATAGAAACACATAGAAAACACCTTCAAAGGTGTCCAAAAGCTGACAAACTGCTCAGAAGACACAACTAACACATGGAAAAGTGACAAGTACATATAGTCATGCGAAAATAAAAGAGGTGGAGGAGTAAAAGGAGGGGGAGACACAGATATAGGCATGTCATGCCCTTCTAAAATCCAAAAAGTGAGAAGCCGACACGGCCAGTCCGCTCCTGCCCGTGCCACCTCCGTGTCGCCGGGTTTGTGCCAGAGCCGCGGTGAACCCTGATGGCCAGCCCCCCTCTCCCAATACTGGTGCCTGTCCGCTGGTTGGTCGAGCGAGCCCCCCTGTGGTGGAGGCAGCTCTAAGCTTTTTAATTTAAATTGTCTCTCTAATTTGAATGAATACACTTTAAATCCATTTACAAGGATCTATTGGAGGGCAAGTCTCATGCCAGCAGCCGCGTAATTCCAGCTCCAGTAGCGTCCACTAAAGCTGCTGCAGTTAAAAAGCTTTTATAAGGATCGAGCTCGGCTGTCCACCGCAAGGCATTCTACTGCCAGTCCCAGCCCCTATGCCTTGGGGTGCCTCCTGATGCTCTTCACTAAGTATCCCATGGTCCCGAAGCATTTCCTTTGAAAAAATTAAGTGTCTAAACTACAGGTGGTGTAGCTTGCTTAACAGCCGGGATAATCCGCTGACTAGCAGACACTGCTACTAGGCACAAAGTATTTCCTGGGCTAGATGCAGTTAAAAATTTGTAATTAGATACTCTCGTTGGATGCTGAGAAAGCATTCCATAGAGTCTCCTGGCACGCCATATATGATTCTCTTAAAAAGCTTGGGGTAGGGGTCTAGGGGACCCTTTTATAGCCAAAATCACGGCCCTGTATCGCAATACGTCACCTAGGCTGAAGATAAATGGAACTGTAGCACCCTGAGGGCTCGGTTGCTACAGACGTATTGCACCTCACCCAGAGGTGTGATATCTCACTCTCAGGTAAGGATGGAGTGTGGATCAGAACCCGACACCTGCATGCATTACACCACATTGCCGTGGGGCAGGGCGACCAATATGCCCCTGAGATGGGCACGACAGTCCCTGTCCCTGGCTGGAGTGGGGGGAGGGAACACTGAGGAAGGGGAACCCTGTAGTGCAGGAGCAGGGAGGAAGCAGTTCCTGGGTGCATTGAGAAGGGAGTATAAAAGGTGGGCACCATCTTAGTTCAGTGCAGAGAAGTCTGAGCAGAAGTGGCAGGGAGCAGGGGCTCTGCATGAGCTCTGCTCCGGAGGCGGGCCTAGTAACAGAGGCCCAGGCCTGGAAGAGGGAGAAGGAAGGAAGAGGAGCGGAGAAGGCTCCAGGAACGAGGAATGAAGGGATCCCAGGGGTGCGGACGGGCGAGTCGCCACCGCACGCCCGAATCCACCTGCGTGGAGGGGTCAGGCCAAAGGGGGAGACCTGTCCCCGAACTAGTGGAGGCAGGAAACGACCCTCAGCTAGAAACCGGAGGCTCTGACATTTTATGTAGCGCAGCCCCTCGCTACACCCGCTAGGAAGGCACCACATAGGGTCAGGGAAACTGGCGCCAAGTTTACCAAGAGGAGGCCCGAGGCAGCCGGACAGAAGTGTTGGTAAGAAAGGCCAGACAAAGGACACACAAAGGGGGTCCTGTGAAGTGCTCCAAAGTTATCTGGGAGTTGTCTGAGCCCCTCACCTGGTGAGCACAGTACGACGTGGGCAGCCGTTACCTGCAGACGTGGTCTGGATAATAAGAACTGTGAGTAAAGGCCCTGGACTGCATCACTGACTCCGTGTCGTTACTGCTGCTGCCCTGCACCATCACCCCCATCCTCTGCATACACTGCCCTGAGGCTATACTCTTCCCGTGGGGAGTTATGCTACGCTCTGCTGCACCCACAACACCAGCCTCAGCGGTCTGCCCTGTAGCGGCGGTTCACTCTGACCGCAATCCACGGGTGGCGTAGTCGGACATTTAAACATCAAAACCACATAAATAGTTCCGCCACTGGTTTGACCGCCCTGAGCCACGGAACCGGGTCGCCGCCACGAAGACTACAACCACCAGCATCCACCAAAAAGGGTCCGGCTCCGGGTGTCCCAAGGCCCAGGGGGTGCGTCAGAACATTTTCATCACCTTTCACAATCACCAATGGGACAAGGCAGTGATGTCCTCTGTCCCCTCTCTTATACATCCTAGTGACGGAGCACCTGCTCTCATCAATTCGCCATAACCCCAATATTAGGTGGATTGAGGTGGGAGGCACCGAGTACAAGTGCTCTCTATTTGCTGATGATGTCCTAGTATATATCGCTCAATCACATATATCCATCCATGCTGTTATGGCTGAAATAGATCACTTTGTTACATGGTAAAATTTTAAAATCAATGCAGCGAAGTCTGAGGCCCTCGACGTCTCCCTCCCCAAATCCATATAGGATACCATCCAGTCCAACTTTCCCTTTGCCTGGCCCTCACAGGGTATCAAATACTTAGGAATTCCTATTCATAGAGACCTCTCCCATCTATGTTATCTTAATTTTGGGCCCTTTATTGAACAATTCCATACAGACCACGGTTGGCAAGTTAGAACTGTAAGATTCACTACGTGAACCGCTGGTGTTTTGTGGAAAAGCACATGTACACCGCGTTCCAAATTATTATGCAAAAAGTGTTTAGGAGTGATAAGGGAAGAATTTGTTTGTTTGTCAGTTAAACTCATTGATGGTGATGTGTGTCAGGGCTCTTTATATCACAGTAAGCAATTGCAGACACCTGTGCTAATTAGTTTGGCAGGTGTGTCCAATGAAAGGCAAGACTACTTAAGAAGGCTCTCTCACATTATTAAGCAGCCTACATTTTCTGCCAAAATGGGAAAGAAAAAGGATGCGTCGGCTGCTGAGAAGCAACAAATTGTGGAGTGTTTAGGTCATGGCATGACTACAATCAACATTGTGCGATGATCAGGATGAAGTGTCTTGGCAATCAAGAAGTATGTAGCTGATTCACAGTACACACGTGTGCGTGCTGATAAGGGCAAATTGAGGACTCTTTCCTACAGGCAATTACGTCAGGTTGAAAGAGCAGCGGCAAAAAAGCCTTGTCATAGCAGCAGACAAGTTGTTGAAGCTGCTTGTGCCTCCAACGTCCCCCGAACAACAAGATGCAGGGTCCTTCAGAGGTTTGCAGCTGTGCATACGCCATCCTGTCGACCTCCTCTATCCACTTCACACAAGCAGAAACGGCTCCAGTGGGCCAAACATTACATGAAGACTGATTTCAAAACTGTTTTGTTCACGGATGAGTGCCGTGCAGCGCTCGATGGTCCAGATGGATGGAGTGGAGGATGGCTGGTTGATGGACACCCCACGCAAACACGGCTACAGCGCCAACAAGGAGGAGGTGGAGTAATGTTTTGGGCTGGAATCATGGGGAGAGAGATTGTCGGCCCCTTTAGGATCCCTGAAGGCGCTAAAGATGAACTCCATAATGTATGTGGATTTTCTCAAACAGCACTTCCTGCCATGGTTCAAGAAGAAGAACCGTGTATTTCACAGCAAGATCATTTTTCTGCATGATAATGCACCATCTCATGCTGCACATAAAACATCTGCATCTCTGGCTGATATGGGCATAAAAGGGGACAAACTTATGGTGTGACCCCCATGCTCCCCTGACCTCTACCCCATTCAGAACCTTTGGAGCATCATTAAAAGGAGTGTCTATGATGGCGGGAGGCAGTTCACATCTAAGCAACAGCTCTGGGAGGGTATTCTGTCCTCATGCAAAACAATTGAAGCAGAAACCATCCAAAACCTGACAAATTCAATGGACGAGAGAGTTCAGAAGCTCCTTTCGAACAAGGGGTCCTATGTGAAAATGTAACATCACCTAGAATAAAGTTTTGAGTTGAAAACTGTTTGATTTCAGTTTCTAACAACCTGCTAATGCTTATAATTTCAAAAATGACCATTTTTTTGGTCTTTATTAAAATGAAAAGGTTGATCGAAAAGTTTGGGGGATCTAAGAGTGTGGCAACCCAGTAGTCATGATTACTTCGAATTCTGACAATATGAGGGTCATGCTGCAGGTAGTGCAGCAAGAAGGCACTTATGTGTCTTGCGCATCTCGGAGCCCCAAAATTATTTTCCGGGCTAGATGCAGCTAAAAATTATTTTTAATTTTAAATCTGGTGCAGCTTATTATAGATGGCCTAATAGGATCAGTGCTGCACACTGCTACAAAGCCCAAATTATTTTCCAGTCAAGATACAGATAAACATGATTAGTAATTTGAAAGCTTAAAACGTTTGGTAGGGTGATTTTAACCAATCATCAAGCTTTTACTCTCCCCAGGATGACACAGGGGTAGAAAAGTCGTTTCGGATCCATGATGTGTTCATCTTTATGAACGTGAGTCTGTCTACATTATCAGTGGAGAGCCGCGTGCGCTTATCTGTCAGCACACCACCAGCAGCGCTGAACACACGTTCAGACAGAACGCTGGCTGCGGGGCATGACAAGATCTCCAAGGCGTAAGTGGCTAGCTCCGGCCATTTATCCAGATTGGAAGCCCAAAAAGAGCAAGGGTCCAGTGACACAGTCGTGGCTTCAATGTTTACTTGGAGATACTCCTGTCCCATCGTCTCTAGGCGTTGACTATGTGTCAGACTTCTTGTCTCCTGTGGCCTTGCAAAGGATGGGCTAAAAAAGTGGTGAAATGATTCCGCAAAATTGATGTTACCAGCAGATACTGTGGTTCTGTTACGGTTTGAGTGCTGAACACTTGACGGTCCCACGGTTGGCAAGTTGGAACTGTGAGATTCACTACGTGCACCACTGGTATTTTGTGGAAAAGCACATGTAAGATTCTGCAACAGTCTCTTCTGATACTCCTGCATGCGTGCATCCCTTTCTATGGGAGGAATAATTTCTGCAAATTTACTTTTGTACCGGGGATCTAACAGTGTGGCAACCCAGTAGTCAGGATTATTTCTAATTCTCACAATTCGAGGGTCATGTTGCAGGTAGTGCAGCAAGAAGGCACTCATGTGTGTTGCGCATCCAGGAGCACCAAGTCCCTGTTGTGTTGGTGGCGAGGTAGCAATCATGCTTCCTTCCTCTGTCCTCTCCCCCCAACCTCGCACAACAGAAATGTGATCAAGGTCTCCCTCATCTGATGAGTCTTCCATCAGTTCGTCCTCCACTTCTTCCTGGGCTCCTGCACCTTCCTCACTAGTTTGGCTGCTACCATGCGCCCTGGTAAAACCATCTCCCCCACCCTCACATGCCTGCCGCCTTGGTGCTGCCGACCTTCTGGACCTTGCAGATGTTAGCCCTTCCGCATACAACTCCTCCTCCTCTACTTCCTCCACCTCCTCTTGTGCCACCACCTGACTCTGAATTCTGTTTAACATGTGCTCCAGCATGTAAATCACCGGAATAGTCATGCTGATAATGGCATCGTCAGCACTAAACATCTTCGTCGCCATTTCAAAACTGTGCAGAAGGGTGCATAGGTCCCTGATCTGAGACTACTCCTCCAGCGTGATTTGCCCCACCTCTGAATCTCGTTGGCCCAGGCTATACGTCAGAACGTATTGCACCAGGGCTTGTCGGTGCTGCCACAGTCGCTGCAACATGTGCAGAGTTGAATTCCACCGGGTAGGCACATCGCATTTTAGCCGGTGAAGTGGCAGGCCCAACGACTTCTGTAGAGATGTAAGTCGCTGAGCTGCGGGATGCGAACGGCGGAAGTGAGCACACAGCGACCGTGCCCTCTGCAGAAGGCCATCTAGTCTGGGATAGTGGGCTAAAAATTGCTGGACAACCAGGTTCAACACGTGAGCCATACAAGGCACGTGTGTGACATTGCCCCGGCGAAGGGCCGCACCCAGGTTTGCAGCATTGTCGCACACGGCCTTCCCTGGTTTCAGGTCCAGTGGAGACAACCATTCATGAAATTGGTTCTCCAGAGCTGACCACAACTCCTCAGCTGTGTGACTCACATTTCCCAGACATTTCAATGTAAAAACCGCCTGATGACGTTGAGCCCTACTGCCAGCATAGTAAGGAGGTGTGCAGGATCCCTTCTGCGCAGTTAGAAAGCTTGTGGCATGACCAGACAGGCTTTGGGTGCAGGTGGAAGACCGAGAGGAGGTTGAGGAGGCAGAAGCAGTGGAGGAACTTTGACATAAAGAGGATTGGCGCACAACTCGTGGGGACGGCAAGACTTGGACAGCAGCCCCTTGTCCTGCTGTCACCATAGTTACCCAGTGCCCAGTCAGCGACATGTAACGCCCCTGTCCATGCCTACTCGTCCAAGTGTCTGTGGTGAAATGCACCCTGTCACACACAGAGTTTCTCAAAGAAGCGGTGATGTTGTGTGCGACATGCTGGTGGAGCGCAGGCACACCTTTCTTTGAGAAGTAGTGTCGACTGGGCATCTGGTACTGGGGCACTGCGACGGACATAAGGTCTCGAAAATCCTCTGTGTCCACCAGGCGGAAAGGCAGCATTTCTGTAGCCAAGAGCTTGCAGATGGTGAAATTCAACCTCTTAGCTTTCTCATGGCTAGGAGGAAATGGTCTTTTACTTGTCCACATCTGAGGGACCGAGGGCTGGCTATTGTGCTTAGACGGGGTTGATAAGGGTGTCCCCGGCAAACTGCCGGTCTGTGAGGAAGATGCAGGCGGACATGTTAGGTTGCCTTCATCCAAAGGTGGTGCTATCGATGTCGGACAGCGCTCAACACCAGCTGGTGTTACCACCTCCAAAGAAAATGATGACCTGCCAATCACGCTGGCTGTTGCGGGTAAAGAGGTGGCAGGTCTGCGCCCCAAAACAGGTGTGACTGCTGTCCCCCCAGTCACAGAGGATGAAGAGGCCGCGGATGCACAAGATATGGCAGACGGTGGTTGGCCCGGCCGGCTAGGCCGCATTGTAGCACACTGAGCTTCCCACTGCAACTTATGCTTCATGTCCATGTGCCGGTTCATGCATGAAGTACTCAAACTATGTATTTTTTGGCCTCTACTTAGCTTTTGCTGACAAATGTTACAGATAACACGAGTTGGGTCATCTTTATCGATCTGAAAAAATGCCCAGGCTATGCAAGGCTTAGCACCCATGCGACCTGAAGAGCCACCACGACTTGTGGTGAGAGGCAGAGTTGTGTTTGAGGATGCAGTTGTTGACGTGCTTCCAGTACTACGTCTCTGTCCAGGAAGGCGCAACCTGACCTCGTCGTCACTAGCATCTTCCTCCACCTCCTCTGCTGACCTCATCTCTTGGCTGACTGTGGGTTGACAGTAAGTGGGATCTCCGACCTCATCATCATCACCCTGTGCGTTATCACACCCGTCGTCCTCAGAGCCAACCTGTTCCTGCCCTGACAAAAAACTAAAGTTGTCGCTCCAATCAGGTATTTGAGTCTTATCATCGTCTTCCTCATTGTCTCCACCAACAGGAGTTACAGTTTGGGAATGAGGGTCTACATTATGGTCAGAACCTTCTGCGTCTGGTCCTGGATCCGACTCATAAAGATTCTGGGCATCAGTGCAGATCATTTCCTCGTCTGGATTCACAGAAGCGCTGGAGTCGACCTCTGATTCCCAGGCTATAGTATGAGTAAACAGCTCTGCAGACTCAACCATCTGTTCTACCTCATACTCAGACGGGCAGCAGGAGATTTGGGAGCTGTGAGGAAGCAAGTGCGATTTGGGTGACACCTTTGAGGACTGGAGTATTTGTGATGTTGAAGTTGATGTGGAGGAGAGCCCACTTAAAGGAGCACTTGATATCCGTTGAAGCACCTGCTGTTTTTGTGCCTCATCTGGAATTTGTAGCGATTGGCGTGGCCGTAAGAAAGGGATCTTATCACATTGTCCGCTAAAAGAAGTAGACATTTTAGTTTGGCTGGAAGATGGTCTTTCTTCTGCAGATGTTACTGTTGCTTTAACACCTACCCCACGGACACAACCTTTTTTCCCCTTCCCAACACGCCTATTCCCCTTTCCACCAGCAGCAGGCCCTTTTCCACTCATTTTGGTGGTTAACTAATTCACAACTCTGGAGTTGTTTGCACAAAAAAACAATGGATGGTAACCGAGCAGAGCTGAGTGGCCAAACTGTGGTATTAGGCCAAAACTATTGGCTGGGTTAGATGCAGAAAAAAATTATTTTGAATTTGCAACCTGATGGAGGTCAGTATAGATGGACTAATAGAGAAAGTCCGACACACTACTAGAAGGCCAAATATTTTTTCAGAGGTAGATGCAGAAAAAAATATATTCAGTTTGCAACCTGATGGAGGTCAGTATAGATGTATTAATAGAACAAGACCGACACACAGCTAGAAGCCCAATATTTTTTCAGAGGTAGATGCAGAAAAAACTATATTCAGTTTGCAACCTGATGGAGGTCAGTATAGATGGACTAATAGAACAAGTCCCACACACTGCTAGAAGCCCAAATATTTTTTCAGAGGTACTGTAGATGCAGATAAAAATTAGTTTTAATTTGCAACCTGATGGAGGTCAGTATAGATGGACTAATAGAGAAAGTCCGACACACTACTAGAAGGCCAAATATTTTTTCAGAGGTAGATGCAGAAAAAAATATATTCAGTTTGCAACCTGATGGAGGTCAGTATAGATGGACTAATACAACAAGTCCCGCACACAGCTAGAAGCCCAAATATTTTTTTAAAGGTACTGTAGATGCAGATAAAAATTATTTTTAATTTGCAACCTGATGGAGGTCAGTATAGATGGACTAATAGAGAAAGTCCGACACACTACTAGAAGGCCAAATATTTTTTCAGAGGTAGATGCAGAAAAAAATATATTCAGTTTGCAACCTGATGGAGGTCAGTATAGATGGACTAATACAACAAGTCCCACACACAGCTAGAAGCCCAAATATTTTTTCAGAGGTACTGTAGATGCAGATAAAAATTAGTTTTAATTTGCAACCTGATGGAGGTCAGTATAGATGGACTAATAGAGAAAGTCCGACACACTACTAGAAGGCCAAATATTTTTTCAGAGCTAGATGCAGAAAAAAATTATATTCAGTTTGCAACCTGATGGAGGTCAGTATAGATGGACTAATAGAGAAAGTCCGACACACTACTAGAAGGCCAAATATTTTTTCAGAGGTAGATGCAGAAAAAAATATATTCAGTTTGCAACCTGATGGAGGTCAGTATAGATGGACTAATAGAGAAAGTCCGACACACTACTAGAAGGCCAAATATTTTTTCAGAGGTAGATGCAGAAAAAAATATATTCAGTTTGCAACCTGATGGAGGTCAGTATAGATGGATTAATAGAACAAGTCCCACACACAGCTAGAAGCCCAATATTTTTTCAGAGGTAGATGCAGAAAAAAATATATTCAGTTTGCAACCTGATGGAGGTCAGTATAGATGGACTAATAGAACAAGTCCCACACACTGCTAGAAGCCCAAATATTTTTTCAGAGGTACTGTAGATGCAGATAAAAATTAGTTTTAATTTGCAACCTGATGGAGGTCAGTATAGATGGACTAATAGAATGATGCTATGCCCAAAAGATTTTACTTCACTAGGTGCAGTAAAAAAATTGGTATTCTATACACAGGTGGTATATCTTGCAACACAGATAGGCTACTCCACTGACTAACACACTCTGCAATAGGCCAAAAAGGATTAGCTTTGCTAGATTCAGCCAAATGCTGTGAAAAAAACTTGCACAGCACTGGCACAGACCTGCCTGGCAAAAACTGATAGGAACTCATGTAACCTAGTCCTGAAAAGGACTGCAATTACAATTAGTCTTTACTCCCACAACCGATCTATTTAAGAGCACAGACCTCCCTGATAAAAGTCGTAGGAAATGCTGTAACCTAGTCCTTAAAAGGACTGCAATCACAACTATTCCCTACTCCCAAGCTATCTGTATATTTGTGCGAAAATTGGCTTGAAATTAACAAGGTATAGCGCACACAGCAACAGCGGTGCCGTCTAACACGTAGCTGCAGCAGTGAGAAAATGGTGGCGACGGGGAAAATGGCTTGGTCTTATAGGGCAAGGACATGTGACATACACTGCCAATGACACATGCCCTTGCTTGTGTGAAAAAAAGCACTTCGCTCCGTGTGTGCGCTGCTGATAGGCTGACAGATTGCACCTCCCCACTGTAAATGCGGGAAAGAGAAAAAAAAATGGAGATCTTCATTGTTCCTGCAGAGATCCATCCCCTGCCCCTCCCCCCACCCCACTGTACACTCAAACTGCGTATTAACATTAATTTTCATCATTACTGAGAAAAAATCCAGTTATGATTTTGGTGCACGAACAGTTATCGAACATAACCTCGAACAGCCGAATTTTTCTCAAATTGTTCGTGTTCGCCGAACGGCTCGAACACCTCCCAAAACAGCTCGAATTTGAGATTGGCGAACAGTTCGAGTAGAACAACGCTCATCTCTAGTTAAGAGCAAATTCTGCGAGAGGCAGAAACTCAGACCACACCTCTTGATTGTCCACCACAAAACAACACAAAAACTGTTCAACATCCTGGTTCTTTCTTTCAGTCTGTCCATTAGACTCAGGATGATAACCAGACGAAAATGACAAATGGACTCCCAACCTGTCACAAAAAGCACGCCAAAAGTGAGCCACAAACTGAGGTCCTCTATCAGAAACAATGTCCGTGGGAACGCCATGGAGCTTGACAATCTCCTTAACAAACGCCTTAGCGAGTGTCTTGGCGCAGGGCAACTTAATGAAATGAACCAAATGACACATCTTACTAAAACGGTCTACGACCTCCCAGATGACAGTAAAACCCTCAGACACAGGGAGATCAGTAATAAAATCCATTATGTTTTCCTCCAAGGCGCACTAGGAACCTCCAGAGGGCAAAGCAACCCTGCAGCAGGAGTATGTGATGCCTTTGACCTAGCACACACAGTACACTGACGCAGCCACTTGATGACTTCCTTCTGCCATCCAGGCCACCAAAAACTGCGACTGATAAGTCTCTTAGTCTCCGAAACTCCTGGATGACCTGCCAACCGAGACTCATGACACTCCACAAACAAATCTCTCCTAAAGGCTCTAGGCACGAACAACCTCCCATGGGGAGAGTTATATGGAGCATCATCTTGAGCATTCAGAATCCCATACTTCAAATCGGAGTCCAATGCCGCCACCATAACCCCTTTCTGCAAAATGCTCTCCTCCTCCTTGGCACCGACCGTAGGAGAGAAGCTGCGAGATAAAGCATCGGCTTTAACATTCTTAGTACCAGGGATATAGGTAACAGAAAAATGAAACCGAGAAAAAAAAAGTGCCCACCTAGCTTGACGGGCATTCAAGCGCTTGGCAGCATCCAGATAGATCAAATTCTTATGATCTGTGAAAACCTGAATAGGAAATCTAGCGGCTTCCAAAAAATGACGCCTGTGTTCAAACGCAAGTTTAATAGCCAGCAACTCCCAATTTCCAACATCATAATTCAGTTCGGTTTCCGAAATTTTTTTCAAAAAGAAGGCACAAGGTTGTACTCCACCCTTGTTCTCCTGAGACAAAACTGCTCCGACCGCCACCGATGAAGCATCGACCTCGACCAAAAAAGGTTTGGTCTCATCAGGCTGTATAAGGATAGGGGCAGAACTGAACCTCTCTTTGAGATGCTCAAATGCTTCAATGGCCTCAGTAGTCCACTGGGTCGTATTCGCACCTTTCCTGGTGAGATCGGTTAGAGGTTTAACAATCACAGAAAAATTCTTAATGAATTTCCTGTAATAATTGGCAAAACCCAAAAACCTCAGTATAGATTTCAAACCAATAGGCCCAGGCCATTCCTGTACAGCCTGAACCTTCACAGGGTCCATCTCAAAGCCCTCGCTGGAGACAATTTAGCCCAAAAAACTAACTTTCTGCACAGCGAACTCACATTTCTCCAGCTTAGCAAAGAGTGAATTATCACTCAATAACTGCAAAACTTCACGTACACTCTGCCAATGGGACTCCAGATCTGGTGAATAAATCAAAATGTCATCCAAATACACAACCACATTCTTACCAATCAGAGGTCTCAGGATGTCATTAATAAGGTTCTGAAAAAATGCAGGCGCATTGGTAAGACCAAAAGGCATCACCAGATTCTCAAAATGACCTACCGGAGTGTTAAAAGCAGTTTTCCATTCACCTGTAACTTTCATGTGATTGTTGCAATCAATCACTGGCCACAGCAGTCATGTGCAGGACATTCAAGGTTTAAAAGAAATTATATTGTTAATATGAACAGTGGGAAAAACTGTGATTGGCTGCAGTGATGGTCAAGAGCATTGTCATTGCTGCAGGACTGGTAGGGACTTGAGTAACCTCGCTGGATTTGCAGGGTATTGATTAAATAGATTAGTATTTATTAATGATTATAGTCTTATTAAGCATTTCTTGCTCTCAAATAATTTATTTTTTTAATCCAAGACATCCCTTTCATTTTTAGGATTAACTCATTGGTGCAAAATTACATACATATACTGTATGTCACTGTGATCTTGTGGGGCAGGATCCGTAACTGACAGCTGAGACTGCAATCGAAGATATCTTTGATCCTAGCTGTTTGACCCTTTAGATGCTGCAATCAATAGCAATCATTGCATCTAGGTGGTTTGACAGAGGGAGATAACTCCCTCTGTCACCCATTAGTTGCCCGAGATCCAAACAAGACACAATGACCTCATGGTTGCCATCTTACTACTCTTATAACTAAAAATGATATCCTACTTCAATTGTACATACGTGACCTACTGTCAGCAGAGGTTATATGATGACTTACTCCAGAAGAGGAGGCAAGAAGACTGGCGAGAGGCAAGAACAGAAGAATAGAAGTAGGAGAGGAGCGGTGGGGGATCAGCAGGACAGCAATATAGGTTTTTACTTATTACACATTGCTGGGCTGTTTTATAAATACAAAAATTTATGAACATCACTTTTAAGGCTCAAATAGTCTCAGTTTTTAAGGACTTAATGTAAAAAGAACATAGACATTCTCTTATTAAAGTTTAATTACTTCTTATTAAGACTTGCTAATCAATTGGTATGCATTCACAAGATCGCTTCCTGTTCTCAATGAAGAAAATATCCTTTGAACAATGTGAAATTGATGCAGAGTATAATAAAAAGTGTCATTAGAAATAGTAAAAAATAAACCATTTTTTTTCTGACACACCTGGTTCGTTTCTGCAGATTACTAAAACTGTGTAGCATTGGATGCATTACTTTTGTAAGTGCAGTCAGTTGTTGGCCGGTGTGACGATTTGTCTCTGTGAAGCTCGGACTCCCAAGTGACAACATCTGCAGAATATCGGAGGTTGTCATTTTTCATTTAGTCAACCAGTTGTACTAGGAAATCAGGCCACCCAAGGAAATGTGTGAGAGCCTGGAGTGTACATAGAGAAATGTGGAGTGGGGTGTCGAGGGAATCCAAGAATCTGATATGTGCAAAGTCTCTTGCAAGCAACTTTTCCAGCCATGTTCTCCACCGATAGAAACATAATATGACCATTATGTTTTATTATGTTACATTTATGAATCCCCCTACCTGTGCTGGTAATGAAAAGAAATCCGCATTCAGCGCATGTTTATAAGCAAGGAAATGATACTTTGAATTGCTCCTCTCCCATTAATGAATCCAATATAATGGAATTTCCATCAGACTTCAATGATGTAGCATAAATTATCCATGCATCATATGACACTACTACTAGGGACTCTTACTAACCTCTATCCAACCCTAATTATCTAAAAAAGTTTATAAGCCGCTGCTACAAAAACAAGAGAGCACAATGGATCCATTGTGGAACAGATCCTAATGAATATTGATTATCCATTGGCTCCTGATGGGTTCTGCATTTGCCCATTTTTAGGAAAATCAGCACAGCAGATCACAATTATTTTCAAAAGCAATAAAAGCCTAATGGATCCAACACTAACGCCCGTGTGAACAGAACCGTATAGTGGTCTTCAATGACCATTAAAAAAAAGTCCTTGATGCCCTTGGTAATCTACTCAAGTGTGTCAATTGTTGCTGTTTTTTTTCTTTATCCACATTTACAAATCCTGAAATAATGCAGTTTTTACATTGTTCACTGAGATATCTCAATAGGTTGATGCTACTTGTCACTTTTCCGCTTTTGCTGTGTACACTGTGGGTCGGATCAGGGGCTATCATATTGTCATGAGAGGGCAGCAAAACAATTAAAGGCCATGCTACTATTCTAAAGCTGGAAGAGGAAGACACAGTGTCACAACACTGTTGCAGGATTTCTCAGGGCTAAGGGCTCTTTCTCTATTCCTAAAGCTAGGGACATCGTAGCTATCCCTGCTTCCTGGATTACTTCTAATGGTAAAGACGCCGGGGCCATGTGCCTTGCTGAGCTCCAAAATCAGCCTTTATATGTCCTCTCCCCCAACCAGGGAAGTTGGGAGTTGTAGTGTATAAGAATACACATACCAGACTAACAAGGGAAGACATACAGGCATAAATGAAAATACCAATCATACAAATATGCACTACAAACCACAAAGTGGAACACATGGAAGCAAAAGAAAGAAAAATCAAATAAGAGAGGATGAGGATATGCACACAGACAAATCACCAAGCAGTCTTCAATACAACACTCCAAAATGCCTCCTCACACAATTAAAACCTCCAACTCCAAAACCAGGCTGTATAAAGCTAACACTGGCAATCCCTGATTGCCAGAGGTGAGCATATATAGCAGAGGTGAGTGACCAACACTGAACAGCTGAGACCATCAAAGCTCCGGAAGCTCTCAAGTGCACAGATGAACCTCTGCACTGCTAGAAGAAACCTGCACTGTTTAATATGATGGTGAAGTGCTTCTAATCAGTGTAGCAGTATGTGAAATCAGACACCGTGGTCTTCTGGTCCCTCTCTGTCATGGCAAACCTGTGAAAAAATGCAAAAGCACAATAGGGTCTTACCCAATTAATAATTGGTACAGAAATATTAAAAATTGTACACATAGTAGAGTTGTGTGGGACACAACACCTATACAGCCTGAACTCCAAATGTTGCAGCTTCCAAAGAATAAGTCAAAGATAGATGCTGGGAAAGGAAGTTGTTTCTGCGCTCTCTGGAGTCACAACAAACTATTAGTATGGATAAAAATGTAGGTTTATTGTCTACGCGTTTCAGAGTCCACCGACTCCTACCTCAGGACAGCCATTCTCATTTAAAGATTTTTCTGTATTTTCATGACTTTGAAAATTGTACATTCACACTGAAGGCATCAAACTATGAATTAACACATGTGGAATTATATACTTAACAAAAAAGTGTGAAACAACTGAAAATATGTCACATATTCTAGGTTCTTCAAAGTAGCCACCTTTTGCTTTGATGACTGCTTTGCACACTCTTGGCATTCTCTTGATGAGCTTCAAGAGGTAGTCACCGGAAATGGTTTTCACTTCACAGGTGTGCCCTGTCAGGTTTAATAAGTGGGATTTCTTGCCTTATAAATGGGGTTGGGACCATCAGTTGTGTTGTGCAGAAGTCAGGTGGATACACAGCTGATAGTCTTACTGAATAGACTGTTAGAATTTGTATTATGGCAAGAAAAAAGCAGCTAAGTAAAGAAAAACGAGTGGCCATTATTCCTTTAAGAAATGAAGGTCAGTCAGTCCGAAAAATTGGGAAAACTTTGAAAGTGTCCCCAAGTGCAGTTGCAAAAACCATCAAGCGTTACAAAGAAACTGGCTCACATGAGGACCGCCCCAGGAAAGGAAGACCAAGAGTCACCTCTGCTTCTGAGGATAAGTTTATCCAAGTCAACAGCCTCAGAAATCGCAGGTTAACAGCAGCTCAGATTAGAGACCAGGTCAATGCCACACAGAGTTCTAGCAGCAGACACATCTCTACAACAACTGTTAAGAGGAGACTTTGTGCAGCCAGCCTTCATGGTAAAATAGCTGCTAGGACTTGTTTGGGCTAAAATAACACAAGGAATGGACATTAGACCAGTGGAAATCTGTGCTTTGGTCTGATGAGTCCAAATTTGAGATCTTTGGTTCCAACCACCGTGTCTTTGTGCGACGCAGAAACAGTGAACAGATGGACTCTACATGCCTGGTTCCCACCGTGAAGCATGGAGGAGGAGGTGTGATGGTGTGGGGGTGCTTTGCTGGTGACACTGTTGGGGATTTATTCAATATTGAAGGCATACTGAACCAGCATGGCTACCACAGCATCTTGCAGCGGCATGCTGTTCCATCCGGTTTGCATTTAGTTGGACCATCATTTATTTTTCAACAGGACAATGACCCCAAACACACCTCCAGGCTGTGTAAGGGCTATTTGACCAAGAAGGAGATGGGGGATGGGGTACTACGCCAGATGACCTGGCCTCTACAGTCACCAGACCTGAACCCAATCGAGATGGTTTGGGGTGAGCTGGACCGCAGAGTGAAGGCAAAGGGGCCAACAAGTGCTAAGCATCTCTGGGAACTCCTTCAAGATTGTTGGAAGACCATTTCCGGTGACTCCCTCTTGAAGCTCATCAAGAGAATGCTAAGAGTGTGGAAAGCAGTCATCAAAGCAAAAGGTGGCTACTTTGAAGAACCTAGAATATAAGACATATTTTCAGTTGTTTCACACTTTTTGTTAAGAATTTAATTCCACATGTGTTAATTCATAGTTTTGATGCCTTCAGTGTGAATGTACAATTTTCATAGTCATGAAAAAATCTTTAAATGAGCAGGTGTGTCCAAACTTTTGGTCTGTACTGTATATATAGTTGCCCTGAGGAAGGAGTCGGTGGACTCTGAAACGCGTAGACAATAAACCTACTTTTTATCCATACTAATGGTTTGTCGTGACTCCAGAGAGACAGAAATAAATTCCTTTCCCAACATCTATCTGTGGTATACCTATGACACACAGGTTCACAGCATAGCTACACTTCCAGTCCTCTAATTGACTCCTCTCAGTGTCATAGCATGGAGGATGCCAAATAGAAAGTTGCTACATGTGTCAAATTCTATGGGGGCACAAAATTGTAGCCCCATCTCCACAGGTAATATGAGGGAAGGACCAGCCTCTAGGGAATCTTCACTGGACCGCGGGTACAGGAGCAGTGAGCTCACTAGCTGCCGACCTACAGTAGAGTTGACTTTACTGTTGCATTCCGCATAAGTAGTGACCGAGACGACCAAGCTTTCAATATAATGCGTTGTAATCTTGGTCAATGCCTATGCAGTGCGCAGCAGCATGACAAAGTCATCTCAATTGGTCTGCTGTATAAGCATTGACAGAAATATGGTGTTACGCTCACGCCTGGATCTTCTGGCGTGAGTGTGGTTAGTGGTCTCACTGGGCCATGAACCACGGAGTGCCTGGAGGGGCTTGACTAGGGGCCTCGCCAGATCCGACCCTGGCTCATATTGTGGCTTAGTCGACTCCGTGAACCAAAGAGGGACGAGGGAGGTGGCCCAGGTGCTACTCCAGGGCAGACCCCGGTCACACAGTTGATGATCCACACCGAGGTATGCAGGAACTGTCAGGTACTGACGGGCACGGCTGGCATACAGGCAGTCAGGTACTGACAGGCACGACTGCTATACAGGCAGGCAAGTAGACAGGCTGAATAGGGACCAGTACAGACTTGGATACAGGAGCAGAGCCGCAGGTACAGACGGGAAGGTGAGCAGGCCAGGGCAGAGCCGCAGGTGCGGACGGAAAGTGGAGTAGAGCAGGGCAGAGTCGCAGGTGCGGATGGGAAGTGTTGCAAGCAGGGCAGAGGAGCAGGTGGGGACAGGAAGTGGAGCAGAGCAGGGCAGAGAAAGGCAGAACAGAGCCGTAGGTGCCAACGGGAAGCAGAGCAGAGTCGCAGGTGCGAATGGGAAGCAGAGTAGAGCAGAGCCACAGGTGCAGACAGGAAGCGGAGCAGAGCAGAGCCTCAGGTGCGGACGGGAAGCAGAGCAGAGCCGCAGGTGCAGACGGGAAGCAGAGAAGAGCCGCAGGTGTGGATGGGAAGCAGAGCAGAGCAGCAGGTGCGGATGGGAAGCAGAGCAGAGACGCAGGTGCGGACGGGAAGCAGAGCAGAGCTGCAGTTGCGGACGGGAAGCAGAGCAGAGCGGAGCCGAAGGTGCGGACGGGAAGCAGAGCAGAGCAGAGCCGCAGGTGCAGACGGAAAGCAGAGCAGAGCCGCAGGTGTGGACGGGAAGCAGAGCAGAGCCGCAGGTGCGGATGGGAGGCAGAGCAGAGCCGCACATGTGGACGGGAAGCAGAGCCGTGGGTGCAGACGGGAAGCAGAGCAAGGCAGAGCCGCAGGTGCGGATGGGAAGCAGAGCAGAGCCGCACTCGTGGACGGGAAGCAGAGCAGAGCAGGGCAGAGCAGAGCAGGGCAGGGCAGAGCAGAGCAGGGCAGGGCAGGACAGAGCTGCAGGAGTGGCCAGGCGGGAATACTGCAGGAGCAGCCAGGCGGGAATGCCGCAGGAGCGGCAAGGCTGGAATGCCGCAGGAGCGGCTAGGCGTGACAGGGCTCTGTTCACATGGAACAGACAGAGTCAGGAACGCGCAGGAAGGTAGCTAGAATACAGAAGGTAGATAAAGGGGCAGGGAAATGGGACAAGCAGAGCCAGATACACACAAGGTACTTGCTATGAAGTAACGAGAGGACACAAAACTCACAAACTGGAGTACAGAGACAACAGGTAGGAGATAGGTTCTGGTACAGACACTGCAGGCAAAGGGAAGGATCGGACATAGAGACAAACAGGTAACGGGCTAAGACACAGTTCAAACAGAAACTGACACAGGAGCGAGCCTGGGAATTCAGCCCCCAGGGTGGCAGAAATAGACTAGAAGTCACAGGTACAGGTAACAGGCCTGGGTACTCTGTCCCCAGGGTGGCAGAACAGGATAGATACAGGAAGACAGGTACAGGCCTGGGTACTCAGCCCCAGGGTGGCAGAAACAGGCAGGATACAGGACAGGACCTGGCAACTTACAGAATACACTGAAAGAAAGTGTTGCTCAGGCACCTCCCACTGGGCAGGGTTGCCTTAAGTATCCAGTGCCTCACAGCCATAGGCTGGGGACGCATTAGGAATGCGCGCACTGTCCCTTTACGACTCAGGAAGTTTCAGCGCCGCCGCCCTAAGCCTGCAAACTAGAGACATGCACACAGCAAGTAGAGAAGCACAGTGCACAGCCTGGACTGGTAGGTAAGTTGGCGGTCTTGCATGGTGGGAGATGGTAAGCCACGTCAGCACACAGCCAGTGATGTTACATAGGGTATGACAGATTGTGCAGCTCTTGGTGAATAAATCCTAAGACTTTTATTAATCAAGACTTGTGTGTTAAACTCCAGCCATGATGAAAATGTGCAGCAGTAAGATGCACGAAAGTCATTAAAATTCATGCCCGTATTAATGAATTTTCAGCCTCGATGAGAAACTGTCATGGGTGTGTCAAATGTGACAGACCGTCGCCCTCCAGCTGGTTGCAGAAGATCTCTTTGTTTGGCATTACAGAAACCTTCTTAGCTGTTTCACTCTAGGACCCAGCAGCTACTTCCTTCCTGCTCTAATTGACACCCTTGCCTTGGTGTTTAAATAGTTTTACTTTGCTACAGGGCAGTGCCGGTGATATTCACATGTTTCCTTGTGAAAGCTTGGAGCGAATGCAGTCTGTTTACTTCCTCTCTGGTGCTAAGAGGATGTGTGTGTTATCTCTCTGAAGTCGGCTCAAGCTAAGTTATCTTTCCCCCGCGTCTGTCTACCTTGTTTTCTTTAGTTGTTAGTGGGGATCGACTAGTGCTCACCCCCCTTCTTCTTTATACAGGGCCAAGCGCTAGAGAAAAACAGGAATAATAATAATCATTTTAATATTTTTTTTATTTATATAGCGCCAACAAATTAAGCAGCACTTTAGGTTCCTGTGCGGTGATTGGTGAAGAACCAATATAGGGATGGTAGGGGAGACAGGGTGATATCAGATCTGCCTAGGAGGACTCCACTACCCCTTTCCCTAGAGTCTGGGCTCCCTTCCCCTCTTCCCTTTGTGTTACACTAGTCTTTCGCACACCTTGCCTGACACAAACACACTCCAGTTAGCGACTGGTGTATATTTTTTTCATAATTAATGCCACATTTGTTGCATAAATTATAAATTTTTCAGCCTCATACTTACCCATTTAAGCTCAACTACTTTTGGCGAAGCTGGCATGGACTGTCCTAAAACACCAAAAGTCACTAAAAGTTTGCGCAACTACTAGTTATGCAAGCCTTTTTGGTGAAAACTGTTTAATGAATCAGCCCCTCAGTTTTGATTTGTTCAGCACTATCCTCAGGGCACACTGGTGTAGGCTGAGGCATTGTACTCAAACAGGGGCATAAATTCAGGGCACACTGAGTATTCCTGTGCATCACAGCCAATGATTGCTGCACTCCACATATCAACCTGTGTAAGCAGGCTGCAAGGCAGGAGGATTTTTTTTTTCATGTATTTTACTTACTTATATAGCACCATTAATCCCACAGTGCTTAGCAGACATTATAATCACTGTTCCCATTGGAGCTCACAATCTAGATTGCCCTTCAGTATGGTCTTTTTAATGTGGAGGGAAACTGTAGTGCCCAGAGGAAACCAATGCAAACAAGGGGAGAACATACAAACTCCTTGCAAATGTTGTCCTTTGTGGGATTTTAACACAGGACCCCAGCAATGCAAGGATTCTGTACTAGCCACTGAGCCATCATACTGTCCTGTGGCTACAAAAAAAGAACACAGAACCTACAGTCAAATATGGTGAAGGTTCAAAGATGTTTTAGGATTGTTTTGCTGCCTCTGGCACTGGGGACCTTGACTTTGTGCAAGGCATCATGAAATCTGAAGATTACCAGAGTATTTTGGGTTGCAATTAGAGATGAGCGGTGTTCGACTAGAACTGTTCGCCAATCTCAAATTCGAGCTGTTTTGGGTGGTGTTCGAGTTGTTCGACGAACCCGAACGATTTGCAAAAAATTCGGCTGTTCGAGGTTATGTTCGATAACTGTTCGTGCACCAAAAGCGTGTCCTGCATGTCTGGCGCTATTTAGAGCACCAATCATGCAGGGATTGTCTGCCACTCACTGTAATGCCACAGCCATGGAGGTTGTGGCATTACAGTGATTGCCCAAATCGATGGGAACAGTGCCAACAGTGAAACATGAAAAGCCGGCAATTCAGCAGCGGCATACACCGGTACCCGACAATTTAGAACCGAAAGAATAGAGCTTCACACATAGATTAGATAGATATAAACATGCCAATCACATATATAATAAGTACAGTGAAAGTGCTGCTTACTGTACTTGTCATTTAGCGTAAAGGATTTATCAAAAAAAATAATAGTGTTTTCATGCACCGTCTCTTTAAAAAAGCCGGCCGGCAATTCAGCATCTGTACCCGACAATTTAGAATAGAAGGAATAGAGAATCACACATAGATTAGATAGATAGAAACATGTCAGCCACATATATACGAAGTACAGTGAAAGTGCTGCTTACTGTACTTGTCATTTAGCGTAAAGGATTTATCAAAAAATATAATAGTGTTTTCGTGCACCGTCTCTTTAAAAAAGCCGGCCGGCAATTCAGCAGCGGTACCCGACAATATATAACAGAAAGAATAGCGTATCACACATAGATTAGATAGATAGAAACATGTCAGTCACATATATATGAAGTACTGTGACAGTGTTGCTTACTGTACTTGTCATTTAGTGTAAAGGATTTATTAAAAAAAATAATAGTGTTTTCATGCACCGTCTCTTTAAGAAAGCCGGCCGGCAATTCAGCATCTGTACCCGACAATTTATAACAGACAGAATAGAGCTTCACACATAGATTAGAAAGATAGAAACATGTCAGTCACATATATATGAAGTACAGTGATAGTGTTGGTTACTGTACTTGTCATTTAGTATTAAAATAAAGGATTTATTATTAAAAAAATTGGCGTGGGGTTCCCCTTAATTTTAGGCTCTAGCGGAGGTTAAGCAGACAGCTGGGGCAGATGTTTGAAGCCTGGGAAGGGGGTAATACCCACGGAGCTTCCCAGGCTACTAATATCAGCCCCCAGCTGAATACATAGCCTTTACTAGCTATTAAAATGGGGGACCCCCCCCAAAAAATGACGTGGGGTCCCCCCTAATTTAATAGCTAGCAAAGGCTAGGCAGACAGCTGGGGGCTGATATTAATAGCCCAGGAAGGGAGCCATGAATATTGGCCCCCTCCCAGGCTAGAAACACCAGCCGTCAGCCGCCCCAGAAATGGCGCATTCATAGGATGCGCCAATTCTGGCACTTAGCCTCGCTCTTCCACGCTGCCCTGGTGCGGTGGCAGTGGGGTAATAGGGTTGGGGTTGATGTCAGCTTATAATGCCAGCTGACATCAAGCCCAGGTTAGTAATGGAGAGGCGTCTATAAGACACCCCCATTACTAACCCCATAGTCAAAGTTACAAAAAACACAAACACCCAGAATAAAGTCCTTTAATTGAAATAAAGACACAATTCTTTATTGTTCTAAATTAAACCATACTTACCATCACGCCCATTCCAGCTGAAGCCAACGATCTCCTGCAATAAAAGAAAAATAATAAAGCAACCTCATCCTTACCTTTCCATGGTTCCCACGACAGCTTCAGCTCTGCTACATCGAGATGACAGGCTGGACCGCAGCAGAACGCCGCCATCCAGCCTGTCATCCCGCAGACACTGAGAAGCGCAGGCATGCTTGCGCTCCACATTGTCTCTCTGTGACGGCATAAAGATGAGCCGAGGTCATGTCCAATGAACTCGGCTCACCTCATGCACGTCACTTACAGCGTGGGAGAATTCTCACGCTGAAGCGCTGAGTGCAGGAGAATTTTCCCACGCTGTCAGTGAGGTGCATGAGGCGAGCTGAGTTCATGGGACATGAGCTCACCTCATGCACGTCACTGACAGCGTGGGAGAATTCTCCTGCACTCAGCGCTTCAGCGTGAGAATTCTCCCACGCTGTCAGTGACGTGCATGAGGTGAGCCGAGTTCATTGGACATGACCTCGGCTCATCTGGATGCCGTCACAGCGAGACACTGAGGAGCGCAAGCATGCCTGCTCTTCTCAGTGTCTGCGGGATGACAGGCTGGATGGCAGCGTTCTGCTGCGGTCCAGCCTGTCATCTCGATGTAGCAGAGCTGAAGCTGTCGTGGGAACCATGGAAAGGTAAGGATGAGGTTGGTTTATTATTTTTCTTTTATTGCAGGAGATCGTTGGCTTCAGCTGGAATGGGCGTGATGGTAAGTATGGTTTAATTTAGAACAATAAAGAATTGTGTGTTTATTTCAATTAAAGGACTTTATTCTGGGTGTTGTGTTTTTTTTAAATACTTTACTAGAAATTCATGGCGGTCATGTCTAATACTGGCGTGACCCCATGAATTTTGGGCTTGGGGCCAGCTGATAATACCAAGCTGGCCCTAACCCCTTTATTACCCAGTGAGCCACCGCACCAGGGCCCTGGATGAGTTGGGTACAGCGCCAGAAGATGGCGCTTCTATGAACGCGCCATTTTCCGGGGTGGCTGCGGACTGCAATTTGCAGCGGGGGGGCCCAGAAAGCTTGGGCCTCCCTGCGCTGCAGATTCCAGCCCCCAGCTGCCTAGTTGTACCTGGCTGGACACAAAAATAGGGCGAAGCCCCATGTATTTTTTTTTTAATTATTTCATGAAATTCATGAAATAATTAAGAAAAAAAGGCCTTCCCTATATTGTTGTGTCCGGCCAGGTACAAATAGTCAGCTGGTGGTTGGGGGCAGCCCGTTCCTGCCTGCTGTACCTGGCTGGACACAAATATAGTGAGAAGCCCCACGTCAATTTTTTTAAATTATTTCAGGAAATTCATGAAATAATTAAAAAAAAATTGACGTGGGGCTTCGCACTATATTTGTGTCCAGTCAGGTGCAGCAGGTAGGAACGGGCTGCCCCCAACCACCAGCTGCCTATTTGTACCTGGCCGGACACAACAATATAGGGAAGCCCTTTTTTTCTTAATTATTTCATGAAATAATTAAAAAAAAATTGACGTGGGGCTTCGCACTATATTTGTGTCCAGTCAGGTACAGCAGGCAGGAACGGGCTGCCCCCAACCACCAGCTGCCTATTTGTACCTGGCCGGACACAACAATATAGGGAAGCCCTTTTTTTCTTAATTATTTCATGAAATAATTTAAAGAAAATTGACGTGGGGCTTCGCCCTGTTTTTGTATCCAGCCAGGTACAACTAGGCAGCTGGGGGCTGGAATCCGCAGCGCAGGGAGGCCCAAGCTTTCTGGGCCACCCCTACTGCAAATTGCAGTCCGCAGCCACCCCGTAAAATGGCGCGTTCATAGAAGCGCCATCTTCTGGCGCTGTACCCAACTCATCCAGGGCCCTGATGCGGTGGCTCACTGGGTAATAAAGGGGTTAGGGCCAGCTTGGCATTATCAGCTGGCCCTAAGCCCAAAATTCATGGGGTCACGCCAATATTAGACATGACCACCATGAATTTCTAGTAAAGTATTTAAAAAAAACACAACACCCAGAAAAAAGTCCTTTAATTGAAATAAACACACAATTCTTTATTGTTCTAAATTAAACCATACTTACCGTCACGCCCATTCCAGCTGAAGCCAACGATCTCCTGAAATAAAAGAAAAATAATAAAGCAACATCATCCTTACCTTTCCATGGTTCCCATGACAGCTTCAGCTCTGCTACATCGAGATGACAGGCTGGACCGCAGCAGAACGCTGCCATCCAGCCTGTCATCCCGCAGACAGTGAGAAGCGCAGGCTTGCTTGCGCTCCACAGTGTCTCTCTGTGAGGGCATCCAGATGAGCCGAGTTAATGTCCAATGAACTCGGCTCACCTCATGCACGTCACTGACAGCGTGGGAAAATTCTCCTGCACTCAGCGCTTCAGCGTGGGAGAATTCTCACACTGAAGCGCTGAGTGCAGGAGAATTCTCCCACGCTGTCAGTGACGTGCAGGAGGTGAGCTGAGTTCATTGGACATGAGCTCACCTTATGCACGTCACTGACAGCGTGGGAAAATTCTCCTGCACTCAGCGCTTCAGCGTGGGAGAATTCTCACGCTGAAGCGCTGAGTGCAGGAGAATTCTCCCACGCTGTCAGTGACGTGCAGGAGGTGAGCTGAGTTCATTGGACATGAGCTCACCTTATGCACGTCACTGACAGCGTGGGAGAATTCTCCTGCACTCAGCGCTTCAGCGTGAGAATTTTCCCACGCTGTCAGTGACGTGCATGAGGTGCGCCGAGTTCATTGGACATGAACTCGTCTCATCTTTATGCCGTCACAGCCAGACACTGCAGAGCGCAAGCATGCCTGCGCTTCTCAGTGTCTGCGGGATGACAGACTGGATGGCAGGGTTCTGCTGCGGTCCAGCCTGTCATCTCGATGTAGCAGAGCTGAAGCTGTCGTGGGAACCATGGAAAGGTAAGGATGATGTTGCTTTATTATTTTTCTTTTATTGCAGGAGATCGTTGGCTTCAGCTGGAATGGGCGTGATGGTAAGTATGGTTTAATTTAGAACAATAAAGGATTGTGTCTTTATTTCAATTAAAGGACTTTATTCTGGGTGTTTGTGTCTTCTTTTAACTTTGACTATGGGGTTAGTAATGGGGGTGTCTTATAGACGCCTCTCCATTACTAACCTGGGCTTGATGTCAGCTGGCATTATAAGCTGACATCAACCCCAGCCCTATTACCCCCTGCCACAGCTACAGGGCAGCGTGGAAGAGCGAGGCTAAGTGCCAGAATTGGCGCATCCTATGAATGCGCCATTTCTGGGGCGGCTGACGGCTAATGTTTCTAGCCTGGGAGGGGGCCAATATTCATGGCTCCCTTCCTGGGCTATTAATATCAGCCCCCAGCTGTTTGCCTAGCCTTTGCTAGCTATTAAATTAGGGGGGACCCCACGTCATTTTTTTGGGGGGGTCCCCCATTTTAATAGCTAGTAAAGGCTATGTATTCAGCTGGGGGCTCATATTAGTAGCCTGGGAAGCTCCGTGGGTATTACCCCCTTCCCAGGCTTCAAACATCTGCCCCAGCTGTCTGCTTAACCTCCGCTAGAGACTAAAATTAAGGGGAACCCCACGCCAATTTTTTTAATAATAAATCCTTTATTTTAATACTAAATGACAAGTACAGTAACCAACACTATCACTGTACTTCATATATATGTGACTGACAAGTTTCTATCTATCTAATCTATGTGTGAAGCTCTATTCTGTCTGTTATAAATTGTCGGGTACAGATGCTGAATTGCCGGCCGGCTTTTTTAAAGAGACAGTGCATGAAAACACTATTATATTTTTTAATAAATCCTTTACACTAAATGACAAGTAAAGTAAGCAACACTGTCACTGTACTTCATATATATGTGACTGACATGTTTCTATCTATCTAATCTATGTGTGATGCTCTATTCCTTCATGTCTAAATTGTCGGGTACCGGTGTATGCCGCTGCTGAATTGCCGGCCGGCTTTTTTAAAGAAAGCGTCTTCTGAGCAGTTTGTCAGCTTTTGGACACCTTTGAAGGTGTTTTCTATGTGTTTCTATGTGTTTTTGTTTGCCTGCCATTGGTTTTAACGGTGTTCGACGGTGTTCGAAGGTGTTCGACGAACAGTTCGACGAACAGTCTCTCGAACATCCCGGTGTTCGACGAACCGAACCGAACCCGAACACTACGGGGGTGGCTCAACACTAGTTGCAATGTAGTGCCCAGTACCAGAAAGCAGGATTTGTGTCCTAGGTCATGGGTCTTCCAGCAGGACGATGACCCCAAACATACTTCAAGAAGCCCCCAGAAATGGAAACAAAGAGCTGGAGAGTTCTAAAGTGGCTAGCAATAAGTCCAGATCTAAATCCCAAGAACACATCTGGAGATATCTTAAAATTACTATTGGGAGAAGGCGCCTTCAAGTATGAGAGATGAGAGAAATGATTACATATGCAGATAGGAAGGTGTCAGACCGGAGTCAGAGCCACCATTTCATTTGGATGAAAGGAAAGTGCACAACATGATCTGTTGCATTAATTATGCCAATGAACAAAGAGGGATCCCAGGAGACTACTTGGTTTCATTCTGCATCAGTGTTAAGAATGAAAAAAAAAAGTCCTGCATGTGGAAAAAAAAATTTATGTTCTAAAAACGGGCAACAATTGGGACCCAGACGGACCCTATAATAATCAGTATGACCCCTTTGCTACTTTGGCATAAAGGATACAAATGAATACTTTTGACAATTAATTCTATTTGTTCTTCTAAATGGAATAATCAAACGGAATGTTCGGAAATGTGAATGTGGCCTTACTTTAATTAGTAGTTTCTTAAAAAGACAATACATGTGCTTGGGGAACAAAGGGTTCAACACTAGAGTGGGGGAAGAGACTTAGGGTGTGTTAACGGTCTACAAGGTAGGGGAGGGAAAATACTTACCTTGCCCGTTCTCAGTGAACCCACACAACCCCACCGACTCCTCTGTCCTCTCTTTTCTGTCCTTTATATATACAGTAGGTACGGAAAGTATTCAGACCCCTTTAAATTTTTCACTATTTGTTTCATTGCAGCCATTTGGTAAATTCTAAAAAGTTCATTTTTTTTCTCATTAATATATACTCTGCACCCCATCTTGACTGAAAAAAAAAAGAAATTTATAAATTCTTGCAAATTTATTAAAAAAGAAAAACTGAAATATCACATGGTCATAAGTATTCAGATTCTTTGCTCAGACACTCATATTTAAGTCACATGCTATCCATTTCCTTGTGATCCTCCTTGAGATGGTTCTACTCCTTCATTGGAGTCCAGCTGTGTTTAATTAAACTGATAAGATTTGATTTGGAAAGGCACACACCTGTCTATATAAGACCTCACAGCTCACAGTGCATGTCAGACCAAATGAGAATCATGAGCTCAAAGGAACTGCCCAAGGAGCTCAGAGACAGAATTGTAGCAAGGCACAGATCTGGCCAAGGTTACAAAAGAATTTCTGCATTACTCAAGGTTCTTAAGAGCACAGTAGCCTCCATAATCCTTAAATGGAGGAAGTTTGGGACCATCAGAAGTCTTCATGGGCCTGGCCGTACAGCCAAACTGAGCAATCGTGGTAGAAGAGCATTGGTGAGAGGGGTAAAGAAGAACCCCAAAATCACTGTGGCTGAGCTCCAGAGATGCAGTAGGGAGATAGTTGACTTTGTGGAACTTTCTCCTATCACTGCAGCCCTCCACCAGTAAGGCTTTTATGGCGGAAGTCTCTCCTCAGTGCAAAACATATGAAAGCCAACATAGAGTTTGCTCAAAAACACATGAAGGACTCCCAGACTATGAGAAATAAGATTCTCTGGTCTGATGAGACAAAGATAAAACTTTTTGGTGATAATTCTACGCGGTATGTGTGGAGAACATCAGGCACTGCTCATCACCTGCCCAATACAATCCCAACAGTGAAACATAGTGGTGGCAGCATCATGATATGGGGGTATTTTTCAGCTACAGGGACAGGACGACTGGTTGCAATTGAAGGAAACATGAATGTGGCCAAGTACAGAGATAGCATGGATGAAAACCTCTTCCAGAGTGCTCTGGACCTCAGACTTGGCCAAAGGTTCACCTTCCAACAAGACAATGACCCTAAGCACACAGCTAAATTAACAAAGGAGTGGCTTCAGAACAATACTGTGACCATTCTTGACTGGCCCAGCCAGAGCCCTGGAGCCATCTCTGGAGAGATGGCTGTCCACCAACGTTCACTATCCAACCTGACGGAACTGGAGAGGATCTGCAAGGAAGAATGGCAGAGGATCCCCAAATCCATGGCTGTACTAACTCAAAAGGGTGCTTCTACTCAATACAGAGCAAAGGGTCTGAATACTTATGACCATGTGATATTTCAGTTTTTCTTTTTTAATAAATTTGCAAAAATGTCTACATTTCTGTTTTTTTCAGTCAAGATGGGGTGCAGAGTGTACTTTAATGAGAAAAAAATTAACTTTTTAGAATTTACCAAATGGCTGCAATGAAACAAAGAGTGAAAAATTTAAAGGGGTCTGAATGCTTTCCGTACCCACTGTATTTTGTCTTCTTCGTTGGTGCTCCTTAAACTGTGCTGCCATACTACTCTAGGTTCAACATCATTGACATTGGTAACAGGCATTGTTCAGTGTGCAGGTAAGGAATAAAGGTTGTTCTTTACTTTCACTCATTGTCCCTCATTTACTTATACTGATCCCTTGAGGTGCTGATAGCGGTCACCTGCTTCCGCTTGTCATCTTCATGTAAGGCTATGTCTGATGATGATGAAACATAATTTTTGCCATCCAAGAGGCTTTATCAATAAGCCCATGGAGGTCCCATCAATTGGCCTGTGGTGGCCCCATCAATAGGCCCGTGGAGGCCCAATTTAGACATCTTGTTGATTGACAGCATGGTGGCATTTCACCAGAAGATGGAGGCAGAAAGGTGAAACCATCGTATTAAATGTCAAAGGGAAAATATGGAAAAAGTAGCGTAAAACCATTTTAGTAAGCCAACACAATAAAATGATGCATCTGCTTTAAATCTTGTTTTACCAAAATAAGTGCACAACGATCGATTGTAAATTACAAGCCATGGAACTTTCTCCTGGCACAGACTTGAGCACGAAACCTGGAGTAAAAAACAATCGTACAATTCATCTTGTTATCTTTAATAAATGACAAATTTGCTGGGTTAGAGCATTTATTTTCAGGCTGACACAAAGTAACTGCATTAAATCATTGGTAATCATCCTAGCTGGGACTTCTTGGGTTTGTGCTTGTGACTGTGATATAACGATATAGTAAGTAAAACAACAGGCGGCATTACAAGGAAAGGAATTGGAATAGTCTGCACTGAACTGGGGGATGTCAGGTGAGGAGGTTCTAGAAATGGCTAAACGTTCTAGAAACAGCTCATTTATCTCATGCATGAGCCTCCCTTAGGCTCTGTGCACACAGAAGTTTTTAGGTGGTCAAAAATGACAAGTCTTCTGGTGGAGAAAAAAAAGTCTTTGAAGAGTTTTTGAAGTTTTTTTTGGTTGTTTCAAAAGTAGTTTTGGACAGTTTTTGAAGAGTTTTGAATGATTTTTTTTTGTCTGCAGTGATTTTTGGGTGTGTTTTGGTCAGATGATGCCTAGGAGCAGATGCCACCTGGAGTTGTTCCAAAGAAGTGACTGGTACATTATTTTTTCTCACCTAAAGTGGAGAAAAAACTTCAAAAGCCTGAATGTTTCACCAATAAAATGGTTTAACAATAGAAGTGAAGTGGAAGAGCCTTTCAAGTATTTTTCAAGTGATTTTTTTAGGGTTTTTTTTTTAAGGTGGACCGGCCACAAAAAAATATTAAAAATCCCCTCTGTGTGCACATACCCTTATTCTGAGTCTCTGAGAACTTTATGATCTAGTGATTTAGGAAAGTAGCATGAAAAAAGTTAGGCAGCCCTGAAAAAGTGATGCATTTTATAGCTTAAATACAGAATAATCAGAGAAGCGCTATTGAAAAAGAATGCCACCAGATGTGGAGTGCACCACCAATAAAGTCGCCAGAGATGCTTCAAGGTGGATTTTAGAAATAGAAAATACAACCGCGTTTTTTTTAGTTTTATGCGTCTTGTCACAACTTATGTGCATAAATTGCTTCTTTGGCCATCTTTTTTTGTGTGTGAACAACGCATTAGAAATTGAGCCTTTCGGTTCTAAGAACGTCAACAATCATCTATGATCTGTGGTTTCGACCAGTAGAAAGTGTAAACTTCCCCTGCAACGCTACTGCAGGAGAAGTGAAGCATTACAGTTCCCGTTAAGATGAATGAGCTGTGACAGTCCATTAAATATTATTTGCAAATCTTTTGAAGGTTTCTGCATAGACCTTGTTGAATTATGCAATAGTTTCTTAAGTCAGTCACCATGATATTTTCTATCTATTTTAAGTGAGATTGCACTTCAGATAGGAGAGATGTGTGGAGGCGGAGGGTCTAATTGTGAGCCAAGTTATATCCGCCAATGTTGATGACTGGCCTCAATAATACTCATTTGGTGGCAGAGATGCCATTTCCCCAAAAAGTAATTCCAAAATATAGCATATGACCTTCATATAAGAGCAGATGCACAAATACCTCTAAAGTGAAGACTATCTTCATCCCCAGATCATCTTTTCCAAATATTCAAATTTTTGGAATTATAATTTAAGTACCCTAGATGTATAGTATATGGATGCAATATTTCAGCCTGTTACTCATCTGTCCTGACTCCAGCACCATGCCTTGCTCCCTCCTCTTATGGTCACCTTCCTTTGCTGCTATCCAAGCAGTATTTTATCTGTTAACTCAGGAAACTCCTGTGACTTTAGAACCCTACGCCACCGAATACATAGGCAAGGTGCTTGGGTATTAAGTAGTATTGCTTCATTTCCCTGAAATTTGTTAGAAGATTTAATGCCTATCATCTTCTCAGTTACTTCTGACTTCCATGCTGTAACCAGCATTATTTCCAAGCTGGATCCAATTTTTTGGTGTTGTCCACACCAATATCTCAGCAAGATACATACTTCTCACAACTTTTAGTGCAACTGTTCACATCTGGTCTCAATTAAACATGTTTCATCAGGTGTGCTTCCAGCCTGAATATATTTCATTGTGCTCTTGTGATTAACCCTTGTCTTGCTGGAAGATAGACTGCATTTGCATCTCTGTTACTTTGCTGCTAGTAACCATTGTCTTGCTGGAAGATATGAGATTACATTTACTTCTCAGTTACCCATGTGTTTAATTATTGCCCTGCTGGAAGACTCTAGACTGTATCCTGTGATTAACCTCTTCCCTGCTGGAAAATACCAGTCTTCTTTCCTGCTAATATATCCATGTGTAACCGAACACTTGGCTATGCATCATCTGTGCTGCCTGATTCACTGGTTTGTCTGCTGTTCTGCTTGCCATGTTAACCTGGTCTTTGATAATCTAAATAATGACCATCAAGACCTGATCCATTGCACTGTCACCTCTGTTCCATGCTGCTCACCTAGACCTACAGCTTAGAAAGTCCAGCTCACAAGATGAGCCTGTAACAGCTTACACATACTTTTAGCTATGTAGTTTATATTCTTTACGCAGAACTCTTCGGAAAGACTATAGTTGGTCAACAGGATAACCACATTTAGGCTCTCTGAAAAATCAACACCATTATAAGGGTTGTCCTATCTGGGACATTTATGGCACATTGACTACAATTTTCATATACAGTACAGACCAAAAGTTTGGACACACCTTCTCATTTAAAGATTTTTCGGTATTTTCATGACTATGAAAATTGTACATTCACACTGAAGGCATCAAAACTATGAATTAAAACATGTGGAATTATATACTTAACAAAAAAGTGTGAAACAACTGAAAATATGTTTTATATTCAAGGTTCTTCAAAGTAGCCACCCTTTGCTTTGATGACTGCATTGCACACTCTTGGCATTCTCTTGATGTTGTTCAAGAGGTAGTCACCGGAAAAGGTTTTCACTTCATAGGTGTGCCCTGTCAGGTTTAATAAGTGGGATTTCTTGCCTTATAAATGGGGTTGGGACCATCAGTTGTGTTGTGCAGAAGTCTGGTGGATACACAGCTGTTAGTTCTACTGAATAGACTTTTAGAATTTGTATTACGGCAAGTAAAAAGCAGCTAAGTAAAGAAAAATGAGTGGCTATCATTACTTTAAGAAATGAAGGTCAGTCGGCCTGAAAAATTGTGAAAACTTTGAAAGAGTCTCCAAGTGCAGTTGCAGAAACCATCAAGCGCTACAAAAAAAACTGGCTCACTTGAGGACCGCCCCAGGAAAGGAAGACCAAGAGTCACCTTTGCTTCTGAGGATAAGTTTATGCGAGTCACCAGCCTCAGAAATCGCAGGTTAACAGCAGCTCAGATTAGAGACCAGGTCAATGCCACACAGAGTTCTAGCAGCAGACGCATCTCTTCAACAACTGTTAAGAGGAGACTTTGTGCAGCAGGCCTTCATGGTAAAATAGCTGCTAGGAAACCACTGCTAAGCACAGGCAACAAGCAGAAGAGACTTGATTGGGCTAAAGAACTCAAGGAATGGACATTAGACCAGTGGAAATCTGTGCTTTGGTCTGATGAGCCCAAATTTGAGATCTTTGGTTCCAACCACCTTGTCTTTGTGTGACGCAGAAAAAGTGAACGGATGGACTCTACATGCCTGGTTCCCACCATGAAGCATGGCGGAGGAGGTGTGATGGTGTGGGGGCGCTTTGCTGGTGACACTGTTGGGGATTTATTCAAAATTCAAGGTATACTGAACCAGCATGGCTACCACAGCATCATGCAGCGGCATGCTATTCCATCCAGTTTGCGTTTAATTGAACCATCATTAATTTTTCAACAGGACAATAACCCCAAAGACACCTCCAGGCTGTGTAAGGGCTATTTGACCAAGAGGAAGAGTGATGGGGTGCTACGCCAGATGACCTGGCCTCCACAGTCACCAGACCTGAACCCAATCGAGATGGTTTGGGGTGAGCTGGACCGCAGAGTGAAGGCAAAAGGGCCAACAAGTGCTGAGCATCTGTGGGAGCTCCTTCAAGATTGTTGGAAGACCATTTCCGGTGACTACCTCTTGAAGCTCATCAAGAGAATGTCAAGAGTGTGCAAAGCAGTCATCAAAGCAAAAGGTGGCTACTTTGAAGAACCTAGAATATAAGACATATTTTCAGTTGTTTCACACTTTTTTGTTAAGTATATAATTCCACATGTGTTAATTCATAGTTTTGATGCCTTCAGTGTGAATGTACAATTTTCATAGTCATGAAAATACCGAAAAATCTTTAAATAAGAAGGTGTGTCCAAACTTTTGGTCTGTACTGTATAGATGCAGGTCCTGATCAACTTCAAAATGATGCCCTGATGTACTCGTGTGCAGTTTTCAAGAAAACTTAATAATTTTCCAAAATTAAATAAAGGAAGAATGCTGAGCATGCACAGCCACCTCTACGGTGTTGTCATGGGTGTGTCAGAGGTAACAGACAGTTGCTCTGCAGTTGGTTGCAGGAGATCTCTACATTTTGCATTACAAAATTTTTTCTAGAGGCTGGCTGTCTCTAGGACCCAGCAGCTACAGTACAGACCAAAAGTTTGGACACACCTTCTCATTTAAAGATTTTTCTGTATTTTCATGACTATGAAAATTGTACATTCACACTGAAGGCATCAAAACTATGAATTAACTCATGTGGAATTATATACTTAACAAAAAAGTGTGAAACAACTGAAAATATGTCTTATATTCTAGGTTCTTCAAAGTAGCCACCTTTTGCTTTGATGACTGCTTTGCACACTCTTGGCATTCTCTTGATGAGCTTCAAGAGGTAGTCACCGGAAATGGTTTTCACTTCACAGGTGTGCCCTGTCAGGTTTAATAAGTGGGATTTCTTGCCTTATAAATGGGGTTGGGACCATCAGTTCTGTTGTGCAGAAGTCTGGTGGATACACAGCTGATAGTAATACTGAATAGACTATTAGAATTTGTATTATGGCAAGAAAAAAGCAGCTAAGTAAAGAAAATCAAGTGGGCAGCAATATTTTAAGAAATGAAGTTCATTCAGTCCGAAAAATTGGGCAAACTTTGAATGGGTCCCCAAGTGCAGTTGCAAAAACCATCAAGCGCTACAAAGAAACTGGCTCACATGAGGACCGCCCCAGGAAAGGAAGACCAAGAGTCACCTCTGCTTCTGAGGATAAGTTTATCCGAGTCACCAGCCTCAGATATCACAGGATAACAGCAGCTCAGATTAGAGTCCAGGTCAATGCCACACAGAGTTCTAGCAGCAGACACTTCTCTACAACAACTGTTCAGAGGAGACTTTGTGCAGCAGGCCTTCATGGTAAAATAGCTGCTAGGAAACCACTGCTAAGGACAGGCAACAAGCAGAATAGAATTGTTTGTGCTAAAGAACACAAGGAATGTGTAGTGCCGGCGTCCCTGCCCTCTGCTAGGCAGGGACGCTGTTCCCCTCACCGCTCTGCTCCGTGCCCGGCGTCCCTCTCCCGCTCTGCTGGCAGCGCGCGCTCCTTCCCGGCCACTGTGCTTAGGGCGCGCGCGCGCGCCCTCCCTCCCTCTTAAAGGGGCCGCGCGCGCCGTCCTAAGGAGTCCCCGGCCAATGGCCAGAGGACTTTACCATATATAAGGCACCTCCTCCAAAATGGAGGTGCCCGAGCAATGTTGTTGCACCGTTCTACTCTGCTTCAGCCCTCAGGTCCCGTTGCCAGTTACCTGCCAGTTACCTGCCAGATTCCTGCCAGCTTGCTGTTCTAATCCTGCCTGATTTCCTGTTACCTGCCTGCCTGCCTGCCTGAGGTCCGACGGTCTGCCTTACAACTCCGGTCAGTCTGTCTAAGGACCAACTTGCCCGCTCACCTGGGAGCGCACATCAGCTACCTGCCTGCTTGCCTGAGGTCCGACGGTCTGCCTTAGAACTCCGGTCAGTCTGTCTATGGACCAGCTTGCTCGCTCACCTGGGAGCGCTTCTCCGCTACCTGCCTGCTTGCCTGCCCGGAGGCTCCGCTGTCATGTGCTGTGACCACCAGCTATTCCAGACTCTTGCCCGCTCACCTGGGAGCGCTTCTCCGCTACCTGCCTGCTTGCCTACCTGGAGGCTCCGCCGTCACGTGCTGTGACCACCTGCTATTCCAGAGACTCTCGCTTGCTCACCTGGGAGCACACATCCTCCATCTGCCTTGCTAGCCTACCTGGAGGTTCAGCCATTACAGGTCGTACCTACCCCTTACCTAGAGACTGCCCCGGTCACTTGCCGTGACCTCCAGCCCGTTCTTCCAGAGACTGCCCCGGTCACTTGCCGTGACCTCCAGCCCGTTCTTCCAGAGACTGCCCTGATCACTTGCCGTGACCTCCTGCCCGTACACCCAGAGACTGTCCCGGTCACCTGCTGTGACTGCCTGCCTGGTCGCCACCCGCTCCCTTACAAGGACCGCTCCCTTGTATAGTAGCCCAGAGGTTCCACCTCCCAGACCCGTTACAGTTTGCTTGGGCCATGGAACCCGGTGGCACCCAAGCTCCCTCGCTCTCGGACCTGTGTCATGAACTGTCCCGTCAAAGGTCCCAACAGGAGTCCATCCTGGGTCACCTGCGGAATGTCAATACTCGCCTGGACACTCTGACTGTTCCACCAACAACCTCCGCCAGTGCCATGTCTCGCAATCCGGCAGCTCCGCTGTCCACTAACACCATGATATCCTACCCCGGACCTCGGCTTTCTGCACCTCCTCGCTTCGGAGGCGACTCAGCCCAGGCTCGGGGCTTCATAAATCAGTGCACCCTGCACTTTGAACTATTGTCCCACCAGTTTAACTCCGACCGAGCCAAAATTGCATTCATCATGTCCCATCTCACCGGGGAGGCCCTGGCCTGGCTAAATCCTCTATGGGAGAGAGGAGACCCCCTGGTGTCCAACTTGCCTGCTTTTCTCACGGCTTTCCGGAAAGTCTTCGACGAACCCGGACGGAAGACCTCATCCGCATCATCGTTGCTACGCCTCCGTCAGGAAAGTCTCACCGTGGGCCAATATGCCATACGGTTCCATACCCTTGCCTCGGAGCTGGCCTGGGATAACGACGCTCTGGTTTCCGTCTTCTGGGAGGGTCTGTCCGGCCGTATTAAAGATGAACTTGCCGGTCGGGACATTCCTACCACTCTCGATGACTTAATAACTCTTGCCACCCGGATTGACCTACTGTTCCAGGAGCGTGCCAGAGAGGTCACCCGTGAGAGGAGGTTACCACGTCTAGCTCCTACTTTTCAGAAACCCGTCACTCCTTCTGTCTCTAACCAGGTACACCCTCCTGAGCCTATGCAGGTCGACCAGACCAAGATGGTCAAGACCCGTCAGGACTTACGCCGTGCCGAGGGGACCTGCTTCTACTGTGGCAGTAAGGAGCACCGGATCCGTGCCTGCCCGGAGAGGTCGGGAAACGCCTGTGTCTAGGTTCGCTCAGAGAGGTCCACCTAGACAAGAATTAATCCTCTCCATCCCTGCTGTTGTCAGTTTCAATCGTCTACGGGGAGAACCGTTATTTCGAACTAGCCCAACTGGACTCTGGAGCAGCCGGGAATCTTATTTCACAGTCCCTGGTAGAGAAATACCGCATCCCCACCAAACCTCTGGCTGTACCCTTGTCTGTTGCTGCCGTGGATGGGGTCTCTTACCACGCCCCATCCAACTCATCACCGAATCCATTACTCTACAGGTGGGAATGCTGCATTCTGAAAGTATCTCCTTCCATGTTCTGCCTGGACTCTCTCACGCCCTCTTCCTAGGCCTACCTTGGCTCCAGAAACATGCACCCGTTCTTGACTGGCAGACCGGAGAAGTCCTTCGCTGGGGACAGGGCTGCCATAAGACCTGTCTGGTTCCCGTTCATCCCGTCCGTCCTTCTCCTACCCCAGCTAATCTACCTGGACTTCCGATTCCTTATTGGTCTTATGCTGATGTCTTTAATAAAAAGGAGGCAGAGACACTACCCCCTCATAGACCATACGACTGCCCTATCGACCTGTTACCTGGTACTTCTCCTCCCCGTGGGCGTATTTATCCATTATCCGCTGCTGAGACCCGGTCGATGTCCGACTATATTGAGGAGAATCTGGCCAGGGGATTCATCCGGAAATCTACCTCCCCGGCGGGAGCAGGCTTCTTTTTCGTCAAAAAGAAGGACGGCTCTCTCCGTCCCTGCATAGACTATAGAGGCCTTAACCAGATCACGGTGAAGAATAAGTACCCCCTTCCGCTCATTCTGTAGTTATTTGATCGTCTGAGGGGGGCTAGAATCTTCACCAAACTGGACCTCCGTGGGGCGTACAACCTGGTTCGTATCCGTCAGGGGGATGAATGGAAGACGGCATTCAACACCCGGGACGGCCACTATGAATATCTAGTAATGCCCTTTGGTCTCTGTAACGCTCCTGCCGTCTTTCAAGAGTTGGTCAATGACATCTTCCGGGACCTTCTCTACTCCTGCGTAGTGGTGTACCTGGACGACATCTTGGTCTTCTCTCCGGATCTCCAGACTCACCGGAGGGATGTTCGTCAGGTCCTGCTCAGGCTCAGGCAGAACCATCTCTACGCTAAATATGAGAAGTGCCTCTTTGAGCAGACCTTGCTTCCGTTTCTGGGCTACATTATCTCTCAGACCGGCCTACAAATGGATCCTGAGAAACTGTCTGCCATCGAGAAATGGCCCCGACCAGAGTGGTTGAAGGCTATTCAACGGTTCCTGGGCTTCGCCAACTATTACCGCCTCTTCATCCCGCACTTCTCTTCCCGGACTGCCCCAATTTCCGCGCTCACCCGTAAGGGTACTAATCCCAAAGAGTGGCCGCCCGAAGCAGAGGAGGCCTTTCTTTCCCTAAAACAGGCCTTCTCTTCCGCCCCGGTGCTGCATCGCCCGGACGGCAACAAGCAGTTCTTCCTGGAAGTTGACGCCTCCTCCTCTGGAGCCGGAGCGGTACTTACTCAAAAATCATCTTCCGGGAGAAAGGTAACTTGTGGCTTCTTCTCCAAACTCTTCTCCTCTTCTGAGTGCAACTATTCCATAGGAGACCGAGAGTTATTGGCCATCAAGCTGGCGTTGGAGGAGTGGCGTTACCTACTCGAGGGGGCTCTTCATCCGGTAATAATTTACACTGACCACAAGAACTTGGCTTACCTCCAGCATGCCCAGAGACTTAACCCACGCCAAGCCCGGTGGTCCTTGTTTTTTGCTCGCTTTGATTTTGTTCTTCATTTTCGCCCGGCTAACAAAAGTGTCAAAGCAGACGCCTTGTCCCGATCCTTTCTGGTGTCCGATCTCGAGGAAGAACCTAAACATATCATCGATCCCGCCAGAGTAATGCAGGTGGCTCCCGTGAGTCTAAATCGTCTCCCTCCCGGTAAGACGTTTGTTTCAGTACCTGATCGGGAGAAGATCCTACACTGGGGCCATTCGTCTAAACTAGCTGGCCACGCCGGTCAGAAAAAGACCCTCCAGCTTATTGCCCGGCACTATTGGTGGCCTACCCTGCACAAGGACATAATAGACTTTGTTTCTGCCTGTGTGTCCTGCGCCCGCAACAAAGTCCCGAGACATCTGCCAGCCGGACGCCTCCTTCCGCTTCCTGTACCTGCTGCCCCTTGGCAGCATATAGCAATGGACTTTATAACTGATCTCCCCGTCTCTGCCGGTTGTACGGTCATTTGGGTGGTCACTGACCGCTTTTCCAAGATGGCTCACTTTATTCCCCTGCCAGGCCTTCCGTCTGCACCCGAGCTGGCTAAAGACTTTATCCGCCACATCTTCCGTCTTCATGGCCTGCCCCTCCACATCGTGTCGGATCGTGGGGTACAGTTCACCTCACGTTTCTGGAGAGCCACTTGTAAACTACTAGACGTCACCCTGGACTTCTCTTCCGCTTACCACCCACAGTCCAATGGTCAAGTGGAGCGGATCAATCAGAACCTGACCAGTTACCTCCGGCACTTCGTTAATGCCCACCATTCTGACTGGGTGGATCTCCTACCATGGGCCGAGTTCTCTTATAATAATCACGAGAGCGAATCCTCCTCCAAATCCCCGTTTTTTGTAGTCTTTGGTCAGCATCCTCGGATTCCTTTTCCTGTCTCCACCTCTGTGGACAACCCGGCTGCAGAATCTCTCGTTAGCAAATTTTCCTCCATATGGGAGAGTACCCGGTCCGCACTCCTTCTGTCATCCGAGCGTATGAAAAGACACGATGACAAAAAACGCCTGGATCCTCCACAATTTCGTCCAGGAGATAAATTCTGGCTCTCATCTAAATATGTTCGACTCAAGATACCTTCTTACAAGTTAGGGCCTCGGTTCATCGGGTCCTCTGGAGGTCATCAGTCAGATCAACCCGGTGGCCTATAAATTGAAACTCCCGGCCAACTTACGGATCCCTAACTCCTTCCATGTATCTCTCCTCAAACCCGTGGTGCTTAACTCTTTTTCCAAGTCTACAGGTACGCCTCCTGCTCCGGTTTCTGCTGAGGACGAGTTTGAGGTAGAGAACATTCTTGCCACCAAAAGGGTAAGAGGAAAGACCTTTTTTCTGGTAGATTGGAAGGGGTTTGGTCCTGAGGAGAGAACGTGGGAGCCCCGGGAGAACATCCATGCCCCTCTCATCCTAGCTAAATTTCTATCTGGCCTAAAAAAGGGGGGGCCTAAAGGGGGGGGTACTGTAGTGCCGGCGTCCCTGCCCTCTGCTAGGCAGGGACGCTGTTCCCCTCACCGCTCTGCTCCGTGCCCGGCGTCCCTCTCCCGCTCTGCTGGCAGCGCGCGCTCCTTCCCGGCCACTGTGCTTAGGGCGCGCGCGCGCGCCCTCCCTCCCTCTTATAGGGGCCGCGCGCGCCGTCCTAAGGAGTCCCCGGCCAATGGCCGGAGGACTTTACCATATATAAGGCACCTCCTCCAAAATGGAGGTGCCCGAGCAATGTTGTTGCACCGTTCTACTCTGCTTCAGCCCTCAGGTCCCGTTGCCAGTTACCTGCCAGTTACCTGCCAGATTCTTGCCAGCTTGCTGTCCTAATCCTGCCTGATTTCCTGTTACCTGCCTGCCTGCCTGAGGTCCGACGGTCTGCCTTACAACTCCGGTCAGTCTGTCTAAGGACCAACTTGCCCGCTCACCTGGGAGCGCACATCAGCTACCTGCCTGCTTGCCTGAGGTCCGACGGTCTGCCTTACAACTCCGGTCAGTCTATCTATGGACCAGCTTGCCCGCTCACCTGGGAGCGCTTCTCCGCTACCTGCCTGCTTGCCTGCCCGGAGGCTCCGCTGTCACGTGCTGTGACCACCAGCTATTCCAGACTCTTGCCCGCTCACCTGGGAGCGCTTCTCCGCTACCTGCCTGCTTGCCTACCTGGAGGCTCCGCCGTCACGTGCTGTGACCACCTGCTATTCCAGAGACTCTCGCTTGCTCACCTGGGAGCACACATCCTCCATCTGCCATGCTAGCCTACCTGGAGGTTCAGCCATCACAGGTCGTACCTACCCCTTACCTAGAGACTGCCCCGGTCACTTGCTGTGACCTCCAGCCCGTTCTTCCAGAGACTGCCCCGGTCACTTGCCGTGACCTCCAGCCCGTTCTTCCAGAGACTGCCCTGATCACTTGCCGTGACCTCCTGCCCGTACACCCAGAGACTGTCCCGGTCACCTGCTGTGACTGCCTGCCTGGTCGCCACCCGCTCCCTTACAAGGACCGCTCCCTTGTATAGTAGCCCAGAGGTTCCGCCTCCTAGACCCGTTACAGAATGGACATTAGACCAGTGGAAATCTGTGCTTTGGTCTGATGAGTCCAAATTTGAGATCTTTGGTTCCAACCACCGTGTCTTTGTGGGACGCAGAAAGCTACCACAGCAACTTGCAGCGGCATGCTATCCCATCCGGTATGCGTTTAGTTGGACCATCATTTATTTTTCAACAGGACAATGACCCCAAACACACCTCCAGGCTGTGTAAGGGCTATTTGACCAAGAAGGAGAGTGATGGGGTGCTACGCCAGATGACCTGGCCTCCACAGTCACCAGACCTGAACCCAATTGAGATGGTTTGGGGTGAGCTGGACCGCAGAGTGAAGGCAAAAGGACCAACAAGTGCTAAGCATCTCTGGGAAGTCCTTCAAGATGGTTGGAAAACCATTTCCGGTGACTACCTCTTGAAGCTCATCAAGAGAATGTCAAGAGTGTGCAAAGCAATCATCAAAGCAAAAGGTGGCTACTTTGAAGAACCTAGAATATAAGACATATTTTTTGTTGTTTCACACTTTTTTGTTGAGTATATAATTCCACATGTGTTAATTCATAGTTTTGATGCCTTCAGTGTGAATGTACAATTTTCATAGTCATGAAAATGCAGAAAAATCTTTAAATGAGAAGGTGTGTCCAAACTTTTGGTCTGTACTGTACCTCCCTCTGGCTAATTAGCACCCTGGCCTGGGTATATAAATACCTGGTGTGTCTGAGAGAGAGGTGCCGGCGATATTCATTACTACTTGTGAGGCTTAACAAGAACAGTACTTCGTCCTCTCTGGAGCTTAAAACTGTGTGCGCATTTGTTTGGAGTCGTCTAAAGCTAAGCAATTTCCCCCTGTTTTTCTACCCTTGCTGTCTATAGAGTTTAGTGGAGATCGACTAGCGCTCATCTCCTTCCTTCCCTAGCCTTAGCCATATGCCAGGGAAAGTCAGGGCGAGGCACGCGTGCGGCGATTGGTGAAGAGTCAATATAGGAACGGTATTTGAGACAGGTTAACACTAGACCAGACCAGGAGGTCTCCACTTCCCCCTTTCCCTAGTGTCTGGGCTTTCTTTCCCTCTTCCCTCTGTGTTGCACTAAGTTGCACTAAGTCATTCCCACATCATGCATGATGTGTGTGATGTAATGGAGCCCCACTCATGAGTATTGGGTCACGCATCTATTGAACACCCAATTAAGGTAGTCATGCTACATGTCTATACCCAAGATCGTAAGGATGGCAATAAAGAATGGGACTTTATTAAAAGAGAAGCATATTTCCCAAGAAGTTGTTCAGAAGTAGACATACTATATAAATTTTATGCAGATACTTCCCTAATGTACGAAAATTTACATGTCCCGGTTGAACAGGAAGAAACTCTTTTCAGCAATTATTGGTATAAATACTTACTTGATGTTAAGTGCAACTTTTCAGAAGTTAATAAAATGCTAGAAAAGCAAACAAGAAACCCATATTGTAAATGAATTTATTCTGTTTTAAGTAGAGACTAAGTGCAGATGAGCCACATTCCAAGTAAGATATTAAAATAGAAAATTAAGTCTTGATCTTTTAATTAGTAAGGAAGCTTACAAAGCTTTAGAGATTTTATTTAAAACAAACTCAGAAGGGATCTAGATGAGCAGATTATTCATGGCATGCTCTCCTTCTCACTGATCCTTTGCGCACTTGTATCTTGTGTTATAAATCCTCCCCGGCTGTAGCACGGCGGAAGGGGGACGACTGAGCTGTATTTTGGAAAAAAATTATGGGCAGATAAATTTTAGTTTCTGAATTGTGATCTGACAATGACAGGCTAATTTATTAACAGGAGCTAAATCTTTGAGATTGTGGGTGATGTCAGGGAATTTTACACCCTAGGTGTAGTGAAAAGTAAAAAAGTTCATTCTAAGGAACTACAAGGTTTCATGTAGCTACAGGAGCTTTAGAAGTAGACTTCCACCGAGATTTGTCCAGTGTTGCAGGATATTCCGACTTTTGCTAAATGAGTTTAGAACAGTGGTTGCTGCTAAATCTATAGCCATTTTTGGTGGTCAAAAACCTACCTTCCCACTTGAAAAACTCAAGCTGAATCCAAGATGGTGGCTTTGAATATGGCCACCATGTTGGTGACTTAACAGACTGACCATTTTCCCTTCAACTTCTGTCTAAAATTGGATTGTCGTCTGCCAAACCATTTTTCTTTTATGTGGATGTTTCCTATTTAGACACGTATTATTAATAGTGTTGAGCATTCCGATACTGAAATATCGGTTATCAACCGATATTCACTGTATCGGAGTTCCGATACTGAGTTCCAATACTTTTACAATATCGAATACCGGAATCGAAAGTTCACATAATGCCTTCGCTCTGCAGTGTCTCTGAAGGATGACTAGCTGGATGGCAGCGCTCAGCTGCGATCCAGCTTGTCATCAGAATGCCATCCCAGCGTGAGAGAATTCTCCTGCTCAAGGGCTGACATTACATTATCTCCCTTACATTACAATTAAATGGAATAGCAGGAATTAATATTTTTTAAGACGTTAATGCCACAGCCATGGTGGTTGTGGCATTACAGTGGTTGCCCAAATCGATGGGAACAGTGCTCACAGTGAAACATTAAAAGCCGGCAATTCATCAGCGGCATATACCGGTACCCGACAATTTAGAACAGAAAGAATAGAGCTTCACACATAGATTAAATAGATAGAAACATGTCAGTCACATATATAAGAAGTACAGTGACAGTGTTGCTTACTGTACTTGTCATTTAGTGTAAAGGATTTATTTAAAAAAATAATAGTGTTTTCATGCACCGTCTCTTTAAAAAAGCCGGCTGGCAATTCAGCAGAGGTACCCGACAATTTAGAACAGAAAGATAGAGCATCCCACATAGATTAGATAGATAGAAACATGTCAGTCACATATATAAGAAGTACAGTGACAGTGTTGGTTACTGTACTTGTCATTTAGAGTTAAAATAAAGGATTTATTAAAAAAAAAAATTGGCGTGAGGTTCCCCGTAATTTTAGTCTCTAGCGGAGGTTAAGCAGACGGCTGGGGCAGATGTTTGAAGCCTGGGAAGGGGGTAATACCCACAGAGCTTCCCAGGCTACTAATATCAGCCCCCAGCTGAATACCTAGCCTTTACTAGCTATTAAAATGGGGGACCCCAAAAAAAAATGACGTGGGGTCCCCCCTATTTTAATAGTTAGCAAAGGCTAGGCAGACAGCTTGGGGCTGATATTAATAGCCCAGGAAGGGAGCCATGAATATTGGCCCCCTCCCAGGCTAGAAACACCAGCCGTCAGCCGCCCCAGAAATGGCGCATCCATAGGATGCGCCAATTCTGGCACTTAGCCTCGCTCTTCCACGCTGCCCTGTAGCGGTGGCAGTGGGGTAATAGGGCTGGGGTTGATGTCAGCTTATAATGCCAGCTGACATCAAGCCCAGGTTAGTAATGGAGAGGCGTCGATAAGACACCCCCATTACTAACCTCATAGTCAAAGTTAAAAAAAAACACAACACCCAGAATAAAGTCCTTTAATTGAAATAAACACAAAATTCTTTATTGTTCTAAATTAAACCATACTTACCGTCACACCCATTCCAGCTGATGCCAACGATCTCCTGCAATAAAAGTAAAATAATAAAGCAATATCATCCTTACCTTTCCATGGTTCCCAGGACAGCTTCACCTCTGCTACATTCACATGACAGGCTGGACCGCAGCAGAACGCTGCCATCCAGTTTGCCATGCCGCAGACACTGAGAAGCGCAGGCATGCTGGAGCTCCTCAATGTCTGGCTGTGACGGCATCCAGATGAGCCGACAATGAACTCAGCTCACCTCATGCACGTCACTGACAGCATGGGAGAATTCTCCTGCGCATGCGGTGAGCGTGAGAGAATTCTCCTGCTGAAGCGCTGAGCGCAGGAGAATTTTCCCATGCTGTCAGTGACGTGCATGAAGTGAGCTGAGTTCATTGGACATGACCTCGGCTCATCTGGATGATGTCACAGCCTGACACTGAGGAGCGCAAGCAAGCCTGCGCTTCTCAGTGTCTGCAGGATGACAGGCTGGATGGCAGCTTTCTGCTGCGGTCCAGCCTGTCATCTCGATGTAGCAGAGCTGAAGCTGTCCTGGGAACCATGGAAAGGTAAGGATGATGTTGCTTTATTATTTTACTTTTATTGCAGGAGATCGTTGGCTTCAGCTTGAATGGGCGTGATGGTAAGTATGGTTTAATTTAGAACAATAAAGAATTGTGTGTTTATTTCAATTAAAGGACTTTTTTCTGGGTGTTGTGTTTTTTTTAAATACTTTACTAGAAATTCATGGCGGTCATGTCTAATATTGGCGTGACCCCATGAATTTCGGGCTTAGGGCCAGCTGATAATGCCAAGCTGGCCCTAACCCCTTTATTACCCAGTGAGCCACCGCACCAGGGCCCTGGATGAGTTGGGTACAGCTCCAGAAGATGGCGCTTCTATGAACGCGCTATTTTCCGCGGTGGCTGTGGACTGCAATTTGCAGTGGGGGGGGCCCAGAAAGCTTGGTCCTCCCTGCGCTGCGGATTTCAGCCCCCAGCTGCCTAGTTGTACCTGGCTGGACACAAAAATAGGGCGAAACCCCACGTATTTTTTTTAATTATTTCAGGAAATTCATGAAATAATTAAAAAAAAATTGACGTGGGGCTTCGCACTATATTTGTGTCCAGCCAGGTACAGCAGGCGGGAACGGGCTGCCCCCAACCACCAGCTGCCTATTTGAACCTGGCCGGACACAACAATATAGGGAAGGCCTTTTTTTCTTAATTATTTCATGAATTTCATGAAATAATTAAAAAAAAAAAAACGTGGGGCTTCGCCCTATTTTTGCGTCTAGCCAGGTACAACTAGGCAGCTGGGGGCTGGAATCCGCAGCGCAGGGAGGCCCAAGCTTTCTGGGCCACCCCCGCTGCAAATTGCAGTCCGCAGCCACCCCGGAAAATGGCGCGTTCATAGAAGCGCCATCTTTTGGCGCTGCACCCAACTCATCCAGGGCCCCGGTGCGGTGGCTCACTGGGTAATAAAGGGTTTAGGGCCAGCTTGGCATTATCAGCTGGCCCTAAGCCCGAAATTTATGGGGTCACGCCAATATTAGACATGACCGCCATGAATTTCTAGTAAAGTATTTAAAAAAAACACAACATCCAGAAAAATGTCCTTTATTTGAAATAAACACACAATTCTTTATTGTTCTAAATTAAACCATACTTACCATCATGCCCATTCCAGCTGAAGCCAACAATCTCCTGCAATAAAAGAAAAATAATAAAGCAACATCATCCTTACCTTTCCATGGTTCCCAGGATAGCTCCATCTCTGCTACATGAAGATGACAGGCTGGACCGCAGCAGAAAGCTGCCATCCAGCCTGTCATCCCGCTGACACTGAGAAGCGCATGCATGCTTGCACTCCTCAGTGTCAGGCTGTGACGGCATCCAGATGAGCCGAGGTCATGTCCAATGAACTCAGCTCACCTCATGCACGTCACTGACAGCGTGGGAAAATTCTCCTGCGCTCAGCGCTTCAGCAGGAGAATTCTCTCACGCTCACCGCACGCGCAGGAGAATTCTCCCACGCTGTCAGTGACGTGCATGAGGTGAGCTGAGTTCATTGTCGGCTCATCTTGATGCCGTCACAGCCAGACACTGAGGAGCGCAAGCATGCCTGCGCTTCTCAGTGTCTGCGGGATGACAGGCTGGATGGCAGCTTTCTGCTGCGGTCCAGCCTGTCATCTCGATGTTGCCGAGCTGGAGCTGTCCTGGGAACCATGGAAAGGTAAGGATGATGTTGCTTTATTATTTTACTTTTATTGCAGGAGATCGTTGGCTTCAGCTGGAATGGGTGTGACGGTAAGTATGGTTTAATTTAGAACAATAAAGAATTGTGTGTTTATTTCAATTAAAGGACTTTATTCTGGGTGTTTGTGTTTTTTTGTAACTTTGACTATGGGGTTAGTAATGGGGGTGTCTTATAGACGCCTCTCCATTACTAACCTGGGCTTGATGTCAGCTGGCATTATAAGCTGACATCAACCCCAGCCCTATTACCCCACTGCCACCGCTACAGGGCAGTGGGAAGAGTGAGGCTAAGTGCCAGAATTGGCGCATCCTATGGATGCGCCATTTCTGGGACGGCTGACGGCTGGTGTTTCTAGCCTGGGAGGGGGCCAATATTCATGGCACCCTTCCTGGGCTATTAATATAAGCACCCAGCTGTCTGCCTAGCCTTTGCTAGCTATTAAAATAGGGGGAATCCCACGTCATTTTTTTGGGGGGGGTCCCCCATTTTAATAGCTAGTAAAGGCTAGGTATTCAGCTGGGGGCTGATATTAGTAGCCTGGGTATTACCCCCTTCCCAGGCTTCAAACATCTGCCCCAGCCATCTGCTTAACCTCCGCTAGAGACTAAAATTACGGGGAACCCCACGCCAATTTTTTTTTTAATAAATCCTTTATTTTAACACTAAATGACAAGTACAGTAACCAACACTGTCACTGTACTTCTTATATATGTGACTTACATGTTTCTATCTATCTAATCTATGTGTGAAGCTCTATCTTTCTGTTCTAAATTGTCGGGTACCGCTGCTGAATTGCCGGCCGGCTTTTTTAAAGAGACGGTGCATGAAAACACTATTATTTTTTTAAATAAATCCTTTACACTAAATGACAAGTACAGTAAGCAACACTGTCACTGTACTTATTATATATGTGACTGACATGTTTCTATCTATCTAATCTATGTGTGAAGCTTTATTCTTTCTGGTCTAAATTGTCGGGTACCGGTGTATGCCGCTGCTGAATTGCCGGCTTTTCATGTTTCACTGTGAGCACTGTTCCCATCGATTTGGGCAACCACCTCCCTCAATACATTCTACATTATTGTTAGTTGTTTTCACTAGTGTTGAGCGATACCTTCCGATATCAGGAAATATCGGATCGGATTGGATCGGGCCGATACTCAAAAAGTATCGGATATCGCCGATTCCGATAATGGAAACCAATGCAAGTCAATGGGACACAAATATCGGAATGAAAATAAACCCTTTCATTCCTTGTAGGCTAATTCTACATGAAGGAAAACAACTAACAATAATGTAGAATTATTGGGGGAGGTGTGGGAGACAATAAAGGCATAGAGGTTTAGCCCAATCAAATGGAATAGCAGGAATTAATATTTTTTTTTAAGACGTTCTGAGTTACGGAAATATTGACTATGTTAAGTATTTTTATATTTTGTCAGATATTTATGTTTCACTACTTCCATGCTCTTCACCTTCTTTTTTACTTCTCCCACACTTTCTCCTCCTTCATCATCCTCTTTCATCAACTTCTTCTTCACCTTCTTCATCTTCTTCTTCACCTTCTTCGTATTATTATTTTTTTTTACATTCTTCATATTCTTCTTATTCAACTATTATTCTTCATCATATTCTACTTCTTCATCTTCTTCATATTCTTCTTCTTCATCATATTCTTATTTGTGACAGGCATTCCTGCAGTTGTTATCTATAAAAGTTGGAAAATTACACCTTTCGTTCTGCCCATCACAAAAGATTTACAACAGGATTTGTCCGCGTTCAGTTTGGCCTGCAGCAGCAGGTCTTTTCCAGGGGCACCACGAGGAGGAACGGACTCACCCCCATACACTGCTTAGTCATCTTCTGCTTATAATTTAGATATTATCTTTTGCTCTGATTTTTAGACTTATGCTTAATGTTCTTCCGCTTTTTGTTCTGCAGCTTCTTGTACTTCTGCTTCTTGGTTTTCTGTCTCTTGTTCTTCTGTATCTTGGTGGTTGTATTCTCTTCTTTGTCCTCTCGGTCAACTTCTTCAGGGTCATCTTCTTGGTCTTCTTCGGGGTGGTCTTCAGGGTCATCTTCTTCGGGGTCCTCGTCTTCAGGGTCATCGTCTTCGGGGTCCTCGTCTTCTTCGGGGTGGTCTTCAGGGTCCTCGTGTTCAGGGTCGTCGCATTCACGGTCGTCGTCTTCTTTGGGGTGGTCTCCAGGGTCCTCGTCTTCGGGGTCCTCGTCTTCTTCGGGTTGGTCTTCAGGGTTCTCGTCTTCAGGGTCCTCATCTTCGGGGTCCTCGTCTTCTTCGGGTTGGTCTTCAGGGTCCCCGTCTTCAGGGTCCTCGTCTTCGGGGTCCTCGTCTTCTTCGGGGTGGTCTTCAGGGTCCTCGTCTTCAGAGGCCTCTTCAGGGAGATCCAGAGTGATTACCAAGAACCATTTCAAAAAGCTTGAACTTGGAAATGTAGCAGAAGGTACAAGAAGGCTGAGGAACTACCGAGGACCAGCTGACGGTACTGGAACCCTGATAGGTAGCAGAAGGTACAAGAGCCAATGGAACTACCGAAGACCAGCTGACGGTACTGGAACTCGGTTACTAAGCAGGAGGTACCTGTGCCAGAAAGAACTACCAAGGACCAGCAGACTTTGGTGGAACTTGGATACCGAGAAGGAGGCACCTAAGCCAAAGGCAATGCCGAGAACCAGCTGACGGTACTGGAACCCGGATGGGTAGTAGAAGGTACAAGAGCAAATGGAACTAACGAGGACCAGCTGACGGTACAGGAACCCGGATGGGTAGCAGAAGGTACAAGAGCAAATGTAACTACCGAAGACCAGCTGACGGTACTGGAACTCGGTTACTAAGCAGGAGGTACCTGTGCCAGAAAGCACTACCTAGGACCAGCAGACATTGGTGGAACTTGGATACCGAGAAGGAGGCACCTAAGCCAAAGGCACTGCCGAGAACCTGCTGACGGTACTGGAACCCGGATGGGTAGTAGAAGGTACAAGAGCAAATGGAACGAACGAGGACCAGCTGACGGTACTGGAACCCGGATTGGTAGCAGAAGGTACAAGAGCTAATGGAACTACCGAAGACCAGCTGACGGTACTGGAACTCGGTTAGTAAGCAGGGGGTATCTGTGCCAGAAAGCACTACCAAGGACCAGCAGATGTTGGTGGAACTTGGATACCGAGAAGGAGGCACCTAAGCCAAAGGCACTGACGAGAACCAGCTGACGGTACTGGAACCCGGATGGGTAGCAGAAGGTACCCATGCAAAAAAAAGTTTCAAGGACGCGAGCCGGCCGCAGTTACCAAAACCCACAGTCCTACAGGGGGTGCTTGTCCTATTGGCACTATGGAACCAGCCTTCATTGCCAGATCCCGCAGCCCACATAGGAGTCACCTAAACTGCAGGCACCATAGAGTCGGCTAACCCGACCGCAACACGACAGGACAACGCATTGGAGGCAAAGTGACGTTGACACTCCCCAGAAACAGCTGGCGTGCTGGAACCAGGCTGGGCAGGAGGGAGTACCCATGCCAAAGACACTGCTGAGAACCAGCTGACGGTACTGGAACCCGGATGTGTAGCAGAAGGTACAAGAGCCAATGGAACTACCGAGGACGGGCTGACGGTACTGGAACTCGGTTACTAAGCAGGAGGTTCCTGTGCCAGAAAGCACTACCAAGGACCAGCAGACGTTGGTGGAACTTGGATACCGAGAAGGAGGCACCTAAGCCAAAGGCACTGCCGAGGACCAGCTGACGATACTGGAACCCGGATGGGTAGTAGAGGGTACAAGAGCAAATGGAACTAACGAGGACCAGCTGACGGTACTGGAACCCGGATGGGTAGCAGAAGGTACAAGAGCCAATGGAACTACCGTAGACCAGCTGACGGTACAGGAACTCGGTTACTAAGCAGGAGGTACCTGTGCCAGAAAGCACTACCAAGGACCAGCAGACGTTGGTGGAACTTGGATACTGAGAAGGCGGCACCTAAGCCAAAGGCACTGCCGAGAACCAGCTGACGGTACTGGAACCGGGATGTGTAGCAGAAGGTACAAGAGCCAATGGAACTACCGAGGACCAGCTGACGGTATTGGAACTCGGTTACTAAGCAGGAAGTACCTGTGCCAGAAAGAACTACCAAGGGCCAGCAGACATTGGTGGAACTTGGATACCGAGAAGGAGGCACCCAAGCCAAAGGCACTGCCGAGAATCAGCTGACGGTACTGGAACTCGGATGGGTAGTAGAAGGTACAAGAGCAAATGGAACTAACGAGGACCAGCTGACAGTACTGGAACCCGGATGGGTAGCAGTAGGTACAAGAGCCAATGGAACTACCGAAGACCAGCTGACGGTACTGGAACTCGGTTACTAAGCAGGAAGTATCTGTGCCAGAAAGCACCACCAAGGACCAGGAGACGTTGGTGGAACTTGGATACCGAGAAGGAGGCACCTAAGCCAAAGGCACTGCCGAGAACCAGCTGACGGTACTGGAACCCGGATGGGTAGTAGAAGGTACAAGAGCAAATGGAACTAACGAGGACCAGCTGACGGTGCTGGAACCCGGATGGGTAGCAGAAGGTACAAGAGCCAATGGAACTACCGAGGACCAGCTGACGGTACAGGAACTCGGTTACTAAGCAGGAGGTACCTGTGCCAGAAAGCACTACCAAGGACCAGCAGACGTTGGTGGAACTTGGATACCGAGAAGGAGGCACCTAAGCCAAAGGCACTGCCGAGAACCAGCTGACGGTACTGGAACCCGGATGGGTAGTAGAAGGTACAAGAGAAAATGGAACTAACGAGGACCAGCTGACGGTACTGGAACCCGGATGGGTTGCAGAAGGTACAAGAGCCAATGGAACTACCGAAGACCAGCTGACCGTACTGGAACTCGGTTACTAAGCAGGAGGTACCTGTGCCAGAAAGCGCTACCAAGGACCAGCAGACGTTGGTGGAACTTGGATACGGAGAAGGAGGCACCTAAGCCAAAGGCACTGCCGAGAACCAGCTGACGGTACTGGAACCCGGATGGGTAGTAGAAGGTGCAAGAGCAAATGGAACTAACGAGGACCAGCTGACGGTACTGGAACCCGGATGGGTAGCAGAAGGTTCAAGAGCCAATGGAACTACCGAGGACCAGCTGACGGTACTGGAACTCGGTTACTAAGAAGTAGGTACCTGTGCCAGAAAGCACTACCAAGGACCAGCAGACGTTGGTGGAACTTGGATACCGAGAAGGAGGCACCTAAGCCAAAGGCACTGCCGAGAGCCAGCTGACGGTAGTGGAACCCGGATGGGTAGCAGAAGGTACAAGAGCCAATGGAACTACCGAAGAACAGCTGACGGTACTGGAACTCGGTTACTAAGCAGGAGATACCTGTGCCAGAAAGCACTACCAAGGACCAGCAGACGTTGGTGGAACTTGGATACCGAGAAGGAGGCACCTAAGCCAAAGGCACTGCCGAGAACCAGCTGACGGTACTGGAACCCGGATGGGTAGCAGAAGGTACCGGAGCCAATGGAACTACCGAGGACCAGCTGACGGTACTGGAACCCGGATGGGTAGCAGAAGGTACAAGAGCCAATGGAACTACCGAGGACCAGCTGACGGTACTGGAACTCAGTTACTAAGCAGGAGGTACCTGTGCCAGAAAGCACTACCAAGGACCAGCAGACGTTGGTGGAACTTGGATACCGAAAAGGAAGCACCTAAGCCAAAGGCACTGCCGAGGACCAGCTGACGGTACTGGAACCTGGATGGGTAGTAGAAGGTACAAGAGCAAATGGAACTAACGAGGACCAGCTGACGGTACTGGAACCCGGATGGGTTGCAAAAGGTACAAGAGCCAATGGAACTACTGAAGACCAGCTGACCGTACTGGAACTCGGTTACTAAGCAGGAGGTACCTGTGCCAGAAAGCACTACCAAGGACCAGCAGACGTTGGTGGAACTTGTATACGGAGAAGGAGGCACCTAAGCCAAAGGCACTGCCGAGAGCCAGCTGACGGTACTGGAACCCGAATGGGTAGTAGAAGGTACAAGAGAAAATGGAACTAACGAGGACCAGCTGACGGTACTGGAACCCGGATGGGTAGCAGAAGGTACAAGGGCATAATGGAACTACCGAAGACCAGCTGATGATACTGGAACTCGGTAATTAAGCAGGAGGTACCTGTGCCAGAAAGCACTGCCAAGGACCAGCAGACGTTGGTGGAACTTGGATACCGAGAAGGAGGCACCTAAGCCAAAGGCACTGCCGAGAACCGACTGACGGTACTGGAACCCGGATGGGTAGTAGAAGGTACAAGAGCAAATGGAACTAACGAGGACCAACTGACGGTACTGGAACTCGGTTACTCAGCAGGAGATACCTGTGCCAGAAAGCACTACCAAGGACCAGCAGACATTCGTGGAACTTGGATACCGAGAAGGAGGCACCTAAGCCAAAGGCACTGCCGAGAACCAGCTGACGGTACTGGAACCCGGAATTGTAGCAGAAGGTACAAGAGCCAATAGAACTATCGAGGACCAGCTGATGGTACTGGATCTCGGTTGCTAAGCAGGAGGTACCTGTGCCAGAAAGCACTACCAAGGACCAGCAGACATTCGTGGAACTTGGATACCGAGAAGGAGGCACCTAAGCCAAAGGCACTGCCGAGAGCCAGCTGACGGTACTGGAACCCGGATGGGTAGCAGAAGGTACAAGAGCCAATGGAACTACCGAAGAACAGCTGACGGTACTGGAACTCGGTTACTAAGCAGGAGATACCTGTGCCAGAAAGCACTACCAAGGACCAGCATACGTTGGTGGAACTTGGATACCGAGAAGGAGGCACCTAAGCCAAAGGCACTGCCGAGAACCAGCTGACGGTACTGGAACCCGGATGGGTAGTAGAAGGTACAAGAGCAAATGGAACGAACGAGGACAAGCTGACGGTACTGGAACCCGGATGGGTAGCAGAAGGTACAAGAGCTAATGGAACTACCGAAGACCAGCTGACAGTACTGGAACTCGGTTAGTAAGCAGGGGGTATCTGTGCCAGAAAGCACTACCAAGGACCAGCAGATGTTGGTGGAACTTGGATACCGAGAAGGAGGCACCTAAGCCAAAGGCACTGACGAGAACCAGCTGACGGTACTGGAACCCGGATGGGTAGCAGAAGGTACCCATGCAAAAAAAAGTTTCAAGGACGCGAGCCGGCCGCAGTTACCAAAACCCACAGTCCTACAGGGGGTGCTTGTCCTATTGGCACTATGGAACCAGCCTTCATTGCCAGATCCCGCAGCCCACATAGGAGTCACCTAAACTGCAGGCACCATAGAGTCGGCTAACCCGACCGCAACACGACAGGACAACGCATTGGAGGCAAAGTGACGTTGACACTCCCCAGAAACAGCTGGCGTGCTGGAACCAGGCTGGGCAGGAGGGAGTACCCATGCCAAAGACACTGCCGAGAACCAGCTGACGGTACTGGAACCCGGATGTGTAGCAGAAGGTACAAGAGCCAATGGAACTACCGAGGACGGGCTGACGGTACTGGAACTCGGTTACTAAGCAGGAGGTTCCTGTGTCAGAAAGCACTACCAAGGACCAGCAGACGTTGGTGGAACTTGGATACCGAGAAGGAGGCACCTAAGCCAAAGGCACTGCCGAGGACCAGCTGACGATACTGGAAACCGGATGGGTAGTAGAGGGTACAATAGCAAATGGAACTAACGAGGACCAGCTGACGGTACTGGAACCCGGATGGGTAGCAGAAGGTACAAGAGCCAATGGAACTACCGTAGACCAGCTGACGGTACAGGAACTCGGTTACTAAGCAGGAGGTACCTGTGCCAGAAAGCACTACCAAGGACCAGCAGACGTTGGTGGAACTTGGATACTGAGAAGGCGGCACCTAAGCCAAAGGCACTGCCGAGAACCAGCTGACGGTACTGGAACCCGGATGTGTAGCAGAAGGTACAAGAGCCAATGGAACTACCGAGGACCAGCTGACGGTACTGGAACTCGGTTACTAAGCAGGAAGTACCTGTGCCAGAAAGAACTACCAAGGGCCAGCAGACGTTGGTGGAACTTGGATACCGAGAAGGAGGCACCCAAGCCAAAGGCACTGCCGAGAATCAGCTGATGGTACTGGAACTCGGATGGGTAGTAGAAGGTACAAGAGCAAATGGAACTAACGAGGACCAGCTGACAGTACTGGAACCCGGATGGGTAGCAGTAGGTACAAGAGCCAATGGAACTACCGAAGACCAGCTGACGGTACTGGAACTCGGTTACTAAGCAGGAAGTATCTGTGCCAGAAAGCACTACCAAGGACCAGCAGACGTTGGTGGAACTTGGATACCGAGAAGGAGGCACCTAAGCCAAAGGCACTGCCGAGAACCAGTTGACGGTACTGGAACCCGGATGGTTAGTAGAAGGTACAAGAGCAAATGGAACTAACGAGGACCAGCTGACGGTGCTGGAACCCGGATGGGTAGCAGAAGGTACAAGAGCCAATGGAACTACCGAGGACCAGCTGACGGTACAGGAACTCGGTTACTAAGCAGGAGGTACCTGTGCCAGAAAGCACTACCAAGGACCAGCAGACGTTGGTGGAACTTGGATACCGAGAAGGAGGCACCTAAGCCAAAGGCACTGCCGAGAGCCAGCTGACGGTACTGGAACCCGGATGGGTAGTAGAAGGTACAAGAGCAAATGGAACTAACGAGGACCAGCTGACGGTACTGGAACCCGGATGGGTTGCAGAAGGTACAAGAGCCAATGGAACTACCGAAGACCAGCTGACCGTACTGGAACTCGGTTACTAAGCAGGAGGTACCTGTGCCAGAAAGCGCTACCAAGGACCAGCAGACGTTGGTGGAACTTGGATACGGAGAAGGAGGCACCTAAGCCAAAGGCACTGCCGAGAACCAGCTGACGGTACTGGAACCCGGATGGGTAGTAGAAGGTGCAAGAGCAAATGGAACTAACGAGGACCAGCTGACGGTACTGGAACCCGGATGGGTAGCAGAAGGTTCAAGAGCCAATGGAACTACCGAGGACCAGCTGATGGTACTGGAACTCGGTTACTTAGAAGTAGGTACCTGTGCCAGAAAGCACTACCAAGGACCAGCAGACGTTGGTGGAACTTCGATACCGAGAAGGAGGCACCTAAGCCAAAGGCACTGCCGAGAGCCAGCTGACGGTAGTGGAACCCGGATGGGTAGCAGAAGGTACAAGAGCCAATGGAACTACCGAGGACCAGCTGACGGTACTGGAACTCAGTTACTAAGCAGGAGGTACCTGTGCCAGAAAGCACTACCAAGGACCAGCAGACGTTGGTGGAACTTGGCTACGGAGAAGGAGGCACCTAAGCCAAAGGCACTGCCGAGAGCCAGCTGACGGTACTGGAACCCGGATGGGTAGTAGAAGGTACAAGAGAAAATGGAACTAACGAGGACCAGCTGACGGTACTGGAACCCGGATGGGTAGCAGAAGGTACAAGGGCATAATGGAACTACCGAAGACCAGCTGATGATACTGGAACTCGGTAATTAAGCAGGAGGTACCTGTGCCAGAAAGCACTACCAAGGACCAGCAGACGTTGGTGGAACTTGGATACCGAGAAGGAGGCACCTAAGCCAAAGGCACTGCCGAGAACCAGCTGACGGTACTGGAACCCGGATGGGTAGTAGAAGGTGCAAGAGCAAATGTAACTAACGAGGACCAGCTGACGGTACTGGAACCCGGATGGGTAGCAGAAGGTTCAAGAGCCAATGGAACTACCGAGGACCAGCTGACGGTACTGGAACTCGGTTATTAAGCAGTAGGTACCTGTGCCAGAAAGCACTACCAAGGACCAGCAGACGTTGGTGGAATTTGGATACCGAGAAGGAGGCACCTAAGCCAAAGGCACTGCCGAGAGCCAGCTGACGGTACTGGAACCCGGATGGGTAGCAGAAGGTACAAGAGCCAATGGAACTACCGAAGAACAGCTGACGGTACTGGAACTCGGTTACTAAGCAGGAGATACCTGTGCCAGAAAGCACTACCAAGGACCAGCATACGTTGGTGGAACTTGGATACCGAGAAGGAGGCACCTAAGCCAAAGGCACTGCCGAGAACCAGCTGACGGTACTGGAACCCGGATTGGTAGCAGAAGGTACCGGAGCCAATGGAACTACCGAGGACCAGCTGACGGTACTGGAACCCGGATGGGTAGCAGAAGGTACAAGAGCCAATGGAACTACCGAGGACCAGCTGACGGTACTGGAACTCAGTTACTAAGCAGGAGGTACCTGTGCCAGAAAGCACTACCAAGGACCAGCATACGTTGGTGGAACTTGGATACCGAGAAGGAAGCACCTAAGCCAAAGGCACTGCCGAGAACCAGCTGACGGTACTGGAACCCGGATGGGTAGGAGAAGGTACAAGAGCAAATGGAACTAACGAGGACCAGCTGACGGTACTGGAACTCGGTTACTAAGCAGGAGATACCTGTGCCAGAAAGCACTACCAAGGACCAGCAGACATTCGTGGAACTTGGATACCGAGAAGGAGGCACCTAAGCCAAAGGCACTGCCGAGAACCAGCTGACGGTACTGGAACCCGGATGGGTAGCAGAAGGTACAAGAGCCAATAGAACTATCGAGGACCAGCTGATGGTACTGGAACTCGGTTGCTAAGCAGGAGGTACCTGTGCCAAAAAGCACTACCAAGGACCAGCAGACATTCGTGGAACTTGGATACCGAGAAGGAGGCACCTAAGCCAAAGGCACTGCCGAGAGCCAGCTGACGGTACTGGAACCCGGATGGGTAGCAGAAGGTACAAGAGCCAATGGAACTACCGAAGAACAGCTGACGGTACTGGAACTCGGTTACTAAGCAGGAGATACCTGTGCCAGAAAGCACTACCAAGGACCAGCATACGCTGGTGGAACTTGGATACCGAGAAGGAGGCACCTAAGCCAAGGGCACTGCCGAGAACCAGCTGACGGCACTGGAACCCGGATGGGTAGTAGAAGGTACAAGAGCAAATGGAACTAACGAGGACCAGCTGATGGTACTGGAACCCGGATGGGTAGCAGAAGGTACAAGAGCCAATGGAACTACTGAAGACCAGCTGACAGTACTGGAACTCGGTTACAAAGCAGGAGGTACGTGTGCCAGAAAGCACTACCAAGGACCAGCAGACGTTGGTGGAACTTGGATACCGAGAAGGAGGCACCTAAGCCAAAGGCACTGCCGAGAACCAGCTGACGGTACTGGAACCCAGATGGGTAGTAGAAGGTACAAGAGCAAATGGAAATTACGAGGACCAGCTGACGGTACTGGAACCCGGATGGGTAGCAGAAGGTACAAGAGCCAATGGAAGTACCGAGGACCAGCTGACGGTACTGGAACTTGGTTACTAAGCAGGAGGTACCTGTGCCAGAAAGCACTACCAAGGATCAGCAGACGTTGGTGGAACTTGGATACCGAGAAGGAGGCACCTATGCCAAAGGCACTGCCGAGAACCAGCTGACGGTACTGGAACCCGGATGGGTAGTAGAAGGTACACTAGCAAATGGAACGAACGAGGACCAGCTGACGGTACTATAACCCGGATGGGTAGCAGAAGGTACAAGAGCCATTGGAACTACCGAAGACCAGCTGACGGTACTAGAACTCGGTAATTAAGCAGGAGGTACCTGTGCCAGAAAGCACTACCAAGGACCAGCAGACGTTGGTGGAACTTGGATACCGTGAAGGAGGCACCTAAGCCAAAGGCACTGCCGAGAGCCAGCTGACGGTACTGGAACCCGGATGGGTAGTAGAAGGTACAAGAGCCAATGGAACTAACGAGGACCAGCTGACGGTACTGGAACCCGGATGGGTAGCAGAAGGTACAAGAGCCAATGGAAATACCGAGGACCAGCTGACGGTACTGGAACTCGGTTACTAATCAGGAGGTACCTGTGCCAGAAAGCACTACCAAGGACCAGTAGACGTTGGTGGAACTTGGATACCGAAAAGTAGGCACCTAAGCCAAAGGCACTGCCGAGTACCAGCTGATGGTACTGGAACCCGGATGAGTAGTAGAAGGTACAAGAGCAAATGGAACTAACGAGGACCAGCTGACGGTACTGGAACCCGGATGGGTAGCAGAAGGTACAAGAGCCAATGGAACTACCGAAGACCAGCTGACGGTACTGGAACTCAGTTACTAAGCAGGAGTTACCTGTGCCAGAAAGCACTACCAAGGACCAGCAGACGTTGGTGGAACTTGGATACCGAGAAGGAGGCACCTAAGCCAAAGGCACTGCCGAGAACCAGCTGACGGTACTGGAACCCGGATGGGTAGTAGAGGGTTAGTGTTGAGCCACCCCCGTAGTGTTCGAGTTCGGTTCGGTTCGTCGAACACCCGTGTGTTCGCCGAACTGTTCGTCGAACTGTTCGTCGAACACCTTCGAACACCGTTAAAACCAATGGCAGGCAAACAAAAACACATAGAAACACATAGAAAGCACCTTCAAAGGTGTCCAAAAGCTGACAAACTGCTCAGAAGACACAACTAACACATGGAAAAGTGACAAGTACATATAGTCATGCGAAAAGAAAAGAGGTGGAGGAGTAAAAGGAGGGGGAGACACAGATATAGGCATGTCATGCCCTTCTAAAATCCAAAAAGTGAGAAGCCGACACGCTCAGTCCGCTCCTGCCCGTGCCACCTCCGTGTCGCCGGGTTTGTGCCAGAGCCGCGGTGAACCCTGACGGCCAGCCCCCCTCTCCCAATACTGGTGCCTGTCCGCTGGTGGGTCGAGCGAGCCCCCCCTGTGGTGGAGGCAGCTCTAAGCTTTTTAATTTAAATTGTCTCTCTAATTTGAATAAATACACTTTAAATCCATTTACAAGGATCTATTGGAGGGCAAGTCTCATGCCAGCAGCAGCGTAATTCCAGCTCCAGTAGCGTCCACTAAAGCTGCTGCAGTTAAAAAGCTTTAATAAGGATCGAGCTCGGCTGTCCACCGCAAGGCATCCTACTGCCAGTCCGAGCCCCTATGCCTTGGGGTACCTCCTGATGCTCTTCACTGAGTATCCCGTGGTCCCGAAGCATTTCCTTTGAAAAAATGAAGTGTTCAAACTACAGGTGGTGTAGCTTGCTTAACAGCCGGGATAATCCGCTGACTAGCAGACCCTGCTACTAGGCACAAAGTATTTCCTGGGCTAGATGCAGTTAAAAATTTGTAATTAGATACTCTCGTTGGATTCTGAGAAAGCATTCCATAGAGTCTCCTGGCACGCCATATATGATTCTCTTAAAAAGCTTGGGGTAGGGGTCTAGGGGACCCTTTTATAGCCAAAATCACGGCCCTGTATCGCAATACGTCACCTAGGCTGAAGATAAATGGAACTGTAGCACCCTGAGGGCTCGGTTGCTACAGAGGTATTGCACCTCACCCAGAGGTGTGATATCTCACTCTCAGGTAAGGATGTAGTGTGGATCAGGACCCGACACCTGCATGCATTACACCACATTGCCGTGGGGCAGGGCGACCAATATGCCCCTGAGATGGGCACGACAGTCCCTGTCCCTGGCTGGAGTGGGGGGAGGGAACATTGAGGAAGGGGAACCCTGTAGTGCAGGAGCAGGGAGGAAGCAGTTCCTGGGTGCATTGAGAAGGGAGTATAAAAGGTGGGCACCATATTAGTTCAGTGCAGAGAAGTCTGAGCAGAAGTGGCAGGGAGCAGGGGCTCTGCATGAGCTCTGCTCCGGAGGCGGGCCTAGTAACAGAGGCCCAGGCCTGGAAGAGGGAGAAGGAAGGAAGAGGAGCGGAGAAGGCTCCAGGAACGAGGAATGAAGGGATTTCAGGGGTGCGGACGGGCGAGTCGCCACTGCACAACCGAATCCACCTGCGTGGAGGGGTCAGGCCAAAGGGGGAGACCGGTCACCGAAACTAGTGGAGGCAGGAAACGACCCTCAGCTAGAAACCGGAGGCTGTGACATTTTATGTGGTGCAGCCCCTCGCTACACCCGCTAGGAAGGCACCACATAGGGTCAGGGAAACTGGCGCCAAGTTTACCAAGAGGAGGCCCGAGCAGCCGGACAGAAGGGTTGGTAAGAAAGGCCAGACAAAGGACACACAAAGGGGGTCCTGTGAAGCACTCCAAAGTTATCTGGGAGTTGTCTGAGCCCCTCACCTGGTGAGCACAGTACGACGTGGGCAGCCGTTACCTGCAGACGTGGTCTGGATAATAAGAACTGTGAGTAAAGGCCCTGGACTGCATCACTGACTCCGTGTCATTACTGCTGCTGCCCTGCACCATCACCCCCATCCTCCGCATACACTGCCCTGAGGCTATACTCCTCCCGTGGGGAGTTATGCTACGCTCTGCTGCACCCACCACACCAGCCTCAGCAATCTGCCCTGGAGCAGCGGTTCAATCTGACCGCAATCCACGGGTGGCGTAGTCGGACATTTAAACATCAAAACCACATAAATAGTTCCGCCACTGGTTTGACCGCCCTGAGCCACGGAACCGGGTTGCCGCCACGGAGACTACAACCACCAGCATCCACCAAAAAGGGTCCGGCTCCGGGTGTCCCAAGGCCCAGGGGGCGCGTCAGAACATTTTCATCACCTTTCACAATCACCAATGGGACAAGGCAGGGATGTTCTCTGTCCCCTCTCTTATACATCCTAGTGACGGAGCACCTGCTCTCATCAATTCGCCATAACCCCAATATTAGGTGGATTGAGGTGGGAGGCACCGAGTACAAGTGCTCTCTGTTTGCTGATGATGTCCTAGTATATATCACTCAATCACATATATCCATCCATGCTGTTATGGCTGAAATAGATCACTTTGTTACATGGTCAAATTTTAAAATCAATGCAGCGAAGTCTGAGGCCCTCGATGTCTCCCTCCCCAAATCCATATAGGATTCCATCCAGTCCAACTTTCCCTTTGCCTGGCCCTCACAGGGTATCAAATACTTAGGAATTCCTATTCATAGAGACCTCTCCCATCTATGTTATCTTAATTTTGGGCCCTTTATTGAACAACTCCATACAGACCACGGTTGGCAAGTTAGAACTGTAAGATTCACTACGTGAACCACTGGTGTTTTGTGGAAAAGCACATGTACACTGTGTTCCAAATTATTATGCAAAAAGTGTTTCGGAGTGATAAGGGAAGAATTTGTTTGTTTGTCAGTTAAACTCATTGATGGTGATGTGTGTCAGGGCTCTTTATATCACTGTAAGCAATTGCAGACACCTGTGCTAATTAGTTTGGCAGGTGTGTCCAATGAAAGGCAAGACTACTTAAGAAGGCTGTCTCACATTATTAAGCAGCCTACATTTTCTGCCAAAATGGGAAAGAAAAAGGATGTGTCGGCTGCTGAGAAGCAACAAATTGTGGAGTGTTTAGGTCAAGGCATGACTACAATCAACATTGTGCGATGATCAGGATGAAGTGTCTTGGCAATCAAGAAGTATGTAGCTGATTCACAGTACACACGTGTGCGTGCTGATAAGGGCAAATTGAGGACTCTTTCCTACAGGCAATTACGTCAGGTTGAAAGAACAGTGGCAAAAAAGCCTTGTCATAGCAGCAGACAAGTTTTTGTAGCTGCTTGGGCCTCCAACGTCCCCCGAACAACAAGATGCAGGGTCCTTCAGAGGTTTGCAGCTGTGCATACGCCATCCTGTCGACCTCCTCTATCCACTTCACACAAGCAGAAACGGCTCCAGTGGGCCAAACATTACATGAAGACTGATTTCAAAACTGTTTTGTTCACGGATGAGTGCCGTGCAGCGCTCGATGGTCCAGATGGATGGAGTGGAGGATGGCTGGTTGATGGACACCCCACGCAAACACGGCTACAGCGCCAACAAGGAGGAGGTGGAGTAATGTTTTGGGCTGGAATCATGGGGAGAGAGATTGTCGGCCCCTTTAGGATCCCTGAAGGCGCTAAAGATGAACTCCATAATGTATGTGGATTTTCTCAAACAGCACTTCCTGCCATGGTTCAAGAAGAAGAACCGTGTATTTCACAGCAAGATCATTTTTCTGCATGATAATGCACCATCTCATGCTGCACATAAAACATCTGCATCTCTGGCTGATATGGGCATAAAAGGGGACAAACTTATGGTGTGACCCCCATGCTCCCCTGACCTCTATCCCATTCAGAACCTTTGGAGCATCATTAAAAGGAGTGTCTATGATGGCGGGAGGCAGTTCACATCTAAGCAACAGCTCTGGGAGGGTATTCTGTCCTCATGCAAAACAATTGAAGCAGAAACCATCCAAAACCTGACAAATTCAATGGACGAGAGAGTTCAGAAGCTCCTTTCGAACAAGGGGTCCTATGTGAAAATGTAACATCACCTAGAATAAAGTTTTGAGTTGAAAACTGTTTGATTTCAGTTTCTAACAACCTGCTAATGCTTATAATTTCAAAAATGACCATTTTTTTGGTCTTTATTAAAATGAAAAGGTTGATCGAAAAGTTTGGGGGATCTAAGAGTGTGGCAACCCAGTAGTCATGATTACTTCGAATTCTGACAATATGAGGGTCATGCTGCAGGTAGTGCAGCAAGAAGGCACTTATGTGTCTTGCGCATCTCGGAGCCCCAAAATTATTTTCCGGGCTAGATGCAGCTAAAAATTATTATTAATTTTAAATCTGGTGGAGCTTATTATAGATGGCCTAATAGAATCAGTGCTGCACACTGCTTCAAAGCCCAAATTATTTTCCAGCCAAGATACAGATAAACATGATTAGTAATTTGAAAGCTTAAAACGGTTGGTAGGGTGATTTTAACCAATCATCAAGCTTTTACTCTCCCCAGGATGACACAGGGGTAGAAAAGTCGTTACGGATCCATGATTTGTTCATCTTTATGAATGTGAGTCTGTCTACATTATCAGTGGAGAGCTGCGTGCGCTTATCTGTCAGCACACCACCAGCAGCGCTGAACACACGTTCAGACAGAACGCTGGCTGCGGGGCATGACAAGATCTCCAAGGCGTAAGTGGCTAGCTCCGGCCATTTATCCAGATTGGAAGCCCAAAAAGATCAAGGGTCCAGTGACACAGTCGTGGCTTCAATGTTTACTTGGAGATACTCCTGTACCATCGTCTCTAGGCGTTGACTATGTGTCAGACTTCTTGTCTCCTGTGGCCTTGCAAAGGATGGGCTAAAAAAAGTGGTGAAATGATTCCGCAAAATTGATGTTACCAGCAGATACTGTGGTTCTGTTACGGTTTGAGTGCTGAACACTTGACGGTCCCACGGTTGGCAAGTTGGAACTGTGAGATTCACTACGTGCACCACTGGTATTTTGTGGAAAAGCACATGTAAGATTCTGCAACAGTCTCTGCTGATACTCCTGCATGCGTGCATCCCTTTCTATGGCAGGAATAATTTCTGCAAATTTACTTTTGTACCGGGGATCTAACAGTGTGGCAACCCAGTAGTCAGGATTATTTCTAATTCTCACAATTCGAGGGTCATGTTGCAGGTAGTGCAGCAAGAAGGCACTCATGTGTGTTGCGCATCCAGGAGCACCAAGTCCCTGTTGTGTTGGTGGCGAGGTAACAATCATGCTTCCTTCCTCTGTCCTCTCCCCCCAACCTCGCACAACAGAAATGTGATCAAGGTCTCCCTCATCTGATGAGTCTTCCATCAGTTCGTCCTCCACTTCTTCCTGGGCTCCTGCACCTTCCTCACTAGTTTGGCTGCTACCATGCGCCCTGGTAAAACCATCTCCCCCACCCTCACATGCCTGCCGCCTTGGTGCTGCCGACCGTCTGGACCTTGCAGATGTTAGCCCTTCCGCATACAACTCCTCCTCCCCTCCACCTCCTCTTGTGCCACCACCTGACTCCGAATTCTGTTTAACATGTGCTCCAGCATGTAAATCACCGGAATAGTCATGCTGATAATGGCATCGTCAGCACTAAACATCTTCGTCGCCATTTCAAAACTGTGCAGAAGGGTGCATAGGTCCCTGATCTGAGACCACTCCTCCAGCGTGATTTGCCCCACCTCTGGATCTCGTTGGTCAGAACGTATTGCACCAGGGCTTGTCGGTGCTGCCACAGTCGCTGCAACATGTGCAGAGTTGAATTCCACCGGGTAGGCACATCGCATTTTAGCCGGTGAAGTGGCAGGCCCAACGACTTCTGTAGAGATGTAAGTCACTGAGCTGCGGGATGTGAACGGCGAAAGTGAGCACACAGCGACCGTGCCCTCTGCAGAAGGCCATCTAGTCTGGGATAGTGGGCTAAAAATTGCTGGACAACCAGGTTCAACACGTGAGCCATACAAGGCACGTGTGTGACATTGCCCCGGCGAAGGGCCGCACCCAGGTTTGCAGCATTGTCGCACACGGCCATCCCTGGTTTCAGGTCCAGTGGAGACAACCATTCATGAAATTGGTTCTCCAGAGCTGACCACAACTCCTCAGCTGTGTGACTCACATTTCCCAGACATTTCAATGTAAAAACCGCCTGATGACGTTGAGCCCTACTGCCAGCATAGTAAGGAGGTGTGCAGGATCCCTTCTGCGCAGTTAGAAAGCTTGTGGCATGACCAGACAGGCTTTGGGTGCAGGTGGAAGACCAAGAGGAGGTTGAGGAGGCAGAAACAGTGGAGGAACTTTGACATAAAGAGGATTGACGCACAACTCGTGGGGACGGCAAGACTTGGACAGCAGCCCCTTGTCCTGCTGTCACCATAGTTACCCAGTGCCCAGTCAGCGACATGTAACGCCCCTGTCCATGCCTACTCGTCCAAGTGTCTGTGGTGAAATGCACCCTGTCACACACAGAGTTTCTCAAAGAAGCGGTGATGTTGTGTGCGACATGCTGGTGGAGCGCAGGCACACCTTTCTTTGAGAAGTAGTGCCGACTGGGCATCTGGTACTGGGGCACTGCGACGGACATAAGGTCTCGAAAATCCTCTGTGTCCACCAGGCGGAAAGGCAGCATTTCTGTAGCCAAGAACTTGCAGATGGTGAAATTCAACCTCTTAGCTTTCTCATGGCTAGGAGGAAATGGTCTTTTACTTGTCCACATCTGAGGGACCGAGGGCTGGCTATTGTGCTTAGATGGGGTTGATAAGGGTGGCCCCGGCAAACTGCCGGTCTGTGAGGAAGATGCAGGCGGACATGTTAGGTTGCCTTGATCCAAAGGTGGTGCTATCGATGTCGGACAGCGCTCAACACCAGCTGGTGTTACCACCTCCAAAGAAAATGATGACCTGCAATCACGCTGGCTGTTGCGGGTAAAGAGGTGGCAGTGACTGCTGTCCCCCCAGTCACAGAGGATGAAGAGGCCGCGGATGCACAAGATATGGCAGATGGTGGTTGGCCTGGCCGGCTAGGCCGCATTGTAGCACACTGAGCTTCCCACTGCAACTTATGCTTCATGTCCATGTGCCGGTTCATGCATGAAGTACTCAAACTATGTATTTTTGGGCCTCTACTTAGCTTTTGCTGACAAATGTTAGAGATAACACGAGTTGGGTCATCTTTATCGATCTGAAAAAATGCCCAGGCTATGCAAGGCTTAGCACCCATGCGACCTGAAGAGCCACCACGACTTGTGGTGAGAGGCAGAGTTGTGTTTGAGGATGCAGTTGTTGACGTGCTTCCAGTACTACGTCTCTGTCCAGGAAGGCGCAACCTGACCTCGTCGTCACTAGCATCTTCCTCCACCTCCTCTGCTGACCTCATCTCTTGGCTGACTGTGGGTTGACAGTAAGTGGGATCTCCAACCTCATCATCATCACCCTGTGCGTTATCACACCCGTCGTCCTCAGAGACAACCTGTTCCTGCCCTGACAAAAAACTAAAGTTGTCGCTCCAATCAGGTATTTGAGTCTTATCATCGTCTTCCTCATTGTCTCCACCAGCAGGAGTTACAGTTTGGGAATGAGGGTCTACATTATGGTCAGAACCTTCTGCGTCTGGTCCTAGATCCGACTCATAAAGATTCTGGGCATCAGTGCAGATCATTTCCTCTTCTGGATTCACAGAAGCGCTGGAGTCGACCTCTGATTCCCAGGCTATAGTATGAGTAAACAGCTCTGCAGACTCAACCATCTGTTCTACCTCATACTCAGACGGGCAGCTGGAGATTTGGGAGCTGTGAGGAAGCAAGTGCGATTGGGGTGACACCTTTGAGGACTGGAGTATTTGTGATGTTGAAGTTGATGTGGAGGAGAGCCCACTTAAAGGAGCACTTGATATCCGTTGAAGCACCTGCTGTTTTTGTGCCTCATCTGGAATTTGTAGCGATTGGCGTGGCCGTAAGAAAGGGATCTTATCACATTGTCCGCTAAAAGAAGTAGACATTTTAGTTTGGCTGGAAGATGGTCTTTCTTCTGCAGATGTTACTGTTGCTTTAACACCTACCCCACGGACACAACCTTTTTTCCCCTTCCCAACACGCCTATTCCCCTTTCCACCAGCAGCAGGCCTTTTTCCACTCATTTTGGTGGTTAACTAATTAACAACTCTGGAGTTGTTTGCACAAAAAAACAATGGATGGGAACCGAGCAGAGCTGAGTGGCCAAACTGTGGTATTAGGCCAAAACTATTGGCTGGGTTAGATGCAGAAAAAAATTATATTCAATTTGCAACCTGATGGAGGTCAGTATAGATGGACTAATAGAGAAAGTCCCACACACTGCTAGAAGGCCAAATATTTTTTCAGAGCTAGATGCAGATAAAAATTATTTTTAATTTGCAACCTGATGGAGGTCAGTATAGATGGACTAATAGAGAAAGTCCCACACACTGCTAGAAGGCCAAATATTTTTTCAGAGCTAGATGCAGATAAAAATTATTTTTAATTTGCAACCTGATGGAGGTCAGTATAGATGGACTAATAGAGAAAGTCCCACACACTGCTAGAAGGCCAAATATTTTTTCAGAGGTAGATGCAGAAAAAAATATATTCAGTTTGCAACCTGATGGAGGTCTGTATAGATGGATTAATAGAACAAGTCCCACACACAGCTAGAAGCCCAATATTTTTTCAGAGGTAGATGCAGAAAAAAATATATTCAGTTTGCAACCTGATGGAGGTCAGTATAGATGGACTAATACAACAAGTCCCACACACAGCTAGAAGCCCAATATTTTTTCAGAGGTAGATGCAGAAAAAAATATATTCAGTTTGCAACCTGATGGAGGTCTGTATAGATGGATTAATAGAACAAGTCACACACAGCTAGAAGCCCAATATTTTTTCAGAGGTAGATGCAGAAAAAAATATATTCAGTTTGCAACCTGATGGAGGTCAGTATAGATGGACTAATACAACAAGTCCCACACACAGCTAGAAGCCCAATATTTTTTCAGAGGTAGATGCAGAAAAAAATTATATTCAATTTGCAACCTGATGGAGGTCAGTATAGATGGACTAATAGAATGATGCTATGCCCAAAAGATTTTACTTCACTAGGTGCAGTAAAAAAATTGGTATTCTATACACAGGTGGTATATCTTGCAACACAGATAGGCTACTCCACTGACTAAGACACTCTGCAAAAGGCCAAAAAGGATTAGCTTTGCTAGATTCAGCCAAATGCTGTGAAAAAAACTTGCACAGCACTGGCACAGACCTGCCTGGCAAAAACTGATAGGATCTGATGTAACCTTGTCCTGAAAAGGACTCCAATTACAATTAGTCTTTACTCCCACAATCTATCTATTTAAGAGCACAGACCTGCCTGATAAAAGTCGTAGGAAATGCTGTAACCTAGTCCTTAAAAGGACTGCAATCACAACTATTCCCTACTCCCAAGCTATCTGTAGATTTGTGCGAAAATTGGCTTGAAATTAACAAGGTATAGCGCAAACAGCAACAGCGGTGCCGTCTAACACGCAGCTGCAGCAGTGAGAAAATGGTGGCGACGGGGAAAATGGCTTGGTCTTATAGGGCAAGGACATGTGACATACACTGCCAATGACACATGCCCTTGCTTGTGTGAAAAAAAGCATTTCGCTCCGTGTGTGCGCTGCTGATAGGCTGACAGATTGCACCTCCCCACTGTAAATGCGGGAAAGAGAAAAAAAAAATGGAGATCTTCATTGTTCCTGCAGAGATCCATCCCCTGCCCCTCCCCCCGCCCCGCTGTACACTCAAACTGCGTATTAACATTAATTTTCATCATTACTGAGAAAAAATCCAGTTATGATTTTGGTGCACGAACAGTTATCGAACATAACCTCGAACAGCCGAATTTTTCTCAAATTGTTCGTGTTCGCCGAACGGCTCGAACACCGCCCAAAACAGCTCGAATTTGAGATTGGCGAACAGTTCGAGTAGAACAACGCTCATCTCTATAGAGGGTACAAGAGCAAATGGAACTAACGAGGACCAGCAGACGGTACTGGAACCCGGATGGGTAGCAGAAGGTACAAGAGCCAATGGAACTACCGAAGAACAGCTGACGGTACTGGAACTCGGTTACTAAGCAGGAGATACCTGTGCCAGATAGCACTACCAAGGACCAGCAGACGTTGGTGGAACTTGGATACCGAGAAGGAGGCACCTAAGCCAAAGGCACTGCCGAGAACCAGCTGACGGTAATGGAACCCGGATGGGTAGCAGAAGGTACCGGAGCCAATGGAACTACCATAGACCAGCTGACGGTACAGGAACTCGGTTACTAAGCAGGAGGTACCTGTGCCAGAAAGCACTACCAAGGACCAGCAGACGTTGGTGGAACTTGGATACCGAGAAGGAGGCACCTAAGCCAAAGGCACTGCCGAGAACCAGCTGACGGTACTGGAACCCGGATGGGTAGTAGAAGGTACAAGAGCAAATGGAACTAACGAGGACCAGCCGACGGTAATGGAACCCGGATGGGTAGAAGAAGGTACAAGAGCCAATGGAACTACCGAGGACCAGCTGACCTTACAGGAACTCGGTTACTAAGCAGGAGGTACCTGTGCCAGAAAGCACTACCAAGGACCAGCAGACGTTGGTGGAACTTGGATACCGAGAAGGAGGCACCTAAGCCAAAGGCACTGCCGAGAACCGGCTGACGGTACTGGAACCCGGATGGGTAGTAGAAGGTACAAGAGCAAATGGAACTAACGAGGACCAGCTGACGGTACTGGAACCCGGATGGGTTGCAGAAGGTACAAGAGCCAATGGAACTACCGAAGACCAGCTGACCATACTGGAACTCGGTTACTAAGCAGGAGGTACCTGTGCCAGAAAGCACTACCAAGGACCAGCAGACGTTGGTGGAACTTGGATACGGAGAAGGAGGCACCTAAGCCAAAGGCACTGCCGAGAGCCAGCTGACGGTACTGGAACCCGGATGGGTAGTAGAAAGTACAAGAGAAAATGGAACTAACGAGGACCAGCTGACGGTACTGGAACCCGGATGGGTAGCAGAAGGTACAAGGGCATAATGGAACTACCGAAGACCAGCTGACGATACTGGAACTCGGTAATTAAGCAGGAGGTACCTGTGCCAGAAAGCACTACCAAGGACCAGCAGACGTTGGTGGAACTTGGATACCGAGAAGGAGGCACCGAAGCCAAAGGCACTGCCGAGAACCAGCTGACGGTACTGGAACCCGGATGGGTAGTAGAAGGTGCAAGAGCAAATGGAACTAACGAGGACCAGCTGACGGTACTGGAACCCAGATGGGTAGCAGAAGTTTCAAGAGCCAATGGAACTACCGAGGACCAGCTGACGGTACTGGAACTCGGTTACTAAGCACCTAAGCAGGAGGTACCTGTGCCAGAAAGCACTACCAAGGACCAGCAGACATTGGTGGAACTTGGATACCGAGAAGGAAGCACCTAAGCCAAAGGCACTGCCGAGAACCAGCTGACGGTACTGGAACCCGGATGGGTAGCAGAAGGTACAAGAGCCAATGGAACTACCGAAGAACAGCTGACGGTACTGGAGCTCGGTTACTAAGCAGGAGATACCTGTGCCAGATAGCACTACCAAGGACCAGCAGACGTTGGTGGAACTTGGATACCGAGAAGGAGGCACCTAAGCCAAAGGCACTGCCGAGAACCAGCTGACGGTAATGGAACCCGGATGGGTAGCAGAAGGTACCGGAGCCAATGGAACTACCGAGGACCAGCTGACGGTACTGGAACCCGGATGGGTAGCAGAAGGTACAAGAGCCAATGGAACTACCGAGGACCAGCTGACGGTACTGGAACTCAGTTACTAAGCAGGAGGTACCTGTGCCAGAAAGCACTACCAAGGACCAGCAGACGTTGGTGGAACTTGGATACCGAGAAGGAGGCACCTAAGCCAAAGGCACTGCCGAGAACCAGCTGACGGTACTGGAACCCGGATGGGTAGTAGAAGGTACAAGAGCAAATGGAACTAACGAGGACCAGCTGACGGTACTGGAACTCGGTTACTAAGCAGGAGGTACCTGTGCCAGAAAGCACTACCAAGGACCAGCAGACGTTGGTGGAACTTGGATACCGAGAAGGAGGCACCTAAGCCAAAGGCACTGCCGAGAACCAGCTGACGGTACTGGAACCCGGATGGGTAGTAGAAGGTACAAGAGCAAATGGAACTAACGAGGACCAGCCGACGGTAATGGAACCCGGATGGGTAGCAGAAGGTACAAGAGCCAATGGAACTACCGAGGACCAGCTGACCTTACAGGAACTCGGTTACTAAGCAGGAGGTACCTGTGCCAGAAAGCACTACCAAGGACCAGCAGACGTTGGTGGAACTTGGATACCGAGAAGGAGGCACCTAAGCCAAAGGTACTGCCGAGAACCGGCTGACGGTACTGGAACCCGGATGGGTAGTAGAAGGTACAAGAGCAAATGGAACTAACGAGGACCAGCTGACGGTACTGGAACCCGGATGGGTTGCAGAAGGTACAAGAGCCAATGGAACTACCGAAGACCAGCTGACCATACTGGAACTCGGTTACTAAGCAGGAGGTACCTGTGCCAGAAAGCACTACCAAGGACCAGCAGACGTTGGTGGAACTTGGATACGGAGAAGGAGGCACCTAAGCCAAAGGCACTGCCGAGAGCCAGCTGACGGTACTGGAACCCGGATGGGTAGTAGAAAGTACAAGAGAAAATGGAACTAACGAGGACCAGCTGACGGTACTGGAACCCGGATGGGTAGCAGAAGGTACAAGGGCATAATGGAACTACCGAAGACCAGCTGACGATACTGGAACTCGGTAATTAAGCAGGAGGTACCTGTGCCAGAAAGCACTACCAAGGACCAGCAGACGTTGGTGGAACTTGGATACCGAGAAGGAGGCACCGAAGCCAAAGGCACTGCCGAGAACCAGCTGACGGTACTGGAACCCGGATGGGTAGTAGAAGGTGCAAGAGCAAATGGAACTAACGAGGACCAGCTGACGGTACTGGAACCCGGATGGGTAGCAGAAGTTTCAAGAGCCAATGGAACTACCGAGGACCAGCTGACGGTACTGGAACTCGGTTACTAAGCACCTAAGCAGGAGGTACCTGTGCCAGAAAGCACTACCAAGGACCAGCAGACATTGGTGGAACTTGGATACCGAGAAGGAAGCACCTAAGCCAAAGGCACTGCCGAGAATCAGCTGACGGTACTGGAACCCGGATGGGTAGCAGAAGGTACAAGAGCCAATGGAACTACCGAAGAACAGCTGACGGTACTGGAACTCGGTTACTAAGCAGGAGATACCTGTGCCAGATAGCACTACCAAGGACCAGCAGACGTTGGTGGAACTTGGATACCGAGAAGGAGGCACCTAAGCCAAAGGCACTGCCGAGAACCAGCTGACGGTAATGGAACCCGGATGGGTAGCAGAAGGTACCGGAGCCAATGGAACTACCGAGGACCAGCTGACGGTACTGGAACCCGGATGGGTAGCAGAAGGTACAAGAGCCAATGGAACTACCGAGGACCAGCTGACGGTACTGGAACTCAGTTACTAAGCAGGAGGTACCTGTGCCAGAAAGCACTACCAAGGACCAGCAGACGTTGGTGGAACTTGGATACCGAGAAGGAGGCACCTAAGCCAAAGGCACTGCCGAGAACCAGCTGACGGTACTGGAACCCGGATGGGTAGTAGAAGGTACAAGAGCAAATGGAACTAACGAGGACCAGCTGACGGTACTGGAACTCGGTTACTAAGCAGGAGATACCGGTGCCAGAAAGCACTACCAAGGACCAGCAGATGTTGGTGGAACTTGGATACCGAGAAGGAGGCACCTAAGCCAAAGGCACTGCCAAGAACCAGCTGACGGTACTGGAACCCGGATGGGTAGCAGAAGGTACAAGAGCCAATGGAACTATCGAGGACCAGATGACGGTACTGGAACCCGGATGGGTAGCAGAAGGTACAAGAGCCAATGGAACTATCGAGGACCAGATGACGGTACTGGAACTCGGTTGCTAAGCAGGAGGTACCTGTGCCAGAAAGCACTACCAAGGACCAGCAGACGTTGGTGGAACTTGGATACCGAGAAGGAGGCACCTAAGCCAAAGGCACTGCCGAGAACCAGCTGACGGTACTGGAACCCGGATGGGTAGTAGAAGGTACAAGAGCAAATGGAACTAACGAGGACCAGCTGACGGTACTGGAACCCGGATGGGTAGCAGAAGGTACAAGAGCCAATGGAACTACTGAAGACCAGCTGACGGTACTGGAACTCGGTTACAAAGCAGGAGGTACCTGTGCCAGAAAGCACTACCAAGGACCAGCAGACGTTGGTGGAACTTGGATACCGAGAAGGAGGCACCTAAGCCAAAGGCACTGCCGAGAACCAGCTGACGGTACTGGAACCCAGATGGGTAGTAGAAGGTACAAGAGCAAATGGAAATAACGAGGACCAGCTGACGGTACTGGAACCCGGATGGGTAGCAGAAGGTACAAGAGCCAATGGAAGTACCGAGGACCAGCTGACGGTACTGGAACTCGGTTACTAAGCAGGAGGTACCTGTGCCAGAAAGCACTACCAAGGACCAGCAGACGTTGGTGGAACTTGGATACCGAGAAGGAGGCACCTAAGCCAAAGGCCCTGCCGAGAACCAGCTGACGGTACTGGAACCCGGATGGGTAGTAGAAGGTACAAGAGCAAATGGAACGAACGAGGACCAGCTGACGGTACTGGAACCCGGATGGGTAGCAGAAGGTACAAGAGCCAATGGAACTACCGAAGACCAGCTGACGGTACTGGAACTCGGTAATTAAGCAGGAGGTACCTGTGCCAGAAAGCACTATCAAGGACCAGCAGACGTTGGTGGAACTTGGATACCGAGAAGGAGGCACCTAAGCCAAAGGCACTGCCGAGAGCCAGCTGACGGTACTGGAACCCGGATGGGTAGTAGAAGGTACAAGAGCCTATGGAACTAACGAGGACCAGCTGAGGGTACTGGAACCTGGATGGGTAGCAGAAGGTACAAGAGCCAATGGAAGTACCAAGGACCAGCTGACAGTACTGGAACTCGGTTACTAATCAGGAGGTACCTGTGCCAGAAAGCACTACCAAGGACCAGCAGACGTTGGTGGAACTTGAATACCGAGAAGGAGGCACCTAAGCCAAAGGCACTGCCGAGAACCAGCTGATGGTACTGGAACCCGGATGGGTAGTAGAAGGTACAAGAGCCAATGGAACTAACGAGGACCAGATGACGGTACTGGAACCCGGATGGGTAGCAGAAGGTACAAGAGCCAATGGAACTACCGAAGACCAGCTGACAGTACTGGAACTCAGTTACTAAGCAGGAGTTACCTGTGCCAGAAAGCACTACCAAGGACCAGCAGACATTGGTGGAACTTGGATACCGAGAAGGAGGCACCTAAGCCAAAAGCACTGCCGAGTACCAGCTGACGGTACTGGAACCCGGATGGGTAGCAGAAGGTACCCATGTAAAAAAAGTTTCAAGGCCGCAAGCCTTCCGCAGTTACCAAAACCCACAGTCCTACAGGGGGTGCTTGTCCTATTGGCACTATGTAACCAGCCTTCATTGCCAGATCCCGCAGCCCACATAGGAGTCACCTAAACTGCAGGCACCATAGAGTCGGCTAACCCGACCGCAACACGACAGGACAACGCATTGGAGGCAAAGTGACGACACTACCTGGAAACAGCTGGCGTGCTGGAACCAGGCTGGGCAGGAGGGAGTACCCGTGCCAAAGACACTGCTGGGAAACAGCTGGCGGTGCTGGAACTCAGGGTAAATACTAAAAACAGAGTGGAGCCAGAGGCGTAATTGGAGCAACTTTAAAATCTGTAGTAGTGTGAATGTGGACAGAGCAGGAGAAATTGCCGGACACACAGCTGGGGATCAGCTGACGTTACTGAACCCCAATAACACTGGAGCAAGCATTGACTGTGCAGATGGCACTTCTGAGCAGCAACTAGCAGTATTGGAGCCCAGGGTAAATACTAAAAACAGAGGAGCCAGAGGTGTAATTGGAGCAAGTTTTAAATCAGTAGCACAGTGGGTGTGGACAAAGCAGGAGAATTTGCCGGACACACAGCTGGGGATCAGTTGACGTTACTGAACCCCAGTAACACTGGAGCAAGCGTTGACTGTGCAGATGGCACTTCTGAGCAGCAACTAGCGGTATTGGAGCCCAGGGTAAATACTAAAAACAGAGTGGAGACAGAGGTGTAATTGGAGCAAGTTTTAAATCAATAGTACAGTGGATGTGGACAAAGCAGGAGAATTTGCCGGACACACAGCTGGGGATCAGCTGACGTTACAGAACCCCAATAACACTGGAGCAAGTGTTGACTGTGCAGACGGCACTTCTGAGCAGCACCTAGCAGTATTGGAGCCCAGGGTAAATATTAAAAACAGAGGAGCCAGAGGTGTAATTGGAGCAACTTTAAAATCTGTAGTAGTGTGAATGAGGACAGAGCAGGAGAAATTGCCATCCGCACAGCAGGGGAACAGCTGACGTTACTGAACTCCAATAACACGACAGCAAGTGTTAACTGTGTAGACGGCACTTCCGAGCGCCAACTGGCGGTGCTGGAGCTCAGGGATAATACTGAAAACAGAGGAGCCAGAGGTGTAATTGGAGCAACTTTAAAATCTGTAGTAGTGTGAATGAGGACAGAGCAGGAGAAATTGCCGTCCGCACAGCAGGGGAACAGCTGACGTTACTGAACCCCAATAACACGGCAGCAAGTGTTGACTGTGCAGACGGCACTTCCGAGCGCCAACTGGCGGTGTTGGAGCTCAGGGATAATACTGAAAACAGAGGAGCCAGAGGTGTAATTGGAGCAACATTAAAATCTGTAGTAGTGTGAATGAGGACAGAGCAGGAGAAATTGCCGTCCGCACAGCAGGGGAACAGCTGACGTTACTGAACCCCAATAACACGGCAGCAAGTGTTGACTGTGCAGACGGCACTTCCGAGCGCCAACTGGCGGTGTTGGAGCTCAGGGATAATACTGAAAACAGAGGAGCCAGAGGTGTAATTGGAGCAACTTTAAAATCTGTAGTAGTGTGAATGAGGACAGAGCAGGAGAAATTGCCATCCATACAGCAGGGGAACTGCTGATGTTACTGAACCCCAATAACACGGTAGCAAGTGTTGACTGTGCAGACGGCACTTCCGAGCGCCAACTGGTGGTGTTGGAGCTCAGGGATAATACTGAAAACAGAGCAGCCAGAGGTGTAATTGGAGCAAATTTAAAATCTGTAGTAGTGCGAATGAGGACAGAGCAGGAGAAATTGCCGTCCGCACAGCAGGGGAACAGCTGACGTTACTGAACCCCAATAACACAGCAGCAAGTGTTGACTGTGCAGACGGCACTTCCGAGCGCCAACTGGCGGTGTTGGAGCTCAGGAATAATACAGAAAACAGAGGAGCCAGAGGTGTAATTGGAGCAACTTTAAAATCTGTAGTAGTGTGAATGAGGACAGAGCAGGAGAAATTGCCGTCCGCACAGAAGCGGAACAGCTGATGTTACTGAACCCCAATAACACGGCAGCAAGTGTTGACTGTGCAGACGGCACTTCCAAGCACCAACTGGCGGTGTTGGAGCTCAGGGATAATACTGAAAACAGAGGAGCCAGAGGTGTAATGGGAGCAACTTTAAAATCTGTAGTAGTGAGAATGTGGACAGAGCAGGAGAAATTGCCGTCCGCACAGCAGGGGAACAGCTGACGTTACTGAACCCCAATAACACGGCAGCAAGTGTTGACTGTGCAGACGGCACTTCTGAGCGTCAACTGGCGGTGTTGGAGCTCAGGGATAATACTGAAAACAGAGGAGCCAGAGGTGTAATTGGAGAAACTTTAAAATCTGTAGTAGTGTGAATGAGGACAGAGCAGGAGAAATTGCCGTCCACACAGCAGGGGAACAGCTGACGTTACTGAACCTCAATAACACGGCAGCAAGTGTTGACTGTGCAGACGGCACTTCCGATCACCAACTGGCGGTGTTGGAGCTCAGGGATAATACTGAAAACAGAGGAGCCAGAGGTGTAATTGGAGCAACTTTAAAATCTGTAGTAGTGAGAATGTGGACAGAGCAGGACAAATTGCCGTCCGCACAGCAGGGGAACAGCTGACGTTATTGAACCCCAATAACACGGCAGCAAGTGTTGACTGTGCAGACGGCACATCTGAGCGCCAACTGGCGGTGTTGGAGCTCAGGGATTACAGTTCAGGTGGTAGAAACATGAACACAACAGGAGACCTGGATACTGTTGCCAACCAATTATTTATTCTGGAAGAGGACTGGCAAATTCATGAGAGATCCAGGCCTTGTTCATTTTGAGAAAGTAAGCCGGTCAACGTTATCGGAGGATAGTCGCATGCGACGGTCTGTTAGTACACCACCTGCGGCACTAAAGACGCGTTCCGATAATACACTAGCAGCAGGGCAAGCTAGCACCTCCAATGCATACTGACTAAGCTCTGGCCATGTATCCAGCTTACAGACCCAAAACTTGAAGGGAGAAGAGCCGTCTGAGAGTACACTAAGAGGGCAAGACATGTAGTCTGTCACCATCTGACGGAAACGTTGCCTCCTGCTGACTGGAGCCGTCTGTGATGGTGTAGACATTTGTGGCAGCGGGGACACAAAACTTTGCCACATTTCGGCCATACTGGTCTTGCCTTGTGCTGAGGCGCTGCTTCTGCTCCCTCTTTGTGCAGAGCTTCCTCCACTGCCTCGACGCACTGAGCGGCTTTGTAAAGCACTAGCAGCGCTGCTCTCGGTTGGAATGGAGAACATGATGGAATACACCAGTGCATCTTGGTACTCCCGCAATTTACGCTCCCGGTTCAATGGTGTTATGAGGCTTTGTATGTTGTCCCGGTAGCGAGGATCTAGGAGGGTGGACACCCAATAATCAGCCGTGTTGAGAATGTGGGCGATGCGGCGGTCGTTTCTCAGGCACTGCAGCATGAAATCAACCATGTGCTGCAGACTGCCAACTGGCCAAGAAACGCTGTCCCCAGCTTGAGGCGTGACCTCTGCCTGCTCTGCATCACCCCACTCTCGCTCTAGATACTGACTACTAGAGCATTGTGTACCTCCCTCCTCTGGACAGATGTCTTCCTCATCCATTGACTCCTCCTCATCCTCCTCACAAAGTGTCCCCTGCCTAGGTCTTTGTGAGGAACCACGTTGCGCAGACTGTAGAGAAGCAGATGGCATTTGTGACTCCTCATCCTCCACCTCTTCCAAAACCTCGTCCCTTAGTGCTTGCAGTGTTTTTTCAATGCAGTGTTTTTTCAAGCAGGCAGATAAGGGGGATAGTCATGCTGACTAGTGCATCATCTGCACTCGCCATCCGCATGGAATAATTGAAGGCACGCAAAACGTGGCAAATGTCTTTCATAGAGGCCTACTCAGTGGTGGTGAAGTGTGAACGGCGCGCACTGCGACTTGTTTGCGCCTGCTGCAGCTGGTACTCCATTACTGCTGCCTGCTCACACAAGCTCTCCAACATATGTAACGTTGAACTCCACCTGGTGGGTAGGTCACATATGATGCGATGTTCCGGAAGACGTAATCGGCGCTGCAGAGCTGCAATGCGTGATCTTGCGTTGCTGGAACACAGCAAGTGAGCGCACTCTATGCGGACCTTGTGAAGCAGTGCATCAAGATCCGGATAGTCCCTCAAAAAACTCTGCACGACCAAGTTGAGCACATGTGCCAGACATGGGATGTGAGTGAGGTTGCCTAGGCCCAGAGCTGCCACCAGATTTCGGCCATTGTCACTCACTACCATGCCTGGCTGGAGATTCGCTGGCACAAACCACACGTCACTCTGCTGCTTGATGGCATTCCAGAGCTCCTGCGCTGTGTGGCTTCGATTCCCCAAAGAAATTAATTTTAATACGGCCTGTTGACGTTTGGCCACGGCTGTGCTCATATCGGTCATCATAACAGGTAACCGTTCACGGGTCGATGTGGAGGTAGACCGTGACGGCTCTTGCAGCACTGATTCAGAGGAACTGGAGTATGAGGAGGAGTCAATGTGTACAGACTGGATTCCTGCAATCCTTGGAGTTGGCAGAACACGTACAGCGCCACTCTCAAGATCTGTACCCGGCTCCACAACATTTACCCAATGGGCAGTGAGGGAAAGGTATCGTCCCAGGCCATGCTTACTGGTCCACGCATCGGTAGTCAGGTGGACCTTGCTACTGACGGCGTTTTGTAGCACATGTTTAATTTTTCCCTCCACATGATGTTGTAGGGCAGGGACGGCTTGCCTGCTGAAATAAAAACGGCTGGGCACGTTGTATTGTGGGACTGCCAATGCCATAAAGTTACGGAAGGTGTCAGTCTCCACCAGCCTGAATAATAGCATTTCAAGGGCCAGTAGTTTAGCAATGCCAGCATTCAGAGCCTGTGCTCGGGGGTGGTTTGCTGAGTATGGGCGCCTTTTCTCCCATGCCTGTGCTAACGATGGCTGTAGACTGGCCTGGGAGTGTGAGGATGACTGGGAAAGTGGTGCTGTGGGTGGAATTACACTATGTCTCTGTACAACATTGCCAGAGATTCTTCCATGGTGATCCTGTGAGGAAGCCGAACCAGCTGTGTGTGAGCTGGAGGAAGAGGCTACAACACTAGCTGAAGAGGTGGTAGGTGGCGCTGTAGGTTGGCCTAGGTCTTCAGTGTGTTTTTGTAACTCCACCACTTGCTTGGTCCGCACATGTTTCCACATATTTGTGGTATTGAGGTTGCTAACACTTTTCCCTCTTTTCACCTTCTGATTACACAGCTTGCATTTGACAAAGTAAATGTCATCTGCAACTATGTCAAAAAAGGACCAGGCACTGCAAGTCTTAGGAGCGCCTTCATTGGATTTTGGAAGAGCCATGCTCCTAATGGGTGCCGAAGTGGAGGCTACAGGCAACCAAGTCTGCCACCTCCCTCTCCCTCCTTTTTGGGACATTCGGGGAATCTCTTCCTCAGAGCTGCTCCCACCACCTTCCTGTCCCTCACGCCATGATGGGTCAAGGACCTCATCATCTACACCACCCTCTTGAAACAAATGCTTCTCCTGGGTAGTCTCGACAGCACAGTACGCACCAGAAAGTGGCACCTGAGTCTCATCATCAGATGCGTACTGTGGTGTGCTGCTGACCATAGGCACTGGCCCACCCGCAACTTCAGATTCAGAGAGACAGAACGGTTGCGCATCACTGCATACTACCTCTTCTTCAAATTCTCGAATTCTGCTTGGCTGGCCCCCTCTTTCCAAGCCAAGAGATTCAGAGAACAGAAGTAGAGATGGCTCCTGTCCAGGGCTCTCTGACTGCCTGGGCAATTTGGCAGGTGGTGAAGAGACAGATGGGTGCTCTTCAGTGCTCAGGACCTGAGAGGATCTGGAACTAATTGAAGTCGATGCGTTAGCTGCCATCCATCCGACAACGGCTTCAATTTGGTCCTCCCGCAGCAGTGGGGTACGGCTAGCTCCTACAAAGCTGCGCATAAAGGACTGTTCCCTGGTAAAACTGGGGGATGCTGAGTCACTGGTGCCCACAGCAGGCACAGAATCCCCACATCCTCTCCCTGCAGGCACAGAATCCTCACGTCCTCTCCCTGCAGAAACTCCACGCCCACGACCACGACCACGACCACATGCCTTACTCCCTGCCTTCTTCATCTTGGTAGACTGATAAAGATAGGCAGAAAAGTACTAAGGGCTTAGTGTGCTTATTACTGAACAGCTGCTAACAGGTATAAGAAACACTAATTTTATAAAGTGTGGACTAAACTTTAATATGAGCTAATGTGGCCTACACAACTGTAAAGTGGAGTGTTTGGTGAACTTTATTTAGGTTTCTTTAGTCACAAAAAGACACTGGATGTGCCCAAAGATGTAATACCGATAGTATCACAAACTTTTTGTAGCTATTACAATGTAGGAAGGTAACCTACAATGTAATAGATGAGGCTACAAAAAATAGGCTAATACTAATCTGGCTGGGGCTGCAGGGCACAATGCTGCAGAAAGGCTCCTCTAACTACTCCTATATAGTGTGTTTGGAACCAATGTAGCTGAATACGGATGGAACCACCTTACTAATAGGAGAAATCAGGAAAAAATATGAATTGGCAAAAAAGGACAATGTATGAGGCAGTGACACACACTGAGCACACACTACAGGGTGAGCTGCACTCACACACCAGACCTTGCAGACAGCGGTGAACAGTGCCGATGCAGAGCACTGTGCACTAGCGCTGCAAGACAAAAAAAAATTCTCTATCTTCTCCTATATAGTGTGTTTGGAACCAATTTAGCAGAATACGGATGGAACCACCACACTAATAGGAGATATCAGGAAAAATTATGAATTGGCAAAAAAGGACAATGTATGAGGCAGTGACACACACTGAGTGCACTACAACCAGACGTGGCTGAAGCTCACACACAGAGACCTAGCAGATAGCGGTGAACAGCACAGAGAACTGTGCACTAGCGCTGCAAGGCACAGCGATTTATAAAGTAGCTTGGGTAAAGCAGAATAGACCAAATAGGTAGCTAAAACTGTCCCTCAGAACAACAGCGTCCTATCCCTAACTGAATTCACAGCAGAGTGAGCTCAAAATGGCGGCGGCGGCTTTTATAGTGCATCATGACATCATTTCAGCAGCCAATCACAGCCATGCCATTAGTTAAGATGCCTACATGCCTAACAGGATGTGCCCACACTTCTTAGGATCCTCATTGGCTGAATAAAATGAAACTGCCTCATTGCATTATGGGAACTTCCGATTCCGGTATACGATATTGCAAAAGTATCGGAATTAAGTATCGGAATTCCGATACCGCGAATATCGGCCGATACCCGATATTTCAGTATCGGAATGCTCAACACTACTCAACACTAATTATTAATAATCTCTTGGAGGTTTCCACCCTAAGGCCACGTTCACACGGTCAGTATTTGGTCAGTATTTTACATCAGTATTTGTAAGCCAATACCAGGAGTGGGGATGTGTTTCTATGTTATACTTGTCCGCTGATTGTACCACTCCTGATTTTGGCTTACAAATACTGATGTAAATTACTGACCAAATAATGAACGTGTGAACATGGACTTAAAGCGTAACTGTTGTTTTAATTTTTATTTCATAAATAAATAGTTCACATGAAAATGAGCAACTTTATAATATATGTTATCAGAGAAGTCTTATTCTTTCTCCATTACAACTGATTGTTTATTTTCAAAATTCTCAATTCTCGGCTAAAATCAGTATTCAGTGAAGACAGATTTTTATATTACTAAAATAGAAGATGGCAGTTGGTGCCCAAAAGATTCTATATAGAATGAAGGGGGAGAACAAGGGAGGGGCTAGAGGCAGAGCTCCTCCTCTCCACTCTGCATAGAACTTTATGAGCACCAAATGTCATCTCCTACCTCGGTAATAGAAAAGTCTGCTTTCACTGAATACGGATTTTACCCGATAATTGAGAATTTTGAGATTGAATGATCAGTCCAGGAGGGGAAAGAAGAAAATTCCTCTAATAAGATATTTTATAAAGTTGCTTATTTTCATGTGTACTATTGATTTATGAATTTAAAATTACAAGAATGATTACATTTTAACTAAATTTAAAAGAATATAATAGGATGCTTGAAAAATCAAGTTATACATTTGGCTTGTGATATGAAAATTAGCCTGGAGTAGTCTGATGGGGCATCGATGCTCCTCATACTACATTTGCCTTGGACCTTAAAAGTTATGCCCAGGAGCATCATTGACACCCATCACACAAATGGTGTCACCACCAGGATTCTCCAATGCCCACCGTTCTGCATTGTGGTCATGTGCAATGAAGCCAATTGTATGTTCCCCAGCTTTATCGTGCATGGCCAAGGTGGCATTAGTGACATTGATTCAATCAGCTCCAGAGAAGTGTGATCGGTTTCACCAGGAAGGCGGTCCATCATGAGTGAGAGTTGCAGTTCCCCGGTGGAGACGTTGCCTGTGTGATGGATGTCAATCACACTCTTCTGGGCACAATTACAAGATCCGAGGCAGGACTAGTCAGGAGAAAGCAACGTTCCGCTGGACTAGTCCCAACTAATTTACATAGTGCAAGCTAAATTTATAAATAGATTTTTCAAACATAGAAATAAATATATAACACATACAGTACATAAGGGCAGTGTCACAATGGTAGATCGTGGACCCTGTGCAACACGGGCCGGGCTTACCCTGGAGGGGTGCAACTAAGTGGCTACCTGGTTTCTGGTTTTCACTGGAGCCTCCGATGGTTAGGTCAGGCTTGTGACGCGCCCCCTGGGCCAGTGCTGTTTGGGGATTACCCGGAGCCGGATCTGATGGGGGTTGTAGTCTCCGAGTGGCGGCGACCCGGTCCGTGCCCAGGGTGTCAAACTTAGTGTGTGGCAGTCTTTACAGATGTTATTAGTTGTTCTTAGTGTCGACTACGCCACCCGTTGATTTGCGGTCAAAAGGCCGCCGCTGCAGCAGGGTCCGCTGAGGCTGGTGGTATATGTGCAGCTGTGGTAGTATAACCCCCAACGGGAGGGGTATAGCCTCAGGGGGTCAGGTGTAGAGGATGGTGGTAGTGGTGGTGCAGTGTGGATGGTAAGAAGACTCAGAGTCGGGCTGTGCAGTTCAGGGTTTTTACTTACTGCTGTTCTGTTGGTCACTCTGGCCTTGAGTGACCGCCCGAGCCGTGCTGCGTCCACCAGGTCCTGGACTCGGCCAACCCCCAAGCAATTCTGGAGCGTGGTCCTGAGCTCCCTTTCTGACTGTCCTCTCTACTGGCCGTTCCACCAGGGGTCCACTTATGTCCGGCTCCCTCGGGTCTCCTGTTGGGTGAACCTTCTTTGGCTTCCCTGACCCTATGCTCGGTGTGCCTTCTTAGTGGACTTGGTGAGGGGCTGCTCCACATGTAATGTCGCAGCCTCCGGTTCTTAGTTGAGGGTAGTTTCTCTCCTCCACTAATTTGGGATCCGGTTCCCTTGCGTGCCAACCCTTCACCCTTCTGGTTGTATACTGGGTTCTTGGGGTTCCTTCTTCTCCCCCTCTGGGTCCTTCTCTTCTCCTCTCTCTCTTCTCTCTGCAGGCGCTCCTGGACCTCTCTCAGGACTGACTGACCCTCTACAGAAGACTGACCCTGATCTAAGATGGTGCCCACCTTATATACTCCCTCTATGTGTGAGCTCAGGTGACCAGCACCCAATGAGCTCCTAGCCTTACCCAGACTGCTCCCCCTATCTGCCCCTACACTACTGGGATGTTCCACCCCCCTCCCACTCCAGCCAGGGACAGACACTGTCGTACCTGCATATATACTGGTGGGAGTACCGTCGGTCTGTCCCCCGGAAATGGGATGTATGTAGTGTATGCAGCTATCTGAGCTCAGTCCCACACTCCATCCTTACCCGGGAGTGGAATACCACACCTCTGGCTTGAGGTGTAATACCCCTGTAGGGTGCTACATTCCCCCCTGGTAAATCACAGCACGTCCTCGGGCTGTAAGAGAATAAAACATCCATAAAAATACAATTTTTTTCATAACAACATAAACATATAAAACATTATATATATATTTCTGCAGCATAAAACTTTTTCATAATAAACATTCTTGTAAACTTTCTTGTTCCTCCGGCCACGGTGCAACTTGTGACCGGGTAAAGTGCGACAGTCTCTTGTAGAATAACACAGCTTTCCTATAAAACTATTAGGGGGCGCCTTAAAATGCGCAACTATATACAAGGGGAAATATGGCCGCTCTCAGTCCTCGGCCAGGTATTAGGAAAGGAATGACCGCTCTCAGTCCTCGGTCAGTGGGAATAGGGACACACGGGTTTCAGTTCAATTTGCTGGTCCCAACGGGGACTATATTTTAACTAGCAGCAGTAACAGTTCTTATACCCTGACGGGTAACTATGTACAGTCTCTTTACCGTACTTTAATGACGGCGTACTCCTGCTCCTCCTTCAGACCCGTCCGGGTCCTCTTGCTCCTCTTCACACCGTAGCTCCTCCTCCGTCAGCCGGTGTACATGGAGGGCGTAGGGTCCTTTGGCACACGTGTGCCGGGTGAACGTGACCTCGTCCCCTACATATAGGTCACGACCTCTGTGTCCCTCCGGCAGATGGGACTCCACGTCTCTTCTGGTCACAAAGACGTCGCCGGGGGTGTGGTGATCCCTGATGAAGCCCCACCCGTGCTGCAATTGAAACTTAATCACAGTCCCGGTGGTACGGGGACCATGAGCTGCACGGGGGTCTCTCCTGGTCCTGCTCTTCTGCCCTGCGCTCTGTTCCTGCAGCCGCTGCTCACGGACCCGCCTCTCTCTCCGTTCTTGCTCGAAGACTGCCAACTGCTGGCGGCAGCACTCCACACGCTCCGCTGCGGCTGCCCGAGTTTCCTGAGTGAACCCCATGAGGTCTCCTCCGGTGGGGTCCCACTCGAACTGCGCTTCTTCCAGCGGGAGCGGGGTCCTCTTAACGGGCTTCGGAGCCGGAATCAGGGGCTCGCACAGGGGCCTTGCTTTTTGGAGTTCCAGTTGGTAGTACTCCGGTGGCCATCTAAAGGGCTGCCCATCCGGGCACGTATGCTGGGCAAATAGATCTTCACCCAGGTGTGGCGCTGTGGATGTTGAGGGCGCGGTGGTGGTAGCGGCGCCCAGGTTCGCCAGGCCTTGCGACCAGGCCTGGGGTACCCTGAACGTAAAGGGCACCGTGAAGACGGCGGCGCCCGGGGTTACTTGGCCCAGCGACCAGGCCGGTGGCTCAGTGGAGGTAGAGGGCGCTGTTGGTACTGCGGCGCCCGGGGGTACTAGACCTTGCGACCAGGCCGGTGGTGTTTCCTGCTTTGCCGCGCTCAGGGTTGAGGCGCGTGACGTCACAGGGGTCGCGGCCGCGGCTTCTGTTTGAGGCCTAGTCGGGAGCGGTGACGGTGCAACGACGGGCACGGCAGGGGGAATTTCGGGCTCTGCGACGGGGAGCTGGGGCAGGCACGCGGTTTCTCGGCTCGGGGTAGTGACGTCCCCTTTACCTGCCTCCATCTGTTCAGCTCCCTCTTCGGCGCCGTCTCCGGCCTTCACTCCTCCTGCACCATCCTCAGAGGCGGTCTGTCTCCTCGTCTCGGGTGGCGTGCTTCGCTGGCGGGTTCTTGCCTGCAGGGCCATCTCTCGGCTCCACTCCATCAGCGTCTCTCGCTGCACCTGGGCCATCCTCCATGCGAGGCGCTCCAGCGCGGTCTGCGCACACTCCCGGTCTCAGGGGAGCTGTGCCAGGATCTCCACTAAGCCTAGTGGTGTTTTTGCTTGCAGCAGGCTCCTGACCACAGGGTCGGTGCTGGCTGACTCTCCTTCCATCTCCGGGTACGACTTCTCCGGAGTCCTCTCCAGACTTCTTGTCTCCGGGTGCGCTCTCTCCAGACTCCTCCAGGCTGCACCCATCTTCGCTCTCTTGTTCTGTCTCCGCCCACATTGAGGGTGGTCCCGGGGCAACTTTGTGATTGTCAGTTCCAGGGGCAGTTCTCTCACGCTGATGGACATCTCTAGCATCACAGTCTCCGTTGGTGGGGGCGGTTTCCGCTTTTGGCGCCATTCCTTTTCCTGGCCCACGATGGGAGGTGACCTCTTGCCACCCTCTGGCACGCCCATAATGGCGTCCGCTCTTCCAAGGCGGGAAATCTTCTGGAAATGGCGGGAATCATCTCCCAGTGGCGGGAAACTCCGTGGATGGCGGGAAAAAGCTGCAGATGGCGGGCAACCGGCGGGAAACGATCCGTGATGGCGTCCCATTGCGGGGACCCTCTGGAACCGGCGGGAGACTTCTTCTTGAGGTAAATTTGAACTTTTCTTCAGGCACGCAGTACCCGGTGGTTGCGGGCACGAAATCCTGCCGACTATGCCAAAGTTGACGCGCCCCCTGGGCCAGTGCTGTTTGGGGATTACCCGGAGCCGGATCTGATGGGGGTTGTAGTCTCCGAGTGGCGGCGACCCGGTCCGTGCCCAGGGTGTCAAACTCAGTGTGTGGCAGTCTTTACAGATGTTATTAGTTGTTCTTAGTGTCGACTACGCCACCCGTTGATTTGCGGTCAAAAGGCCGCCGCTGCAGCAGGGTCCGCTGAGGCTGGTGGTATATGTGCAGCTGTGGTAGTATAACCACCAACGGGAGGGGTATAGCCTCAGGGGGTCAGGTGTAGAGGATGGTGGTAGTGGTGGTGCAGTGTGGATGGTAAGAAGACTCAGAGTCGGGCTGTGCAGTTCAGGGTTTTTACTTACTGCTGTTCTGTTGGTCACTCTGGCCTTGAGTGACCGCCCGAGCCGTGCTGCGTCCACCAGGTCCTGGACTCGGCCAACCCCCAAGCAATTCTGGAGCGTGGTCCTGAGCTCCCTTTCTGACTGTCCTCTCTACTGGCCGTTCCCACCAGGGGTCCACTTATGTCCGGCTCCCTCGGGTCTCCTGTTGGGTGAACCTTCTTTGGCTTCCCTGACCCTATGCTCGGTGTGCCTTCTTAGTGGACTTGGTGAGGGGCTGCTCCACATGTAATGTCGCAGCCTCCGGTTCTTAGTTGAGGGTAGTTTCTCTCCTCCACTAATTTGGGATCCGGTTCCCTTGCGTGCCAACCCTTCACCCTTCTGGTTGTATACTGGGTTCTTGGGGTTCCTTCTTCTCCCCCTCTGGGTCCTTCTCTTCTCCTCTCTCTCTTCTCTCTGCAGGCGCTCCTGGACCTCTCTCAGGACTGACTGACCCTCTACAGAAGACTGACCCTGATCTAAGATGGTGCCCACCTTATATACTCCCTCTATGTGTGAGCTCAGGTGACCAGCACCCAATGAGCTCCTAGCCTTACCCAGACTGCTCCCCCTATCTGCCCCTACACTACTGGGATGTTCCACCCCCCTCCCACTCCAGCCAGGGACAGACACTGTCGTACCTGCATATATACTGGTGGGAGTACCGTCGGTCTGTCCCCCGGAAATGGGATGTATGTAGTGTATGCAGCTATCTGAGCTCAGTCCCACACTCCATCCTTACCCGGGAGTGGAATACCACACCTCTGGCTTGAGGTGTAATACCCCTGTAGCAGCCGAGTCCTCAGGGTGCTACATTTGAACTGCAGGTATCCACCAGGTACCACTTGAGGGCAGTGTCGGGAGCAGTTGCAGCTGACCCCAAGAGTCAGGGACACTAGTTCAGGTTCAGAGTCCCAGGCAGGACCGGATACTGGTGCTGGTGGCGACATTGCGGCTTCTGGATACCAAACAGGACCGGATAAGGCAGTTTCAGGTTCGGGACTTGATACTGGCAGGTCAGGTAAAGGAACAGGGTCAGACAAGACGGTACAGGATAAGGTTCAGGCAGAACGGACTCAGGGACCGAACAACAAGGAATGAAGTACAAACTGACAATGTACTAAAGTTGCTCAGGCACCTTCCAACAGGTGAAGGCGCCTTACAAACTAAGTGCCTGCAAACTGTTGGTTGGGGACACATCAGGAGCGTGCATGCAGTCTCTTTAAGAGTCAGGGAGCATGAATGCCCTTAACATGTTGCCGGAGGCCTGCGTGGCTTGTGCAGGCCCTGGGGCAAGGAAGCAGAAGACGCTGCTGGGCAGCCGGGGTGGTGAGCATAGCGGCTTCCCTGCCGGGAGAAGGAAGAGGATGCATTCAGGGATGCCGGCATTACATGAAGCAGGGTGGCTCAGTGGTTAAGACTGTACGGTGGCTCAGTGATTAGCACTGTTGCTCAGCAGCACTGGGCTCCTGGATTCAAATCCCACCAAGGACAACATCTGCAAGGAGTTTGTATGTTCTCCCCGTGTTTGCGTGGGTTTCCTCCAGGTTCTCCGGTGTCCTCCCACACTCCAAAGACATACTGATTGGGAATGTAGATTGTGAGCCCCGATGGGGACAATGATGATGTCTGTAAAGCGCTGCAGAATATGATGGCGCTATATAAGCAAAACATAATATTAATAATAATAAAAAACTTAAAATCTTGCAAAAATCTTAAATAGAGTGATGGTGGCAGATAGCAGGGTAAAAGAATACTAATAATAATGTCAACAAAATATAAATATTTGTTTTGCCTTTTAGAAAAAAATAAAGCAGCAAACAAGCAGAATTCGATTTATTTATTGCATCATTTCCCGCTTATTGTCGTTCTTACTAACGAGCGTCCCGCGTAGCTCATCCCCTGAATCATTCAGCAGTACAGAATAGCCTGCCAGACTGTGTAATATTACCACGTAACCTTCATTCAGAACATGCTTTACTGATGGACAGGCCACATTTTATATATATATATTTTTTTCATGACTTGCAAGAAGAGGCCCCATCTGTCGCTGTCATGCAGACAGGGCCAAATGCACTGAAAGAGCAAAGAACGCTGGCACATGTCGAGCCTCGGTCGTACATGGTCGTAGCCACGGGGCATCTGTCCACTCTAGACAAGAGGCTACCGCAACATTGCGTCCACCCTTCTGGTGCCTTGTGCAATCATTATGACCAGCTGTAATCAGTAGCAATGATTACCCTGCAGAATAGTGATACTCGGGAGTAATTGCTCACCCATATGGTTTTAGTATTTATAATGAGGGATCAGCCAATTAATTGCCCCACTTCACTCCTGCCATCAGTGACAGATAGCGCAGGCGTCTGGAGCCAAGGAACCCACCAGAGATTTCTTGTTGTTCTTTCAAGTTTATGGTGCTAAAGTAAGAAAATAATTTCATATTTTATCCGTGTCAAATTCAATTTCCCAATTTCCTAATTGCACAGAGAAGCCTTAACAAAGCAAATTAAGCAAAGAAACTGGCTGATTTCCAGCGTGCAGCTGCGGCGCCTGGCACCATTTTTAACACATACTTCTGACGATGTTTGGCAATTAACTGTTTGAGGCTGTATCCTTTATTCACCGTGATATGGCTGTCTTTGTACATCGTGGAAGCAGAGGCACAGTTGTACAAGTTTTCAGGTCTTTCACCGAAGTTATGTCCAGTTCGCGTTTAGTATTTATCCAATGCAAAAAAAAAAAAAGGGAAATCCACGGCAAAAATACATATTTTCACTCTTCATGTCTTAATTGTAGCAAATGCATGAAAAAGTGCAGAAATGAGCTGCTGTTTTGGTGCACAGTAAGGTCCAAAGGGGTTGTCCTTTTTTTATTGCTTATTTTATTACTTTAAATTCTTATATTTGGGGCATATATTGTTTCAGTTTCATAAAAAATATTGCACCATTTGGTTTTAACAGGCTTTTTGTTTCCTTGCAAAAACTACCTTCGATGTGGGTTGTGGCCATAAATCAGCAGCAAGAAGTTAAAAAAAATGACGGATAAGAGTTACAAACTTTCCCACTGGACCATTAGAATGAGTTCACTACCGGATTCTTAGATGGGATGAGAGGACCTGTAGAAGTTCAGGTTCTGGTACCTTACCCAAACTTTAGTCCAAAGTTTGGTTAGGGTACCAGACCTATACCCCAATGAAAACAAAGGGGGCCCAAACTTTGGAACTTGAAAATGTTCTCTCTCTCCCGGACTTCTCCCCCCTCTGCAACTCAGAAACTACCGAAGGCAATTGTGCAAAATTTTTATTTAAACCCAATTACAAAAAATATTTTTAGCCCCAAGTGCTTGCAATTAAGTAAAAAAAAAAAGTTCCTAAAGGTGGACAACTGCCTAGAGGTCCCCGTGCCACATAAAAAGCCACCAGTATTGTAAGTGGTGCATCATAAGTGAGCGATCCTAATTTTGCATTGGGGCTTAGAAACGTCAAGATTTTTCAACCAATGCAGCCTCTACAGCATTCACAGGACTTCTTCTGTGCTGCGCCTATTATGTGGACCTCACTCACTCTGCTTGTCTCTACCATACCCTAGTCATGCCTCAGTCACAACCATTAATGTTTATTTCGGGAGGGTTTGGTGGTGCTCAGGAGATTTGCCAACTTCTCAGGTTGGTCTACACTATTCCTGAGAGCCACTAGGACATTCACGGAGAGTTGGTATATAAGTCTTATCTGCATTAAACGCATGGTGGCACCATGACCCGACAGCTCACTATACAGGGGCATCACACATTTACTTGTTTCATATGAACGCTCGGAATTTCTATTCAAATTACAAATCTTGTACTGCGGTAGGAAAATTACATTCTGCGCTCATGACTTGGTGAGAACTGGTTCATAATAGCAGTGAGAGCTTTTCTATTTCGAGGAAACACACTTCAATCTTAGATTTAGGAAATTTGAAGACATCAGCATGCGGGAATCAAGACTGCATTTTACTTTATTGCTGGGATAAAGAAGAAGCGCCGGTTAGCGAGAGATCATCATCTGTAACCCAGTTCTGCTTTCTCTATACTTCTGTTCTGCAGCACATGCACAGTATGTATGATTCCCATAGAATCTGTAAAGTTCTGCTAGCTGCCATAGAAGCATTTGCGATGGCCGCAAACAGTCCCTTATCAATGAAAGATTTGACCGCCGAAGCCACTTCACACAAGTCATATAGATACACTTTTTTTTGAAGATTCTGTTACGGTAATTAAAGGGGTTGTCGGGTGAAAATAAGTGATCAACTGTACATACAGTGGGTACGGAAAGTATTCAGACCCCTTTAAATTTTTCACTCTTTGTTTCATTGCAGCCATTTGGTAAATTCTAAAAAGTTTATTTTTTTTGTCATTAAAGTACACTCTGCACCCCATCTTGTCTGAAAAAAATAGAAATGTAGAAATTTTTTCAAATTTATAAAAAAAGAAAAACTGAAATATCACATGGTCATAAGTATTCAGACCCTTTGCTCAGACACTCATATTTAAGTCGCATGCTGTCCATTTCCTTGTGATCCTCCTTGAGATGGTTCTACTCCTTCATTGGAGTCCAGCTGTGTTTAATTAAACTTATAGGACTTAATTTGGAAAGGCACACACCTGTCTATATAAGACCTCACAGCTCACAGTGCATGTCAGACCAAATGAGAATCATGAGCTCAAACGAACTGCCCAAGAAGCTCAGAGACAGAATTGCAGCAAGGTGATAGTATAGGTGATAACTAGAGATGAGCGGACCAGTGGAAGTTCGGGTTCTGGTACCCGACCCGAAATTTATTCCAAAGCTCGGTTCAGGTACCCGAACTTGAGCCAGAACCCAAACTTCATTGAAAACAATGGGTACCTGAACTTTTAAGCTGGAAAATTCTCTCTGTTTCTCTCCCCTACCCAAGAAATCCGAACATTGCAACGGACTTCCGGAGAAGTCTAACTGTCCGGTACGAACCCCAAACTTTTAAGTTCGGGTTTGCTCATTTCTAGAGATAACTTATTGAGCAGTGGGGTCCAACTGATGGGAAAATCTAATCTCTGATCTTTTATCCACGTCAGAATGGAGTAGCAGTGCACATGGCCGACTGCAGATCCACTCATTCGCCATGGATAGTTGATTTCTCGCTCTGGTATTGGCATTTTTATATAGCATTTCATGGACGCATTAGTGCCCTCTTTGTGCCATGTTCATTTACCTTTTGATCAAAATATATGATTATCTATCCAATGTGGAGAGGCTCTTGAAGCAGCAACTCAGCTGCCGATTACCCTATAGACTACCTTGAAAGTGAAGTAATTGACCCAGAGCAAGACCTGCATTTATTGACAGCACCAAACTACCTGCCCTTAGACTGTCTATGGTGAGATGGTGTGGCCTGAAAAAGCAATAGAGACCATGGCCTCGCATAGCACTCTGCAGCCACATAAGAAATTATTGGAGCGGTGGTCATGCATGTGCACTGCAGCTCCTTTCTAATGGGGATAAAAGTGTTGTAATGGAACTGTAATAATGATTACACTGATAACTTTGGTGATGAAATCAGTTTTGTGTTATTTCTTTAATCAGAATTTGAAGTTTAGATTTTGGTGCAGAGGGGCAGGACTGTGCACTTGGTCTTCTCCTGCATCTGTCATGGGTGTGTCAGGTGTAATAGACAGTCATTCTGGATCTGGCTGGAGAAGGTCACTGCACTTGGCATTACAGACGCCTTCTTAATCCTTATTCCTTTAGGACCCAGTGGCGACCTCTCTCCAGCTGCTGACTTACTCACACTTGCCTGGCAGTTAAAAACACTCAGTTTGCTCCAGGGAATCGCCAGTGATACTTATATGAACCTTTGTGCAGGCTTGGAGCACTATCAGTCGGCTAGCTTCTTTTCTGGTGCCCTTGGAGGACAGTTGGCGTTTCTCTGGTGTCTGCTCAAGCTAAGTTAATCCCCTTTGTTTGTCTACCTTGTTGTCTTGAGTTTGTAGTGGGGCCTGACCAGTGCTCACCCCTCCCCCTCCCTATCTAGGGCCAAGCTCTAGGGACATCCAGAGTTTAGGGTCCTACTCGGCGATAGGTGTGGAACCTATATAGGAACGGTAGAGTAGGCAGGGTGATATTAGATCTGCATAGGCATCTCCACTCCCCCACTTTCCCTAGTGTTTGGGCTTCCTCCCCCTCCTCCCTTCATGTTGCACTTAGTCTTTCCCACACCTTGCGTGACAGCATGTCTGTGATCTGTGGCCACACCGCCTGCAATTTCCCAGCCCGTCTGCCTGCCTCCAGTCTTTGAATGATGGCTCACTGCTGAGATTTCAAACAGAGGAGACAAATCATTCCTAGACTGTAAGCAGGCAGAGGGGCTGGGAAATCACAGACAGGGAGGAGAAGACCCAGTGCACTGTCCGGCCCCTGTGCACCAAAATCTAATTAGAGGAAAATTTCAAATTGTGACTAAAGAAGAATGACAAAGCAGATATCCTCACCAAAGGTATCAATCTGATCTGTGTTTCAGGACCATTACACCCATGTCTTGTCTTTACATTTCCAAATTTGTGCTGACAGATTTTCTTCATGTCTATTCCAACTCTCTGTTCTTACTGATCATGGAATGCTGTCATTGCTGGATTTTGGATAGATATGCATATATTTTGATAAAATTGTACATAAATATAAAGAAGGCACTACTGTTTCCCTTAAATGCTGTATAAAAATGCCAATACCAGGGCTAGAAATCAACTATCCAATTTCCCAACACGTTTCCTTTAGTTGACCCTCATCTAACAAGCCAAAAAGAGGCTACATGCCAATATCGCTAGCATTCCTAAATAGTGTTGAGCCACCCCCGTAGTGTTCGGGTTCGGTTTGGTTCGTCGAACACCGGCATGTTCGCCAAACGGTTCGTCGCCATCGAACACCGTTAAAACCAATGGCAGGCAAACAAAAACACATAGAAACACATAGAAAACATATAGAAAACACCTTCAAAGGTGTCCAAAAGCTGACAAACTGCTCAGAAGACACAACTAACACATGGAAAAGTGACAAGTACATATAGTCATGCGAAAAGAAAAGAGGTGGACGAGTAAAAGTAGGAGGAGACACAGATATAGGCATGTCATGCCCTTCTAAAATCAAGAAAGGCTGGAGTAAAAATCTAAAATCAGCCTACCAACACCCAGACGTCGTGACAAGAAAATTAAAAAAAGAAATATCTTTAGGTAGAATGGCGGTTCCATTCAGAACACTTTCCTTACAAGACGTAGTGGTATCCCCGTTGGGAGTCGTGCCAAAAACGGAACCCAATACATTCAGACTAATCCACCATTTGTCATATCCAAGGGGCATCGACGCGGAACCAAGTACAGTAGTATATACTGTACCTCCTTTGACAAGGCAATCAGGCGGATCAAGAAGTTGGGAAGGGGCACCCTAATGGCCAAAACAGACATTGAGGGGGCGTTCTGGCTACTTACTACCTGTGCCTCCGAATAGTGTCCGCCTATTGGGCTGCTTCTGGGAAGGAGCATACTATATAGATCGCTGTTTGCCCATGGGGTGCTCCATATCCTGCTCACTATTTGAGGCGTTTAGTTGCTTCCTCGAATGGGTCATCATGGACGTTTCTAAGCGGGAACATATTATCCATTACCTCGACGACTTCTTATGCCTGAGCCCAAAAGATTCGTCACAGTGTGAATACACGCGGTAGTCCACCTGTGAGAAGGAGAGAGCTGGAGGGAGAGCGGACATCACAGAGCCGAGGAGTTAGATGGAGAACTGAAGAAGGAAAGAGGATGAGGGATGTAAGGGAGTACGGTGGAAGGCCAACCTGAGCTCCCCCATGTTCCTGTTGGGCGGGGAACAGCCCTGGGAAGAAAAGCCATTTGTACATCCCTTTGAGGTTACGGGCAAAGGCGGGCAGAGGGACTATTCTGGAGTGCGAAGCCGACACGGCCAGGCCGTTCCTGCCTGTGCGACCTCCGTGTCGCCGGGTTTGTGCTAGAGCCGCGGTGGACCCTGACGGCCAGCCCCCCTCTCCCAATACTGGTGCCTGTCCGCTGGGGGGTTGAGTACGCTTTAAATCCTTTTACAAGGATCTATTGGAGGGCAAGTCTGCTGCCAGCAGCAGCGGTAACAGGAAGTGGAAGAGGAGGAGCCTACCTCCCGTGTGCTGCTGTGTGTGGCGTATTCTGTGAGAGCTCCTGGGAAGGTAAGTTTGTTTTTCCATCTGGGACTTCTGTCTGCCCCCTTCCCAGGAAAGCAGGCTTGTCCTGGGATTGGCCTCCGGGGCTGGGCCACTGGCTCCTGCCCCCCGGTCCAAGCCGGCGGGGGGCGGGAGGAATGCCATCTCGGCTGGGATGACCAGGTCCGGAAAAGGCAAGGGGCCCGGCATGAAAACCAGAGGGACCCCCGAGGCCACGGCCGCAGCGGCTCCTCCCCCCGGAGGTAGGCCGAGTACGAGGAGGGATGCTGCAGCGGTGCCCCTTGATTTGGGCACCAAGGTAGCGAAGGAGTCCACGGTCAGCTATGGCTCCCGCATCCATGCGCACCTCTGCGAGTATGAGGACGCCTCTAGGAAGCTAAAATCCCTCTGGGGGGAGTTGAGGGTAGCTCAGGCTGCGAGGAGGTGGTCGCACCATACCCGCCATCTGGTGGCCTGGTAAATGATCTCTAGGCATCGCATAGCGGGATAGCCCCCGAGCAGATGGCTCTCCTGTCTGATTCTAGCCCTTCAGAGGGCAGCGGGAGGGAGGGGGAGGATGAGGAGGGTAGTAGTAGCAGCAGTGAAGGGGGCAGCCTCATCATGAATCAGATCCGGCAGATCGAGTCCCCGGTACATTTTAATCAGCTGTTCGGGGATGAGATCTGGGAGGACGAGGCAACCGGGAGGGGGATGAAGAGGAAAGCAAAGAAGGCAAAGAAAAAAAAAACATCATCTGTTGCACATAAATTTGTGTTTGTCCCCCTCTCTGGGGCCTCCCAGTCCCATTGTGTGGCACCTGCTACCCACCCCAGCTCAGGCCCTGTTCTGGGTCCGCAGCGAGGGAGCGGGGAGACTAAAGGCCATGGCACGCAGAGCGCCGCCTCTGTTTGCAGTAATGAAGGTGGTGTGTCGGATGTGTCTGATATGGAGCATGGCACGGAGGGCTGCCTGGCAGCGGGCAAAAACCATGGTGGTGCTCAGGCTGGGTCCCCTGTGAGAGAGGGGGCGGGCCTGGCACCTGGTGTGCCTGCTGGCTTGCGGGGGGCGGCGAACGTAACTGCTGCTGCTCTCAGCACTGCTGGCTGCACACCGGCAGCTGGGGCCGCATATCCGGCGGTGTGTGCTGGGAAAGTGTCTGGGTCCCTCACTCACGGATCCGTTAAAAAGTCTGGATCGCTTTTGGGGACCCAGGCACCCGGTAAGGCATCAGGCAGGGTGATGCGCCCCCTGGGCCATGGGGTACTCGGCAGCCGGGCCTCTTGTGGTTGCCGGTGGGGAATATCATGGTGGCTGGCCCGGTCCGTGACCCAGGGCGGTCAGTAAAAAGGGGAATATTTATAGGGGATTTGGAAAGTTTGTGACGCCACCTGTGGAATGCGGCTAAAAGGGAGCTGGTGTTACAGCAGCAGGGACGGTGTGGCTCTCCACAGGTAGAGCTAGCTCCAGGGCAGTGTAGGGGTAGATGGTGGATGCTGGGGAGAGACGGCAGGACGGTCCCGGAGGAAAGACGGACACTCACACGGTTGGTAAGCTTCAGTACCTATACTGGTGATGATGCAGGCACGGCCCAGGGTACTCCGGACGAAGGGCGCACTTTTGGACTCTCCCCAGTGAGCGGGTATAGGGCCTCCTGATCCATTGCTTTTCTCGCTAAGCTTCTGGCCTGCCTGGAACTAGGCCTAGTTTGGATACTGTCTCTCTCTCCCTTGCACCTGCTGACCTGGTGGTAGGGCCTTCTTTTGGAGATCTCTCTCCCGGGACACTGGGGACTCCATAACTCCTAGCCCTGGTACTGTAGTCAGCGTTTGGTAAACCTGGGACCTGTAGTCCTCCAGGGGTTCCGGTGGTCCCTACTGGGTATAAATGACCCTGTAGGCGCGGACCCGGTGTCCGGTATATATATCGGGGTGAGCCTGGTATGCTCCTCTGCCCCCTCGCTACTTCTTCCTTCTCCTCTCGCCTTCGGCCCACTCAGTGCCCTCACTAGGCCTTCACACGTGCTGTAGGCCTTGGCTTGCCTAAGCACAGCAGCCAGCTTGCTGCCTCTTCGCTGCTCTCTGAGCATCAGCACACTCTCAGCTCAGCTCTGAGCTCTGTCCCTCTCTGACTGAGAGGCTAACTGAAGCTAAACTAACTTCTGACTCTGTCTGAACAACTCACTGAGCTGCCTGGCTCCACCCTCCCTATATATATCCCTGACGGGCTCCCTCTGCTGGTCTGAGGTGGTAGGGTGGAGGTGTGTGAATGTGTGAGGGCCTCTTTTGGAGAAGTCCATCCATGCACCCTTCTGGGTTCTGTGGCACCAATGTGCAGCAGGGTGCCACAAGGGCAAAAGGTGCGGGACCGGCGACTCCGGCAGAGCCGGTTCGTAAAAGGAAGGTGGTGGGGCCTGCTCCCCCGGCGGGGTCCGTGGTGAAGTCGGGGCCCCGGCGCAGGGGCCCAGTAATGGTTCAGCGCTGGGGGCTCTGCCGCCGGTGGATGCCGAGGGGGAGTGGCTTAGCCTGGGGCCGGCCGTCGGTGTTTGCTGCGGCCAACCTCTTTGTGGCCAAGGGAGTGACGGGGGGTGCTGTGCCTCCGGGAATTGGTGCCGCTGGACCGGGGACCCCCGAGAGTAGACCCAGCTCCGGGTCGGCTTTGGGGGTCCTGTCACGGCTGTTTGGGGGGGCGTGGCCTCCCCCGCCCATGTGGGAGTGGCCAAGGAGGGCCGCAATATGCTGCCGGTTGCAGGGGGCGTGGCTTCCCTGACGGGTCTCGCCCGTGTAGGAGTGGCCACAGTGATCAGTACTGTGCTGCCGGGCACTGGGGGCATGGCTTTCCGGGCCGGGTCCGCCAATGTGGGCGTGGCCATGCCTGGGGCGGTGCTTAGCGCCGGTGGCTGCTCCTGGAGCAGCAGAGACCGCAGCTGCAGCCAGTGCCAGTGGGGAGGCTTCAGCAGTGGCGAATACAGGTGCCTGCGTGTCAGGGTCCCCTGTGTCTTGGGGCTTACCTGGGGCAGGGGCTCCGGCAGTGCAGGTCTCCAAAAGAACTGCAGCAGGGCTGGTTGGTGCAGGGGGAGGAGCTATGCCTGTCTCTCTTCCTGCCTGTAAGACAGGAAGCTCCAAGCACACTGGGAGCAGTAGTACTGCACAACTTAAATCATGCAGTGAGGTGCTTGAAAGGCCAGCAGCACTAAGTGTGCAGAACCCCCCGGCAGGGAAGGCGCCACCAGTAGGTGGCAGTACCGGCACTAGTAATATGGACAGTGGTGGGGAAACTGTACCCAGAAAGTGCACCCAGAAAAAGAAAAACCTTGGCCCCAGTGCGCATGGGAGTAGGAGCGGGGCGAGTGGGGTGACCGTAGATACAAATGGGGATGGTGTGAGTATGGAAGTGGCAGTGGCTGAGGATGCAAATGGCAGTGTGTCTGCGGTTGGGTACGTGAATGAGTCTGCTGGTAGCGGGGAGCACGGGGAGGGGGCTGGTCCATCTGCCCCCCCCCAGCCGCAAGTCCCCGGAGTTATGCGGGGGTAGTGGCCGGGGCCTTGGGGTCTTCTCGGGGGGGTTTACTCGCCTCTGGACCTCAGGGATAGTGACTTGCGACGCCGTTTCCTGGAGACTCTCAAAAAGGGAGAAAGGACTATCATGGTAGTGGGAAGAGAGGTGTACCTGGCCTTTTGGCTGGATAGGCATGGCCAGGCTGACTTCCAAATAAAAGGGAGGGTGAAACGGTATGGTCCTTCTCGACAGCCGGGCAGGGGGAGGCCAGGAGGAATGTGGTCCGTCTTCGGTGGAGGGGCAGTGAAGCATGCCCGCCAAGAGCGAGGGTCGTGGAGCTCCTCCTGAAGATGGACTTCAGGGCGACTGACATCTTTGCCCTGATCCATCCTTTTGGTACCCCCATCTTTGACATCAGTTTTGTTCGGCCGGAGGGCTTACAGCTCTTCTGGTCGAATTTTGAACTAGTGAAGGGGGAGCCCGGCTGGCGAGACTTTGCTGTGCAGGCAGTGTCTCGCCAAAATGGGGTAAAGAGGGTGACCATTCTAACAAGTAACGAGTCACTCTCTGGGATCGATATAATGACGTGGCTTTCTCGCTATGGGGAAGTCATGGAGGTCCCAAAGAAGAACAGGGACGAGTTTGGCATTTGGTCAGGGGGCTGGACCTTCATGATGAGATTGAAGGTTTCAGGTGGTACTGTCACCCGCATCCCCTCCTCAGCTTTTCTGGGGAGGGACAGGATCCTGATCTTCAATCAGGGGCCACCGAAGGTCTGCCACAGGTGCGGTGACCCCTGTGGCGGGGTAGGTCATCTGGCCGCGGCCTGTGGTGACATTAGGTGTTACCTGTGTGGTGATCTAGCTCACCCGTATAGCTGCTGCCCCCGTTCCTTTTCCAACACCATCTCTGGCCTGGCGGGGGAGAGCCGTGTGGGGGTCCCCGGTGGTGCATCTTCTGCTGGAACTGGAGGTGGGGGCGGGAGGGAAGCTGAGGGGTCAGTGAAGAAGAGCGAGGCGAATACATCTGCCCACCAGTGGCAACAGGTGGGGCGCCAAAGGGGTAGGGGGCAGGATAAGCCTCAGGCGACTGGGGTGGTGGCTGTCCCCTCCCCGGAGGTTGCAGCTGGAGCCTCTGAGGCCCTGAGGGAGGAGGCGGTGAGCGAGGAGATCAGGAGGATGGAGAGGGAGGAGGCGGCTGCTTCCGATAACTCCTCCCAGTATGAAAGTCTGGATGAGGAGGTGGTGGAGCAGCCAAAAAAATCGGGTGACGAAAGTACCAGTAGTCGGTGGAAAAAGAACAGGAAAAGGGTAAAAAAATTGAAAGGCCCCCCCGCTGACTGCTATGGTGCCTATGGAAGGGCTTACGGGCTCCCCTCTGATCCCCCACTGCAATCGGTTCCAAGCCCTCGATGACTCTGCTGTGTCGGAGGTCGGGGGCAACATCTGAGGTGCCTTCAGAGGGTGGTGGGGTCCTTCCCCCAGGGGACTCGGTTGCCCCGAGAGGAAAGGCGAGGAAACCAGTGCTGGGAAGGAGGTGTCCGATGCTGGAGGGGCGGGCATGGACACCTCGGTATCTCTAAAGAGGATGGGTGACTCGGGCTACTCCTCAGACAGCGAGAGGAAGAAGGGGGTATGGTGAAAAAGAAGGCCATTTAACTCAATCACCCATGATAGCGGAACCTACCCCGTTGACTCTGGCGTCGATTAATGTCGCCAGTATAAAGTCAGATGCGGCCAGATTTACGGCCTTTGATTTTTTCACCCGAGTTGAGGCTGACATTTTATTTTTGCAGGAGACCAGACTAACCGACATGGGGGCAATTTATAAAGCAAAGAGGGAGTGGAGATGTGGGCCCTCATACTGGTCTCTTGCGGCCGAGCCGTATAGCGGAGTAGCGGTCCTTTTTAAGGCCGCTTCGGTGGAATGCAAATGGGTGATTGAGGTAGAAATGGGGAGGTGCTTGGTTCTTGACGTCTTTATGAGGGGACAAGAGCTCCGGCTCATTAATATCTACGGCCTGCAGTCTAAGTGGGACCGTAAAAGTCTCTTCCTGAAGGTCAAGCCCTATCTTTTTACGAGCCGGCAGGTGGTCTTCGGTGGGGATTTTAACACTATAACTAGATCCCGTCATAGGGGAGGCCCCGGAGACCGGCGGCTTATGATAGTATAGCCCTGAATAGCATAGCAAGTGAAGCTCGCCTGGTGGATGTCCACATCCAGCACACCCCAGGTCACGGGGGTTTCACCTTTTATAGGGGTAGCAGTAGGTCTAGGATAGATAGCTTTTTTTTAAAGGAGGAGACCGTCTCTTCTGCAGTGTCCACTGTTGAGGTGGAATTCTCCGACCACTGTTTAATTTTCTTTTCCTTGAATGTTACAGAGACCCCCCGGATGGGTAGAGGCCTATGGAAGCTGAATTCGTCCCTGTTGGAAGAAGCAGATGTAAGACAATTCTTTGAGGAATATCTTCAGAGCCAGGTACCTCTCTTGGGTCTCTGTAGTACTAAGTCTGAGTGGTGGGAGATCTTCAAAAGAAGGGTTGCAAGGTTCTTCCATCAGCTCTCGTGCCTCAGGGGCCTGAACAGGTACCGCCTGTATCAGGATCTGGGGAGGAAACTCGAGCAGCTAGTTTCGAATGGAGGGGACCGCGAGGAAATCTCCAGGGTGAAGACCTTGCTCAAGGGGTGCCAGTATGATAGGCACACATCCTTGGTTTTTGAGAGGGATTTCGGGAGGTACCGCTCGCCCGACCCTTACAGGAACTGCAGGATGTCAGTGAGTTGTAAGGTGGTAACAGGACTGATCGACAGTACAGGGTCCCTGAACAGATCCAAATCAGAGATCCTGGAGGTGGTCAGATCCTTCTACTCACACCTCTTGGGGAGGAGGGAACCTGATCGATATGAGATGTCGGATTTCCTGGCTGAAACCATCCCCGAGCCAGGGGATGACCCCTATCATCATGTTTTGGCAGAAGCAATCAGGGAAGAGAAAGTGAGACGAGCGATTGATGGGCTTCGGCCCAAAGAGTTGCCTGGTCAGGATGGCTTAACATCTGAGTTTTACAAAACCTTTAGGGACTCTTTGGTCCCCCTCTTGACTGAGGTGTTTAATAAGTGTCTCTCCTCGGAAACTCTGCCCAGTTTTATGAGGAAGTCAGCCTTGATTATTCTGTCAAAGGGTAAAGACTCGTCCCGTATTGAGAATTGGCGTCCCATAGCGCTTCTCAATGCGGACCGAAAGGTTCTGGCAAAGGTGCTTTTTAATGGGTTGGTGAAATTTGCACCCTGGCTCCTTTCGGGGGCCCAGCACTGCTCTGTTCCAGGCCGCAGTACATTTTGTGCTGTGCTCGGTGTCCAGGAGGCAGTGGAGCAGAGCAGGGCAGGTCACTGGAAGGGGTACTTTCTGTCCTTAGACCAGGCGAAAGCCTTTGACCGGGTTAACCATGAGTACCTCTGGTCCGTCCTTCTGAGGTACGGTCTGCCCGGGAGGTTTGATTGGTTGAGAGTGTTATACAATGGGGCAGAGACTTTTCTGCTCGTGAACAGTTGGGTCGGACACCCTTTTGCGGTGAATTCTGGTGTCCGCCAGGGCTGTTCTCTGAGCCCACTGCTATACTTGTTTGCGATCGACCCCCTTCTAAGGAGGGTGGAGCGTGGACCATTGGTGGGAGTCAGGATGGAGCAGGCAGAGCCAGAGGCCACCTTGAGGGTAGTGGCGTACGCCGATGATGTTTCCCTTTTTGTATCCTCGAGAGGGGAGGCAGATTGGGTCATGTCTGAGGTTGAGCGCTACTCGGTGGCATCCGGGTCCATGATCAACCGGGATAAGTGTGAGAGTCTCTGGCTGGGAGGGGGAGATCCTAGTTTTGATCTCCAGGACACCCTTCCAGGGCCTCAGGCCACAGCAAAAATTTTAGGCATCAGTTTCGGCCCGAGGGACTATCCCCAGCAAAATTGGGAGGGCAGACTTAAGATCACTGCCCAGAAGGTGGATCAGTGGAAGGGTTGGTCCTTGACCCTGAGGGAAAGGGTTAGCCTGGCCAAGGGTTATTTGCTACCTTTATTAATTATTCTGGGCAGCGTCTGCATTATGCCAGAGACTCTTTGGACACAGCCTGTTCTTCCAACTATTATGGGGGAAATGGCTGAACCTAATCAAGAGGGAGGTCACGTACCGCACGAGGAGACTAGGAGGGTTGGGTATGGTCAACCCAGTGGTGTTCCTAGTAAACACCTTTATTAAGGCAAACATCACCAACCTCTGGTTAGAGAGGGCTCCTCCGTGGGTATTCTCCTGTAGGGGGTGGTTTCTGCCTTTCTTCCAGGAATGGGAGACAGGAGGGCAGGTGAAGGACCTTCGAACACCTCATGGGCATCTTCCGGCTTATGCTACCCCGGTTGTGAAGGTGATCCGCCAGTGGGGTCTGGGAGTGTGGGAGATCAGGACCTTGTCAAGGAGGTCACTTGACAATAGTGTCCTGTTGACCCACTTTCAGAAGCCCCTGGTGCTCAAGGATTGCCCGAGCCAGGATCTAGAGGTAGGGCTTGGGTTATTGAACTCTAAGCGGATCCCCTTGAAGTTTTGGGACTTGGCTTGGCGCTGCTTCCATGGGAGACTGTATGTGAGGGACAACCTGAAGTACAGGAACTCTGATGACCGGGATTGTCCCCGTGAGGAGTGTGGCGGCATGCTCGAGAGCATGGAGCACTTCCTGCTTCGGTGTCCCATTAATACAGAGGTCTACAGTAGGGTGGGTGCTTCCATTGGCTGGCCCAGGCTGGCAGGCCTTTCCTATGTGGAGTGGGCCTATGGGGCATTCAGGTCCCTTGGTGGCCGAGATCAGGGCTCTGTTTTCTTAGTTAGCTTAGTGACTAGGTTTTACATGTGGAATCCACGGTGCTTAGTGTCCACCCAGCAGAAAGCCTTCCCCTGGGAAAAGGTGATTAGGAACATCCTGGGTGACCTGGCAAAAGTGCGCTCACTGGAGTATGAGAGGCTGGGTAAAGGGAGGGCTTCCCTTTTATGGAGGGGGTTCTCATTTAATGTGCCCTAGGGAGAGTTAGGTTACGTGTGTCTGTGATAGGGTTAGTTTAGTCTCTTTCTATTTTTTATTTATTTGTAGGGTCAGATTGTTGTGTAGGGTCAGGGAGGGACAGATAGGGACAGTCTTTAGGGATAGGTAGTTAGTATTAGGTTGGTAGTAAGGGTCAGTGAGGGACAGGTAGGGATAGGTAGGGAAAGATTGGAAGGGTGGTAGGGACAGGGTTTTCTTTTCTTTCATAGGGAGGGACAGGGTGTTGTGTGTTAGATTAGGGTGAGAGCCTCTGTAGTCTCCAGTTCCCTGGTGGTGGGCTGCTCCCCTCACATTTTTGCTTTACGGTATCGGTAACCTAAATATAGGGCTTGCAAGCACTGAACTTGGCTCTGATTTTTGGGTCATGGTTTGGAAAAAATGAAAAAATCTTTAGTTGTTATGTTGTCTTGTAAGTTTATGGTTAGTAGTTATATCGTTTTAATTGTCATATTGTTATGTTGTGTATTGTATGTATTGTATGTATTGTATGTATATTGAGCGTGGGGGGTTTAGGCTAGGTTGGGTGGGGGTGTTCAAGAAGGGAGGGGGAAGAGTTTTTTTGTAAAATGAAGGACATCCTGCAGGATGCGGGGAAAGGCGTGAAGGACCTTTTTGTGTGAAGTGAATTAAAGGCCATAAACTTTCATGGGACCTTGGTGTGTTAAGGCCACAGACTTTTGTGGGACCTTGGGTGTTTAAAAAATAATGGTGGGGGGGGGAGGGTAAGTTTTTGGCCAGGTGGCCTATCTATTATTTTGGGCGATGGGCCAGTTATTTAGTTTTCCTTTTGTTAGGGGGTTAGGTGTGAATGTGTAGGTATGAATGTTGTGTATGTCAGGGGTCGGGTGCACTTTAGGGTGCACTCTGGAGGTACGGTAAGGTCTTCCCTTGCTGGGGGGTCTCCTAGAAAGTCTCCTGGAGGATGTTGACTTTTTTGTGTCTTACGTCATATGTTATTCAGTTGGACTCTACATAAGTTCAGACTTTTGGTTATGTCTCGCTGGGTTTTTGTTTGTTGTATAATGTTTGTATTTATGGTTTGTGTTTTGTATGTGTTTTTGCACTTTTATAATAAAAAAAGAGTTCCAGCTCCAGTAGCGTCCACTAAAGCTGCTGCAGTTAAAAAACTTTTATAAGGATCGAGCTTGGAGGTCCGCCGCAAGGAGTGCTACGGACAGTCTCAGCCCCTTTGCCTTGGGGCGCCTCCCGGATGCTCTTGACTGAGTGTCCCGGGGGCCAGAAGAGTTTCCTTTGAAAAATTTAAGTGTCCAAAGCACAGGTGGTTTAGCTTGCTTAACAGCTGGGCTACTCCACTGACTAGCAGACACTGCTACTAGGCCCAAAGTATTGCCTGGGCTAGATGCAGTTAAAAATTTGTAATTAGATCTACAGGCGGTGTAGCTTGCTTAACAGCTGGGCTACTCCGCTGACTAGCAGACACTGCTACTAGGCACAAAGGATTGCCTGGGCTAGATGCAGTTAAAAATTGTTATTAGATACAAAGGCGGTGTAGCTTGCTTCAGATGGGCTACTCCGCTGACTACGAGACACTGCTACTAGCCCAAAAGGATTTCCTGGGTTAGATGCAGTAAAAAATTGTTATTAGATATGTCAGGGTAAAAGAGAATATATATATTTGTAACTTTTATATTTTTGTAACTTTTATACGCTTTTTTGCTAATGTACTAACCACCATTTTGTGTCATATAACAATAAGCTTTCCTTGCTACGTAATTACTCAAATCGAAACTTAAACTAAGACATTTCCAGTGTTGCCAAGACATTTCAGAGAAACGAAACAAGATTATAAGCTGACGGCTGCAATATCTGCCCAGAGACTGAGATAAGGAGATGTGGACCAATCAGGAGTGGCCAGACACTGGACTTTCATGGTTTACCCCGCCCCGGACAACCTCTTTCCCCTCCCATTATGTAGTGTATTTAGATTTGTGCATGTAAAAATAAAGGCAGAACAATGCTGAGGACGTTGACTGTAGTAGTCTTCTGAGCATGCTCTGAGCTTGAACCAGCTTGTTGTCTGACTCATTCTTTGAATGGTTGACCCATGCTCATAGTTTGAATTTGGAGTGACTGGAGGACGAGTGGAATGTCATCACGACCCTCACAAATGGCGCCCAACGTGGGGCGTGGCTAGCGGTACGCCACCCTCCCGGACCCATATTGCTGACTTCCCTGGTGGTGACCGCGGTGGCTGAATTTGAGGCCTGATCAACCTCCATCGAACACGGTAAGTTGAGATGTATTTTATATGTCTCACTTGCCTGTGTGTCAGCCGCAGCGGTTCCTGTGGGATTGTCAGGTTGGATCTGGGTGGGTGACCGGTCGAGTGGTGAGACCTTGGGCGTCCTGCACCACGTCCTGAACCAGCAAGTGTTAAACCGAGTGACGTCGCATGCCTGCGCGTGCTCGTGTGCACACCACCTCCTCCTCCCCCGGTCACTGTACTTTTCTTAGATAGCTGCCTCCCGTAACTGATAGTCAAGGTTACAAAGCATTCCTGAATTGTAGTGTAAGGGAGAAAGAATCTGTGACGAATTGAGGCGTACTCTTCGTCTTATACAGAGAAACCTCATAAGGAGGGGTTCTGCTGTAAGGGTTTGTGACGAATTGAGGTGTACTCTTCGTCTTATACAGAGAAACCTCATAAGGAGGGGTTCTGCTGTAAGGGTTTGTGACGAATTGAGGTGTACTCTTCGTCTTATACAGAGAAACCTCATAAGGAGGGGTTCTGCTGTAAGGGTCTGTGACGAATTGAGGTGTACTCTTCGTCTTATACAGAGAAACCTCATAAGGAGGGGTTCTGCTGTCAGGGTGCCGTGGTGAGTCGTACTGTAAAGTCGCCATTCAAGGTTAGGGAAGGGACAGATTGAGGCGTACTCTCTGTCTTAGTGTATTGAGGGGTACTCTACACTGATGAGTGGCGACCTGTCGGCTGCACCAGTGATCTGAGTCGCGACAGATCATTGCATTCTATAAGAAAATGTTGTGTATATTCAAATTTGAAAGATTTCGTAAGTTGCGGAATGCTGCTGTGGGAGTTAAGCCAATTAGTGGAGTTACGGGAAGGCAAGAAGGCAAGAAGGCAAGAAGAATGTTAGGAATTTGTAGAACATGATAAGCTTATGAATGTGTTACACAGAAGTTGGGAAAGTTGGGTGAGGATTTCTGCAAGCACATCTTAGAGTAGATGGTGCAGGGGGGGGACAGAGAATGCCGAGCCTTTGTTCGGATACATGAAAGCTACAGAATGTGATTTGTTATGTGACCCTAAATTGGCCGTAACCCCGTTGATGCCTGTTACTACACCTTTCCCTGCCCCCAAGAACAATCCCACCCCCACTCCCACCTCCTCCCTCCAACGGCCATCTTACTACACCTTTTCCTGCCTCCAAGAATAATCCCACTCCCACCTCCTCCCTCCCACGGCCATCTTACTACACCTCTTACTTGTTGTGGGAGGCCCGGAAAGCCCCAATCCAGCCTATATCCACTACTAGATCCGTCCGGTGCATATTACCAGCCACCAGCACAGGTGGAAAAGCCCGTAGTCCCAGAGTACCCATCTGAAACTAATGTGACACCCTCTGCTCCAGTCCACGATGCTGAGACGCTTCCCCTGTTTCCTATGGGAGTCACCCACAACCCTGGGGATATCCTCCTCAACTCCCCAGAATTTCAGGCCAGACTGCTCTCCTTCCGCCAACATACTGTTACTCAAGACGATACGGAGCCAGATGAGGGATGGGCTCAAGATACTCCAGCCCCCCCCCCCCTTTACCCCATACGTCTCCTATGGCATCCTTCACCCCACATCCATTACCCGTACTCCGGCCCTTGCTCCAAGCAACTGCTGAAAGAGCACCACCCCCCCTCCAGCCCCTCAGAAGTCTAGGACCCCTGCCGCTCCCGGAACCTAGTAGACCCATCAGGACGCCCTGTCACTCTGTCAATAGGCTATGGTGACATCCTTACACATCGGGTGGGGGCCATAGTCAACCCTGCAAACACCTGTATGAGCCATGCTGGAGGATTGGCTCGTAAAATTGCCCTTGCTGCTGGTTCTACTCTGGCTGCAGAATGCCAGGCTCACTTAGCCGAAAACGGAGAGCTTTCAAAAGGCCATGGATTCCACAAAAGCAGGACCCCTTAGTACGTATGAATCCGGCCTAGAATACATGAAACAGTTAAAAGCCTGGGCTCAGAATCGCTTGTCAGATCAAGCTGGGTCTGTACAAGATGTTCAACAAGACCCTGATGAATCTGTGGAAAGATCTGCTGCAAGACTCAGCATGCATTTTAAGGATCTCGGATACAGTCCTCACGTCAAGATGCAGGCCGCCCTGTTGGTTCAGGCCCTAGTAGATGGCCTACAAGACGCTCTCAGAGATGACGTTCTGAGGGTACGCCCCGAGATTCGTTCTTCTTCTTTTAACGATGTAGTGAACATTGTCAAAGCTTTCCAAAAAGCCATGCTAAAAATGGAAAAGGATACTAAGCCAAAGAAGAAAACCGCTCCTGCCATGCTATATCAAGCTCAAGAAAGCTACCCACCCCCTGGCAACCAACATGGAATCAAGTGGGTAATGGTTAAAGGCACAGGTGATGATACTCCTCCCACATATAGAAGACAAGACAGAAGAGATGACAAGGGATCATCTAGAAACAGGAGACAATCTCGTGATTCTGAAGGACGAATGTTGTGTTGGGAGTGTGGTAGCCTTGACCACATCCTCAGAGACTGTCACTTTACAGGTGGACCATCAACCACTGGAGTTCCTGGTGGACACTGGGGCGGCCACATCTGTCATTTCCTCTGCACAGCTCCCTCCTTCTGTATCCCTATCACCGGATACCCTCACCTGTGTTGGGGTGGAAGGCCAACATATTTCCTCTCCACTCACAGTCCCTGTGTCTGCAGGACCGTTCACCGGAGTACTCACAAGATTCTTGGTCTCTGAAACTTGCCCTGTCAATCTGTTGGGAGCCGATCTCTTAGAGCGAATGAAGGCAACAATTACCTTCGGAAACCATGGTATGGAGCTTCTTTTGCGGGACCCTCATTCCGAACAAGGGACTGAAGACCGCTGTGTTCTTAAAGCCTTCCCTCTCATGATGATGACCATACAACCTCACAGTTCCCTCACTCTCTATGGTCCAGTGGGCCAGAGGACGTCGGCCTCCTGCAGGTTCCCCCGGTCCGAGTACACCTCAAGCCTGGACACAGGTACCCACGGTTACCACAATACCCCCTCAAGGCTGCACAAGAACAAAGCTTGGGTACCCAAATCGCTTCCCTCCTGGAATCAGGAGTCCTTGTCAGATGTGTATCTCCTTGCAATACACCCCTCTTTCCTGTAAAAAAGAAAACCGCTCCGGGAGAGTCTCCAAGATACCGGTTGGTTCAGGATCTCAGAGCCGTCAATGCAGCTACCATTTTAGAAACTCCAGTGGTACCTAACCCAAACACCCTCTTGTCTCAGCTGCCTCCAACGGCCACCTTGTTTACGGTGTTAGATCTGGCCAACGCCTTCTTCAGTATACCCTTACACGAAGATTCGTGGTTTCTTTTTGCCTTCACCTTTCAAGGAGCACAGTTTACATGGACCAGGACTCCGCAGAGCCCAGAACTCTCCTAACCAATTCACTCATTCTATGAAGTCTATTCTGGAGCCATGGGTTCAAGAGAACCCTCAGGTCACCCTTCTACAGTATGTGGATGATCTTTTACTATGCGGCACTGAAGAAAATTTGCCAGAGATGTCAGCATCCCTTCTCTGGTTTCTTCACTCAGCTAACTGTAAAGTCTCAAAAGGCAAAGTCCAATGGTGTCTGCCCAAGGTCATTTTCCTCGGACATTGTATTTCACAAGGTGCTAGACATCTGACTGAAGAAAGAAAGCAAGCCATCATGGATATCACCTTCCCAACCACCTATTCCGCTATGCAGACTTTCCTTGGCCTCATCACTTACTGCAGACAATGGATCCCTGATGCCTCAAAGCTCATGCAACCTCTGTACGACTGTCTCAGGGATGAAGGCTCAGTTTGGTTTCATGCTGAAAATCCACGTGTTTCTCATCAACACAGACTATGTTTTGACCGCCTTAAACAGGCTGTTGTCTCTGCCCCGGCCTTGGGCTTACCAGACTATACTCAGCCATTTCACCTTTTTGTCTCGGAATCGGAAGGTCATGCCTCTGGAGTTCTAGCATAACGCTATGATCATAAGTATCGGCCTTTGGGCTACTACTCAGCCCGCCTGGACCCTGTCGCCCGAACTGCCCCCACGTGCCTTAAGGCGGTCCACGCTTCTCACATCCTCTTTGACAAGTCAGCTGATATCGTCCTTGGACATGATCTAGTTATACAGGCTGGCCATGATCTCTCAGCTGTTCTGCAACAAACATCTCCGAAACATCTAACCAACCAAAGACACCTGCGGCTGCAGTGTTCCCTATTGTTGCCCTCCAATATAACATTTACCAGATGTCTGACTATCAATCCTGCCACTTTGTTTCCACCTTCTAGGGGGGAAGGTGAAGAGGGTGAAGGTCCATTGGTGGAACCTCATGATTGTATAAAAATTTTGCAGGAAGAGACTTCTGCTCCAGAGAATATGGTGGCACATCCGCTCGCAGACCCTGCCTTGCACCTATGGACTGATGGATCCCGTTCCGCAGACCCTCAAGGGAAGTTCCACACGGGATATGCTGTCACAATAGATCTAACAGTTCTGAAGGCTGAAGCTCTACCACCATACATGTCTGCACAAGAAGCTGAACTTGTGGCTCTCACAGAGGCCTGCCACCTGGCAGCAGGAACAAAGGCGTATATATATATATACCGATTCCAGGTATGGACATGGAATTTGCAATGATTCTGGACTCTTGTGGAAGTCTAGAGGATTCATCACAGCTGCAGGTACACCAGTGAAACATGTCTCATGGATTAAGGCCCTAATGAAGGCCCTGGAACTACCCATTCAGGTTGCTGTTATGAAGGTCAAGGTTCATGGAAGACTAGAATCCAGAGAAGCCAGGGGCAACCACCTAGCTGACCAAGCAGCCAAGACTGCAGCAGTGGAGAATGTGTCATCAAAGTGGCAGGAAAAGGAAGAAGAGATGGGAGAGACCCTGCAAACCGTAGCTGTGACGCTCACTAGAGCAAGAGCCAAAGAACAGCCGGCGGAAGACCATACAAGTCCAGCGGAGACACGAATGGAATCCAGGGGGGTCAGGATGCCTGAAGAAAAATTGTGTGAGGAACAAAGGGAGACCCCCACTGAAGAAGTCAAGCAATGGAAAGCGGCAGGAGCCGTGCTGGCAGGTCGCAAAGATTCAAAGGTCAACTCGACTCTTTACCAAGTGGATGGGAAGCCTTGCTTGCCTAGACGCATGTACTCAGCTGTGGCAGCATGGGCTCACGGGCCTACACACAGAGGAAAGAATCAAGCTTTGGCATGGATCAAGAAACTGTACTTTGCACCTGGAATCTCTTCCACTGTGACTGCGTACTCAAAATCCTGCTCTGTCTGCGCTACCTGCAACCCAACGTGTACGGCACGGGTCCCTCTCCAACACCTGGCTAAACCAGACTACCCTTGGCAGAGAATACAAGTCGACCATATCCAAATGTCTAAAGCAAGAAAATAGGAGTACGTTTTGGTAGCCGTGGATATGTTCTCAGCCTGGCCCGAGGCCTACCCGGTTGTCAACATGACTGCTAAAGTCACAGCCAAGAAACTGATCACCGAAATTGCCTGCAGATTTGGAGTTCCCCAAATCATAGAATCGGATCAAGGACCAGCTTTCACAACAAATATCTACGAAGAACTCTGGAACATGTTGGGAACAGATTTGGGCCTCCACACTCCATACCATCCTGCCAGTTCAGGCAAAGTGGAAAGGATGAATTCCACACTCAAGACCCAGCTCTTGAAAATGACCCAAGATCATCCCCTCCCCTGGCCCGACCTACTCCCCATAGTATTGTATCATATCACACACACTCCTCAGGCCAAACATGGGCTGACTCCCTATAAAATTCTGTTTGGGGCCCCGCCCAAGATAGGAGAGATTAGGCCCCAAGAGTTGTCCGAAACAAATGATAGAGTGGTAAAATTTGTGATTGCCTTGTCTAGAGAATTGACTAACACCCGCTCTCCAGTATCTGCTTCTCTCCCAGAATCTACAGGTGATGCAGTACATGATTTCATCCCAGGCGATCTAGTGTATGTGAAGAAGTTTGTCCGGAGAGACTGTCTCCAGCGGCGGTTCGAGGGACCGTACACTGTGCTTCTCACCACCCCGACGGCTCTGAAGCTTGAGGGCAAGAGCACCTGGATTCACGCCTCCCACTGCAAGAGAGACAGAACGAGTCTATAAAAGATGACTACCTTCTTCTATATCCTTTCCATATGCTTACTGTCTGTCCCAGGGTGGACAGCTACCACACAGGGGTAGATACCTCCTTCTTCTCAGGATGGTTGGGAGGGGTCAAGGGATTCTTCCAACAAGCTTGTTTAGTGATAGGAGGTCTACTAGTATTGGGCCTGGTGGTCCTGTGCTGCATAGTCCCCTTATACAGGAAAGCTATAACCAATGCTGTCCCAACCTCCGGGACCTTTCTGAATCAAGAAACCACATCTCTGTTACATGATGATACCAGTAAGGAAGATATGGAGAAATACACTCCTTTGAACAAGCCTGACCAGACCCCCCATGATAGAGTCCAATTGAAAGATCTAGTTTAGGATCAGTTGGGAGAACTCCATGTGTCATTTAGGGTAGGACTCAATTGTTTGGGGGCGTCCCATAAGGGGGCAGCTTCTAAGATGATTGGGTGAAGAAATCCACCTCCCCTCTCCCCACACATGGACAGTCTCAAAGGCCCCGAAGCAAAGGAAAGCTTAGTGTTTAGGGGGGAATGTCAGGGTAAAAGAGAATATATATATTTGTAACTTTTATATTTTTGTAACTTTTATACGCTTTTTTGCTAATGTACTAACCACCATTTTGTGTCATATAACAATAAGCTTTCCTTGCTACGTAATTACTCAAATCGAAACTTAAACTAAGACATTTCCAGTGTTGCCAAGACATTTCAGAGAAACGAAACAAGATTATAAGCTGACGGCTGCAATATCTGCCCAGAGACTGAGATAAGGAGATGTGGACCAATCAGGAGTGGCCAGACACTGGACTTTCATGGTTTACCCCGCCCCGGACAACCTCTTTCCCCTCCCATTATGTAGTGTATTTAGATTTGTGCATGTAAAAATAAAGGCAGAACAATGCTGAGGACGTTGACTGTAGTAGTCTTCTGAGCATGCTCTGAGCTTGAACCAGCTTGTTGTCTGACTCATTCTTTGAATGGTTGACCCATGCTCATAGTTTGAATTTGGAGTGACTGGAGGACGAGTGGAATGTCATCACGACCCTCACAGATACACAGGTGGTGTAGCTTGCTTCAGATGGGCTGCTCCGCTGAATACGAGATACTGCTACTAGCTCAAAATGATTGGCTGAGTTAGATGCAGTAAAAAATTGTTATTAGATACACAAGCGGTGTAGCTTGCTTCACAGCTGGGCTACTACGCTGACTAGCAGACACTGAAGCTTTGGAGCAGACCTCTGATTCCCAGGCTATAGTATGAGTAAACAGCTCTTCAGACTCAACCATCTGTGTTACCCCAAGCCATAGTGTATGTAGTTTCTTACGGTTAAAAGGGGGGGAGCGACCCGACCCACCTGGAATTGACGATGCCAACGTCATGTAAAACACAGCAAGGAGGCTCCTAAAAGAGTCTCCATTTTTTCCAAAAATTGTGGCACAGACACCACTTAAGTGGCATCAATTGCCCCAGAGTTGTTAAAATGGTTGGTGAGGTGATTTTCCAAAATCCTCAAGCTTTTAGTCTCCACAGGATGACACAGGGGTAGAAAAGTCCTTGCGGATCCATGATTTGTTCATCTTTATGAACGTGAGTCTGTCTACATTCTAAGTGCACATCCGCATGCGCTTATCTGTCAGCACATCACCAGCAGCGCTGAACACACGTTCAGAGAGAACGCTGGCTGCGGGGCACGACAAGATCTCCAAGGTGTGAGTGGCGAGCTCAGGGTATTTTTCCAGATTGTAAGCCCAAAATGAGCAAGGGTCCAGTGACACAGTCATGGCTTCGATGTTCACAAAATTGCTGTTACCAGCAGAAACGGTGTTACTGTTACGGTTTGAGTGATGAAGACTCGACAGTCCCACAGTTGGCAAGTTAGAACTGTGACATTCACTACGTGCACCACTGATGTTTTGTGGAAAAGCAGATGTAAGATTCTGTAACAGCCTCTGCTGATACTCCTGCATGCGTGAATCCCATTCTATGGCAGGAATTATTTCGGCAAATTTACTTTTGTACCGGGGATCTAAGAGTGTGGCAACCCAGTAGTCGGGATTACTTCGAATTCTGACAATCCGAGGGTCATGTTGCAGGTAGTGCAGCAAGAAGGCACTCATGTGTCTTGCGCATTCAGGAGGACCAAGTCCTTGTTGTGTTGGTGGCGAGGTAAGAATCATGCTTCCTTCCTCTGCCCTCTCCCCCCAACCTTGCACAACATAAATGTGATCAAGGTCTCCCTCATCTGATGAGTCTTCCATGCCCATCGACAGTTCATCCTCCACTTCTTCCTTGGCCCCTTCACCTTCCTCAACAGTTTGGCTGCTACCATGCGCCCTCGTTAATCCCTCTCCCCCAACCTCCCATGTCTGCCGCCTTGGTGCTGCCGACCGTCTAGACCTTAGAGATGTTATTCCTTCCGCATACGACTCCTACTGTATTTCCTCCCCCTCCTCTTTTCCCACCACCTGACTCCGAATACTGTTTAAAGTGTGCTCCAGCATGTAAATGACCGGAATAGTCATACTGATAATGGCATCGTCAGCACTAAACATCTTCGTCGCCATTTCAAAACTGTGCAGAAGTGTGCATAGGTCCGTGATCTGAGACCACTCCTGCAGCATGATTTGCCCCACCTCTGGATCTCGTTGGCCCAGGCTATACGTCAGAACGTATTGCACCAGGGCTCGTCGGTGCTGCCACAGTCGCTGCAACATGTGCAGAGTTGAATTCCATCGTATCGGCACATCGCATTTCAGCCGGTGAACTGGAAGGCCCAACGACTTCTGTAGAGATGTAAGTCGTTGAGCTGCGGGATGCAAATGGCGGAAGTGAGCACACAGCGACCGTGCCCTCTGCAGAAGGCCATCTAGTCCGGGATAGTGGGCTAAAAATTGCTGGACAACCAGGTTCAACACGTGAGCCATACAAGGCACGTGTGTGACATTGCCCCGGAGAAGGGCCGCACCCAGGGTTGCAGCATTGTCGCACACGGCCTTCCCTGGCTGCAGTGGAGACATCCATTCATGAAACTCGGTCTCCAGAGCTGACCACAACTTCTCAGCTGTATGACTCACATTTACCAGACATTTCAAAGTAAACACCGCCTGATGCCGTTGAGCCCTGCTGCCAGCATAGTAAGTAGGTGTGCAGGATCCCTTCTGCGCAGTTAGAACGCGTGTGGCATTACCAGACAGGCTTTGGGTGCAGGTGGAGGACCGAGAGGAGGTTGAGGAGGCAGAGGCAGTGGAGGAACTTCTAGATAAAGAGGATTAACGCACAACTCGTGGGGATGGGAAGACTTGGACAGCAGCCCCTTGTCCTGCGGTCACCATAGTTACCCAGTGCCCAGTCAGCGACATGTAACACCCCTGTCCATGCCTACTCGTCCAAGTGTCTGCGGTGAAATGCACCTGGTCACACACAAAGTTTCTCAAGGAAGCTGTGATGTTGTGTGCGACATGCTGGTGGAGCGCAGGCACACCTTTCTTTGAGAAGTAGTGGCGACTGGGCATCTGGTACTGGGGCACTGCGACGGACATAAGGTCTCAAAAATCTTCTGTGTCCACCAGGCAGAAAGGCAGCATTTCTGTAGCCAGCAGCTTGCAGATGGTGAAATTCAACCTCTTAGCTTTGTCATGGCTAGGATGAAAAGGTCTTTTACTTGTCCACATCTGAGGGACCGAGGGCTGGCTGTTGTGCTTAAGCGAGGTTGGGTAGGGTGTCCCCGGCAAACTGTCTGTCTGTGAGGAAGATGCAGGAGGACATGCTATGTTGCCTTGTTCCAAAGTTGGTGCTCTCGATGTTGGAGAGCGCTCATCACCAGCAGATGTTTCCACTTCCAAATGAACTGACGACCTGACAATCACACTGGCTATTGCGGGTAAAGAGGTGGCAGGTCTGCGTCCAAAAACATGTGTGACTGCTGTCCCCCCAGTCACAGAGGATGAAGAGGCCGCGGATGCACAAGATGGGGCAGACGGTGGTTGGCCCGGCCCGCTAGGCCGCATTATAGCACAGTGAGCTTCCCACTGCAACTTATGCTTCATATCCATGTGACGGTTCATGCATGAAGTACTCAAACTATGGATTTTTTGGCCTCTACTTAGCTTTTGGTGACAAATGTTACAGATAACATGAGTTGGGTCATCCTTTGCGATCTCAAAAAATGCCCAGGCTATGCAAGGCTTAGAGCCCATGCAACCTGAAGAGCCACCACGACTTGTGGTCAGAGGCAGAGTTGTGTTTGAGGATGTAGTTGTTGACTTGCTTCTAGTACTCCGTCTCTGTCCAGGAAGACGCAACCTAACCTCGTCGTCACTATCCTCCACCTCCTCTGCTGACCTCATTGACTGGCTGACTGTGGGTTGACAGTAAGTGGGATCTCCAACCTCGTCATCATCAGACTGTGTGTTCTCACACCCGTCGTCCTCAGAGCCAACCTCTTCCTGCCGTGACCAAAAAGTCAAGTTGTCGCTCCAATCAGGTATCTGAGTCTCAACATCGTCTTCCTCATTGTCTCCACCAACAGGAGTTAGTTTGGAAATAAGGGTCTACATTATGGTCAGAACCTTCTTCATCTTGGCCTGGATCAGACTCATAAACATTCTGGGCATCAGTGCAGATCATTTCCTCGTCTGGATTCACAGAAGCTCTGGAGAAGACCTCTGCTTCCCAGGCTATAGTATGAGTAAACAGCTCTGCAGACTTAACCATCTGTGTTACCCCATACTCAGACGGGCAGCTGGAGACTTGGGAGCTGTGAGGAAGCAAGTGCGATTGGGGTGACACCTCTGAGGACTGGAGTATTTATGATGTTGAAGTTGAGGTGGAGGAGAGCCCACTTAAAGGAGCACTTGATATCCGTTGAAGCACCTGCTGTTTTTGTGCCTCATCTGGAATTTGTAGCGATGGGCGTGTCCGTAAGAAAGGGATCATATCACATTGTCCACGAAAAGAAGTAGACATCTTAGTTTGACTGGAAGATGGTCTTTCTTCTGCAGATGTTACTGTTGCTTTACCACCTACCCCACGGACACAACCTTTTTTTCCCTTTCCAACACACCTACTCCCCTTTCCACCAGCAGCAGGCCTTTTGCCACTCATTTTGGTGGCTAACTAATTGGCAACTCTGTTGTTGTTTGCACAAAAAACGATGGATGGAAACCGAGCAGAGCTGAGTGGCCAAACTGTGATACTAGCCCAAAAGGATTGGCAGGGTTAGATGCAGTAAAACAATTTTATTAGATACACAGGCGGTGTAGCTTGCTTCACAGCTGGGCTACTCCAATGACTACGAGACACTGCTACTAGGCCCAAAATGATTTCCTGTGTTAGAAGCAGTAAAAAATTAGAATTAGATACACAGGCGGTGTAGCTTCCTTCACAGGTGGGCTACTCCGCTGACTACCAGACACTGCTACTAGGCCTAAAGGATTTCCTGGGTTAGATGTAGTAAAAAATTAGAATTAGATGCACAGGCGGTGTAGCTTCCTTCACAGGTGGGCTTCTCCGCTGACTACGAGACACTGCTACTAGGCCCAAAAAGATTTCCTGGGTTAGATGCAGTAAAAAATTAGAATTAGATACACAGGCGGTGTAGCTTCCTTCACAGGTGGGCTACTCCACTGACTACCAGACACTGCTACTAGGCCCAAAAAGATTTCCTGGGTTAGATGCAGTAAAAAATTAGAATAAGATACACAGGTGGTGTAGCTTCCTTCACAGGTGGGCTACTCCACTGACTACGAGATACTGCTACTATGCCCAAAAGGATTTACTGGGTTAGTTGCAGTAAAAAATTGTTATTAGATACACAGGTGGTGTAGCTTACTTCAGATGGGCTACTCCACTGACTACCAGACACTGCTACAAGCCCAAAAGGATTGGCTGGCTTAGATGCAGTTAACATTTGGTATTAGCCAAATGCTGTGAAAAACACTTGGACAGCACTGGCACAGACCTGCCTGGCAAAAAGTGCTATGAACTGCTGTAACCTAGCCCTCAAAAGGGCTGCAATTAGAACTAGTCCCTACTCACTAAACCTATCTCTCTATGTAACTGGAAATTCGCTTGCAATTCACACACTTATACTGTATAGCGCCCACAGCAGCAGCAGTGCTGTCTAACACTCAGCTGCAGCAGTGAGAAAATGGTGGCAATGGGGAAAATGGCTGGGTCTTATAGGGCAAGGACATGTGACATACACTGCCAATGACACATGCCCTTGCTTGTGTGAAAAAAAAGCACTTCGCTGCGTGTGTGCGCTGCTGATAGGCTGACAGACTGAACCGCCCCACTGTAAATGCGGGAAAGAAAAAAAAAAAGAGATCGGTATTTTTTCTGCAGAGATCCATCCTCTGTCCCTCCCCCCACCCCGCTGTACACTGAAACTGTCTAATAACATTGATTTTCAGCACTACTGTGAAAAAATCCAGTTATGCTTTTGGTGCACAAACAGTTATCGAACATAACCTCGAACAGCCGAATTTTTTGCAAATCGCTCGAGTTCGTCGAACGGCTCGAACACCACCCAAAATAGCTCGAATTTGAGATTGGCGAACAGTTCGAGTCGAACACCGCTCATCTCTATTCCTAAATCCTTATACAAAGCCATGTTATGATGAAGTGGAAGATGGTTTACCTTATTTTCCTTGTTGATTAGCACTTGGAGATTTTGGCTTTCAGGGGGGCATTGTACATTGAATATAGATGTGACCATTGTGAACTCTTAAGTCAGCCATGCACACTAAATGACTGTTAGATGAATGTTAGTTCAGCCAATCTTTCAGATGGCAGTAGTGATGAGCGAGCGTGTTCGCCACTGCTCGGTACTCGCCCGAGCGACTCACTGCTCGAGATGCTCGGCGCTCTGCGAGTATTTCCCGGTTGCTCGGGCAGGAGCTCGGGCCCTCGCCCTGCATGTTTGGCGCCCTTTACAGAGCCATTGAACATGCAGGGATTGCCTGCCACACACTGTAATGCCATAGCCATGTTGGTTGTGGCATTACAGTGATTGGCTGGCTGCACAGCATCATCACTTGTATATAAGTCCGGTGCCGCCATGCTCATCACAGTCACTCCGGAATCAGACAGTGTAGGGAGAGCTGCTGCTGTGTCAGGGAGAGATTTGGTTGTTTATTAGTTATTGTAGGGATACCACAACATCTACATATATATCCATCTGAACTAACAGTCCTTCTGAAGACTAATCCAGGTGCATATTTTCAGTGGGGAAGGTGATAGCAGGAGCTAGGTAGGCAGTGGATATAGCAAGAGGGTCCATTGAACGTCTTGTTAGTCTAGGTATTCCACAACATATATATACACTGCTCAAAAAAATAAAGGGAACACTTAAACAACACAATATAACTCCAAGTCAATAACACTTCTGTGAAATCTGCCTGTCCAGTTATGAAGCAACACTGACTGTGAATCAATTTCTCCTGCTGTTGTGCAAATGGAACAGACAACTGGTAGAAATGATAGGCAATTAGTAAGATACCCCCTATAAAGGAGTGGTTCTGCAGGTGGTGACCACAGACCATTTCTCTGTTCTCATCCTTTTTGGCTGTTGTTTTGGCCACTTTTTCATTTTGCCATTGCTCTCACCCCTAGAGGTACAGTAGCAAGAAGCGGTATCTACAGTACAACCCACAGAGGTTGCTCAGGTAGTGCAGTTCATCCAGGATGGCACATCAGTGCGAGCTGTGGCAAGAAGGGTAGCTGTGTCTGTAAGCACAGTGTCCAGAGCATGGAGCAGATACCAGGAGATGTGGAGGGAGCCATAGGAGGGCAACAACGCAGCAGCAGGACCGTTACCTCCTCCTTTGTGCAAGGAGGAACAGGAGGAGCACTGCCAGAGCCCTGCAAAATGACCTCCAGCAGGCCACAAATGTGCATGTGTCTGCACAAACGGTTAGAAACCGACTCCATGAGGGTGGTATGAGGGCCCGACGTCCACAGATGGGGGTTGTGCTCACAGTCCAACACCGTGCAGGACGCTTGGCATTTGCCACAGAACACCAGGATTGGCAAAGTTGTCACTGCCGTCCTGTACTCTTCAGAGATGAAAGCAGGTCCACACTGAGCACATGTGACAGACGTGACAGAGTCTGGAGACGCCGTGGAGAGCAATCTGCTGCCTGCAACATCCTTCAGCATGACCGGTTTGGCAGTGGGTCAGTAACGGTGTGGGGTGGCATTTCTTTGGAGGGCCGCACAGCCCTCCATGTGCTCGCCAGAGGTAGCCTGACTGCCATTAGGTACCGAGATGATATCCTCAGACCCCTTGTGAGACCATATGCTGGTGCGGTTGGCCCTGGGTTCCTCCTAATGCAGAACAATGCCAGACCTCATGTGGCTGGAGTGTGTCAGCAGTTGAAGGCATTGAAGCTATATATATCAGAGCTAGGCAGGCAGGCAGTGTACGTGGCAGACTGCAGTGTATAATACAGCACAAGAGGATCCATTCCAGTTCTGTCTGCTCCTGCTTTTACAGATATTTCTAGAAATAGTGCCAGGTATCAGGGGCCAGGGATAATTATTTTTTTTATCTTAATCCTGATTATTTGCTTAAAAAGCAATCCAGAGAACACCGTTTTTCTGCTCCATTTGCTTGTTGCCACAGCAGAATACAGCCAGATTCTTTCCATATTACAGCGATAGAAATCCAGAAATTTGTAGTGAACGTGGAAAATATTGGCTTCCATTTAAATTTTGTTGCAATGTGTTAGTGTAGTTATTGACAAGAGGTCTCTGTGAAAAATAGTAACCTACAGGCCAGCTGTTTAAAACTATGGTTTTCATCACACATATCACATATCACTGAGGTTCAAATCCAGCCATTTGTAGTGAACGTGGAAAATATTGTCCTCCATTTAAAATCGACAATTCGCGTGGTAAGGGACGAGGAAGTGGACCTAATGTTGATGGTGCATGCAGAGGACAAGGCTGAGGCCATGGGCAACATGAAATTGTGCCACAACAAACACCCAGATCTTGTCTCTTGCCCTTCCAGCCCCAATTAATAGGGGACCGCAGCACACCACTATTGAACACATAGCAGTGTGAAAACGTTATTGGTTGGATAGCAGTTAATGCTTCCAGTCATTTAGCCACCACCACCACTACCCCTGTCTTCCACACAGTCAAGTCTCAGTAGCCGTGAATCTGGGCAGCATATTCCACACCCTGATCCTCCTTCCTCCCACCATGCCGAGTGCCCAGAGACAACTGATCCCACACTTAGACACTCTGAAGAGCTGTTCACTTTTCCATTTATAGATTTGGGCCTCACCCGGTCCACTTGAAGCGAGGCAAGAGAAGATTGCATTTAGCGACGCCCAAATATTTGAGCAGCCACGGTCACACACAGGCAATGGTGGGAAACTGTCACAAGAGGTGGATGATGATGAGACACAATTGCCAGAAAGTCAGGAGGAGGACCAGGGTGCGGAAGTGGAAGACGAGATAGTGGATGATATAGTAACTGACCCAACCTGGCAGAAGGACATGCAGAGCGAGGACAGCAGCACACAGGGGGAGGGAGGCAGAACAATGCAACAGGCAGGAAGAAGCAGTGTGGTGGCCGCAGACACAAGGCGGGAAAGCGTTCCTTGTAACGCCAACACAATGGAAGTTTACAGTACAGCTGTTAGGTCTTCTCGAGTCTCGTTGTTTTATAAAGACTCTGCCGATAACCCCAAAAAGGCGATTTGCACCACCTGCCAGGCCAGCATCAGCAGGGGTAGCAAAACTACCAGCCAGACCACCACCAGCATGATCAGGCACATGGCAGCAAAGCACCCGACTTTATGGGCCGAACACCAGGGTCAAGGAACAGTGTCTGTGGGTGACACTACTGCTTGTTCCACTGTTGTGCGTGCAAACCAATCCACTGTCCATGGCGAATGCCAAGATGCCTCCCGCCATGCACCAGTCAATGAACACTCTCAACCAGCACCATCAGTAAGAACGTCCACGTCCTTGTCCCAGGACAGCGTTCAGTTGTCCCTACCCCAGTCCTTGGAAAGCAAGCGCACATTCGCAGCTAACGCCCAACAGGCTACACTGCTAAATTCACTCATTTCGCGAATGCTAGTGCTCGAAATGTTGAATTTTAGGCTTGTGGAGATGGAAGCTTTTTGCAAGCTGATGGCGGCAGCCGTCCCTCAGTTCTCGGTCCCCAGCCACCACTATTTCTCCCGGTACATGCTGAAGAGTTGTGGACAGGTCTGAAAGAGCAGGCAGGTCTGTGCCTGACACCACTGAACCTACAGCCAGGCATGGTCATGTGTGACAATGGCCGGAACCTGGTGGCGGCTCTGAGGCGAGGTGAGCTCACACAAATAACATACCTGGCCCATGTGCTTAACCTCGTAGTTCAGCGGTTTCTCAAAACCTACCCTGTTCTGTCGGATCTGCTTATCAAAGTACGCTGCCTGTGTGCACATTTTAGAAAGTCAGCTACAGCATCCGCCGCTGTTGCCGAGTTGCAGCAGCATTTGCAGCTTCCAGCTCACCGACTAATCTGTTATGTCTCCACGCTTTGGAACTCTACATTGCAGATGTTAGGAAGGATTTGTGAGCAGAAGAGGGCAGTTGTTGACTACCAGCATCAACAAGGCTGTCAGTATTCAGTTCAGACTCCGTACATAAAACCTTAGGAGTGGACATGGAATTCAGACATCTGTACCATCCTCCAAATCTTTGAGGACTTCACAAAGATGGTGAGCGGCGATAACGCCCACTACTCTGTCTTCTGAAATGCTCTCTGCTCTTATTTAAAGAAGATGCATTGCAGGTAGAGCACGATGAGATGGAGCAAGGAATCTTAAAGGGTGATTACACACAGCCCAGCCTCATCTCATCCCAACGTGGATTTGGTGACAATGAGGAAGAGGAGGATGTTGGAGGAAGAACAAGAGTTAGTTTCCTGCTCTATAGACGGTGCTACCTGCACAACTGTCATACAGTCTGTTCAGCATGGATGGCCTGAGGACAGGGAGGAGGAGGAAGAGGAGAAGGATGAGGAGGAGAGTATAGTCAGTCATCTTCTTGGTGAGGACGTGGAAGTCTTGCCTCTATGCAGTCTGGCACACGTGTCAGTTTATGTTACGCTGCCTAACTCATGACCCTCGAGTTGTCCAAATTTTGGGTGACAGTCATTACTGGTTGGTGATGCTTCTAGACCCACATTACAGGGAGAACTTTAGGTCTCTTATTCCTTTGCAGGACAGGCATAATAAAATGGGGCAGTACGAGAAGGCCCTTGTTGCGGAATTAGTGAAAAAATTTCCATCTGAAAACGCTGGCGGCAGAGGTCGCAGTTCGTTGGACAACCAAGGACTACAGGCAAGAGAGCCACAAATGCAATCCAGCAGAGGCAGGGGAATACTGTCAAAGTTCTGGGACAGTTTTCTCAGACCCTTCCATCGCAAAGGTCCTGAGGTGGGGTGTACTCTCCCAAAGTTTCGGAAGATGGAGAGGGAGTACCTTGCCGACCGTACCAACGTCCTCCGTGATTCCTTTGTGCCTTATAATTATTGGGTATTTAAGCTGGACACGTGGCATGAACTGGCTCTCTATGCCTTGGAGGTCCTGGCTTGCCCTGCCACTAGCATTTTGTCAGAGCGGGTTTTTAGTGACGGCGGTGGAATTATAACCGATAGGCGCATCTGCCTGACAACTGAAAATGCTGACAGGCTGACACTTATAAAAATGAACAAGGGCTGGATTGGGCCAGACTTCTTGTCACCACAGAATGATAGCAGAGTAACATAAACTCAAATACAGGGTCTTTTTTTGGGGAGGTCTAATTCTACTCCCATGCACCTCTGTCTTCACACCCAGACATGAGCATACACTTACTGATTTTGTCTATTTGCTCTTTGTCCTTCTCCTTCTCCGCATCCTCATCCTCCTCCACTATATCACCACCATATGTACCATATCAATATATCTACATCTCTTGCAAGGGGCATTGGAGTCCCTCCAAATTTTTGGCAGCCGTTGCTTCACTGCATAGGCAAACACTGTGGGAGACCTACTTCTTAATAATGGGCATCTTCTGTTTAGGAGGCTCTGTGACCTCTATGTCTTTTGCAATGGGCATTGAAGTTCCTCCAAATTTTTGGCAGCCGTTGCTTCACTGCATAGGCAAACACTAAGGGAGACCTACTTCCTAATAATGGGCACATTGTTTTTAGGAGGCTCTCAGACCTCTATGTCTCTTTCAAAGAGCATTGCAGTACCTCCAAATTTTTGGCAGCCGTTGCTTCACTGCATAGGCAAACACTGTGGGAGACTTACTTCTTAATAATGGGCACATTGTTTTAGGAGGCTCTCTGACCTCTACGTCTCTTGCAAGAAGCATTGAAGTTCTTCAAAATTTTTGGGAGCCGTTGCTTCTCTGCACAGGCAAACACTAAGGGAGACCTACTTCCTAATAATGGGAACATTGTTTTCAGGAGGCCCTCCGACCTCTACGTCTCTTGCAAGGGGTATTGGAGTGCCTCCAAATTTTTGACAGCCATTGCAGTCACTGCATAGGCAAACAGTATGGGAGACCCTCTCCTTTCTAATGGGAATATGTCATTACTGTGGCCCTGCTCTATGTGTTTTTAAAATGTTAGTGGGGTTTTTCCTAAATTTTGGCAGCCGATGGACTTACGGCATACTGTATAACTATATAGCAGACCCTCTCCTTTCTTATGGGAACATGTCATACTCGTTACTGTGGCCCAGCTCTATGTGTCTTTAAATTGTTAGTGGGGTTTTTCACAAATTTTGGCAGCCCTTGCAGTCACAGCATGGGTATTACCACTATAGGAGACCCGCCCCTTTATAATGGGAACATTTTTTTTTCTGACACCCTCCTCTATGTCTCTTTAAAGGGGTATTGGGTTGCGTCCAAATTTTTGGCAGTCCTTTCAGTTATTGCATACACAGTAACAGTATAAGAGACCCGCTCGTTAATAATGGGAACAACAAAGCAAAGCCGGCTGAAGGCTCTCTAACAAACGACTGCTGGTCCTTTAAGAATAGTAAGGGCCGCCTGATGAACTTATAAAAATAGCTTTGTGACTTTCAGAATCCCTCCATCGTAAATGAAACAGGATGTGTCTGATGATGTGTCACACACTACATGGCCAGATAAGGTTGTAAAATGTTAAAATAATATTTTCCCGGTGAATGCATTCGTCTTAAAAAATAAAGTAAGGAAAAAAATAAATAAAAAGACAGTAGGATATTTGTTTAGTATAAAAAACAGACTCGCCAATGTGACCTCAATGTAATCACATTGTTCAGCTCCTGCACCTCCTCCTCCAGTTCAGCCTCCATCTCCGAAATGGCCACATCATTCACAAGCTAAAAGCACTGCAGCACTGCCTTGGCCAAGCGGCAACAGGCTGTTCTGAAGATAACATGCTTAATGCTTAGGTGACAAACTGTCCACCGTTGCAAAGTTGTCGAAAGCTGTAACACAGCAGTCTGATCTGTGGCGCTCACCTCTGAACATACAGCCAGGCATGTTCGACAATGGGTAGAACCTGGTTACGGAGAAATGTCAGCAGGAGTAGATACGATTTCCCTCTATGCCAGTCCTTTCACCGAGCTAAAGAATATCGCTGTGGTGAAATACAACTCCCACTGTGAAGCAGTTTCAAACTGAAAAACATTGGGTCCACCAGAGGATTTGATTCTGAGGGCTCACCTTTCTCCCCCGCTCAAGGGCCCCATAGCTGCTGCAAAGGTTGCGTTATCATGAACTCTACTGATGGAGAAGCCAGGGCCCACCCGAGGATTCTCCGGTGGGACCATCCAACCCTGATGAGAAGCAGTCCTGGCTAAGAAAAGTGGGTGGGAAGGTTCCCGGACACTCTACGGCTGCTTTTTTACTGAGGTGGAAACCCATGCAAACACGGGGAGAACATACAAAGTCCTTGCAGATGTTGTCCTTGCTGGGATTTGAACCCAGGATCCCAGCGCTGCAAAGCTTCAGTGCTAACAACTGATCCAATGTGCTGCCGTTCACCCTCTAATATCTAACAGGCTGGAGAAACTTGCACCTACTGCCACTCTATCTTCTGCTCCGAACCTAATGTATTTGGGCAGCCACTCAGTCTACCAAATAGAATTCCTGAGAAGGAAATTGTGGATGGCTTCGCTACTGGTACTGGGGGCAGTGCTAATACCATGGCGTCGTACCATAGTTCACTGTAAATATTCCAGGCTTGTAAGAGGGAAGCAGATCCCTACAGAAAAGTACCAGCAGTATTGTTCTGGGACCCGTGCTTGTGGAAGGCGGAGACGATACCGGGAGAAATAGTGGCGGCTCGGGACCGAGTATGGACATCCGGCCGCAACCATGAGATTGTGAAAAGGTTTCGCCTCCTCAAGCCTGAAAGGCCACATTTCAATTGTAAGTAGCTGTCAAAAATTTGGCAATATAGTATGGCAACCTGTGGGTGGGTGGCAGGCTGCATACTTGCGCTTGCATTCCAAGCAATGGGGTAGGGACAACTGAACGCTGCGCTGGGACAAGGACGTGGACGGTGATTGTTTCAAGCCTGCAATGACAGTTGCATGGCGGGAGGCATCTTCACATGCGCCAAGGATCGTTTATGATGGGCACACTTTTAGGCAGTGACCTGGGAGTCAGAGATGCTTCCGGGGGTCTTCCCCATGCTGTTCCCATGTCTTTTCAGCACAGGAAAATCCATTTTGGTTTTGCATATTTTATTGTGAGTCCGCAAAAGTGGCGTAATACCTCTGACAACGTTGTTGACAGCAGTGATTTGGGTGTCCGAAATGCTTCCAGGGGTCTTTCCCATGCTGATCCCATGTCATTTGAGCACTGCTCCCATCGATTTGGGCAATTTTTAGGCCTTCTGCAGAGCCGCCAGAAAAATGCTCGAGATTCCCATAGACTTACTTTGGGCTCGTTACTCGGTCCGAGCACTCGAGCATTCCAGTTTTCTCGACCCGAGCAACGAGTACCCAAGCATTGTGGGGCTCGCTCATCACTAGACGGCAGCTGTCTCGGACGGCTCTGCAATACGCAGGAGTGCTCATTTGGCCAAGTGCTCCTTTGTTCTCTAGGAGAGAGCTAGGGATGCACATCTCAGCTGGTGGCTTATCTCCAGGAGAACAAAAGCGATCGCCAGATCGATATTGTTCTGAATTCTGACAATTAATTGTACGGTGCTCCCATACACATGAGACTGTTGGACGAACCTGTCGATATTTATGAGTTCAGACCAAATTAGTCTAGTGTGTATGGGGGACTTTTTGTGCAGTTATTTTATCTGTAATTACTTCTATGTAAATCCTGTCCTCTCGGAGACGCTCCTTCACAGCAGTCAAGAGACTTGAAGTCTTTTGTGATTTCAAAAGTGTGAAGTGTAAATATCAGAGGCCACTCATCTCCGAGGTTTTAACATCATAAACCCCAAGCTGACTTTATTGTATCGCTGCCTTCAATTTGATTGAAATGCCTACTCAGATGGAAATGCTGTCGGGAGGATCCCTGCTTTCTCTGCGCTTCCTCTAATCTCAATTTTTTTGAATCAAGGCTTTAACGTAATTTTCTTAATTTAAGCAATAAAAGACATGCGGGTATATTTCCGGAGCCTCTCTATAAAATGAAAACCAAATCATGTTATGGTAATGACTTTCAATCATATCTAAAAGGGTTCTTTATCAAAGCCATTATGGATGGCCCTCTAGGAAAAAAAAAGTATAGCTTGGAAAAAGTAAAAGCTGAAAATCTCTGACTGTTCAGATACGCAAAAGGATTAAATAGCAGATTTAGAAAATGATTTGAAGTGTCAATGAGAAATCATGGCAATTTCCTAATTTTAAATTGTAGAATATTGTTCAAAAAGTCTCAAAATGTGGAATATAAATTATATATATATATATATACACAGTGGGTACGGAAAGTATTCAGACCCCTTTACATTTTTCACTCTTTGCTTCATTACACCCATTTGGGAAATCATAAAAAGTTCATTTTTTTCTCATTAAAGTACACACTGCACCCCATCTTGACTGAAAAAAAACAGAAATGTAGAATTTTTTGCAAATTTATTAAAAAAGAAGATCTGAAATATCACATGGTCGTTAAGTATTCAGACCCTTTGCTCAGTATTGAGTAGAAGCACCCTTTTGAGCTAGTACAGACATGAGTCTTCTTGGTAATGATGCAAGTTTTTCACACCTGTATTTGGGGATCCTCTGCCATTTTTCCTTGCAGATCCTCTCCAGTTCCGTCAGGTTGGAAGGTGAACGTTGGTGGACAGCCATTTCCAGGTCTCTCCAGAGATGCTCAATTGGGTTTATGTCAGAGCTCTGGCTGGGCCAGTCAAGAATGGTCACAGAGTTGTTCTGAAGCCACTCCTTTGTTATTTTAGCTCTGTGGTTAGGGTCATTGTCTTGTTGGAAGGTGAACCTTCGGCCAAGTTTGAGATCCAGAGCACTCTGGAATAGGTTTTCATCCAGGATATCTCTGTACTTGGCCGCATTCATGTTTCCTTCAATTGCAACCAGTCGTCCTGTCCCTGCAGCTGAAAAACACCCCCATAGCATGATGCTGCCACCACCATGTTTCACTTTTGGGATTGTATTGGGCAGGTGATGAGCAGTGCCTGGTTTTCTCCACACATACCATTTAGAATTATCACCAAAAAGTTCTATATTTGTCTCATCAGACAAGAGAATCTTATTTCTCATAGTCTGGGAGTCCTTCATGTGTTTTTGGGCAAACTCTATGTAACATACCTGGCGGCGTCCTTGCATGGTGGTCCATCTCCCACTGTGCAAGAGCGCGCACTTGATCTCCAGTCCAGAATGTCTCTCTGGCTTCCCTCCATGCTGTCTGTTTGTGTCTGTTTCTGCTGCTTAAGGGCGGCGCCCGATCACTTCCTGCTTTTTGTACCTGCTGTGGGTCACACCCCTTGTGCGTCCTCAGCCTATTGCTGTCTGTCACCTGGTATATAGCTCAGCTGCTCCCATCTATCCCTGGCCTGAGCATAGTGTTTCATTCAGTGTGTGCTTTCACTCTGAAGGTGCCAGGTCCCGTTCTTTGTCTCCTGTCTTGCGGTATCAGTTCCCGTGTCTGAACTGAGTCCTGTCTATGTCTCCTGCCTTGCGGTATCAGTTCCCGTGTCTGAACTGAGTCCTGTCTATGTCTCCTGCCTTGCGGTATCAGTTCCCGTGTCTGAGCTGAGTCCTGTCTTTGTCTCCTGCCTTGCGGTATCAGTTCCCGTGTCTGAACTGAGTCCTGTCTGTGTACTCTTGCCTGCTGCCTTTCCTGGAGGCTGTATTTCCAGGCCTGTCTGAACACGCTCCTAGCCTGTTCTTCCCGCCTTCTAGGGGCCGATTACCTAGATCCGTTCCTGTATCTTGTCTGTCCTGTCTGAACACGCTCCTTGCCTGTTCGTCCTGCCTCTCTGGGGGCCGATTACCCAGACCTGCTCCTGTATCTTGTCTGTCCTGTCTGAACACGCTCCTTGCCTGTTCGTCCCGCCTCTCTGGGGGCCGTATTCCCAGACCCGCTCCTGTGTCCCGCTCCTGTGTCGGTCTCCTCCGTACATTCAGTTCCAGTCTGTACTCTCTCCTATCTTTCATCTGTCTTTTCTCTATGTCCGTTCCTTTCCTTTTTCTGCAGAGTCTGAACTCGTACCTAACTCCTGCCTGTTGTCTCTGTACTCCCGTTTGTGAGTTTGTGGTCCACTCGCTACTTCACTGCAAGTACCCTGTGGGTGTCTGGCTCTGCCTTTCCCTTCCTGTCTGTTCCGTGTGAAAAGAGCCCTGTCCCCCCTACTCAGCCTTGCCTGCTCTGACTCCTTTGCTCACTGCTCCGGCGGTTCTAGCCTGCTCTGACTCCTTTGCTCACCGCTCCAGCGGTTCTAGCCTTCTCTGACTCCTTTGCTCACCGCTCCGGCGGTTCTAGTCTGCTCTGACTCCTTTGCTTACCGCTCCGGCGGTTCTAGCCTGCTCTGACTCCTTTGCTCGCTGCTCCGGCAGCCTTGCTCCGCTCTGACCCTTTTGCTCGCTGCTCCGGCAGTCTCGCTCCACTCTTGCTCACCGCTCCAGGCGGCCTCATCCTGCTTTACTCTTGCTCACTGCTCCAGCAGTCTCGCTCAGCTCTGATCCTTTGTTCACCGCTCCTGGCGGCCTTGTCCTGCTCTACTCTTGCTCACCGCTCCAGGTGGCCTTGTCCTGCCCTGTTCTCGCTCACCTCTCTGGGCGGCCTCACTCTGCTGTGTTTGTCCGCCACATCTGTGGTTCTGTTCTTGAGTCCCAGTGTGTACTGGGTCCTATCCCGCCAGTGTCCCTACCTGCTAGTGCCTCCCTGTCTGCACTCTAGCTGTGCTTGCCTGTACCCCTCTGCCTGTATTGTTCCTGAGTCCCAGTGTGTACTGGGTCCTATCCCGCCTGTGTTCCTACCTGCTAGTGCCTCCCTGTCTGCACTCTAGCTGTGCTTGCCTGTACCCCCCTGCCTGCATACCCGCCTGCCTGCATACCAGTCGTGCCTGCCTATACCCACCAGTCTGCGTGCCAGCCTACCAGTCTGTTCCTGTATTCCCCTGTGTGGGTCAACAGCCGTGTCCGGGGTCTGTCCTGGAGTAGCACCTGGTCCCTCTGCTCGGTTCCTCCTTGGTGCACTGGCGTCGTATGCCATCGTGCGACCCTGGTCGGATCGGGTGAATACCTAGTTAAGCCCCTCCAGGCATTCACTCTCCGGCACGGTCCAGTGGAATCACTACAATCACACGCACACGCCGCTCAGCCCGGGCGTGTGCATAACACTCTATGCAGCCTTTCATATGTTTTGCACTGAGGAGAGGCTTCCGTGGGGACACTCTGCCATAAAGGCCCGACTGGTGGAGGGCTGCAGTCATAGTTGAATTTATGGAACTTTCTCCCATCTCCCTACTGCATCTCTGGAGCTCAGCCACAGTGATCTTGGGGTTCTTCCATACCTCTCTCACCAAGGCTCTTCTCCCACGAATGCTCAGTTTGGCTGGACAGCCAGGTCTAGGAAGACTTCTGGTGGTCCCAAACTTTTTACATTTAAGAATTATGCAGGCTTTTAGGAACCTTGAGTAATGCAGAAATTCTTTTGTAACCTTGGCAAAATCTGTGCCTTGCCATAATTCTGTCTCTGAGCTCCTTGGGCAGTTCCTTTGAGCTCATGATTCTCATTTGGTCTGACATGCACTGTGAGCTGTGAGGTCTTATAAAGACAGGTGTGTGCCTTTCCAAATCAAGTCCTATCAGTTTAATTAAACACAGCTGTACTCCAATGAAGGAGTAGAACCATCTCAAGAAGTAGAACCATCTCAAGGAGAATTACAAGGAAATGGACAGCATGTGACTTAAATATGAGTGTCTGAGCAAAGGGTCTGAATACTTATGACCATGTGATATTTCAGTTTTTCTTTTTTAATAAATTTGCAAAAATTTCTACATTTCTGTTTTTTTTCAGTCAAGATGGGGTGCAGAGTGTACTTAAATGAGAAAAAAAATGAACTTTTTAGAATTTACCAAATAGCTGCAATGAAACAAATAGTGAAAAATTTAAAGGGGTCTGAATACATTCCGTACCCACTGTGTATATATATATATATATATATATATATATATATATATATACAGTACAGACCAAAGGTTTGGACACACCTTCTCATTTAAAGATATTTCTGTATTTTCATGACTATGAAAATTGTACATTCACACTGAAGGCATCAAAACTATGAATTAACACATGTGGAATTATATACTTAACAAAAAAGTGTGAAACAACTCAAAATATGTCTTATTTTATAGGTTCTTCAAAGTAGCCACCTTTTGCTTTGATGACTGCTTTGCACACTCTTGGCATTTTCTTGATGGGCTTCAAGAGGTAGTCACCGGAAATGGTTTTCACTTCACAGGTGTGCCCTGTCAGGTTTAATAAGTGGGATTTCTTGCCTTATAAATGGGGTTGGGACCATCAGTTGTGTTGTGCAGAAGGCTGGTGGATACACAGCTGATAGTCCTACAGAATAGACTGTTAGAATTTGTATTATGGCAAGAAAAAAGCAGCTAAGTAAAGAAAATGAGTGGCCATCATTACTTTAAGAAATGAAGGTCAGTCAGTCCGAAAAATTGGGAAAACTTTGTAAGTGTCCCCAAGTGCAGTTGCAAAAACCATCAAGCGCTACAAAGAAACTGGCTCACATGAGGACCGCCCGAGAAAAGGAAGACCAAGAGTCACCTCTGCTTCTGAGGATAAGTTTATCCGAGTCACCAGCCTCAGCAATCGCAGGTTAACAGCAGCTCAGATTAGAGACCAGGTCAATGCCACACAGAGTTCTAGCAGCAGACCCATCTCTTCAACAACTGTTAAGAGGAGACTTTGTGCAGCAGGCCTTCATGGTAAAATAGCTGCTAGGAAACCACTGCTAAGGACAGGCAACAAGCAGAAGAGACTTGTTTGGGCTAAAGAGCACAAAGAATGGACATTAGACCAGTGGAAATCTGTGCTTTGGTCTGATGAGTCCAAATTTGAGATCTTTGGTTCCAACCACCGTGTCTTGGTGTGATGGTGTGGGGGGGCTTTGCTGGTGACACTGTTGGGGATTTATTCAAAATTGAAGGCATACTGAACCAGCATGGCTACCACAGCATCTTGCAGCGGCATGCTATTCCAACCGGTTTGCGTTTAGTTGGACCATCATTTATTTTTCAACAGGCCAATGACCCCAAACACACCTCCAGGCTGTGTAAGGGCTATTTGACCAAGAAGGAGAGTGATGGGGTGCTACGCCAGATGACCTGGCCTCCACAGTCACCAGACCTGAACCCAATCGAGATGGTTTGGGGTGAGCTGGACCGCAGAGTGAAGGCAAAAGGGCCAACAAGGGCTAAGCATCTCTGGGAACTCCTTCATGATTGTTGGAAGACCATTTCCTGTGACTACCTCTTGAAGCTCATCAAGAGAATGCCAAGAGTGTGCAAAGCAGTCTTCAAAGCAAAAGGTGGCTACTTTGAAGAACCTAGAATATAAGACATATTTTCAGTTGTTTCACACTTTTTTGTTAAGTATACAATTCCACATGTGTTAATTCATAGTTTTGATGCCTTCAGTGTGAATGTACAATTTTCATAGTCATGAAAATACAGAAAAATCTTTAAATGAGAAGGTGTGTCCAAACTTTTGGTCTGTACTGTATATATATATATATATATATATATATATATATATATATACAGTGGTGGCCAAAAGTATTGGCACCCCTGCAATTCTGTCAGATAATACTCAGTTTCTTCCTGAAAATGATTGCAATCACAAATTCTTTGGCCTTATTATCTTCATTTAATTTGCTTGCAAGGAAAAAAACACAAAAGAGAATGAAGCAAAAATCAAATTATTGATCATTTCACACAAAACTCCAAAAATGGGCCAGACAAAAGTATTGGCACCCTCAGCCTAATACTTGGTTTTCACAACCTTTAGCCAAAATAACTGCGAACAACCGCTTCCGGTAGCCATCAATGAGTTTCTTACAATGCTCTGCTGGAATTGTAGACCATTCTTCTTTGACAAACTGCTCCAGGTCCCTGATATTTGAAGGGTGCCTTCTCCAAACTGCCATTTTGAGATCTCTCCACAGGTGCTCTATGGGATTCAGGTCTAGACTCATTGCTGGCCACCTTAGAAGTCTCCAGTGCTTTCTCTCAAACCATTTTATAGTGCTTTTGGAAGTGTGTTTTTGGTCATTGTCCTGCTGGAAGACCCATGACCTCTGAGGGAGACCCAGCTTTCTCACACTGGGCCCTACATTATGCTGCAAAATTTGTTGGTAGTCTTCAGACTTCATAATGCCATGCACACGGTCAAGCAGTCCAGTGCCAGAGGCAGCAAAGCAACCCCAAAACATCAGGGAACCTCCGCCATGTTTGACTGTAGGGACCGTGTTCTTTTCTTTGAATGCCTCTTTTTTTTCCTGTACACTCTATGTTGATGCTTTTTCCCAAAAAGCTCTACTTTTGTCTCATCTGACCAGAGAACATTCTTCCAAAACGTTTTAGGCTTTCTCAGGTAAGTTTTGGCAAACTCCAGCCTGGCTTTTTTATGTCTCGGGGTAAGAAGTGGGGTCTTCCTGGGTATCTTACCATACAGTCCCTTTTCATTCAGACGCCGACGGATAGTGCGGGTTGACACTGTTGTACCCTCTGACTGCAGGGCAGCTCGAACTTGTTTCGATGTTAGTTGAGGATCTTCATCCACCATCCGCACAATCTTGCGTTGAAATCTCTCGTCAATTTTTCTTTTCCGTCCACATCTAGGGAGGTTAGCCACAGTGCCATGGGCTTTAAACTTCTTGATGACACTGCGCACGGAAGACACAGGAACATTCAGGTCTTTGGAGATGGACTTGTAGCCTTGAGATTGCTCATGCTTCCTCACACTTTGGTATCTCAAGTCCTCAGACAGTTCTTTGGTCTTCTTTCTTTTCTCCATGCTCAATGTGGTACACACAAAGACACAATACTGAGGTTGAGTCAACTTTAATCCATGTTAACTGGCTGCAAGTGTGAATTAGTTATTGCCAACACCTGTTAGGTGCCACAGGTAAGTTACAGGTGCTGTTAATTACATGAATTAGAGAAGCATCACATGATTTTTCAAACAGTGCCAATACTTTTGTCCACCCCCTTTTTTAGGTTTGGTGTGGAATTATATCCAATTTGTCTTTTTGTCTTTTGGCTTTTTGTGTTTTTTCATTGAAGACAAATTAAATGAAGATAATAATACCAAAGAATTTGTGATTGCAATCATTTTCAGGAAGAAACTGAGTATTATCTGACTGAATTGCAGTGGTGCCAATACTTTTGGCCACCACTGTATATATATGGCAACACCATGTAGGCTATGGTTCAATACTAGCTCTGCAGGCTTTGTTTAGTGTACCTGGCTAGCTATATATGTAAACAGGCTAGGTGTTCATCTAAGTCAGTTTGCTGGGGAAGCAGAGCAGACTGAATGTGCCTTAGATCTAAAGACATGCCAAAATCTCTCTGAGAGGAGTCTGCACAGGCCATGTACAGAGAACTGCAAGAACCAGTGGTTGCTATGGACAATAGTTATTTTGTTTGATCGAGCTGGGGCTAGCTCAGCCATGTCTGACTAGCCAGGGTCTGTTCTGTTAAGTTAGCCTCTAGACAAGGCTAGGGATTTATGTTATCATTTTGTTCTGATGGTGTGCAACTTGTGGAAAGCAAAAAAGAACACTGCTCAAAAAAATAAAGGGAACACTCAAATAACACATCCTAGATCTGAATGAATGAAATATTCTCATTGAATACTTTGTTCTCTACAAAGTTGAATGTGCTGACAACAAAATCACACAAAAATCATCAATGGAAATCAAATTTATAAACCAATGGAGGCCTGGATTTGGAGTCACCCCCAAAATTAAAGTGGAAAAACACACTACAGGCTGATCCAACTTAGATGTCATGTCCTTAAAACAAGTCAAAATGAGGCTCAGTATTGGTTGTGGCCTCCACGTGCCTGTATGATCTCCCTACAATGCCTGGGCATGCTCCTGATGAGGTTGCGGATGGTCTCCTGTGGGATCTCCTCCCAGACCTGGACAAAAGCATCCGCCAACTCCTGGACAGTCTGTGGTGCAACGTGACGTTGGTGGATGGAGCGAGACATGATGTCCCAGATGTGCTCAATCAGGTCTGGGGAACGGGCAGGCCCGTCCATAGCTTCAACGCTTTCATCTTGCAGGAACTTCTGACACACTCCAGCCACATGAGGTCTGGCATTGTCCTGCATTAGGAGGAACCCAGGGCCAACCGCACCAGCGTATGGTCTCACAAGGGGTCTGAGGATCTCATCTCAGTACCTAATGGCAGTCAGGCTACCTCTGGCGAGCACATGGAGAGCTGTGCGGCCTTCCAAAGAAATGTCCCCACACACCATTACTGACCCACTGCCAAACTGGTCATGCTGAAGGATGTTGCAGGCAGCAGATCGCTCTCCACGGTGTCTCCAGAATCTGTCACGTCTGTCACATGTGCTCAGTGTGAACCTGCTTTCATCTGTGAAGAGCACAGGGCGCCAGTGGAGACTTTGCCAATTCTGGTGTTCTGTAGAAAATGCCAAGCGTCCTGCACGGTGTTGGGCTGTGAGCACAACCCCCATCTGTGGACGTCGGGCCCTCATACCACCCTCATGGAGTCGGTTTCTAACCGTTTGTGCTGACACATGCACATTTGTGTCCTGCTGGAGGTCATTTTGCAGGGCTCTGGCAGTGCTCCTCCTGTTCCTCTTTGCACAAAGGCGGAGGTAGCGGTCCTGCTGCTGGGTCGTTGCCCTCCTATGGCCCCCTCCACGTCTCCTGGTGTACTGGCCTGTCTCCTGGTAGTGCCTCCAGCCTCTGGACACTACGCTGACAGACACAGCAAATCTTCTAGCACAGCTCGCATTGATATGCCATCCTGTATGAGCTGCACTACCTGAGCAAATTCTGTGGGTTGTAGAGTCTGTCTCATGCTATCACGAGTGTGAAAGCACAACCAACATTTAAAAGTGACCAAAACATCAGCCAGAAAGCATTGCTACTGAGATGTGGACTGTGGTCCCCACCTGCAGAACCCCTTTATTGAGGGTGTCTTGATAATTGCCAATAATTTCCATGTATTTCCATTCCATTTAATTTCCATTCCATTTCCACAACAGCATGTAAAATTGATTGTCAATCAGTGTTGCTTCCTAAGTGGACAGTTTGATTTCACAGAAGTTTGATTTACTTGGAGTTATATTCTGTTGTTTAATTGTTCCCTTTATTTATTGAGCAGTGTATATTGTGGAAAACACTACTTATATAAGTTGTTAGTGGGCCAACTCCCGCATTGCGGCCCACCGGGGAATTTACCTGTTCTCCCGAGAGCCAGTCCAAGCCTATGTGTAGATATTTCCATCCTTATCTTTTCTTGAATTTAGTTAGGAGCTCCAAATCTTCTTGGTAAAGGTTTGCCACAATATCACGACAAGCTAGTAAAACCATCGACAGATTTCAATCTATGAAACAACTCAAAAGAGTACAAGTTGGCACTGCTTGAGGGCTAATTGCTGGCTAGTTAGTAGAGATGAGCGTTGTTCTACTCGAACTGTTCGCCAATCTCAAATTCGAGCTGTTTTGGGTGGTGTTCGAGCCGGTCGGCGAACACGAACAATTTGAGAAAAATTCGGCTGTTCGAGGTTATGTTCGATAACTGTTCGTGCACCAAAATCATAACTGGATTTTTTCTCAGTAATGATGAAAATTAATGTTAATACGCAGTTTGAGTGTACAGCGGGGCGGGGGGAGGGGCAGGGGATGGATCTCTGCAGGAACAATGAAGATCTCCATTTTTTTTTCTCTTTCCCGCATTTGCAGTGGGGAGGTGCAATCTGTCAGCCTATCAGCAGCGCACACACGGAGCGAAGTGCTTTTTTTCACACAAGCAAGGGCATGTGTGATTGGCAGTGTATGTCACATGTCCTTGCCCTATAAGACCAAGCCATTTTCCCCGTCGCCACCATTTTCTCACTGCTGCAGCTGCGTGTTAGACGGCACCGCTGTTGCTGTGTGCGCTATACCTTGTTAATTTCAAGCCAATTTTCGCACAAATATACAGATAGCTTGGGAGTAGGGAATAGTTGTGATTGCAGTCCTTTTAAGGACTAGGTTACAGCATTTCCTACGACTTTTATCAGGCAGGTCTGTGCTCTTAAATAGATAGATTGTGGGAGTAAAGACTAATTGTAATTGGAGTCCTTTTCAGGACTAGGTTACATCAGTTCCTATCAGTTTTTGCCAGGCAGGTCTGTGCCAGTGCTGTGCAAGTTTTTTTCACAGCATTTGGCTGAATCTAGCAAAGCTAATCCTTTTTGGCCTATTGCAGAGTGTGTTAGTCAGTGGAGTAGCCTATCTGTGTTGCAAGATATACCACCTGTGTATAGAATACCAATTTTTTTACTGCACCTAGTGAAGTAAAATCTTTTGGGCATAGCATCATTCTATTAGTCCATCTATACTGACCTCCATCAGGTTGCAAACTGAATATAATTTTTTTCTGCATCTAGCTCTGAAAAAATATTTGGGCTTCTAGCAGTGTGTGGGACTTGGTCTATTAGTCCATCTATACTGACCTCCATCAGGTTGCAAATTAAAAATAATTTTTTTCTTCATTTAGCTCTGAAAAAATATTTGGGCTTCTAGCAGTGTGTGGGACTTGTTCTATTAGTCCTTCTATACTGACCTCCAGCAGGTTGCAAATTGAATATAATTTTTTTCTGCATCTAGCTCTGAAAAAATATTTGGGCTTCTAGCGGTGTGTGGGACTTGGTCTATTAGTCCATCTATACTGACCTCCATCAGGTTGCAAATTAAAAATAATTTTTTTCTGCATCTAGCTCTGAAAAAATATTTGGGCTTCTAGCAGTGTGTGGGACTTGGTCTATTAGTCCATCTATACTGACCTCCATCAGGTTGCAAATTAAAAATAATTTTTTTCTTCATTTATCTCTGAAAAAATATTTGGGCTTCTAGCAGCGTGTGGGACTTGTTCTATTAGTCCATCTATACTGACCTCCATCAGGTTGCAAATTAAAAATAATTTTTTTCTGCATCTAGCTCTGAAAAAATATTTGGGCTTCTAGCAGTGTGTGGGACTTGGTCTATTAGTCCATCTATACTGACCTCCATCAGGTTGCAAATTAAAAATAATTTTTTTCTGCATCTAGCTCTGAAAAAATATTTGGGCTTCTAGCAGTGTGTGGGACTTGGTCTATTAGTCCATCTATACTGACCTCCATCAGGTTGCAAATTGAATAAAAAAAATTTCTGCATCTAGCTCTGAAAAAATATTTGGGCTTCTAGCGGTGTGTGGGACTTGGTCTATTAGTCCATCTATACTGACCTCCATCAGGTTGCAAATTAAAAATAATTTTTTTCTTCATTTAGCTCTGAAAAAATATTTGGGCTTCTAGCAGTGTGTGGGACTTGTTCTATTAGTCCTTCTATACTGACCTCCAGCAGGTTGCAAATTGAATATAATTTTTTTCTGCATCTAGCTCTGAAAAAATATTTGGGCTTCTAGCAGTGTGTGGGACTTGGTCTATTAGTCCATCTATACTGACCTCCATCAGGTTGCAAATTGAATAAAAAAATTTTCTGCATCTAGCTCTGAAAAAATATTTGGGCTTCTAGCGGTGTGTGGGACTTTCTCTATTAGTCCATCTATACTGACCTCCATCAGGTTGCAAATTAAAAATAATTTTTTTCTGCATCTAACCCAGCCAATAGTTTTGGCCTAATACCACAGTTTGGCCACTCAGCTCTGCTCGGTTACCATCCATTGTTTTTTTGTGCAAACAACTCCAGAGTTGTGAATTAGTTAACCACCAAAATGAGTGGAAAAAGGCCTGCTGCTGGTGGAAAGGGGAATAGGCGTGTTGGGAAGGGGAAAAAAGGTTGTGTCCGTGGGGTAGGTGCAGAAGAAAGACCATCTTCCAGCCAAACTAAAATGTCTACTTCTTTTAGCGGACAATGTGATAAGATCCCTTTCTTACGGCCACGCCAATCGCTACAAATTCCAGATGAGGCACAAAAACAGCAGGTGCTTCAACGGATATCAAGTGCTCCTTTAAGTGGGCTCTCCTCCACATCAACTTCAACATCACAAATACTCCAGTCCTCAAAGGTGTCACCCAAATCGCACTTGCTTCCTCACAGCTCCCAAATCTCCAGCTGCCCGTCTGAGTATGAGGTAGAACAGATGGTTGAGTCTGCAGAGCTGTTTACTCATACTATAGCCTGGGAATCAGAGGTCGACTCCAGCGCTTCTGTGAATCCAGACGAGGAAATGATCTGCACTGATGCCCAGAATCTTTATGAGTCGGATCCAGGACCAGACGCAGAAGGTTCTGACCATAATGTAGACCCTCATTCCCAAACTGTAACTCCTGTTGGTGGAGACAATGAGGAAGACGATGATAAGACTCAAATACCTGATTGGAGCGACAACTTTAGTTTTTTGTCAGGGCAGGAACAGGTTGGCTCTGAGGACGACGGGTGTGATAACGCACAGGGTGATGATGATGAGGTCGGAGATCCCACTTACTGTCAACCCACAGTCAGCCAAGAGATGAGGTCAGCAGAGGAGGTGGAGGAAAATGCTAGTGACGACGAGGTCAGGTTGCGCCTTCCTGGACAGAGACGTAGTACTGGAAGCACGTCAACAACTGCATCCTCAAACACAACTCTGCCTCTCACCACAAGTCGTGGTGGCTCTTCAGGTCGCATGGGTGCTAAGCCTTGCATAGCCTGGGCTTTTTTTCAGATCGATAAAGATGACCCAACTCGTGTTATCTGTAACATTTGTCAGCAAAAGCTAAGTAGAGGCCAAAAAATACATAGTTTGAGTACTTCATGCATGAACCGGCACATGGACATGAAGCATAAGTTGCAGTGGGAAGCTCAGTGTGCTACAATGCGGTCTAGCCGGCTGGGCCAACCACCGTCTGCCATATCTTGTGCATCCGCGGCCTCTTCATCCTCTGTGACTGGGGGGACAGCAGTCACACCTGTTTTGGGGCGCAGACCTGCCACCTCTTTACCCGCACAGCCAGCGTGATTGGCAGGTCATCATTTTCTTTGGAGGTGGTAACACCAGCTGGTCTTGAGCGCTGTCCGACATCGATAGCACCACCTTTGGATCAAGGCAACCTAACATGTCCGCCTGCATCTTCCTCACAGACCGGCAGTTTGCCGGGGACACCCTTATCAACCCCGTCTAAGCACAATAGCCAGCCCTCGGTCCCTCAGATGTGGACAAGTAAAAGACCATTTCCTCCTAGCCATGAGAAAGCTAAGAGGTTGAATTTCACCATCTGCAAGCTCTTGGCTACAGAAATGCTGCCTTTCCGCCTGGTGGACACAGAGGATTTTCGAGACCTTATGTCCGTCGCAGTGCCCCAGTACCAGATGCCCAGTCGGCACTACTTCTCAAAGAAAGGTGTGCCTGCGCTCCACCAGCATGTCGCACACAACATCACTGCTTCTTTGAGAAACTCTGTGTGTGACAGGGTGCATTTCACCACAGACACTTGGACGAGTAGGCATGGACAGGGGCATTACATGTCGCTGACTGGGCACTGGGTAACTATGGTGACAGCAGGACAAGGGGCTGCTGTCCAAGTCTTGCCGTCCCCACGAGTTGTGCGTCAATCCTCTTTATGTCATTTTTCCTCCACTGCTTCTGCCTCCTCAACCTCCTCTCGGTCTTCCACCTGCACCCAAAGCCTGTCTGGTCATGCCACAAGCTTTCTAACTGCGCAGAAGGGATCCTGCACACCTCCTTACTATGCTGGCAGTAGGGCTCAACGTCATCAGGCGGTTTTTACATTGAAATGTCTGGGAAATGTGAGTCACACAGCTGAGGAGTTGTGGTCAGCTCTGGAGAACCAATTTCATGAATGGTTGTCTCCACTGGACCTGAAACCAGGGAAGGCCGTGTGCGACAATGCTGCAAACCTGGGTGCGGCCCTTCGCCGGGGCAATGTCACACACGTGCCTTGTATGGATCACGTGTTGAACCTGGTTGTCCAGCAATTTTTAGCCCACTATCCCAGACTAGATGGCCTTCTGCAGAGGGCACGGTCGCTGTGTGCTCACTTCCGCCGTTCGCATCCCGCAGCTCAGCGACTTACATCTCTACAGAAGTCGTTGGGCCTGCCACTTCACCGGCTAAAATGCGATGTGCCTACCCGGTGGAATTCAACTCTGCACATGTTGCAGCGACTGTGGCAGCACCGACAAGCCCTGGTGCAATACGTTCTGACGTATAGCCTGGGCCAACGAGATTCAGAGGTGGGGCAAATCACGCTGGAGGAGTGGTCTCAGATCAGGGACCTATGCACCCTTCTGCACAGTTTTGAAATGGCAACGAAGATGTTTAGTGCTGTCGATGCCATTATCAGCATGACTATTCCGGTGATTTACATGCTGGAGCACATGTTAAACAGAATTCGGAGTCAGGTGGTGGCACAAGAGGAGGTGGAGGAAGTAGAGGAGGAGGAGTTGTATGCGGAAGGGCTAACATCTGCAAGGTCCAGACGGTCGGCAGCACCAAGGCGGCAGGCATGTGAGGGTGGGGGAGATGATTTTACCAGGGCGCATGGTAGCAGCCAAACTAGTGAGGAAGGTGCAGGAGCCCAGGAAGAAGTGGAGGACGAACTGATGGAAGACTCATCAGATGAGGGAGACCTTGATCACATTTCTGTTCTGCGAGGTTGGGGGGAGAGGACAGAGGAAGGAAGCATGATTGCTACCTCGCCACCAACACAACAGGGACTTGGTGCTCCTGGATGCGCAACACACATGAGTGCCTTCTTGCTGCACTACCTGCAACATGACCCTCGAATTGTGAGAATTAGAAATAATCCTGACTACTGGGTTGCCACACTGTTAGATCCCCGGTACAAAAGTAAATTTGCAGAAATTATTCCTGCCATAGAAAGGGATGCACGCATGCAGGAGTATCAGCAGAGACTGTTGCAGAATCTTACATGTGCTTTTCCACAAAATACCAGTGGTGCACGTAGTGAATCTCACAGTTCCAACTTGCCAACCGTGGGACCGTCAAGTGTTCAGCACTCAAACCGTAACAGAACCACAGTATCTGCTGGTAACATCAATTTTGCGGAATCATTTCACCACTTTTTTAGCCCATCCTTTGCAAGGCCACAGGAGACAAGAAGTCTGACACATAGTCAACGCCTAGAGACGATGGTACAGGAGTATCTCCAAGTAAACATTGAAGCCACGACTGTGTCACTGGACCCTTGCTCTTTTTGGGCTTCCAATCTGGATAAATGGCCGGAGCTAGCCACTTACGCCTTGGAGATCTTGTCATGCCCCGCAGCCAGCGTTCTGTCTGAACGTGTGTTCAGCGCTGCTGGTGGTGTGCTGACAGATAAGCGCACGCGGCTCTCCACTGATAATGTAGACAGACTCACGTTCATAAAGATGAACAAATCATGGATCCGAAACGACTTTTCTACCCCTGTGTCATCCTGGGGAGAGTAAAAGCTTGATGATTGGTTAAAATCACCCTACCAACCGTTTTAAGCTTTCAAATTACTAATCATGTTAATCTGTATCTTGACTGGAAAATAATTTGGGCTTTGTAGCAGTGTGCAGCACTGATCCTATTAGGCCATCTATAATAAGCTTCACCAGATTTAAAATTAAAAATAATTTTTAGCTGCATCTAGCCCGGAAAATAATTTTGGGGCTCCGAGATGCGCAAGACACATAAGTGCCTTCTTGCTGCACTACCTGCAGCATGACCCTCATATTGTCAGAATTCGAAGTAATCATGACTACTGGGTTGCCACACTCTTAGATCCCCCAAACTTTTCGATCAACCTTTTCATTTTAATAAAGACCAAAAAAATGGTCATTTTTGAAATTATAAGCATTAGCAGGTTGTTAGAAACTGAAATCAAACAGTTTTCAACTCAAAACTTTATTCTAGGTGATGTTACATTTTCACATAGGACCCCTTGTTCGAAAGGAGCTTCTGAACTCTCTCGTCCATTAAATTTGTCAGGTTTTGGATGGTTTCTGCTTCAATTGTTTTGCATGAGGACAGAATACCCTCCCAGAGCTGTTGCTTAGATGTGAACTGCCTCCCGCCATCATAGACACTCCTTTTAATGATGCTCCAAAGGTTCTGAATGGGGTAGAGGTCAGGGGAGCATGGGGGTCACACCATAAGTTTGTCCCCTTTTATGCCCATATCAGCCAGAGATGCAGATGTTTTATGTGCAGCATGAGATGGTGCATTATCATGCAGAAAAATGATCTTGCTGTGAAATACACGGTTCTTCTTCTTGAACCATGGCAGGAAGTGCTGTTTGAGAAAATCCACATACATTATGGAGTTCATCTTTAGCGCCTTCAGGGATCCTAAAGGGGCCGACAATCTCTCTCCCCATGATTCCAGCCCAAAACATTACTCCACCTCCTCCTTGTTGGCGCTGTAGCCGTGTTTGCGTGGGGGGTCCATCAACCAGCCATCCTCCACTCCATTCATCTGGACCATCGAGCGCTGCACGGCACTCATCCGTGAACAAAACAGTTTTGAAATCAGTCTTCATGTAATGTTTGGCCCACTGGAGCCGTTTCTGCTTGTGTGAAGTGGATAGAGGAGGTCGACAGGATGGCATATGCACAGCTGCAAACCTCTGAAGGACCCTGCATCTTGTTGTTCGGGGGACGTTGGAGGCACAAGCAGCTTCAAAAACTTGTCTGCTGCTATGACAAGGCTTTTTTGCCTCTGCTGTTTCAACCTGACGTAATTGCCTGTAGGAAAGAGTCCTCAATTTGCCCTTATCAGCACGCACACGTGTGTACTGTGAATCAGCTACATACTTCTTGATTGCCAAGACACTTCATCCTGATCATCGCACAATGTTGATTGTAGTCATGCCTTGACCTAAACACTCCACAATTTGTTGCTTCTCAGCAGCCGACACATCCTTTTTCTTTCCCATTTTGGCAGAAAATGTAGGCTGCTTAATAATGTGAGAGAGCCTTCTTAAGTAGTCTTGCCTTTCATTGGACACACCTGCCAAACTAATTAGCACAGGTGTCTGCAATTGCTTACAGTGATATAAAGAGCCCTGACACACATCACCATCAATGAGTTTAACTGACAAACAAACAAATTCTTCCCTTGTCACTCCTAAACACTTTTTGCATAATAATTTGGAACGCGGTGTACATGTGCTTTTCCACAAAACACCAGTGGTTCACGTAGTGAATCTTACAGTTCTAACTTGCCAACCGTGGTCTGTATGGAATTGTTCAATAAAGGGCCCAAAATTAAGATAACATAGATGGGAGAGGTCTCTATGAATAGGAATTCCTAAGTATTTGATACCCTGTGAGGGCCAGGCAAAGGGAAAGTTGGACTGGATGGAATCCTATATGGATTTAGGGAGGGAGACATCGAGGGCCTCAGACTTCGCTGCATTGATTTTAAAATTTTACCATGTAACAAAGTGATCTATTTCAGCCATAACAGCAGGGATGGATATATGTGATTGAGTGATATATACTAGGACATCATCAGCAAATAGAGAGCACTTGTACTCGGTGCCTCCCACCTCAATCCACCTAATATTGGGGTTATGGCGAATTGATGAGAGCAGGTGCTCCGTCACTAGGATGTATAAGAGAGGGGACAGAGGACATCCCTGCCTTGTCCCATTGGTGATTGTGAAAGGTGATGAAAATGTTCTGACGCACCCCCTGGGCCTTGGGACACCCGGAGCCGGACCCTTTTTGGTGGATGCTGGTGGTTGTAGTCTTCGTGGCGGCGATCCGGTTCCGTGGCTCAGGGCGGTCAAACCAGTGGCGGAACTATTTATGTGGTTTTGATGTTTAAATGTCTGACTACGCCACCCGTAGATTGCGGTCAGAGTGAACCGCTGCTACAGGGCAGACCGCTAAGGCTGGTGTTGTGGGTGCAGCAGAGCGTAGCATAACTCCCCACGGGAGGAGTATAGCCTCAGGGCAGTGTATGCGGAGGATGGGGGTGATGGTGCAGGGCAGCAGCAGTAACGACACGGAGTCAGTGATGCAGTTCAGGGCCTTTACTCACAGTTCTTATTATCCAGACCACGTCTGCAGGTAACGGCTGCCCACGTCGTACTGTGCTCACCAGGTGAGGGGCTCAGACAACTCCCAGATAACTTTGGAGCGCTTCACAGGACCCCCTTTGTGTGTCCTTTGTCTGGCCTTTCTTACCAACACTTCTGTCCGGCTGCCTCGGGCCTCCTCTTGGTAAACTTGGCGCCAGTTTCCCTGACCCTATGTGGTGCCTTCCTAGCGGGTGGAGCAAGGGGCTGCGCCACATAAAATGTCAGAGCCTCCGGTTTCTAGCTGAGGGTCGTTTCCTGCCTCCACTAGTTCAGGGACCGGTCTCCACCTTTGGCCTGACCCCTCCACGCAGGTGGATTCGGGCGTGCGGTGGCGACTCGCCCGTCCGCACCCCTGGGATCCCTTCATTCCTCGTTCCTGGAGCCTTCTCCGCTCCTCTTCCTTCCTTCTCCCTCTTGCAGGCCTGGGCCTCTGTTACTAGGCCCGCCTCCGGAGCAGAGCTCATGCAGAGCCCCTGCTCCCTGCCACTTCTGCTCAGACTTCTCTGCACTGAACTAAGATGGTGCCCACCTTTTATACTCCCTTCTCAATGCACCCAGGAACTGCTTCCTCCCTGCTCCTGCACTGCAGGGTTCCCCTTCCTCAGTGTTCCCTCCCCCCACTCCAGCCAGGGACAGGGACTGTCGTGCCCATCTCAGGGGCATATTGGTCGCCCTGCCCCACGGCAATGTGGTGTAATGCATGCAGGTGTCGGGTCCTGATCCACACTCCATCCTTATCTGAGAGTGAGATATCACACCTCTGGGTGAGGTGCAATACGTCTGTAGCAACCGAGCCCTCGGTGCTACAGTTCCATTTATCTTCAGCCTAGGTGACGTATTGTGATACAGGGCCGTGATTTTGGCTATAAAAGGGTCCCCTAGACCCCTACCCCAAGCTTTTTAAGAGAATCATATATGGTGTGCCAGGAGACTCTATGGAATGCTTTCTCAGCATCCAACGAGAGTATCTACTTACAAATTTTAACTGCATCTAGCCCAGGAAATACTTTGTGCCTAGTAGCAGTGTCTGCTAGTCAGCGGATTATCCCGGCTGTTAAGCAAGCTACACCACCTGTAGTTTGGACACTTAATTTTTTCAAAGGAAATGCTTCGGGACCACGGGATACTTAGTGAAGAGCATCAGGAGGCACCCCAAGGCATAGGGGCTGGGACTGGCACTAGGATGCCTTGCGGTGGACAGCCGAGCTCGATCCTTATAAAAGCTTTTTAACTGCAGCAGCTTTAGTGGACGCTACTGGAGCTGGAATTACGCGGCTGCTGGCATGAGACTTGCCCTCCAATAGATCCTTGTAAATGGATTTAAAGTGTATTCATTCAAATTAGAGGGACAATTTAAATTAAAAAGCTTAGAGCTGCCTCCACCACAGGGGGGCTCTCTCGACCCACCAGCGGACAGGCACCAGTATTGGGAGAGGGGGGCTGGCCGTCAGGGTTCACCGCGGCTCTGGCACAAACCCGGCGACACGGAGGTGGCACGGGCAGGAGCGGACTGGCCGTCTCGGCTTCTCACTTTTTGGATTTTAGAAGGGCATGACATGCCTATATCTGTGTCTCCCCCTCCTTTTACTCCTCCACCTCTTTTCTTTTCGCATGACTATATGTACTTGTCACTTTTCCATGTGTTAGTTGTGTCTTCTGAGCAGTTTGTCAGCTTTTGGACACCTTTGAAGGTGTTTTCTATGTGTTTCTATGTGTTTTTGTTTGCCTGCCATTGGTTTTAACGGTGTTCGAAGGTGTTCGACGAACAGTTCGACGAACAGTTCGGCGAACACACGGGTGTTCGACGAACCGAACCGAACTCGAACACTACGGGGGTGGCTCAACACTACTAGTTAGTAATGTTGAGTAAGACTAATCCCTAGTAATTCCTGAGAGTCAGTTTTCTGTGCCAGTTATAGTGAATACTACTCTGGTTAACTGCAGCTTTTTAAATACTTCTAAAGCCTGTGTTATTCCTGTCCTGACCTTAGCCCATTTCTAGATCCTTCTTTTATCTTTTTTTTGTATCCTTTATGCCCTTCTGGTTCTTACCTGGTGACCTGACCATTCCTGCAAGCCTGCACCACCAGCCAGCAACTACACCAAGGACCCACCACAGGGCCCTTGTGAGAGCCCTTGTATGGGAGTTAAAAAGAACCTTTCACCATCTTTTTTATGTTGAACTTGACACATGATGTAATAGTGGCTGTAGAGTGGAATATATATTTTTTTATTTAGTTTCTCCGTTGCAGAGATATTAGCAATCAAAGTATTTGGCACCTAATGAATCAACTTTTGGTAAATCCAAGTGGGTGTTATCAGATAACTACTCATACAGGCAGAAGTATACGCCCCCAGTGAAAACTATCTGATAACACCCACCAAATTAAAGTTAACTCATCAAGTGCCAGATACTTTGATTGTTAATATTTCTAACAAAGATGCAACATTAAAAACAAATGTATGCACGGAGAGGGATTGGATTGTATGGCAGTCCACCTAGCACACGTCCATCATTAATACACAATAAGAAATGCCGGTGTTATTTTTCTACATTTGTATTTTTATTTTTTTAGCTTTTCTGTTGTTGGTTTTGCATCTTTTTTCTTCTCTTTGTGGATCGTCTGGTTTTCATTCATTGTTTATATACTTAATTGTATCATTCGGAGGAGCAATGTGTTAAGCACCCGGTACACCTTCAGATAAATACGCTCCAGTTTCACACAGTGGTGACCCGACTTGAAATCTTTCTCATGTGTTTTACTTCCAGTAATGACAGCACAGACGCTTTCCCAAGCTTTATAACGTCTATAAATGGATTACAATTTATATACTGTTGACCACTCTACTGACTAATGAAACTTAAAGCATACGCAGATGACAGTCTTCAGGCTATACATAAGTCATGTTTCAAAACCAACTTGATTTTTTATTATTTCTGGACACTTTGTCAAAGAACCACGGACAGACATTGTTTTTCCTGACACTCTAGAAACTCATAATAAATCATTCAGATTATAAGTGATACATGTCCACAGTCTATAACTTTGATATGGAGACATCAGCTGCATTCACTGTGACCTGTAAGATGAAAATTACAGTCATATTAATCTGTACTGATCGGTTTCTCAAACTTCAAAGAAATTCACAGATACATTTTTTTTTGCAATCAAGGCAAAAAGATGCCTTATTCTTAGGAAAAGTCAAATAATTTTAGAAGGTTGGCATCCCTGGTTTCATGAGTAATAAAGACATTGAAGATGACCAAAGAAAGCAAGAAAAAAGATCAGGAAGACTTTCAAAAGTTCTTATGCTTTTAGTCAGAACTTTTACTTAGGCAAGTAAAGTTCCTCATTCATATTATCTTCAGATTTTTTTTTAGCCGATTCTTGCGGTATTCCCTGACATGTTTACGCCACTGGATGGATAGCTGTCAGCAGTGTTGACCAGATGATATACTCTGTTGTAGCAGAATTTGTAGTGTGAACAAGACCACAGATAACTTTGTTACGCATACAGCAGACGAAGGGCTAACTGCAGATCTGAGCAAAGAAATAAATGCAGGTGGTAAAAAAAAATGGACTATGCTGAGTTGATTTGCAGTGGAGAGAACAAAATCAATGCACAATAAAACTAAACTCAAAGTTTACTTAATAATCAGACATATCTGAGTGTCAGAGTGAAAAACTGGAAAAAGTTCAGAGAAAAAAGACCAGAATGGTGACCGGTCTGCAAACAATGTCCTATGAGAAACGGTTAGAATATTTGGGAATGTTTAGCTTGCAAAAGAGAAGACTGAGAGGAGACTTAATAGCTGTCTACAAATATCTCAAGAGCAGTCACACCGTAGAGGGATCAGCTTTATTCTCATTTGCACAAAGATAGACTAAAAGCAATGGGATTAAACTGAATGGGAGAAGATACAGATTAGATATTAGAAAAAACTTTTTGACAGTGAGGGTGATCAATAAGTGGAACAGGCGGCCACGAGAGGTGATGAGTTCTCCTTCAATGGAAGTCTTCAAACAGAGGCTGGACAAACATCTGTCTGGGATGGTTTAGTGAATCCTGCATTGAGCAGGGTGGGTTGGATATGATGACCCTGGAGGTCCCTTCCAACTCTACCTTTCTATGTTTCTTTTTAGTCTTAAAAGGCTTCAGGTTATGATGTCACTGTAATTCACTGTGTAACCCGATGTGGAGCACAGCAAAATGTGATGACCATAGAAGAATGAAGAAGAACCTGGTCCTGGAGCTGAAACAAGTGTTAACATTTTCTTGACAAGTTTTTCAAAACTTTCAACACTCAATCTGTCCTGCCAGTCCATGCATAATGGGATATAAAGTTTTCCAATGACTGGAGAGCCACAGCTTGGCGAACACTAATGTAGAGCCTTAAAATGATAAATCCTGGTTGTCATCATCAGTACAAGCCTTAAGCGAGGACCTCATATCATTCGTTCCCTGCATGGTTATTTGAAAGCTTCCTTTCACCCATTATTAAATAAACCTCCTTCCATCTTTCTTTTATTTTCATCCAGTCCTATCTCCACTGTATAAAGGTAAGCCGAGTTTGGAGGTTGCCAGTGCAGTCAATTTCCGCTCCTGTCATATTCTTCATTCCTATCCTTCACTCCTGTGACGCAGATCTCCAGATTGTGATATTATTTTTAATGCTAACAGGGTATGTTTTCTGATAACAGTCCCGGCTAATGGATTTTGCAAGAAAACTTGTGTGTAAAATGTCAACAATAGATAAGTACTGCAAAGAGTCAAACAGGCCGTCTCGCTGGAGAAAAGATGTTTATCTGTGAATATTTTACCTGGGATATAAAAACTTTTTTTTTTCCTCCCCTGTCTCAGCTGGATTACGTGTTGCCATGGTAATTCCTACATTTCTGAGCGTAGCTTTAATTTGGTTACAAATGTCTCTACAAACAGCAGACAGATATTATTCGCTGACAGATTGGTACACTGTAGCAGAGGAGACTTCACTTTCTAACCGTTGACCTTTTGGTGTATAAATAGTCATTAAAAATAAGAAATGGAGAACAAGACGCCATTTTATGTGTTCTTCAAGGAAGGGTTCACTTACTTAGAGAGGTTTTGATTATTCTGTTAGTAAAATACAAAAAAATATATATATCTTGTTTTGCACTCAAAAAATATCTTGTCTTCATCAATTATACAATAGTGGAAGATGAATTTATCCTGCCATCCACAAGCCTTTATTAGGAATTCTGTAATACTTACGTTTACCTGTAGGGGCACTGCAGAGAAATGTGATACTTGTTTTGCCTTTGCCTATGCTCACGGATTACTGATGATTTTTGGGGTTTCAGCAGCAGAACTGTAATGAACTTGCTGTCACCTTCGCACGGACACTTGACCAAGCTGAATGCACATCTAATTGACCAATCAGAGCACACAACCACCTGTCAATCAGGATGCGCTATCATCTATGTGCTGGCCATAGATTGTACATACTAAGCTTAGGTGACTTGTATTATAGAATTGATCTCTGGACTCGGGAGCCATCTACATCTCTCTTTGATCCAGAATTTATTCCGGACCATGCTTTCTTTGATTTGTCTGCCTGAAAGCTGATGTTCCATCTACTTCTGACTGCTTAATTCCTTATCCCTTTGGATACATGTCTGGAACTGCAGTCTGATACTGTTTTGTGGATTTTAAGATAACTTTGCTAAACATTTAGTACTACTTTGACAAACTATACTAAACAAACATTCATAAGTGTCTGCCCCAACTGTTTTACCTCCAACAATTTGTGACTATTCTTGGAATGACAGCTCAAAGAGGACCTGCCACTTGATCAGAAAAATTGTATCAAGTACCTTGTAAAACTCAGGAAGCTCCCCTGATTCTGCCGCTCTTTTCCGTTTTGTGCTGCATCACTGCACTCCAGAGCTATTCACATTTCTTGCTTTTGGAGCACATTATGTGAAATCTCTGCTTGTAATGCAACTGAGCATTTCTTCAGTCTTCTCCAGGGTACAGCGCTTTTACTCCTTCCTCCCAGACATTGCCAAGCCCGGCAGCATCTAGGACTGATAGAGTGCTAGATAAGATGTCGAGCTGTGATTGACAGCATCTGGGAGGGAGGAATAAAAGTGCATGCTGCAGAGAAGACTGTGAAGAAATGCTCTGTTGGAATGTAAGCAGAGATTTCACATGCTGCGCTCCAGAAAAAAAACAAATGTGAATATCTCTGAAATGGAGAGACGCAGCACAAAGCAGAAAAGAGTGGCAGAATCAGTGGAGCTCAGTGACTTTTACAAACTAATTAGCTAAAAATTTTGAGCAAATGACAGACCTTCTTTAAGGATTTCCAATGTAGTCGGCATCTCAGTAAGAAATATAAAATTTATAAACTTCTTTTGGGGCATTTTTATGACTTAAATGCATATATTTAGGGCTAAAAATATTCGTTAAAATAAAAGGAGTGGTGGTGGTTCCGGTAACACTCTATACCGCAGCAAGAGTTACAACTACCACAATTGTCTTTATAGATATTCACATTTGTTTTTTTTCTGGAGCGCAGCATGTGAAATCTCTGCTTACATTGCAACAGAGCATTTCTTCACAGTCTTCTCTGCAGCATGCACTTTTATTCCTCCCTCCCAGATGCTGTCAATCACAGCTCGACATCTTATCTAGCACTCTATCAGTCCTAGATGCTGCCGGGCTTGGCAATGTCTGGGAGGGAGGAGTAAAAGCGCTGTAAAATAAAATAAAGGTAATAGGACTTGCGCTGGTACTTTGATGTGATCTGTGCTCAGTAATTAGGAATTTGGAAAAAGACAGATAAAAGAGTCACAAACTTTCCATCAGAATGAGCTCAAGGACAGATTCACTCATTCTGCAGCCAGTAAAGGACATTGAAATAAAGAGTCTGTAAAAGCCATATTGTGCAAAATTTTTCATGAAACCCCAAAATTACTCTTAGACTGAAAAATATTGAAGTTAAAAATTATACCCAAAGGTGTGAATATTTCTTAAAGGGGTTGTTTGGTCCAAATAAATAAGGCTGCAGTCACTTTGTGTGACTGCAGACTTATGAATCCCCCCAGCGCACGCACTGTGAGGATTCACTGGTTTCGGAGCCAGGACTGGATGGTTCGTACAGTATGTGATGTGCAGAACCCGTCTAGTGGGCGCGACCTCGTTCCATACACTTGTGTTGAGCGAAGCCGTCAAGTAGGCACAACCATATAACGGGCGCGGCCTCTATCAACACAAGTGTATGGAGTGAGCCCATGCCCACTAGACGGATTCTGTACGGGAGTATACATATGTGGCGTCCCTGAGGGTACAGTCGCCACAGAGGTACTGCACCTCACCCAGAGGTGTGGTGTCTCCTTCTCTCAGGTAAGGAGGGAGTGCTGCCTGGAACCACAACACCCACATTCAACACTACACTGCTCCAGGCCAGCTGGAGGGGCAAGATGCATGTGCGCAGCTGCTGAGCCCTGTCCCTGGCTGGAGTGGGGGGAACCCAAAGGTAGGGGGGAACCAGTAGTGGGTGTGGGTGGAGGAAGCAGTTTATGGGAGCACCATAGTAGTAGATATAAAAAGGGAAGCCATCTTAGGGTGGCAGATGAGTGAGCGAGGACAGTCAGACAGGGAGCAGAGTCTCGTTAGGAGCTCTGCTCCACAAGTAGGGCCCAGTCTTAGAGGCCCCGGAGGGGAGCAGAGGAGTAGGCTCCGTTCTAGTAATAGGAAACCCAGGGTACGGCAAGTGCAGGATGGCACCCGTACGCCCCGAATCTGTCAGAAGACAGAGGGATCGTAGGCCGCAAGAAGGGGACCGGCCCCTGGACCAGTCATGTAACTCCACGTCTCGGCTGGAAAAAACGGAGGCTTCTGGCTTTCAGAGTCCAGTTGCCGAAGCCCTATCCTAATCTCCGTGAGGGTCAAGCAGGTCTGGAAACTCCAGTAAGACAGGAGGGACCTCAGAGCACCCGAGCGGGATTGAGAGTGGGGAAGCGCAGGGCAGGAGGGAGAAAGACCCAGCATGAAGACGGTCTAGCTAGGAACACAAGAAACTGGGGTTCCGTCAGGTGCTCCTGATCTGCCTGAGGAAGAGCTGAACCCCTGCCTGGTGAACGCAGCGCGACGTGGGAGGCTGACACCTGTACAGTGCACCAGTGGAACTGTCATAAGAATTGTGAGTAAAGACTCGGATGACTGCACCGTACTGCCTCCGTCCATTCTTTGATCTGCGCCCTCTTGCCTCCCGGCACTACAACACCCAGCGCAACCCACCCTACTCACACTGCCCTGAGACCCGCTCCACCTGTGGGAAGCCGTTCCATCATAAGCTGCCCTAACATCTGCCTCAGAGGACTGATCCGCAGCAGCGGCTCCCTTTAGCCGCATTCCACAGGTGGCGTCACGAACACTTTATAAATCCCCTATAAATAATTCCCCTTTTTATTGACCGCCCTGGGCCACGGACCGGGCCAACCACCGTGATATCCCCCACCGGCATCCATAGGCCCGGCTGCCGAGTAACCCCCACGGCCCAGGGGGCGCATCACATATCGTGTACATCACTGTCGTTCCCAGCTCACAAACGCACTGGGATGCAAACTTTTCACTTTAAAGAGTGAAAAACAAGTGGTCCCTTAAATTACGCACTCCGGTGTACCCTTCTCAGGATATCACTTCTTTTATGCTCTTTTTTAAGTTGTTTCCAAAAAGTCGGGCTGCACTATGATGACCACATGAGAATAACGTGACAAAGTTAACAGTAAAATTCTTCAAAAGTTCTAAAAGTTTGTGGATAAAAAGCATTTAAATAATTACCTTGTTAAATTATTAATTAGTATTTATGATTATTGTGCTGGTTAAAGATAGATAAGAAACTTATTTGCATTCTATTGGGGGTCCAGGACCTTCATCTATTATATACATTAGAGAATAGTAGCGAAGAATGTCTCTTGCTCTGGAGGACCAAACATGTACAGGACTGGGGTGGTCAGATGAGATTAACGACAAACATAAAGACATTAGTAAAAGTCATCAAAAGTTCTAGAACTTTGGGGATGTTTTGCATAATTTCTTAAACTGTAAACAAAGTTATAAGTCATCAGCGAAAACATGTTAATAATAGAAAAGGCTAAAATATGTTAATTACAAGAATGAGGATCTTGTTGATACAAGATATAAGCAGAAATCCTTGGATGTGCCAGGATGAATAAGGATGATGCAAGTACAGAAGTCAGACGTATTTATCAGCTCATGCCATTTGCAATGCTTGCTGATGACTAAACCGGGCTTTCAGCAGAATGCCAGTATGAGGACAGATTCTCTGATCGACTTTCCCCGAGAGCCGGCAGAATACTAATATTTAATTGCATAAAGAACCCACGTTAAGATACTTTTACATATATATCCACAAGTAATATAATTGACTCATAGCTCATTTTGCACAATTTGCATCAGTACATACACTAAAATATCTCTTTACATCACTATAATGATTTACATTAAGACTAACAGGATATTTTACTTGCAGTACCATGCTTAACCTCCTGGTGTGCTGTTACGAGGAGCTGTTCTTATAGAAAAGAAGTCTATGATGAAATGTCTGTTATGGCGTGATTTTTTTTCTTTTTTAAAATTTTCAAAAATGTTATTTTGTTTATTAGTTTTAATTGACTTTTTTTTTTAGTTTTATTTATTATTTTTTTTCCTGTCTGGAGGAAGCTTGGAAGACATTATTTACATAACCCCAGCATTCTCCTGCATGCACAGCAGAGGTAATAATGATGTCATCAAAATGATGTTTGGTGACTATTAGATTAATATTAGCAGTAATCTGTTTACAGATTATTGCTGCTTCTCTCCTTTATTGGACTACTGAAAACCTGTGACATTGTTAAATAGCCATGGATTTCTATGGCAGTGGCCGAAAAGCAATAAATGCACAACCCAGAAATCTCCGTGAATTTTTTTTTTTGCCGTTTCAGCTTCCAGTCATGTTAGAAGAATTGGGCTTGCAAAGTGGCAACCTGACTGTTTTTCTCTTTGCATTTCAAAGTACCCCATGAGCATCTGTCACAGAAAGTATGCACACTGCAGGGTGACAACTGCTGTTTATGCTTGTGCCAATCATATACCTCTATTTAAGTTATTTTCTCATGAATGAATGTTTGCAACCACCAAGCACATTGCTCTTTTGAGAGATTCTGTAACCACCAAGCACATTGCTCTTTTGAGAGATTCTGTAACCACCAAGCACATTGCTCTTTTAAGAGATTCTGTAACCAAGCACATTGCTCTTTTAACAGATTCTGTATCCACCAAGCACATTGCACTTTTAAGAGATTCTGTATCCACCAAGCACATTGCTTTTAAGAGACACTGTAACCACCAAGCACATTGCTTTTTTAAGAGACACTGTAACCACCAAGCACATTTCTCTTTTAAGAGACACTGTAACCACCAAGCACATTGCTTTTTTAAGAGACTCTGTAACCACTAAGCACACTGCTCTTTTAGGAGACTCTGCAACCACATGCACGTTGCTCTTTTAAGAGACTCTATACTCACCAAACACATTGCTCTTTTAAGAGATTCTGTAACCACCAAGCACATTGCTCTTTTAAGAGACTCTACAACTACCATGCACATTACTCTTTAAGAGACTCTACAACTACCATGCACATTACTCTTTAAGAGACTCTACAACTACCATGCACATTACTGTTTAAGAGACTCTACAACTACCATGCACATTGCTCTTTTAAAAGACTCTGTAACCACCATGCACGTTGCTGTTTTAAACCTTCTGCCATCCCTGAGTGGGGGCAACAAATACCACTTTGTAAAAAGGGACCATTGTATCCTACATTGTATTTAAAGCAGCCCACCACCCAATACCAGCCTAACTACCTTCCCACCTATACAGAACATACAGAACATGTATTGTATTCACTATTGATTACTTAGAATCTTTGAAAATATCACTGACTTATCTTCAATAAAATCAAAAAAGAAATCTGGGAATTATTACATAATGAATAAATCCTAATGTGTCAACTACACTGCTCAAAAAAATAAAGGGAACCCTTAAACAACAGAATATAACTCCAAGTAAATCAAACTTCTGTGAAATCATCTGTCCACTTAGGAAGCAACACTGATTGACAATCAATTTCACATGCTGTTGTGCAAATGGAATAGACAATAAATGGAAATTATTGGCAATTATCAAGACACCCTCAATAAAGGAGTGGTTCTGCAGGTGGGGACCACAGACCACATCTCAGTGCCAATGCTTTCTGGCTGATGGTTTGGTCACTTTTGAATGTTGGTTGTGCTTTCACACTCGTGGTAGCATGAGACGGACTCTACAACCCACAGAAGTTGCTCAGGTATTGCAGCTCATCCAGAATGGCACATCAATGCGAGCTGTGGCAAGAAGGTTTGCTGTGTCTGTCAGTGTAGTGTCCAGGGGCTGGAGGCGCCACCAGGAGACAGGCCAGTACACCAGGAGATGTGGAGGGGGCCGTAGGAGGGCAACAACCCAGCAGCAGGACCGCTACCTCTGCCTTTGTGCAAGGAGGAACAGGAAGAGCACTGCCAGAGCCCTTCAAAATGACCTCCAGCAGGCCACAAATGTGCATGTGTCTGCACAAACGGTTAGAAACCGACTCCATGAGGGTGGTATGAGGGCCCGATGTCCACAGATGGGGGTTGTGCTCACAGCCCAACACCATGCAGGACGCTTGGCATTTGCCACAGAACACCAGGATTGGCAAAGTCACCACTGGCGCCCTGTGCTCTTCACAGATGAAAGCAGGTTCACACTGAGCACATGTGACAGACGTGACAGAGTCTGGAGACACCGTGGAGAGCGATCTGCTGCCTGCAACATCCTTCAGCAAGACCGGTTTGGCAGTGGGTCAGTAATGGTGTGGGGTGGCATTTCTTTGGAGGGCCGCACAGCCCTCCATGTGCTCGCCAGAGGTAGCCTGACTGCCATTAGGTACCGAGATGAGATCCTCAGACCCCTTGTGAGACCATATGCTGGTGCGGTTGGCCCTGGGTTCCTCCTAATGCATGACAATGCCAGACCTCAAGTGGCTGGAGTGTGTCAGCAGTTCCTGCAAGATGAAGGCATTGAAGCTATGGACTGGCCCGCCCGTTCCCCAGACCTGAATCCGATTGAGCACATCTGGGACATCATGTCTCGCTCCATCCACCAATGTCACGTTGCACCACAGACTGTCCAGGAGTTGGCGGATGCTTTAGTCCAGGTCTGGGAGGAGATCCCACAGGAGACTATCCGCAACCTCATCAGGGGCATGCCCAGGCGTTGTAGGGAGGTCCTACAGGCACGTGGAGGCCACACACAATACTCAGCCTCATCAGGAGCATGCCCAGGCATTGTAGGGAGGTCATACAGGCACGAGGAGGCCACACACAATGCTCAGCCTCATCAGGAGCATGCGCAGGCGTTGTAGGGAGGTCATACAGGCACGTGGAGGCCACACACAATACTCAGCCTCATCAGGAGCATGCCCAGGCGTTGTAGGGAGGTCATACAGGCACGTGGAGGCCACACACAATACACAGCCTCATCAGGAGCATGCCCATGCGTTGTAGGGAGGTCATACAGGCACGTGGAGGCCACACACAATACTCAGCCTCATCAGGAGCATGCCCAGGCGTTGTAGGGAGGTCATACAGGCACGTGGAGGCCACACACAATACTGAGCCTCATTTTGACTTGTTTTAAGGACATTACATCAAAGTTGGATCAGCCTGTAGTGTGTTTTTCCACTTTAATTTTGGGGGTGACTCCAAATCCAGGCCTCCATTGGTTAATAAATGTGATTTCCATTGATGATTTTTGTGTGATTTTGTTGTCAGCGCATTCAACTTTGAACAGAACAAAGTATTCAATGAGAATATTTCATTCATTCAGATCTAGGATGTGTTATTTCAGTGTTCCCTTTATTTTTTTGAGCAGTGTATACAGTATCTATCTATCTATCTATCTATCTATCTATCTATCTATCTATCTATCTATCTATCTATCTATTATCTATCTATCTATCTATTATCTATCTATCTATCTATCTATCTATTATATATCTATCATCTATCTATCTATCTATTATCTATCTATCTATCTATCTATTATATATCTATCATCTATCTATCTATTTATCTATCTATCTATCTATTATCTATCTATCTATTATCTATCTCTCTATCTATCTATCTATCTATCATCTATCTATCTATCTATCTATTATCTATCTATCTATTATCTATCTATCATCTATCTATCTATCATCTATCTATTATCTATCTATCTATCATCTATCTATCTATCTATCTATTATCTATCTATCTATTATCTATCATCTATCTATCTATTGTCTATCATCTATCTATCTATTTATCTATCTATCTATTATCTATCTACTGTATCTATATATTACATCACGCTGATGTGGAGCACATTGACATTTTAAAAAGAAAGGTTAACAGTAATAATAAAACACTGTGCCTGGTCTATGTGTGTTTCATGTATAAATGAACCTGCACTGTGTATTGATTTGCTATCAACACGTCACATGTTTCCGCGTGAGAAGAGCAAAATTATTTGTCTATCATTAATCAGGATGTTAGATTTACCCAATCAATATTAGAGATGAGCGCTTCATTTTTCTTGAAATCATTGCTTGGCAAAAGCTTTTAATGTATGGGACAAGCTCACGATAGCAACCGCTGTTAAATGGATACTAGAGTAGAAAACAAGAAAAAAAACAGTATAAATAAAAGAAATAAATTGTATCATTATGTTCTGTTTGTTATTGGTCTTTGTCTTACTCTTTCTTTTCTCATAGAGTTGTGCAAAACAAAAGGCTATAAAAAGCACAGAGTGGCTGCTTTCTTCCTGGTTGGGCTGCAGTTTCCTGCTGCAGAAATCATAAACCTAAATAATAAAGCTTATATTAGCTAATATAATACATATTATGGTTTATAAATAAGTATGCACAACATAACAATTTGAGTAAATTAATACCTGCATTACATTACTGATCCTGTATTATACTCCAGAGCTGCACTCACTATTCTGCTGGTGCTGTCACTGTGTACATACATTACATTACTGATCCTGAGTTACACCCTGTATTATACTCCAGAGCTGCACTCACTATTCTGCTGGTGCAGTCACTGTGTACATACATTACATTACTGATCCTTTACTGATCCTGAGTTACACCCTGTATTATACTCCAGAGCTGCACTCACTATTCTGCTTGTGCAGTCACTGTGTACATACATTACATTACTGATCCTGTACTGATCCTGAGTTACACCCTGTATTATACTCCAGAGCTGCATTCACTATTCTGCTGGTGCAGTCACTGTGTACATACATTACATTACTGATCCTGTACTGATCCTGAGATACAATCTGTATTATACTCCAGAGCTGCATTCACTATTCTGCTGGTGCAGTCACTGTGTACATACATTACATTACTGATCCTGTACTGATCCTGACTGAGTTACATCCTGTATTATACTCCAAAGCTGCGCTCACTATTCTGTTGGTGCAGTCACTGTGTGCATACATTACATTACTGATCCTGAGTTACATCCTGTATTATACTCCAGAGCTGCACTCACTATTCTGCTGGTGCAGTCACTGTGTACATACATTACATTACTGATCCTGAGTTACATCCTGTATTATACTCCAGAGCTGCACTCACTATTCTGCTGGTGGAGTCACTGTGTACATACATTACATTACTGATCCGGAGTTACATCCTGTATTATACTCCAGAGCTGCACTCACTATTCTGCTGGTGCAGTCACTGTGTACATACATTACATTACTGATCCTGTACTGATCCTGAGTTACATCCTGTATTATACTCCAGAGCTGCACTCACTATTCTGCTGGTGCAATCACTGTGTATATACATTACATTACTGATCCTGTACTGATCCTGAGTTTCCTTCTGTATTATACCCCAGAGCTGCACTCACTATTCTGCTGGTGCAGTCACTGTGTACATACAGTTAGGTCCATATATATTTGGACAGAGACGACATTTTTCTAATTTTGGTTCTAGACATTACCACAATGAATTTTTAACAAAACAATTCAGATGCAGTTGAAGTTCAGACTTTCAGCTTTCATTTGAGGGTATCCACATTAAAATTGGATGAAGGGTTTAGGAGTTTCAGCTCCTTAACATGTGCCACCCTGTTTTTAAAGGGATCAAAAGTAATTGGACAATTGACTACAAGTCTCTTTCATGGATAGGTGTGGGCAATCCCTTTGTTATGTCATTCTCAATTAAGCAGATAAAAGGCCTGGAGTTGATTTGAGCTGTGGTGCTTGTATTTGGAAGGTTTTGCTGTGAAGTAAACATGCGGTCAAAGGAGCTCTCCATGCAGGTGAAACAAGCCATCCTTAAGCTGCAAAAACAGAAAAAACCCATCCGAGAAATTGCTACAATATTAGGAGTTGCAAAATCTACAGTTTGGTACATCCTGAGAAAGAAAGAAAGCACTGGTGAACTCATCAATGCAAAAAGACCTGGGCGCCCACGGAAGACAACAGTGGTGGATGATCACAGAATAATCTCCATGGTGAAGAGAAACCCCTTCACAACAGCCAACCAAGTGAACAACACTCTCCAGGAGGTAGGCGTATCAATATCCAAATCTACCATAAAGAGAAGACTGCATAAAAGTAACTACAGAGGGTTCACTGCACGGTGCAAGCCACTCATAAGCATCAAGAATAAAAAGGCTAGACTGGACTTTGCTAAAAAACATCTAAAAAAGCCAGCACAGTTCTGGAAGAACATTCTTTGGACAGATGAAACCAAGATCAACCTCTACCAGAATGATGGAAAGAGAAAAGTATGGCGCAGGCGTGGTACAGCTCATGATCCAAAGCATACCACATCATCTGTAAAACATGGCGGAGGCAGTGTGATGGCTTGGGCATGCATGGCTGCCAGTGGCACTGGGTCACTAGAGTTTATTGATGATGTGACACAGGACAGAAGCAGCCGGATGAATTCTGATGTATTCAGAGCCATACTGTGTGCTCTGATCCAGCCAAATGCAGCCAAACTGATTGGTCGTCATTTCATACTACAAATGGACAATGAACCAAAACATAAAGGCAAAGCAACCCAGGAGTTTATTAAAGCAAAGAAGTGGAATATTCTTGAATGGCCAAGTCAGTCACCTGATCTCAGCCCAATTGAGCATGCATTTCACTTGTTAAAGACTAAACTTCAGACAGAAAGGCCCACAAACAAACAGCAACTGAAAACCACCGCAGTGAAGGCCTGGCAGAGCATCAAAAAGGAGGAAACACAGCGTCTGGTGATGTCCATGAGTTCAAGACTTCAGGCAGTCATTGCCAACAAAGGGTTTTCAACCAAGTACTAGAAATGAACATTTTATTTACAATTATTTAATTTGTCCAATTACTTTTGGTCCCTTTAAAAACAGGGTGGCACATGTTAAGGAGCTGAAACTCCTAAACTCTTCATCCAATTTTAATGTGGATACTCTCAAATAAAAGCTGAAAGTCTGAACTTCAACTGCATCTGAATTGTTTTGTTTAAAATTCATTGTGGTAATGTCTAGAACCAAAATTAGAAAAATGTTGTCTCTGTCCAAATATATATGGACCTAACTGTACATACTGTCTACATATGCTATAAGAGATGCACAGTATGTATTACAACATCCTAATAGCACTAAAGATCCCTCCGTCATATAGAAAGCAATGGTGGTAATTTGGAGGACATGTTACAAATTTTGCATATGGACCAAAGATCTTTAATTTGCACCTGCAAATACATTATATTTTGATACGCTGCTGCACAATAAAGATTTTGGAAATAAAAGCTGGTCCATCTGACTTCAGAGCTTAAGAGCCTGGCGCATCTTTCTACTTGGTCATTATCAGTTGTTTGCACTGACACTTGACACCGGATAATAATTACACTTGACCCTGAACATCCATCAGTGGATATTTTACTGCCAACATTGTATTGACTAGTCTAATCTGCTTATATTATCACATGCCGTACAAATCTTATGGGTTTCACATCAAAGTGCAATGTTAGCAGACTGGGAGTGGGCCAGTGATCTGTTCTACGAGGCATCTGCCATCTGTTAAACAAGGTTATGTCACTAACATGTTCCTGCTCGGTTAAAGCCAACATCTGCTTACATAGTGTTAATCCATGAAGGATTTAGATGTAAAAGTGACCTTTCTGAATTACTTTTGGCTAAAATAGAAAGATAGATATAGATAGAGAGAGAGATAGATGCAATAAAAAGATACAATAGATAGAAAGATAAATACACTTAGTTAATGCAATTTCATGAAATTTGCCAATTCATGTAAGTCGCTAAAAAATGCTTGCAAGCAGTCACAGAACACTGACTTGACTTGATCTCAGACGAGACTGCTCAGCCTTTCCTATAATGCCTTTTAGTTATTACATCACATGGCATAGCGCAACCAATTATGAGGGACTAGCATAGCCTGTAGAAAAGCCGATGCAGGGAATGCAGCAGCTATTTTAGGTGATTTTAGGATATTTAGAGAATGTCCGAGCTCACAGCTCAGTAAAAAAAATAGGAAGAGAAATCCCTAACATAGTTGACAAATATTCCAGAATGTACAACTGCAGCTTTTAAAGACAATGAGAGTAGTAGTCTGACAATAATTCAGAGATTCAATTGATAGGCAAAGAGAGAGATAGGAGACATAACATCAGCAGTGATGTGACATCATCAGTGACAGAATCAGTGTGACTGATCAGTGAAATTATGAAGCTGCATCTGTCCTGCTGCATTTGAATTATAATGACACATTTTTTTAATTCATTCTTAATGTACTTGAAAGCAGCAGCATGTTAGTACAATATTTATCATTCAGAGATGGCATACTTGCTTGCCACAAGCAATGATACTGAGTTTTGGCATTTATTGAGCAGTCGTTTTTGTGAAGGAGGGATTAACCTAGCATTTCTTATCATGTTATTTATGGAAAAATGGTTGAAATTTTGTAAAAAATAAAAATGCCAATGTAGTTTTTGTTACATTTTTTTTGGCAAGTGTTAAATAAATGTGGTTGAAAAGATTGTCACAAGTTAAGTATCATGTTTTACAAAATGTACGGTGAAAGAAAAATAGGCAATGGCAATAGATGGGGTAGAGTAAAAAGAAAACCTCCTACAGTTAAGAATGAGGGAGCCACCAGGAGCAAAAACTACCATCAACACCACTGTCACAAGCCAACCGAGCAATAGTACAACCAAACGCATGTCACTATTGGCCTTCTTTGTCATCAGTATGTGTGTAAGTACACATCACATATTTCAATCACAGGACAATGTTACCTCTGGCCGTGACACTGTCAGTTTGAGCCAGCATTCTGCACACAACTGTCTCACTGATCACAAATGACCAAGTAGGGTAATTTTTGGTCCATTTTTAATTTTGAAAAAACATGAAAAGTCTGTAATTGCACAAAGGGCTGAAGGTTTCAACCTGATTACCATCCATTTCTATGGTGAAGTTAGGTGACTTTAATATTATTAATGCTGTGTTTGTGTTAGAGTTCAAAAGGGTTTTAATACAGTCCTAGGAGACTTGAAAGTGCTGCACACATCTTTTCAGTGCAATTGGAGGTTTTGCATTATTGTGATTTATAGCAAATCCTATTTGTTGGAATAAGTTGTCGAACCTGTCAATTTAGAATTTCAAAAGATTCCATCATCTCAGATAGATATCGCATGGATAATAGATATACAGGTGCTTCTCACTATATTAGAATATCATCAAAAATTTAATTTATTTCAGTTCAATACAAAATGTTAAACTCATTTTATATAGAGTCATTACTAGAGATGAGCGTTGTTCTACTCGAACTGTTCGCCAATCTCAAATTCGAGCTGTTTTGGGCGGTGTTCGAGCCGGTCGGCGAACACGAACAATTTGAGAAAAATTCGGCTGTTCGAGGTTATGTTCGATAACTGTTCGTGCACCAAAATCATAACTGGATTTTTTCTCAGTAATGATGAAAATTAATGTTAATACGCAGTTTGAGTGTACAGCGGGGCGGGGGGAGGGGCAGGGGATGGATCTCTGCAGGAACAATGAAGATCTCCATTTTTTTTTCTCTTTCCCGCATTTGCAGTGGGGAGGTGCAATCTGTCAGCCTATCAGCAGCGCACACACGGAGCGAAGTGCTTTTTTTCACACAAGCAAGGGCATGTGTGATTGGCAGTGTATGTCACATGTCCTTGCCCTATAAGACCAAGCCATTTTCCCCGTCGCCACCATTTTCTCACTGCTGCAGCTGCGTGTTAGACGGCACCGCTGTTGCTGTGTGCGCTATACCTTGTTAATTTCAAGCCAATTTTCGCACAAATATACAGATAACTTGGGAGTAGGGAATAGTTGTGATTGCAGTCCTTTTAAGGACTAGGTTACAGCATTTCCTACGACTTTTATCAAGCAGGTCTGTGCTCTTAAATAGATAGATTGTGGGAGTAAAGACTAATTGTAATTGGAGTCCTTTTCAGGACTAGGTTACATCAGTTCCTATCAGTTTTTGCCAGGCAGGTCTGTGCCAGTGCTGTGCAAGTTTTTTTCACAGCATTTGGCTGAATCTAGCAAAGCTAATCCTTTTTGGCCTATTGCAGAGTGTGTTAGTCAGTGGAGCAGCCTATCTGTGTTGCAAGATATACCACCTGTGTATAGAATACCAATTTTTTTACTGCACCTAGTGAAGTAAAATCTTTTGGGCATAGCATCATTCTATTAGTCCATCTATACTGACCTCCATCAGGTTGCAAACTGAATTTAATTTTATTCTGCATCTAGCTCTGAAAAAATATTTGGGCTTCTAGCAGTGTGTGGGACTTGTTCTATTAGTCCTTCTATACTGACCTCCAGCAGGTTGCAAATTGAATATAATTTTTTTCTGCATCTAGCTCTGAAAAAATATTTGGGCTTCTAGCGGTGTGTGGGACTTGGTCTATTAGTCCATCTATACTGACCTCCATCAGGTTGCAAATTAAAAATAATTTTTTTCTGCATCTAGCTCTGAAAAAATATTTGGGCTTCTAGCAGTGTGTGGGACTTGGTCTATTAGTCCATCTATACTGACCTCCATCAGGTTGCAAATTAAAAATAATTTTTTTCTTCATTTATCTCTGAAAAAATATTTGGGCTTCTAGCAGCGTGTGGGACTTGTTCTATTAGTCCATCTATACTGACCTCCATCAGGTTGCAAATTAAAAATAATTTTTTTCTGCATCTAGCTCTGAAAAAATATTTGGGCTTCTAGCAGTGTGTGGGACTTGGTCTATTAGTCCATCTATACTGACCTCCATCAGGTTGCAAATTAAAAATAATTTTTTTCTGCATCTAGCTCTGAAAAAATATTTGGGCTTCTAGCAGTGTGTGGGACTTGGTCTATTAGTCCATCTATACTGACCTCCATCAGGTTGCAAATTGAATAAAAAAATTTTCTGCATCTAGCTCTGAAAAAATATTTGGGCTTCTAGCGGTGTGTGGGACTTGGTCTATTAGTCCATCTATACTGACCTCCATCAGGTTGCAAATTAAAAATAATTTTTTTCTGCATCTAGCTCTGAAAAAATATTTGGGCTTCTAGCAGTGTGTGGGACTTGGTCTATTAGTCCATCTATACTGACCTCCATCAGGTTGCAAATTAAAAATAATTTTTTTCTTCATTTAGCTCTGAAAAAATATTTGGGCTTCTAGCAGTGTGTGGGACTTGCTCTATTAGTCCTTCTATACTGACCTCCAGCAGGTTGCAAATTGAATATAATTTTTTTCTGCATCTAGCTCTGAAAAAATATTTGGGCTTCTAGCGGTGTGTGGGACTTGGTCTATTAGTCCATCTATACTGACCTCCATCAGGTTGCAAATTAAAAATATTTTTTTTCTGCATCTAGCTCTGAAAAAATATTTGGGCTTCTAGCAGTGTGTGGGACTTGGTCTATTAGTCCATCTATACTGACCTCCATCAGGTTGCAAATTAAAAATAATTTTTTTCTTCATTTATCTCTGAAAAAATATTTGGGCTTCTAGCAGCGTGTGGGACTTGTTCTATTAGTCCATCTATACTGACCTCCATCAGGTTGCAAATTAAAAATAATTTTTTTCTGCATCTAGCTCTGAAAAAATATTTGGGCTTCTAGCGGTGTGTGGGACTTGGTCTATTAGTCCATCTATACTGACCTCCATCAGGTTGCAAATTAAAAATAATTTTTTTCTTCATTTAGCTCTGAAAAAATATTTGGGCTTCTAGCAGTGTGTGGGACTTGTTCTATTAGTCCTTCTATACTGACCTCCAGCAGGTTGCAAATTGAATATAATTTTTTTCTGCATCTAGCTCTGAAAAAATATTTGGGCTTCTAGCGGTGTGTGGGACTTGGTCTATTAGTCCATCTATACTGACCTCCATCAGATTGCAAATTAAAAATAATATTTTTCTGCATCTAGCTCTGAAAAAATATTTGGGCTTCTAGCAGTGTGTGGGACTTGGTCTATTAGTCCATCTATACTGACCTCCATCAGGTTGCAAATTGAATAAAAAAATTTTCTGCATCTAGCTCTGAAAAAATATTTGGGCTTCTAGCGGTGTGTGGGACTTGGTCTATTAGTCCATCTATACTGACCTCCATCAGGTTGCAAATTAAAAATATTTTTTTTCTGCATCTAACCCAGCCAATAATTTTGGCCTAATACCACAGTTTGGCCACTCAGCTCTGCTCGGTTACCATCCATTGTTTTTTTGTGCAAACAACTCCAGAGTTGTGAATTAGTTAACCACCAAAATGAGTGGAAAAAGGCCTGCTGCTGGTGGAAAGGGGAATAGGCGTGTTGGGAAGGGGAAAAAAGGTTGTGTCCGTGGGGTAGGTGCAGAAGAAAGACCATCTTCCAGCCAAACTAAAATGTCTACTTCTTTTAGCGGACAATGTGATAAGATCCCTTTCTTACGGCCACGCCAATCGCTACAAATTCCAGATGAGGCACAAAAACAGCAGGTGCTTCAACGGATATCAAGTGCTCCTTTAAGTGGGCTCTCCTCCACATCAACTTCAACATCACAAATACTCCAGTCCTCAAAGGTGTCACCCAAATCGCACTTGCTTCCTCACAGCTCCCAAATCTCCAGCTGCCCGTCTGAGTATGAGGTAGAACAGATGGTTGAGTCTGCAGAGCTGTTTACTCATACTATAGCCTGGGAATCAGAGGTCGACTCCAGCGCTTCTGTGAATCCAGACGAGGAAATGATCTGCACTGATGCCCAGAATCTTTATGAGTCGGATCCAGGACCAGACGCAGAAGGTTCTGACCATAATGTAGACCCTCATTCCCAAACTGTAACTCCTGTTGGTGGAGACAATGAGGAAGACGATGATAAGACTCAAATACCTGATTGGAGCGACAACTTTAGTTTTTTGTCAGGGCAGGAACAGGTTGGCTCTGAGGACGACGGGTGTGATAACGCACAGGGTGATGATGATGAGGTCGGAGATCCCACTTACTGTCAACCCACAGTCAGCCAAGAGATGAGGTCAGCAGAGGAGGTGGAGGAAGATGTTAGTGACGACGAGGTCAGGTTGCGCCTTCCTGGACAGAGACGTAGTACTGGAAGCACGTCAACAACTGCATCCTCAAACACAACTCTGCCTCTCACCACAAGTCGTGGTGGCTCTTCAGGTCGCATGGGTGCTAAGCCTTGCATAGCCTGGGCATTTTTTCAGATCGATAAAGATGACCCAACTCGTGTTATCTGTAACATTTGTCAGCAAAAGCTAAGTAGAGGCCAAAAAATACATAGTTTGAGTACTTCATGCATGAACCGGCACATGGACATGAAGCATAAGTTGCAGTGGGAAGCTCAGTGTGCTACAATGCGGCCTAGCCGGCCGGGCCAACCACCGTCTGCCATATCTTGTGCATCCGCGGCCTCTTCATCCTCTGTGACTGGGGGGACAGCAGTCACACCTGTTTTGGGGCGCAGACCTGCCACCTCTTTACCCGCAACAGCCAGCGTGATTGGCAGGTCATCATTTTCTTTGGAGGTGGTAACACCAGCTGGTCTTGAGCGCTGTCCGACATCGATAGCACCACCTTTGGATCAAGGCAACCTAACATGTCCGCCTGCATCTTCCTCACAGACCGGCAGTTTCCCGGGGACACCCTTATCAACCCCGTCTAAGCACAATAGCCAGCCCTCGGTCCCTCAGATGTGGACAAGTAAAAGACCATTTCCTCCTAGCCATGAGAAAGCTAAGAGGTTGAATTTCACCATCTGCAAGCTCTTGGCTACAGAAATGCTGCCTTTCCGCCTGGTGGACACAAAGGATTTTCGAGACCTTATGTCCGTCGCAGTGCCCCAGTACCAGATGCCCAGTCGGCACTACTTCTCAAAGAAAGGTGTGCCTGCGCTCCACCAGCATGTCGCACACAACATCACCGCTTCTTTGAGAAACTCTGTGTGTGACAGGGTGCATTTCACCACAGACACTTGGACGAGTAGGCATGGACAGGGGCGTTACATGTCGCTGACTGGGCACTGGGTAACTATGGTGACAGCAGGACAAGGGGCTGCTGTCCAAGTATTGCCGTCCCCACGAGTTGTGCGTCAATCCTCTTTATGTCAAAGTTCCTCCACTGCTTCTGCCTCCTCAACCTCCTCTCGGTCTTCCACCTGCACCCAAAGCCTGTCTGGTCATGCCACAAGCTTTCTAACTGCGCAGAAGGGATCCTGCACACCTCCTTACTATGCTGGCAGTAGGGCTCAACGTCATCAGGCGGTTTTTACATTGAAATGTCTGGGAAATGTGAGTCACACAGCTGAGGAGTTGTGGTCAGCTCTGGAGAACCAATTTCATGAATGGTTGTCTCCACTGGACCTGAAACCAGGGAAGGCCGTGTGCGACAATTCTGCAAACCTGGGTGCGGCCCTTCGCCGGGGCAATGTCACACACGTGCCTTGTATGGCTCACGTGTTGAACCTGGTTGTCCAGCAATTTTTAGCCCACTATCCCAGACTAGATGGCCTTCTGCAGAGGGCACGGTCGCTGTGTGCTCACTTCCGCCGTTCGCATCCCGCAGCTCAGCGACTTACATCTCTACAGAAGTCGTTGGGCCTGCCACTTCACCGGCTAAAATGCGATGTGCCTACTCGGTGGAATTCAACTCTGCACATGTTGCAGCGACTGTGGCAGCACCGACAAGCCCTGGTGCAATACGTTCTGACGTATAGCCTGGGCCAACGAGATTCAGAGGTGGGGCAAATCACGCTGGAGGAGTGGTCTCAGATCAGGGACCTATGCACCCTTCTGCACAGTTTTGAAATGGCGACGAAGATGTTTAGTGCTGACAATGCCATTATCAGCATGACTATTCCGGTGATTTACATGCTGGAGCACATGTTAAACAGAATTCGGAGTCAGGTGGTGGCACAAGAGGAGGTGGAGGAAGTAGAGGAGGAGGAGTTGTATGCGGAAGGTCTAACGTCTGCAAGGTCCAGACGGTCGGCAGCACCAAGGCGGCAGGCATGTGAGGGTGGGGGAGATGATTTTACCAGGGCGCATGGTAGCAGCCAAACTAGTGAGGAAGGTGCAGGAGCCCAGGAAGAAGTGGAGGACGAACTGATGGAAGACTCATCAGATGAGGGAGACCTTGATCACATTTCTGTTGTGCGAGGTTGGGGGGAGAGGACAGAGGAAGGAAGCATGATTGTTACCTCGCCACCAACACAACAGGGACTTGGTGCTCCTGGATGCGCAACACACATGAGTGCCTTCTTGCTGCACTACCTGCAACATGACCGTCGAATTGTGAGAATTAGAAATAATCCTGACTACTGGGTTGCCACACTGTTAGATCCCCGGTACAAAAGTAAATTTGCAGAAATTATTCCTGCCATAGAAAGGGATGCACGCATGCAGGAGTATCAGCAGAGACTGTTGCAGAATCTTACATGTGCTTTTCCACAAAATACCAGTGGTGCACGTAGTGAATCTCACAGTTCCAACTTGCCAACCGTGGGACCGTCAAGTGTTCTGCACTCAAACCGTAACAGAACCACAGTATCTGCTGGTAACATCAATTTTGCGGAATCATTTCACCACTTTTTTAGCCCATCCTTTGCAAGGCCACAGGAGACAAGAAGTCTGACACATAGTCAACGCCTAGAGACGATGGTACAGGAGTATCTCCAAGTAAACATTGAAGCCACGACTGTGTCACTGGACCCTTGCTCTTTTTGGGCTGCCAATCTGGATAAATGGCCGGAGCTAGCCACTTACGCCTTGGAGATCTTGTCATGCCCCGCAGCCAGCGTTCTGTCTGAACGTGTGTTCAGCGCTGCTGGTGGTGTGCTGACAGATAAGCGCACGCGGCTCTCCACTGATAATGTAGACAGACTCACGTTCATAAAGATGAACAAATCATGGATCCGAAACGACTTTTCTACCCCTGTGTCATCCTGGGGAGAGTAAAAGCTTGATGATTGGTTAAAATCACCCTACCAACCGTTTTAAGCTTTCAAATTACTAATCATGTTTATCTGTATCTTGACTGGAAAATAATTTGGGCTTTGTAGCAGTGTGCAGCACTGATCCTATTAGGCCATCTATAATAAGCTTCACCAGATTTAAAATTAAAAATAATTTTTAGCTGCATCTAGCCCGGAAAATAATTTTGGGGCTCCGAGATGCGCAAGACACATAAGTGCCTTCTTGCTGCACTACCTGCAGCATGACCCTCATATTGTCAGAATTCGAAGTAATCATGACTACTGGGTTGCCACACTCTTAGATCCCCCAAACTTTTCGATCAACCTTTTCATTTTAATAAAGACCAAAAAAATGGTCATTTTTGAAATTATAAGCATTAGCAGGTTGTTAGAAACTGAAATCAAACAGTTTTCAACTCAAAACTTTATTCTAGGTGATGTTACATTTTCACATAGGACCCCTTGTTCGAAAGGAGCTTCTGAACTCTCTCGTCCATTGAATTTGTCAGGTTTTGGATGGTTTCTGCTTCAATTGTTTTGCATGAGGACAGAATACCCTCCCAGAGCTGTTGCTTAGATGTGAACTGCCTCCCGCCATCATAGACACTCCTTTTAATGATGCTCCAAAGGTTCTGAATGGGGTAGAGGTCAGGGGAGCATGGGGGTCACACCATAAGTTTGTCCCCTTTTATGCCCATATCAGCCAGAGATGCAGATGTTTTATGTGCAGCATGAGATGGTGCATTATCATGCAGAAAAATGATCTTGCTGTGAAATACATGGTTCTTCTTCTTGAACCATGGCAGGAAGTGCTGTTTGAGAAAATCCACATACATTATGGAGTTCATCTTTAGCGCCTTCAGGGATCCTAAAGGGGCCGACAATCTCTCTCCCCATGATTCCAGCCCAAAACATTACTCCACCTCCTCCTTGTTGGCGCTGTAGCCGTGTTTGCGTGGGGTGTCCATCAACCAGCCATCCTCCACTCCATTCATCTGGACCATCGAGCGCTGCACGGCACTCATCCGTGAACAAAACAGTTTTGAAATCAGTCTTCATGTAATGTTTGGCCCACTGGAGCCGTTTCTGCTTGTGTGAAGTGGATAGAGGAGGTCGACAGGATGGCGTATGCACAGCTGCAAACCTCTGAAGGACCCTGCATCTTGTTGTTCGGGGGACGTTGGAGGCACAAGTAGCTTCAAAAACTTGTCTGCTGCTATGACAAGGCTTTTTTGCCGCTGCTCTTTCAACCTGACATAATTGCCTGTAGGAAAGAGTCCTCAATTTGCCCTTATCAGCACGCACACGTGTGTACTGTGAATCAGCTACATACTTCTTGATTGCCAAGACACTTCATCCTGATCATCGCACAATGTTGATTGTAGTCATGCCTTGACCTAAACACTCCACAATTTGTTGCTTCTCAGCAGCCGACACATCCTTTTTCTTTCCCATTTTGGCAGAAAATGTAGGCTGCTTAATAATGTGAGAGAGCCTTCTTAAGTAGTCTTGCCTTTCATTGGACACACCTGCCAAACTAATTAGCACAGGTGTCTGCAATTGCTTACAGTGATATAAAGAGCCCTGACACACATCACCATGAATGAGTTTAACTGACAAACAAACAAATTCTTCCCTTATCACTCCTAAACACTTTTTGCATAATAATTTGGAACGCGGTGTACATGTGCTTTTCCACAAAACACCAGTGGTTCACGTGGTGAATCTTACAGTTCTAACTTGCCAACCGTGGTCTGTATGGAATTGTTCAATAAAGGGCCCAAAATTAAGATAACATAGATGGGAGAGGTCTCTATGAATAGGAATTCCTAAGTATTTGATACCCTGTGAGGGCCAGGCAAAGGGAAAGTTGGACTGGATGGAATCCTATATGGATTTAGGGAGGGAGACATCGAGGGCCTCAGACTTCGCTGCATTGATTTTAAAATTTTACCATGTAACAAAGTGATCTATTTCAGCCATAACAGCAGGGATGGATATATGTGATTGAGTGATATATACTAGGACATCATCAGCAAATAGAGAGTAGAGATGAGCGTTGTTCTACTCGAACTGTTCGCCAATCTCAAATTCGAGCTGTTTTGGGCGGTGTTCGAGCCGGTCGGCGAACACGAACAATTTGAGAAAAATTCGGCTGTTCGAGGTTATGTTCGATAACTGTTCGTGCACCAAAATCATAGCTGGATTTTTTCTCAGTAATGATGAAAATTAATGTTAATACGCAGTTTGAGTGTACAGCGGGGCGGGGGGAGGGGCAGGGGATGGATCTCTGCAGGAACAATGAAGATCTCCATTTTTTTTTCTCTTTCCCGCATTTGCAGTGGGGAGGTGCAATCTGTCAGCCTATCAGCAGCGCACACACGGAGCGAAGTGCTTTTTTTCACACAAGCAAGGGCATGTGTGATTGGCAGTGTATGTCACATGTCCTTGCCCTATAAGACCAAGCCATTTTCCCCGTCGCCACCATTTTCTCACTGCTGCAGCTGCGTGTTAGACGGCACCGCTGTTGCTGTGTGCGCTATACCTTGTTAATTTCAAGCCAATTTTCGCACAAATATACAGATAGCTTGGGAGTAGGGAATAGTTGTGATTGCAGTCCTTTTAAGGACTAGGTTACAGCATTTCCTACGACTTTTATCAGGCAGGTCTGTGCTCTTAAATAGATAGATTGTGGGAGTAAAGACTAATTGTAATTGGAGTCCTTTTCAGGACTAGGTTACATCAGTTCCTATCAGTTTTTGCCAGGCAGGTCTGTGCCAGTGCTGTGCAAGTTTTTTTCACAGCATTTGGCTGAATCTAGCAAAGCTAATCCTTTTTGGCCTATTGCAGAGTGTGTTAGTCAGTGGAGTAGCCTATCTGTGTTGAAAGATATACCACCTGTGTATAGAATACCAATGTTTTTACTGCACCTAGTGAAGTAAAATCTTTTGGGCATAGCATCATTCTATTAGTCCATCTATACTGACCTCCATCAGGTTGCAAACTGAATATAATTTTTTTCTGCATCTAGCTCTGAAAAAATATTTGGGCTTCTAGCAGTGTGTGGGACTTGGTCTATTAGTCCATCTATACTGACCTCCATCAGGTTGCAAATTAAAAATAATTTTTTTCTTCATTTAGCTCTGAAAAAATATTTGGGCTTCTAGCAGTGTGTGGGACTTGTTCTATTAGTCCTTCTATACTGACCTCCAGCAGGTTGCAAATTGAATATAATTTTTTTCTGCATCTAGCTCTGAAAAAATATTTGGGCTTCTAGCGGTGTGTGGGACTTGGTCTATTAGTCCATCTATACTGACCTCCATCAGGTTGCAAATTAAAAATAATTTTTTTCTGCATCTAGCTCTGAAAAAATATTTGGGCTTCTAGCAGTGTGTGGGACTTGGTCTATTAGTCCATCTATACTGACCTCCATCAGGTTGCAAATTGAATAAAAAAATTTTCTGCATCTAGCTCTGAAAAAATATTTGGGCTTCTAGCGGTGTGTGGGACTTTCTCTATTAGTCCATCTATACTGACCTCCATCAGGTTGCAAATTAAAAATATTTTTTTTCTGCATCTAACCCAGCCAATAGTTTTGGCCTAATACCACAGTTTGGCCACTCAGCTCTGCTCGGTTACCATCCATTGTTTTTTTGTGCAAACAACTCCAGAGTTGTGAATTAGTTAACCACCAAAATGAGTGGAAAAAGGCCTGCTGCTGGTGGAAAGGGGAATAGGCGTGTTGGGAAGCGGAAAAAAGGTTGTGTCCGTGGGGTAGGTGCAGAAGAAAGACCATCTTCCAGCCAAACTAAAATGTCTACTTCTTTTAGCGGACAATGTGATAAGATCCCTTTCTTACGGCCACGCCAATCGCTACAAATTCCAGATGAGGCACAAAAACAGAAGGTGCTTCAACGGATATCAAGTGCTCCTTTAAGTGGGCTCTCCTCCACATCAACTTCAACATCACAAATACTCCAGTCGTCAAAGGTGTCACCCAAATCGCACTTGCTTCCTCACAGCTCCCAAATCTCCAGCTGCCCGTCTGAGTATGAGGTAGAACAGATGGTTGAGTCTGCAGAGCTGTTTACTCATACTATAGCCTGGGAATCAGAGGTCGACTCCAGCGCTTCTGTGAATTCAGACGAGGAAATGATCTGCACTGATGCCCAGAATCTTTATGAGTCGGATCCAGGACCAGACGCAGAAGGTTCTGACCATAATGTAGACCCTCATTCCCAAACTGTAACTCCTGTTGGTGGAGACAATGAGGAAGACGATGATAAGACTCAAATACCTGATTGGAGCGACAACTTTAGTTTTTTGTCAGGGCAGGAACAGGTTGGCTCTGAGGACGACGGGTGTGATAACGCACAGGGTGATGATGATGAGGTCGGAGATCCCACTTACTGTCAACCCACAGTCAGCCAAGAGATGAGGTCAGCAGAGGAGGTGGAGGAAGATGCTAGTGACGACGAGGTCAGGTTGCGCCTTCCTGGACAGAGACGTAGTACTGGAAGCACGTCAACAACTGCATCCTCAAACACAACTCTGCCTCTCACCACAAGTCGTGGTGGCTCTTCAGGTCGCATGGGTGCTAAGCCTTGCATAGCCTGGGCATTTTTTCAGATCGATAAAGATGACCCAACTCGTGTTATCTGTAACATTTGTCAGCAAAAGCTAAGTAGAGGCCAAAAAATACATAGTTTGAGTACTTCATGCATGAACCGGCACATGGACATGAAGCATAAGTTGCAGTGGGAAGCTCAGTGCGCTACAATGCGGCCTAGCCGGCCGGGCCAATCACCGTCTGCCATATCTTGTGCATCCGCGGCCTCTTCATCCTCTGTGACTGGGGGGACAGCAGTCACACCTGTTTTGGGGCGCAGACCTGCCACCTCTTTACCCGCAACAGCCAGCGTGATTGGCAGGTCATCATTTTCTTTGGAGGTGGTAACACCAGCTGGTGTTGAGCGCTGTCCGACATCGATAGCACCACCTTTGGATCAAGGCAACCTAACATGTCCGCCTGCATCTTCCTCACAGACCGGCAGTTTGCCGGGGACACCCTTATCAACCCCGTCTAAGCACAATAGCCAGCCCTCGGTCCCTCAGATGTGGACAAGTAAAAGACCATTTCCTCCTAGCCATGAGAAAGCTAAGAGGTTGAATTTCACCATCTGCAAGCTCTTGGCTACAGAAATGCTGCCTTTCCGCCTGGTGGACACAGAGGATTTTCGAGACCTTATGTCCGTCGCAGTGCCCCAGTACCAGATGCCCAGTCGGCACTACTTCTCAAAGAAAGGTGTGCCTGCGCTCCACCAGCATGTCGCACACAACATCACCGCTTCTTTGAGAAACTCTGTGTGTGACAGGGTGCATTTCACCACAGACACTTGGACGAGTAGGCATGGACAGGGGCGTTACATGTCGCTGACTGGGCACTGGGTAACTATGGTGACAGCAGGACAAGGGGCTGCTGTCCAAGTCTTGCCGTCCCCACGAGTTGTGCATCAATCCTCTTTATGTCAAAGTTCCTCCACTGCTTCTGCCTCCTCAACCTCCTCTCGGTCTTCCACCTGCACCCAAAGCCTGTCTGGTCATGCCACAAGCTTTCTAACTGCGCAGAAGGGATCCTGCACACCTCCTTACTATGCTGGCAGTAGGGCTCAACGTCATCAGGCGGTTTTTACATTGAAATGTCTGGGAAATGTGAGTCACACAGCTGAGGAGTTGTGGTCAGCTCTGGAGAACCAATTTCATGAATGGTTGTCTCCACTGGACCTGAAACCAGGGAAGGCCGTGTGCGACAATGCTGCAAACCTGGGTGCGGCCCTTCGCCGGGGCAATGTCACACACGTGCCTTGTATGGCTCACGTGTTGAACCTGGTTGTCCAGCAATTTTTAGCCCACTATCCCAGACTAGATGGCCTTCTGCAGAGGGCACGGTCGCTGTGTGCTCACTTCCGCCGTTCGCATCCCGCAGCTCAGCGACTTACATCTCTACAGAAGTCGTTGGGCCTGCCACTTCACCGGCTAAAATGCGATGTGCCTACCCGGTGGAATTCAACTCTGCACATGTTGCAGCGACTGTGGCAGCACCGACAAGCCCTGGTGCAATACGTTCTGATGTATAGCCTGGGCCAACGAGATTCAGAGGTGGGGCAAATCACGCTGGAGGAGTGGTCTCAGATCAGGAACCTATGCACCCTTCTGCACAGTTTTGAAATGGCGACGAAGATGTTTAGTGCTGACGATGCCATTATCAGCATGACTATTCCGGTGATTTACATGCTGGAGCACATGTTAAACAGAATTCGGAGTCAGGTGGTGGCACAAGAGGAGGTGGAGGAAGTAGAGGAGGAGGAGTTGTATGCGGAAGGGCTAACATCTGCAAGGTCCAGACAGTCGGCAGCACCAAGGCGGCAGGCATGTGAGGGTGGGGGAGATGGTTTTACCAGGGCGCATGGTAGCAGCCAAACTAGTGAGGAAGGTGCAGGAGCCCAGGAAGAAGTGGAGGACGAACTGATGGAAGACTCATCAGATGAGGGAGACCTTGATCACATTTCTGTTGTGCGAGGTTGGGGGGAGAGGACAGAGGAAGGAAGCATGATTGTTACCTCGCCACCAACACAACAGGGACTTGGTGCTCCTGGATGCGCAACACACATGAGTGCCTTCTTGCTGCACTACCTGCAACATGACCCTCGAATTGTGAGAATTAGAAATAATCCTGACTACTGGGTTGCCACACTGTTAGATCCCCGGTACAAAAGTAAATTTGCAGAAATTATTCCTGCCATAGAAAGGGATGCACGCATGCAGGAGTATCAGCAGAGACTGTTGCAGAATCTTACATGTGCTTTTCCACAAAATACCAGTGGTGCACGTAGTGAATCTCACAGTTCCAACTTGCCAACCGTGGGACCGTCAAGTGTTCGGCACTCAAACCGTAACAGAACCACAGTATCTGCTGGTAACATCAATTTTGCGGAATCATTTCACCACTTTTTTAGCCCATCCTTTGCAAGGCCACAGGAGACAAGAAGTCTGACACATAGTCAACGCCTAGAGACGATGGTACAGGAGTATCTCCAAGTAAACATTGAAGCCACGACTGTGTCACTGGACCCTTGCTCTTTTTGGGCTTCCAATCTGGATAAATGGCCGGAGCTAGCCACTTACGCCTTGGAGATCTTGTCATGCCCCGCAGCCAGCGTTCTGTCTGAACGTGTGTTCAGCGCTGCTGGTGGTGTGCTGACAGATAAGCGCACGCGGCTCTCCACTGATAATGTAGACAGACTCACGTTCATAAAGATGAACAAATCATGGATCCGAAACGACTTTTCTACCCCTGTGTCATCCTGGGGAGAGTAAAAGCTTGATGATTGGTTAAAATCACCCTACCAACCGTTTTAAGCTTTCAAATTACTAATCATGTTAATCTGTATCTTGACTGGAAAATAATTTGGGCTTTGTAGCAGTGTGCAGCACTGATCCTATTAGGCCATCTATAATAAGCTTCACCAGATTTAAAATTAAAAATAATTTTTAGCTGCATCTAGCCCGGAAAATAATTTTGGGGCTCCGAGATGCGCAAGACACATAAGTGCCTTCTTGCTGCACTACCTGCAGCATGACCCTCATATTGTCAGAATTCGAAGTAATCATGACTACTGGGTTGCCACACTCTTAGATCCCCCAAACTTTTCGATCAACCTTTTCATTTTAATAAAGACCAAAAAAATGGTCATTTTTGAAATTATAAGCATTAGCAGGTTGTTAGAAACTGAAATCAAACAGTTTTCAACTCAAAACTTTATTCTAGGTGATGTTACATTTTCACATAGGACCCCTTGTTCGAAAGGAGCTTCTGAACTCTCTCGTCCATTGAATTTGTCAGGTTTTGGATGGTTTCTGCTTCAATTGTTTTGCATGAGGACAGAATACCCTCCCAGAGCTGTTGCTTAGATGTGAACTGCCTCCCGCCATCATAGACACTCCTTTTAATGATGCTCCAAAGGTTCTGAATGAGGTAGAGGTCAGGGGAGCATGGGGGTCACACCATAAGTTTGTCCCCTTTTATGCCCATATCAGCCAGAGATGCAGATGTTTTATGTGCAGCATGAGATGGTGCATTATCATGCAGAAAAATGATCTTGCTGTGAAATACACGGTTCTTCTTCTTGAACCATGGCAGGAAGTGCTGTTTGAGAAAATCCACATACATTATGGAGTTCATCTTTAGCGCCTTCAGGGATCCTAAAGGGGCCGACAATCTCTCTCCCCATGATTCCAGCCCAAAACATTACTCCACCTCCTCCTTGTTGGCGCTGTAGCCGTGTTTGCGTGGGGTGTCCATCAACCAGCCATCCTCCACTCCATTCATCTGGACCATCGAGCGCTGCACGGCACTCATCCGTGAACAAAACAGTTTTGAAATCAGTCTTCATGTAATGTTTGGCCCACTGGAGCCGTTTCTGCTTGTGTGAAGTGGATAGAGGAGGTCGACAGGATGGCATATGCACAGCTGCAAACCTCTGAAGGACCCTGCATCTTGTTGTTCGGGGGACGTTGGAGGCACAAGCAGCTTCAAAAACTTGTCTGCTGCTATGACAAGGCTTTTTTGCCGCTGCTGTTTCAACCTGACGTAATTGCCTGTAGGAAAGAGTCCTCAATTTGCCCTTATCAGCACGCACACGTGTGTACTGTGAATCAGCTACATACTTCTTGATTGCCAAGACACTTCATCCTGATCATCGCACAATGTTGATTGTAGTCATGCCTTGACCTAAACACTCCACAATTTGTTGCTTCTCAGCAGCCGACACATCCTTTTTCTTTCCCATTTTGGCAGAAAATGTAGGCTGCTTAATAATGTGAGACAGCCTTCTTAAGTAGTCTTGCCTTTCATTGGACACACCTGCCAAACTAATTAGCACAGGTGTCTGCAATTGCTTACAGTGATATAAAGAGCCCTGACACACATCACCATCAATGAGTTTAACTGACAAACAAACAAATTCTTCCCTTATCACTCCTAAACACTTTTTGCATAATAATTTGGAACGCGGTGTACATGTGCTTTTCCACAAAACACCAGTGGTTCACGTAGTGAATCTTACAGTTCTAACTTGCCAACCGTGGTCTGTATGGAATTGTTCAATAAAGGGCCCAAAATTAAGATAACATAGATGGGAGAGGTCTCTATGAATAGGAATTCCTAAGTATTTGATACCCTGTGAGGGCCAGGCAAAGGGAAAGTTGGACTGGATGGAATCCTATATGGATTTAGGGAGGGAGACATCGAGGGCCTCAGACTTCGCTGCATTGATTTTAAAATTTTACCATGTAACAAAGTGATCTATTTCAGCCATAACAGCAGGGATGGATATATGTGATTGAGTGATATATACTAGGACATCATCAGCAAATAGAGAGCACTTGTACTCGGTGCCTCCCACCTCAATCCACCTAATATTGGGGTTATGGCGAATTGATGAGAGCAGGTGCTCCGTCACTAGGATGTATAAGAGAGGGGACAGAGGACATCCCTGCCTTGTCCCATTGGTGATTGTGAAAGGTGATGAAAATGTTCTGACGCACCCCCTGGGCCTTGGGACACCCGGAGCCGGACCCTTTTTGGTGGATGCTGGTGGTTGTAGTCTTCGTGGCGGCGATCCGGTTCCGTGGCTCAGGGCGGTCAAACCAGTGGCGGAACTATTTATGTGGTTTTGATGTTTAAATGTCCGACTACGCCACCCGTGGATTGCGGTCAGAGTGAACCGCCGCTACAGGGCAGACCGCTAAGGCTGGTGTTGTGGGTGCAGCAGAGCGTAGCATAACTCCCCACGGGAGGAGTATAGCCTTAGGGCAGTGTATGCGGAGGATGGGGGTGATGGTGCAGGGCAGCAGCAGTAACGACACGGAGTCAGTGATGCAGTTCAGGGCCTTTACTCACAGTTCTTATTATCCAGACCACGTCTGCAGGTAACGGCTGCCCACGTCGTACTGTGCTCACCAGGTGAGGGGCTCAGACAACTCCCAGATAACTTTGGAGCGCTTCACAGGACCCCCTTTGTGTGTCCTTTGTCTGGCCTTTCTTACCAACACTTCTGTCCGGCTGCCTCGGGCCTCCTCTTGGTAAACTTGGCGCCAGTTTCCCTGACCCTATGTGGTGCCTTCCTAGCGGGTGGAGCAAGGGGCTGCGCCACATAAAATGTCAGAGCCTCCGGTTTCTAGCTGAGGGTCGTTTCCTGCCTCCACTAGTTCGGGGACCGGTCTCCCCCTTTGGCCTGACCCCTCCACGCAGGTGGATTCGGGCGTGCGGTGGCGACTCGCCCGTCCGCACCCCTGGGATCCCTTCATTCCTCGTTCCTGGAGCCTTCTCCGCTCCTCTTCCTTCCTTCTCCCTCTTGCAGGCCTGGGCCTCTGTTACTAGGCCCGCCTCCGGAGCAGAGCTCATGCAGAGCCCCTGCTCCCTGCCACTTCTGCTCAGACTTCTCTGCACTGAACTAAGATGGTGCCCACCTTTTATACTCCCTTCTCAATGCACCCAGGAACTGCTTCCTCCCTGCTCCTGCACTGCAGGGTTCCCCTTCCTCAGTGCTCCCTCCCCCCACTCCAGCCAGGGACAGGGACTGTCGTGCCCATCTCAGGGGCATATTGGTCGCCCTGCCCCACGGCAATGTGGTGTAATGCATGCAGGTGTCGGGTCCTGATCCACACTCCATCCTTATCTGAGAGTGAGATATCACACCTCTGGGTGAGGTGCAATACGTCTGTAGCAACCGAGCCCTCGGTGCTACAGTTCCATTTATCTTCAGCCTAGGTGACGTATTGTGATACAGGGCCGTGATTTTGGCTATAAAAGGGTCCCCTAGACCCCTACCCCAAGCTTTTTAAGAGAATCATATATGGCGTGCCAGGAGACTTTATGGAATGCTTTCTCAGCATCCAACGAGAGTATCTACTTACAAATTTTTAACTGCATCTAGCCCAGGAAATACTTTGTGCCTAGTAGCAGTGTCTGCTAGTCAGCGGATTATCCCGGCTGTTAAGCAAGCTACACCACCTGTAGTTTGGACACTTAATTTTTTCAAAGGAAATGCTTCGGGACCACGGGATACTTAGTGAAGAGCATCAGGAGGCACCCCAAGGCATAGGGGCTGGGACTGGCACTAGGATGCCTTGCGGTGGACAGCCGAGCTCGATCCTTATAAAAGCTTTTTAACTGCAGCAGCTTTAGTGGACGCTACTGGAGCTGGAATTACGCGGCTGCTGGCATGAGACTTGCCCTCCAATAGATCCTTGTAAATGGATTTAAAGTGTATTCATTCAAATTAGAGGGACAATTTAAATTAAAAAGCTTAGAGCTGCCTCCACCACAGGGGGGCTCTCTCGACCCACCAGCGGACAGGCACCAGTATTGGGAGAGGGGGGCTGGCCGTCAGGGTTCACCGCGGCTCTGGCACAAACCCGGCGACACGGAGGTGGCACGGGCAGGAGCGGACTGGCCGTCTCGGCTTCTCACTTTTTGGATTTTAGAAGGGCATGACATGCCTATATCTGTGTCTCCCCCTCCTTTTACTCCTCCACCTCTTTTCTTTTCGCATGACTATATGTACTTGTCACTTTTCCATGTGTTAGTTGTGTCTTCTGAGCAGTTTGTCAGCTTTTGGACACCTTTGAAGGTGTTTTCTATGTGTTTCTATGTGTTTTTGTTTGCCTGCCATTGTTTTTAACGGTGTTCGAAGGTGTTCGACGAACAGTTCGACGAACACGAACAGTTCGGCGAACACACGGGTGTTCGACGAACCGAACCGAACTCGAACACTACGGGGGTGGCTCAACACTAATAGAGAGCACTTGTACTCGGTGCCTCCCACCTCAATCCACCTAATATTGGGGTTATGGCGAATTGATGAGAGCAGGTGCTCCGTCACTAGGATGTATAAGAGAGGGGACAGAGAACATCCCTGCCTTGTCCCATTGGTGATTGTGAAAGGTGATGAAAATGTTCTGACGCACCCCCTGGGCCTTGGGACACCCGGAGCCGGACCCTTTTTGGTCGATGCTGGTGGTTGTAGTCTTCGTGGCGGCGATCCGGTTCCGTGGCTCAGGGCGGTCAAACCAGTGGCGGAACTATTTATGTGGTTTCGATGTTTAAATGTTCGACTACGCCACCCGTGGATTGCGGTCAGAGTGAACCGCCGCTACAGGGCAGACCGCTAAGGCTGGTGTTGTGGGTGCAGCAGAGCGTAGCATAACTCCCCACGGGAGGAGTATAGCCTCAGGGCAGTGTATGCGGAGGATGGGGGTGATGGTGCAGGGCAGCAGCAGTAATGACACGGAGTCAGTGATGCAGTTCAGGGCCTTTACTCACAGTTCTTATTATCCAGACCACGTCTGCAGGTAACGGCTGCCCATGTCGTACTGTGCTCACCAGGTGAGGGGCTCAGACAACTCCCAGATAACTTTGGAGCGCTTCACAAGACCCCCTTTGTGTGTCCTTTGTCTGGCCTTTCTTACCAACACTTCTGTCCGGCTGCCTCGGGCCTCCTCTTGGTAAACTTGGCGCCAGTTTCCCTGACCCTATGTGGTGCCTTCCTAGCGGGTGGAGCAAGGGGCTGCGCCACATAAAATGTCAGAGCCTCCGGTTTCTAGCTGAGGGTCGTTTCCTGCCTCCACTAGTTCGGGGACCGGTCTCCCCCTTTGGCCTGACCCCTCCACGCAGGTGGATTCGGGCGTGCGGTGGCGACTCGCCCGTCCGCACCCCTGGGATCCCTTCATTCCTCGTTCCTGGAGCCTTCTCCGCTCCTCTTCCTTCCTTCTCCCTCTTGCAGGCCTGGGCCTCTGTTACTAGGCCCGCCTCCGGAGCAGAGCTCATGCAGAGCCCCTGCTCCCTGCCACTTCTGCTCAGACTTCTCTGCACTGAACTAAGATGGTGCCCACCTTTTATACTCCCTTCTCAATGCACCCAGGAACTGCTTCCTCCCTGCTCCTGCACTGCAGGGTTCCCCTTCCTCAGTGTTCCCTCCCCCCACTCCAGCCAGGGACAGGGACTGTCGTGCCCATCTCAGGGGCATATTGGTCGCCCTGCCCCACGGCAATGTGGTGTAATGCATGCAGGTGTCGGGTCCTGATCCACACTCCATCCTTATCTGAGAGTGAGATATCACACCTCTGGGTGAGGTGCAATACGTCTGTAGCAACCGAGCCCTCGGTGCTACAGTTCCATTTATCTTCAGCCTAGGTGAGGTATTGTGATACAGGGCCGTGATTTTGGCTATAAAAGGGTCCCCTAGACCCCTACCCCAAGCTTTTTAAGAGAATCATATATGGCGTGCCAGGAGACTCTATGGAATGCTTTCTCAGCATCCAACGAGAGTATCTACTTACAAATTTTTAACTGCATCTAGCCCAGGAAATACTTTGTGCCTAGTAGCAGTGTCTGCTAGTCAGCGGATTATCCCGGCTGTTAAGCAAGCTACACCACCTGTAGTTTGGACACTTAATTTTTTCAAAGGAAATGCTTCGGGACCACGGGATACTCAGTGAAGAGCATCAGGAGGCACCCCAAGGCATAGGGGCTGGGACTGGCACTAGGATGCCTTGCGGTGGACAGCCGAGCTCGATCCTTATAAAAGCTTTTTAACTGCAGCAGCTTTAGTGGACACTACTGGAGCTGGAATTACGCGGCTGCTGGCATGAGACTTGCCCTCCAATAGATCCTTGTAAATGGATTTAAAGTGTATTCATTCAAATTAGAGGGACAATTTAAATTAAAAAGCTTAGAGCTGCCTCCACCACAGGGGGGCTCTCTCGACCCACCAGCGGACAGGCACCAGTATTGGGAGAGGGGGGCTGGCCGTCAGGGTTCACCGCGGCTCTGGCACAAACCCGGCGACACGGAGGTGGCACGGGCAGGAGCGGACTGGCCGTCTCGGCTTCTCACTTTTTGGATTTTAGAAGGGCATGACATGCCTATATCTGTGTCTCCCCCTCCTTTTACTCCTCCACCTCTTTTCTTTTCGCATGACTATATGTACTTGTCACTTTTCCATGTGTTAGTTGTGTCTTCTGAGCAGTTTGTCAGCTTTTGGACACCTTTGAAGGTGTTTTCTATGTGTTTCTATGTGTTTTTGTTTGCCTGCCATTGTTTTTAACGGTGTTCGAAGGTGTTCGACGAACAGTTCGACGAACAGTTCGGCGAACACACGGGTGTTCGACGAACCGAACCGAACTCGAACACTACGGGGGTGGCTCAACACTAATAGAGAGCACTTGTACTCGGTGCCTCCCACCTCAATCCACCTAATATTGGGGTTATGGCGAATTGATGAGAGCAGGTGCTCCGTCACTAGGATGTATAAGAGAGGGGACAGAGAACATCCCTGCCTTGTCCCATTGGTGATTGTGAAAGGTGATGAAAATGTTCTGACGCACCCCCTGGGCCTTGGGACACCCGGAGCCGGACCCTTTTTGGTCGATGCTGGTGGTTGTAGTCTTCGTGGCGGCGATCCGGTTCCGTGGCTCAGGGCGGTCAAACCAGTGGCGGAACTATTTATGTGGTTTCGATGTTTAAATGTTCGACTACGCCACCCGTGGATTGCGGTCAGAGTGAACCGCCGCTACAGGGCAGACCGCTAAGGCTGGTGTTGTGGGTGCAGCAGAGCGTAGCATAACTCCCCACGGGAGGAGTATAGCCTCAGGGCAGTGTATGCGGAGGATGGGGGTGATGGTGCAGGGCAGCAGCAGTAACGACACGGAGTCAGTGATGCAGTTCAGGGCCTTTACTCACAGTTCTTATTATCCAGACCACGTCTGCAGGTAACGGCTGCCCACGTCGTACTGTGCTCACCAGGTGAGGGGCTCAGACAACTCCCAGATAACTTTGGAGCGCTTCACAAGACCCCCTTTGTGTGTCCTTTGTCTGGCCTTTCTTACCAACACTTCTGTCCGGCTGCCTCGGGCCTCCTCTTGGTAAACTTGGCGCCAGTTTCCCTGACCCTATGTGGTGCCTTCCTAGCGGGTGGAGCAAGGGGCTGCGCCACATAAAATGTCAGAGCCTCCGGTTTCTAGCTGAGGGTCGTTTCCTGCCTCCACTAGTTCGGGGACCGGTCTCCCCCTTTGGCCTGACCCCTCCACGCAGGTGGATTCGGGCGTGCGGTGGCGACTCGCCCGTCCGCACCCCTGGGATCCCTTCATTCCTCGTTCCTGGAGCCTTCTCCGCTCCTCTTCCTTCCTTCTCCCTCTTGCAGGCCTGGGCCTCTGTTACTAGGCCCGCCTCCGGAGCAGAGCTCATGCAGAGCCCCTGCTCCCTGCCACTTCTGCTCAGACTTCTCTGCACTGAACTAAGATGGTGCCCACCTTTTATACTCCCTTCTCAATGCACCCAGGAACTGCTTCCTCCCTGCTCCTGCACTGCAGGGTTCCCCTTCCTCAGTGTTCCCTCCCCCCACTCCAGCCAGGGACAGGGACTGTCGTGCCCATCTCAGGGGCATATTGGTCGCCCTGCCCCACGGCAATGTGGTGTAATGCATGCAGGTGTCGGGTCCTGATCCACACTCCATCCTTATCTGAGAGTGAGATATCACACCTCTGGGTGAGGTGCAATACGTCTGTAGCAACCGAGCCCTCGGTGCTACAGTTCCATTTATCTTCAGCCTAGGTGAGGTATTGTGATACAGGGCCGTGATTTTGGCTATAAAAGGGTCCCCTAGACCCCTACCCCAAGCTTTTTAAGAGAATCATATATGGCGTGCCAGGAGACTCTATGGAATGCTTTCTCAGCATCCAACTAGAGTATCTACTTACAAATTTTTAACTGCATCTAGCCCAGGAAATACTTTGTGCCTAGTAGCAGTGTCTGCTAGTCAGCGGATTATCCCGGCTGTTAAGCAAGCTACACCACCTGTAGTTTGGACACTTAATTTTTTCAAAGGAAATGCTTCGGGACCACGGGATACTCAGTGAAGAGCATCAGGAGGCACCCCAAGGCATAGGGGCTGGGACTGGCACTAGGATGCCTTGCGGTGGACAGCCGAGCTCGATCCTTATAAAAGCTTTTTAACTGCAGCAGCTTTAGTGGACACTACTGGAGCTGGAATTACGCGGCTGCTGGCATGAGACTTGCATTCCAATAGATCCTTGTAAATGGATTTAAAGTGTATTCATTCAAATTAGAGGGACAATTTAAATTAAAAAGCTTACAGCTGCCTCCACCACAGGGGGGCTCTCTCGACCCACCAGCGGACAGGCACCAGTATTGGGAGAGGGTGTCTGGCCGTCAGGGTTCACCGCGGCTCTGACACAAACCCGGCGACACGGAGGTGGCACGGGCAGGAGCGGACTGGCCGTCTCGGCTTCTCACTTTTTGGATTTTAGAAGGGCATGACATGCCTATATCTGTGTCTCCCCCTCCTTTTACTCCTCCACCTCTTTTCTTTTCGCATGACTATATGTACTTGTCACTTTTCCATGTGTTAGTTGTGTCTTCTGAGCAGTTTGTCAGCTTTTGGACACCTTTGAAGGTGTTTTCTATGTGTTTCTATGTGTTTTTGTTTGCCTGCCATTGTTTTTAACGGTGTTCGAAGGTGTTCGACGAACAGTTCGACGAACAGTTCGGCGAACACACGGGTGTTCGACGAACCGAACCGAACTCGAACACTACGGGGGTGGCTCAACACTAGTCATTACAGAGTGTTCTATTTCACGTGTTTATTTCTGTTAATGTTGATGATTATGGCTTACAGCCAATGAAAACACAAAAGTCTTTATCTCAATAAATTGGAATAATTAACAAAAAACACCTGCAAAGGCTTCCTAAGCATTAAAAAGTTCCCTTAGGCTGTTTCAGTAGGCTTCACAATCATGGGGAAGACTGCTGACTTGACAGATGTCCAGAAGGCAGTCATTGACACTCCACAAGGAGGGTAAGCCACAAAAGGTTATTGCTAAAGAAGCTGGCTGTTCACAGAGTGCTGTATCCAAGCATATTAATGGAAAGTTGAGTGGAAGGAAAAAGTGTGGTAGGAAAAGGTGCACAAGCAACCAGGATAAGCGCAGCTTTGAAAGGATTGTTAAGAAAAGGCCATTCAAACATTTGGGGGAGATTGACAAGGAGTGGACTGCTGCTGGAGTCATTGCTTCAAGAGCCACCACACACAGATGTATCCAGGACATGGGCTACAAGTGTCACATTCCTTGTGCCAAGCCTCTCATGACCAATAGACAACGCCAGAAGCGTCTTACCTGGGCCAAGGAGAAGAAGACCTGGACTGTTATCAGTGCTCCAAAGTGTTGTTTTCAGATGAAAGTAAATTTTGCATTTCATTTGGAAATCAAGGTCCCAGAGTCTGGAGGAAGAGTGGAGAGGCCACAATCCAAGCTGCTTGAGGTCTAGTGTGAAGTTTCCACAATCAGTGATGGTTTGGGGAGCCATGTCATCTGCTGGTGGAGGTCCACTGTGTTTTATCAAGACCAAAGTCAGCGCAGCCGTCTACCAGGACATTTTACAGCCCTTCATGCTTCCCTCTGCCGACAAGGTTTTTGGAGATGGAAATGTCATTCTCCAGCAGGACTTGGCACCGGTCCACACGGCCAAAAGTACCAATACCTGGTTTACACAACAGTATCACTGTGCTTGATTGTCAGCAAACTCGCCTGACCTTAACCCCATAGAGGATCTATTATAGAGAATCTATGGGGTATTGTCAAGAGGAAGATGAGAGACACCAGACCCAACAATGCAGACGAGCTGAAGGCGGCTATCAAAGCCACCTGGGCTTCCATAACACCTCAGCAGTGCCATAGACTGATCGCCTCCACGCCACATTGCCACATTGATGCAGTAATTGATGCAAAAGGAGCCCCGACCAAGTATTGAGGGCATTTACTGAGCATACATTTCTGATTTTAAAAACATTTTTCAAGCTACTGTTATAAAGTATTCTAATTTACTGAGATAATGACTTTTGTGTTTTCATTGGCTGTAAGTCATAATCATCAACATTAACAGAAATAAACACGTGAAATAGATCGCTCTGTGTGTAATGACTCTATATAATAGATCCCTCTGTGTGTAATGACTCTATATAATAGATCCCTCTGTGTGTAATGACTTTATATAATAGATCCCTCTGTGTGTAATGACTAGAGATGAGCGTTGTTCTACTCGAACTGTTCGCCAATCTCAAATTCGAGCTGTTTTGGGCGGTATTCGAGCCATTCGGCGAACACAAACGATTTGAGAAAAATTCGGCTGTTCGAGGTTATGTTCGATAACTGTTCGTGCACCAAAATCATAACTGGATTTTTTCTCAGTAATGATGAAAATTAATGTTAATACGCTGTTTGAGTGTACAGCGGGGTGGGGGGAGGGGCAGGGGATGGATCTCTGCAGGAATAATGAAGATCTCCATTTTTTTTTTCTTTCCCGCATTTGCAGTGGGGAGGTGCAGTCTGTCAGCCTATCAGCAGCGCACACACGGAGCGAACTGCTGTTTTTCACACAAGCAAGGGCATGTGTCATTGGCAGTGTATGTCACATGTCCTTGCCCTATAAGACCAAGCCATTTTCCCCGTCGCCACCATTTTCTCACTGCTGCAGCTGCATGTTAGATGGCACCGCTGTTGCTGTGTGCGCTATACCTTGTTAATTTCAAGCCAATTTTCGCACAAATCTACAGATAGCTTGGGAGTAGGGAATAGTTGTGATTGCAGTCCTTTTAAGGACTAGGTTACAGCATTTCCTACGACTTTTATCAGGCAGGTCTGTGCTCTTAAATACATTGTGGGAGTAAAGACTAATTGTAATTGCAGTCCTTTTCAGGACTAGGTTACATCAGTTCCTATCAGTTTTTGCCAGGCAGGTCTGTGCCAGTGCTGTGCAAGTTTTTTTCACAGCATTTGGCTGCATCTAGCAAAGCTAATCCTTTTTGGCCTATTGCAGAGTGTGTTAGTCAGTGGAGTAGCCTATCTGTGTTGCAAGATATACCACCTGTGTATAGAATACCAATTTTTTTACTGCACCTAGTGAAGTAAAATCTTTTGGGCATAGCATCATTCTATTAGTCCATCTATACTGACCTCCATCAGGTTGCAAATTGAATATAATTTTTTTCTGCATCTAGCTCTGAAAAAATATTTGGGCTTCTAGCAGTGTGTGGGACTTGTTCTATTAGTCCATCTATACTGACCTCCATCAGGTTGCAAACTGAATATAATTTTTTCTGCATCTAGCTCTGAAAAAATATTTGGCCTTCTAGTAGTGTGTGGGACTTTCTCTATTAGTCCATCTATACTGACCTCCATCAGGTTGCAAATTAAATATAATTTTTATCTGCATCTAGATCTGAAAAAATATTTGGCCTTCTAGCAGTGTGTGGGACTTTCTCTATTAGTCCATCTATACTGACCTCCATCAGGTTGCAAATTAAAAATAATTTTTATCTGCATCTACCTCTGAAAAAATATTTGGGCTTCTAGCTGTGTGTGGGACTTGTTCTATTAGTCCATCTATACTGACCTCCATCAGGTTGCAAACTGAATATAATTTTTTTCTGCATCTACCTCTGAAAAAATATTGGGCTTCTAGCTGTGTGTGGGACTTGTTCTATTAATCCATCTATACAGACCTCCATCAGGTTGCAAACTGAATATATTTTTTTTCTGCATCTACCTCTGAAAAAATATTGGGCTTCTAGCAGTGTGTGTGACTTTCTCTATTAGTCCATCTATACTGACCTCCATCAGGTTGCAAATTAAAAATAATTTTTATCTTCATCTACCTCTGAAAAAATATTTGGGCTTCTAGCTGTGTGTGGGACTTGTTCTATTAGTCCATCTATACTGACCTCCATCAGGTTGCAAACTGAATATAATTTTTATCTGCATCTACCTCTGAAAAAATATTTGGGCTCCTAGCTGTGTGTGGGACTTGTTCTATTAGTCCATCTATACTGACCTCCATCAGGTTGCAAACTGAATATAATTTTTTTCTGCATCTAGCTCTGAAAAAATATTTGGCCTTCTAGCAGTGTGTGGGACTTTCTCTATTAGTCCATCTATACTGACCTCCATCAGGTTGCAAATTAAAAATAATTTTTTTTCTGCATCTACCTCTGAAAAAATATTGGGCTTCTAGCTGTGTGTGGGACTTGTTCTATTAATCCATCTATACAGACCTCCATCAGGTTGCAAACTGAATATAATTTTTTTCTGCATCTACCTCTGAAAAAATATTTGGGCTTCTAGCTGTGTGTGGGACTTGTTCTATTAGTCCATCTATACTGACCTCCATCAGGTTGCAAACTGAATATAATTTTTTTCTGCATCTAGCTCTGAAAAAATATTTGGCCTTCTAGCAGTGTGTGGGACTTGTTCTATTAGTCCACCTATATTGACCTCCATCAGGTTGCAAATTCAAAATAATTTTTTGTCTGCATCTAGCTCTGAAAAAATATTTGGCCTTCTAGCAGTGTGTGGGACTTTCTCTATTAGTCCATCTATACTGACCTCCATCAGGTTGCAAACTGAATATATATTTTTTCTGCATCTACCTCTGAAAAAATATTTGGGCTTCTAGCTGTGTGTGGGACTTGTTCTATTAGTCCATCTATACTGACCTCCATCAGGTTGCAAATCGAATATCATTTTTTTCTCCATCTAACCCAGCCAATAGTTTTGGCCTAATACCACAGTTTGGCCACTCAGCTCTGCTCGGTTCCCATCCATTGTTTTTTTGTGCAAACAACTCCAGAGTTGTGAATTAGTTAACCACCAAAATGAGTGGAAAAAGGCCTGCTGCTGGTGGAAAGGGGCGTGTTGGGAAGGGGAAAAAAGGTTGTGTCCGTGGAGTAGGTGTTAAAGCAACAGTAACATCTGCAGAAGAAAGACCATCTTCCAGCCAAACTAAAATGTCTACTTCTTTTAGCAGACAATGTGATAAGATCCCTTTCTTACGGCCACGCCAATCGCTACAAATTCCAGATGAGGCACAAAAACAGCAGGTGCTTCAACGGATATCAAGTGCTCCTTTAAGTGGGCTCTCCTCCACATCAACTTCAACATCACAAATACTCCAGTCCTCAAAGGTGTCACCCCAATCGCACTTGCTTCCTCACAGCTCCCAAATCTCCAGCTGCCCGTCTGAGTATGAGGTAGAACAGATGGTTGAGTCTGCAGAGCTGTTTACTCATACTATAGCCTGGGAATCAGAGGTCGACTCCAGCGCTTCTGTGAATCCAGACGAGGAAATGATCTGCACTGATGCCCAGAATCTTTATGAGTCGGATCCAGGACCAGACGCAGAAGGTTCTGACCATAATGTAGACCCTCATTCCCAAACTGTAACTCCTGTTGGTGGAGACAATGAGGAAGACGATGATGAGACTCAAATACCTGATTGGAGCGACAACATTAGTTTTTTGTCAGGGCAGGAACAGGTTGGCTCTGAGGACGACGGGTGTGATAATGCACAGGGTGATGATGATGAGGTTGGAGATCCCACTTACTGTCAACCCACAGTCAGCCAAGAGATGAGGTCAGCAGAGGAGGTGGAGGAAGATGCTAGTGACGACGAGGTCAGGTTGCGCCTTCCTGGACAGAGACGTAGTACTGGAAGCACGTCAACAACTGCATCCTCAAACACAACTCTGCCTCTCACCACAAGTCGTGGTGGCTCTTCAGGTCTCATGGGTGCTAAGCCTTGCATAGCCTGGGCATTTTTTCAGATCGATAAAGATGACCCAACTCGTGTTATCTGTAACATTTGTCAGCAAAAGCTAAGTAGAGGCCAAAAAATACATAGTTTGAGTACTTCATGCATGAACCGGCACATGGACATGAAGCATAAGTTGCAGTGGGAAGCTCAGTGTGCTACAATGCGGCCTAGCCGGCCGGGCCAACCACCGTCTGCCATATCTTGTGCATCCGCGGCCTCTTCATCCTCTGTGACTGGGGGGACAGCAGTCACACCTGTTTTGGGGCGCAGACCTGCCACCTCTTTACCCGCAACAGCCAGCGTGATTGGCAGGTCATCATTTTCTTTGGAGGTGGTAACACCAGCTGGTGTTGAGCGCTGTCCGACATCGATAGCACCACCTTTGGATCAAGGCAACCTAACATGTCCGCCTGCATCTTCCTCACAGACTGGCAGTTTGCCGGGGACACCCTTATCAACCCCGTCTAAGCACAATAGCCAGCCCTCGGTCCCTCAGATGTGGACAAGTAAAAGACCATTTCCTCCTAGCCATGAGAAAGCTAAGAGGTTGAATTTCACCATCTGCAAGCTCTTGGCTACAGAAATGCTGCCTTTCCGCCTGGTGGACACAGAGGATTTTCGAGACCTTATGTCCGTCGCAGTGCCCCAGTACCAGATGCCCAGTCGGCACTACTTCTCAAAGAAAGGTGTGCCTGCGCTCCACCAGCATGTCGCACACAACATCACCGCTTCTTTGAGAAACTCTGTGTGTGACAGGGTGCATTTCACCACAGACACTTGGACGAGTAGACAAGGACAGGGGCGTTACATGTCGCTGACTGGGCACTGGATAACTATGGTGACAGCAGGACAAGGGGCTGCTGTCCAAGTCTTGCCGTCCCCACGAGTTGTGCGTCAATCCTCTTTATGTCAAAGTTCCTCCACTGCTTCTGCCTCCTCAACCTCCTCTCGGTCTTCCACCTGCACCCAAAGCCTGTCTGGTCATGCCACAAGCTTTCTAACTGAGCAGAAGGGATCCTGCACACCTCCTTACTATGCTGGCAGTAGGGCTCAACGTCATCAGGCGGTTTTTACTTTGAAATGTCTGGGAAATGTGAGTCACACAGCTGAGGAGTTGTGGTCAGCTCTGGAGAACCAATTTCATGAATGGTTGTCTCCACTGGACCTGAAACCAGGGAAGGCCGTGTGCGACAATGCTGCAAACCTGGGTGCGGCCCTTCGCCGGGGCAATGTCACACACGTGCCTTGTATGGCTCTCGTGTTGAACCTGGTTGTCCAGCAATTTTTAGCCCACTATCCCAGACAAGATGGCCTTCTGCAGAGGGCACGGTCGCTGTGTGCTCACTTCCGCCATTCGCATCCCGCAGCTCAGCGACTTACATCTCTACAGAAGTCGTTGGGCCTGCCACTTCACCGGCTAAAATGCGATGTGCCTACCCGGTGGAATTCAACTCTGCACATGTTGCAGCGACTGTGGCAGCACCGACAAGCCCTGGTGCAATACGTTCTGACGTATAGCCTGGGCCAACGAGATCCAGAGGTGGGGCAAATCACGCTGGAGGAGTGGTCTCAGATCAGGGACCTATGCACCCTTCTGCACAGTTTTGAAATGGCGACGAAGATGTTTAGTGCTGACGATGCCATTATCAGCATGACTATTCCTGTGATTTACATGCTGGAGCACATGTTAAACAGAATTCGGAGTCAGGTGGTGGCACAAGAGGAGGTGGAGGAAGTAGAGGAGGAGGAGTTGTATGCGGAAGGGCTAACATCTGCAAGGTCCAGATGGTCGGCAGCACCAAGGCGGCAGGCATGTGAGGGTGGGGGAGATGGTTTTACCAGGGCGCATGGTAGCAGCCAAACTAGTGAGGAAGGTGTAGGAGCCCAGGAAGAAGTGGAGGACGAACTGATGGAAGACTCATCAGATGAGGGAGACCTTGATCACATTTCTGTTGTGCGAGGTTGGGGGGAGAGGACAGAGGAAGGAAGCATGATTGTTACCTCGCCACCAACACAACAGGGACTTGGTGCTCCTGGATGCGCAACACACATGAGTGCCTTCTTGCTGCACTACCTGCAACATGACCCTCGAATTGTGAGAATTAGAAATAATCCTGACTACTGGGTTGCCACACTGTTAGATCCCCGGTACAAAAGTAAATTTGCCGAAATTATTCCTGCCATAGAAAGGGATGCACGCATGCAGGAGTATCAGCAGAGACTGTTGCAGAATCTTACATGTGCTTTTCCACAAAACACCAGTGGTGCACGTAGTGAATCTCACAGTTCCAACTTGCCAACCGTGGGACCGTCAAGTGTTCAGCACTCAAACCTAACAGAACCACAGTATCTGCTGGTAACATCAATTTTGCGGAATCATTTCACCACTTTTTTAGCCCATCCTTTGCAAGGCCACAGGAGACAAGAAGTCTGACACATAGTCAACGCCTAGAGACGATGGTACAGGAGTATCTCCAAGTAAACATTGAAGCCATGACTGTGTCACTGGACCCTTGCTCTTTTTGGGCTTCCAATCTGGATAAATGGCCGGAGCTAGCCACTTACGCCTTGGAGATCTTGTCATGCCCCGCAGCCAGCGTTCTGTCTGAACGTGTGTTCAGCGCTGCTGGTGGTGTGCTGACAGATAAGCGCACGCGGCTCTCCACTGATAATGTAGACAGACTCACGTTCATAAAGATGAACAAATCATGGATCCGAAACGACTTTTCTACCCCTGTGTCATCCGGGGGAGAGTAAAAGCTTGATGATTGGTTAAAATCACCCTACCAACCGTTTTAAGCTTTCAAATTACTAATCATGTTTATCTGTATCTTGGCTGAAAAATAATTTGGGCTTTGTAGCAGTGTGCAGCACTGATTCTATTAGGCCATCTATAATAAGCTCCACCAGATTTAAAATTACTAATCATGTTTATCTGTATCTTGGCTGGAAAATAATTTGGGCTTTGTAGCAGTGTGCAGCACTGATCCTATTAGGCCATCTATACTAAGCTCCACCAGATTTAAAATTAATAATAATTTTTAGCTGCATCTAGCCCGGAAAATAATTTTGAGGCTCCGAGATGCGCAAGACACATACAGTGCTGGCCAAAAGTATTGGCACCCCTGCAATTCTGTCAGATAATACTCAGTTTCTTCCTGAAAATGATTGCAATCACAAATTCTTTGGTATTATTCTCTTTCAACTCAAAACTTTATTCTAGGTGATGTTACATTTTCACATAGGACCCCTTGTTCGAAAGGAGCTTCTGAACTCTCTCGTCCATTGAATTTGTCAGGTTTTGGATGGTTTCTGCTTCAATTGTTTTGCATGAGGACAGAATACCCTCCCAGAGCTGTTGCTTAGATGTGAACTGCCTCCCGCCATCATAGACACTCCTTTTGATGATGCTCCAGAGGTTCTGAATGGTGTAGAGGTCAGGGGAGCATGGGGGTCACACCATAAGTTTGTCCCCTTTTATTCCCATATCAGCCAGAGATGCAGATGTTTTATGTGCAGCATGAGATGGTGCATTATCATGCAAAAAAATGATCTTGCTGTGAAATACACGGTTCTTCTTCTTGAACCATGGCAGGAAGTGCTGTTTGAGAAAATCCACATACATTATGGAGTTCATCTTTAGCGCCTTCAGGGATCCTAAAGGGGCCGACAATCTCTCTCCCCATGATTCCAGCCCAAAACATTACTCTACCTCCTCCTTGTTGGCGCTGTAGCCGTGTTTGCGTGGGGTGTCCATCAACCAGCCATCCTCCACTCCATCCATCTGGACCATCGAGCGCTGCACGGCACTCATCCGTGAACAAAACAGTTTTGAAATCAGTCTTCATGTAATGTTTAGCCCACTGGAGCCGTTTCTGCTTGTGTGAAGTGGATAGAGGAGGTCGACAGGATGGCGTATGCACAGCTGCAAACCTCTGAAGGACCCTGCATCTTGTTGTTCGGGGGACGTTGGAGGCACCAGCAGCTTCAAAAACTTGTCTGCTGCTATGACAAGGCTTTTTTGCCGCTGCTCTTTTAACCTGACGTAATTGCCTGTAGGAAAGAGTCCTCAATTTGCCCTTATCAGCACGCACACGTGTGTACTGTGAATCAGCTACATGATTGCCAAGACACTTCATCCTGATCATCGCACAATGTTGATTGTAGTCATGCCTTGACCTAAACACTCCACAATTTGTTGCTTCTCAGCAGCCGACACATCCTTTTTCTTTCCCATTTTGGCAGAAAATGTAGGCTGCTTAATAATGTGAGACAGCCTTCTTAAGTAGTCTTGCCTTTCATTGGACACACCTGCCAAACTAATTAGCACAGGTGTCTGCAATTGCTTACAGTGATATAAAGAGCCCTGACACAAATCACCATCAATGAGTTTAACTGACAAACAAACAAATTCTTCCCTTATCACTCCTAAACACTTTTTGCATAATAATTTGGAACACAGTGTACATGTGCTTTTCCACAAAACACCAGTGGTTCACGTAGTGAATCTTACAGTTCTAACTTGCCAACCGTGGTCTGTATGGAGTTGTTCAATAAAGGGCCCAAAATTAAGATAACATAGATGGGAGAGGTCTCTATGAATAGGAATTCCTAAGTATTTGATACCCTGTGAGGGCCAGGCAAAGGGAAAGTTGGACTGGATGGAATCCTATATGGATTTGGGGAGGGAGACATCGAGGGCCTCAGACTTCGCTGCATTGATTTTAAAATTTGACCATGTAACAAAGTGATCTATTTCAGCCATAACAGCATGGATGGATATATGTGATTGAGTGATATATACTAGGACATCATCAGCAAATAGAGAGCACTTGTACTCGGTGCCTCCCACCTCAATCCACCTAATATTGGGGTTATGGCGAATTGATGAGAGCAGGTGCTCCGTCACTAGGATGTATAAGAGAGGGGACAGAGGACATCCCTGCCTTGTCCCATTGATGATTGTGAAAGGTGATGAAAATGTTCTGATGCACCCCTGGGCCTTGGGACACCCGGAGCCCGACCCTTTTTGGTGGATGCTGGTGGTTGTAGTCTTCGTGGCGGCGACCCGGTTCCGTGGCTCAGGGTGGTCAAACCAGTGGCGGAACTATTTATGTGGTTTTGATGTTTAAATGTCCGACTACGCCACCCGTGGATTGCGGTCAGAGTGAACCGCCGCTGCAGGGCAGACCGCTGAGGCTGGTGTTGTGGGTGCAGCAGAGCGTAGCATAACTCCCCACGGGAGGAGTATAGCCTCAGGGCAGTGTATGCGGAGGATGGGGGTGATGGTGCAGGGCAGCAGCAGTAACGACACGGAGTCAGTGATGCAGTCCAGGGCCTTTACTCACAGTTCTTATTATCCAGACCACGTCTGCAGGTAACGGCTGCCCACGTCGTACTGTGCTCACCAGGTGAGGGGCTCAGACAACTCCCAGATAACTTTGGAGCGCTTCACAGGACCCCCTTTGTGTGTCCTTTGTCTGGCCTTTCTTACCAACCCTTCTGTCCGGCTGCCTCGGGCCTCCTCTTGGTAAACTTGGCGCCAGTTTCCCTGACCCTATGTGGTGCCTTCCTAGCGGGTGTAGCGAGGGGCTGCGCCACATAAAATGTCAGAGCCTCCGCTTTCTAGCTGAGGGTCGTTTCCTGCCTCCACTAGTTTCGGGGACCGGTCTCCCCCTTTGGCCTGACCCCTCCACGCAGGTGGATTCGGGCGTGCGGTGGCGACTCGCCCGTCCGCACCCGTGGGATCCCTTCATTCCTCGTTCCTGGAGCCTTCTCCGCTCCTCTTCCTTCCTTCTCCCTCTTCCAGGCCTGGGCCTCTGTTACTAGGCCCGCCTCCGGAGCAGAGCTCATGCAGAGCCCCTGCTCCCTGCCACTTCTGCTCAGACTTCTCTGCACTGAACTAAGATGGTGCCCACCTTTTATACTCCCTTCTCAATGCACCCAGGAACTGCTTCCTCCCTGCTCCTGCACTACAGGGTTCCCCTTCCTCAGTGTTCCCTCCCCCCACTCCAGCCAGGGACAGGGACTGTCGTGCCCATCTCAGAGGCATATTGGTCGCCCTGCCCCACGGCAATGTGGTGTAATGCATGCAGGTGTCGGGTCCTGATCCACACTCCATCCTTACCTGAGAGTGAGATATCACACCTCTGGGTGAGGTGCAATACCTCTGTAGCAACCGAGCCCTCAGGGTGCTACAGTTCCATTAATCTTCAGCCTAGGTGACGTATTGTGATACAGGGCCGTGATTTTGGCTATAAAAGGGTCCCCTAGACCCCTACCCCAAGCTTTTTAAGAGAATCGTATATGGCGTGCCAGGAGACTCTATGGAATGCTTTCTCAGCCTCCAACGAGAGTATCTAATTACAAATTTTTAACTGCATCTAGCCCAGGAAATACTTTGTGCCTAGTAGCAGTGTCTGCTAGTCAGCGGATTATCCCGGCTATTAAGCAAGCTACACCACCTGTAGTTTGGACACTTAATTTTTTCAAAGGAAATGCTTCGGGACCACAGGATACTCAGTGAAGAGCATCAGGAGGCACCCCAAGGCATAGGGGCTGGGACTGGCAGTAGGATGCCTTGCGGTGGACAGCCGAGCTGGATCCTTATAAAAGCTTTTTAACTGCAGCAGCTTTAGTGGACGCTACTGGAGCTGGAATTACGCAACTGCTGGCATGAGACTTGCCCTCCAATAGATCCTTGTAAATGGATTTAAAGTGTATTCATTCAAATTAGAGAGACAATTTAAATTAAAAAGCTTAGAGCTGCCTCCACCACAGGGGGGCTCGTTCGACCTACCAGCGGACAGGCACCAGTATTGGGAGAGGGGGGCTGGCCGTCAGGGTTCACCGCGGCTCTGGCACAAACCCGGCGACACGGAGGTGGCACGGGCAGGAGCGGACTGAACATGTCGGCTTCTCACTTTTTGGATTTTAGAAGGGCATGACATGCCTATATTTGTGTCTCCCCCTCCTTTTACTCCTCCACCTCTTTTCTTTTCGCATGACTATATGTACTTGTCACTTTTCCATGTGTTAGTTGTGTCTTCTGAGCAGTTTGTCAGCTTTTGGACACCTTTGAAGGTGTTTTCTATGTGTTTCTATGTGTTTTTGTTTGCCTGCCATTGGTTTTAACGGTGTTCGAAGGTGTTCGACGAACAGTTCGACGAACAGTTCCGCGAACACACGGGTGTTCGACGAACCGAACCGAACTCGAACACTACGGGGGTGGCTCAACACTAGTAATGACTCTATATAATAGATCGCTCTGTGTGTAATGACTCTATATAATAGATCCCTCTGTGTGTAATGACTCTATATAATAGATCACTCTGTGTTTAATGACTCTATATAATATAGGAGTTTCACTTTTTTTTATTGAAGAACTGAAATACATTAACTTTTTGATCATATTCTAATTTAGTGAGAAGCACTTGTATATTACATGGATACAAAGTAAAGGCATGGTCACCCATGCAAATAACGTATGATGCTATTGCTTGTTATGGTGTAGAGACAGATAAATAGATAGACAAGAAAAAGTGTCTCAGAACAGAAATGTCGCCATTGTAAACTATTAATTAGCACTTTTTTTCACTTTTCCAAATTAGTTTGCTGCCTCCATTTTCTTTAATAGATAGATTTTGCACAAATAGCGCATAAAATGGTATGTTTACCTTTTCAACAATTCTTTGTGACTGCAATGTATCTTAATTTCAAATCCTCTATTTAATCCTATATGTACCGTGGGGCACTCGGATCCGGGCAATAGGGAAATGGTGGGAGTAGTAGTGGCAACCCGGTTCCGTGGCTCAGGGTGGTCAGGCCAGCGGTAGTCCGTTATGTGTTGATGATTATGTCCGACTACGCCACCCGTGGATTTGCGGTCATTAGGAACCGCTGGGGCTGATGAGGTGTGCAGCTGGGATGGTGTAACTCCCCACGGGAAGAGTGCGGCCCCAGGGCAGTGTAGTGGATGTTTGGAGTGATGGTAGTGAGAGTCCCAGTGCTGATAGTGCTGGAGGAGCAAGGAGCACACAGACAACAGGTTGCAGTCCAGGGTCTTTACTAGAACAGGTAAATTGACCCGCAAACATTCCCGGCTAGGAGGGGACCTGGATGTCTGAGAGCAACGGGGAAATTGGCCCTGGTCAGGGTGAGGGTGTAGGCCTACCGTGCTTTCTGTGCTCCTTCTGGCTATCTCCTCTTATAGGGTAACAGCCCACGTTTCCGAGCTCTCCGTGTATTCTCGCCTGTATGGCCTGCGACGTGGGTTCCTTTCTGCTCCCAGCCTTGTACGGCTTTGCTGGTCCCTTCTGTTGTGGCAGGGCCTTCAGGCTTCTTAGGCCAAGGAATATACAGTCCCCTGCTGACTGGTTATCTGCTGGAGAATGTGGAATCTTCCCAGCCTCAGACACCAAAGTCTGGTAGATTAAGTCCGTTATCTGCCAAGACAGGCTCTCTTCGCCTCTTGTCTCTGGCTTGTGGCTCTCTCCTACTGCCACACTTCCTCTTAGGTGCAATACAACTGTCTGTCCCTGCTCTGCTCTGGGACAAGTCTCAGTCCTGAGACAGGCCATCCAGTTCTCTCTAACCCTGCCCCCAGCACCAGCTTTTATAGGGGCAGCCTGCTCCCCCTACCGGCCTGAGACAGGAGGCATTGCATGCTAATGTTCCCCTGACTAGAGAACCTCCCCCTTGCTCTCAGACACAGCTTTATTTACACTTGTGGCATCCAGGCCAGGGTGACACATATTCATGGCTACAGACTACAAACCAACCAGGTGTAATCTGATAATGAGCAAGAGTTAACTCCACTTCCTTTGCTTCTATCCAGTTAAGGAACCTAAGAAACACATAGGTTTATATAGTAACTGTGTGCCCAATGCTGTTGGATAGTATGAGAATTTTCATGGAAGTTTTTGTGATTTCTAAAGAAATAATAAATCAACATTTTCCTAAAACAAGTCTTAAGTATGCAGCTATCAATAAGAGATGTTGCAATTTGTTATTTATGTGGAATTGTGCTTATATAATTTTATTTTTTCCTTTCACATAAACTGATATTCCAGGAACTGTTTGTATAAACTTCGTCTGATTGATTCGCTCCCTGGGAATGCATTGCAGTCACAGGTCAAGATTAAATAGAAATTCTTTCCATTTTTAGCAGTCTGCAATAATTTTGGTGATGATTTATTAGACTCCCTTGTAAACTTGTCTCGGATTCATGCTTTATGCGTGCGGAAATAATGGATTTGTCAATGTTCCTCCATTACCTGCTGAAGGTCTGTGTCTATTATGATTATCCATGTTTATGCCGGGGCAGTTAATAGGTCTTCCAAATTGCAGTCTAGTGACCCGAGTGCTGTGGATCTTTTGTAGAAAAGCCTTTGGATTGTTGTGTATCTCTTAGTAAATGTGATGACCTTGTTCTATTGTATATAAAAATAAATACAAAAAAAAAAAGTAAAATATAAAGCAGCACTAAAAACTCTGCAGACATCAGGAATGGTAGACGGTATACAAAACAAAGAAAAGACTCTGGATTTCTTAGTCGTACATCATTGTCAGCGAGCCGCGGTCTAGAGCTGAACTACGCCAACTAATGTTCTTTGAAAAGAGAAGACTAATGAATCTTTGCTACAAACAAAATATGTATCAATAAACATCCTATGAACCTCCTGGGCATAATTTTACAAAAAGTTGACATTTTATGTCTGAGGCACTGGAGAGCCCTTTGTATACTTATTTATAGCACCCGAGCTTTTGTGCCTTATCAAATGTCGTCTGTTAATGAGTCTTGTGCCTGCAAGAATGAAGGAAAGTCTAGATAGGCACCAACTCAGGATGCCAAGAGCTGATGGAAAGGAGGAATTTATAAAATGGAAAAAGTCATTGACACAATTTACTTTAGTCTACAGTGACGATCTCTAGCCCTATAGGAAATTGTCCAGTGAAACAAATTATCCCTTATTCACAGGATAGGTGATAACTTTTTGGCAGATTGGAAAACTTTATCCTCGACTGGGAACTTTTATCCCTGTTGCAAAATGGAGCCTCCGAATACCGCTCCATTCATTCTCTATGGGTTGGCCGGAAAATGCCGAGTACAGTGCTGGGCAGCCCCATAGGGAATGAATGGAGAAGTGGTTGAGCATGTGCACTGCAAATTATATTGGTGGTGGTTCCAGTGGTTGGAACCCCACTGATCAATAAGTCCAGTGCATGCAATAGGTACTCTTTAAAAATGTGAATCAGAAGGGTCACCATGTTCGGCTCATACCCAGTATATGCTTTAATGCATTGACAGCTATTTTACCCAACTCGGTCGAGTCTTCCTGTGCCATCTATGAGAAAGCCACTGACACATTTCTCTTGGCAGTCGCTTATCTCTAGGGAGAACAAAAGGAGATATCCATACACATTAGACTGTTACTTGATCCTGCCAACCTTTAATCTTTTGTGAATCTCTTTTTTTTATCTATCTTTCTATCTAGCTATATATCTACCTTTCCATCCATCTATCCATCCACCCACCCACCCACTCACCCAACTATTCATCCATCCATCCATCCATCCATCCATCTCTTTATCTATCATCTATCTATCTCTACATCCATCCATCCTTCCATCCATCCAACCACCCACCCACTCACCTATTCATCCATCCGTCTATCTATCTATATATCTGTCTCTCTATCATCTATTAATCTCTCCATCCATCCATCCATTCATCCATCCAAACAACCATACTTCCATCCACTCATCTATCTCTCCATCCATCTATCCATTTATCTCTCCATCCATCTATCCATTCATCTGTCCATCCATCTATCCATTTATCTTTCCATCCATCTAACCATCCATCCATCCATCCATTCATCCATCCATCCATCTATCCATCTATCTCTCTATCATCTATCTATTGTTCTCTCCATCCATCCATCCTTCCATCCACTGACTCATCTATCTAGCTATCCATCTATCAGTGATGAGCGAGCATGCTCGCTACTGCTCAGTGCTCGTCCGAGCATCTCACTGCTCGAGATGCTCGGCGCTCGCCGAATATTTCCGGGGTTGCTCGGCGGGAGCTCGGGTTCCCTCTCTGTATGTTTGGCGCTCTTTAGAACGCCAATGAAAATGCAGGGATTGTCTGCCACTCACTGTAATGCTGCAGCCATGTTGGTTGTTGCATTACAGTGATTGGCTGGCCGCACAGCGTCATATCAGACCTGGCGCCGCCATGTTTGTCACAGTCAATCCGGAATCAGACAGTGTAGGGAGAGGTGCTGCTGAGCTAGGGAGAGATTTGCTTGTTTCTTACTTAGTGTAGGTATATCACAACATATTCTACACATATCCATCTCAACTAACAGTCCTTCTGAGGACTAATCCAGCTGCATAGATATCAGTGCTAGGCAGGCAGGCAGTGTATGTGGCAGACTGCAGTGCATATAGCAAGAGGGTCCATTCCAGTTCTGTCTGCTGCTGGTGCTTTTACAGATATTTCTAGAAATAGGCCCAGGTATCAGGGGCCAGGAATATTTTTTTAGGGATCTTAATCCTGATTATTTGCTTAAAAAACAATCCAGAGAACACCGTTTTTCTGCACCATTTGCTTGTTGGCACTGCAGAATACAGCCAAGTCCTTTCCATATTACAGCGCTAAAAATCAATCTATTTAAAACTGTGGTTTGTCCGTCACATGGATCACATATAATTGCGCTGAAAATGTTGCCACTTTTGGCCTTCATTGAAATTTTGTTGCAGTGTGTCAGCGAACTTATTGAAACAAGGTCAGCGCTGTTAAAAATAGTTACCTACAGGCCAACTATTTAAAACTGTGGTTTTGCGTCACACAGATCACATATCACTGCGTTTTAAATCCAGCCATTTGTACTGAACGTGGAAAATATTGTCCTCCATTTAAAATGGGTAAGGAGCGTGGCAAGGAATGGGAAAGTGAACGTGATGATGATGATGGTGCATGCAGAAGACGAGGCCGAGGCAGTGGGCTAGCTGAAATTGTGCCACAACAAACACCCACATCTTCTCGCTGCACCACAACAGTAAGAAGGAAGCATTGTGGTGGCCACAGACAGAAGGCGGGCAACCGTTCCTCGTAACATCAACACGGCGGAAGTTGCTAGTACAACTGTTAGATCTTCCAGAGTCTTCCGGAGTTTTTAAAAGACTCTGCTGATAACCCCAAAAAGGCCATTTGCACCACCTGCCAGGCCAGCATCAGCAGGGGTAGCAAAACTAGCAGCCTGACCACCACCAGCATGATCAAGCACATGGCAGCAAAGCACCCAACTTTGTAGGCCGAAGCCCAGGGTCCAGGAACAGTATCTGCGGGTGGCACCACTGCATCTTCCGCTGTTGTGCGTGCAAGACAATACTCTGACCATGGCGCATGCGAAGATGCCTCCTGCCTTGTACCTGTCATTGCACACTCTCCACTAGCACCATCAGCAAGCACGTCCACGTCCTTCTCCCAGCGCAGTTGTCCCTTCCCTAGTCTTTGGGAGGCAAGCGCAAATACGCAGCCAACACCCTACAGGCCTCACTAATAAATTCACATATTTCTCGAATGCTTGCTCTCGAAATGTTGCCTTTTAGTCTTGTGGAGACGGAAGCTTTCCGCAACCTGATGGCGGCGGCTGTCCCTCGGTACTCAGTCCTCTGCCGCCACTATTTCTCCCTGTGTACCGTCCCCGTATTACACGAGCACGTGTCCCACAATATTAGCCGTGTCCTCAACAATGCAGTTACTAGGAATGTCCACCTAACCACGTGGACAAGTGCTTGTGGGAAAGGGACGGTACATCTCGCCGACGGCACACTGGGTTAACATAGTGGAAGCCGAGACGCAGTTGGACCTTGGGACGGAACACGTCCTCCTGACACTGAGGATTGCGGGCCCTGGGTCAATCAGGGTTGCCCCCACATTCTACAGCTCCTGCACCACCTCCTCATCCTCCTCTTTAGCATTCATCTCCGAAATGACCACATCAGTCGCAAGCTGGAAGCACTGCAGCACTGCCTCGGCCAAGCGGCAACAGTCTGTGCTGAAGCTAATATGCTTAGGTGACAAACCACACAGCGCTAAAAAGTTGTGGACAGCTCTGAAACAGCAGGAAGATCTGTGGCTGACACCGCTGAACCTACAGCCAGGCATGGTCGTGAGTGACAATGGCAGGAACCTGGTGGCGGCTCTGAGATGAGGCAAGCTCACACATGTACCATGATTGGCCCATGTGCTTAACCTCATGGTTCAGAGGATTCTTAAAACCTATCCGGAGCTGCCGGATCTGCTTGTCCAAGTACGCTTCCTGTGTGGCCATTTTAGAAAGTCACCTACAGCTTCCGCTGCCCTTACAGTGTTTCAGCAGCTTTTGCAGCTTCCGACTCACAGACTGGTGTGTGATGTCCCCAAGCATTGAAACTCTACATTGCAGATGTTGGGAAGGATTTGTGAGCAGAAGAGGACAGTTGTTGACTACCAGCACCAACAAGGCCGTTGGTATTCGGTTCAGACTCCACACATAAGACCTCAGGAGTGGACATGGATGTCAGACATATGTACAATCCTCCAAAACTTTGAGGACTCCACCAACATGGTGAGTGGCGATGAAGCCATAATAAGCCTCACCATCCCCCTTCTCTGTCTTCTGAAATGCTCTCTGCTCACAATCAAAGAGGATGCATTGCAGGCAGAGCACGATGAGATGGAGCAAGGAACCATACACGGTGATTAGACACGTCCCAGCCTCATCTCATCCCAATGCAGATTGGGTGACAATGAGGAAGAGGAGGAAGAAAATGAGGAAGAGGAGGAGGAAGAGCTAGTTTCATGCGCTATAAACGGTACTACCTGCACAACTGTCATACCGTCTGTTCAGCGTGGATGGCTTGAGGACAGGGAGGAGGAGGAGAGCATGGTCAGTCATCCTCTTGGTGAGGACACAGAAGTCTTGCCTGTTAGCAGTCTGGCATGCATGGCTGAGTATATGTTATGCTGCCTTACCCGTGACCCTCGCGTTCACAAAATTTTGGGTGAGTCACTACTGGTTGGTGACACTTCTAGACTCATGCTACAAAGAGAACTTTATATCTCTTATTCCTGAGGTGGGCAGGTCTACAAAAATGGGGCAGTACCTGAAGGCCCTTGTTGCGGAATTATTAAAAAAAATTCCCATCTGAAAACCCTGGCAGCAGAGGTCACAGTTCGTTGGACAACTAAGGAGAAAAGGCGAGAGAGACACAATTCCAATCCAGAAGAGGCAGGGGAACACTGTCAAAGTTTTGGAACAGTTTTCTCAGACCCTCCCATCTTACAGGCCCTGAGGCGCATGGTACTCTCACAAGGAGTGCAAAGTTTCGGAAGATGGTGAGGGACTACCTTGCCGACCATACCAATGACCTCTACTATCTGTAGTCCTGTTACAGCACAGGGACTACAGCGGCGCCGTGCTACCGGACTGAAGGGTTCAACTCCACGTGACGGACAGGCGTTAGCCGTGCACAGGACGTCTGCAGGCTGCTCGGGGTGATAGGTGACCCCTTTGGCTGAGCCAGGCTGCTAGACGAAGCTACCTGCCTCTATAGAGTTAACCTGCCTCTATGGAGCTAACCTGCCTAAGCGACCTGTGCTAATTAGCCGAGCGAACTCTGACATCGGCAGGTCACGGAGTGAACAGCTAGGGAGCACGTGGAATAGAGCTGTCCACACAACGGCATCACTTGCTCAAATGATCAGAACGCGCCGCCATGTTTGTGGGCGGGCCTTTTAAAGACTAAGCCCTGCCCACCGATGCGCCATTGGTGACATTACCCGTGGACCAATCAGGCGGTGCCAGGTCACTGGGTCAGGTGGATGCCAACCCACCAATCATGATCCGCCAGGTCACGGACATGCTCAGTACGGCAAATCCTGGACTTAGATTCCACAAACCCTGTCTCCCTCTGCAACCCAGGCTTAACATTGCTAGGCACAACTACCTGGGAGATAAACAGTGCTCGCGGACCAGCTAGGCATTGAGGCTGACGGTGATGCTGAGCAGCATCAGCCCCTGCTGGACTGTAATGGGAGACCACAGAAGATCCTGGACTCATTTCAAATCCAGCACCAGACCCATGCCTAACATCCTCTGCGATTCCTCTGTGCCTTAAAATTATTGGGTATCCAAGCTGCACATGTGGAATGAACTGGCTCTCTATGCCTTGGAGGTCCTGGCCTGCCCTGCCGCCAGCATTTTATCAGAGCGGGTTTTTAGTGCCGCTGGTGGAATTATAACTGATAAGCACATCCGCCTGTCAACTGAAAATGCTGACAGGCTGACTCTTATAAAAATGAGCAAGGACTGGATTGGGCCAGACTTCTCAACACCACCGAATGATAGTGTAGCGCCCCGAGGGTTCGGTTGCTACAGGGGTATTGCACCTCAACCAGAGGTGTGATATTCCACTCCCAGGTAAGGATGGAGTGTGGCCCAGGGCTCAGTTAGCTGCACACATACATACACACACTCCTCATTTCCGGGGGACAGCTCGACGGTGCTCCCATTTATATATATGCAGGCACAACTGACTATGTTCCTGGCTGGAGTGGGGAGGGGGTCCTGTGCCATACTCCTGAATTGTCTGGGGGTTGACCGAGCTCCTCACCTGGTGGACGCAGGACGGCTTGGGCAGTCATTTCCTGCAGAAGTGACTCGGATAACAACTGTGAGTAAAAGACCCTGGACTGCATCACTGACTCTGTGTGATTTATGCTGCGCCTGCACCATCACCTCCAGCATCCTATTACACTGTCCTTAGGCTACACTCTTCCTGTGGGGAGTTATCCTATCCTTGTGCTGCATACCAACATCAGCCTCAGCGGTCTGCCTTGCAGCGGCGGTCATCCCTGACCGCAATCCACGGGTGGCATAGTCGGACATTCAAAAACACTATAAATAGACTGCCTCACCATTTGAGCTGACCACCCTGAGCCACGGGATTGGGTTGCCACTACTACCCCCATCATCGCACTAAAGCCCGGTTCCGGGTGCCCCACGGCCCAGGGGGCGAGTCAGCTTTGGCGTAGTCGGCAGTATTGTGACCAACCCGCCACAAACGGGTATTGCGTGCCTGAAAAAGACTGTACACTTATCTGAAAAAGAGGTTTCCCGCCCTCCGGAGCCGTTTCCCGCCATCTTCAGCCATTTTCCCGCCATCGGACGCCATCTTCGGGACACCGCGCGGGAAGAAGTGGGGCGTGGACGTCAAAAACGCGTGAAGTCCGAAGCCCCGCCTCACGCGCTGACGCCGCACAAGGTCCTGGAAGGAGCCCAGCGAGCGCTGACGTCAGCAGAGCGCGACGCCAGGACCTCAACGCAGACCATCGTCAGCGTAGCCGCGGCCTACACAAGAGGATCGCCGGAAGGTAGGCCATGGTTAACCAGGGGGGAGGAAGACATCAGGAATGGAGGGCAAGATGGCGGACCAGCAGCAGACTAAGCTGCCCAGCATCGGCGGTCCCCCAGCCGTCGCGGGTCCCGACCAGCGCCAGGAGTAGACGCGTGATGCAGGAGCGGTCGCGGGAGCAGGTAAGAGGAGTCTCCCTGTCCCGGATGCTGCCAGCGTCAGCCTGCTCCTGGGCCCCCTGGTGGGGCCGCCGATCCCGGGCGTAATCAACAGAGGCCCTCTCCAGGCCCGGTCGCAAGGCCTGATCTCCTCAAGCGCCTCCCAACCGCGTGCGCACCCGGTCCCGAAGCCACCACCCCTTGGGACTGACCTGAACAGCCAGCTCGCCGAACCGGGTTATCCAGAGGACCCGGACGGGTCTGAAGAATATGGCGAGGAGGAAGAAGGTACGCAGGGAGGACACCGCTACTAAGGAATGGCAGCGTACCAATGTACATAGTTACCCGTCTGGGTACAAAGAACAGTTTACTTGCCCCCGTTGGAACTGTTGACTGTTGCCCGTTTAAAGTGCTCCCCTAAGTTACCTGGCTGACGACTGAGAGCAGCCATTCCCCTTTCCAACAAGCCGAGGACTGGGAGCGGCCAATTCCCTGTAGATAGTTGCGCTTCTTAAGCGCCCCCTACTGGTTTTATAAAAGGACAGCAACGTCTACCTCTGGACAAAGTGTCCCACATGTTTGAAGGTTGCTGAAGTTTTGCACTTAATAGAAAAATGGACACCTGGTCGCAAGTTGCACAGTGGCCAGAGAAGAAAAGAATTTACTAAAAAGAATGTTTTACCTGAAAAAGTTTATATGCTGCTAAAAGAGTTTTATGATGTTTTAGATGTGTAAAGAAAGTCTTATAATACCTGTTGAAAGAGAAAAATGTACCAGTAACGTTGAAAGAGAAAAGTGCCTCCCTTAAAGGGATGAGTTAAATGGTTATAGTCTTATATGTGAATGCATTCTAAAAACTTGCATGTTTTTGAATTGTCTTTTGCTTTGTTCCAGCCCAAGGACGTGCTGTGGTTTGTTAGGGGGGAATGTAGTGCCCCAAGGGTTCGGTTGCTACAGGGGTATTGCACCTCAACCAGAGGTGTGATATTCCACTCCCAGTTAAGGATGGAGTGTGGACCAGGGCTCAGTTAGCTGCACACATACATACACACACTCCTCATTTCCGGGGGACAGCTCGATGGTGCTCCCATTTATATATATGCAGGCACAACTGACTATGTCCCTGGCTGGAGTGGGGAGGGGGGAGAGAACCCAGTGATGTAGGAGCAGAAGGGGACGGCTTCTGGAGCATAGGAAGAAGCTCATTGGGTGCTAGTCACCTGAGCTCAGACACAGAGAAGCAGATAAAAGGTGGGGGCCATCTTAGGAGGGAGTTCGTTCGTGCAGAGCAGGAGAGAGAGCTGACAGGGAGCTGTCGCTCAGCCTGAGCTCAGCTCCACGAGACAGGCCTAGGGTGAAGGCCAGAGCCAGAAGGGAGAAGAGGAGAAGGAGAAGGAAGGACGAAAGGTGGAGAGAAAGAGGAGTAGAAAGGTTCCAGAAACAAGAAGGCAGAAGGGACCCTAAGAACCCACGAGATATCGGGTGAAGGGTCAGGCAGAATAAGGGTACCGGGTTCCCAAGTTGGTGGAGGTAATTATCCCTCAGCCAAAGACCACAGGTCATGATCATCTATTGGTGCGACCCCCTGCTACACCCACTAGGAAGACACCACATAGGGTCAGGGAAACCGGCGATAGGTTTCACCAAGAGAAGGCTCGAGGCAGCTGGACAGAAGTGTAGTCACTGGTGGGGCACGAGAGGCCAGAGAAAGGATAAAAGGGGGTCCTGTGCCATACTCCTGAATTGTCTGGGGGTTGACCGAGCTCCTCACCTGGTGGACGCAGCACGGCTTGGGCAGTCATTCCCTGCAGAAGTGACTCGGATAACAACTGTGAGTAAAAGATCCTGGACTGCATCACTGACTCTGTGTGATTTATGCTGCGCCTGCACCATCACCCCCAGCATCTCATTACACTGTCCTGAGGCTACACTGTTCCCGTGGGGAGTTATCCTATCCTTGTGCTGCATACCAACATCAGCCTCAGTGGTCTGCCTGGCAGCGGCGGTCATCCCTGACCGCAATCCACGGGTGGCATAGTCGGACATTCAAAAACCCTATAAATAGACTGCCGCCATTTGGTCTGACCACCCTGAGCCACGGGATCGGGTTGCCACTACTACCCCCATCAGCACCGTACACAAGAAGGCCCGGTTCCGGGTACCCCATGGCCCAGGGGGCGAGTCAATAGCAGCGTAAGATAAACTCAAATCCAGTGTCTCTTTTTGGGAGGTGTATTCCCATGCACCTTTTCACATCCACACTTGGGTATAAGCTTCCTGATTTTGGCTATTTGCTCTTGTCCTCCTCCTTCTCCTCATACTCCATCACCATATCATTCACCACCATTTCTACCATATCATCTCCTCTAAGTCTCTTGCAAGGGGCATTGGAGTTTCTCCAAATTTTTGGCAGCTTTTGCATTCACTCCATAGGCAAACACTATGGGAGACACACTTCCTAATAATGGGAACTTTGTTTTTAGGAGGCTCTCCGACCTCTCTGTCTCTTGCAAGGGGCATTGGAGTTCCTCCAATTTTGCCATCCGTTGCTTCACTGCATAGGCAAACACTATGGGAGACCCACTTCCTAATAATGGGAACATTGTTTTTAGGAGGCTCTCTGACCTCTACGTCTCTTGCAAGGTGCAATAGAATGCCTCCAAATTCTTGGCAGCCGTTGCTTCGCTGTATAGGCAAACACAATGGGAGACCAACTTCTTAATAATGGGAACATTGTTTTTAGGAGGCTCTCTGACCTCTATGTCTCTTGCAAGGGGCATTGGAGTGTCTCCAAATTTTTGGCAGCCCTTGCAGTCACTGCATACGCAACAACAGTATAAGATACCCACTTGTTAATAATGGGAACAACAAAGCATAGCCGACTGATTGCTCTCTTACAATAGCGAGGGCAGACTGATGGCCCTTTAAGAATAGTAAGGGCCGCTTGATGGCCCTATAAAAATAGACTTTGTGACTTTTAGAGTCCCTCCATCATAAATGAAGCAGAATGTGACTGATGATGTGTCACACACCACATGTCCAGATAAGGTTGTAAAATGTTAAAATGACATTTCCTGGTGAATGCATTTGTCTTGGTTGAAAGCAATGCAAAAGTGCAAAAACACATCAAAAACTCTATGTGTGAACATAGCCCAAGGTGTGGAGGAGCATTTTTGCTTTTGTATATTTATTTTGCCTTACAGTGGTGGCCAAAAGTATTGGCACCCCTGCAATTCTGTCAGATAATACTCAGTTTCTTCCTGAAAATGATTGCAATCACAAATTCTTTGATATTATTATCTTCATTTAATTTGTCTTCAATGAAAAAACACAAAAACAATTGTCCTTAAGCCAAATTGGATATAATTCCACACCAAACCTAAAAGAGGGGGTGGACAAAAGTATTGGCACTGTTTGAAAAGTCATGTGATGCTTCTCTAATTCGTGTAATTAACAGCACCTGTAACTTACCTGTGGCACCTAACAGGTGTTGGCAATAACTAAATCACACTTGCAGCCAGTTAACATGGATTAAATTTGACTCAACCTCTGTCCTGTGTCCTTGTGTGTACCACATTAAGCATGGAGAAAAGAAAGAAGACCAAAGAACTGTCTGAGGACTTGAGAAACCAAATTGTGAGGATGCATGAGCAATCTCAAGGCTACAAGTCCATCTCCAAAGACCTGAATGCTCCTGTGTCTTCCGTGCGCAGTGTCATCAAGAAGTTTAAAGCCCATGGCACTGTGGCTAACCTCCCTAGATGTGGACGGAAAAGAAAAATTGACGAGAGATTTCAACGCAAGATTGTGCGGATGGTGGATAAAGAACCTCGACATCCAAACAAGTTCAAGCTGCCCTGCAGTTCGAGGGTACAACAGTATCAACCTGTACTATCCGTCAGCGTCTGAATGAAAAGGGACTGTATGGTAGGATACCCAGGAAGACCCCACTTCTTACCCCGAGACATGAAAAAGTCAGGCTGGAGTTTGCCAAAACTTACCTGAGAAAGCCTAAAACGTTTTGGAAGAATGTTCTCTGGTCAGATGAGACAAAAGTACAGCTTTTTGGGAAAAAGCATCAACATAGAGTGTACAGGAAAAAAAAGAGGCATTCAAAGAAAAGAACATGGTCCCTACAGTCAAACATGGCGGAGGTTCCCTGATGTTTTGGGGTTGGTTTGCTGCCTCTGGCACTGGACTGCTTGACCGTGTGCATGGCATTATGAAGTCGGAAGACTACCAACAAATTTTGCAGCATAATGTAGGGCCCAGTGTGAGAAAGCTGGGTCTCCCTCAGAGGTCATGGGTCTTCCAGCAGGACAATGACCCCAAACACACTTCCAAAAGCACCATTAAATGGTTTGAGAGAAAGCACTGGAGACTTCTAAAGTGGCCAGCAATGAGTCGAGACCTGAATCCCATAGAACACCAGTGGAGAGATCTCAAAATGGCAGTTTGGAGAAGGCACCCTTCAAATATCAGGGACCTGGAGCAGTTTGCCAAAGAAGAATGGTCTACAATTTCAGCAGAGCATTGTAAGAAACTCACTGATGGTTACCAGAAGCGGTTGTTTGCAGTTATTTTGGCTAAAGGTTGTGCAACCAAGTATTAGGCTGAGGGTGCCAATACTTTTGTCTGGCCCATTTTTGGAGTTTTGTGTGAAATGATCAATGATTTGATTTTTGCTTCATTCTCTTTTGTGTTTTTTCCTTGCAAGCAAATTAAATGAAGATAATAATACCAAAGAATCTGTGATTGCAATCATTTTCAGGAAGAAACTGAGTATTATCTGACAGAATTGCAGGGGTGCCAATACTTTTGGCCACCACTGTATATACAAGTCATTACCCTGGAAAGGATGTTCCTTAACATATTTCCCAGGAAAATACATTTTGGTTTAATTTTTGTATGTTTTATTGTGAGTCCGTAAAAGTGTTGTAATACTCTGACAACGTTGTTGACAGCAGTGATCTGGGAGTCAGAGATGCTTCCAGGGGTCTTCCCCATGCTGTTCCCATGTCTTTGAGCACTGTTCCCATCGATTTGGGCAAATTTTAGGCCCCTGCAGACCGCTGGGGGGAGCCGCCTGAAAAATGCTCGAGTTTCACATAGACTTACATTTGGCTCATTGCTCGGACCGAGCACCTGAGTATTCCAATGTGCTCGACCCGAGCATCCGAGCATTTTAGTGCTCGCCCATCACTACTATCTATCTATCTATCTATCTATCTATCTATCTATCTATCTATCTATCTATCTATCTATCTATCTATTTATTCATCTATCTTGCATCTATCTACCTAAAGACCTAAGATTACCATCTATTTCATGCTTATCTACCATGGAGTTATTGATTTTATATCATTTATTTGGAGTAATTGTTTGCGTTAACTTCTTTACATGCTCCAAAATTACTGTATAATAAATTTGTGACAAATTATTTTTCTTCGACAGTGGGTGTTCTTTAGCATTCCAGATGTTTTTACACAGATTTATTAATTGAGATTTTTGTAAAATGTTGGCAAAATCACTCCAGTAGGAGGTATATAGGAGTTATACTATATATAATACTTAAATTACATGTATATATATATATATATATATATATATATATATATTTTTTTTTTTTCTTTTTTACTTTGTATCTTCTTTCCTCATCATACAAGCTTAGGATTTGATGAAAGAAGATGTGACAGGCTGACACATACAACTTACAAACCCTTGGGAAGCTCTTAAGTAAATGTTTAAAAGTCTGCAGATTGTAATTTTGATAATATAACAGTGACAGGCTTTTATAAGGGTCCCCGAGGCGAGTCAGGGAATTATATAAGTCAGACAAATGTAACACGAATCTATCCGCATTCCAATCATATTATAAGCCGGCTCGGTCGGGGCAAACAAATAAATAAATAAAAGCACTTGCCCAAAGCAGGAGCTTAAATTTCAGGCTCAAGGTTAACCAAGGAAGAGCGGGAGATCAGTTAAAAGGATTCGACTGAAAGAAATTACTTTCTGTCCTGTACATAATCTTTCTGGCAGTAAATAAGGAGAGGAATCTTTTGAGAAAATGCTGATATTACCACCATTTTGAAATAACATGTAGAAGGATCGATTTTTAAACTCCTGTTACTTTTTTTCTTTTCCTTTTTGAATTATAAAATGTTTTTGGATTAAAGCTACAGAAAAGCTGAGGGTTTGTTCACCATCAAATAATGATGTGAAAACCATGTATACTAGACATGAGCCAAAATTTCAATTCCGCAGATATGATCAAATTCCGCCCGGAAATGTATCTGGTGCAAATCAAATGAACTCTAATTTCTGTAAAAAAAAATCTTCTGCTCTCCCGACTCCAAAGCATAATAAAAGGATAGACTGGGAAGGGGTTAAAAAACAATAAAAAATTATACCCAGCTACCTCTTCACCTGTTACAGCGGCCGCAGCTCTCCCCTGGTCCTCTACTAGTTTAGTGAAAAAATATTTTGTGTAACCAGTCAATTAAATTCCTACAAATTATTGTTTTTAGGTCAGTAGGTGGTATATTTAGCACACCCCCCCTGATGAAGCTGGGTGAAACACGCATTAGGGTGCAGGGCTACACATTATTATTACTATGTAATTTTGCCTCCTATACTCTTCTATCTGATGTATATATTAACCAATGGGGAGTGTACTGCAATAATGTATGTGGCATACTAATTATCTACTGTTTCCAGCCTTGGGAGTTTTGTTGTTAGCCCTCTGTTTTATCAAAATACGTTATAATTTAAAGAATTATTGTCTTTATGTTTTGCATACCCCCTGATGAAGCTGGGTGAAACGCGACTTAGGGTGCATGGCTATACATTATTACTATGTAAGTTTTCCTCCTATACTCTTTTATCTGATGTGTATGTTAACCAAAAGGGAATGTACTGCAATAGTGTATGTGGGCATACTAATTATATACTCTTTCCAGCATTGGAAAGGTTTTTGTTAGCCCTTTGTATTATCCAAATCCGTTATATTTTATACTTAATAAAGTTGATATTTTTGTGAGATATATTTTGCGGCACCATTTTTATTTTGGTTTATCTTGTGATACTTAGGTGTATCTCATTTATTCAGCCAGGTACTTTTTGGTTATAGTAATATTGGTTTGTATATTTAGTACTGCCTACTGGACTCCTAAGCTCAGAATCAGCAGGACTAAATGTAAAAATATTTTAAGTTATTCTTAATATTTTCCCATAAATCTATATATTAATCTGCCCAGCTTCTGCAGCTGGATTTTATCATTTTCCTTGATTAGACCACATGAAAAATGTGTGAGGTTCTCTTTTAAGGCAAGTTGTAACGTTAATGCCGGCATCCCTGCACGTTCCCTCTCCCACCTCCTGACAGGGAAGCCGACTTACTCACAGCCCTGGCTGCTTAGCGGTGTCTCTGTTCCCTGCGCGGCTTCCTGGTTCCTTGGGCCTGCACACATCGCATGGGTCTCCCAGCAGAGCACCTAATGCACATTGTTAAAGGAGCAGCGCGCGCACTTTGGAAATGCCCCCAGCCCATAGCAGGGACTCATCAAGTATTTAAGACAAGTTCCTCTGTAGGGAGGTGTCTGTACTATTAGTAGTACAGACACTACTCTTTAGTGTTAGTTTGTGTTTGTCTCTAGTAACTAGTTGTAAGATCCCTTAACCAATTCCTGAACTGTTTCCTGAACGTATTCAGTTAGCTCCTGAACCTGTTGTAGAACTCGCTTAGTCTGGACCTGAATCTGTGCGTGTGACCCATGTTGTCTAACCCAGAACCTGGCAATGGTTAACCTGCACCAGTGTCCATCCTGTCAAGTGTTCCAGATTCCACACTGTCTGAACCTGCACCAGTGTCCATCCCATCAAGTGTCCCGGGATCTGCACTATCTGAACCTGCACCAGTATCCATTCCGTCAAGTGTCTCGGGATCTGTACTGTCTGAACATGTACCAGTGTTAATCCTGTCAAGAGTTCCAGGTTTCGCGCTGCCTGAACCTGCATCAGTATCCGGTCCTGCCTTCGACTCTGAGTCCATGTCTGTGATTCTGACCCTTGTGGTCAGCTGCCGCACTACCACGTACTGCCCTTAGAGTGGTACCTGGCGGCCACCTGCAGCTCAAGCCTAACTCCACCATAAGGAGCTCTATCGAAAACTAGGTGGCCACTATGCCACGCACCTCCAAAGGTAAGCCTTGGCCATGGCACAGTCAGTCCACGACCCACGTACATGACACAAATCAGATGTAGAAACAATGAAAACAGAACACAATTGTAATTTTGCGTAGGTTGGCATCAATGATTTTATGCATCTTAAAGGGGTTGTCACATCATGCTAAATAGTTAAAATTCTAACGCGCTCTCGAAAACAAGCAACATTGCAGTTTACCACTTATTAAAAATCCTCTCTTTTTTAAAGAACAGAAACATTTTCAGTAAGAGAAAAGCCAACACTCTGTCCTTTTTGAGAACACTTCATGTTCATTGTAACTTTATTTTATACATGCTATAACCACTGAACAAAGGTCATCCAACATCTGACGCGTTTCGGGAGTAAACTACCTTTTTTATGGCTATGAATAAGGAAGTTTACTTCTGAAACATGTTATGGCAGAGTGCTGGCTTTTTCCTTCCTAGAATATATTGACAAACTCTGCTCAAGCTGCCGGGCACCCGGGATGAACCCACTACAGGTGTGATGAGCTGTTGGATTTCTTATGTTAGAGACATTTTTAATAGCATAATTTACTGCATGCTGGTGTAGCACCCTGAGGATTCGGCTGCTACAGGGGTATTGCACCTCAACCCAGAGGTGTGATATTCCACTCCCGGGTAAGGATGGAGTGTGGAACTGAGCTCAGTTAGCTGCATGCACTACACACATCCCATTTCCGAGGAACAGACCGATGGTACTCCCACTAGAGAAATGTGCAGGTACGACAGTGTCTGTTCCTGGCTGGAGTGGGAGGGGGGTGGAACATCCCAGTAGTGTAGGGGCAGATAGGGGGAGCAGTCTGGGTAATGCTAGGAGCTCATTGGGTGCTGGTCACCTGAGCTCACACATAGAGGGAGTATATAAGGTGGGAACCATCTTAGATCAGGGTCAGTCTGTCAGAGTTGAGTCAGAGAAGCAGAGCAGAGGAGAAGAGCAGCTCCAAGGCCAAGAGAGAGAGAGGAGAAAGAAAGACCCAGAGGGGGAGAAAGAAGGAACTCCAAGAGCCCAAATTAGACCAGAGGGTGAAGAGTTGGCAACAGGGTACCGGATCCCAAGCTGGCAGAGGCTACAGCACACCTTAGCCAGGAACCGGAGGTCGTGGGCAGGATCTGCCACGATCACCCACTAAATCCACCCGGAAGGCAGACCAGGAATAGGGTCAGGGAACCCAGGCACAAGGGTTTACCACCAAGAGGCCCGAGGGAGCCGGACATAGGTGGATCCCTGGTGGGGAAGGCCAGAGAAGAGGACAGGACAGAAAGGGAGCTCAGGACCACGCTCCAGAATCACCTGGGGGTTGGCCGAGTCCAGGACCTGGTGGACGCAGCACGGCTCGGGTGGTCACTCAAGGCCGGAGTGACCAGAACAACTGCAGTAAGTAAAAACCCTGAACTGCACAGCCCGACTCTGAGTCTCATTTTCATCCTCGCTGCACCACCACAACCCCCATCCTCTGCAACTGACCCCCTGAGGCTATACCCCTCCCGTTGGGGGTTATACTACCTGAGCTGCACATATGTGGCACCCCAGGGGTCTGGTTTTCCACAGTAATGTAATGTTATGTCTGAGAGCAGGTGGGAGGTCCTTTGGTCAGGGATCCTGTGCATGCCACACCTCCTGCCCAGTCTTGGGAGGGGAAGAACTTCCCCTGTATAAACCCGGGGCTGAGGCAGGGTGAGTCAGACAAGTGGAGTAGAGACAAGAAGCAGCATAGGAAACAGCAGAGTTACAAGGAGTCAGGGGCTGGCAGCTGCAGAGCTCGCCCTGACTAAGAAGACTTCTTTCCGGACCCGGAGTCCGAGGCTGTGGGGACTAACTCCTACCCAGCAGCAGAATCCGTCAGGCAGGGGATTTCAGGTCCTCTGGCCCAGAAGCCCGAAGGCACGGTCACACGCGTGGGACCAGCACCGCCATCGTGGAGCGGAAGCCATTAGAAGGCCCCGAGTCACCGGCCATACGGGTGAGCACCACACGGTACACTCAGGCACGTGGGCTACTTACATCAGCTTCTAGCAAGGTAGCCAGAAGAGTACAGTCAGTTTGGGAGGCCTACAACTACGCCTGGCCAGGGGAGATCCCATCTGCTCAAGGACTGACCAGGCCCCGTTCGCTAGCAAGTACTCCGGGAGGGTCTATCGTTGTTACCAGTAAAGACCCTGAACTACACCGTACCGTCTCTGAGTGGTTCCTGCTACCCCCATCATCCACGTCGGCTGCCCTGAGACCATACCCCTCCCGTTGGGGGTTATACTATCACGCTGCACAATCCTACCATCGGCCTCAGCGGTCTGCCCCGCAGCAGCAGCTCCCTGGCTGCACTCAACGGGTGGCGTAGTCATCAACTATTTACTACTAGTAGACTGCCGTCCAGTTTGACTCCCTGGGCACGGACCGGGTCACCGCCACGAGACTACAACCCTCCACGGATCCGGCTCCGGGTAAGCTCCCGCGTGCGCACCGCAGCGCGACACAGGCCCAGGGGCGCGTCAACTTTGGCGTAGTCGGCAGGATTTCGTGCCCGCAACCACCGGGTACTGCGTGCCTGAAAAGCAAAGACTGTTCAAACTTACCAGTGGTGAAGATTCCCGCTATCCGTGGAGGTTTCCCGCCATCCGGCGCCATCTTCTACCTTCTTCCCGCCATCCGCGAAGTTTTCCCGCCATCCGGCGCCATCTTCGACCTTCTTCCCGCCATCCGTGGAGTTTTCCCGCCATTGGACGCCATCTTGAGGACGCCGCGTGGGAAGAAGAGGGGCGTGGACTCCGAAAGCGCGCGAGAACTGAAGCCCCGCCTCACGTCCGGACGTTGCGTAAGGTCCTGGAAGGAGCCCAGCAGACGCCGACGTCACAGGAGCGCGACGGAAGGTCCTCAACCCTGACGATCCACTGCGGAGCCGCGGCCTACGGAAGAGGATCATCGCAAGGTAGGCCACGGTCCACTAGGGGGGAGGAAGATGTCGGATACGGAGGAGAGCTTCACTGCCTCAACCCCCGCCAGCGCTACCGCTGCTGCAGTTATGCCCTTCACCATGCCCTATATCCCGGGAGCTGCTTGGCTACCCCAGTACTCAGGGGAGTCACATACCCTGCATGACTTTAGAGAAAAGCTGGATAGCCTCTTCCAGGTGTACCCCCTCACAGAAGAGCAAAAAGTGAGCATCCTGGTGGCCCAACTAACAGGGGCAGCCAAAAGGGAAGTAAAATCCTGGCCACCTGGGAGGAAGACTGTCGCAGGGATACTAACCCGGCTGAAGGACACCTTTGATACCCGCACCTCAGCCGAGATTAAGCTTAGATTCTACGGGTGCAAGCAGCGAGCGCATGAGAGTATAAGGGACTATGCACTAAACCTACAAGAGGCCCTGAGGGCCATAAAGCAGACTGACCCTGATGGGGTGGGAAACGAGGACAGGCTGTTGACTGAACAATTTATAGAGGGTTTATATTGCAATGCCCACCGAACCCAGTTGCGGGCAATGGCCTTACAGGATCCCCATCTGGACTTTGCACAGTTCAAGGACAGAGCCATCCGGGTGCTCCGAGAACCGGCACCAGGTGGCGTTGTGACCCACAGACGCCCCACTACCACTTACTACCAGGAGGCGGCGCCCTTGTCAGCAGGGCCTGTGGGAGCTGATGCGCAGGCTTTGGGCAATGACCCGGCTCCAGACCTACACCATCAGGTCCAAGAGCTAGCTAAGAGCGTTGCTGCGCTAACCCGAACTGTGCAGTCTTTACAGGTTTCCACCCCAGGGAAGATCCAGCTGGCATCCAGACCGGAGGACATCCCGTGGCGTCGACCAAGGAGGACCCCACCGGCCAGAGGAAGACCCAGTGACCGATACAGTGAGGACGGACGACCCATCTGCCGCCGCTGCAATCAACCCGGACATATGGCAAGGTACTGTTCTTTAAACGGGCACAACCTGGGGTAGAGGGCCAACCCCCAGGAAAAAGATCACCAGGCCCATCGAACTGGCGCGACAGATATGTGGGAGGACGTCCAGTCTTGCCTGTGGTACTGGATGGCATTCCCATGAGTGCCCTACTGGACACCGGGTCACAGGTCACCACCATCCCGTACGTGCTCTTCAAGCAGTACTGGAATGACTCGGATATTACCCGCTACCCCGACGACGACTTGAGTATCATCGCCAGCAATGGTCAGCCCGTGCCACAGATCGGATTTAAAGAGGTGACCATCAAAATTGGTAGAGTCGAACTGGCCGCACAGGGACTGATCATTGTAGATATTGATAAACATGAGAGTCACCCAAAAATAACTCTAGGAACTAATGTAATTGAAAATTGTCTTGCAGAGGTGATTTTCCTTTTACAGCAGGTTGCCAAGAATGCCAGCTCCGGCGAGCAGCGGGTGCTCCAGAAAGAGATCCGGGCACTGATGCAACGGCAACAAGTGGAACTCTCCGGCGGTGAGATTGGTAGCGTAAGAATGTGTGACCCTTTTCCTATTGCCATGCCCCCAAAAAGTGAAATGATGATTTGGTGCCGGGCAGCTATTGGTCTGAGAGGTAGAGATTACCAGGCAATGGTAGAACCAGTTTACTCAGACAGTAGGCCCACCATTTTGACAGCACGGGGGGTCGTCAATGTACGCCATGGGAGGGTGCCCGTTCGCATAATAAATATCGGGGAGAGGGAAGTGTACCTGCCCCGGTATGCCACGCTAGCCAAATTATATATCACTAATCAAAATTCTATACAATCTGTGGAACCCTTGCCTCCATCTCACCCGGAGGAAGGTAACGGCTCTAAGAAAGACATGGAGGACTGGTGTCAGCAACTACATCTGGGTACTGACTCCACTCCCTCACATCAGAAACAAGGAGTCTATCGGGTGGTTCAAGAGTATGAGAGAGTGTTTAGTAAACACCCGTTAGACTTCGGGCGAGTCAAGGGGGTAGAACATCGCATCCCCACGGGAGATCATCCTCCCATAAAAGAGAGGTATCGACCCGTACCCCCTGCACATTACCAACACGCCAAGGGGATGCTTAGAGACATGAAGGAGGCTGGGGTAATCCGGGATAGTTGTAGCCCCTGGGCAGCCCCATTAGTTTTAGTCAAAAAGAAAGACAACACCATGAGGATGTGTGTAGATTACCGGAAAATCAACCGTATCACACACAAGGATGCGTACCCCTTACCAAGGATAGAGGAGTCATTGGCTGCTTTAAGATCTGCTAACTTCTTCTCTACCTTGGATCTCACTAGCGGGTACTGGCAGGTTCCTGTAGCAGAGGCGGACCGGGAGAAGACCGCATTCACCACCCCGATGGGACTTAGCGAGTTCACCTGCATGCCGTTCGGACTCTGCAACGCACCAGGAACCTTCCAACGCCTAATGGAGTGTTGTCTGGGCCACAGAAACTTCGAGACGGTCCTGTTGTACCTGGACGATGTCATCGTATATTCCAAGACGTATGAGGACCACCTGAAACACCTGGCGGAAGTGTTCGAGGCTCTGGCGAGTTACGGCCTAAAGGTGAAACCCTCCAAGTGTCACCTCCTGAAACCAAAGGTGCAGTACCTGGGACACGTAGTGAGCGCTGACGGAGTGGCTCCCGACCCTGATAAAATCACCGCAATTAAGGAATGGCCAAGCCCCTCCAGCGTAAAAGAAGTGCGGCAGTTCCTCGGGTTGGTAGGCTACTACCAAAGGTTTATTCCCGGTTTCACCAAAAAGGCAGCACCTATGCAGGACCTCCTGATAGGCCAGTCCCGGAAGGCCAAGAACCAGAAGCCGCCCTTCAAATGGGAAGAGCTGGAAGAAGAGTCCTTCCGCCAGCTGAAGATGGCCCTCACGGGGGACGAAATCCTGGCGTACCCGGATTATAGCCAGCCCTTTATCCTCTACACCGACGCCAGTAACATCGGGCTAGGAGCCGTACTGTCCCAGATCCAGCAGGGGAAGGAACGAGTAATCGCCTACGCCAGCCGAAAACTGCGACCCACCGAAAGGAACCCCGAGAATTACAGCTCATTTAAGTTAGAGTTCCTGGCCGTAGTATGGGCAATCACTGAGCGCTTTAAGCATTACCTCGCTTCTTCCCGGTTCACCGTGTACACGGATAACAACCCGCTGACACACCTGGACACGGCAAGACTCGGTGCCCTGGAGCAGAGGTGGATGGCCCGTCTGTCCAACTACGGGTTCACAATTAAATACCGGGCAGGACGCTCCAATACCAACGCGGACGCCCTGTCCAGGATGCCCAACCTGCCGGACGGAGGAGAAGATCCGGAGGGACTGGAAGAAGTTGAACTCCCTGCGTTCCACCGTCATGGGACTATTCAGTATTCCCACCGGGTAAGGAGTAAGCAGGCTGCTACGTTGAACCCCTTACCCCACTACAACTGGGCGGAAACGCAAGACAGCGACCCTGCCGTCCGACTGGTGAAGGAGATGCTGACTCGGCCGGAGGCTCGCCTTGAACCAGACGCTCCGGAGGAAGCCAAACAACTATGGGCAGAGAAGAGTCGACTGTTCCTTTACAAAGGGAAGTTGTGCCGCAGAATGGTTAACTCCCGGACGCATGAATTACTCTGGCAAGTAGTGGTGCCACGAAGAGACGCAGCCATGGTGATGGAGGCATACCACGACGGAGCTGGACACTTTGGGTGGAAAAAGCTGGAGTTCCTGCTGCGCGAGCGGTTCCACTGGGTAGGCATGAGGGGAACCATCGAGAAGTGGTGCAGAGATTGTGGCCCGTGCAACCTGAGAAGGAAGGACCGAGCCAGCCAGAAGACTCCCCTGCAGTCCATCGTCACCCGGCAACCGTTGGAACTGGTAGCCTTGGATCATGTAAAACTGACCCCAAGCAGAAGTGGCTACGTCTACGCGTTAACCATCGTGGATCATTACTCCCGGTTCTTGGTTGTCGTCCCCGTCAAGGACTTAACGGCTCAAACAGCAGCTAGAGCCTTCCAGCAGCACTTCTGCCGTCCACACGGGTACCCGGACCAAGTGCTGACGGACCAGGGACCTGCCTTTGAAGCGGAGGTCTTTCAGGAATTCTGCAATCTGTATGGCTGCCGGAAGATAAGGACGACACCCTACCATCCGCAGACTAATGGACTTTGTGAAAAAATGAACCAGGTGGTAATGGATCTTCTAAAAACGTTGCCCCTGGAAGAACGCAGTCTGTGGCCTGAAAAGTTGCCCGATCTGGTGGATCTATACAACCACATCCCGGTAGGTTCCACCAACTGTACCCCGGCTTACCTAATGAGGGCAAGACCTGGTAAGTTACCTGTTGACCTGGAAATGGGAGTCCTGACCCCCGAGGACGCTTCACCAGAAACAGACTGGGACACAGAGAGGCAGCAGCAGTACCGGAGAGTACAGGAGAGCGTGGAGCGAAGTCTCTGTCAGGCTAGGGAAAGACAAGAGAAAACTTACAACCAGTATGCTCCCGCTGTTCCCCTGGTACCCGGAGAGCAGGTCTTGAAGAGGAAGAGACGGCTCCACAAGTTGGACGACCAGTGGGAGAAGGACCCGTACACCTTACTGCCCTCAAGCCACGAGAACCCGAAGGTCTGTACCATCAGTAAAGACGGAGGGGAAACCACAGCCATTGTATCCCGGGACCACCTGAAGAAGTGTCCCGAACAACTGAGGAACCCTGAAGAGGAACAAGAAGACCATCGACCCGTGGAAGAAAGGGAAGATATGGTTAGTACCGTGCTCGGGGACTTCCCTCAGTCTTGGACTCAAGTCAGTGGTGCAGTTGTGGTACCCGTACTCACCTTCCTCCAACCATCATCCCAAGAACCTACGGAGCAACGGGTAGAGCTGGAAGAACAGCCGGTCCAGGAGGCAGAAGACTCCACACAAGCAGAACAGGAGAATCAACCCTCTGCTTATAGTGAGCCTGCCGTACCCCTAGTGAGACAAAGAGCCGGTAGACAGCTGCCCAGTTTACCCTTGACAGCTCCTACACCCTGTAGTTCAGGGCCAGACAGTCAGCTCCGTAGGTCCACTCGGGCCACTAGAGGCCAGTTACCCGCACGCTGGAGAATTTAAAGTGTATAAATTGTTTTATTTATGTTTTTCTGTGTCTTGTTGCTTGTGTATAATTTTGTGTTTCTAGTTATTTTTAGGAATCCTTGGTGGATTTACCGGGAATCCTTGTACATAGTTGGAACGTAACCCAGGATGGACTAGAGACTGTTAATGACTCGGGGTAGGACAGACCCCTACCTGGTTACGTCTCCCTGTGTTGGTGAAATGGACACCTTGCTCTCTTCAGAGACTGCACCCGGTTGCGGACACGCCGTAACCATCTTTATATGTTTTCTTATTGTATTATTAATGTTTTTGCCTTGTTATGTTTTTCTAAATGTGTTTAGTCCCGGAGTACTAAATTTCACTAGGGGGGAATGTGGCACCCCAGGGGTCTGGTTTTCCACAGTAATGTAATGTTATGTCTGAGAGCAGGTGGGAGGTCCTTTGGTCAGGGTTCCTGTGCATGCCACACCTCCTGCCCAGTCTTGGGAGGGGAAGAACTTCCCCTGTTAAACCCGGGGCTGAGGCAGGGTGAGTCAGACAAGTGAAGTAGAGACAAGAAGCAGCATAGGAAACAGCAGAGTTACAAGGAGTCAGGGGCTGGCAGCTGCAGAGCTCGCCCTGACTAAGAAGACTTCTTTCCGGACCCGGAGTCCGAGGCTGTGGGGACTAACTCCTACCCAGCAGCAGAATCCGTCAGGCAGGGGATTTCAGGTCCTCTGGCCCAGAAGCCCGAAGGCACGGTCACACGCGTGGGACCAGCACCGCCATCGTGGAGCGGAAGCCATTAGAAGGCCCCGAGTCACCGGCCATACGGGTGAGCACCACACGGTACACTCAGGGACGTGGGCTACTTACATCAGCTTCTAGCAAGGTAGCCAGAAGAGTACAGTCAGTTTGGGAGGCCTACAACTACGCCTGGCCAGGGGAGATCCCATCTGCTCAAGGACTGACCAGGCCCCGTTCGCTAGCAAGTACTCCGGGAGGGTCTATCGTTGTTACCAGTAAAGACCCTGAACTACACCGTACCGTCTCTGAGTGGTTCCTGCTACCCCCATCATCCACGTCGGCTGCCCTGAGACCATACCCCTCCCGTTGGGGGTTATACTATCACGCTGCATAATCCTACCATCGGCCTCAGCGGTCTGCCCCGCAGCAGCAGCTCCCTGGCTGCACTCAACGGGTGGCGTAGTCATCAACTATTTACTACTAGCAGACTGCCGTCCAGTTTGACTCCCTGGGCACGGACCGGGTCACCGCCACGAGACTACAACCCTCCACGGATCCGGCTCCGGGTAAGCTCCCGCGTGCGCACCGCAGCGCGACACAGGCCCAGGGGCGCGTCACATACATCACCAGCCTCAGCGGACCCTGCTGCAGCGGCGGCCGTATTGACCGCAATTCAACGGGTGGCGTAGTCGACACAAAAGAACATCTAGTAACATCATAAGGACTGCCACACACTGAGCTTGACACCCTGGGCACGGACCGGGTCACAGCCACTCGGAGACTACAACCCCCATCTGATCCGGCTCCGGGTATCCCCCTAACAGCACTGGCCCAGGGGGCGCGTCACTGGCAAGGTTACTGGCCACTTCTGTGGCTTATCAGAGGTGGACATTTCCCTAGACAAGGAGCAAGTTGTTGAAAACTATTGCTTTAAAGCCAGTCCAGCTTCAGTGCACTTTTGCAAGCAGCTGGAAAGACCACATGGTTTGGACCCATAATGCAAACTTGCTGCTGGTCTGAACTGTTAATCATCAGGGGTGCAGTGCTCCCCGGCAAGGCAGAGGAGCAGGGCTCCCCGGCAAGGGAGAGGAGCAGTGCTCCCCGGCAAGGCAGAGGAGCAGGGCTCCCCGGCAAGGCAGACGAGCAGGGCTCCCCGGCAAGGCAGAGGAGCAGTGCTCCCCGGCATGGCTGAGTAGCAGGGCTCCCCGGCAAGGCAGAAGAGCGGTGTGCTCCTTAAGAAAAGCAGATGAGCACACTTCTTTAAGATTTCTTTGTATAATACTAAAGAATTTTAAGCACCAGAGAAATGCATGTGATATTACAGCCTTGAATAAATGGTTATAATCCCAGAATTCTTCCACATTCCAGCATTTTTTTTCGCTTTGAAGTCATATAGAGCATTTTTACCAGCGCATTACACATTTTCTCCTGTTAGAAAGTATGAGTCATGGTTTCTTTTCACAAAACGTCCAATGCAACATAAATTCTAAAGCAAAAAAGGAAAAAAAAAAAAGCAGTTGGCTTTCAAAGCATTAGGTGCCTGATTTATTTGGGATAAAAATCAGAACCAAGGAAAATGTCACCTCTAAATGCAGGATTTTAATTCCTCTCCTGTCTCTCTGGAGAGTAGGAGTGCGAAAGCCTAGTTAAACCATAAAGTAGGATTATCTGTGTGCCCTTTAAACAAATTAAAGTGGATTATCTGGATTAGAGGATAAAAGGGTTAATTTTATATATAAAAAATATATATGTATATAGTTGAAGTCTATTCCTAAAAGGATAGAGAGATCGGGTCAGCCGTGTCAGCGCTGGTCTGACACTGTACAAACCCTTTTTAATATTATAAGAGGCCTAAATGGATTTTTATAGGTAGCGGTATCTGCCGGGATTTACAGTAATCTTTAAACGTGTGCCCTGTAGAATTTAAATTTCAGAACAGCCTAAGAGGCCACAATCAGCGGCTCACCCCGAGCAAGTAGAAAGGTGTCGAGCATCAGATACGCACATTATAGGGTAAGCGAGGGCTCACTTTACAAACCTTTACTCATCTGTAATCCATTCATATATAGGTCACAGGTTTGTTTTTTTTTCCGACTCTCTTCTCCATTTTGCATTACTAGGTGCCTACATGGAATGGTCTCTCACCTTTTTCGTAGAGAACACAATCTAAAATATTTTACAGGTAAAGAGAAGTCATTTCTTGCTCTATCAAGGCAAGAAGAAAAGTAAGATGATCTGCTTTAAAAAAAAGTGTTTTTATGATACTCTGTTGGGAGATGTTTTTGCTATTATATGTCTACACGTAGCCAACTGAATTTGCATTGTGTAAAGGTCAAAGTGGAAATATCTGCTTGACTTGACACTTGCATCATCATTTCCTACCTTTCCTCTCGCCTTGATAGAGCAAGATGATCTCTTTAAAAAAATGCTTTTATGATACTCTGTTGGGAGATGTTTCTGTTATTTTGTGTCTACATGTAGCCAACTGCATACGCATTGTGTAAAAGTCAAAGTGGAAATATCTGCTTGACTTGACACTTGCATCATCATTTATTAGCTTTCCTATCGCCTCGATAGAGCAAGATGATGTATTTAAAAACTATATATGCTTTTGTGACACCCCAGGGGTCTGGTTGCCACAGTGACAGAGATGTTATGTCTGAGAGCAGGTGGGAGGTCCTTTGGTCAGGGATCCTGTGCATGCCACACCTCCTGCCCAGTCTTGGGTGGGGACGAACTTCCCCTATATAAACCCGGGGCTGAAGCAGGGTTAGGAGTCAAGGAGAGTAGAGACAAGAGACAGTCATAGGAAGAAACAGCTGGAGCTCAGTGGGAGCAATACTACTATGAGTCAGGGGCTGGCAGCTGCAGAGCTCGCCCTGACTGAGAAGCTTTCTTACCGGACCCGGCGTCCGAGGCTGTGGGGACTAACTCTTACCCAGCAGCAGAAGCCGACCGGCAGGGGATTTCAGGTCCTCAGGCCCAGAAACCCGAAGGCACGGTCACACGTGTGGGACCAGCACCGCCATCGTGGAGCGGAAGCCAATAGAAGGCCCCGAGTCACCGGCCATACGGGTGAGCACCACACGGTACACTCAGGGACGTGGGCTACTTATATCCGCTTCTAGCAAGGTAGCCAGAAGAGTACAGTCAGTTTGGGAGGCCTACAACTCCGCCTGGCCAGGGGAGATCCCATCTGCTCAAGGACTGACCAGGCCCCGTTCGCTAGCAAGTACTCCGGGAGGGTCTATCGTTGTTACCAGTAAAGACCCTGAACTACACCGCACCGTCTCTGAGTGGTTCCTGCTACCCCCATCTTCCACGTCGGCTGCCCTGAGGCCATACCCCTCCCGTTGGGGGTTATACTATCACGCTGCACAATTCTACACCGGCCTCAGCGGTCTGCCCTGCAGCAGCAGCTCCATAGCTGCAAATCAACGGGTGGCGTAGTCGACACTCAAATAACATCTATCAAGACTGCCACACACTGAGTCTGACCCCCTGGGCACGGACCGGGTCCCCGCCACTCGGAGACTACAACCCTCATCTGATCCGGTTCCGGGTAAGCCCCCGTGCGCGAGACGCTGCGCGACACAGCAGGCCCAGGGGCGCGTCAACTTTGGCGTAGTCGGCAGGATTTCGTGCCCGCAACCACCGGGTACTGCGTGCCTGAAAAGCAAAGACTGTTCAAACTTACCAGTGGTGAGGTTTCCCGCCATCCGGCGCCATCTTCTGCCTTCTTCCCGCCATCCGCGAAGTTTTCCCGCCATCCGGCGCCATCTTCGGCCTTCTTCCCGCCATCCGTGGAGTTTTCCCGCCGTTGGACGCCATCTTGAGGACGCCGCGCGGGAAGAAGAGGGGCGTGGACTTCGAAAGCGCGCGGGAACTGAAGCCCCGCCTCACGTCCGGACGTTGCGTAAGGTCCTGGAAGGAGCCCAGCAGACGCCGACGTCACCAGAGCGCGACGGAAGGTCCTCAACCCTGACGATCTACTGCGGAGCCGCGGCCTACGGAACAGGATCATCGCAAGGTAGGCCACGGTCCACTGGGGGGAGGAAGATGTCGGATACGGAGGAGAGCTTCACTGCCTCAACCCCCACCAGCGCCACCGCTGCTGCAGTTATGCCCTTCACCATGCCCTATATCCCGGGAGCAGCTTGGCTACCCCAGTACTCAGGGGAGTCACATACCCTGCATGACTTTAGAGAAAAGCTGGATAGCCTCTTCCAGGTGTACCCCCTCACAGAAGAGCAAAAAGTGAGCATCCTGGTGGCCCAACTAACCGGGGCAGCTAAAAGGGAAGTAAAATCCTGGCCACCTGGGAGGAAGACTGTCGCAGGGATACTAACCCGGCTGAAGGATACCTTTGATACCCGCACCTCAGCTGAGATTAAGCTTAGATTCTACGGGTGCAAGCAGAGAGCGCATGAGAGTATAAGGGACTATGCACTAAACCTACAAGAGGCCCTGAGGGCCATTAAGCAGACCGACCCTGATGGAGTGGGAAACGAGGACAGGCTGTTGACTGAACAATTTATAGAGGGACTGTATTGTAATGCCCACCGAACCCAGTTGCGGGCGATGGCCTTACAGGATCCCCATCTGGGCTTTGCACAGTTCAAGGACAGAGCCATCCGGGTGCTCCGAGAACCGGCACCGGGTGGCGTTATGACCCACAGGCGCCCAGCTATTACTTACCACCAGGAGGCGGCGCCCTTGTCGGCAGGGCCTGTGGGAGCTGATGCGCAGGCTTTGGACAATGACCCGGCTCCAGACCTACACCATCAGGTCCAAGAGCTAGCTAAGAGCGTTGCTGCGCTAACCCGAACTGTGCAGTCTTTACAGGTTTCCACCCCAGGGAAGATCCAGCTGGCATCCGGACCGGAGGACATCCCGTGGCGTCGACCAAGGAGGACCCCACCGGCCAGAGGAAGACCCAGTGACCGATACAGCGAGGACGGACGACCCATCTGCCGCCGCTGCAATCAACCCGGACATATGGCAAGGTACTGTTCTTTAAACGGGCACAACCTGGGGTAGAGGGCCAACCCCCAGGAAAAAGATCACCAGGCCCATCGAACTGGCGCGACAGATATGTGGGAGGACGTCCAGTCTTGCCGGTGGTACTGGATGGCATTCCCATGAGTGCCCTACTGGACACCGGGTCGCAGGTCACCACCATCCCGTACGTGCTCTTTAAGCAGTACTGGAATGACTCGGATATTACCCGCTACCCTGACGACGACTTGAGTATCATCGCCAGCAATGGCCAGCCCGTGCCACAGATCGGATTTAAAGAGGTGACCATCAAAATCGGTAGAGTCGAACTGGCAGCACAGGGACTGATCATTGTAGATATTGACAAACATGAGAGTCACCCAAAAATAACTCTAGGAACTAATGTAATTGAAAATTGTCTTGCAGAGGTGATTTTCCTTTTACAGCAGGTTGCCAAGAACGCCAGCTCCGGCGAGCAGCGGGTGCTCCAGAAAGAGATCCGGGCACTGATGCGACGGCAACAGGTGGAACTCTCCGGCGGTGAGATTGGTAGCGTAAGAATGTGTGACCCTTTTCCTATTGCCATGCCCCCAAAAAGTGAAATGATGATTTGGTGCCGGGCAGCTATTGGTCTGAGAGGTAGGGATTACCAGGCAATGGTAGAACCAGTTTACTCAGACAGTAGGCCCACCATTTTGACAGCACGGGGGGTGGTTGATGTACGCCATGGGAGGGTGCCCGTTCGCATAATAAATATCGGGGAGAGGGAAGTGTACCTGCCCCGGTATGCCACGCTAGCCAAATTATATACCATTAACCAAAATTCTATACAATCTGTGGAACCCTTGCCTCCATCTCACCCGGAGGAAGGTAACGGCTCTAAGAAAAACATGGAGGACTGGTGTCAGCAACTACATCTGGGTACTGACTCCACTCCCGCACACCAGAAACAAGGAGTCTATCGGGTGCTTCAAGAGTACGAGAGAGTGTTCAGTAAACACCCGTTAGACTTCGGGCGAGTCAAGGGGGTAGAACACCACATCCCCACGGGAGACCATCCTCCTATAAAAGAGAGGTATCGACCCGTACCCCCTGCCCACTACCAACACGCCAAGGGGATGCTTAGAGACATGAAGGAGGCTGGGGTGATCAGGGATAGCTGTAGCCCCTGGGCAGCTCCACTAGTCTTAGTCAGAAAAAAAGACAACACCATGAGGATGTGTGTAGATTACCGGAAAATCAACCGTATCACACACAAGGATGCGTACCCCTTACCAAGGATAGAGGAGTCATTGGCTGCTTTAAGATCTGCTAACTTCTTCTCTACCTTGGATCTCACTAGCGGGTACTGGCAGGTTCCTGTAGCAGAGGCGGACCGGGAGAAGACCGCATTCACCACCCCGATGGGACTTAGCGAGTTCACCTGCATGCCGTTCGGACTCTGCAACGCATCAGGAACCTTCCAACGACTAATGGAGTGTTGTCTGGGCCACAGAAACTTCGAGACGGTCTTGTTGTACCTGGACGATGTCATCGTATATTCCAAGACGTATGAGGACCACCTGAAACACCTGGCGGAAGTGTTCGAAGCTCTGGCGAGTTACGGCCTAAAGGTGAAACCCTCCAAGTGTCACCTCCTGAAACCAAAGGTGCAGTACCTGGGACACGTGGTGAGCGCTGACGGAGTGGCTCCCGACCCTGATAAGATCACCGCAATTAAGGAATGGCCAAGCCCCTCCAGCGTAAAAGAAGTGCGGCAGATCCTCGGGTTGGTAGGCTACTACCGAAGGTTTATTCCCGGTTTCACCAAAAAGGCAGCACCTATGCAGGACCTCCTGATAGGCCAGTCCCGGAAGGCCAAGAACCAGAAGCCGCCCTTCAAATGGGAGGAGTTGGAAGAAGAGTCTTTCCGCCAGCTGAAGATGGCCCTCACGGGGGACGAAATCCTGGCGTACCCGGATTATAGCCAGCCCTTTATCCTCTACACCGACGCCAGTAACATCGGGCTAGGAGCCGTACTGTCCCAGATCCAGCAGGGGAAGGAACGAGTAATCGCCTACGCCAGCCGAAAACTGCGACCCACCGAAAGGAACCCCGAGAATTACAGCTCATTTAAGCTAGAGTTCCTGGCCGTAGTATGGGCAGTCACCGAGCGCTTTAAGCATTACCTCGCTTCTTCCCGGTTCACCGTGTACACGGATAACAACCCGTTGACACACCTGGACACGGCAAGACTCGGTGCCCTGGAGCAGAGGTGGATGGCCCGTCTGTCCAACTACGAGTTCACAATCAAATACCGGGCCGGACGTTCCAATACCAACGCGGATGCCCTGTCCAGGATGCCCAACCTGCCGGACGAAGGAGAAGATCCGGAGGGACTGGAAGAAGTTGAACTCCCTGCGTTCCACCGTCATGGGACTATCCAGTATTCCCACCGGGTAAGGAGTAAGCAGGCTGCTACGTTGAACCCCTTACCTCACTACAACTGGGCGGAAACGCAAGACAGCGACCCTGCCGTCCGACTGGTGAAGGAGATGCTGACTCGCCCGGAGGCTTGCCTTGAACCAGACGCTCCGGAGGAAGCCAAACAACTATGGGCAGAGAAGAGTCGACTGTTCCTTTACAAGGGGAAGTTGTGCCGCAGAATGGTTAACTCCCGGACGCATGAACTACTCTGGCAAGTAGTGATGCCACGAAGAGACGCAGCCATGGTGATGGAGGCATACCACGACGGAGCTGGACACTTCGGGTGGAAGAAGCTGGAGTTCCTGCTGCGCGAGCGATTCCACTGGGTAGGCATGAGGGGAACCATTGAGAAGTGGTGCAGAGACTGTGGCCCGTGCAACCTGAGAAGGAAGGACCGTGCCAGCCAGAAGACTCCCCTGCAGTCCATCGTCACCCGGCAACCGTTGGAACTGGTAGCCTTGGATCATGTAAAACTGACCCCAAGCAGAAGTGGCTACGTCTACGCGTTAACCATCGTGGATCATTACTCCCGGTTCTTGGTTGTCGTCCCCGTCAAGGACTTAACGGCTCAAACAGCAGCTAGAGCCTTCCAGCAGCACGTTTGCCGTCCACACGGGTACCCGGACCAAGTGCTGACGGACCAGGGACCTGCCTTTGAAGCGGAGGTCTTCCAGGAATTCTGCAATCTGTATGGCTGCCGGAAGATAAGGACGACACCCTACCATCCGCAAACTAATGGACTTTGTGAGAAAATGAACCAGGTGGTAATGGATCTTTTAAAAACGTTGCCCCTGGAAGAACGCAGTCTGTGGCCTGAGAAGTTGCCCGATCTGGTGGACCTATACAACCACATCCCGGTAGGTTTCACCAACTGTACCCCGGCTTACCTAATGAGGGCAAGACCTGGTAAGTTACCTGTTGACCTGGAAATGGGAGTCCTGACACCCGAGGACACTTCACCAGAAACAGACTGGGACACGGAGAGGCAGCAGCAGTACCGGAGAGTACAGGAGAGCGTGGAGCGAAGTCTCTGTCAGGCTAGGGAAAGACAAGAGAAAACTTACAACCAGTATGCTCCCGCTGTTCCCCTGGTACCCGGAGAGCAGGTCTTGAAGAGGAAGAGACGGCTCCACAAGTTGGACGACCAGTGGGAAAAGGACCCGTACACCGTACTGCCCTCAAGCCACGAGAACCCGAAGGTTTGTACCATCAGTAAAGACGGAGGGGAAACCACAGCTATTGTATCCCGGGACCACCTGAAGAAGTGTCCCGAACAACTGAGGAACCCTGAAGAGGAACAAGAAGACCATCGACCCGTAGAGGAAAGGGAAGATATGGTTAGTACTGTGCTCGGGGACTTCCCTCGGTCTTGGACTCAAGTCAATGGTGCAGTTGTGGTACCCGTACTCACCTTCCTCCAACCAGCATCCCAAGCACCTACGGAGCAACAGGTAGAGCTGGAAGAACAGCCGGTCCAGGAGGCAGAAGACCCCACACCCGCAGACCAGGAGGATCAACCCTCTGCTTGCAGTGAGCCTGCCATATCCCTAGTGAGCCAAAGAGCCGGTAGACAGCTGCCCAGTTTACCCTTGACAGCTCCTACACCCTGTAGTTCAGGGCTAGGCAGTCAGCTCCGTAGGTCCACTAGGGCCACTAGAGGCCAGTTACCCGCACGGTGGAGGATTTGAAGTGTATAAATTGTTTTATTTATGTTTACCTGTGTATTGTTGCTTGTGTATAATTTTGTGTTTCTAGTTATTTGTAGGAGTCCTTGGTGGATTTACCGGGAATCCTTGTACATAGTTGGAGCGTAACCCAGAACGGACTAAAGACTGTTAAGGACTCGGGGTAGGACAAACCCCTACCTGGTTACGTCTCCCTGTTTTGGTGAAATGGGCACCTTGCTTTTCTTCAAAGACTGCACCCGGTTACGGACATGCCGTGACCATCTTTATATGTGTTTCTTATTGTATTATTATTGTTTTTATCTTGTTATGTTTTTCTAAAATATGTTTAGTCCCGGAGTACTAAATTTCACTAGGGGGGAATGTGACACCCCAGGGGTCTGGTTGCCACAGTGACAGAGATGTTATGTCTGAGAGCAGGTGGGAGGTCCTTTGGTCAGGGATCCTGTGCATGCCACACCTCCTGCCCAGTCTTGGGAGGGGAAGAACTTCCCCTATATAAACCCGGGGCTGAAGCAGGGTTAGGAGTCAAGGAGAGTAGAGACAAGAGACAGTCATAGGAAGAAACAGCTGGAGCTCAGTGGGAGCAATACTACTACGAGTCAGGGGCTGGCAGCTGCAGAGCTCGCCCTGACTGAGAAGCTTTCTTACCGGACCCGGCGTCCGAGGCTGTGGGGACTAACTCTTACCCAGCAGCAGAAGCCGACCGGCAGGGGATTTCAGGTCCTCAGGCCCAGAAACCCGAAGGCACGGTCACACGTGTGGGACCAGCACCGCCATCGTGGAGCGGAAGCCAATAGAAGGCCCCGAGTCACCGGCCATACGGGTGAGCACCACACGGTACACTCAGGGACGTGGGCTACTTATATCCGCTTCTAGCTAGGTAGCCAGAAGAGTACAGTCAGTTTGGGAGGCCTACAACTCCGCCTGGCCAGGGGAGATCCCATCTGCTCAAGGACTGACCAGGCCCCGTTCGCTAGCAAGTACTCCGGGAGGGTCTATCGTTGTTACCAGTAAAGACCCTGAATTACACCGCACCGTCTCTGAGTGGTTCCTGCTACCCCCATCTTCCACGTCGGCTGCCCTGAGGCCATACCCCTCCCGTTGGGGGTTATACTATCACGCTGCACAATTCTACACCGGCCTCAGCGGTCTGCCCTGCAGCAGCAGCTCCATAGCTGCAAATCAACGGGTGGCGTAGTCGACACTCAAATAACATCTATCAAGACTGCCACACACTGAGTCTGACCCCCTGGGCACGGACCGGGTCCCCGCCACTCGGAGACTACAACCCTCATCTGATCCGGTTCCGGGTAAGCCCCCGTGCGCGAGACGCTGCGCGACACAGCAGGCCCAGGGGCGCGTCACTTTTATGATACTCTGTTGGGAGATGTTTCCGCTATTATGTGTCAATATGTAGCCAACAGAATTTTCATTGTGTAAAAATTGTGTAAAGGTCAGAGAGGAAATATATTTTTGACTTGACACCTGCTTCATCATCTCCTGAGGGTTGAAGGGTTTCTCTGGTCCAACAATATATTTCTGCAGTGCCTCTATCTCACCGCTGCTTGCTGAATCCTGACTGTGTGCAATGTGAACACCGTTAGGGTACATGCACATGATTTGTTTTACAGGTGGATTCCTCTTGGATCCCTTCTGAAATGCACTAAAAAAACGCTATAGAGGATGGACATATATATACACTGTAATGTAAAACCAACTTGTGTAAATGTTTTGTGTTTTGTAACTTTTTTCAAGAAGCAGATAAAATAAGCAGCATGTTCATTCTTTGGGCATCATCCACCTGAAAGGCACTCGTTATATAAAGATTAAAATACAAAATAAAGATGCAAAACAATGGAAGAAAACAAAGATGCTTCAGGAAAAACACTGACGTCCTTTTCCTGAAGCGTCTTTGCCTTGGACAACTCATTGACTACACCAGCATCTAAAATATTCCGTGTGCACAAACCCTAAGGATTCTGCTCTGTTGCAAGCTCAGGGGTCATCAGGTCATATTCCATTGGTATAATTGGGTTACCTTAATAAATGGTGGGGATCTGACCACTAGGACTTGCACTGATCAGCTGAAAGGGGCACTTTTACCCCCATTATGATGGAGTAACAGTGCTCATGCGCAACCGCTGCTCCATTTGTTTGGCTTTTTCCGCCAGCCCAATAGAAAATGAAAGGATTGGTGGTTGAGTATCCAATCTAAGGGCACAATGAGACGGACAAAGAAATCGGATCAGAAGGGCTTGCCGGCGGCTCTTCCGATCCGAGAGTAACAGCTTCATATATTTCTATGCAGCTGTCCTTCAGTCCGTGCATTCCAATCTTGGTCCAATTTATATGGTCGTCTGACTTTGCCCTAAAGGGATTAAAAGTGCTCCATCGGGGATACAATTTCCCCTGTCTGCCGATCGGTGTAGGTGCCATTGGTCAGACTTCCACTGTTGGATAATGGATAACTTGTTTACTCCGGGCAACGTCTTTAAATTCCGGATACAACTCAGAACATAACATGAAGACCTTTTTCCTGTGCAATGTCCTTTTTTGTCACTGCTATTTCAAGAAGGAAAAGAAATAAATGTTACCCAATCTGGCTTATATAAAAAGTCCCAAAGGAACATCCATAGGTTTTCTAAGGACAATGATGGGACAATCTCTTTAATACAAGCAGCTCTTTTAGGTGACAGAACATCTTTCCATTTTATTAGCAGATTTTCTATTTTTGAAGAAAAATGTCAAAATCATTTTGAAAAAAAAAAAAAAAAGTACACAACCCTTTGAATTATTGTCAGTAATTCATCCAAGTTTTGGTGTAGAAGGAAGAAAATATCGATCCCAGGCTGAGCGAGAGGGAGAGTTGTGCAGTTATCATAATAAGAGGACCTTCTTGGTGTAATTGAAGTTGACAATAGTAAATAGTAAAAATGTTGGAAAAGAACACTAAGAAATATTGGAAAGAAAATAGCAATTCCCTCAGATGTGAAGATGACAGTGAGCTATTAGTCTGTGCGACTTAATCCTCATACTCTGAAATAGCACTGAATGTTTGGGAACGATCCGAAAAACAAGGAACATCGAGAAATGTGAATACAACAAGAAAAAACACAGATAGGTTTAAGCAGTGTCACCGGTGGAACTTCCTCCATCCTCTGCAGACAGAGGATGTTCAATGGGCTGAGCCGAAGAGGCAGAAAGTAACAGCAGAGGTGTATCCATAGGGGTTGCGGAAACACCAGTTGCACCAGGACATTGGTAACTTTGGACGCTCAAAGAACCCTCTGCTATTTAAGAAGACACCAATATTATAAGTGGTGCATGGTAGATGGAAGGCTTGTAGAGCAGGGTTCTCGAGCGGTTCCTTGCCCACTCTATGACACGTTTTAAAAAAACCCACTTGGGAAAACATTCATACTGCTCTTAATTCAAAAGTCTGCTTAATCTTTTGCAGATGACCCTTGTTCTCAGCAGGGTCAGCCTTAGCCTGAACAGTGGCCTGTGCAAAATTGCCCTTTGGTACCCCCACCCCATTGAATTTTTACCCAGTTTCCCAGAACATGAAAGAGGGAAGGAAACGTTTCAGCTCCACACAGACATCCACATCATAACTTACAATCTGCAGTCTACTACCACCACCACCACCTTTTAGTCTCCTTCACCTCACGACAAATGGACAGTCTTGATCCTCACAGATAATCAGGTCCTGGTCTGAATTTTGCTCAGATCTTCACCACTCAGGTTTAGAACTTTTTGTGTTTAGTTAGCACACTTCCAGACTGGTGAAAAGCCTTCTTGTTATTGAGCTCTCCTTTATCCTCATCTGAATACATGGTGGCACGTTGTTCTATCCTCTCCTAGGATTTGCACCTCCTGGGTCTAGCAAGTCCTCCATACCTTCCCTGTAACTGTCCTCTAGAAGGCTGTTACTTTTTCTCCAATAAGAACATCACATGTACAGAAGGGCACCATGACCAGTCATCCAGCCAACCTGCAGAGGGATACAGGAGACATGGAAAAAGTGTGGAATACACATGGTCTCTAAAAGGTGCATTGCTACAGCCGTATCTTGGGTGCTAATTGGCAAAAGTTGGTAAGTACAAGCTAGAAATATTTACATCCAATTTCTATAACTTGTGGGGCTGTCCTTGACGTACTCCCACGAAGAGCTTGTTCAGAAACCTTTACCACCCACACTGCAAAAAAGTTAATTTGTTTCAGACAGAAAAATGAATACGGTGTTCAGTTGTTGCTAAGCTGCGGGTGAGATAGGCAAGTCATCCTACGTATTTTACTATAAGTCTATATGGATGGATGTAATGGAGAGCAGGAACTGACCGAAGGACACACAACCCTCACATCCTGTTCTTGTAGCGGAAGATGATCAGGGTCATTGCTATCCTTATCACGTATTGTTTATTGAAGCTAAAGGACAAAAATTGACAGTGTTTGTGATATTCAATATATTTTTCAGAACTTTGCAACTTTATACAAATTAGTTAACGTGTTGCATTGCTAAGAATAAGACACAATCTATCCGGCGTCATTAGTTACGAGCAATATTCAATGTAAGATGTTTTTTTTATTCTGATCTTCCAGCAATCTGTTAAGCTGGTGGGGTCTGCAAAATCTTATTAAGGAAGCAAGATAAAGCTCAATAAAATATAATGGATACTGAGATGCAAAAAAGGATATTGTAGCAGAAATAAAAATAAAAGAATCCAACTCTTTTGTCCATCCATAGAACCTCCAGTTTTCTTTAGCTGAAGTCCATGTTAAAGGAAACCCATTAGCACGTTTTTTTTACACATGGAAGTAGTAGTATGGCTGTATTCATGCTTCTTCCCCAATAAAAATGACACCTTTTTTTGTAGAGATCCGATGCAGCAGTCATACAAAATCTAGCATGGACATCATATGCATACGAAATCTGGCATGGACATCTTGTAGATTGTGAGCCCTCGCGGGTAGGGTCCTCTCTCTTCCTGTACCAGTTGCTGACTCGTTTTGTTCAAGATTATTGTAAGTGTATTTGCAATGGAATAAATGGAGCTATAACAATAATAAATAATAATAATAATATGCAAATTGTGCATGATTTGCAATAGGGGTGTTTCGAACCAACTGGAAGAAGTAGCCCATATACATTGTCATGCCTCTAGCACACTTCAAGGCTGATTTGCATATGGGTTCTGCACTAGATTCCTCATCAAATCTCCTCCAAAAAGCTAAAAATGTAGTTATTTTATATTTCTACAATGTGATATATTTTAGGAAAACGTTACATCTGTATGTTTTATATCTCACGTGGTGAGGTGGATCCTCAAAACACCCGATCCAGACGAGCAATTCTTATTCAGTGCGGCACTAGTGGCACTTGTGCAGCCGGGCAAATGAGTTGGAAAAATACCAACTGATGTAGCAGAAATGGAACTGGTGTAATGGTAACAGGTTTAAATTACCACGATAGGTGATGAAATTGGAGTGCATCAGGTTGCTGCAGTAACCTGAAGCATATAAGAGAGGTATCTAGAACATGAACAGGTAAGTAACGGTATAATTTTTATTCAGGGACAAACAACTAGACAGCCATAACTACTACTTTCATATGTGCAAAAGTGCTGATAGGTTCCATTTAAAGAATGCAATGCAATCTTAACCACAATGCATAGTTTGCCTGAAAAAAATAAAGAAGGAATAGTTATCCTGAGTAACCAAAATATTGAAGCCATTTTGCCGAATTGAACTTTGAAAATGTTCCATTACTGCTCTGTTAGGCAGTTATGCTGTACAGCCATAGCGTACTACGTTACTTAATGAGGTTTGCTGGCTCCTTCCCCCATGAAATCATAAAGGTGTTAATCATTACAGCACAAAAACAAGCAATCATCCAATACCTCTGTCTACTTCATGCCAATGTTCTTGTTAAGCGTATACATAAATCTATACACTTAACAAATCAATTTTGGAGCAAATCAAGCAAGACATGACACTTAAGGAAGGATCACCAAGCTACGACTTAACTACTTTGGACACTTCATATGAAGAGAGCAATCACTGGAGAAAGACATCATGATCAAGGCCAGCAACCCAATGGCTTGACACTATCTAGATAATGGCGGAGAAGACCCTGGTGGACCTATCTAGGCTTCCACAAAATCGATCTTCCTACAGATCGTTTATCCATCAAGTGGCCATGATTGGAGAGCGAGCCAAAGGTCGACAAAAAAAAATATACACTGTATGCTTAAGCCATAGTGAATAGACTGATAGATGTTTTATCACAAGTAGAAACCAAGATCTTGGAAATTTTTTGTAGATGATTGAAGCTTATTAAAGGCAGTCTTGTACATTTGCACATTTTTGAGAGATACAACCTGAAGCTCGGATGATTAGCACAGGTCGCTTAGGCAGGCTTAGATGTTTCTTAGGCAGGTAGCTTCGTCTTGCAACCTGGCTCAGCCAAAGGGGTCACCTATCACCCCGAGCAGCCTGCAGGCGTCCTGTCCACAGCTATCGCCTGTCAGCCACGTGGAGTAGTACCCTGCAGTCTGGTTGCATGCCTGCTGGAGGCACGTGTACCCATCGGCGTAGTCACACACGCATCCTAGCGCCGCCACTGTAGTCCCTGTGCTGTAACAGGACTACAGATAGTTTTTCTCCGCCTATCTCTCGTGCTGCTAACGGAGATAGTGCAATTTGCTATACCCGTTCCAGTGTGCAGAAACACGGAAGGGTTTTACATTTAAGTTGGTTGCTTTCCTTTCCACCCGGAAAGTGTTCGGCAGCAGTCCACCAGGCTGCATCGCGGACCCCGGGGTCGGTTGCATTCCATTATATTAAAGTTGTCTGCAACCGCCCTCCTAACAGTATCAGAGCGCCAGGGTCTTGCCGAACATGGCCGACAACCAGCAATTGCTGCAGTATATACAGCGAATTGAGACCAGACTTAAATCTCTGGAACAAGCTGTCCAGGTCGCTGATATCACTGCAGTAGCTACCCATGCGGCTACTCTAGCAGCCAATATTATTAACTCGGCTGCGGTGAATACTGCAAGCTCTGCAAGTTCTCCTTTACCCCGTTTTGCTCTCCCGTAAAAATTTTCTGGGGACAGTAAACTCTACAGGGGTTTTATTAATGTATGCTCCATTCATTTGGAGATGATGGAGGCACGGTTCCCCTCCGAAAGAGCCAAAGTGGGATATATCATCTCATTACTCTCTCACAGGGCTCTATGGGAGCGGAATGATCCGGTTGTAGTAAATGCGGGTCTTTTCCTTAAGACCTTAAAAGGTGTATTTCTAGGTCCTCAGGCCACGCAGGATACGGCTCTTAAGCTTCTCGCATTGATCCAGGGTTCGGCCACCGCCAGCCACTATGCCATCCAGTTCAGAACCCTAGCGGCTGAACTGGATTGGTCTGAGCGGTCGCTTATCCCAGTGTTCTGGAAGGGTCTAGCTGGGCATATTAAAGATGCTCTATCTACTAGAGAGATTCCAACCTCCCTGGAGGAGTTAATATCTCTCGCTGACCGTATAGATTTGCGTAATGCGGAACACAAGTTAGAGCTGGAGGTTGCCAGACCTCAGTATCATTTGGCACCATCCTTCTCTAGACCCATTTCCAAACCCGAGACTCTCGACCCGGAGCCTGAGGCTATGGATATATCCCGGACTGAGTCTGGTCCTTCTCGTTCCCGTCTTGCACATCTTTTGGAGTACCCCGTAAATAAGGGTTCCAAGCAGTCGGGAAAATGAGTAGGTCTTACCACCGTTGGAGGAGGTGTATTAAATTCTGGGACTTCTTCCTCTAAATTATTATATAACGTGTGTAGCGCCGACGTCCCTGCCCTCTGCTAGGCAGGGACGCTGTTCCCCTCACCTCTCTGCTCCGTGCCCGGCGTCCTCCTCCCGCTCTGCTGGCAGCGCGCGCTAATTCCCGGCCACTGTGCTTAGGGCGCGCGCGCTCTCCCTCCCTCTTAAAGGGGCCGCGCGCGCCGTCCTAAGGAGTCCCCGGCCAATGGCCGGAGGACTTCACCATATATAAGGCACCTCCTCCAAAATGGAAAAATGGAGGTGCCCGAGCAATGGTGTTGCACTGTTCACTACTCTGCTTCAGCCCTCAGGTCCCGTTGCCAGTTACCTGCCAGATACCTGCCAGATTCCTGCCAGCTTGCTGTCTTATTCCTGCCTGATATTCTGCTACCTGCCTGCTAGCCTGAGGTCCGACGGTCTGCCTTACAACTCCTGTCAGTCTGTCTAAGGACCAGCTTGCCCGCTCACCTGGGAGCGCACATCAGCTACCTGCCTGCTTGCCTGAGGTCCGACGGTCTGCCTTCCAACTCCTGTCAGTCTGTCTATGGACCAGCTTGCCCGCTCACCTCGGAGCGCACATCCGCTACCTGCCTGCTAGCCTACCTGGAGGCTCCGCCGTCACGTGCTGTGACCACCTGCCTGTCCAGTGACTCCTGCCCGCTCACCTGGGAGCGCTCATCTGCTGCCTGTCTGCTAGCCTACCTGGAGGCTCTGCTGTCACGTGCTGTGACCACCCGCCTGTCCAGAGACTTCTGCCCGCTCACCTGGGAGCGCTCATCTGCCGCCTGTCTGTTGGTCTTCCTGGAGGCTCCGCCGTCACATGCTGTGACCACCCGTTTATCCAGAGACTCTCGCCTGCTCACCTGGGAGCTTACGTCTACCATCAGCCGCCACAGGTCGTACCAACCCTTTACCCAGAGACTGCCCCGGTCACTTGCCGTGACCATCTGCCCGTTCATCCAGAGACTGCCCCGGTCACTTGCCGTGACCATCTGCCCGTTCATACAGAGACTGCCCCGGTCACTTGCCGTGACCTCCTGCCCGTTCTTCCAGAGACTGTCCCGGTCACCTGCTGTGACTGCCTGCCTGGTCGCCACCCGCTCCCTTACAAGGACCGCCCCCTTGTATAGTAGCTCAGAGGTTCCGCCTCCCAGACCCGTTACAGTTTGCTCGGGCCATGGAACCCGGTGGCACCCAAGCTCCCTCGCTCTCGGACCTGTGTCATGAACTGTCCCGTCAGAGGTCCCAACAGGAGTCCATCCTGGGTCACCTGCGGAATGTCAATTCTCGCCTGGACACTCTGACTGCTCCGCCAGCAACCTCCGCCAGTGCCATGACTCGCAATCCGGCAGCTCCGCTGCCCACTAATACCATGGTATCCTACCCCGGACCCCGGCTTTCTGCACCTCCTCGCTTCGGAGGCGACTCCGCCCAGGCTCGGGGCTTCATAAATCAGTGCACCCTGCACTTTGAACTATTGTCCCACCAGTTTAACTCCGACCGGGCCAAAATTGCCTTCATCATGTCCCATCTCACCGGGGAGGCCCTGGCCTGGCTAAATCCTCTATGGGAGAGAGGAGACCCCCTGGTGTCCGACTTGCCTGCCTTTCTCACGGCTTTCCGGAAAGTCTTCGACGAACCCGGACGGAAGACCTCATCCGCATCATCACTGCTACGCCTCCGTCAGGGAAGTCTCACCGTGGGCCAATATGCCATACGGTTCCGTACCCTTGCCACGGAGCTGGCCTGGGATAACGACGCTCTGGTATCCGTCTTCTGGGAGGGTCTGTCCGGCCGTATTAAAGATGATCTTGCCGGTCGGGACATTCCTACCACTCTCGATGACCTAATAACTCTTGCCACCCGGATTGACCTACGGTTCCAGGAGCGTGCCAAAGAGGTCACCCGTGAGAGGAGGTTTCCACGTTTAGCTCCTACTTTTCAGAAACCCGTCACTCCCTCCGTCTCTCCCCAGGTACACTCTACTGAGCCTATGCAGGTCGACCAGACCAAGATGGTCAAAGCCCGTCAGGACTTACGCCGTGCCGAGGGGAGCTGCTTCTACTGTGGCAGTAAGGAGCACCGGATCCGTGCCTGCCCGGAGAGGTCGGGAAACGCCTGTGTCTAGGTTCGCTCAGAGAGGTCGACCTAGACAAGAATAAATCCTCTCCATCTCTGCTGCTGTCAGTCTCAATCGTCTGCGGGGAGAACCGTTATTTCGAACTAGCCCAACTTGACTCTGGAGCAGCCGGGAATCTTATTTCACAGTCCCTGGTAGAGAAATACCGCATCCCCACCAAACCTCTGGCTGTACCCTTGTCTGTTGCTGCCGTGGATGGGGGTCTCTTACCACGCCCCATCCAACTCATCACCGAATCCATTACTCTGCAGGTGGGAATGCTGCATTCTGAGAGTATCTCCTTTCATGTTCTGCCTGGACTCTCTCACGCCCTCTTGCTAGGTCTACCTTGGCTCCAGAGACATGCACCCGTGCTTGACTGGCAGACCGGAGAGGTCTTTCGCTGGGGACAGGACTGCCATAAGACCTGTCTGGTTCCTGTCCATCCCGTCCGTCCTTCTCCTACCCCAGCTAATCTACCTGGACTTCCGATTCCTTATTGGTCTTATGCTGATGTCTTTAATAAAAAGGAGGCAGAGACACTACCCCCTCATAGACCATACGACTGCCCTATCGACCTGTTACCCGGTACTACTCCTCCCCGTGGGCGTATTTATCCATTATCCGCTGCTGAGACCCGGTCGATGTCCGAATATATTGAGGAGAATCTGGCCAGGGGATTCATCCGGAAATCTACCTCCCCGGCGGGAGCAGGCTTCTTTTTCGTCAAAAAGAAGGACGGCTCTCTCCGTCCCTGTATAGACTATAGAGGCCTTAACCAGATCACGGTGAAGAATAAGTACCCCCTTCCGCTCATTCCGGAGTTATTTGATCGTCTGAGGGGGGCTAGAATCTTCACCAAACTGGACCTCCGTGGGGCGTACAACCTGGTTCGTATCCGTCAGGGGGATGAATGGAAGACGGCATTCAACACCCGGGACGGCCACTATGAATATCTGGTAATGCCCTTTGGTCTCTGTAACGCTCCTGCCGTCTTTCAAGAGTTGGTCAATGACATCTTCCGGGACCTTCTCTACTCCTGCGTAGTGGTGTACCTGGACGACATCTTGGTCTTCTCTCCGGATCTCCAGACTCACCGGAGGGACGTTCGTCAGGTCCTGCTCAGGCTCAGGCAGAATCACCTCTTCGCTAAATACGAGAAGTGCCTCTTTGAGCAGACCTCGCTTCCGTTTTTGGGCTACATTATTTCTCAGACCGGCCTACGAATGGATCCAGAGAAACTGTCTGCCATCGAGAAATGGCCTCGACCGGAGGGGTTGAAGGCCATTCAGCGGTTCCTGGGCTTCGCCAACTACTACCGCCTCTTCATACCACACTTCTCTTCCCGGACTGCCCCATTTTCCGCGCTCACCCGTAAGGGTACTAATCCCAAAGAGTGGCCGCCCGAAGCAGAGGAGGCCTTTCTTTCCTTAAAACAGGCCTTCTCTTCCGCCCCGGTGCTGCATCGCCCGGACGGCAACAAGCAGTTCTTCCTGGAAGTTGACGCCTCCTCCTCTGGAGCCGGAGCGGTACTTACTCAAAAATCATCTTCCGGGAGGATGGTAACTTGCGGCTTCTTCTCTAAACTCTTCTCCTCCTCAGAGCGCAATTATTCCATAGGAGACCGAGAGCTATTGGCCATCAAACTGGCATTGGAGGAGTGGCGTTACCTGCTCGAGGGGGCTCTTCACCCGGTAATAATTTACACTGACCACAAGAACTTGGCTTATCTCCAGCATGCCCAGAGACTTAACCCGCGCCAAGCCCGGTGGTCCTTGTTTTTTGCTCGCTTTGATTTTGTTCTTCATTTTCGCCCGGCTGACAAAAACGTCAAGGCGGACGCCTTGTCTCGATCCTTTCTGGTGTCTGATCTCGAGGAAGATCCGAAACACATCATCGATCCCGCCAGAGTAATGCAGGTGGCTCCCGTGAGTCTAAATCGTCTCCCTCCCGGAAAGACGTTCGTATCAGTACCTGATCGGGAGAAGATCCTTCACTGGGGTCACTCGTCTAAACTGGCTGGCCATGCCGGTCAGAAAAAGACCCTCCAGCTTATTACCCGGCACTACTGGTGGCCTACCCTGCACAAGGACGTAATAGACTTTGTTTCTGCCTGTGTGTCCTGCGCCCGCAACAAGGTTCCGAGACATCTGCCAGCCGGTCGCCTCCTTCCGCTTTCTGAACCTGCTGCCCCCTGGCAGCATATAGCAATGGACTTTATAACTGACCTCCCAGTCTCTGCCGGTTGTACGGTCATTTGGGTGGTCGCTGACCGCTTCTCCAAGATGGCTCATTTCGTTCCCCTGCCAGGCCTCCCGTCTGCACCCGAGCTAGCTAAAGACTTTATTCGTCACATCTTTCGTCTTCATGGCCTGCCCCTCCACATCCTGTCGAATCGTGGGGTACAGTTCACTTCACGCTTCTGGAGAGCCACTTGTAAACTGCTAGACGTCACCCTGGACTTCTCTTCCGCTTACCACCCACAGTCCAATGGTCAAGTGGAGCGGATCAATCAGAACCTGACCAGTTACCTCCAGCACTTCGTTAATGCCCATCATTCAGACTGGGTGGATCTCCTACCATGGGCCGAGTTCTCTTATAACAATCACGAGAGCGAATCCTCCTTCAAATCCCCGTTTTTTGTAGTCTTCGGTCAGCATCCTCGGATTCCTTTTCCTGTCTCCACCTCTGTGGACAACCCGGCTGCGGAATCTCTCGCTAGCAAATTTTCCTCCATTTGGGAGAGTACCCGATCCGCACTCCTTCAGTCGTCCGAACGGATGAAAAGACACGCTGACAAAAAACGCCTGGATCCTCCACAATTTCGTCCTGGAGATAAAGTCTGGCTCTCATCTAAATATGTCCGACTCAAGATACCTTCTTACAAGTTAGGGACTCGGTTCATCGGTCCTCTGGAGGTCATCAGTCAGATCAACCCGGTGGCCTATAAATTGAAACTCCCGGCCAACTTACGGATCCCTAACTCCTTCCATGTATCTCTCCTCAAACCTGTGGTACTTAACTCTTTTTCCAAGTCTACAGGTACGCCTCCTGCTCCGGTTTCTGCTGAGGACGAGTTTGAGGTAGAGAACATTCTTGCCACCAAAAGGGTAAGAGGAAAGACCTTTTTTCTAGTAGATTGGAAGGGGTTTGGTCCTGAGGAGAGAATGTGGGAGCCCCGGGAGAACATCCATGCCCCTCTTATCCTTGCTAAATTTCTGTCTGGCCTAAAAAAGGGGGGGCCTAAAGGGGGGGTACTGTAGCGCCGGCGTCCCTGCCCTCTGCTAGGCAGGGACGCTGTTCCCCTCACCTCTCTGCTCCGTGCCCGGCGTCCTCCTCCCGCTCTGCTGGCAGCGCGCGCTCCTTCCCGGCCACTGTGCTTAGGGCGCGCGCGCGCGCTCTCCCTCCCTCTTAGAGGGTCGCGCGCGCCGTCCTAAGGAGTCCCCGGCCAATGGCCAGAGGACTTCACCATATATAAGGCACCTCCTCCAAAATGGAGGTGCCCGAGCAATGTTCTTGCACTGTTCACTACTCTGCTTCAGCCCTCAGGTCCCGTTGCCAGTTACCTGCCAGATACCTGCCAGATTCCTGCCAGCTTGCTGTCTTATTCCTGCCTGATATTCTGCTACCTGCCTGCTAGCCTGAGGCCCGACGGTCTGCCTTACAACTCCTGTCAGTCTGTCTAAGGACCAGCTTGCCCGCTCACCTGGGAGCGCACATCAGCTACCTGCCTGCTTGCCTGAGGTCTGACGGTCTGCCTTCCAACTCCTGTCAGTCTGTCTATGGACCAGCTTGCCCGCTCACCTGGGAGCGCTCATCTGCTGCCTGTCTGCTAGCCTACCTGGAGGCTCTGCCGTCACGTGCTGTGACCACCCGCCTGTCCAGAGACTTCTGCCCGCTCACCTGGGAGCGCTCATCTGCCGCCTGTCTGTTGGTCTTCCTGGAGGCTCCGCCGTCACATGCTGTGACCACCCGTTTATCCAGAGACTCTCGCCTGCTCACCTGGGCGCTTACGTCTACCATCAGCCGCCACAGGTCGTACCAACCCTTTACCCAGAGACTGCCCCGGTCACTTGCCGTGACCATCTGCCCGTTCATCCAGAGACTGCCCCGGTCACTTGCCATGACCATCTGCCCGTTCATCCAGAGACTGTCCCGGTCACCTGCTGTGACTGCCTGCCTGGTCGCCACCCGCTCCCTTACAAGGACCGCCCCCTTGTATAGTAGCTCAGAGGTTCCACCTCCCAGACCCGTTACAACGTGACATTGTCTTTTGGTACATCTGCAGTTACTGCCAAGGCGTGGGTGGACTCTGGTGCTGATGGCAATTTTTTATCATCTACGTTTGCCCAGAGGCATGCCATCCCTATAGAGTTACTCTCAAGACCAATGAACATTGGTGTTGTCAATGGTTCATTCCTGGATGCGCAAATCACCCACCAGTCGATTCCCCTCACCATGTCATTTCCTCAGGGCCACCGGGAGGTCATCTCATTTCTTATTATTCCCGGTGGATTAGACGAGGTATTATTGGGTCTCCCCTGGCTACGCTGCCATACTCCACACATTGACTGGAATAGGGGGAGAATTTCTTCCTGGAATGAGAATTGTGTGTCTCAGTGTATGGTCAAAGTCACCCGGAGGGTAGTCTCTGATCCCTCTGCCGATGTGGCCTCCGGTACAGATTCTTTGTCTGTCCCCAGGACCCGGGTCTTGTCAGACTATGTCGAAAAGAACTCTCAGGTATAGAGGATGGCTGCAGTGTCCTCTGGCCCGGTTCCGTTGGGGAGGACGTTTGTTTCCCCTAATCTACAGAATGTGGTGCTCTCCTGGGCTCATGTCCCTAAGATCCGAGCCCACCTGGGGGTCAAACGTACCGCTAAGTCCCTTCAACGGTCCTATTGGTGGCCCCGGTGGCGCCAGGACGTCAGGGACTTTGTTCTCGCATGTCCCGTCTGTGCGAGAGTTAAATCTTTCCGCCAAAGTCCGGTTGCTCTTCCCCATTTGTCACCCGTGATGGACTCCACACATAGTGAGTCGGTTGCTACTTCTCGTCGCCCTGTCCCCGTATTCTATCCTGGCGACAGAGTGTGGCTCTCAGCCCGCAATACTGAAGTACGCAGGGAGTCTGCTAAGTTTGCCCCCCGTTTTAAAAAAGGGTACCCTGTACACCGGAGGGGTTACGGTTCTGTGAATCCTCTCTTTGACCCGGTGGACCTCATTCTTGCCCCCCGGCTCATGGAGGAAAATGAGCGTTGAGTGGAGGGGGATAATTTTAGGCCTCAGTCTGTTGCTGGATTTGAAATGTGTCCAGAACCTTCTGCGATCTCCCATTTTGGTCCAGCCAGGACTGATGCTTCTTAGCATCGTCGTCAGCCCCAACGCCTAGCTGGTCCACGAGATGTGCAGACTGTCTCCTGGGTATTTGTGCCCAGCAATGTTAAGCATGGGTTGCAGAGGGAGACAGGGCGTTTGGAGTCTAAGTCCGGGATTCGCCGCACTGAGCATGCCCGTGACCTGGCGGATCGTGATTGTTGGTTTGGCACCCACCTGACTCGGTGACCTGGCACCGCCTGATTGGTTCACGGGTGGCGTCACCAATGGCGCGTCGGTGGGCAGGGCTTAGTCTTTAAAAGACCCGCCCACATACATGGTGACATGCTCTGATCATTTGAGCAAGTGATGCTTTTGTGTGGACAACTGTGTTCCACGTGCTCCCTAGCTGTTCACTCCGTGTCCTGCCGATGCCAGAGTTCGCTCGGATGATTAGCACAGGTTGCTTAGGTAGGCTTAGATGTGCTTAGGCAGGTAGCTTTGTCTTGCAGCCTGGCTCAGCCAAAGGGGTAACCTATCACCCCGAGCAGCCTGCAGACGTCCTGTCCACGGCTATCCCCTGTCAGCCACGTGGAGTAGTATTCTTCAGTCCGGTAGCACGCCGGCTGGAGGCACGTGTACCCATCGGCATAGTCACACACGCATCCTAGCGCCGCCACTGTAGTCCCTGTGCTGTAACAGGACTACAGATAGTTTTTCTCCGCCTATCTCTCGTGCTGCTAACGGAGATAATGCGATTTGCTATACCCGTTCCAGTGGGCAGAAACACGGAAGGGTTTTACATTTAAGTTGGTTGCCTTCCTTTCCACCCGGAAAGTGTTCAGCAGCAGTCCACCATGCTGCATCACAGACCCCGGGGTCGGTTGCGTTCCATTATATTAAAGTTGTCTGCAACCGCCCTCCTAACAGAGACGTTGTGTCTGTTACTTGGACTTCACAAAAATCTTGAGTCTGGTGCTTGGACTTTATGATGATCTTGTGTCTTTTGCTTGGATTTCATGGAGAGTGAGGATTGGACTTTATTAAGATTTAATGTCCTGTACTTAGACTTCACGTAGATCTGATTTCGGCTGTTTACAACTGAATATACCTTGGAGTATTGACCCATAATAGAGTGAAAAACAGATGAGAACTGATTTATTTCACAGTCCAGTGCTATATTCATTGGATTTAACATCGAGGCTGTCCTTTAAACTAATTCATGAAAGATTTAGAATAATTCCCTAATTACAAGAGTGACACATAATCCTGGCATCCAAAACACTCTTCATTTACAAGGATATCTCCATTTCTATAGACATATGTGCAATTAAAATGATACCTAAAGGATTCGTAAGGCAATACCTTTTTAATTAAAAAGGCAGCAGTTCTGCGTCTTCGCAGTTCCCTGGAGAAAAAAAAGTGAATTTCTCGGAAGCAAATTGTTTTGAAAAAGGATATAGGAAGAAATATGATGTCTTAAACATGGAATTCCTAATTCTGAATACCTGAAGGTGTAACCTGGCAGCGGCAAACATATTATTATACTGTTATTAAACAGAAATAATCATGGGGAGATTTTATTTTGGTATCTATAAGACATAAACACCTTGTACAAATGTCAAAAAATAATATATTGCTGCCATCCCTTGCACTCCTGCCATAGAGGATCTTGGAAGGAAGAAGGTTTGCCCTTGACCTCTAGCGTGGTCTCAATAACTTCACTAAGAATATCCTTTAATTGCCCTAGACATAATACTGGTAGATCGAGACAAGACCAGGATGGGATCTGTCAAAAGGTGAAAATCATCACATGGATTATATCATCCAACCTGTGCAGGAACCCTCCAACCAACCTCAAGTAGGAAATATGGTGGGAGGGTGAAGAGTTGAGTATTCAGACTTTTAGCAATATCAAATGCTACAAGTTCAGTTAAAAATGTAGATGAAGCAAAGTAATCAGATTGGCAAGTAGGGACTTGTCCATGGGAATGATATTGGATGCAATCACATTTATTTTAATGTTTGGCTACAAACTACAATTCAGAAGTCATATTAAAGCCGAGAAACAAATACAGCTCTCCTATAAATGTGAGATAGGATTGATGACTACTAGGGATGAGTGAGCATGCTCATCACTGCTCGGCCATGTTGGCTACTGGCATTACTGTGCATCACGTCATCGGGTCTTGGGGCCTGGGGAGTAGTGAAGAGTCATTCTCTTTAGTAGCGGGCATACATGATCGCCCGGCCGCTGCAGGAGAGGCAGCGGTGGCTTACACTGTGCGCGCTATTAGAGAGAATGAATGTTCACTGCTTCCCACGTCCATAGTCCAGCCGTGGGGAGCAGTGAATCTTCTGGCAGCTGACCTCAGCATGTGAGGATGCATGGCAGTGATGTCATGTGCTGCTCACACAGTGAGATCAGCTGCTGGTAGCAGAACAGATTGCAGCTCTGGAGCAGAGGGGGGGTGAGAAGAATCATTTATTTTTTTCATGTGTGCAGCGGGATGGGGATGGGGGTGCCATGCATACCAGGATGGGGGTGCCATGCATAACAGGATGGGGGTGGGGTCACGTATAACAGGAAGGAGGGGCCACATATACCAGGATGTGAGGAAAAAAGTATTTAATCAGCCACCAATTGTGCGAGTTCTTCCACTTAAAAAGATGAGAGAGGCCTGAAAATAAGTATTTGACCAATTACAAAAGTTCATTTCAATACTTTGCTATATATCCTTTTTTACCTTGACAAAGAATGCTGATTGGCATTGGAAACGCGTTGCTAGGTGACTTTCCATGTACCTTGTGACCTCATCAGATTTTAAAATGATGTAGTAAAAACTTTTTGGAGCTGGAATTTTTCACTTCTTTTTTGCATTACATTCCTTATCCTGTACTGATCCTGAGTTACATCCTGCATTATACTCCAGAGCCGCACTCACTATTCTGCTGGTGCAGTCACTGTGTACATACATTACATTACTGATCCTGTACTGATCCTGAGTTACATCCTGCATTATACTCCAGAGCCGCACTCACTATTCTGCTGGTGCAGTCACTGTGTACATACATTACATTACTGATCCTGTACTGATCCTGAGTTACATCCTGTATTATACTCCAGAGCTGCACTCACTATTCTGCTGGTGCAGTCACTGTGTACATACATTACATTACTGATCCTGTACTGATCCTGAGTTACATCATGTATTATACTCCAGAGCTGCACTCACTATTCTCCTGGTGGAATCACTGTGCACATACATTACATGACTGATCCTGTACTGATCCTGAGTTACCTCCTGTATTATACTCCAGAGCTGCACTCACTATTCTGCTGGTGCAGTCACTGTGTACATACATTATATTACTGATCCTGAGTTACATCCTGTATTATACTCCAGAGCCACACTCACTATTCTGCTGGTGCAGTCACTGTGTACATGCATTACATTACTGATCCTGAGTTACATCCAGTATTATACTCCAGAGCCACACTCACTATTCTGCTGGTGCAGTCACTGTGTACATACATTACATTAGTGATCCTGAGTTACATCCTGTATTATACTCCAGAGCTGCACTCACTATTCTGCTGGTGCAGTCACTGTGTACATACATTACATTACTGATCCTGAGTTACATCCTGTATTATACTCAAGAGCCACACTCACTATTCTGCTGGTGCAGTCACTGTGTACATGCATTACATTACTGATCCTGAGTTACATCCTGTATTATACTCCAGAGCCGCACTCACTATTCTGCTGGTGCAGTTACTGTGTACATACATTACATTACTTATCCTGTACTGATCCTGAGTTACATCCTGTATTATACTCCAGAGCTGCACTCACTATTCTGCTGGTGCAGTCACTGTGTACATACATTACATTACTGATCCTGAGTTACATCCTGTATTATACTCCAGAGCTGCACTCACTATTCTGCTGGTGCAGTCACTGTGTACATACATTACATTACTGATCCTGTACTGATCCTGAGTTACATCCTGTATTATACTCCAGAGCTGCACTCACTATTCTGCTGGTGCAGTCACTGTGTACATACATTACATTACTGTTCCTGAGTTACCTCCTGTGTTATACTCCAGAGCTGCACTCACTTTTCTGCTGGTGCAATCACTGTGTACATACATTACATTACTGATCCTGAGTTACATCCTGTATTATACTCCAGAGCTGCACTCACTATTCTTCTGGTGCAGTCACTGTGTACATACATTACATTAATGATCCTGTACTGATCCTGAGTTACATCCTGTATTATACTCCAGAGCTGCACTCACTATTCTGCTGGTGCAGTCACTGTGTACATACATTACATTACTGATCCTGAGTTACATCCTGTATTATACTCCAGAGCTGCACTCACTATTCTGCTGGTGCAGTCACTGTATACATACATTACATTACTGATCCTGTACTGATCCTGAGTTACATCCTGTATTATACTCCAGAGCTGCACTCACTATTCTGCTGGTGCAGTCACTGTGTACAGACATTACATTACTGATCCTGAGTTACATCCTGCATTATACTCCAGAGCTGCACTCACTATTCTGCTGGTGCAGTCACTGTGTACATACATTACATTACTGATCCTGAGTTACATCCTGCATTATACTCCAGAGCTGCACTCACTATTCTGCTGGTGCAGTCACTGTGTACATACATTACATTACTGATCCTGAGTTACATCCTGTATTATACTCCAGAGCTGCACTCACTATTCTGCTGGTGCAGTCACTGTATACATACATTACATTACTGATCCTGAGTTACATCCTGTATTATACTCCAGAGCTGCACTCACTATTCTGCTGGTGCAGTCACTGTATACATACATTACATTACTGATCCTGTACTGATCCTGAGTTACATCCTGTATTATACTCCAGAGCTGCACTCACTATTCTGCTGGTGCAGTCACTGTGTACAGACATTACATTACTGATCCTGAGTTACATTCTGCATTATACTCCAGAGCTGCACTCACTATTCTGCTGGTGCAGTCACTGTGTACATACATTACATTACTGATCCTGAGTTACATCCTGCATTATACTCCAGAGCTGCACTCACTATTCTGCTGGTGCAGTCACTGTGTACGTACATTACATTACTGATCCTGAGTTACATCCTGCATTATACTCCAGAGCTGCACTCACTATTCTGCTGGTGCAGTCACTGTGTACAGACATTACATTACTGATCCTGAGTTACATTCTGCATTATACTCCAGAGCTGCACTCACTATTCTGCTGGTGCAGTCACTGTGTACATACATTACATTACTGATCCTGAGTTACATCCTGCATTATACTCCAGAGCTGCACTCACTATTCTGCTGGTGCAGTCACTGTGTACATACATTACATTACTGATCCTGAGTTACATCCTGCATTATACTCCAGAGCTGCACTCACTATTCTGCTGGTGCAGTCACTGTGTACATACACTTCTTATCCTTCAGTGATCCTTATTTTCTGTCTTGTCCTCCACAGCTGCAATCCTGATGTTCATATTTCCTTTTTTTCTGCTCAGCCCCATTGAAGTGAACACGTCTCTTCTGCAGTACCTTACAATAAGTGTATTGGGTAGAAAGCATGCATTTGTAACATTGTAATTATTTTTCATTCTTATTTTTTTCCTGAGCAGCTTTGGATCCAGCCACATCTTCTTAAGTAAAAAAAAAAAGCACAGATTATTGATATTCCCACTTTCATTAGATTTGACATTTGATTTGTGGGACTCGCATAAAAGCGGCAATGAAAACACTGACAAAAGGCATATTTAAAGGGAATTCAATCTTAGGCCATTTTGTTCTGCAGAAATGTCCAAGAAAAAAAAAGGATATTTAATGAAAACCAATAGAGGGAGAAGGTGAGCTGCAAACCGAGCAACGCAATCCGTTCAGAGAATTGTGACATTTGCTCTGCGGCTGCTGCGGCACATCCTGCAGGACGCTGCTCCCTGCTTTCCAACTCATTGTAAATATAAAGGGTTTAATGCTGGTATTTCACAGCTGCAAAGAACGTGCACTTTAAAATGAATTGCGTGAGGCTTTTATCTGCGATGTAATAATGACTACGAAAACATATCATCAACCCCTGTGATATTAAAAGAGGCGACGTAACATGAATACAAGTGGGGACGTTTCACTGCTGCTATTCGTGATGCTTAATGGACTGACGCTGGTGAGCAGAGATATATATATGTATATATATATATATATATATATATATATATACAGTACAGACCAAAAGTTTGAACACACCTTCTCATTAAAAGATTTTTCTGTATTTTCATCACTATCAAAATTGTACATTCACACTGAAGGCATCAAAACTATGAATTAACACATGTGGAATTATATACTTAACAAATAAGTGTGAAACAACTGAAAATATGTCTTATATTCTAGGTTCTTCAAAGTAGCCACCTTTTGCTTTGATGACTGCTTTGCACACGCTTGGCATTCTCTTGATGAGCTTCAAGAGGTAGTCACCGGAAATGGTCTTCCAACAATCTTGAAGGAGTTCCCAGAGATGCTTAGCACTTATTGGCCCGTTTGCCTTCACTCTGCGGTCCAGCTCACCCCAAACCATCTTGATTGGCTTCAGGTCTGGTGACTGTGGAGGCCAGGTCATCTGGCGTAGCACCCCATCACTCTCCTTCTTGGTCAAATAGCCCTTATACAGCCTGGAGGTGTGTTTGGGATCATTGTCCTGTTGAAAAATAAATGATGGTCCAACTAAACGCAAACCGGATGGAATGGCATGCCGCTACAAGATGCTGTGGTAGCCATGCTGGTTCAGTATGCCTTCAATTTTGAATAAATCCCCAACAGTGTCACCAGAAAAGCACCCCCACACCATCACACCTCCTCCTCCATGCTTCACGGTGGGAACCAGGCATGTAGAGTCCATCCGTTCTCCTTTTCTGCGTCTCACAAAGACACTGTGGTTTTAACCAAAGATCTCAAATTTGGACTCATCAGACCAAATCACAGATTTCCACTGGTCCAATGTCCATTCCTTGTGTTCTTTAGCCCAAACAAGTCTCTTCTGCTTGCTGCCTGTCCTTAGTAATGGTTTCCTAGCAGCTATTTTACCATGAAGGCCTGCTGCACAAAGTCTCCTCTTAACAGTTGTTGAAGAGATGTGTCTGCTGCTAGAACTCTGTGTGGCATTGACCTGGTCTCTAATCAGAGTTGCTGTTAACCTGCGATTTCTGAGGCTGGTGACTCGGATAAACTTATCCTCAGAAGCAGAGGTGACTCTTGGTCTTCCTTTCCTGGGATGGTCCTCATGTGAGACAGTTTCTTTGTAGCGCTTGATGGTTTTTGCAACTGCACAGGCTGTGTAAGGGCTATTTGACCAAGAGGGAGAGTGATGGGGTGCTACGCCAGATGATCTGGCCTCCACAGTCACCAGACCTGAACCCAATCGAGATGGTTTGGGGTGAGCTGGACCGCAGAGTGAAGGCAAGAGGGCCAACAAGTGCTAAGCATCTCTGGGAACTCCTTCAAGATTGTTGGAAGACCATTTCCGGTGACTACCTCTTGAAGCTCATCAAGAGAATGCCAAGAGTGTGCAAAGCAGTCATCAAAGCAAAAGGTGGCTACTTTGAAGAACCTAGAACATAAGACATATTTTCAGTTGTTTCACACTTTTTTGTTAAGTATATAATTCCACATGTGTTAATTCATAGTTTTGATGCCTTCAGTGTCAATGTACAATTTTCATAGTCATGAAAATACAGAAAAACCTTTAAATGAGAAGATGTATCCAAACTTTTGGTCTGTACTGTATACAGTATATATACTGTGCAAAAGTTTAAGGCGGGGGTGGAATAAATTCTGCACAGTAAGAAGACTGTCCGAAATAGAAATGCTATAGGTTTATTTTTATAAATAAACAGAATTCAAAGTGAAGAAACAAAAGGAAAATTTAAATCCCATGAATATTTGGTGAATGCCCTTTGCCTTGAAAACATCATTAATTGTCTTTCCAAACATCTTGGAAAACTGAGCACAGATCTTGTGTGTTTGAAGCTTCTGCAGATCCTTCTCTCTCTTCCAGTGATCCCAGACAGACTGAATGATGAGAGATCCGTCCTCTGCGGAGGCGGGATCAGCACTTCCAGGACTCCTCCTTCTCCTTTAGACTGTAGCTAGTTTTTAGTGTTTTGCTCTAATCCATTTCACTTTTTATTTAAATAAAGTCGTAAATTTAAGTACGATAGGATTAAAACAGCCTGCTTGATGACCAATATGCAACAGCCACTACACAGTGTACGGAGCTCCATAACAGCTGAAAGGTGGGGTTGCCAAATATCAGATCTCTCACTAATCTGATATTAATGACCTATCCGAAAGATAGGTCATCTGTATAATAGGGCAGGACATCTACTTTTAGACCGCCTGCTTGCTCACAGTTTCCAGTAACACCCTGCTTGCTGACAGTTTCCACGATTTTTATTTATACACTGAGCAAGATTTAAAGAATAAAAAAAAAAGTCACTCAAACAAGAATAGTTAACTCATTACCAAGCACGCTCTGAAAAAAACGTGAACACTATGGCTGAATGGTAAAGCTTCAGACTCATAGCATGGAGCTTCTGGGTTCAAATCCCAGGTGCAGAAGATCATATCACTTAACACTATGGCTGAATGGTAAAGCTTCAGACTCATAGCATGGAGCTTCTGGGTTCAAATACAAGGTGCAGAAGATCATATCACTTAACACTATGGCTGAATGGTAAAGCTTCAGACTCATAGCATGGAGCTTCTGGGTTCAAATACAAGGTGCAGAAGATCATATCACTTAACACTATGGCTGAATGGTAAAGCTTCAGACTCATAGCATGGAGCTTCTGGGTTCAAATCCCAGGTGCAGAAGATCAGATCACTTAACACTATGGCTGAATGGTAAAGCTTCAGACTCATAGCATGGAGCTTCTGGGTTCAAATCCCAGGTGCAGAAGATCAGATCACTTAACACTATGGCTGAATGGTAAAGCTTCAGACTCATAGCATGGAGCTTCTGGGTTCAAATCCCAGGGGCAAAAAAACGTGAAAGGGTAAAATGACTGATTTAAGGGGCTTGAGAAAAAACTCAGTGGAGCCAGTAGGATTTGTAAAACAATGAAATGCTTTTCTAGTACTGCTACTTTCTTATGCTAATTGTGGAGGTCGAAGGAGCCAAACTCCTGCAAATTGGAGCAAGATTGAATGTCCTGGTGGTATCTGAAAAACACAATCGCTTTAAGTAGGGACAACATTTGAAGCTTTTTAATTAAAAATCTGTAACAAAGTCTCCTCCCTCTGTTTATAATACTGGTGTCACCCCAAGTACCCGATCCATGATGTATTTGCTTCCTTTGCACCCCTGTATCTGCACCCCTGCTTTTAAACTCTCTCGGAACTCAAATAATAAACATAAGTAACAATGGTAATAGCTCTTGATATAAATTACACTCCGAGACATTCATCTCATTCATCACAGATCTCTAGTAGCAGAAAAGCTCTGAGACACATATAGAAATGAGCCACAATGAGAAGTGGAGGCTAGAAGTGCAGTAGATAGAAAAAGCTTTAATTTCCAGCCATCAAATATTTATGTCACAGTTTGATGGCCCTTGGGAGAGTGATGTGATTTTCCAGAAGTGAGACGCACTTTTTCTAAATGTGTCCATCCATCAGCTTTTTTTATGAAGTCACACTTTGCATATGCAGCAAAAAATAAAAAAATAAAAAATAAAAATTTCCCCTTTTTCTGGCGGAGACATTAACAACTCGAAAAGGAATGGAAATGATGTTTCATCTAAGTCGTTTCATGGAAGAAAAAAAAAATTACCATATTTCTATTAAGTCAAAAAAGACTTGTCTTGTAGGGGGCCGCACGGTGGAAGAAACCACTGAGCACTGCGAAAAAAGAGTATCAGTAGATCCGAAGATTTGCTTTACAGAAAGGACCTGGACAGAGGAAAACTAGGTAAAAAAAACTGCATTGTACTTATTTCTATGGGAGAGAACAGTTTCTGCAGAGTGTGGGTTATAAGACCCTGACCTATGGACCCTCAGAGCTCCCCGAGTCACTTCAACCAGTCCAGTAATGAATCCATTATCTTACAAGTACATATAATTTATTTAAATTAAATATTGATGTAAGGAAAATTCGCCCTTTGGCTACAAGTTTTTTTTTTCTGATGCCTCCTGAAAACCTTTTAAAAATAAAAAGTTTAAATTGTTATATTTATTTGTAACTGTTTTATTACTCTAGCCCTAGCCCTAATCTTAGCCCTAACCCTAGTCTGGACAATTCAACCAATCCTACCCATAAGGGAGAAATTTTGCATCCCCCCCTCAGCGCTCAAGGAGCTACTTCAACCAGTCCAGTATTGAACCCCTTATCTTACAAGCACATGTAATTTATTTAAAAAAAAATATTGATGTAAGGAAAATTTGCCCTATGGCTCCAAGTTTTTTTTTTTCTGATGTTTCCTGAAAATTTTTCCATAATAAAAAGTTTAGATTGTTTTTTGTTTTTTTCAATTTTTATTAACGTACATTTTTTTGTAATTATTTTATTACTCTAGCGCTAGCCCTAATCTTAGCCCTGACCCTAGAACAAAACATTACAACCAATCCTCTCTGTAAGGGAGAAATTTTGCACCCCCCATAGATTTTGGTATCCAGGGTGTTCACCAATGTCACCATTGGAGTACAGTGGGCATGAAGATGAGGGAGATGCTGTTAAAATAGCCTATTGTAAATGATGTGATCCTGTGTCACCGGCCGCCTCTGGGCTAATGATAGAGGAGTAACCCTTGTTATGTTGGTTAAGTTGCCCACTTGTGGTAATAAGATGACTGCTTACCCAACCTTCAGTGTATATCTATACACACCTCAAAAGGTCAACTTTTTTGTGAGATGATTGTCGATTCTCCCGAATTTTAAATATGGTGGTTCCCTTGAATTCGTCTCAGAAATGAGATTCACATTGCACTTATGCAATGTGAATCAAATATTCCTTATTTTACTTTGGGGGGGTCTGACAAAACCCTATAAAATAATAAACAGA